>NC_084664.1:115637965-117022131 GCF_028389875.1 Rhea pennata | reverse complement strand
TTAAGTAGCCTTTCAGTATCGAGTATCCCATTATAATTTTAGAGTTGGCCTTCGGAAAACAATAGAAAACTTGACGGGGTTATGAATCACAGATTATTTACCTCTCTGTGGACTAATCTTTCAAAAAGATTGAGATGGGTTATCTAGAGGGCTGGTGTTCATTCAGATTCAGTGGCAAATTAAACTGGGAGAATGTGTGATTACCTCACGAACGTATCTGTACTGCTCCTAAGCTGAATGGGAGGTTTAATTACTCCTAAATCACTGTGATTTTCAAACCAATGTATTAAAGCTAAATCAGTAATCCTACATAAATCTGCAGTGTGGTATCAGTCTGAATCAATAGCCCAGAGGACTTTTCACTGGCTTATATTCAATGATATACACAAGCTCACTGAAGACTAGGGTATATCTCATATCTTATCTTTGGGGCTTAGGTATCTAAATCAGGATTGCTTCACACGTGTTACTGGTCTTATAAGAAACTAAATTCATCACTCAGTTCCTTATGAAATACAGTATGGATACAATAGCTTTCCTAAAACAATGGAGTTCCTTATGAAAACAGATCCACTATATTTTTTGTGACCTCAGTGTGTAGCTCATGACTGTGACATTTTTTTCACTGCCACAGAGATCATTTCATTTCATCTCTTCTCAGAACTAAGCAATCAAAATGATACTGATAAGAAAGACAATCGCCACCTTTTTATTATTATGATTTTTCCCTCATTGTATTTTTGTCTCTTTATCATTTCAGTTTTGTCAATATCATCATTCAACGACCATTCTCAAAATTATTAGCTGCTTCAAAGTTTTATTTGATTTTCATCTAACACAATGCCAATAATGTAACTGACAATTGCTTTGAGTATTCATCTCTCTACCAATTCACAGACAATCAGATTCATTCCCACCTTGAGACTCAGCTATCATCAGTCACCTTAATCTATCAAAACAGTCAATCTACATAATGGGAAAATGTAAAAAATCTGGGGTCAGAAAAGAGCTCTTTCTACTTGAAAGCTACAAGGAATATTCTATTAGCATACCTTGCAGACCAGCTGTGTGTGTTCGTAATATAGGTCAAAGAAATGTCTGTTATGTTATCCTCATTTGTTTGAATCATTTGAAAAACAATTTTAGGGCTTTAGCCATTTTTCTTCTTTTTCCATATGTTTCTACAAGATGGTTTGAGGTTGTTTATTTAGATTTAATATATTTTGTGGATTAAAAAAAGTTGTCTATAAATACTGCTGCCAGAGTAGGAGTAATTCTTGACATGAAATAAAAATCACTTTTCCCTCTTTTGAGACAGACTATAAGAAACCCAGAGAAAACACCATACAAAAACTAGTGAAAATCCTTTTGAAAAGGGAATTCTCTGGATCTGATTCTAAATCATTTGAAATTAAGGAAAATTTCATGTCAACTGCAATGGGCTTTCACTGAGGTTCTAGTCTGTGAAAAGAGCTATTGTAATTTTGTATTATTCATTCATAACTCAACTTTTAAGTCAAAGCATCATTTCTGGTATTGGCCATGCATGTGTAGGAGCATATTGTATTCCTCAGAAAGAGTAATCCCTGTCCTTTCATTGGTGCCATTCTGCCTACGGTGCATCTTTTCAAGTAATGATGAGAAGACTGTTAAGCTTCAAAAACTGAAAGCAATGTACATTGCTTTACACGAAAGAGGACTTCCAGAAAAAATGATATGGTTTTATAATAGAGTCCCAAGGACAAGTTTTCAGATTCTTCCTGCCCACTGATTTTGGACTTATCTATAAGATAAGGTTTCTGATTTGAGGAATCAAGTCAGATGAATCAAACAGCAAGTCTGTGTAGCTCGTACAGTCAACAGAAGCTGCTCTCCAAAATGTCTTAAAATGTCCCTGCTTTCTCACTAGCTTTGGTACTGATCATCACATTCACCGGAAACATAAGACCTTCATGTCTTTTTTTTTCATGTAACCTCATTTCTTCATTTAAACTGTACTCTTTTATCTTTTTACATTCCTTAAAGTTGCTAGTAAAAATACCTCAATGTATAACAGATGTGCACATGTACATTACATTAAGTTTGCTGCATATATAGAACACATTCCCAAAAAATCATTTTTTTCTGTTCCCATGTGGTGAACACCTGAATCTTTTTAGAAAGGAATGTGGCTGAACAGGAAAGAGAGTTCGCTATGCTTACATCTGATTTTCTTTCTGTGAGTATTTTTTATATCAGAACTACTTTTGGATACCTATTTTATCCCCTTGTATATGAATATTTTATGCTTATATCAAGTATGAGTACTAAAATCATAAAGAATATATATTAAATATCTCTCAGTTTAGCACTTCATTCAAGTCTATTCAGAAGTAAATTTTCTCTTTGGAGATGTTCTATCAACATTATAACATTTTACAAATGAAGTACCATGATTGGAAAACCTGTTTTGCCACTTTAAAAATGTGATAGGTTTTGTTAAGGGAATGGAGAGCTGTATCCAGGCGCATTTTACAGACATTAGTAAAACAATTCAATAAGAAAATGTCCCTACTGCCAAATGTATCTGGCTGATCCTAGTTACATTGGAGTCAATGGGAAATTTTTTCATGACCTCAATGAACCTCCTGTTGGGAAGAAAAAATATAAAAACACAAAAAGATATCAGGGCTGTGTACTCAGATCCTCAATGATATCTAGGTACCTAGGCTTAAAGGACGATTAAACTGTCATTAGCAGGCATGAATTTCAACAGCGGCCATTTCCAGTTCATTTCCAGATGCAGTCATGGAAGACTAAGTAGATGGATTATAGAAATGGAAATCTTGGCCATGCCTTGATATGAAAGAGTTTGCTTAAACATATGATAGAATCACAGAATCAGTAAGGTTGGAAGGGACCTCCGGAGATCATCTAGTCCAACCTCCCTGCTCAGCAGGGTCACCTAGAGCATGTTAGACAGGGTTGCATCCAGGCAGGCCTTGAAGATATCCAGAGAAGGAGACTCCACAACCTCTCTGGGCAACCTGGTCCAGTGCTCCGTCACTCTCACAGGGAAGAAATTCCCCCTCACGTTCAGACAGAACCTTCTGTGGCTCAATTTCTGCCCATTGCCTCTTGTCCTGTCATATGGGACTACTGAAAAGAATTTAGCCCCATCCCCTTGACACCTTCCCTTCAGGTACTTATACACATTGATATACCTGTACAACTGAAATAAGCACCTAGATCGAAATTCCCTACTCAGAAGCACTTTCTTCTGTAAGTCTTATCTAGTCACTTCACAACACCAACTGGAGAACAGGTTAAAATGTACCAAATTCAAAACAGTTGTTGTATTTTCAGCTGAAGCTCTCTTTGATAAATTTGGTAGCTTAATATAAGCAAGTATAAGACAAATATTACAGAAATTACGTACAGTAAAAATTATTGAGCACTCGTAAGACTTGTGCAGAATTTAGTCAGTGGGATACCTTTTAAAGTGTTTGTTTCTGACTGATTCTGGTGATTCAAATTTCAATGGTTTTTTGACTTATATTACCACCTGCAATCCTGCAGTACATTCAATAAAAGATCATCTAGAATTTGATATTTTATTATTTGTTTATTCATTAAAATTTCATTAATTGGACACTGGTACTTCTAGTAAAAATACCAGTAAAAACATACAAATATAGTCAAAAATACAAAGCAATGTATCCCATTTCTATTCCAGGTTCCAGGGAGAAGGAGATAAGGTTTTGACTGATTTACACCCAGACTGTGCCTAGGAATTTTGAGTTGTATCAACTAAGTCTTTCAGCAGGGACTGAATCTTCTGATGTCATCATTTCCCTATCTATAAAATACTGCTAACAGTGTGAACAATAGCTTGTGCACAGTGTTATCAGAGAGAAGGTTAAAAAGTGATATTAGCTTGGTAGCAATTTTACAAAACAATCACAATTACAAAACAATCACAAAACAAAACAAAACAATTACAAAAACAATTACAAAACAATCTTTCACATCACTATTTTAAAATAACATTGAAACTGAAAGTCGGGTCTGAGAATCTACACTTGCTAGCACAACATAGCCACATAAAGTGCAAATGCAATTTGAGTGGAAGGGGTTAGATTATCTCACAGGATGTCAGAGGTCAGTTTGGCTTCTATGTGCTGCTCTAGTAAACATGCGATAGCCTTCAGATGGCTGATGCAGGAGTCACTTGATACAACTCTGGGGCCTGTGTGGAGCAGAAAGTCAAACTAGATGATCACAGGTGCCCCATACGGTCTTAAACTCAGCAAATAAAATTTAACCAGCTGATTAACACAGTTGAATCGTTGCTTTGTGTCACAGTAGCAGTACAAAGCAGCATTTTGGTGAATTTGGCTCTTGAATGTGAAGCTGTTCTCCTATTAGATTTTTAGGATAATAATTGTGTAGCTTCATATTCATCAACCAGTTCAGCCCAAAACCCTCTTTCACATTAGCAGGAGTTTTATGTTGCCTACATTACTAAGGATAATTCAGTGATGATGGAGCAGCTCCAATCACTACAGAGAATTATTTTTTATAACAATTTTATGACACTAGTATAAGGAAGAATATAAGGAAGCCTATAAGACTAACTGAATATTTCCAGATGAAAATAAAAGCAGATACCTGACTGTTATGTTTCACTTAAATGCTGTTGAAGATTCAGGCCCAAGTTAGAACGGGTAGGGATTGTAGAAAACATGTAGATTTATTTAAAAAAGAATAATTAACAAGCTAGTGATTTGTGTTCTGAATATTGAGATTAAATCTGCATGTTCAATTCCATAGACTGGGTAAATGCCCTTGTTTCATAAACTTTTGATTCCTTGGATATCATTATTCGCTAAATTGAAACAAAACCAAAAAAAAAAAAAAAATAAATAAAACCCACTGAGTTTTTAGATTGTGCTGACTTCATACTAAATCTTTGTATCATTTTTTACTGCTTCTTAGTTGTTAACACTAATACAGAATATATGTCTGATGGCAGTAACCTGTGTGTTGACACTACCTTTCATTGGTATGTCATTTAACAATGAACTGGAATTAGAAGGATTGTTTGCATTAATTAGCTAATATGTACAGCACTTTGAAGATGCAAAGTATCATATATCTGCGGAGTATTAGTATTTGCTATTTTCTCATCTGCTATGGCCATTGTTCAACTAGCCCACTCAATTAAAAATGAATAATCAGGAAGCACATGAGTAAAGTTTTGTATTTTGTGACAATTTACATCTTTTCTTATGTGATTTGGCTAAAATTAACTCTGAGGTACCTAATTTATAGCAACCCCCATGAGAAAATGTCTACAAAATTTAAAAATATATACAAATAGATCAGCTTGAGGTTGAAAATAGATTCAGAAAAACACTCAGATCTCAGATTATGCCTGTCCTGTGTGTGTGTAAACTCTGATCCTGTTTGCATAGATACTAATCAGAAAGCTCCTGTCTTCACATTGGCTAAATGCAAAATGAAAAATTTCCTTAATGAGACCCCCCTATCACATTAATTACCCATTAGACATGGAACAAATTGCCACAACAGATAATTTTCCTTCAGAAACTATGGACATCTTATTGGCTCCTTTATAATTAATGAAAATTTTACTGGTCTTCAATACAGGTCAATGCTTCAGATATCCAGACTGAGCTGCCATATCCAGTGACTGCCTTTAGTGCTACTAGTCCCAAGATGCTATTAGTTTAGCTGGAAATTTCAGGCAGTTTTCACTGGCCATCTCTTTTTCTTCCCTGCCCTTTCACCTGAGTGGTTGGATCATGTTGGACTCCACCTTAAGTCTGCTCTTTTCTTCATCCTTCCTTGATGTGTACCTACAGCCACATATAAGCCTCCTATGGAAGTAAGGACTGAGCTGATGAGTATTTTGATGGTGTGTAAGTCTAGATCACTAGGCAGATGTTTGTGGTGCTGAATATCTGAGCTCATACTTAGGTAGATTGAGGCAATTGAACGAACAGCTAAAAAAACCCAAGTTACTTAAATGATATGTAAAATTATTATAGATATTTATTGAAATAATTCAGAAGTCTATTTTTTTTTTCAAAATCTCCATCAGATATTGAGAAGGCATAAAAACAACAACAACAACAGTATTCTCTCCTTTCCTCCTTTCTTCTAAAATGGGATTCTATTTTGCCAAAATAGCACAAATAACAAATGAATGTAATCACCCATTTATATTTCCTGAGTCTTTTCAAGATATTGAGGAGAATTTTTCGGAATCCATAGATTTCTATAAAGCTGCTGTACATTCAACTATGAGGGTATTAGTATCCTACTTGAAATGAAGTCTTCTTACAGAAAAATTGTACAGTGTTATTTGTTTATAATACAAAACATGCAGTGTGACAAAAAGATGGAATGGAGTGAGAATTCATCTTTATTTTATGTTTCTCAGCAGGCAGTAAATAAAAATATAATAGTATTCCTGATTTACAACCTCAGGAGAAGTTAGAATGAGCACATTTATTTGAAGAACACCCTTCAAACACTGGGGAAGCCTTTGACAACATAATTTTAACTTTTTTTTCTGATGAAAATGAGGACTAAATAATTGCTGACACCACTCATGTACCCAGAACATTTTTTCCCTCTTTGTCCATTTCATTTTCTTCTAAGTAACTACGACAGTCTGTTTTCATAACATGATAATTATACTGGCTTGTCACTGGTATAAAACTATGATTTCATTGCAAGAAGAGAAATCAAAGAGAGATGAACTGAAAAGCATAGAGAAAAATACAAGTCAGCCATTCTAAAATTCATGATAACACTAACAGTTTAAAAAATATATATATGTTTTGGCTTCATATGGAAAGGGTTTTTTATCAGTCAGTACTTGCAGATCCATTTATTATAAACCATCTTTTTAAATGGTTATTAAATATGCATTAAATCTCTGCCCTGCTAAATAGACCTAGAAATGCAGTTTGGTTTTGCTTTTTTCTTTTTGCTTTGCCCGCCTAACAACCTTCTTGCTGTATCAGCCAGAAAGAGGTCAGACTCTGAATGCTGGCAGTGCCCTGTGTCTTGCAGGTGGAAATACCACACAGTGAAATGGAAAAACACAGATGTGAAATGTACATATTTTTGGATGAAAAATACAACAGTCTGAAATCAACTGCTGCTTATAACAATGGACTGTCTTGCAGTCTGACTGAGGAATCCCTAAATAGATTCATGTAAAATGTGTGCATGAGTAAGAAATGAAAATAATTACTAAATGCTTTTTAAAAAAAAGAAAAAAGTCAAAAGCTGAACAGCATTAGAACTCTATTCCAAAAGCTGTTGGGGGAAGGGGGGTGACTTAAAAATTGGACTCTGAAGTGCAACCAAAAAACCTTGGACTAAATCTCTCCCTAAAATTGTGGGTGTAGTCTAAAGCGTACCAAGGAAAGGAAATCTGGAAAATAGATGAGGCTCCAACATAGCATTTTGGTAGTTTCCAGAACATAAGGCTCACCCACCATGTCGAGTACCCTAGGACCTATAAACTCCCCAGCTTCCCTTCAGCTCTGGTTCTTTCCTTAAGCTCTTTAGTACAGTTTGTGCACACTGACTCATCTGCTATAGCACCTCTGTTCTTTCCCTCTGAAGTCCTCAGTAATTTAAGCCAGAATGCTAGCTCTGCAGGCGATCATTCTGTATTATCTGTCCCTTTAGTGGGATGTATTGGTGGTGTAAAACAGATACACTGAATTTGTAGGGGTTTTGAGAGATATTACTTTATATTGTCCTTCACAACTTGCCGAATCTGAAACTTCAAATCTTTCCACCAAAACTAGACCATCCACTTCATGCCCTTCAACTTTCTATTTTTTTTCTCTTTCCCTTTACAAAAAATGTAAGGCATTTATATTTGATTCTCATAGGCAAGAACATCTGTTGTATCGGAAAGATAGGAGATTTATTTATTCATTTATTTTAATTCAGAATAATGCCAATCAGGAAAATATATGAATATTCTTAATTTCCATTGAAGAAAGTACACAGCAGAGATATTAAAAGGAGAATAAGAAAGGTCACAGGACTATCAGCTGCCAAGGAGCATTATCAGATACACTCATGGAAACTATGTGGGTTTCATAAGTCACCGATAATTATCAAATACTTGGCTCTCTTCCTGTCACAGGTTCCAAAGCAGAGGGGTACAGCACTCAAAGCCCCAGAGGAAGAGGCTTTTGAAAATATAGGGTCAACTTCCCTAATTTCACACAGTTCTGATAGAATTTGTTTCCACTTACAGAAGAGTTCAGTGTGTTCCACAGTTTCAGTCATTAACCATTTCATAAGTAATTAAATGCAGAAAGCAGAGACAAGTCAAAGCAGATTTCCCAGCTTTAGAACATTATAGGAACAGCAAAAAGAGCTGCCCACAGGGACAAGAGAAAAAGAGTATGTTAGTATTTCTGGGCTACAGAGAGGACAACAGACAGCAGCCCAACAGGCAGCTGCAGGACTACTTTGGAGAGCATTTTTCTCTCTTTACTCCACCTCCAAGATTATTCAAAGATATATATATACATATATATATATAGAGAGAGAGAGAGAGAGAGTGTGTTATCTCACAGAGGAACACTTTGTGGCGACTAAGAACACTGAAAATGAAGAGAAATAGTCACACCAGCTATTTTGGTTTGTAATTTAATGTTCTGAATTCTTTCCATTTCCTTCTGTTATTAGATACCTAGAGGTATCTTTCTACATCAGTCATTTTAAGTACGTTTGTGAACTGCACCTTGATTTGATATCCAAAGAAAATAAGGTAAACTTCCCTCCCAAGTCTGTCAGACTCTGCTACACTTAAGTAAGGAGCTATGCTTCCTTTACATAGATCCGTCTTTTCTTGACAGCAGGCTGATTCTGTCAATTTGAATTAGAATCAGTATGAGAACTTCCATTTGGCTTTAAAAGAAAAAAAAAAAAAAAAAAAAAAAAGTTAATTCTTTTTCACCAGGAAAGTGTGTATGCTTAATTGTTTTTATCTTCCCACTGTAATTACTTATATACTGATATGTGTAGGAAAACAGGACTAGAGGAAATGAGAAATACCTTCTATACAAGTATTGTTGCTTATACAACCATCATGAGAGGGGTTTAAAAGCACCTCTTGGTTTCACAGTACTTGTCCTCAAAATAATCCATGAGATAGTAAAGTCATCTTACACTCATTTTTTAACTTGAGGAAAATCCTTAGACCCTGTTATCCACAGTCACACTGGGAGCTCACATAAAAAAACGAGAATTTATTCTACAATAAGAATCTTAACTTCAGCTTTTTCTATGAACTCTATCATCCTTTGTCATTACACAAACAGAGAAATGAGCCTAAACAGTCATAGAGTTCAGACAAAAACTATTCTTTTCTAATTCTCCCTAAGCCTTAACCACTTAGCTACTTGTCATTACAGATTGTAGTCTGTTAGCCAAAACAAGGCACAATGTGTACTCTGCTTCAAGTTATCTCTGTTTTCTTTGTGTTTTTATTTGCTGTAGCAACATTCAACAGAGGATGAACACTGCACATTTCTGCAAGACTCAAGACAAAGCTGCACTGCTTGTGCTCTGCTTTCAGCCCTTGGGGACTGGGAGTTCACAGGTGTAAAAACAACAGAGCAGCTGAACTGGAAAATCAAGTAAAGTTCAATTGTTCTTAGAAAACCAAATTCTTAACCAAAGCCAGATCTGTTTTTATAAATTCAATTGTTACAAAATCATCCTTTGAAACATTTACATTTCTGTTAATATTTATAATATTTAAAGTAAAGGCATGTTCAGTTCTATGCAAAAAAACGTATTAATATCATCACCACACCAGATCATGGAACCTTTAGGGTATGGATCTGAAGAGAAATCTAAGCATTTCTCCCTATTAATCTCCTAATATATTAGAAACAAACCATTGTCCTTCTACTCCATGTCAACACAACTGATTCTTTGAAAGAAGAATTACTAGTGAAAGAAGACAGGGAACTTCTTGAAAGCTCTTTACAATTTCTAGAATGGAAATATAGACTCTGGGAACCAGAAAATATCTATAACTTCAGCATCTATAAAATCTTCCATACAGTTAAATTCAAGCAAAAGTGCATAATGGTAAAAAAAAAAAAAAAAAAAAAAAAAGAGAAAAAAAAAAAGAAAAAAAGAACTTAGGCGCTTCAGAGATTTAACCTACCTTTGATATGACAGTGTAGGTGATCACTGACCCATGTAGGAAAACAAAATAAGAAAGAAAGTCCTGGAAATAAATTATTCTGTATCAATGAGTGTTTTGTTTAATAACAAGACATTCATCTTTCAGAGAGGCAATAGAATTTCAACATAAAAGGGTTTGAATCCTTTTACCTATTTTATTCTGTCAACACTCATCATGCATTTGAAAGACATTTTTGTTTTTTTTTTTTTTTTTTTTGTTAGATCTTCTTGTGCAAGGTGCTGTGCATCTAAATTACAAGAAACAGCTCTGCTCCAAAAGAGTTTATGTCCCTAGTAGGAAAGACAGATGAATCAAATGTTAATTCTGTTTTACAAAAGAGGAATTGAGATAAAAGGTTATGGTCATTCTTCAAGGTAAAGAGTGAGGTCCAAAAAAAGCCTAAAGAAACCACATCTCATAACTTCATCCACAGTGCTGTTTGTTTGGCCAGATGTAACTCTGATAATACTTTCCTGCACTGCAAGTTCTAGATGAGATGCAATTCCTTATATTTCTGCTTCAATTACAGGTAGCTTAAACTCAGCCTTGGTCTAGGTTGCCTACAAAGCTCCTCTGTTCTTGTCATAGGTGATGCCAGGAGACCTCTAGTAGGACCTCAGGCCACTTTGGCTGACTAATGTTGTAATATGGCCACAAGCATGCTACTAAATGACAAATCACAAGGTTTTTCCCTCCAGAAGTTCTGTTAGCCAAGAGTTGGGACTGAGGAAATTCTGGTTTGCCAATAATAAGTGCACAGTATTAAAACTGGTACATTTCTGGTGTGCTAATGACAACATAATGTCAGTATATCTGACATTATTAGCTGTTTGCAGTATGCTCAGCATATGTTCCCTCCATACTGCACAAGAGAAAATTTGGACATATATCAAGGGGCCTGGGATTTCTCCAGAAAACTCTAGAACTCAGAATAAGAGCCCTGATGATATAAATTTAACTTCTGGGTAGGTTTGGACCTGAGGCTAGTACATTACTGACAATGAATACATACACCTGAAGAGCAGATGTCTTCTCCAAGATCACATGGAAAATATGTCGAAGAACTAAGGTTTTCTAATAAAAAACTTGTTTTCTCTCTTTGACATAAATCCTATGTTGTGACTGATCTTCCAGGCTTTCCACAAATTCACCATCTTGGCTTTCTTCTTTTATGCCATTATTCAGAGTAGAATTTTGTTTAAATGAGAGCACAGCTAACAGAGGTAGTGAACAGACGCAGCAGTTTGTGCACCAGTTGGTGCAGAAGGTGCGCAGGAAGGTGCAAGAAGGCATCTTTGTTTCCAATCTTAGTACTGCCCGTTTCCACAAACGTGGTCGTGATAAGTCACAAAGCACATTTGCCTGTAGCTTTTGGAATTGCTGCATCAGCTGTGTTGGAAGCTTCAACTCAGACAGACCCTCTGACAGCAGATGCAGCTCTACATGTCTCAGGCTGCACAGATTGCTTGGGGGCTCTGCAGAAGACCTGGACTGAGAGTCAGCTCTCCTGCAGGAGGTGTGCTGTTGCTGATAAATTGTGTCATCAGGTAAAGGAATTGCAGGAGGAAATCAGCAGATTGTGAAGCATCCGCGAAAATGAGCAGGAGATAGACAAGGCATTCTTGGAGACCACACTGCTGCAGGAGTCTTAGTCCCCTGCAGCAGAGATACTGCCGGAGGGCTCTGTGCCGTGTGAAACAGTACATCACAACACTGTAGAAGGCTGGAAACTGGTTGCTTCTCATGGGAATAGAAAGGCTCCTACATCTCCTGAAAACTTGGACTTGCAGTTGAAGAACCAATTTAATGTCCTCCAGAATGAGGAGGACCTGGACATGACTTCATGGAAACAACTGGGCTGACAGACCCTGTGCCTTCCAGGAACACTCGGAAGAAGCCATGAGTGATTATTGTGGGTGACTCCCTGCTGCGGGGAATGGAGGCACCTATCAGACAACCTGACCTCTTGTCTAGAGAGGTTTCCTGCCTGCCAGGGGCTCGAATATGAGATGTCATCGAAAGACTGTCAAGGCTTGTCCATGCATCAGACTATAACCCTCTGCTGCTCTTCCAGGGGGGAACTAATGATACCAAGGGCAAACAGGAAATGATCAAACAGGATTTCATTTCTGGGCATGGTGGACAAAATCTGGGAGGCCAGGTCATTTTCTCCTCAATTCTACCTGTGAGGGGGAAGGATGGGAGGAGGAGTAGATGGAATTTTCAAGTTAACAGCTGGCTGCGCCACTGGTGATGGCAACAGGGTTTTGGTTTTCATGACCATGGGACCCTGTCCGAAGATTAACGACTGCTGGGGAGAGATGGGATCCACCTCACTAAGCGGGGCATGCATGTCTTTGCCAACAGGTTGGGCAGCCTTGTTAAAGAGGGCTTAAAACTAGGGAATATGGGGGGAGGGGAGAGGTGTAGAGAGGGTAGTCAACAAAAGGCAGCTCAAGTTGGGATGCCTCCAGAGGGTGCGTGTAGCCAGGGAAGTGTGCACAGGACAGGACTACAGAGGATCCTCTTGAACCCCTCCTAGGAAACCTGCAGGTACAACTACCTCTCCAAAATGCCTGTACACCAATGCATGCAGCATGGGGAATAAACAGGAGGACCTGGAGATCTGTGTGTGGTCACAGGGCCATGGTCTCATCGCAAGTACAGATTGCTCGCATGGCTGGAACACTGTCATGGAGGGCTACGTGCTTTTTAGGAAAGACAGGCCAGGAAGGGGAGGTGGTGGAGCTGCTCTTCATGTGAAAGAGCAGCTGGAATGCATCGAGCTCTGCCTAGGGGTGGATGAAGAGCCAGTCGAGAGCTTATGGGTGAGGATTAAAGGGAGGCTAATATGGGTGATTCTAGGTGTCTACTACAGGCCACGTGACCAGGAAGAGGAAGTCGATGAGGCCTTCTCTGGACAGCTGGAAGTAGCCTCATGATCACAGGCCCTGGTTCTCCTGGGGGACTTCAACCTCCCTGATACCTGCTGGAAGGACAACACAGCTAGGCACAGATGGCCCAGGAGGTTTCTGCAGAGCAGTGATAGTAACTTTTTGACACAGGTGGTGGAGAATTCCACGAGGAGGGTTGTCCTGCTGGGCCTTGTCCTAACCAACAAAGGACTGGTTAGAGCTGTGAAGGTTGTGGGCTGCCTTGGCTACAGTGACTGTGAGATAGTGGAGTTCAGGATCCTGCACAGAGGAAGCAAGCTAATAAGTGGGATCAAAACCCTGGACTTGAGAGACCTGCTTGGAGGAATCCCATGGGTTATAGGCCATAGAAGGAAGGGAGGAGAGCTAGCTAGTAGTCAAGCAGCACTTCCTCCAAGCTCAGGAGTGGTGCATCCCAAGGAGAAAGAACCCCAGCAAAGGGGCAGGAGACCCACATGGATAAACAAGGAGCTCCTGGCAAAACTCATACAGAAGAAGAAAATACATAAAATATGGAAGAGGGGACAGGCCACTTGGGAGAAATATAAGAACATTTCAGAGTATGCAGGGATAAGCTGAGGAAGGCTAGGGTCCATTTGGAATTGAATCCGGCAAAGGACATCAAGGACAACAAGAAGGTCTTCTTCAAATACATCAGTGGCAAAACTAAGGAAACTGTGGGCCTGCTGCTGAGTGGAGTGGGAGCCCTGGTGACACGGGATACAGAGAAGGTAGAGTTACTGAACGCCTTCTTTGCTTCAGTCTTCATTGCTAAGCTCAGTCCTCAGGAATTCCAGAGCATGGAGGTGAGAGAGCAAGTCTGGAGAAAGGAAGACTTTCCTTTGGTCGAGGAGAATCGTGTGAGAGATCTTTTGGGCAAACCTGCTGTCCACAAATAGGTGGATGCACCGTGCTGAGGGAGCCGGTGCATGTCATTGCTAGGCCATTCTCCGTCATCTTTGAAAAGTCATGGAGAACTGGAGAGGTGCCTGAGGACTGGAAGAAAGCCAGTGTCCCTCCAGTCTTCAAGAAGGGCAAGCAGGAAGACTCAGGACACTCCAGGCCAGTCAGCCTCACCTCCATCCCTGGAAAGGGGATGGAACAGTTCATGCTGGAGGTCAACTGCAAACATATGAAGAAGAAGAAGGTATTCAGGAGTAGTCAGCATGAATTCACCAAGGGGAAATCATGCTTAACCAATCTGAGAGCCTTCTATGATGGACTGACTGTCTGGGTAGATGAGGGGAGAGCAGTGGACATTGTCTACCTTGACTTCAGCAAGGCTTTTGACACTGTCTCCCATGGCATCCTCCTAGGCAAGCCCAGGAAGTGTGGGTTGGAACTCAGAGGGTCATCATCAGTAGTGTGGAGTCTAGTTGGAGACCTGTGGCTAGTGGAGTTCCCCAGGGTTCAGTCTTGTTCAACTTCTTCATCAACAACTTGGGTGAAGGGACAGAGTTTGACAGCAAGCTTGCTGATGATCCCAATCTGGGAGTTGTGGCTGACACACCTGAGGGCTGTGCTGCCATTCAGAGAGACCTGGACAGGCTGGAGAGCTGGGCAGAGAGGAATCTCATGAAGTTCAACAAGGGCAAGTGGAGGGTCCTGCACCTAGGGAGGAATAAGCCTGTGCACCAGCGCAGGCTGGGGGCTGACCTGCTGGAAATCAGCTCTGCAGAGAAGGACCTGGGAGTGCTTGTGGATGACACGTTGGCTATGAGCCAGCAATGTGCCCTGTGGCCAAGAAGGCCAATGGTATCCTGGGATACATTGGGAAGAGTGTTGCCAGCAGGTTGAGGGAGGTGACCCTGGACCTCTCCTCTGCCCTGGTGAAACCTCATCTGGAGTACGGTGCCCAATTCTGGGCTGCCCAGTACAAGAGAGACATGGAGCTACTGGAGAAAGTCCAGTGTAGAGCTACAAAGATCAGGGGACAGGAGCATCTTGCCTATGAGGAAAGGCTATGAGAGCTGGGCCTGTTTAGCCTGCAGAAGGGAAGACTTGGGAGGGGGACCTTATCAATATCTGCAAATACCTTAAGGGAGGGGGTGCCAAGGAGGTGGGGCTGAATTCTTTTTGGTAGTTCCGTGTGACAGGACAGGAGGCAACAGGCACAAACTGAAACACAAAAAAGTTCTGCCTGAATATGGGGAAGAACTTCTTTCCTGTGGGGATGACAGAGCACTGGAACAAGTTGCCCAGAGAGGTTATGGAATCTTTTTCTCTGGAGATATTCAAAACGCACCTGGATGCAGTCTTGTCTAACATACTCCATGCTTGAGCAGGTTGGACTAGCTGATCTGCAAAGGTGCCTTCCACCCTCAACCATTCTGTGATTCTGTAATTCTGTAAAATGTCTATAAGAACTAGGGCTACGTCCACAGATATGTGAAAAGTAAATAGTTTTTTAGGTTTGGGTCTTTTTTCTCAAAACCAATCGTCTTCACTGTGTTTTCTTTCTACACAATACACATCTCTATGACAAATTGTTAAGGCTGTATTTGATTTGAACACTGATTGACAAATACAGGTTAGGGAAGAAGAGAAGGGTATATGGAGCAAATATTCAGTTAAAAAAATGTGCCATAAAATACATCATAATTTTTGAGTGAAAAGGACATCTTCATTTTCTAAATGGGACTTTTAAAATGATAGGCAATAATGGGAGAATAAGTCCATTATTCATTTATAAGGGAATTAGCATAACAAAGCTGCTTAATGTGAGAGTTCAGAAAGCTCTGATTAATAAATTAATCCTTACATTTTACAACAGATCTCATTTTTTGTGAATAATTTCTATAAGAAACTATTTTAATAATCTCAGTTTTTTTCTTCAGAAAATTTAACTCTTTATGCGCTACCAAGAGCAGACACCAAGATGAGTTTTTTGTTATGCGCATAGGTACAGACTGACAATGCCTTCCAACACCTTCAATACGGTTCTGCAACTGAAAATCAGAAAGAACTCCATTAGTGTCTGTACTGCTGCATAAGGGTACATCAGACTTGTACTAAAGAGCTAAGCAGCACAATTTAAGTAAATTGGGACACTAATGAATATAAAGGGCAAAAGATGAATTATGGATTTCCAGTTTTGTGAAGAGGAGCCTGAATAGACAAAGATTTTTTTTTTTTTCATCTCTTACAAACCCTTTCAAAATTGTTCCTTCTATAAGTTGCTTTTTAGTGTGGACACATTGCCTCTCCAGCTTGCCTGCTCTTTCTTGGTCTCTGCAGTACAATTAAAAGTCTTTGCTTTTCTGAAAAAGATCTGTTCCAGATGAAACACATTGCGAATCAAGTCATTGCTCTGCTGTCTTCTGAAGACAAGCAGTGCATCAGTCTCAATCTCTCTTTAAAAAAAAAAAAAAAAAAAAGAAAAGAAAAAAAGCTTTTTACTTTGTCTTCTTTTTTAAGCTTCAGTGAATCAGTCCTTTTTATCTGAATAACACATAAAAGGGTTTTATTCAGGTTTATTTTATTAGTAGCATTGTTCCTAAGTAGATGTAAGTAATGCAATTTGATGTATGGCATCATTCCATGTCTATTTCTGTGTTAACAATTGTATATAGTAGCCTTTTTCTTTTTACAAGAAGACACTAATGAATCCAGCACTTTCTGATTCCATTCCTCTTTCCCACCATAATTCACCTCTGATGCTGTTATTTCCCTCAGTGCAGGTCTAATGGGAATGGACAAATCTTTCTGATTACTTTTGGAGGGTCAGAAAGGATGCTTACAATAGGAATCTTGCGATAAAGCTTTAGTCAGAATGAGGCAGGGAATGGTGAATTCTGCGTGGACATGCCACACCGTGCAATGCTTGCTGTGACTAACCCCAGTTTGCCTTCAAAAGCCTGGGGGAGAAGGTTAATGATGTAGTAAAGTAACAAGGAAGGCAGAAAAGCAAAAATAATGATGCCATTGGTAGTTTCACCTTGAACAATGTGAATGCCACTTTCACTGAGATTATCAAAACACTCATAGTGTGGTTTGATTGGACAATATAAAAAAATGTCTGACGGCTACATGGTGACCTTGTCAGCTTAGGAGTCTAATCTCTGCATGGTAACAGAAAGTTTCAGCCATTGGGCTTATGTCTTTCCTGTTGGATAATACAAATGAAATTTCTTTTTCTGGCTACTGCTTACATGTTAACAATGTAACACCTACCTTTCTTTTGGTTATCAGAAAAATGTGATCTCATTTCTTATATTACTGACCTTTGCTCACTCACTAGTGGTCTCTTCTAGTACATTCAACTTGTCTTTCTCATCACATCTTTATTGTATAAATTTAAAAGACAATGCCCTGCCTTCTTAAATGGAACAGGACAAGAGGGGAAAAAATTGTTGTTCACAAAAACAACAACATGCATCTAAACTATATAGCAATTCTTCACAAATTAGTCTTCCTTCGGATGCAAGCCAAAAGCAGCAGATCTTAAAAAGCAAAGCATTTGACAGATTACACTCCCTAATAAGTCTCATATCACAGAGACAGAGAGAAAGGTACTTTTGGAAAACTGTCTTTAATTCATGTTTTATTGTAAGTTAATGATGCAAAGAAAAAAAGAGAAAACTCATTATTTACCTACATTAGAATTCTTCCATCAAACAGCCTTGAGTTTGAATTTTATTTGTGATTTCCATCATTGTTATCTTGATTTAATTTATGATTTCTATCATTATTATTTTTGTTTAATTTACGATTTCTTGTTGCCTAGGGTAATTTAAAAAGAGCTGTGAAAACTCAGTGAAATTTATCTAGCAAAATTGAACTGTTTTTTACAAAAAAAAATTAATAAAGTTTGCCAAATTACTGAGCCTAAGGGTTGTATCATTTAAATCTTTCTCTTATGCTCAATAAAGAAAAAAGAAAAGCCCTTACAAAGTACTGCTTTGGTGTTCAGTTCAGGCATCTCTTTAATTGTTCTTCCCCTTGACATAGCTGCTGCTCATGAAAAATAAATATATATATATATTTTTGCAAGTTTCTTTATAGTTCCTGACTATACTTTTCCTCAGTTCCTACTGTTCAGGTCGTTCTCTTCAGCTGTTCCTCACTTCATTATACACACACTAATCACCTTTCTCTTCCAGCCCATTCCTAATCACAAAGCAGCTGAGCTTCTGATGGCAAATGCAGCCTTTTCAACTTGGAAACTGTCAGTACTTATGTTTGGAAAGCTGATATTTTTGTTTGTATAGTTTTCTGTATGCATATTTGTGTATATATGTTTCTGTATATCTGCATACATTTTTCACCCTTCACTGTGAATCTACAGGGAGGAGAAAAGCCATGAAATTTAAGTAGAACAATGTGTTGGAGTTCAGCTCACTTACCAAATGCTAATTGTGATCTTATTCATGAGGGTAGAGCCATTATATAGTATTTATACCTTTTCTTCATTGATGAAAATTCTAGCATAGTAGCATTTTTGTTCTACCTATAACCTTTACTTACTCTCTATATACCATTAATTCCTTAGACCCTGAAGACACAGTTCTAATAATCTGTTGACTAGTGTTTCATCAAAGACTAGACTGGTCAGGGATCGCAATCATAAAGCAAAAGTTAGAGCCTAATAGACTGACATTGATTCTCTGTCCTTCCCAAAGATGGGCTACAAATTAAAAGCAATAAAGTATAAGTTGATGCATATGATGTTTCATTTCTAGCTAGCTGGTGAAAGTGATACATGAGCCATAGACAGGTCATTAATCTCCACAGCTGACCAGATACGAAAGCATATGTTTAACAGCACCTCCATCTGACTTTGGTTTTGTTTTGTTTTGGGCCTTCCTGTAAAATTCCTCATTATAATATACAAAAAGATGAAAAAATGAAATTTTTAATAGTATTCAAAGTGTTTAGTCAGCAAAGCATGCAAACATTTTTCACACTATATACTAAAAAAAGTCTTCTGAGATGTCAACTTACTTAAAACTTAGTTTTTTCCTTTTTATACCATGTGTGTAGTCACATTTGCTTTTAAGCATCAGGGCGATACAGGAAAGGGGGCACACAACCGTTATGACTGCTGCTTTCCAGGTTAGCCTGAGTCCTGTTCAGCCACTGGTATAGAGATACTTTAGAGCAACTTCCCCCGCACTTTCTTCTAGTGGCATGAAGCATCATTTTCACCTCTTCATGAGGCAATGAAGTAAAGAGACAGAACAGAGACCATCAGCCAGAACCATGTCCAACCTTCAGCTCCGTGCACAGACCCCTCCGACCCACCTGCCATAGCAGGTAATGAGAGGACAGAAAGAGTAAAACTGAATCATATCTGTATCCCTCTGGCTGCTTACAACCACAGATGAAGGATTTGCTCAGTGTTTCACTGGAGAATTCAGGTCTGCCATTTAGCTTACAGTGGTGGATGAACAGTAGATATGAATGCGGGACTGACATTCTTTTCTTCTCAGAAACGTGATCGTGCCTGTAGGAGAGGAGAGGGCTATGAGGCACGACGTCAGTCAGCTAAGAAGTAAGGGAGAATACCAGATACAAATTCACAAACACAAAAAAACTTTAGAAAAGATGACCCTGTGATGGGGTATACTCATGCAGTGTACAGGAATTGGTTGAAAGGGTGCTGTCCTATTCTCTTTCAGACCACATTGGGAAGTAGCCTGAAGCTTTAAAACTTACCAATAGCAGACATCATTTACAGGCTAGGTTGGAAGTTCGACTTCTGAACTTGCTTGACTTGTATCAAGGATTAACCTAATACAAAGCCCAAGGCTGTGAGAAGAAGCAAGTGCACTATTTCTATTTCTTTCTTTTACCACCAAGAAGGGTTTAGCCTTATAATCCTGTTTAAAGTGTTGCCTATGACTACCCATGTGCTTAACAAGATCATCACACTGTAGATTACAAATCGAATTGCATCCAACAAATTCACTTCAGTGCCTTTCTCTCATGACTAATAGTATATGCCCTTAAAATTCAAGACATGATCAGGCAAATCGAGAGTACCACCTGAAGCAGGAAGAAAATAAGGAACTCAGAATATTCTGTAAAAGCAATAGATTTAAAAGTAGTCCTTACAAAATAAGCACCATAGCTTCATAACCACTAAATGAAGAAAATGAAGGCAACTGAATCCAGTCTTGTAACGGCCTAATTAGGGGGGCAGTACCATTGTGTAATTCATTTGGGGGATTTTGGAGCTCTCCATTTATAAAAGGCCCCAATTAATATGAGATAGTGAAGAGGAAGAAAAATATTTTTAGGAGAATTGTTTATTTATTTATTTTCTATTCGGAAAATTCCTTATACTATTCAGTAATAGAACCCAGTAAGACACCTCAGAAGAAGGTTTACTGGACATTTAGTATGTTTGTATCTCCTTGCTAGAGGATCTGTCACTAAGAGAATGTTAAGAGAATGAATAATGTATTCAGCAGGCCCTGAGTTTTAACCATGATGATTATCTTTTCCATATTTCAGTCCCCTGTATTAAAAGATCTTGTCCAGGATTTTAGTTTATTATTATTAAATTGCCTGTAAATTTCACAGTCAGTAAACTTCTCAGTATAGAATAGCTCTTCCAATGAAAAAATGGTTAACTTCTCTCATAGCAAGAAGAGTAATCACTTCATGGCAACAGTGAGAAGCTATACCAGATGATGAAAAATGTTAGGTATTGTCACAATACTTCTAAAAATATTCTGTAACTATATTTTGCACATGTATGTTGCATGCTGTTTTAAAAGCTTATAAGAATTTAAAATACAGAATTCAATCCTTGTGTTTGAAGCCAGCTACAGATCTTAAGACTCTTCTGATATTAGTTACTTACAATGTGTGGGAGATGTAGGATGCACCATGACCTAGGCAGAACTACAAATATCTCAAATGTTACACCCTTAGGGAGGGTTTTGTTCCAAAACCATTGGGCCTGGAGAAGCAAGTGTACAAAGAGCTGGTACACAGCGGCCTTTAATAACTACACGCAAGGATTTCAAAAGCTACTTTGTGCAAATAGTAAGATTATACTCAGAAGACTTGAAGATACACTTTAAAAACAATGTTTAGTGTTTTACAGAAAAAAATATGGATGAGCTATGTTACTAGGGATGCCCAGCTGAATTTTTGGGAAGCCTAAAATGGTAGCCCCCTTTCTATTCATCCCAGGAAATCCAGTGATATCCATTTAAAAGTCAGTGTCAGTGACAACCATTTCAAAGTCAGTATCAGTATTGCTAACTTCAAGCTTTCAAAATTCATGAGTCAGCCCAAAAGAACTTTTATCGTTGACCTAAAAATCATTAGGTTAAATAAAGGTGAGTGTCTTGCCTGTCCTTTTCCATTTCCCTTTCTTTAAATTGTCCCATGTGTTCAGGAATTATTTTCCTAATAATTAGGGACTAGAAAGCTGTGTATTCTTTAAATGAAAGCTAGAAAGTCTCTTGGCACCCTTTTAAGCATCAGCCACAAGAATCTAGAAGAACAAGCACACTATATTCTGTAGTCTTTGTAATTAAAATATTTGGCAGATCAATTTTTGTGTGAGAAGAAAACTGAAAAATTTTGTGGTTGGGAATGTTCTGTTTTGTATCATGAATACAGGGTGTTTGATAGATATCAACTCTCATTTTCCATACTTCGGAAAGATGTCAGCATGATCTTTGGGAATGTAAAAAGTCCTTTTAAAGGCAAACAGAGGAATCATGTTGCACTAATTCTCACAGTACAAACATCAGCTAAACTGGCTTATTTTTTTTCAATTTTGATGAAGAAAAGGGAATTATGGTGGACTTTTCAAATTTTCATCTAACTTTTAGTTAATAAAATAAAATTTTCATTTTTTTAATTATTTATTATTATTAATATAATAATTATGTTATCTAGTTTCTGCATTTCTGTTTTGCATGTTTTCAGTAGCTTATATGAGGAGAGTTTGTAAATTCATTTTACTCCAGATATCACAGAAACTGTGACTACAATCACTAGCCAGCTAAGCAAAAATTTAAAAGTCTGAAGAACGAAATCTCTTATTCCTTTAAAAGATTTCTAAAGGCCCAAACTAAGATGTATTGGAGAAACCTTTGAGAAAATTTATTGTCATTAACACTATATTTCCATTTTTTATCCAAATGAAATTGAAAAACAAAAAATTGTAGAGGAAATATATAGTGTTGTTATTCTTGATGCTTTTGTACTTCAGCTATGGGCGGTAGTATATTCCTTTATCAACTAAAGTCAGAGACTGTGAGGTGTCATTCACTGTAGACATACTGATCAATGGGGCATCCTGTTTAGGGCCACCAGACACAGATAAGGCTGAGGTATTCAATGACTTCTTTGCCTTGATCATCACCAGCAGTTTCCCAGGCTTTTTTGCCTGGAAAAGGGGAAGAGCTTCCAGTAGTGGAAGAGAATTGAGTCAAGTGTCCCTTAAAAATCATTATGGTGCTCTCTGGGAGTGTTAAGATCTGTTTTATCACTGCAACATTGTGGAGATTGGGGAGGACCATGGTCATAAGAGAAAGGTAGATGTTCTACTTCAGAGATCTTCACAGAAGGCTGAAAGAATGATCAAAGGAACATCAGGCCAGTTGACCTTCAGACTCTGGGGAACTGGTGGAGTGAAGGCTCTTGGAAACAATTTCTGGGCACTTGAAGGAGAGGAAGGTGATTGGGAATAGCCAATATGGACTGACCAAGGTAAATTGCACCTGATCAAACTGTTTGCCTTCTACGATGAAATGATTAGATCTGTGAACGAAGGAGGAGCTGTGGATGTGGGCTACCTTGATTTTAGCAAGGTATTAAACACAGCTTCCCAGAGAATCCTTGTATCTAAACTGGGGCGTTATGGTCTAGATAGGTGAACAGCTAGATGACTGGATTGTCAAGCTCAAAGAATAATGGATAAGGGTTCATACTGTACCTGCAGGATCATTACATGTGGAATACTTCAAGTTATATACTAGGCCCCGCCCAATTCAAAATCTTTATCAATGACCTGGAGGAGGAGGCAGAGTGCATCTTCACCAAGTTGCATACGACACCAATCAGCGAGGCTGTGAGTGCCAGGCCATCATTCAGGCAAACCTAGACAGCTTGGAAGAATGAGTCAATAGGGACTTCAAGAAATTCAACAAGAGCAAATGTAAAGTCCTGCACAGGGGATGGACCAGTCCTTTACAACGGTAGAGGCTGAAGAACTTCTCTGCTGAACAGATCTGGGGGTCCTGGTGGACAATGGGCTAAATAGAAGTCAACGGTGTGCCCCGGCAGCAGGGAAAGCTAGCAGCATCCAGAACTGTATTAACAAGAGCATAGCAAGTGTATCAGTGGAACCAATTATTTCCCTTCACTTGGCATTTATCAGACCATATCAGGAATACAACATTCAGTTTTGGGCCCCTCACAATAAGAAGGAGGTTGATAAACTGGAGTAAATTCAGCAGAGGGCCATGAATGTGGTCCATGTGAAACATGGGAGGTTAAGACTGGGTATAAGTGAAAACTATTTCACTACCAGTAATTAAGCAATGAAACAGGCTGCCCAATGAGTCTGTGCAATCTCGATCTTCAGAGGATTTTCAAGACCGGACTGGACAAAATTCTAGGCAATTTGGTCTGACCTCATTGTTGACTTCATTGATTGAACTAGTTAACTTCTTGTAGTCCCTTCCAGTCTGAATGATTTTATGATTTATTTTCTGATGCAACAGCAAACACATTTTTGCAAGCAGTTACTTAGGTCAGTTGGAATTTATGCCAGTGCTATGGATAGGAACTGGTGGGCATTAAAGTTCTTTATCCAAACTGTCAGATAAGAATAAAAATTCTGGAGGAAACAGCAATTCTGAATAATTTTCATTTCCTTTTTTAGGGCCCAGAAAATTATCACCTCCAACAAGTTTCCTGTCTAAAATCTGCATTACCTTCTGTCTTTCTGAGCAATTATTCTCATCATGAAAGTAATTTCTTTTGTTCTGCATTCCATCTCAAGTCATCTTTAACCAAGAATAGACTGATTTTTTAAAAAAATGATTTGTTTTTCATGTTTTTTTGGGGGGTCAAAAAGTAAGCTCAGACTTGGGAGAGGGTTTCTGTTTCTAGGTACAATCTCCAGGGAAAGAAGTAGTGTATAAAAGACCTATTATTTAATAATAATAACAAGAATGTATTAATAGTATATTATATATTATATTAACATAGCATAGTAAATATTATTAAAGAAATAAGACTGATGTATTATATGTTATAGATACATATACAAACATTTTTTATTTTGTATTCAACATTCAAATGCAACCATTTTGCCCAAAATTAAAACAAAAGCTTTTTTTCAATCTCCAAACAAGTGACTTTTACAGGATTTATAAACAAATATACAAAAAATATTTTGAACGTGGTCAACAAGAAACCCCTCAGGATTTTGGATTGTCCAATGAACTAAAAAAGCAATTACTGGCACATCTTTGCTGAAATAATCATTATCCTGATAAACATTTATTTCAGTACTAATGTGCTTTATGTCTTCATTGTTCCAAGAGGAGAGATTGCAATGTGACATTTTTGTATATCAGAAGGAAGTTTATGACACTGATGAGTGTGTGAATTAGAAGGGGGAGCCAAATTTTCATCAAAATCCTCATTTTCTTTCTTCTTATTCCTCTGTTACAATGATGGCAGGGAGATGAAACAATTTATTTGTGTTTCAGGTTTATTTGTCCTCTTATTTTTCGCTCTGTCCTGTGTGAACATGCGACCCAAAGTACAAGGATACCATTATTTTCAAAATCAAATGCAAGTGGATTTTATTTGGCTCAAATTACAACTTTGATTCCTAGCTCTGTTAACAGAGGCATGAAGTTTCTGGTCTCCAAAGACTGATATTTCCACAGGACAGGATGAATTCTACCTCTAGTTACCAGATGGAAAAATAATGTTGATAGTAGTTCAGTTTGAAAGAAGAGAAAGAGGTGGATGTATAAACAGTGGTCCGTGCAGTGAATACATAAGGTAGAAATCGGAGAGTTTGAAGACAGCAGGAGAAAGCAGAAATTAAATCTGTTAATCCCTTTCTGGAAAAATAGAGTAGCAGAAAAAGGAAATGTGCAAAAATGTACAAAGGAACTGAGTCTTACATCGAGTTTACCCAAAACGTCCAGAAAGATTGAATCAGAATGATTCTCAGGCAGTGCGTCATTCTCCCAAAGCAGCTATTAATTCCAGGAATACAAACACAAAGAAATCATGTGTGTGACAGTTTTACACCTTTATATAGTAAATCCATAATGAAAAGTATGCACAAATTGCCCCAAAAATATCAGTCAAGAGAGGGAGAGGATAAACTCTTAGGGATAGTAGTGCTGATGTGCCACTTGGAAAAGAAAATTTGGAATAAGGAGGAAAACAGGCAAGAGAACAAAGAAATCATGTTGTCACAACAATGTAAATATAAACCTAGTGCTATCAGAAAATATGTTCACTTTTAGTTTCCGTGAGGCCAACTCTTATTCACAGAAAGAATTAACTCGGTGGCAATAAGACTCCTTACCTGCTTAAAGAGTAAGAGACTTGGCTCACAAATTTGAAACTACTTGAACAGCATCTACAGTTACATAATCAGGAAACTTAACTGCATATTCAAGAAAAAGTGAAATATTTAATAGTGAAATACATGAAGTGGCAACTTTGAGATGTGGATCAATCAAAAGCAGAATTGATACAAGGGCATATTTAGAGTCCTCCATCTATTCACATGGACAGCCTGTGTATATTACATTTTACCACAATTCTTTCTAAACCCAGGACCCTTATGATTTATTTGAAGCTATACTGTGTCATCTAAAATGGAATTTTCCTCTGTTGATAGAGTCTGCATCAAGTTTCTCTTGGCAGAAATCTCTCTTTGCATCTCTGACAGGTCATTCTGCAACTAATTCAAAAAAAAAAAAAAAAAAAAGAAAGAAAGAAAGAAAAGGCTTTAAAGGTTTTATTTCCAGATAAAGGTGATTCTAGAATATTTAAGAGTATTATTAGAATGCTAAGGAGTATTTTCATATTAACAATAACACTTTTTTAAAAAATAAATTGATCATTTGCCAAGTTCTTTCAAGTTTTCTGGAAGACAAGGTGTGTTACATACTAATGACAGTACTGCTGAAGGAACAATTTAGAAGAATCCCAAACACCTTTCTAAAATGAAATGCAGCAAACACATCTCAAATATATATTTAACCCTGTAACTCAGAACAGCAGGAGACAGGTGAGAGTAATTAAGATTAATAGATCACAGTTTTACTTAATCTAGTGCAGCGTTAGTGGGAGGTGGAGAGGGAGGGGAAGCTGTACTGTAGCAGTCAAATACAATTCCAGGGCTGAGTGCTAGATATATGTGTATTTTGAGTGATGAAGTGGAGGTAAGTGCTCTGCATCAGTGACTCCCTTTGGGATAAGTGGATTGCAAGGGAACCACTACTGGAAAGAAAAAAAGACAAACATGCAAATCAGTGACACTTCATATTTCTTCTCTCTAATTGCTTTCTTTTCATTATTTTGCATTTGGTACCAAACTCTGTGTGCTCATATGGCAAAATGGAAACGACTATCAACTTGACTTGGTGCTAGTGGACCACTTACTATGCACATCACAAGTAGCTATAAGGAGTATATATCTTGAACTCATGATTCTCTCTAACCTTGCTGTCCTAGTACCAAGACAATATTCCATAAAGATTTAATAAAATATAATGAGTAAGTAAAATTTATGAGGCATGCTTATGGGATATTTATCGTAACACTGAGATTTTCTTTCCTACAGGCCTAGTGCATTAAACACAAAGCTATTCATTTGAAAGTGTTAGAGATAGATAACTAGCAAAGAAACACTTATTTAAATATATACTCATAATGCACATGCGTAAAGCATTTTGTATCTAGTATCTTTGAGTCTAGGGAACACTTCCTGTAGTTGTAGTTCTCAAATTTTTACCTTTAGCTTTTATAATATTTATACGTTTTGCTGAATGTAGTGATAATGTAATGTAGAAAGCAGTGTAATCCTATTGCTGGACCCCTGAATGAGTGCTGAAATTCTTAGGTGGCCTTTAGCAAATCAGTCCTTTTTCTGCTTCCTCGGGCTATGACCTCAGTTGATGATTTCTGCTTTTACTGTGGTCTCCGGAGGAAAGGTGCCACACACAAACTTTGTATTTCTTTCCTTTACTGTCCTGAGAATACCCTCAGTGGCTGCTCTATGTCTTTAGAACAAGTTGTTGAAAACACTGCCTCTGTTTAATCATGCCCTTTGCCTTTTTCCTATATGATATCTGTATCTATACAATGCAGGCTACTCGGGAAATAGGAAGTAACTACTGTCCAAAAATTAGAGTTGTGACCTCCAATTTCATTTCAGATTCAGGCATGACCTTGATGGGTTACCAATAGAAATATATTCTCATTTCACAGTTACTCTCACAAGGCTGGATTAATTGTTCTGCCTGCTGTTTGGATATCCATTGCAGGAAAATTATAAGGAAATTCTGTTCTCATTGAAGATGCATGAAAGTTGTTTCCTCTTTACTCTTCCAGTAGCACAGGTCACCCTGGAAGAGGAATGAGAGGAGGTGAACCTCTGGCTTGCTTTTTATTTCATGTAATGTCTGTTCCATGAATGTTGCCTTTGCAATATCCCAAGACTGTCCCCAGGGGTTCGCATTCCTCTTTACAGTAGGATAATGTTGCCAAGGAACTTTGACATTGCTGATAAATGATGCTACATAAGGGCAAAGCATTGATTTATTGCCTGCAGTGTTAGATTGAAATTTGTAAGAATGGACTATCTACGGACTTTTACAGACTGTTATTTGTAGCTATAGTTTTCTGATGGCTGCCTCTGCTAAAAGGGAAAAGCTGATGATGTGGAGGGAAAAGATAATACTAACTTTGAAATTCTTAAGTACTGAGGGACTGGAAGATGGTGAGACATCTTCAGTCACTTGACCTTCAAGTGAATAGTGGAGGTGTTTATTGTATAAAATAAAAGCTCTTTGGAAGAGTTCCAGCAAGGAGATGAGTGGGTCAATTTACTGCTTGGCTCCTGCCTGTCTCTACTGCATTTCTACATTCTCCAAAGTTCCTAATAGCACTAGCCAGGTCCAGACAGAGGAGAGACACTCTCTTGTCTCAATTTTCCTATCTAGTTCAATGCCACCACCTTAGATTTGAATTCTGCCTTGGTGACGGCCATTTTAAAATCCCTCAGTGAAAACTGAGACACAACGCCACAATGTTTATCAAAGCATATTCATAACTGTGTACCAGACTATCACTTACAGTCAACATTATATAGTCCATACACTTTGGTATGGAAACAGTACCATACGGTTTATACAGTTAGCCAATTGTATAAATCAATTTAAGTATTTTAAACATACTCACTATGATTTAATTGTAAATGTTCACTTAAATCATGAAAATATTTAAAATACTTTGGAAAATGAATGTATCCAGGAATTTTACCAGCTATGAGCAATTTGCAAAGAGAAATAAAGATGAGGTCCATCAAATCAGTTATTATAGTTCATGCTTTTCATAAGAACCATGATGAGATATAGTTCTATAAATTATTTCATGTGTGTTGTTTATCTGGAAGTGCATTCATTCTAATTTTAGCTTTTCTGAGACTTTTTTGAAGGAACTAAAAGCAATTTTATGCTTTTAGGAGGAATATAAGGGAAAGAAATTTTGAAAGATTTCCAAGGAGTGGAACATAAAAAGCACAGACAAGATAAGGATCCTGAATTGACTTCCATTATTATAAAACTGAAATGAATGTGTCCTTCTTTAAAACAAATAAAAGAGTAGAATTTGTCATCAAAAATTTCTCTCTTTACAAATGAATTCCTTGCATGTTTATTAAGCAGCTGCAGCATACAGATGCATACATTCTGAACTTATAAATGTTGTTTCCACAGGTGATCTCTCATAAGGTCTCTACTGAGTTGGTATATAATGCCAGGAAATACACCTTGGAATCACGATCTGTCCAGAATGAGGTATCTTTGTCCTCTAGTGTGCTGGGAAGCATCCTTGACTCCCGTAAAACATACATTTCCCAACAAACTAACTACCTGAGCAAGAATTTCTCAGACCAGGTAAGGTATCAATGCAAGCGCACACAGGAGCGAGTGTTTTGCTGGAGAAAGAGCTGAGTAAAAATAAATGAAGCTAAAACACTTCATTGAAAAAAAAAGTCCCTGCTGATTACTTTCAGTCCTTCGTGATGTATTTCCTGGTGTATAGCAAGAGTTAGCCAATTTTTTGGCTATATTATATGTTCCCACTTTCTGTCTTCTTCTTGTCACACTTTCAGAAAAGCTGAACAAAGCTGGTATATTCAGCTGCAGCTCTTCAATAATGGGTATCTGATCCTCCCTACTTAGCAAAACCCCATTTATCTAGCCTAAAAGTCCTCCAGTGTATACTTCTTGCACATGCCAAGATACTCAGCAAGATTAAAAGATATGCTCTGGTTACTTTACGACACAAAAGAAGAGAAATCAACAGTTTTTCCAGTGCCTTGCTAAACACCTAACACTATCAGATTGCAGCAGATGTAATCCCAATCCAGAGGGAGGAGGTGAGCAGCTGCCACCACCTCATGGGCCAGTAAAGTGTGCAGGCAGAGCTCACATTATTTCTTCTTGCAAAACGTACTGGAGATAAAGGCTTTTGTGTTGTAGGGAGCGTGCACAATGGGTCTGTGCATCAGGAAGGCACTGTGCTCACTGTTCTTCAGCAGGTCTGATGGACAACGTACACCAACCAGCCATCTCACACAAACGCGAGGAATCCGCTACCCGCAGAAGCTGGTGGATTCCCAGTGCATGTGCACTGCAGCTGAACTGCTCCCAGGCAATGGACCTGTGCCAGGGACTTCTGGATGCCAGCCTAGACCAGTTGGTGCTATCTCTCTGACTGGGACTGCCAGATTCCCAGAAATCCCAGAGAAAAGCAGTGAACTAGCAGTAATAATGCAGGCCAAGTAAAGCCCCAAAACTCTAAGCAGCAGCTATGTGAACATCCAGTTTATAATTTCTCCTGTTTATTTCTTGTGCAATATCAAAGGCAAGAAGATGGTATCCAGACAGTTATAACAGATAACTAAGGGAATAGCCTAAGTATATATCAGAACCTGGCAAATGTCTGGATTAAATTCGATGTAAAATACCATTTTTGACATAAGTAAACGTTGCTTAAAAAATTTGACAGAACAATTATCTGTTGTACAAGGCACTCAAAATCAAAATGTTTCACAAAATCATGTGAATGTCATAAAAAATTCTTTACGGTTAAAAATGATAATGTTAAGATGTTCCATTTTCACATTTCTCATTGAGGCACTTTACATTCTTTATTTAGAATCATATTTCTGGTGGGTTTTTTTGGTATCCTCAATAATACAGAAATTTCTTTAAAGTTTAATTAAAAATAAAATATTCAAAATAAGTGAATATTTTGGTTAGCAATTATTTTTTTCAGGTTCCATTCAGAATTAAAAAGATGTTCATACTTAAATACTTTTTAAAAATATTTTTACTCTGTCCAGTTTCATTTTCTACATCATTAAATAACAATATCAGATATTGTTGAAATTAAAATAATTAAACATTACTAAATTAAATATTTCAATTAAAATAAACATTACATTTCAGGTTTTAGATTTTTTGGGGGGAAGGTTTTATTATTATTATTATTATCATCATCATTATTATGTGGTGATAACCTCTTCTTGTATTCTAATTTTCAGTTTGCCTATGAAATGAGGATTCCATTTTCTAACCAACATAGCAGCTACTGGTAGCATTTGGAGATGTGTTTTGCAAATAGATAAAAATAACATTTTTACAGTTGTTTCCAGTTTATTGTTTTGTCCCAAATTACATACTATCATGTCCAATGGTAACAACTGGGTGCAGCCTAACATATAACACATGAGGACAAGGTGCAGAAGAAGTGATTAAAATACCCATTTTTCTGTTTCAAGAAGCTACCCACTCACTGCTATTTATGGTAAGAAATGTCAGAAGTGCTTGTCGCCCAGCCTGCTCACAGACTGGTGGGTGCTCCTTATTGTCTGGGACCAAAACTAATTTGGGGTCATTGTGTGTTTTTGGAGTTCTTCTTTTATCCCAAATGCGCAATTTAAAAGTCCTGCACTCAGCGGCTGCCTCCTGCTCTCGCTTGGCAGATCATGCATGACGGGTTGCACAGGGGGAGCTCCCCTTGCCCCCTTCTGCTAGGAATTTTGCTGTAGCTGCACAAAAAGTATAGAGTGGGAGAGTGAATCAGTGAGAAATCTTTTTGGAGGAACTTCAAGCGTTATTTGCCTTCCTTCATTTCATACAGAAAGCTCATGCTTCCTCAGATACCCTTCCTAACATTGAATACTGAAGCTAACTTGCCTGCAAATTAGGAAATCAACTTTTAATCACAGCCTTTTAGACCTTTTTAGTATTCACACATTTCCTGCATCCTAATCCAGGCTGCATTATTTTCCATGGTTTGTCTTACCTCCAGGGTACATTTAAATAATTGCCTAGTCAATCAGACCAACCTATTCTAATCTTATTTCAGTATCATTTTGGCCAGTATAATTCATTCAAAGGAAAACGGCTCCCTCATCCCTAGTTTCTAGGAAACCTTTTCTGGTAATTCGTATTGACAGCAGTGAGTCGTGACATTTATCGGTGAGGTGAAGCTGACCAGCTGCAGAGCTCCTGACTGATTAACTCAGCCAACAAGCTGCTCACGATTCTAGCAAAGTATTGACTTTTCCCCTCCCCTCCAGCTGGAGAAAAAATATGGAAGCTTTCTTTATCACTACATTTTTATTTTAACTAGTCATGCCAAAAGTTAAAAAATGGACAATAGAAAATACCTCTTTTAACTCCACTATTTTAATGCAAAATAATGTCAAATTTGTTTCATGGAAAGAAAGCCAGCATTGAATTTAAACCAGCTGAAATATAAAATAGATTAGCAGATTTTGTCTAATATTATTGGAATCATTTTTTTCATTAGCAGTGATCCTCAGTCCTGTAAGCAACATGTCTGTAATCGAATGACCTTTTGGATGAAAAAACCCTAACAATTCAGCTTAGCTATTTTCATTCGTTAAACCCAGAAGCACCAACTAAATTTCAAGGTAAAATGTATCCTTATCTTTGTTTGTTTGTTTTGTTTCTTTTAAAAGCTAAGATACTGAAGTCAAGGATAGAGAACCTTCAATATTGATCTATTTTCTCTCCACTCCAAAATGAACAATATCTTGGTCAGGGATGGGAATTAATAATTTTTCATTTTTAATCACAACAAATACTCAGTCCTGAATCCATTTAAACAGTAGCTGTCTCAATCCCACTTTCATACAGAAAACATGGAAATTAGTATTTCTCTAAGGCAGTTTTTAAGGCAGTTTCTTTTTCCACATCTGCAACCACAAGCATAAGCAAAGAATAAAATGTTTTATCATGACTATCAAACTGGAAGTTTTTCATGGAGTTCTTGACAAAGGTATGTGAAATTAATATACCTTTGCACACTAAGGTTAATAGCTCGTTTCCCTGAGGTGTCACAGCTAAGAATCTCAAAGTTATGTTTTTACATCACAAGCTCTCACTTATATAAATCTGAAATGATTCTGAAGAAGGCTGAATCCCTCTGCATTCCAAACTAATTGCTGGTGTTGACTTTGGACTACGAAGTCAAATGCCAGTGCCTAACTAAAAGTATTGAGGCCATTCTGCAAGGCCATCAGATCAAATTTAGTGTTAGCATAGCCTAGCGATGTAATCCACATCCTGCAGAATCATTAGAGGAGGTTGCTAATTATCACAGCTGAACTTTCTAATCCCCTCAGACCCTCTCAGTTATGGACAAAGGAGTTGCAAGGGAGAAAAAAACACTTTCTAGAAGGATTGTGGATAACAGAATACCCAGTTTCTGACTTTCTGAGCTCTTTCTTTCAGGAATAACATGCCTGCACCATAATCTAACTTTAAGAAAACAGTGAATATTTCTAGAAGTGACATTTTCAAGCACCAGTGAATTGCTGAATCATGCATTCTTGGCACTGATATGCTATATCCATAACTGCACTGCTTCAGGAGGTGACATTTCCAGAAATGGCAATTCAGCATGGCAAAGGACACAACACTTAGGAAAATAAGTCAAAGGTGACAAGACCATGCAGTTGCCAAAGAACAGGCGCTCCTCACTACATCAGTGTTAGACATAATTTATTGCTTAACTAGTCTGATAGCTTAACCAATCTGACAGATTGCTTAACCAATCTGACAGCCTTCTCTGATGGAATGACAGGCTGGGTAGATGAGGGCAGAGCAGTGGACGTTGTGTATCTAGACTTCAGCAAGGCTTTTGACACTGTCTCCCATAACATCCTCCTACATAAGCTCAGGAAGTGTGGGTTAGATGAGTGGACAGTGAGGTGGATTGAGAACTGGCTGAAAGGCAGAGCTCAGAGGGTCATCACTGGTGGTGTGGAGTCTAGCTGGAGGCCTGTGGCTAGTGGCATCCCCTAGGCCTCAGTACTGGGTCGCATCCTGTTTAACTTCTTCATCAATGACCTGGATGAGAGGACAGAGTGCATCCTCAGCAAGTTTGCTGATGATACCAAGCTGGGAGGAGTGGCTGACACACCTGAGGGCTGTGCTGCCATTCAGAGAGACCTGGACAGGCTGGAGAGTTGGGCGGAGAGGAACCTCATGAGGTTCAACAACGGCAAGTGCAGAGTCCTGCAGCTAGGGAGGAATAACCCTAGGCACCAGCACAGGCTGGGGGCTGACCTTCTGGAGAGGAGCTCTGCAGAGAAGGACCTGGGAGTGCTGGTAGATGACAAGTTGACCATGAGCCAGCAATGTGCCCTTGTGGCCAAGAAGGCCAATGGTCTCCTGGGGTGCATTAGGAAGAGTGTTGCCAGCAGGTGGAGGGAGGTGATCCTGCCCCTCTCCTCAGCCCTGGGGAGGCCTCATCTCTAGTACTGCATCCAGTTCTGGGCTGCCCAGTACAAGAGAGACAAGGAGCTACTGCAGAGAGTCCAGCGTAGGGCTACCAAGATGATCGGAGGGCTGGAGCACCTGCCCTATGAGGAACGGCTGTGAGAGCTGGGCCTCTACAGCCTTGGGAAGAGAAGACTGAGGGCGGATCTTATCAATGTGTACAAGTAGCTGAAGGGAGGGTGTCAAGGGGACGGGGACAAACTCTTTTCAGTTGTCCCTTGTGACAGGACAAGAGGCAGTGGGCAGAAATTGAACCACAGGCAGTTCTGCTGAACGTAAGGGGGAATTTCTTCCCTGTGAGAGTGACGGAGCACTGGACCAGGTTGCCCAGAGAAGTTGTGGAGTCTCCTTCTCTGGAGATCTTCAAGGCCCGCCTGGATGCAACCCTGTCTAACATGCTCTAGGTGACCCTGCTGAGCAGAGAGGTTGGACTAGATGATCTCCGGAGGTCCCTTCCAACCTTACTGTTTCTGTGATAACCTAACTGCAATGCTGGAGTCTTGACGAAGCCTCGAGTCAACTGAAGTTGCTCGTGCTGTCACACTTCTGGGATAGGCATTGTCTGGGATTAACACAAAGGCCTTTACCGAAGCCTTTAAACCTCCTGGAGTGCAGCCACAGTTAGAGCTGAGAAGAGCACAAAGGACACGTAGGGAGGGCGGGTGAGGGGAAGGGAGCATGGGAAGGTTTAGCTACATCAAGCAGAGAGGGACTTCTGGAGGACAGGAAAAACATGACACTATTATGAGAAAAGCTGAGGAATAGAGAAAATGCCTAACGGCAGGAACATTTAGCTTTACTATGATGGCAACAAAAGACACAAAATTTACAGAAACTTGAATGTTTAGACTAAAACTATGAAACTAATTGTTATAGTATGGATCACTAAGCTAGAAGTGATGATTTAATTTAATACATAGATATCAAGTATGTGTAACATTACACACAAAATACAGTTTAATATATAAGCATGCAGGAGATCAAACATCTGTACCTACATTAAGTCATTTCTTCTTATGTAAAGAAATCATGTCCTATCATGTCCATATGTAGGATGCAGGTATGTTTGAAGAGCATTTATCTTTCAGAGGTGGACTCAGGAAAAAAGAGTATATTTTCAATCTGTGCTTAGAGCAGGTCCTTTGACAAGAAAATAAATATATTAAAGTTGCTTGTTTGAAGTGTTGTGGCTTCTTCAAACATAGCTGTGAAAAAAAGCCTTTTGTCATTCCTCCCCAGTGCATTATGTTGTGACAAGTCAGTCCTGTTACGTAAAACGGTATGACTGATACCAAATGGCATGCAAAAGATTTGATCTCTTTTCCTTTTAGCACGAGGATCCTGTGCTGTATACGGCTGGACTTTGGAGGGTCTTTTGTTTCTCTTTAAATAAGAAGGAATACAAATGAATGCTCCATTTGAAAGTCCTTTGATAAGAACTGTGTTTAGAAATATTGATAATACTGAGTTTACATCTATCAGTTCAAAAGTAGCTTTGCTTTTGAATAAGCACATATTTACTGGCTGCCTCTTCCCACTGTCTTATCGAGAGCAGATTTTTTATCAGAGACAATAAAATAGGCTTTGAGAAACTTAAGAATGTAATCCTGCATTGCTCACCACATCACATGGCTAGGTACATATTGCATCGATGGTGACCCACTAGCTTGACCCAGTTACTTCACTGCAGTGAGAACAGAAGGAAAGAAGGAGAAAGGAGAGCGCTGAGAAGGGCACTAGGCAAAGGGAGGGTGCAGCAGGAGTGTAGGAGACGGAAAGGCAGGAGTTTGTTCCCACTCCCTCAATATATTTATGCAACTGTTACTGTTTTGGACACCCCTGAATCCAATGTGTCTGTGGGAGATGTACCTTTTCAGAATTACACTGAGAAAGTATTTCATCCACCCTGAATTAACCCACCATAATTTAATCCAACCGTGGTGAAATCCAGTTGTTGTTAGTAGAGTTATCCCAGAGATAGTATCGGCCCATCAGTACAGTTCTTGTAGATTAAGTGGCCTTGGAAAACAGGTTAATTGGAGATTTACTTCCTAACAAAAAATGTTTTACAAAGAAGAGTCTAAAAAATAAAACAAACTAATCTTTCAGTTAAATCTTTCAATGAACCAACCCAGCCATTCTCTCTGCCTAAAAAGTAAATCTTCACTGTATTTTACTGAGAATCTCACTGAATCTATTTTCATGTTCACAGATCAGAAAAATCAGATTAGAGAAAGGTATGTAAGAAAACAAAAAACAATGAAAAAACACAAAAAGACAAAAATTCAGAAAATGATATGATAGTTTCATATTTATTAAAAAAAATAGAATTGCTTATTTAGCTAAGGAAAATGTACACTTCAGTCATAATATTAGCAAAATCCTTCCTGAAATTTATCCATCCAAAATCTAAACAACAATGATGTCTTTGTTTATATATCAGCACTATCAGTGACATCCATTTTTAAGTCACAGACTTAATGCCCAACCATCAGCATGAGAAAATACTGAACAGAGCTTTTAAAAAGCATTCATTTGGGGGAAAAGAAAACAACCCCAAAATTTTTGAGTTAATGTCAAATATGTCAACCTCATGCTAATAGATCATTTCAAAAATGACATATTGTGAACTGACAAGTTAAAGGATATTTAGGTTCCTTAATACACTTTCATAACTCTGGAAAGGGAAGTCATTTTTATTTTTTCTCTCACCAAACATCAAAATATGTTAGATTGCAAGAGGCCATTAAATCCCTGTAATACACTGCTGTAGGAAAACAGGATTATTATCCTGGAACAATCCAAAGTCTCTTCCAGAGCAGTATCCTGTTCCTGATAAAACTCAGGAGTTGATGATTCACAAGGGTGCTAAATGAAACCATTTCCAGATGTTTCAATGAGGTAATGGTTATAAACGCGACCAGTTCTTAGGAAAAGGTCTCAGGAAAACATAGAGTAGGTCAAATTTTCAACAATTTATGTACACACGGAAGTGTTTGAGTCGTTACTCAATTCTCATGTCATCATTATGCTTATCTACTGTCTTGCCTTCAGCTCGTTCCTATCCCAGCTCAGTAATCTAAGTTACAATGAATGCAAATGTCCCCTTGAAGGCAGGGAGCATCTAGAAAAAGGTAACACTCGGTAATGTCCTACAGAGTACTGCCCAGGAACAGTGCATCTAGTACTCTGACACATCCCTTTCCCAAACATGTGTTACTCTTACTCGGCCTAGGAGACTATACTGGTTCTGTCTCCGCAGCACTTCAGTCTATCATGGACAGACTCCGTCTGTTTGGGTTCTGGGGATTCATTAGTCATTCACTGTTCAGGTAATATACAGAACTCAAATAACAAAATCAAACTGGATAGAGTTCAGTGAAACTTACACTGAAAATTAATAGTAGCCAAGACATACATGCATTATCTACACAGGTTAGGGACACAAAAAGAGAAGGTTTGTATAAGTTCTATTGGTAATGTACATAAACGTTGCAAAACAATGCATATTTCATGTGAGTAGGCTCATTCAGAAATGAGGGAATGTTCCATTTTGGACGGTGACAAATAGAAAGCTGCTTCTTGAGGGGAAATACTGGAAAGCTCTGAAACTGTTTGTAGATTCAGAAACATTGCAGGGTCAAACAGGCTGGAGTTTCCCTAATCTTTTTTTTGGTTAAAGATTATCTAAAGGCCAATTGTGTACCTATTTGGAAGCTGTGTATTTATTTGGAATATTAACTGAGTCTTAAGACAGGAAGAATAAAGAGTGCCTTTATTCAAAGATAATAAAGCTTAGCTGTTCAATATTCATATCGCTTAACCAAACCAGAATTATATAGCAGGGCCTTGACTGACTGCAAAGTATACAATTGTACCCTGAATAGCATTGTCAAAAGGGAACTCCAAAGCAGGCTACCAAAAAGACGATTGAGTCAGAAGGAAATATCACGGAGACAATTACCTTGCAATGTTTCCCAGGCATTATAACTGATGAGCTTTCTAAGTACAATAAAGGGCTCTGAAGGCCACTAAAGCTAAGAAAATTGGATTCACAACCATCCCATTTGTTCTGTAAGAAACCAAGAAGTCTATAGAAAACTTCTGAAATGACATCATGGTAAGTAAAAATTTGCAGTTCTGATGACAGGATGAAGAGGACAATCATACAAATTAATGCCAGAAAGCTGGCTAGAAAAAATAACCACTCATTTGAACCTTTAGTTCTTTCTTAGATTCTCAATAAATTAGAATTTTCCACAGAAAATATGTTTTGAAACTATTTCTACTAGAAATAGACTAGACTTCTCCATGGCTTCTTGACCAATACATCACATTTTAAGTACCAAAGAAGAGATTCTGATCACATGGTCACGTAAATATTAAATAAGAAAAACTTTACAATGGAATGATTACAATGGAATTATATGAGTTGAAATCTTATGTAAAAGGAATACACAAACTGTAAGATTCTATTCCATGAGTAAAATCCTTCAAAAATGTACTCAGCTTCAATCTTAAGGTGGTCAGTAAGCTGAGTTCCATACAGATATCTGTTTTGTGGAAGTCAGAGGAAGGATGCAATCCTCAAAGGCTCCTATCTGTTTTGAAGGGAGGGGGGGACTAAAAACTCTACAGAAATTTTCATAAGTATAAAATTACACCTTGATGGATTTTCCATCCTTCTTCTCTTACCATTTTGGTACATTTCCGTTAGCTTACCCTCCTGTCCCTAAGCGATCTGCACTTGAATGACAGTCTTAGCAGGATCACTGTGCTTTGGAATTCTCCAGGACAAGATTCACTAAGTGAAAAATACAATTGCAAGATATATACTAACAGTATTAAAGCATTCAGGCTGCATGCAGGAAAGAGAACTTCATATGTCTATAAATGTATATATATATATACATAAATATATAAAAAAAATATATTATATGAATGTGTGTGATTGTTAACACTGTTACAGAAGAGAAGTCATATATATGCTGTCTGCTAGAGTGTCAGGAGAGGCCTGTGTCACTCAGTTGCCCAAGCTTCTTTAACTGTTGCATCAGGTGCAAGGCAGGTTGCCATTTACAGTGTTTAATATATTTCCTGTAAACGTGCAGGAAATACTTGTTTGAAGTTCTGAAGGAAACAGTACTGATGTTCACAGAGATGCGACAAACTACTTGATGAAAGAAATCATTTTCAAGAAAGAGTCCTATGGGAGAAAGAGTGCCTGTTTATTTACATGAAGATCAAAGCAACTTTCATATGAATTGATGCTAAATATTTAGTACTTGAGTGACTAGCAAAGAACACTCTAAACTTCTAAAGGAAAAAAGAAAAAAAAAACAAAAAAAAAAAAAACAGGAGGCAAATCCTGATATATAAGTATGGATAAGTCCTCTACTAGCAAAGATTCCTTTTATAATCATTACAACAGTGTCTAGGGTCCAACTTAAGATCTGAGACCCACTCTATCACATTACATATAAACATTTAGTAAAAGACATCTTTTCCAACAAGCTTATCATGTAGGCAGACAAAGGTTATAAAGGAGAACAAATGCAGAGTCAATTTTTATGAATTCCCTTATAACTTCCAAAAAAAGTATATTAAATAAAATGGTCATGAATTAATCCAAGAGCAATTTAAGTGGAAATTACACAGTGTGTGTGACAGGGAAACTGAACCTGAGTAAAAATACTATATACTAATTCCACATAATAAAAATTTTCCTTAATTTCCCTAAATTCTCTACTCTTTTGCTCAAACCAGATTAAAACAAGACAAGAGCAAAGCTCAGTTGTCTTCACAAAATAAGAGTGTCACAATGGCAGAGGATACTCAGTCCTAGAGTTCTCAAGCACAAAAGAGGAAGCAGCAGGAAAAAAGAGGGATTTCTCCTCACTGTCCATAAGCTGGAGCAGACACCTATCTGCCAGAGGAAACTGGCTCTGTGTTATCCCAAAATAGCTGCCTCCAGCTGGCAGGGCTCTCAGTCTCTGGCCTTAAAGGTGGCTTCTGAGGTTTGAGGAGGAACTATAGTTATCTACAAAACTGATGTAGATAGGAGAACTGCAGATTTTTGCGGCCTGGGATGGAGAGGGGCAGGAAAAAGGCCAATGACATGTATTTCTCATTGTTTACCTTCTTACTCTCTAGCTACAGATCCCTAACCCTATGATGTCTCCCTCTAGAAATCAGATAATGCTAACTCCTTTTGGGGACTCTGGGATCATGGTTAATCTAGACCTAAGATGAATTCATGCTTCCTCAGTTCATAAAAACTCTGTCCTCCTATGTATAGTGTACTATTTTTCAATATATAGTCCTGATTAGTCCTCATTTCTGCAATACTTTTCCCAACAGCACATTAAATATGCACTTATCATCTGTCACATGTGGTTTCTTCTCTATTTTGGATTTTATTAATGTCCATATAAAATAGCATATACACAGTAGCAACAGAAGGGTAGTTGGTTGCATGGAATAAGTAAGAGACATTTATGAAAAAAATCATGTTTGATTTCTATTTCTTCATAAGTTCAAAGTAGATTCTTCAAGCTGCAGTCACCAGTGTGGTATCATTACTCTCTTTTTTACAAAGAGGAATGGCTTTATTTTAAATTTAAAGAATGAAGACTTTTCTCGCTCTATGAGAGATTATAATAAGCATACTGTACTAAGAAGTAGGCTATCTCAAAGAAACAAAAAAATACCATTACTTCTATTCTCAATAAGAGGAAATCTGTAAGAAAGACTCAAAAAAAGGTGTATTAAGTCTTGAAGATAATTTCAGGCACATAATTTTGGTGCTGTCAGGAGAATTTAACCCCCTTTCCTCCTTTGTGGTACCAGATATAGATCATGCATTCCATAGTACTAGCAGCTATGGACTGGTGAAAAGTTTACATTAATTCTCTGGGTGACTGCCTGTCAAGGTAGAATTAGTCTCTGTTAGGTACTTGCCCACTTAAGTTTGAAAAATCCAAAGCATTGTAGTTTCCACACCTTCCCTTGGGAGCTCAGTTTCACTAATTTTATTATCAGAAATATTTTCTTGAAATATTTTCCCCCTCCCCCTCTCCCCCTTTTTTTAATTCCATCTCACTTTGTTGGGTAATGATGCACTTTCTGGTAGTTAGTCTAAAAGTTTTTTCAGCTAAAGATATTAGAGCTAATTGGAAAATTTTAAAATAATTTGTAATGGGTTTTTGAAAATGATATTTTATTGATTCAAAAATGTTTCATAAAATTGTGTAGATTTCAAAAACAATTTTGTTTGTAGATTTTTCTGAGGTCACAGGTGAAGTCTTTGTCAATTCAAAAAAAGCATGGATGGACAGAGAGAAATTAGACACAATCTTTTCACTATACAAATGCACATTTTTTTGAGAAATATTTATTATTGATGCTTGAATTCAAATTTAGACAACTTTAATTGTTATATAAAATCAAATTGTCAGTCCTCAGACAATTTTATTGTTCATATGTTATGATAATGGAATGGTGCCGTTGATTTCTTCTTCATCAGAGATACACACACAGAAAGATAAATTCTAGTGGCCTATCACATCTGGGTTTGGTACTCATCAGTATTTTCATTAATGACCTGAAAGGAATAGACACAAGCTTATTAAATTTACAGATACCATTTCCTGGGAGGGACTGAATGAACATTAGAGGACATGGGCAGAATGCAAGATTATCTTAATAAATTGCAGATACAGACAGAAAACATAAGGAAATTCGGTAGAGATACTGAAGAGTATACTGATACTGAATTCAGCAGAGAAAAAAGCAAGATGCTATACTTATTCAGGATTAATTAACTGCATAAATACAGGACAAGGAACAACCGGCTGAGAACAGGTCTATAAATAAAAAATTAAGGGTTATAAGGGATCACAAACCAAACATGAGTCAGCAGTGTCATGCTGCTGTGAAAAAGGCAAATGCTATAGCATATGTATAGCAGGATGTATAAGCAGCAGTATAACTGGAAGGAAATGTGAAGTAATCTTTCTGTCCTGTACAATGCTTTATTCAACACTGTGGCTTCAAATAGAGTATTGTGTCTAATTCTGGCACTGCACTTCAATAAATGCGTATATCAATACAGAGAGCCTAGAAAGAAAAAAGAAAAAGAAAGATCAGAGATTTAAAAAAACTACTTATGAGGAAAAACTGAAGGAAATAAGTTTGTTTAATTCAGGCTAGAGAAGACCAAAGGGTGATATTCATTTTAAATAATAATTAAACAAACATTAGTAAGAAATAGCCCAAATATAGTAAATTCTTTCATAGGTCAAAACAGATCAGATGATTTCTTGAAGTTCCCCCCCCTTTTTTTTTTTTTTTTTTTTTTTTTTTTTTTTTTCCTAAGATTCACAATTCCTGGTCACTGAAGTAAATTGGAACATAGTTCTGTGGAGCAGAAACATCAACTAGAAAAATAACTCCATGGTAAAAATAAAGGTTGAATTTGGCAGAGCTCTTATTGTAAGAACTTATGGAGAGGAAAGCTTGTAGCTGAGTCAGAAAATTGCATCATCATATGCAGTGGTCCACAGTCTACATAATTCACTGGGTAAGAAAATTTTAAAATATACTTGTACTATAACCTCTGCAACCTACTTCCACTAATACCCTACATCTAGATTTCTGGAATTTCCTGTTTGCAATCTATTGGTGGGTACCCACAAAACCCCTTAACTCTGGTTATGTTTCTTCACGGTAGGTTAGATGTTCAAAATATTTCCAGAAAACAAAAATCTCAATTATGATTATTATGATTTTATTTATCTTTGAAATTAAACTGTGAAAACTTCATCTTTATCATTACTGTTCCACCACAAAAATCCCTATAAATAATAGGAGTAGCTGATGTCCCTATCTATCTGCAAATTTGTCTGGATTTACCCTTTCTTGTGAAAATATGTAGAGATTTTTAATGATCATTTTACAACCAACCAAAATGATGAAACAACTTAATGTTACGTGAAAAGTATAGCTTCTGCACAAATAGTCATAACTGCAGTAAAAGGGCTGTATTAGACCTTATGAGAATATAAGTGCTCTATATCTGTAAAATTCCTACTTTGTTTCTAAAAAGAAAGTCAGAAACAGATTTAATCCTTTTAAAAAATCCTGGAGGATTGTGTGCCATCTTTCTTAATAACTATAACTTTATAGAGTCCTAAAAATATTTTGTATTACATGGTTTACTTTTGTGAACTCCTAAGCGGAAACCATTAATTGGTAATGAAGCATCAGTGTTTTATGTTGAAAAATACGAGTCTGAATTCATCACCCCAAAATGGTAGACATATTGAATATAGCTTCTAGACACAGTTAATTTCTGCTTCCCTCTGAGTCTTTTGGAAACTCAAAGAAAAGTGGACTCATCATCTCGTTGGGATGAAGGAACTGCCTAGAAGTACTAATTGGAAGAAAAGTAAAACTGTTGAGTATGAGCAACCTCATTCCCAAAGTGTGCAGACTTAGAAACAGTGTTCCTATGTCCCATCAGGTAGAGCAAGAAAAGAATAGCCTCAATCTGCCTGTTTCTAAGAGGTACATTTGAAGCTAGCTTGAAAATTTTGGAAATTCTGTAAATAGAAAATAATTTCCCCTGCACAGGAAAATGTTAATAGACACTGGAAAACATGTGATTTGATAATAGAATAGGAGAGCAAATAGTATTAGCACGAAAAGAGTTTCCATTTTAGAAAAAAAAAATCTTATCAGCCACCCACCATGTGCTAAAAATTAAAAGCTTTTGAGCATAGAGTATTTCTTTACTGCTAACAGGTTCAAAATGTTGCAGGATGTAGACCAAAAAGTCTTGATTAGCTGTCGCAGATGAGTCAGCAGAGAAACAGTTCACAACGCAGTACAAACCTTACGTTTTGACATATATTGTTAAGGGCTCCCCAAAGCCATTCCAAAAAGGTGGGGGGAGGAGGCTTAACTAAGGAACTAAAGATGTGGAAAAAGTGAAAAGGAAGCTTAATGTCATGAATTTAACCTTGAAAATCTTGTAAGGGAAAGAATAAAATGGAGAGCAAGGCAATCTTCATAAATTTTATGATTTAGTATGCCAAATGTAGTAGTCATTTCAGCGGCAGGGAATTTCTCAAGATATCTATTTAGTAGAGTCTGCTGTAGAAAGTGACAGCTGCAGCCAGGGAAGGTGATGCCTAAAATATTATGTACTATAGCACAAGCCCTTTTCTACCTCTGAGAGAAAAACAGTATTATGTAAATACAATAACAGACATGCAGTAGTACTGGATAACTACACGCACTGCACCTACCTATGGTTATACCGCCTAGTGATATAAACCTATATGATATCCTCAACAAAGAAAAGTTAAATATATCCAAGAATTGGACAAAATACATCCCAGAATTGTGCTGATTCTACAACAGCAATGAAGAGTTAGCTCTTCTCTATGGATCATAGTGAAGTTGAACTCCCAGAATAAATAACAGCCTGCAAAGGAAGAAAGGAAGATGTAAACAGAGATTCTGATGATTCGAGACCCCATGACTTTTGTAGCAAAAGGAGGAACACTGACTTTAGTATTATAAGCAAATTATAGTTTTCTATTTTACAATCCTGGTTTATATTAGATGGAATTCAGTAATTGTTCAAAACAATTGTATGTGGTTATTATGGTTTTTTAAAAGAGAAGATAGATGATCTTTAATCTCTCACAGACTGAGGCTTTCTTGTTCAATGTGAGAAGCTAACAATTCTTTTCCATTATTTAGCATTGTTGCCTGATGGGAAATGTCCATATTTTGGAAATAATTAAAATATTGGCCATTAGTAGACACTGTTTTATTTCCCAGTTCAACAATCAGGCTACAGAAAAAAACTCTCTAGGAAGTAAGAGCAGCAGAACAGAGATTCATTGCAAAATAAAAGTTAATTGACAAGCAGCTCCATACTAGGACTATAGAATTAAGAGCTGGGGTAATGCTCCCACTTTCACTCTAAATAGTGAGTGATAGTAGGACCAACAGCACCACATGGAAAAAATATGAGATAACTTTTCCACCAAGAACTTCCTGCACTAGACGACACATACCTGAGTTTTTAAATGATGATCTCTTTTTCCTTTGTAGCCGGAAGTGAACAAGCAAGCTATAAATAATTAGCATTCAAGCTTATTTAAATTTCAAAGATAGTAAAAGTCTTCCTCTTTAATGTTCTCAATTGGAACACACTGTTTTGATTCCAAAATGTTTGTTAAATCAGAGGGTTTTGTTTGTTTGTTTGTTTTGTGTTGTTTTGTTTTTTCCAGTACTATTTGGAATGTGGTCAAGTTGCAGGAAGATGCTAGGATGAAAAAAATGTCTTCCAGATCCACAGTTTCAGCACTGCAGGTCAAATCAAGCTCTTTTCTAGTATCATAAGAATCCCAGGTCTCAAATATGTCTGTTAAGAGCTTTCAGTTTCTACTAATGGCTCCAAATTGATCTAGCTATATAAATAGAAAAACTACTGGACAGTATACTGTTAAATTCCTGTGAACCATTTCACATCATGGGAGCTTTCCACTTACACTGTCAAATTTTGTACAGTTCTTTACAGATTCTTTTTTTCCCTAGACATATCTTACTGTCTTATCATTGTACATCTAAACATAAAACCATAGTGATACAGGTAAATGAAAAACACAGATGGTGCTAGGAAAAATCTTTCAGTAGATCTTAAGCCAGACAGTATTCTTGTATGCTTTACATCACAGCCGTATGCAGTAACTGTAAACCATCACACTGCACAGATGGAAGTGCAAGTTTGAGGGCTATTGAGCATGTGGATTTTCCCAGTGTGTCACAATTACAGAAACATCTGTGCTAAATAACTTCAAGCTGATCCACAGTAAAAATTGGCAATGTTCAATAACCCTCAATATCCATTTTTCCCCTGTGGTGAGATGGCCTAGTGATTGCAAGTTGGACTATAGCATAAAGCATGTAGCTTCATTATTTCAGGGCCTATTTAGAGATTTCTCCCATGGTATATTACCTACAAAATCCATATGTTTTTCTTTACTTAGCACTATAGAGCTGTACTTCAGAGATGCCATATGCCTGTAGCTATCATTGACTTCAATTAGGGACGTGGATATGTAGGTTCTCTGAAAGTCTAGTCCTATGGGGATACTTTTAATTGATTTTGGTTTGCACTGGGAAGGGAAACAATCTCAGTAGTATGATCATAAGAGACCAGAAGGGAAACAGGCAGTTTGCCCGAAGGAACAAAGACAAAAACATGATCAGACCTAATATATAGCTTGCACCATAACAGTGCAGTAGACGTTTGTCTATTTTTTTCTAGTTGTGACAAGGAGCTTAGGATCCTCCTGAGAAAAAAGTTAAAGAACCAAAAAAATCTCCCAAATTCCCCTCAGTAGTGTAAACTCACCTCCTTTAATATATTTAGACCACACTGCAATTTAAGAAACTTCACTGTGCCTTGTCTTCTTCCCTCATCTGTGACTGTCTTCAGACATAGCTTCTCCCCCTCCTTCCTCCTGTGACATTGGAACCCAGAAGAAGTTCGTGCTGATACAAGTGCATTATTTAAATATAGCGCATTTATGATTCTTTGTGCACTATCACAGAATTATTTTTCAATTCTCATTGCTTATATCTATTTTGGTTAGAAAGGCACATCAATACAGTCATTAGAGGCCACTTCCCCCACACACATCTAGTACTAGAAATAGAAAGTTTCATGTATTTCTTAGCCACTACTCAGTACACAATTTCTACATAATGTACACTTTTCTGTGCTTTGTCCAGTTCCATTTAAGATGTTTCTCCAAAAAGAGAAACATGGATCATTCTGTAACGTAACTGATTCACTAGTGGGATTTTTTCCCCTAGTATCTAGTTTAGGTTTTATTTTCCTTAGTTCCATCACAATTTCTGAGAAGAATACCTTTATTTGACTAAGTATTTCCTCAATTACTTTGATGTTCAGATTCCTGAAGTATTATCAAAGTAGTGACATGCATCTTAGCCGACACTGAGCCAGCCTAAACAGTGTTAGTTCTTTCATCTTTATAAACCAGTCCCCAGTTTTTGATAATTAGCATTACCTGTTTCTAAATTCTCCCTAGTTAATCTCTAACTTTCTATGTATTGAGCTGCAGTTACTTTAATATTCTATCTACAATCTCATCTGAGCTATTTGGAGAGGGACTATAACCTTCTTGGTTTATGGTATGACTCTTTAGAGGAAACCATCAGAACCATGCTTGCTTTTGCTGCTGCCTTATCTCACTGCCAGTGCTTGCATAATTGCTTGCATCCAGTATAAATCCATCCCAGGATGGGTGCATAGCTAGTTGTTGTCTGAACACAGAGGTCTTCTTTCCTTCTTGTTTCAAACATCTTAAGCTTCTAAGCAAGTATCCTGTTCCAAAACATATGTGAAGGAAAGATTGCAAGATGCAAAGAAATTTTTCAGTGTTTTTTTTTTCCTAACCATCCATCTTTCCCTAGTGCACACCCACCTGAAATTATCCAACAGCTACTCTCACTGAGTTTCTTTCTCTGCCAACTCTAACAACTGCCAAGTTGTCAAATGATGCTGCTATTGTATCCCCATAGCAACAAGCTTTCTGGCCTGAGTGGCAGTATTTCCATATTGTCAACTGGAAAATGTCCCAGATAACTCTAAGAGCACCTGGAGTTTTCTTGCAATGCAAATATCTTTTTCTTTTCCCCTCCCAATTCTTCGTATATTAAAGAGGAGTTATTTATACTTCTTGCAACGGATGGTATGATGACAGCTGAGCATTTGAAATGTGGTTTAAAATTCTGAAAATCTGTCCTTTCGGTGGATTTTATGTTTCTTTTAAAGCAGCTGTGAATTTTAATGCCATCTTTAAAACAATTGAAAAAAAATATATCAGTAAGTAACCTATCAAGATCTTGATAATAGAACAGAGGAATTATGTGATGTATTATGTGACACATTCTTCATACTTTTAAAGTTGAGAAGAATGTATAAGAGAAATGCCAAAGAACCACTGAAAATGTGTTCCTCAAGGAGAAACACATTTCTAATTCATGCACATGTAATTTATTATTCCATTGTCATACTATTACTAAGCTATCAGAGTAGCAGTGTTTGGATCATACAGACTGATCTCAGTGAATTGCCTGAAATGTACATCCCTGGGAACCTGGCCTTCATGTCTTCACCATGTTTCAAAATAGTTAAGTTTTAACAATAACAAATTTGTTTGAACATAACAGTTCTGATAATATTTTTTAGTTAGATTATTTAATCTCAACGAATCTTGAAGATACCTTCCAGTCTTTTGTCATGGCTCTTTGAGGTCTTACTTTAAAGAGTATAACTGGGTGCATGTGCTCTTGAAGCAAGTAGAAATTATCTTTATCAACATCATGACCACATTCAAGATAACTTCACTGACTCAGGAGAGTTACTCCAAGTTTACGTGGAGATAAAGGAGCAGAATTTAGTTTATTGTCTCATGGACAAGATGTAAAACTGCATAGTGATTTTTGAAAGAATAGTGAAGTCAGTCCAGTATCCTTGCCAAAATGTAGCTTATGTTACCTGGTTCTATTACACAGAATACCCAGGCAGTTTCAACAGGACATGAAAGTTTTCTTCTCATCTGCACTGTATGTGTATGTATGCTTTTGTAACAAACTTTGAATAGCGAGTGATAACTCACTGTAACTAACTTAACTACATATTGCCAATTGTGTGGGGGAGACCTCAGGGATTCTGATGTTTAACTAGTAAATGTTCGCAATGTTCTTTAAGAGAATTTTAAGTGTAAGGATTAAATGTACAAAATACATCTGTGCATATAAAATGCATTCACAGACTGGAAGCTTGTTCTGAAAATTAAGACCCTAAATATGCAATTTACACGCAGCAAGGACAGAAATAATATTTAAAAAATTTGATGTGAGTAATGAATCATTTATGAAATTATCAGCATATTTTTCACCCCTTAAAAATGGAGGAAAGCATGAATAAAATACATTTCAAGGAAAGAGATCATCTTGCTTGCAAATATTAATTAAAAATATGTTCATATTATAGGGTAGTCTTGTAGACCATAAATAATAAGCCAAAATACATTTTATTCACATATTATATCCTTCTAGTGCTATTCCAACTAGTTATGATTGCATTGCAGTAAAGCATTTTGATATAAAAGGGAAGTTTTATTTGAGGGTTGCAAAAGCAGTGAATCATGTGAATCCAAATGCGGTTTCTTTCTCAGTAAGCACTAAACACCAGCAACACAACTAAGGTGGTTAGCTTACAAACACAAGTCCAGTGCAAAATTTCTCTTCATTACAACCAAAGGGGCAGGTGCTGTGTGTAAGTAACAAACTGGCAAATCTGGCAAGATTTAGATGTCTGTAGGAGAGCACAAAGAGCTGGGAGGCATAACCCCCACAGCATCACATCCAGTCCCCTGCCATCACAGGCAATCCAGTCCTCCAGGTCACTCTCAGGCAGGTCCACAGCAATTCACCGTGAAACATCAAAGGTTCAGAAGGTCCTATAACAAGACCTAAACCTCCAAAATCTGCATTGGCCACAGGAAGAGCAAAGGAGAAAAGAATATCAATATTCTCTAACATGAAACGAAACAGGGAAAATCATCATTGCAAAGAACTTATGCTGTAGTTTTTGCTCCATAGCTGTCCTTCTTTTCCCTATTCATCTGGGTATTAAATTCATGAGAGTAGTTGCTTCAAATAGCAGATGGTCTGCTGCTGCATATTATACTGTGATTTCTGACCTGACTCCTCTAAAAAAATCTTCACATAACGCTGGGCTCAGATCAGCTCATCCCATTGCCTGCTGAGTGGCTGCTCTATACAGGCTATGCAAGAGTTATTATTACACAAGATCAATGTACTTTAGTGTAGTATCACAAATGAGCACACTAGAATTTCACTGCAGTTACTAATGGTTTATCAAAAAGACCTTAAAGTCTATTTAATGCTAAAGACTAAAGGTGTTTTACCTCTTTCCACCATTTTGCAATTAATTACAAATTTGAAGTCAGAGGATAAAGGGGCTTTTTTTCCTTATATAGCAAATTAAAAAATGAACAACCAGATATCATTTGTTTCTTTATAATGCAATATGATCCATACCCCATCTTTCATGCAAGCCAATATTTCTATGATTTAGAGGCTGGATAGCTGTAAGCCATCAGTACAAAGTAATCTACTACTCCAGAATTCCTAGGATAAGCCCTTAAGTATGGGTTCATGCCTATTCACCTCAAACATCCTATATCTATCTACTTAATCTATCTAATTTATCTATCTCTATATTTATAAAGCATCCAGTCTCTGGTAGCCAGATGCCACAGTGTAAATGTAATTTGTTGACAAATTGGTTTTGATGCTGAGGCCCTGACAGACACAGTTCTGTCATTAAGGAAATGTATATTTCAAGAAAAAGTATCACTGTGTTGATATATTTTATAAGACTTTATGTTCATTCATATTCTTACCCATTAAAGTCAAGTCTCTTTATTTGGAACAGCATATGTCTTTTTTTTTTTTCCCCCCCCCTTTTTTGGAGTACAATTCATAGAATGGTACGGTTGGAAGGGACCTCGGAGATCATCTAGTCCAGCCCTCAGCGTAGCCCACACAGTGATCAAACCCACGACCTTGGCATTAGCAGTACCACGCTCTAACCAACTGAGCTAAACCTGATGGCAAATTGAAGAGTCCCAGATCTTTGCCTGAGCAGCAGTGTCTCGCTTGTCACACAAGGTATCTATTCAGATGATACACTTGTTGGAGGAGCTACTTAAGTAACCAAAAGACTAATTTGGGAAAAATCAGTGTGGTCTCATTTGCTTATTCCCTATTATTCATATTAACTGCATAAACCATTTCCAAACTGTGAATATTTTCTCTGGAACTGCTTCTCATTATTTGCCAGGAATGATTATGCTCATTATGTATCTAGGTTGATATAGAGACAGTTGAGAAAGACATTTATAGGAATGAAATATCCACATTTAAGCTCACACATAGAGAACTGTTGTTTCAAGAGGACAGTTCCTGCTGCTGTTCCTAATACTGAAGGTCCTGCTGTGCTAGTTTTGTTTCTGCTATAATGGGACAAGTTCTTGCCTGCAGGCGAGACTAAACTTCCAGAATGATCATGTTATTTTCAGTGTCTAGTGAGCAACATGGAAAGCATGGGGTTTTGAACTGAGGATGTAGGAGAGCTATAAGGATTTAATGTCTGGAATGAATCATGTTGCTAGGGTTTCTGCCACTGGTCAGTCATGTTTTGTACACTCACCTATTACAAATCATTGCATACTAGTATATTAAAGGAATATTTCTGCATTTGCTGTGTCAAAGAAAATTTTATAACCGCAGGACTTTGTCTTGTTTTTAGTGTTTCAGAGAATGAAATACATGTGGAGTTGTAGCAAAGGAAATCACAGACAGACCATATAACTTCTTAGTCAAGCTATACATGGTGGTGAAATGCGTGTAGTAAGAACTCACTCCATTTTTTTTGCCAGAAACTAGGCCAGCTAACAGTAACAGAGCAGTGTGGTTCCAGAGCAGTTTAAAATTGTCTCTACCATTCTCTCACCAAAAGCTTCAGAGCAGTTAGTCCTTGTATTCTATCCCCTAGCTGTGCTTCATTTTTTCCAGATTTTGAAGTAGAAGAGAAATTGATTGCTAAATACCAGTAGGTAGATGATAAATGGAGATTTTTACTATTTTATCTATACTCAGTAATGGCCCTTTTCCTAGGAGTAACTCCATTGCTCCCAGTGGCACTTAATGGCTAAATCAGTGATATTATGCTATAGAGGCTCATACCTTTGTAAATGACTACCATTATTCTGGAATATCTATAGGATGACAATGCAGGCGAGGAGGCACATCCCTGTTCAGTCTTCCACATTGCAGTCTCAGTCCTTCATTGCCCAAAGCACAGAATCCAATTTTATCTCAGATGCCTGTGATATTTGTTTCATAGGTATAGGAAACTGTAAGTATGAATATTTTATTTTTTTAAATTTATTTGGTATTTTATTATATTTATTATTATTTGGTATTTTAAATTTAACTACCTCTTTTATTGTTTAACTGTTTGATTCTTGTTTATCTTCCCATATACCATATACTAAATCATTCAGTCAGCCTGCAGCAACGCAGTTAAAGGTATAACGCTGAGTCCAGTCAAGTCAGGTTTTGATTGCCTAAAATCATCTCAGATAAAACCCAAGGGAGAGTTGTGCACGGTGCTGTGTGATGCATGAAGGTGACACAGTCAAATATAACACACTCAACAAATCAAAAGTGGGTTCTGGCTCTTGCAATTCATGTTAGCAAGTAACACTTGGCAAGAGACTGCTATTCAAGGCGGAGCTATTAGAATACAGTAGCTCTCCAGAAAACTCATTCCAGCTGAGAAGGCCACTGTGCCAAAATAACCACTATTTACGCACATAAATCTAGATCATACATAACTGTATGCATAGTTCTGCTGGCCATCTCTTTCTATTTCAAGGAAGATGAAAAAGTGCTGTGTTAGGACTGACCATCTGATCCCCTGTCTATAAGTATTTCTTCAAAATCAGTGCCTGTATCACTCAGTACATATGCTACATTTCGCTCAGCTGGTGTGTTTCTTTCCCTGCTTTGCCAGGATCTTTCATAGACAGCTGTGGTGTTCCACATTTCTTAATAAGCAAATAAAGCTGAAGTATACCAAAATATGATTGTTTTCATCTGATCTCATGGCTGGTTCCTGCGTCTAATGATACAACCTCTATTTCTCTCTGTTCTCTGGCTTGTTCTTTTCCGGGCACACCTGACACGCATAAGGTTTAATAATTTACAGGTAGAGGGTCTAGTTTGCCAGGCTAGGGACATATTCCAATTTCTTTCCACAACTCTAATGAGACAAAGCAGTCAGAAGCTTATTGCAACTGCCACATAAAATCAGATTTATGGATGCTTTTTGTCAGAAAGTGGTGCAAGCCAGTTTGAGTGTTCCACTGAATCTCTCCATTCATCTCCCAGAATAAAATTTCCCCACCTGCTATTGTGAAAAAGTGTGATTACAATCGTTAAATATTTTTCCTAATTAGAGAAATTAAGTAAGATTGGTCCAATATGAAAGATTCTGTGCAATTCTGCGTAAAATTACTGACCTTATAGCAGTGATTATGATTCCCAGCAGACTGCATCTGTGGAGAGAGGTCTGTATGTGGTATAGATTAGTCCTGGCTGACACATTAAGGAGGGAAGGTTGGATGGTATGGAGCCAGTGATCCTCTAAATGATCTGCTGCTGCTAGAAGAGCTCCCTAGAGTTCTCCAAAGCAGGCAAAGGTTATTCTAACCTCTCCAAAAGGGATATGTGTGCACGCTGTGTATCCGCCCCTTTCACCACTAAACCATGTACAGTTCTGCACAGATGAGGAGATGCCCATTTACATTTGTTTGTTTGTTTTTCTCCATTTCTGATGTAAATTATTCATTGCTTCTGTTTAAACAGTCTGGCTGTTTGAACCATTTGAAGATACAGCATCAGCATTACAATTTCAAAAGATACGGCACAAAGGTAAAAAGTGCTCAAGTTATATATGGTAGCAGCACATCTAGCACTAGTTATGACCATATCTGAAATATATTCTGAACCAGATGGTGCTGTCAGACAGTGCAGAATGACAACTTTTAGATGATGTAGAAAGGGTAATGTGCTGAAGCAATGAAGCAACTCTGTCTCCACTTGCTGCATTTTTTTAACTTTGGTTACAGATGGCACAGCAAGGATCATCTCAGAAGGAAAAGTAAGACATCCTCTTGGCTGATTTTAACTTAGAAGAATCTGTCAGAATATTTATAAGCTAGCCAGGCAGGTCCTTGTTCCGAGTGACTTCCTAGGGTTTCCTTATAATAGAAGGAATAGAGAATAATAGAAGGGATCTGGATTATTTTTAATGATTTTTAATCAATTCTAATCAAACATCACTTATAATTAAAGATAAGTATTAAAATATTGCTCACTTTTTTTTTTCTTCAAAAATTGTTTACATTTTTCAGGTCAAAATATTTTTCAGTCCAAACTATAACTTAGGATAGGAATAGTAAAATGCTTCTATGAAATCAAAATGAAACAGGTCGAAACTATCAAAAGAAAACTATATTATTGACTGAAATTACTCTACCTTAATTCAAAACCCAAGGGTTTTGTTTCAGAAACATTTCTCCCTGAAGACTTTTCATCATATTTCATTGTCAGCAATTTTTGGAAAACTTGAAAACGTTCATAAGTAAAGAAAATACTTCTCATCCTACTTCGTATGAGAGTTTTACAGACATCAGATCAAAGACAAAAAAATGCAGACTTTCCTTCCCAAATACTTCAGGATCACATTCATCATTCACCCCATCTAGCACTGCAACATTAGTAGATGACCAGTTTTATAGGAAAGTGAGACAGAAAATCTCTTAAACTTAAAAAAATAGGCTCTTAAACAGAGAGGAAACATGCTGAACAATCTTTTTTTTGTTCTACACTAATGCAAACCATCAAGTGTATGCTATCTTTAACATTCATGCAGCCAAAAAGAATTGGTTTTTTTAAAAAAATACTTTTTTTTATTTTAGAATAGGGTATTTATTTTATTTGTGGCAGCTAAACTGAAGAAGAATTGCATTTCAGAGAATCAGCATCACTACATGCAAAATTAACCACTAATTGATAATGCAAGAAAGTAAGTTACAAAAATAAAACTTCTGCTTAATTCAACATACTAGTTTTTCTGCAGAAATTCATTAGAAACATGCAAATGAAAGCAGTTTGATTTTGTGGATCTCAGCATACTGAAATCATGAGAAAGTTAGCTGAGAATGACACATTTCCGATGAAAAGAGGGTGAAAATTTTAGCCAAGGGAAAAATATATATTTTAAGGTAAATAAAGAAATTTTACAAATTTAGGACAAAAATATGGCTTCTCATCAATGAATGGAGACATACATGAAGACCAGAGAAATTACAGCATCATTACCTGTTGCAGGCAGCTCAACTCTTCACTGACTTTCTAATGACCCATGCAGCACAACAGTCTTTTCTAAAAGAGTACAGATCTGCCCACGTGTGGAACGACTAGGAGGGAGCACCAGAAGTGGGAATCTTACCGGGTATGTGGGTGCAGGGAAAATCAGCAGAGTCCAGAGGGAAAAACACAAAGGTAGCAGTCAGGGATTTCTGAACTGTGATCTCAAATCTATCCCTACGTCAGAGTATCGCCTGTCACCTCACTGTTCTGTGTTAAGTAGCAAGGGAATAAAGATACTTGCTTTCCCAGTGGAGCATTTGTTATCACGAACTGTTGTGAAAGCACAGAGCTTTTAAATTGTATAACATGTAGAAATGTTCTGTATTACTTCAAAATACTTTATTATATAAAGCTTTTTTACAAATAAATTTACTCAGCTGCAAAAGGAAATATGGAACTCATGTTCTCTTCTAGTGAGCATTATGCATTTTTTGTTGAAATAAGATGGATGGATGGGAGAATTACACTCTGTTCCAGGGTAAAAACACATTAGTACAAGCTTTTTTTATAAGATTTGTTTCAAAAGCTCATCTACATACGTCTTATTGTAACAAAGATATGACATACACCAACAGCTAGGTTTTGCTTCTTTGTTTGTTTGTTTTGCCAATGGCTTAGCTACACAACCTTTTTGAATGATGTAAGTGAAGCCAGCAAAAACAAATTTAAGTTGGCTTAGCTGCATCTTTGATAAAAGTTCTGCTAGTGTAGAGATGCCAACTAGAGGATGAGACTCTTCACCGCCCCAACAGACACATCAATATTGAGAAAATTAAACCAAGCTTCACTTTTAACTAGGGAAAATAAATATCCTGAGTTTGTTTTTCATTTGTTTTATCCCATTAACAAAATGCATAATTCATCACATGATCAAAAGCAAACCTAGCAGTAGTACCAAGACTTGGAACACGTCAGACATATCAGAAGATAATCATCCTGCTGATGGATGAAGGAATTAATCCATAAACCAACAAAAAGTTGTGACAGGGTCTGTCATAGAATAGCTGGAGACAGTTGCAAAAAGATGTGTTAATCAAGTCAGGATCAGTTATAGTTAGACCTCTGAACTTCTTGTTCCTTATATTTTTTAAAAGCCCAGCCAAGTTTATAAAAAATAGGTCCTGATACAATTCTGCCAACAGAAGAAACCAAACTCCACTGATGTGCCTGTTGCTGTGGCAGAGATACGGAATCTCTAAGACCCCTTTTCAAACCTATTGTGAAGGTTTGGAATCACTCAGATATATTCCCCATGGAACTGGAGGTAGCATTGAAGACTGTATCCCTAGAAAGAAAGCCTGCATTGAAATGTATCTTTATCACTTGGTTTTAGATCAAGAAAAGGTACTGCCTTGTAATTTGAGTGTTTACATCCTGTGCAATCAAAAAAGAAGAGAATAATTCACAAGCGAAAACTTACTGCCCAGTAGGAAATTATTTAGGAATTCTGTAAATCATTTGCTTCCAGACATTTTCTCTTTGTAATATGTTCTTTCTTTCTTGTAGAAATACCTTTTAGTTCACATACAAGGTGGGACATGCTCTTCCTAACATCACATCAATTCCCATCTCCTCAGCATCACTATATCAGGTAAAATCTGAATTGCCTAATAAAGGAGCAACCCTATGTTTTCAAGTACTTCTTTCAGGATCTGGTCCAATTTCTACACTAATTCATGGATGAAAGATGGTGATAAACAGCTGCTGAAGTTGGTCTGATGATCTAGTGAGATTTGTCTGAAAGACTCATTTTTAATGAAAAGTTTTGCTAGCTTGTTTGTTAATGTTTACATAGGGGATCATGATGCCCATGGAAATATTGATAGATATCATGTATTATAATCAATATAAGCTAGTGACTGCTGAAATTTACTGAGACAGCCGTTAGTATCCATTCTTATCCTCTCAAAGGACATCCTTATTACCTGGAAACTCCTTGATTGTTGGAAACTCTGATTGTTGACCATTTGATATCTGGGACAGGAAAAGGAAAAATTCTCAATCTTTGGACTTGCAATTTCTGAAAGGAGAAAAAGGCAAGCACATGGAGTCTTCCACAAAGCAGGTGGAAGGTTGTGTAGCTAAGCCATTGGGAAAACAAACAAACAAAGAAGCAAAACCTAGCTGTTGGTGTATGTCATATCTTTGTTACAATAAGATGTATGTAGATGAGCTTTTGAAACAAATCTTATAAAAAACCATTTTCTTATGTCATAAATTTATGAGTTGGAGTTGCTATGGACTTACTCAGTGCAAAGGTCCTTCAAGATCAGTATATATTTTGTGTGGCAAAGAGGGACAAGCAGCAGAGTTAGTCAGAAATGTGTCTCTCTGTCAATGACTTGGCTATAGGACCTATTTCAAGATTTTAGACTGAAGTTCTGTTTTTATCAGTTTCCCCCACTACCTTTTTTTCTCCTGCCAGAGGAGAAAAATTTTTCTCTTGACCTTGGAGACAACTAGATTTATAGACCAAGTAGGTGATCTGCATTTCCTTCTGCTTTTTTTTTTTTTTTTTTTTTTTTTGACCTTGGACAAAGATGCAGATTTGGTAACATCCTCAAACAAGAATATTTCAGAGATGGCCTGAGCTTGATTAGCTAGGCAATGGGTCTACACAACAACAAAGGCAGACAGGCTCAATCACTACTGAGTGCACTAAGTCCTTACCTACAGAACCATCTATACTGATGTCTTCACATCACAGCATTTTAATCTAGACAAGATTGCACCAAAAGATCTGAAAAGATCAATATTCACCAGAACTCATCTTATTTTGGTGAAATTTTGTGAAGTTGTCTTTCCAAGGGTCACTAAGCTTTCCCAGACTGAAGTTTATGTTCACACTTCGCAAGAGCAGAAGTGACATGCCCACTGACAAGTACTAGCAAAATTATTAGTTTGAGCAGATGTGCTGTCTGATCCAGTTTTCGGCTCTACAGACCTGCCCGTAACTGCAGTTCATGAAAAGGTAGCTCTGTCATTTGTGATCACCACAAAAAATACAAAGTAGTGTCTCTGCTCCAGTTTTCCTGGGTAGCATGGCTTTATGCACTTGCTCATTCCCCTGGAGTGCTAGGGCAATCTTCATCAGAGTCATTCAGAAAGCTAGGATGGGGAGATATGCTATCTGGGAATCCTGCCTTTGCCCCTATTCTATACATTTATTTTCTCTATACGGTCATATTCAGAGGGTGAGGAGAGGAACAGGCCTGAGTTCAAGAGGCACTATAGATAAATTTCATCATTCTTGTTTGGTGTGGTTGAATTTACAACAGTTTTTTCATCACTTGCCAAAGAGCAAGAATCACTCTCATTTTGCAGTCTGACCTGGGGCCACAGAAGCTGTGATGCAGTCTCTTGGGATCTTCCCTGGTTTGGCCTCTTGCAACAACTTCTATTGCTAGCTCAAGATCAGGTATTCTTTGGCAGACACCACATGACTGTCTAACTTTTCTGTCACAGGACACTTGGCTTTGCCCAAGAAAGTCTTCTTAATTGAACCACCTCTATTGTGAGGCTGTGGTTAAGATCAGCATCCTAAAAGGCTCCAACAAAAGCAGACAGGAGGAGCAGCAGAAACAGAAATTTGCTCTGAGATTCTTGCCCCAAACTATTTTCTCAGACACCTACATATTTTTTAAAAGCTTCTTGCTCCCTAATTAGTCCTGTCTGTATTCAAGCTGTTGTTTACAGAAAGCGTCACACAGATACGACTACTTGTAGATTTGTTTGACTTCTGGTGTTAGTGTGGACTTTCCCTATATATTTCTAATTTGATTTTATCTCCTAAATTTCTATTTTCTTTTCTTACCTGCATTTTTTTTCCTTTGTGCTGCATTTATTTTATCACATTTTCCCATTTGGATTGCCTAGTAAAGATAGATCACCACATGAAAACATCTCACAGTGAATAGCTTATCGTACCAAATTGACAGCCTTATCTGCTTGTATGTTGTCATTACCGTTGTTATTATGTTTAGATAGGACATTTCTTTCAGCTTTCCAACCTCTCCAGAGCACTTTGGAGAATGAAGTTGCTAATGCAGGCTTACATGCAAGAACTAGAAAGTAAATCTCAATTATGGTCTGCATTGTAGTTTTGATTACAGCTCACAGCAAAAGGCAGTGCAAAGCTGCTCCATCCTGAGAAGGAAACTGGGGGCAATCTGGACAAGACACTGACTTGCCTCAGAGGTGTGGTTTGTCACATCTCTTCAGCTGCTCTGGCACAGTCATTACAGCAGTCTCTGGAATGAGGAGAGCACTGGTACCTCCTTCCAGCTCTACTTCAGATTGTTGTCCAAAGGAAGCATTACAAAAACTATCCACGAGCTTCAGCTACCATCCTAGTTGCCCTTATGTGAGGAGAATGTGAGTCAATGTAATGGCTAGCTGCCAGGATACCAGCCAGCAGACCTTCATCCCTCCTCACATCTAGTTACTACTAAGGCTTCACTACAAGGGAAAGATGCCTTAGCTAGTAACCAGTGACTACTGGTCAGCTTAGCAGTGCATAAAATTTCTCCTGACAGCAAAGAAAGGTGTGACTGTATCTGTGACCTAACAATTTTTACTTGGCTTGTTCACCTTTGACCATTTTCTCTCTCTTTCTTCAGTTACGTGCTGTTTTGTGACCTTCACATGACCACAATTAGTGCTGTCTTTCTCTCTCCTTTTTTTTTTTTTTTTTTTTTTTTTTGCGAGGAGTACTCAGCATCCAGAAGGGCTGGTAGTATCTGCCTCTTAATAAGTAATGCTGTGTTTACAGAATGCTGAGACTTAACAATTTATTCTTTCACACTTGCATAACTTAGCTGTGAATATAAACACATAGCACATTTCAGATCATAACACACAGGGATGTGCTTCCTGCTTATCAGACCAAAAATCCTTCCCGCTTTATAAAAGACAGAGAAACAAACAGGAACAGTGGAACCGACGTCTATATATAATGCATCTAAGAGATATCTTTCTGTCATGCTGAGACTTGATTACAGCGTAAGTGCTGCTAGAAGGGCCATATGTTCCATTCACAATATGGCTTAGCCCTCTGCAGGCTCAGCAGGAGTGGGCCACAGCTTGGCAATTTGTCCAATGCACATCATAAATTGACTAGGATAAAGAGATTAGGGCCCTGATTCTCCACTACCTTCCACCTTGTGCAGTGACTTGTGTGAGTACAGAAAGGATGTGAATTGATACTGTTTGGCCTTGATAGTGGTTTAGCACCACTTTGGGCTCATTTTGAAAGGGTGGAAATGACTATAGAAGCAGTACATAATCATTGACCTTAATCCCTGCCCTACCTTCCCTTTGTGCCTGCATATTTCTTCAATGACTTGTCTCATTCCAACAGCTACATTTGAAACAAAAACCGAGGGGAGAAGGAGGAAGGTGGCTGTCTGTGTTGTATTCCTTCACAACATTCAAATTTGCCTTCTAACCCCAGACACATGATGCTTGCGTGATCATTAAAATCATGAAGTAACAGGAACAATTAATGATTGCTTATGAACCAAATAGGATTAATGAAATAGCTAACAACTAGAAAATTCATGTGCTGCCTCTCTGCCTGACTCCCCACCATATTTATTACCGCTTCACTCCCTCTCATGCTTTCTACATTGTCATTTTCTAAACTTGCTTAATATGACTTCAGTGCTTTAGAAAATAGCTCGTAAGCTCATAAATCAGTTGTATGGCAAAATTTTATGCACAACTTTTGGAATAGGGGTCACACCTAGATCCCCATAATTTCCATGTAAGTTAATGACTCTAAAAAAATCAGAAATGCCAAATAATAACAAAAAAAAAAAAAAAAAAAAAAAACAATAAGCAAACCCAATGGAGTCAGGAGTTTTCTCAAGATTTTTTTCATGGAGCACTGTAGAAAATAACTCTATTACAAAGAGCACAACACTATGATTTAAAACATGATCTTTATGAGTCACATGAAAAGTGGGAAATGTATTAATGTACTTCTAAAAGAGAAGGAAGGGGGAGGAAATGATATGTCAATCTCTCCTTGATTTTTCCTCTTGAATAAAATCAATGTAAGCATTCCCCTGAATCACAAGTATGAATCAGTGTTTCACAAGTTTTTGTAGTAATTGGCACTGCACTCATTTCTTCAAAAGGGTTCTGCAATTAATGCAGGCAAGACAAAAGGAAAAAAGTTGATATGGTTTTATAACGTTAACCTCCATCGTAAAAAAGCTCCAGCTTAAAGTTAGTAGGTATAAAATTATATCTTTTGTCATTTCTTTTACCCTGGAAATAGTTTGGTATTGCAGCTGTATTGGAGTCTTCTGAATAGTTTTGTTTGTTTGTTTGTTTGTTTGTTTTTCCCTTGGTTTAGAGAAAGAAAAAGACAAAATAAATTCTTTTTTGCTTTGACCCAAAACAAAGTATATAGCTCTCTATTTTGCTTTCAAGTTCTTAACATTAAAAAAATATTAAAAATAATGGCAATTTTCAAAAAAAAATTTTGTCTAATTTTTTTTTAAATGGTTAACTTTTCAAAAAAAAAGCAATATGTTTGCCATTTTGGCTGAAATGACTCAGTTTTGTTCCCTGAAGTTGTCATTTTCAGTTAATAAGATGCTTAAATTCAGTAGTTGTCTATATGATCTTGACAGTTGTCAGTTTTATAAACAAGGGAAAAAGAGAAGAATGAAGAAAAGCTTCTTTTGTGAAGTGGTTGGGATAGTCTAGAGATGACTGATTATCGTCTGTGGCCCATGTAATCTGAGGCAATTGAGGATTTATCATTCTGTTCTGACTAGATAGTGGCATAGACTTGTTGATATCTTTCCTGTTCCTGGACCCTTACTTCAATCTGGGTTTTGTTTGTTTTGCTTTGTAAAATCACTCTGAAAAGCTTGTTGTAGTCTAACTTTTCAATTAGAAAGTAAGTACCTGCAAAGAAAAATTCTTCAGGTCCAGGGAGGTGTCTGTAAAGCAGGAGAGCCGCAGGTTCAGAAGTGCCTAGCTGCTCTTGTCTGCATGTTGGGAACGTGAAGGTCCTTATCCTGCAAGGTCAGCTTCAAGACGTGGTTCATTCCACTGAATTTAATGCTGGCAGGACTGGAACTCCAATGCTTACCAGAGTGAAAGGTATAGTTTACAGTGTGTCATGCCTTGCATAGTTTGGCTTTTTAGCTGCTTAAAATCTCTCTAAAATAAGAATGATATGGCAGAAGATTTATACTGCACCTATATAAGCCATTCTTTTTTAGTTGCACAAATTTGTGTCTTGTGTGCACTGAGAGATACCGGCCTCTGACAACCTGTTAATAATTCACAAACAGAAGGGAAATTCATCACATACCAGCCTACGTACTCTAATTTGTTCATCTCTAACGTTAACTGTTTGAACATTCTCCTTCCTTCCAACCACTCTGTTACGCCCTATGCTAGCTCAGACATTCCCTTCTGCTCCTCACGGGAACTGTGCAGCATATTTGGAATAAATATTTGGAACAAACCCTTTGGCCTATAATTTCCTCCATTACTGTCCAGTGCAAGTATGCTTCAGTGATTTTCAAAGGTATTCTGGGAATGAGCTACTTTAAGAGTGTGATTTTTTTTTTTTTTAATTTACTTTTTTTTTTTTAATTTACTTTAATTTAGAAATGACAAACTAGCTGCACCAGAGCCCTCTGCTTTGGAAAGGAGCCCGGTTCAGAGACTATAGAGCCTTTATAAAGCTCCATTACCTGAATATGTTACTATCCTATGCCTTTCGAGTACATTAGACATACTCAAAAACATTCATTCTCTATCCCTGACACAGTAGGGTGCAAGGTAAGACAGATCCGGTTCAGCAGACAGGTATTACCACTGCATTCTCAAATGAGAGTGAAATTGGTTTGGTCGATTCTTTCACTGTGCTCCCATGGAGAAGGCTTGTCCTCAGTAAATGCTTTTTAATCAAGTGCTTCAAGTGAAACTTCAGAAGTAGTGGAAGTGTGACTTTAAAGAAAGCTTGTCTTCTTTGTTAAAGTTTGATAAAGATGCACATTTTAAATGGGCCTTATAAAGACAAAGAGGAAAATAATATCAAAACTTGGGATCCACATGTGTTTTTATTTCAGTAGCTATACAGCATTGCACTGCTACAAGCCTGTTACTAAGGACACTGAATATTGCCTCTCATCTGCTCTTTGCCTCTTCCTAAAATAGATCTCGCTCAATAACCTTCCTACTTTTGGACAAGGGGTTCAATATTCAGTGGCATCCTTTCTCTTGTCAGACATGAGGTTATTACTGAATAATGATGATAATTAAAACTACTCTAACCGATGTGACTAATAAAACAATTTCACATCAGCAGTGAAGGACAAATCTCAGTAGATTAGGTTTGGTTTGGATAAGCAGCCAAAAGATTGATTATCCAAATGTTATCCAAAGTCTGCATACTAAAATGGGAGCAAGCAGCAGCTCAAATGAAAATCTTATACTACCAGATGCTTTGTGGTAAGTTCCTTCCTGCTGCTGGGAAAAGAATGGCTGTAGTTTATAACTGAAGGCAATATAACCACTGATCAAAACAGGCTGATATATGATGCCTTCCCAGCACTTCTCAGAACCATAATCATGGGTACGAACACATTTTGGACATTGAGGAATAGCTTTCAATGAGGTGGGGAGAATTCTAGCTTTCCGTTTTGACCACTGAATATAAATATGTTCTGTTTTGGAATTTTATGAGAAATATAAAAATATATTTATATTAAGAATATATAAAAGAGAATATTTTAAATTTATATATTTATTAATAGAAGAGAATATATATTTATATTAAGAAAATTATGTATATACATATATTTCTTACATCTTTGTTTGCATTCTACTCTTAAATGACTTTAGAAAGGTAATGTCTCTTTAATATACTGTTCCACAGTCTCTAACTACTATAACTATCCCTGAGATTTCCTAACACTTTCAATTTGCACTTAACTATTTTTACTATCAGGTTCAGCCTTCAAAGATCTCTACAGCTCCAGATTTTCCTTGCTTATGGACACCGATCTTTTAAAAGGTCAGTGCACTACCTTCTCATCTCTATCTATATACCAGTTCTCTTTTCTTCTTAATCAACATAAATGCAAGAATTTCTACCACTTCAGTCATACTGGCCCCTTGCCTCTCAGGAGGACAGTAACTCTTCTCCCTTTTACACATTTAAATCTCTCTTTGACACCGATCTTCAAGTAGGAAAACTTACCTACCTTTAAAGTAGGTAAAGCAACACAGTAAAAATGCTTATCCCTTCTGAAGAATGAAGTTTTTCTATTGTGTCTTTTTCCTCTCCTCCTGTGGGTCACTTATCACTGTTGATGTCCCTCATGCACCTCTCTAAGGTAGTGTAAGTGTAGCCCTGATATGAGCAATAAGGCTGTGTGGCCAGGTGTGAGACTGTGCGCCTCATCAGTCAGTGGAACTGCTAAAATTCTCTTTCTGTGTCTATAGTGAGTATTGCAGCTAATGCTTTTTGATATCTTTATAGTTATCTTTGATAACTATAATGAACACTGAGTAGATGAGGGATACAGTTTTGGAATAACAGGTTAAGAGATCTTAATATAAAACTTGTTAATTTTTTCCATGCAAATTCAAATCCACCAGTTAAAATGAAGAAAATACCTCTTTTAGTGAAAAATTTTCAAATATAAAAATTAAACAAAATTAACCAAATAAATTATTTGAATAGTTTACCCTTCTCTAGCCCTTTTTCAAAGGAAACTCCCAGCCAAGATTTGGAGTCTTGTGTAACTGGAAAGCCTGGGTTTTGGTTTCTAGATTTTAGACTCAGAGAAAAAGAAGGTGATCAGGAGTAGCCAGCATGGATTCACCAAGGGGAAATCCTGCTTAATCAACCTGATAGCCTTGCATGATGGCATGACAGGCTGGATAGATGAGGGGAGAGCAGTGGACGTTGTGTACCTTGACTTCAGCAAGGCTTTTGACACCATCTCCCACAACATCCTCCTAGATAAGCTCAGGAAGTGTGGGTTAGATGAGTGGAGAGTGAGGTGGCTTGAGAACTGTCTGAAAGGCAGAGCTCAGAGGGTCGTCATCAGTGGTGTGGAGTCTAGTTGGAGACCTGTGGCTAGTGGCATCCCCCAGGGCTCAGTACTGGGTCCCATCCTGTTCAACTTCTTCATCAATGACCTGGATGAGGGGACAAAGTGCCTCCTCAGCAAGTTTGCTGATAGTACCAAGCTGGGAGGAATGGTTGACACACCTGAGGGCTGCGCTGCCATTCAGAGAGACCTGGACAGGCTGGAGAGCTGGGCAGAGAGGAACCTCATGAGGGCAAGTGCAGAGTCCTGCAGCTAGGGAGGAATAACCCTAGGCGCCAGCACAGGCTGGGGGCTGACCTTCAGGAGAGGAGCTCTGCAGAGAAAGACCTGGGAGTGCTGGTAGATGACAAGTTGACCATGAGCCAGCAATGTGCCCTTGTTGCCAAGAAGGCCAATGGTCTCCTGGGGTGCATTAGGAAGAGTGTTGCCAGCAGGTGGAGGGAGGTGATCCTGCCCCTCTCCTCAGCCCTGGGGAGGCCTCATCTCGAGGACTGTGTCCAGTTCTGGGCTGCCCAAGACAAGAGAGACAAGGAGCTACTGGAGAGAGTCCAGCGTAGGGCTACGAGGATGATCAGAGGGCTGGAGCACCTGCCCTCTGAGGAAAGGCTGTGAGAGCTGGGCCTCTTCAGCCTGGGGAAGAGAAGACTGAGGGGGGATCTTATCAATGTGTACAAGTACCTGAAGGGAGGGTGTCAAGGGAACGGGGACAAACTCTTTTCAGTTGTCCCGTGTAACAGGACAAGAGGCAATGGGCAGAAATTGAAGCATGGGAAGTTCCGCCTGACCGTGAAGGGGAATTTCTTCCCTGTGAGAGTGACCGAGCACTGGACCAGGTTGCCCGGAGAGCTGGTGGAGTCTCCTTCTCTGGAGATCTTCAAGGTCCACCTGGATGCAACCCTAACATGCTCTAGGTGACCCTGCTGAGCAGGGAGGTTGGACTAGATGATCTGCAGAGGTCCCTTCTGACCTTACCCTTTCTGTGATTCTGTAATATTATTGTGCTCAGGAGCAGTGAATGATGTCAATATTGTATTATTCCAAACACATGATACACTAACCACAATTACCTCCCTTTTGTGTCTAAAATTTTCTTGAAGAGGAGAAACAAGAAAAAAACCTTAAAATTGTACAGAAAAGTATCAAACTTGAAGAAATTCCTTCAAGTTTCTTTAAAGAAGCCTTTCACACTAAGTGCATTAAAAAAAGCTAAGCACGTTCATATAAAAAGCAATTTCCTTGGATAGCAATGTTCTTTATTCCCTTTGCTATTATTAAAGATGATAGTGTTTGAATAGCTTTCTCCGTCACAAATCAGCTTTTCCTTTAGCTGCGAGAAGTCATAACCCTGTGTTTATGACATCTCATGCTGTTTCTCCAAAAATAATTGTTGTGCCACCAGTGCAGAAAAGATCATGGAGCCGATGAACTTTTAATGTGTTAAACACTCACCCTGACTTTAAAAGCCATATTTTCAAATTAAATTCATCTTGAATTGCGCACAATCAAAATAGCCTATCTGCATGTCCTTCGTGCATGAATCAGAGCACATGTGGTTTTGAGCCCTTGAAGTGGACTCAAACTAGAGCATAAATAGAAAGGACTTCCTTCTGATAGGCACCAAAAAAAGCCTTTCAGAGGCCTTCTCTATTTATTCTATCAACTTCTATTGAATCAAACAGGATCTGAAGAATATCCCAAGTTTCCCACAAATACATATTCATGAGTCACCTTAATGGTCTCCCTGTCAAAATATTGCTTTACTTTTTGAGAATGGAAAACTTTCTGAAGAAAGTAGTGTGATGGCACAGTCTAATGAGTCTAGGGATGGGAACAAGTCAGATCTGAATCCCCTGCTCTCATGTGAGATCTGCAATTTACAGTCAGAACCTCCTGCTATTTCCTATTATGTAAACTTACTGAGGCTACCAAGAAGGACTATTAGTAAGAACACACTTATTTTTTAAATTTTAATTAGGTCAATGACAGAATATAACTGTGTGTTTTGCTATGTTGGAAGATAGCCATTATTTTTACGTTCTCCTTGGTGTAATGAGGTCTTTTTTAAAACAGAATCGTTTCTATGGTAATTTTCTAATTTTATAAAAGTGAGCAGAATAGCTTTTTGCTAATGTGTAGAAAAATATGATTCAGGTAAAACATGTTGTTAACATTTTCAGTGGGAGGAATATCTCTATGACTGGAGAATAAAGAAAGGACAAATTCAGGCAAAACAGCAAAGATTTTATTTTTTTGTCTAGCTACATCAAACCTACACTTTAATTCACTGTTCGCTATTTATCTTCCTGTCCTAATACACTAGTCAAGTGACCCCTCAAGATAACAGGCAAGAAGCCACCATCTAAAGAATTCCATGTGGGCTCTGGATTAAGTGAATGAGAGTTCAATGAAGATGTACGTGCCTGAATAGCCAAACCAGCGTACATAGTTTATTAGTTAGCCTAGTTAACCTAGTGCCGTATTTTCCAGTAAGCCCAGCTTAAGAAGAAAATCTGACATTCCTTTCAGCCCTTCAAATACTTCCCAGGACCTTTGGAGGCCTGCAGTGCTGTTTGCTCTGTCCCCACTCCCTCCATTGAGAATAAAGCAGTCACTTTTGATCTGCATTGCTACAATACTAAACTAAAATGCATATATGGGTACATAGATCCTGGGCATTGTCTGTATAGTGACAATGGAGAGAGTTTACTTTCATTTTTTTTTTTTTTTTATTACCAAAGTTTATAGGTTCCTTTGAAATGTAGTTTCTCTTACCTTAATGTCAAAAAATGAACCATTTTATCTTACAATTTAAAGTGACTTAGCAGTTTAATTTTAGATTTCATGAAAATAAATAAATAAATAGAGTTCCTATTCAATCTGAAAATAGCTATGGCCTTTCATCTCCAGACAAATTTGTATGGCTCTAGAAGGGTCCAGATATAACTTCAGTTGCATTTTGAACATTTTTAATTCAAGTGATCCAAAAGGAACTAAATGCTCAGAATACCTGTGAAATTTTATGTGGAAAGGCAAACCTGTCGTGGAGAATCCTGAGCACCGCATCCTCCAATACGTCTAGGAATGAACAGTCATCTCATTTTTAAAGAGGAGTACTCCTACCTCCCCAGACTGTTTATTTTCCCTGTGCCGCTCTGTTAGATGGAGCCTACGTTAGCACTGAACTGCTGGAAGTGGGGAGACGTCAGGGTGGGAATAGGCCCAGTGACTAATAAAACTTGTACGTTTTCAGAGAATGAAATGGCCCTGAAGGAAAGTGGTGATTAATTAGGTGATAGGATTGACACCAAGGATCAGATGGCAGCAGCTGCTTTATTTGCTTTAATTTCTATTGGACAGTTTTGCCCTTGCAACATCCAAAAATATATATATGTATATTCCTATAGGAAAGGAATAGAAATTCTGGTATTACTGAGAAGTTAATCTGATACACTTCCTTGAGACAACCCATGAGCCAACAGCTAGATTTTCTGCCTGATTAAAGTCTGTCTCATTTCTATAGATAAACTACTGTGCATGTAAATTTTGGAAGCTAGAAATGATGACTAATTTAGAAAATTTAGAAATTAGATCTAGTGTGATCAGTCATCAGCAATAGGTAGTTTTGTGAAAAAAAATCAAATGCATCTTGGATGACAAAACCCCATAAATATTTTTTTACATGTGTATTTTTGGCTTCAGTCTTCAAATCATCTCTGTTTGGAAAAAAACCCTGAAATTAGTTAAAAAGCGGTAGTCTGATTTTCTCAGTACTATCCATAGCTCATACAAGATATATTTATATCTAACTATTCACTCAAAAATACTTATTGCCTTCCGTGTTTGTGGAGAGTCTTCACAGTAAATCTGTCTTCATATATTATACAAATTTCAGTATCTTTGATTGCTTTCAGGTGTTAATTACTGAAGAAGACTTCACAAGGGAAAGTAGTAGAAATTATTCCAGTCAAAGATATTTTCATAAAATTTACTATACAATTATTCTTATTAATCATTAATGTTTGGAAATTGAAAGAATTTAAATAAAAAATTAAAAATACTTCAAGAAAATCAAGATTAATATGAGAAGAAGAATAATGCTGAAAAGACCAAATATATAGGTGGAAAGTTCAGACAAATAAAATAGAAATTGTCGATAATATCACTTCAGAATAGTAGTATTTGAAATTCTAAGAATGCTGTTATGAAAAAAAGTGATGATGAGCTAAGATTTAGGAAATTGAGGTAGATATGTTAGAGTCTGGAGAGGTCTATTTTCTTTCCCTAACTTTTCTATTAATTTGTTTGATATCTTGCAGCTCCTTGACTTGTTTTCACTTTTATAATGTACAGAATAATGTTTGGATAATCCCACTTACTCACATCAGCAGTTAAATCATTCAGATTTGGAAAATTATATTAATATAATCGAGATTAGAAGCAAAACGTTTATAGCTTTACTTTGTTTCACACATCTTTCCCTTTGGTACCTGTTTTTAGTCTCTCTCTCTCTCTTAGTCTTCAAATTCTTCATTCTCTTCTTTCTCCTTCATAAAAAACTTTCTGGAAGGACACTTGGCAACTAAAATGATATCCTCAAAGAAACTCAATGTTTAACTCTCTCAGCTCTCACCAAGGTCATGTCAGTAATATCCCTCTTCACTCTTTCCATGCTGAAAAAGCCAAGTTTTGCAAACATTTGATTACCATATTTCTATTCTTTTTTGTTGCATATCTATGGAAACTTTCAATTTCTGTGATAATAAAGCTTTAAAAGAAAAAGGTTAGAAGAAGGTTAACTCTTGTCCTCCAAAATTTATTTGATGTTGTTTTACTTAATAAATATGAATAATTAGCTAAGAATAAAGGATAACCAAAAGGTCATGCTGAATCAAACCACCATGTTGACCATCAGATTTGGGTGACCTTAAATGAAACCTAATTGACACTTGTTACTCTTATAAATTTAACTCTGACCAGTCATGATGAATTCAGGTAGTCACAGGATTAATTAAACAAAAATCAAGATGTAGCATTTGCCTTCTTTATTCAAATGAAAGAAATTCCCACAAAGCTTGTCAGTTGTTTTTTTTTTTTTTTTTTTTTTTTTTTTTATGTTCATCATTAGAGCTAGTAGCAGATGCTTGTGGAAAGAATATAAAGAAAAAAAAACACTTAAACACCACTTAAACTTGAATATATGTATTTGAAAATTTTCTTTGCTGCCTAAGTTTCACCAATAAAATGTACGTGACTTAGCAGGGGAGATGAAAGATTTCTCATAAGCCAGGTGGATCTCCCTATTACGGTTTTATTTCTTTTTAAATGTTTTTAGAAGCAAGGGACTTAGATGGAATTCCATGTATGCATATACATATTCACAGTAGTCAAATTAGAGAAAAGAAAATGCTTAGCACACAAACTATTCATCTAGCACAAAGATGAGAAAAAAGTACCAGTATGCTAGTTTTAAGCATTACATATATATGTACACACACTGATATTAAAATCAGGCAAAAAGGTCAGAAACTGGCTGCAAAGGTTAAGCAAAGAATTCCTCTACAAAGAGGAATAGGTAAGGAGGAGAAATGGATTTTCTGACAAAGGAAAACTTTCAAAAACACAGGAAAATTTTTCTTTTTTATTATTTCATTTGCAAACCAAAAGTCTCTCCATCTCCCTTGAAAGGAAAGGTTTAGATCTCAGTATTTTTATTTTTGATTGTTTTGTTTTTACTGGGGTTGACTTATTTTAGTCTGAATTAAATGAAAATTAAATAAGAGAAGGAAAGGAAAGTCAGCTTCAAAATTTCTTTTAGAATTTCTAAACAGGATATAAAGTTAATTTTGAGACTTTTTCCTTCTTTTTCACCAAGACTATTTGAAATGTCTTTTTAAAAAAAATAAAATATATACATATATATATATAAAAAGCCTTCCTGTTTTAAGCCATCAGTAATAGTGGAAGAGCGGAAGACAAAAAGTAGGTTTTTTTGTCTTTTGTCCGCGCAGCCCCATGGATGAACTGGTAACTCATGCAGCGGGGCTGAGTTGGGGGCCTGCACCAGGTGTCGTTTCCCAGCTCTTTACAGTTGTCTGTTGCAGCATGAAAGGCATCTTGCTGCAGTGTGCCTGGGCATGAGGAACCAGAGCTCTATCATTGCACTGATGTAAGTAGACATATTTTAGTGAGCATAGTAATTACTATAAGTATTGCCAAGATCAAGGCTATAAAATAATTAGCTATAGATGGTTCCCTAACACTCCACCTATAGCTTCTGCAAGGAGCAGAGCTCAAATGCAAGAACGATGCCCTTTGTGTATGAGTATGTGTAATATGGCCAGGAGTGTGGAACATTTGACTGCAGATACAATGCTTTTTCAGCCAAAAGGCTCTTATAATTTTGAAAACTTAGACCGCTTAACTGATTCCTGCCAAATTACTTTATTGCTAAGGAGGAACTGACATTGGTAGATGACGCTAAAGCTTATCTTGAAATGCTGGTGAAATCACTAATGTTTCAAATCACTATTATGCATTGATTTTCAGGACACTTTTATGAATCCTTAATACAAATGTTTTCTATTGATTACTAGGTTTCTCTGTGCATGGGTCATCCTGTGCAACATTTCTGTCTCAGAGTCACATAGCAGGAAAGGCTTACAGGGTTTGAGAAGGTGCGGGCCATCTGTAAAATATTTGCTAAATGGCTAAGCTGCAGCACTACAGCAGCTGAAAATCCAGATTTGATGAGAGTGTATAGATTATTTCAACAACCAAGGATTCAGGGAGAGAAAAATAAGATGGAGCAATGAAAGGAAAGGGAAGAAAGAAATGAAGCAAGAAATTGACTCCATTTATGGATATATTTCCCCTATCTTGTTTATACTTACAAATGTTCTTGAAACCTTGTATTTCATTACTTTCTTCATCTTAAACCAGCACAATCAAGTGAGTGCATAGGCAGCAGGCAGCTCCACATTTAAATAAATAAATAAATAAATAAATAAAAATAAAAGAAAAAATGTGATACTCTTCAACTTTCCTAAACAGTACAGTTACAATTGTTTAATGTCTGCACAAACATTTGAATCAATTCAGGAAACTTGCAAATGCAGCAGAAAAATCTCACTTAATATTTGTCCAGACATATTAAAGCTAATGAAATTAGACTCTACACAATCCTCTGAATGCTTTATCATTATGGATATGAGGAGATGCATTCAGTACTTTGACTCTGGGGGAACTCAGAAGCTTCTGTGCTCGGGTACTCCCCAGCAGCTTTCTATCTCGTCTTTGAGAGAGGACTGGGGAGAACATCAGCATCTACTCACGCCATAGTTTCTATGATAAGGAATGTCAGGAATATGAAGCAAATATGAGTCATGGTGGTATGTAAATGGCAAAGGCTGAGAATCTGGGCATACCACAGCATGCACATACCAGTCCGTTCAGATGAAGTATCTTTCTTAGAGCTTGCGCATCTATCTCCTCAGAGTTTAGCTCAGACCTTCTGATGACAATGACATTTTTGCACTAATTAAAGAATACACTAAGGAAGGAAATACCATTCATTTCTTGCAGTTTCCAAGAAATGTTTCGCCATAATGGACTAGAATTCTGATGAGTTGCAGACAGGCTTTGCAGAGAAAAAGGGAAAAAGTCATTGATGCCTAGTATACGTATCTATGCAAGCAAAGCATAATGTCCATAGTCATTCGAACAGCGGGAGTTCTCCAAGTGAATCAGAAGAGCAAGTGAAGTCAGTGGGTCTAATACTTATAAATTAACATAATACCACTCCTGTAAATTAACAGATGTATCGGTCAATGTACAATAACTGCAAATCAATAAATTATTTTGTCTAGTAAACTGAAATTTTAACAATTGATAAATGTCTACATGAGTCATTGACAATATTATAGTATATAAAAGCAGAAGTGCTAAAAAACTCAGGTCATGGGGATACAATTTTAATAAGGAACAATGGGGTCAAACAAACATGATTCAGTGCTATTTGCAGTTTTATATTTTAAATGACATAAAACAGGTTCATTAAAAGCCTCCTGTGTGTGTTGTGTATGTGTGTGTGTGTGTGTGTGTGTGTTTTTCTTAATAAATAAGTAACTTCCATTCCTGAATGATTACTGAACAGCATCCTGAAGATTAAAGGAACTATGTGATTTGAAAATATCTGGAGAATTTGATTTGGAGATATGAATTTGACTATTGAATACCAAGGTTTTCATGTGAGAATACCCTCTCCCTTTCTACTCCTACAGCAAGGGCAAAAAGCCTCAGTGTTCCTCTGGAGACTCCTCTTTGAAAGCTAAGCAAGAGAACAAGGGGATAGATCCATTGATTTGGAATCAATTGACTAAATTATTTTAATAATTTAAAATTATTAAATGTTAAGGTTTAAAATTAAAGACACTCAGTCATACTTCCCTCCTGATTCACAAGTTACTTCTATTACATGTGTGATCACAGTAAAGATACAGAAACTATGCAAGTCCTAGTAAAAACTAAATCACACACAGTATGATCCCTTGAAACTTCTAATTGCTCTCATGGTTTTTGTTTGTTTGGTCAAGTGTTTGTTTATTCAGATTTGCAGATTATGTTTCCTCTTTATGCACATTATGGATGAATAATTTCTGTTTTGCCTTCTTCCAAACCACTCTAAGGTTGTAGATTTCAATTTTAACATAACTTTCATTCTGCTTGAGAGAAACTAATAAAGCAAAAACAGACGGACAGACTGAAAAAAAATCCTAAATCCTCTGAGTCAGAGGCTGTCTATTTAGAATATGTTTATTCAAAACCTAGCACAATGGAGTTCTGTTCTCATGACTGGGCCTCCTGTATGTTGCTGTGATACTAATAATAAATTGTTATAAGCACAGGGAGTAAAAATTTTTATGCATCCAAGTGACAAGGAAACTCTGACCCCCTTTTCAAAAGCACCTAAATTGCCTTCAGAGTCTGAATGCCATTTACTTTCTTACATACAATGACACTTTTGAAAATGTTACGTAGGTTGTAAAATGGATCAGTGACTGAGCCAAGACTGAGATACTCTGAATAAAGATGCTGAAAGTAGGAAAAAGAAAAATCCAATTTAAATGCATAATACATACACACACACACAAATGCACACTCACCAATTGCATATCCTGCACTTAACAACGTAGGATTCTCTTTACCTGGGAATATTTTGCGTTAGCTGAATCATCTTTCTGAGAAGAAAGTAGGCTTACATTACAAGGGAAAAAAAGTACTTTTGAGTTTAAACCAGCTTTGTGAACCTTATGAACCTATAAACTGTGAAGCTTGCAAAATTTCAAACCACAGAAGTTCCACTGTACTCCAGAAAAAAAAAATCCTAGAAGGCTTATTTTCAATGCTTCCCACTTCCCCTGTTTGCTTTCAGTTCCTGGTTCCTGATAGCCAAATATGATACACCACACATGTACTGCTAAGCACCTGCTGAGCAAATTCTAAGTTGTCATACAGTGAAACAGGCAAGTTCAACATATTATCTGAGATGGTCACAGATGGCCACAAGAGACTTACTAAAATTCTTCCCTAAAATTTAATGCAAGTTTAGAAATGTGAAAAGAGGAAAGCGATAACTGATAAGTACTATGCTGTAAAGCTCTTTTTTATTTTCATCATTACTAATTCAATTTCAGTACCTAGTAGCAGTGTATACATATTCTTACTATGAGAAGGCTTAAAGGTGTGCATGATATCACAGGCTTCTTTTCAGACTTTGCTTGCTGCTTTTCACAGTTTTATTCCTAATGTGAGCTTCCCAGAGTTAAAAAAAATGTAGCTCTGTTGGAGTGACCCAAATCTATCTCTGTCTTATCAAAACTCTACAAAGTATTGGGTATTTGCAAGGCCGAACCATCATTTGTCCCAAATTTTTGTATAACTTAGACCCAATTTTATCAGTTTGAAAATGTTAATGAAACTCCAAACCAGGCAAACTTCACATTTCCAGATAGTGTCATGCTTGGATAGGATTTTTCAGGGGTTGGCCATCTTCTTACTACCAGATATTTCTCAAGAATCAGGTTAGGTGATTGCACAGCCCCTTGGCCATATTTCTCTGAGGTGTCCCTTATTTTAATAGACAATCAACAGCAATGAAAAAGATTAATGAAGTGATTGTCAACATGCTGTTATCACTATTATAATCAGAGCAGTTCTGACTTCATTTTTCATAAGATCTTTGTGTTAATATTTTCCTGAATTATGGGCTTGGATAAGAACAGACTGGATGACTCATGAACAAGGTAAAAGAGAAATAAAGGTAGTTTACTGGAGAAGTTTTTTTAAATACTCTAGCAGATGTAATGTTGAGAACAAATGAGGTTTGCAACACTCTTGGTTGCCCTGTGTTCCTAAGAGGCTTTCTTGTCTTGTAGTGTTTTCTTTTTTAATTTTGTGATCAACAGAACTGTTGCAACTATTTTTATCAGACAAGGCATTCATCTCAGTTATCTGTGCCACAGTGACCTGAAAAGATGAGTAAAATACACTTTCTTTAAGGAAGTCTCTGAGACTCTATGGTAGACTGTCCTGACTGCTCAGCTTCATCAGATATACCATAGGGATCTCATTAGGGGCTAATATCCACTTTCAGGTGTTGTTTAAGAGCCAGTATGGTCCTTTAAATCCCCAGTCTGTGCTGGGTCCTAACTACCTGAGAAAGTGCTTGCTTGTCTTAGGGAGCTAAGACAGTCAAGTCTAGCTGTTGCACACTTGCTAATAGTAGTTGCAGAAACTCCAATCTGACTGAACCCAGATGATTTTCAGAGCCTTAACTCTTTCGCCTTTCGGCTACTAAAGCCTGGGTAAGCTGGCCTTCAGGGAACAGTGCAGGACAGAGTCACACACTTACGCTGCTGCCCACTGACTTCCTTTTCGAGCTAGCAGTTACTAAAAGCTGCTCAATATTGTTTTCTAACATAAACTGGAGAGAATGGGAATGTTTTGAAAAACGAAAATTAGTAAAACAAAACTACAAACTCCCTACAACTGTACTGCTCTGTGAGGACTATAACTTCGCATGACTATGTTATTTGATTATTTTCCAAGTAGACAAGTATCTACTTCATACACTGCTTGCACTAGTGATATTAATTAGCTTTTTTTTTTCCCTCCACCAGTAAAGAGTACATGGATTAAAAGAATACGAAGACAGCTAAGCCCTGGCCTTCTGTATAGTAGTGGCAGTGGCAAAGAGCAGAGTGCTGGGTTCTAGTCACAATATTGCATAGATATTTGATCTTCTTCCATATGATCCCTCTCAATCCAGCACTTAACATAAACAGCATATTCACAAGATGGGTTTAAAAATAATAGCAATAATAAGGAAGGGTTGAATGGAAGGGACACGTTGCCTGTCTTTTACAATAAAATTAGTTTTTAAATAAAATGGGTTTCTAGGTCTTCTCAGCTGGGGTTAGCATATCCAGCTGAGTCAAGTATGTTCTTCAGCTGTGTGAAGAAATACATTGAATATAGGCAGTTGCCAACTACAAGTACTTCTGAACCAAAATAAATTTTTGCTGTTAACCTCTTGCATGCTACTTTTACAAAGTATTCAGGGACAATAAGGCTTGTCTGCTGTGTCTATTGGCTTTAATTTATAGTACAGCATCCCTTCCTATCTTTATTTCAATCAAAAAGCCATGCACTGGCAAGTTATTATTCATCATTTCTCAGCACACTACTGCTTAGGCACCTAATCAAAGATCAATTGCACTATGTAATGTACAGACCTATAACAAAGAAAACAGTCTCTGCCTCAGGCAGTTACAGTCTATGTGGCAAATACAACATGTAAACACAACTGATAAACAGTATAGATGACAAGTGAAAAATGAAATGAATAGAATTTATCAGAAAAACAAATGACCCAACTCCTTACCTCTCCAGTATCCAGCCCTAACACTTGATTTTGAAGCCCTAGGTAAGAAATTTAATATTTTATGCCTGCATGCATATAAATTCCATGAATAAAAAATGACAATTATTTTATATATATCTAGAATCCATATACATATATATTACATAAAAAGTTGAAAATTAGTGACAAAGACTAATAGCAATCATATACTTTGCATGTATATGGAATTCATCTAATCATGAGTGCACGTAGGTTGGAGGGTTTTTTTGTAAATCTTGGCTCATTGTATGTATAGAACTAATATATATAAATACACTTCAACATCATTATCCTATTTTACACTTATAAAGATGGAGGAAGGATGGAGAAAAGGCTGTATATGGGTTGTGAAAAGTAGCCTAGAGAGCAAGAGATAGAATTGAAAAAGAGTGACGGAGTGACATGCTTGACACATTATCCATATGTGTACTCACTAGGAAGTGATTCTTAATTTTCATCATAATCGTTATTTTTAGTGTATATTTCATTGATCTGGTTGCACTGATTCCAGTGAGAGATGCCATCGTATAAAGGCATTAAGCAAACAACAAACGCAGGTTGAAATCCTGCTTAGCAATCATAGAAGACCCAGTAGTAAAGTGAGTCAGTGAAAAAATTCAAGTACTGTGTTGTAAAAGACCCTGGAAATTAAAACAGGTTTGTCTCATTTAGTTCATTGAGGTGACTCTTCTAATAAGGCTGTGTGCATACCTAAGGTGAAAACAAGGGCTGTAGTCTATGCACATACATTGTTTAGGTTGCTCAACACCACCAAGTCTAGCAACTACTACCCTCCTCTTCCCTGCCTTGTTTTTACAAGAGGTGTCATTTAGAAGATTGACACGTACTTTATGTATTTGACTAAATATTCATATTTAACATCCCAGCCTTTTACAGATGGAGAAATGAATATGGATTGATCCAGAATAGAAATGGAAATGGAATGAAGGCATTTTGACATCTGATCTACTGCTTCACTTGACAGAGAAACAGACACAGAAAACAGCTGTTTCCAGCTGTAACTTCTTTTGTAGACCTAATTCTGAAAATAGCCCACATTTTATGGAGGGTAACTGAGGAATGACTTAGATTACAGCTATTCTACCATATGAAATAAGACCAGGGCACAAACTGAAGTTCAGTGCAGTACGGCACAGTACAGTACAATGATCATTACATTCTTTTATCATTAGCACACTCCCTAGCATGGTTTTGGCACCTGCCAGACGATGCCTGGACAGGGTTTGGGTGATATCACCAGTCAGAACTAATCCCACTAGGCAGCTTGAAAGCTACCTCTCTGTCCTTTGAGCAGAACAGAGGCTAGCTACATGGATGCAAGCCAGGACATACCATTTGCCCTCAGAAGCAGACAAAAGTCTCTGATCCTTTTTATTCATTTATTAGTCATAGCTTTTCTGAAGAACAGGATCTGTCTGCATGGTTTCAGGCTTTGGGAATTTTTCTTTGCCCACTTGATCAGTCTCTAAAATCTCTAGATATTCAATTTTGCAGCTGTTCAGGGTGGTACTGATGGTATGTAAATACCCAAAATTTTCACATGCCATTCAAGAGTGCTAAGATTATAGAGTCTCTAAAAAGTCCATTGATAGGATAAAATGAAAGTGTAGTAATTGCCTACATTTACCTAAGTGTATAGCAAACATATACACAGACTAAAATGGATTTTAAATCAGTATCTTCATTTTTTTTTCAGATATGGAGAAATTTAAAGGGTAGATGTAGAGGAAAGTCTCTATTTTAGCTATGTAATTTCACATCCTGGGAAGATGCCCATGAAATCCACATCCATGTCTCTACATCTTTTACTGAAAGGAGACTGGGAGACTGCACACCACAGACACATTTGAAGTGCTAAATTAACACTTTCTCCCCATTCCCAAGTATATTTTGAGAGCCAGGGTAGGATAAGACCATTCCCAATAGGCCATACAGCTAAAATGACCATGTGTTGAGGGATAAAATACATTATTACATGGCTGCAGGGTATTCTGTGCCTTTTGGCCCCAACAGAAGAGAACAGTCCAGAGGTGTTTAATATAACGGAGTTTAGTCACAGCCTTTCCCAGCCAGCTGGTTATGAGACCAGGACTTGATAGAGGACCTGTTTTCCACCTGTATAAAAACCAGTGACTAGCTTCCTAACAGCTCTGCATGATCTTGTAACCTAAATGCCAGGAAGATTTAATCAGTGAGTCAATTACAAAAATCAGCTAACTTCTTCAGAAAGAGTTTTGCAGGTTTTAGGAGTTTATGTGGGTTCAGCAGTACACTGGCCAAATACTTGGAAAATAAAGACAGTGAGCATGGTTAAGCAAACAGAAACCACATCCAGCTCAGAAAATCCCCTGAACTGAAAGTAGTTGTATGTTAGGAAAGTACAATTAAGAAGAGTCACATACGCAGTGTGCTTACTCTAAGTATCTGCCTGTGGACACTACTGGCAAGAGAATGCTGGACTAAACCCGTTATGGTTATTATATTACCTTTTAAGTTGTGTTATGTATCTGTATACGTATGGATACATACACAGACCTGTCACTCACAGACAGTCACTCACACACGCACACACATGCACAGATAAGCACTTTAAGAAGGTTTCCTTAGGTCAAATATACACAGACTTTCTGTTGGAAGATCAGCAAATAATAACTGAATCTTTTGGAAGTTATAAAAATTTACATCCAAATTTCAAATTAAAACTTGAACAAAAGGTCAATGACTACAAATTAACAATCTCAGAGCTCTAAGTCTATATTCCTAAACTATTCTTGGTTTAAAGAGAAGAATAAATCAATATATTCATATTATATGTCTTTTTTACCCGAGTCCCCCACTGAGTAAATGACAGTTAAGCACACTTGCATATGGTGTCTGAAAAGAAAATGAGCATTTTTTGCTGGTTAATTTGAAGTGTAGTTGTCTGATTAATTTTAATGCAGTTATTACCTAATAAACTATTTTAATAGGAAAGGCTGTAAATAGTGCTCTTCTTCCCTTGCTGGTGTCTTTTATATATTTTCAGATATTTTTCCTGAGGTTTGTTGTTGTTTTCAGAAAAGGAATAAAGCACTCTTTATCACCAAATCTATGTACTTTGGGGTCTGTATCTCAGAGGTACTTCATGAACTTAATCAAAAAAAAATTACAGAGTTGAAGCCAGGAAAAAATAGAGAAGCAAAGCACTGACAGTAAATTACATTGAAAAGGCATAAATCATTTTTATCTGTCTGCCTATATTCAATACTTTTATATTTCAACACAAAGAATGCATGTACTTCTTTGTGGAATAAGCCTTATAGCTGGAATTCCAAGCAGCAGCTGAGGATATTCAAAAGGAAAAAAAAAGAGAGAGAGAGAGAGAGCAATCATTCTATTTTAGCTAATCAAAATGTCAACGACGACGGCTGAAACTGCCTAGATTTTCTGTCATCCTTGCAAATTGTGAATAGAAGGGTCAGTATTTGGCACCCAAATTAGCAAATATGGCCAGCAACACTTTGTGAGGATGTCAGACATTCTTTCGCTGATTGTTGCGGCTGCTCCATGAGCACCAGGAGCAGGAGGGCAAAGAGAGCTCAGGCAGCCCTGGAATTCTCAGATTCCAGCTGCAAGTTTCATAACATGCCACGATTTTATCTCCCATGACCACTTGGACTGTTTTGGGTTTTCTTCGCTTTTCTTTTTTCCCCCCTAAAGAACTAGAGATATTCTTTGACCATTCTTCTAAAAGCGGAGACACTTCTTTGTCTGCTGTTCCAAGAGGAGGGCTCTTTTACACCATATTCATCTCCTAGCTGGGACTGCCAATTATAGCTCCACCTGGGTTCAGGAATAAAAGATGCCAGACTAAAGCCTTTGTCCTTTTTTGACTGCTTTATACTGCTATTACATTGATTGCTCTTTGTTTCCCTGTAACTGGGGTCTTACGATTGCAGTCCACCTCCTTCCCTCCTTCTACCAGACTCTCTACTTCTTGTTCCAAGCTTTTTGTATTCCCTCATCTTTTCTTTTTTCCCTCTTTTTTTTCATTATTACTATTAATATTTGGAAGATATTGAGTTTTGATGCAAATCACTCTCCTAGCTCTGAACCACTTCTTTGTGATTTCAAACCACACTCAGAGGCAAGCAAAGGTAAGTTAGCAGTGAGATCAACATTGACACTATCTTTACTGGGGGATAATTCACTACTCTACTTGCCATTCACACTTGTGATATAAACACTTTTAATATCATTTTCTGTCCAGTTTAGAGACCTAATGTGGATTTTTCTGAATTAGAACTGAATCCCTGCCCCTTTGTGGTTTGTTCACATCTTCCTGAAGAGCAGAGTAGGAAAGCTTCAGCCAGCAATGTCAATAGAACCCTATAAAGATTAATAGGGTACCTGAAAAGCAACAAGGACTTTGAGTGATTTCAAGGATTCCAAAGACTCAAGAAATCAATTTCAGTGAAATTGTCCTTGCTAATTTACTAGCTGATAGTATGTGACACCTCTGCACTCTAGTAAGAACACTGAGCAATATAAAGATAAAGGGTTTTGTGTATGTCTTTTGCAATCAAGACCACAAATGAAAATTAATGCTAGCTAAATCCATATGGATAGAAAGATAAAGAATACTTTCTAATACCTATCTATTCGGGGGGAAAAAAAAAAGTTGGCTCTGTTATTATCTTGACTTCTAGTAAAGAGAAACAAATCAGTAATGGAAAATAAATTACAGGGAATAGCTAAACATGAGTGGGATATTGTCCTACCTATTAAATCTTACATATTATATCAGAACTGCTGCAGCATTGCTTTAGCACCAAAGAACTGTGTGAGGCTGCTGGGAAAAAAAAAAAAAAAAAAAAAAAAAAAAAAAAAAAAAAAAAAAAACAGCAGTTCCTGACAAAACAATTTGAATGCTGGTAGAGTTGATCTTGTCATTGTTTCATTGCACATTAACAAAGACACTAGCTCATGCTAGATGCTCAAAATAGGATAAAAGCAATCCATAAAATAAAATCTCTCCTCTGATGATGTCGTAGGTATTAAAATTCTGTTTATAGTGAAGATTTTTGTATGTCCTAATTACATACTGGAACTAGCTATTGTCAGTTCTGCCATGCTGAAAGAACCTTAACGATGACATTATAGTTTGAATAGAATTTTTAAGCAGATCTAATGTAAAAAGAGATGTAATTAATCAAATTTTAAGTTTACTTGATAGAGAATAGAGATATACTGTATCTTCCCTAATATTTTTGCAGTCTTTGTGATGTAAAGAATGTCTGGAGTTATGAACTTTCAAAAACAAAGTAGAAAATAAAGCTACTGATGTCTCAGAGAATTGCACAAGGAAGAAAATACCTAAGTAAGTAGCACATTTCTTTTTTCAATTTCTATATATTTTCATATATTTTACATTTTTTATTATCCATATGAAATATTTCATTAGGATTGGCAAGGTCATTACTCAGGTTGGCGTTCCAGTGTGCCAACTAATCTGCACATTTGCAGAGAATAAGAGCATAACCTGAAAAAATGAAATAGGACAGATAGATGAGATGTAAGCAGGTGAGGTGGGGGAAAGAGAGTCATTTAACACACCCTGCTGGATGTTACAGTACAAACTAGCTGTGTAAGAATTTTTTGTCAATATCAGTGGCACCATTCACATTCCACCATTTCACTGAAAGGCGCTGGATTAAAAAGGTGTCACACTGGTCTTTTCTTCTTTTCTTTTAGTTTAGTTAAGAAAAAGACGTGCTTCAGATAAATCTGATAAACTTTGCATAGGTTGTATATATGCATATATTGTCTGTAAGTACGCATATTGCCCCTAAACAGGCACACACACACATAATATACTACAGAATATGCATACAGATGCATGTGTAAAGACTATGTACAGACACGTATCAAACTGCATTGCTTTGTAATGAAAGAGAAAACTTTTGACCCTCAAAGCATAGCAAACACTGTGATCTTTGCTGTATGCCTAAGTAAATGTTCCAGGTTTTAAGGTTAGCTGTGCACAGTTCAGGTTTAAGCTTCAGGATTTGTATGTTTGAATCCCACATACCGCACAGCCTTCTCAGTGTGTCCAGGCTTGTGCGAGTAATGAAGGTTAATCACCAAAGCATGTGGCAGCGTGAGGACGACGCAGAGCGGTGAGCAGACCCAAGCGCCCGTCTCTCATCACGGCTGGCTGTGCTGTTCACTTGCATGTATTGCTCAGCTTGGCACCATCTCAATCTGCACCCTCGTTAAAATAAAATGTGTCTAATGAGCAAGCCTCACAGATCTATTTCATATATGCCAGGTTCACAGGCCTCATCCGTACTGATGAAAGGTAGTGAAAAACTTGTTAAAAGCAAGAGAAAAAAGAGAAGCAGGGCAGTTAGAAATAATAGCCGCTGTGCTACTACGAATGGTGCCAGAAGCTGCCTTAAAAATACAATTTAAAACTAAAAATCAGAAAGGAAACTCAAATAAATATAACAAAAGCATAAGGAGGTCATGCAGCTCCCATTCATTTGTGCTATTCAAATAACCATCGCATTAAAATGACGTTACTGCCAGAAGAGTGGCAGTTCAAACAAAAACATCTGCTTCCTATGAGTCGTCTGAGTAACATCCATGGAGCATACCACGCAAATGTATTTGAAGTGCAGGTGTGGGAGTTTTAATCTCTGCATTCTTTTACTGGATTTACCACAGACTTCATGCAGGACCTTAAGCAAGTCACTTAACATTGCTAAGCTAGCGTCTCTTCGTCTGCTAAACAAACACAGCAAAAGATGACAGGGTTAAAACAGAACTGATCCCACTGAAGGTGCTGGAAATCTGTTCTGGATTAGAAGTATCAGTACACCTCCAGTCAGTTAATTTATGATCATTAATGCTTATGATATATTTTGCAGTCCTTGAATAAATAGCCAGACATGGAAAAAGGGACACTCTAAAACCACATTTTACTGTTCTCCGTGCTGATGACTCATTACTTCTTTGGGAAGGAAGGTCACCACCTCTTGAATCATCAACAAAATGGCAGTAAATTCTGATTTCGGACTGTGTTCAGGGCATGAGAGGAGGAAGGGGAGCAAAAAGCCGGAGAGAGCATTTTGCAGATTATTCCTGAGAATTTTAGCTGTCACATTTTTCCACCTTTTTATTGAACTCTAGCACAAGGAGAACATTTTTGGCTGTGAAAAAGTCCAAAGATGTAGACCTCATACCTTGTCACCTCAAATTTATTGGAAGAGGTCTTCTAGAGGCTATAAACTTCTTCCTGGCAATCCCTAGCTTTCAGCACTTCTATCCAGATGCCCGTGTGGTTTCTGAAAGCTGCTGACTGCTGCTTCTCCCTGGGCCTGAGGTAAGCGTGAGGAGCATGGCAAGGCCAGCTCACCATGGAGAAATATTTCTGGGCCTGCAGAACTACAGCTTTTCAAATGGGAGAGGCTATGAAAAGAAAACAAGATCAAGGTGTGGCATCTTCATCCTTGCTACCCTCTCTGTAAATAAGCTAGCTATAATCAAGAGGGACCCTGTACTTTTAGGTCCTAGAGGTCACCTTGGAAAAATGCCTCTTTCTATGACTCCATTTCCTTTTATTTTTCCACTTTACTGGAACTCTTTACCATCAGAGATCGCTTCAGAAACTATATGAAATACCAAGAAGTCATCACAGCAAACCAAAGTCCTGATTATTAAAAAGGATGTATTATGACTGATATTATTGGTAAAGATACAAATAACACCAAAGTTGCTTTTCCATAATCCTTAAAATTATCATGCTTTAAGTGCAATTAACAATCTGACACATGATCTCTTCTAGCTGGTTCACCCCACTAGAAATATCCTGCATAAATATATTATTTTACATTCAGTTACATCTTGAATTCTTGAGGCAGTTAATGCACTTAACTCAGGTTAATTTAGCTTACGACAGCAATATTTCCAGATCTTCCTCACTTTTACTAAGTTACGTGAAAATCTGGGTCATAAACTAAATTTGTCTGTGGAAGTGGTCATGGCATGTTACACATATCTACACCGCAGTCTTCTTCTAGCTCACTGTAATATTATTTCCTGTGAAAGGAAATAATATTCTTATTCATGACTAGGAATATAAATTCTTAGCAATTCTTAGCAATTCACACATTCTTAATTCAAGCCCCAGATTAAAATATCAAGTATATTGAGTGTAGTTACCTACAGGTTTAAGTGAGTTCAGGAACCTGTGTTTCTTCCCTCTAAAAATGGTGAGACAACTCACTTAAAAAAAAACTCTTACATTTTAATGCATGCATATTAACAGTCGCAATACAGTCATTGCCTTGTCACTATCTTGTTTTGTTTAAAAAGATCAACAGTCTACACACTCATTTGTTACAAGCTCATCTGCCAGTTTCAAGTTGCCTTAACTGGGCGATTCAGACATCCCAGTCACGACTGGGCTCTTAAAAATGCTGATAGCCTCTGTTGAGAAAGGAGTTGCCCTTCGCACTCCCAGAGTTCTTCTGCACTTTTTTTCTGGGTTTTGACCTGCAGCCATCAAATTGTTATTTGAAGTTCAATAAATTCAGGACACTAAACCAGAATCCTATGACCTAAAAGTTGTCTTCTCCATTTGCAAAGCAGTGGCAATACTCCTTTCTTTCCTGTCTATTTTTACAGGCAGATGCCTCTGGAATTAGATCAACACACTCATCCAGAAAAAAAAAATAACATCAGGCCAGAATAAATTATTAGATAGTAGCTCCAAATTTCAATTTTCCCAATTACATTGGGGAAAAAAAAAAAAAAGTTTTGATTTGCCTTTTTGATTTTCTTTAGATTTACAAGATAGGTTAGAATTTCACTTCACCCTTGCTTAACAACTGTGAAAATAAAATATGTTATAAAACAGCACAATTAGCATCCATACTGTTTAACTGTAAACTCAACATAAGTGGCACATGCACCCTGTTTCTAAGGCGCTCACTGCTCTCCCTTACCACATGCTTTTCTACCTAACAACACCGCTCAGGGCAGAGGCCAGGACTCAATGAAAGATAAGAGTGGGAAACACCCACAGCGGAGATGGAGCCCTTGGGAACTGAGATGACAGACTGCCAGCAAGACAGGAAAGACATGTATCAGGATGGGAAGGTAACGAGTTCACAGCTTCTCACCTAGCTGGGTGTAAACCAGGGCAGTGCTGCAAAGTCTCCAGTTCTGGTTGGTCTAAATATTTTTTTCTCTGTCCTTAGCACTTTCTGATTGGATTTTTGCATGCAAATTGTATACTGCTGTGAGCAAATATTTTTAGTAGCAGTAGCAATGGGTCTGGCATTTATGTCTTTTGCACAGAGTCTGCTAGGTCAAAGGCCAAACGTTTTCAAAATTCAGCTCAAAAATCTCTAAATCAGCAAATTTAGACTTTAGGAGATTGTCATATACAAAAGCTGCCTGTTTTTCCTGTGCTGGTAAAGTTCAAATGTAACAACTCCATGAGGTAAGTAGAAAGGTAGTTTTCACCAGTTTGTCTTACCGCAATACGGAAAGAGGAACTAGCTTACTGAACTGAGCAGATAGTGTTAGTAGTATGATACTAGAACGGATAGTGTACACTCCTAATGCTGTGCAACATGATTTGGCTCACAGGAGCACCGTCAAGAATCTCAATCTTCACGTGTCTCAAATGACCTCAGCTAAGGTTTCAGGAATTGTGTGTGTGTCTGCGAGAGAGACACAGAGCCTCAGCTGGCATACTGTCACATAGTCTGTGAGAATCATGCACTGAACAAGTATTTTAAATTATTTTCGTGTCAGGAAAAGAGATGAAGAATATTTACAGATATGCTTTTATTGGATACCATTCAAAACTCTACCTCTAGGTTTCTATTTTGTAATACATTCCTTTTATGAACGGAAACCGAAGTGGGTCATTTGGCTTGCAAGACAAATCGTTATTTTGAGCTGTGTGCTAATTAGCTCACTTCCACTGATTATCGTTAAGACTTGTGATTGTAAGCTTCGCATAGGCCAGTAATATGCACATAAAACCAAGAGAATGCAGATGAAAAACGTAGAGTGACTTAAGAAAGATTAAACGTAAGCTGTAAGTACAGAAACATAAGAGACCTGAAAGGAAAAAAACACATATTAAACATCAAATTTAAATCTGCTTTACAGAAGGATTAAATGCTCACTGTGGACTATGAGAGAATCCATTTCTAATGGTGAATTTATATCAGTCCACTGGGAACCCTACCAAGGCACAGCTGACTAATGACTATCATTTTTAGCTGATTTCATTAGTATTTAAGTTATAGCATGGAGTACATTCCCTTTGGTGCACTGAAAGTTAGTGATTTACATACATTCACTCTGAAGATTTTGCTTTGGCTAATATAAAAATGATTTGCTAACTGAGTGTGGATTCTTTCTTGTGCTTACCTAAGTCCACCCTTTCAAAAATAAATATTAACTTTTAATATAATGTGTCACAACAGAGTATAATGCCAAGTTATAATAAAATTGAAATGATGCTATCAACTTGAAAGTTTTCTTTTTTTTTTCTCTTGATTTGATGTAATGTTCTTTGTTGTGCAGTCTGATTACTTGTAAGGGGATTTTTTCTGTACAGTCCATGCAGGATATGTGTCTTTTTTTTCTTTACAGTATCCAAATGCAGTTAGAATAAAATACTATAGACAAAGAAGTTTCGATTTATAGACAACTGATTGTGAGTGTCTTAGCAACAATTTCTGTGAAGGAAATTCTGCACCTTTGGTCAGTATGGGTAGTTTTTCAAAAAGACTTAGAACATGCTTAAAGTAAATGGCTGTCTGGCTGCTGCTTCCTGTCATCTTTTTCCTAGATTCCCCATCCAATTAAAAATAAAACCACTCATGCTCACCTTCAATTTTCTGCCATGCTCTCTCATCTCCTGTCATTACCCACTCAGATAGCACAGCCTACCAAACTAGCTGCTCTTCACACAATTCTTCAGGCTCTTCTGTCTTTGTAGCTTTACCTACACCTGCTTTTTTTTCCATATTGTTCTTCATTTCTCATTCTATTTTCAGTTTCATCCCATAAAGCATCTGATGTAAAACAGGTACCACATCTGTACTGTAAAGAAAGCTCCCTCCATGTCAACTTTTTCCTGAATCTTTCCTCCTGAATCTTTCTTTCTTTGGTGCTGAATCTATCTTCAGCATCATGCAGATCTGGCACACAGACACTGTTAAGTAAATAATATTCTTTCTTAATGTTAATAGTGAAGTCAAGATTCACTGTACACATGCACTAGCTTGATTATACGCCATACTCCGTTTTATTTCTTTTAGTGAGGCTACAAAAAGGTTTGCAATAATATGCAGTTTTCCCCCATTAAAATGCCAGTGCTTAGGCAAGAAGGTGTGTGAAAAAAATCAGGGCTATACACATAAAACCTTCAGGCAATCCTGCACCTACCGTTACATTCAGAAACACAAAGGGATCAAATCATAAGTGGGATTTAAGAAGTAGATTCTTAGTTGCACACTAAGACATCAGAAAATGAGCAGAAACTGGCCTCAAAGGTTGTGCAGGGGTGGGGGGAATGAGAAGGTAACACACTGTTAGCTGTGTGGAATCACTTGCTATAAATCCTGGCCACACAGGAAAGATCCATGTAAAACACTTCTGATTCTTGTTATTGGCATCAATTACTAGTGTCAGCTAGACACCCCCATCAAAACTGGAATGTTGTAAATAGACAGTGAGAGGTGAGTCCGTATGCCAAAGAACTGACAAGCTAAATAGATAGGGCAGACAAGGGAAAGACAAGAGTTGTTATTCTTGTGTTATGTCTGGGGTACTGATGCACAGAAAGTTTTTAATATCTGTTCAAATAGTGCAAGAAGACAGAAGTAGGCTGCAAATGCAGATCTCCTGTTTCACAGTCTTCTGCCTCAGCCCGTCAGACTCTTCCATCCTCTTCTTTGTTTTCTTCCTGTGTTTTCATTTTATGTTATTTTGATTAGTGGAACTACTCGGGGTTCAATTATTCAAGTAATGAAGCATGCATGAATCAAGAGCATATAGGACGAAAGTTTTACTTGATTTTTTTTTTTTAGGATGAATGCATCAAGTTGAAATGAGCCTTTTTCCACATCAACTGCTGCTTCTCTCCACTCTGTATAACACTCCTCTGCTTGGATGCTCTTGATAGAAGATTGCTGCTTCAGCAAAAAGCTTTGAAGGTGAAAAAGTTTGTTCTAGGAGCCTGGTGTGTTTCTGTTTTAATCCTTTAGCAGGAGATCTAATTCTGAAATGGGAGCCTCCATCACTGCTGTTCTCTCTCCCAATAGAGCCAGAACTTCCAGTCAACCCTTCAAATCTTTTATAATCTAAGGTACTAATTTATCTTGGTTTAGGGATTGGATGGATCCTAAGCAAAAGATAAAAATAGATTCTCAAAACTAGAAAAAGTTGCTGAAATCTTCTAACTACAGAAAGGATAAATACACCTCAGTGAAACCACACTAAAAGTCCCAAAGAGCATAAAGAAAACATTGTTTTATCCATTTGATGTTGGCTTCTGAGAACACTATAAGAGTCCAGCAGTTTTTTATTTACTCAGATATTCCAATCTCATTATAATACTCCAGTAAAAGATCTTTAATTTCTAAATCCCAACATGCTTATGCTCTAGCCTTTACTGTGTTGTGGAGTTCAGCTGAGACAGTAGTTCTGTCTCGTGCTTCTGTCTGCTAGCAAATGCCCTTTAGCAAATGATACTGCTTTCAAACACTACCTTTCCCTTTGAATTATTTGCAATACCACTGAGTGGTCTGCAGTTTGTTCTCCACCACCACAAATCAGTTTCAAAAATAAACTGCAATATTTTAGATTAAAAAGGAAGTCTCTGAAAATAAAGACTGCCTATATGTCATGCACACTAAATCATTTTGAAAATTCTGACCTCAAACAAAATGTATTATTAGTTAGGCACAAAGAAATCCATTATTTTAGTCTACTGTTATTTTGCCAGCCCTTCAAGTTAGATTTAAATGAACTGAAATCAAAGGAAAGAGAAAGTAACTTCAGTGACTGTTCATAGTGACTGTTGACTACTCTTTGAATTTCAACTTCTTCTATTAATAAATAAGAGGATTTGTGAGCAAGAAGTACACTGTCCTTGAGGGAGGGAAATGTAAGCAGTGTGGACAATAGAAGAACTTTATGAAAATGTAGCTGAATGTTAAGTGAAAGTATTTCTCTACTTTCAATATCCATGATTAATTTAAACTTTTACATTTCTGTTACTTTCAATCATTTCATTTTCTGCTTGTATGAAAGATCAAATTCAGACTGAAACTTGAGATAGAAAATATTTTTCCTATTATCTTCAAAACAGTGTGTTACTGAAAGTGGTGAGGTACGTGAATAAACACTGCCTAAAAGTGCCACCAGGGAGGATGGCAAATAGCAAACAGAAAGGTTTCTTACAACTCAAAAGTCAAAATAGATATTAAGTTTCTCCAGTTCTTGGTTTTATTTAGTTTTTTTTTTTTTTTTTTTTTTTTTTTTTTGTGTGTGTGTGTGTGTGTGTGTAGAATCACAGGAAGAATTTCATTCATTTGTAAAGCATGTTGAACTGCACAGCCTGCTCTAAATAGCTGAAAATGCTACCTATTTGTTTAAACTGTGATTTAACACTCTGCAGAACTCAGGCTATCCAAATCTTGATGATTAATTGAACCTCATTTAATTTTCCCATTGTATTAGCAATAAAACAGTTTCTAAAATCTTACAGTAAAGTACTTAACCATGATTAACAGTATCACAGTGAGGTCTGAAGTAAGGCTGCAGTTATAGGTGAAGTGATTCTGAAGCTAAAAAGCCTTTAGACCTTCAATGCCAGGCTCAATGCCAGTCTCCCCAATAAGGGAGACTTCAAAACCTCTCTGGGCAAGCTGTTGCAGTGTTTGAACAGCCTTACACTAAAAATGTTTTTTCTTATGTTCAGATAGAATTTCTTGTGTTAGATCCTCCCTTAGTTTTCTCCTCTCCAGACCAAACAGTTCCAGCTCTCTCTGCTTCTCCTCATATGAGAGATGCTGCAGTTCCTTCATTACTTTTGTGGTCCTTCACTGACTTACTCCAGTAAATCCATTTTTTTGTACTGCGGAGTTCAGCACCAGATACAACACTCAAGATGTAGTCTCACCAGCATTGAGAAGAGGGGAAGGATCACCTCCATCAGCCTACTGGCTCTTCCTAATGCATCGCCGGAGGCTGTGGGACTTTTTGACTGTAATGGCACATTGCTGGCTCTTGTTCACCTTGCTGTCCACCAGGATCTGCTAAGCTATTCTCTAGTTGATTACCTTCTCCCTCCCCAATTCACCCCAGTACATACTATTACATGCAGTTATTCTTCTCTGTGTACAAGACTTTGCATTTCCATTTGCTGAACTTCACGAGGTTCCTGTCTGCCCATTTCTCCAGCTTGTTGAGGTCCCTGTAAACTGCAGCTCAACCATCTGGTGTACCAGCCACTTCTCCCAGTTTTGTATCATCTCCAGATTTGCTGAAGCTACACTTTACTCCATCATCCAGGTCATTAATGAAGATATTACACATTATTGGACCCAATATTGCTTGGAGACACCACTAGTGACCCGTTTCCAGCTGGACGTTGTATTATTGATCACAACTCTTTGAGCCAGCCAGGTCATCCAGTTTTCAATCCACCTCACTGAGCCTACTTATCGCTTATCAAGCCCACACATCACCATAACAGAAGTTAATCTAAGGATGAACTGCTCTGTTAAGGATTATTTCTTAGAAATACTCATTTCTTATATTCAGAAACACTTTCAAAAAAGTTAGTGAGCTGTCACAGATAGTGTTCATGAGAATAATATTTATGGACCTTGGGCTGCTATGGCAATACCACAAAGGATATGAAATCATGCAGTACTTTATCCTACCAGACAGTAATAAGTATGTAATTATATTGTAATTAAAAAACAATTATTTGCTGGCTTCCACTGAAGATATCTTTAATGGTAATTCTGAGTGCAACTACCATGTAATTTGTAGGCAGAAATAAGCGTACAATTACTGTGTTAGTAACACAGTAATTACCAAATACATCCAAGCATATTTCTATTTCCTGACATAGAGTTACTGACATCTGCAAAGAATAAATTACATAGCAACTACATATGCAGCTGCCAGGTGATATACAGTAAAATAAAAAGATGGTAGATATCTTTCCAGAGTTAGGGTCCAAACCATCAGCATAAACTCAGTGATCAGTACTCAAATCTGAAATAAGATCAATCCACTGAAATCCATAGAGTCATACTGTCTTAAAAGACATATAATAGTGTAGAGAATCAAATCCCAAATCTTTGTGTGGAATGACTGGTACAACAAAATATATTGTCATATTCACCCATCTGAATTTATGAGCTTCTCTCTTTCATGTGAACTACGGAAAGACTACCCTATTCAAAACAGAGAGGTTCTGCTATTAGATTCTTATCATAGATTGCTTGTGAGCAACAGAGCTTTGTCATACACTGAGCCTCATATGTCAGCTTCTCACCTCCCTCTTATTTCTTTGCTCCAGTGACATTTCCAAATAACAGGTTTAACATAAGGTGGGCCCCAAACAGGGGAGCTTACCAGGTGTCAGGAAAAGAAGTAGGAAAGGCCCCAAGGCTGGCAGTCTCATAAACATTTTATAGAAAATATTGTTTTGAAGTAAATGATGTCATCGTTCTGACTCTGATGCAGGTTACATTCATTTGTGTGAAATGGACCCTCATACCCTATTCTAACAAAGTTCATGCTTATTCCACTTACGTGTAGATTTACTCTTACACAGGACTTGAAATCAGATCAACTACTCCACTGCTTAAAGCTAAAGATATGTTTGTATAGATAGGTGCACACTTATCATATCAACCTTCAAACTTGTGTGTCTAAATTATACTCTGAACACTAAAAGATTCCTGTCCTATTCAGTGCATAACTTTACAGAGGCTCAGCACTCAGAAATTAATGGGAACTCTAAGTGGTCAGAATGCTTGGATGTTAGGCCAGTTTTATACAAGAGCCTATAACTAAAATCCATGTTTGAAAAGTTCATTTATGATTATTTCCTTTAAAATGAAAATAGTTTTTGTTCTTATAGCAAGGAAGCAAGAAATAAAGGAATGCAAGACTGCAAACAACCTCCCAGACCACAAAGTCTAATCCCCAGGAAGGAAAGAAAGTAGTTTATTGCAACCAGTCCTCTGTGATATAAGACAACACACTACAAGGCTAGCAAAATATAAATATACCTCTCCATCCATATTCCATTTCTCTTTCTTGGTTTGGGGAACTAAAATTCAGCAACATAAGCAAACATGTCCATTGTTTAATCAGACCTCTGATTTCAGTTCTTACTATTGTTTTGCTTAGCATTTGCCATGCTTGCTGAGTTTCTTCACCAATGCTAGAATACAGCCACTTAAAATTTATGGCAATTCATTTAATGTTCTGTCATCCATCAAGATTTATAGCAATACTGTCTGGAGATGCCTGAATCCTATATAATGAAACACAAGGCTATTGATTACAGAATGGGATGATGGAAAGGGTACTAGGGTGTCTTTCAAGAAAGTTGTGAGTCATCTAAAAGCATCCATTTGAAAATGGAGCAGGATAAACTCTCCATTCCACATCACCAACAATTCCGAATGATACAGGCAATTTAGGGTTTCTCCAACAGCTGTACTGTGGGAGTGCTGCCATCCTTCTCTTCTCTGTCCGCATTCAGGTGTTTCAGGGTAATTAACTGTTAACTGGCAAACGTCAATATCCCCGGAAGCGCGTTTTGCTGAAAATATACAGCCATTCCCGTGATGCCCATTACCTTTCTCTTAGTCTTGTTTGCAAAATCACACCAAAAGTGGGGTTTGTGTTTTGTAATGATTCTGAAGGGTTTTAGAAGATTCTAGCTGCTGGCACTCTCTGTTTAAAGTTTGAATTAGGTATGGAAAAGGGTGATCATTGCCAGTTTAGATTACACTAAGACTGTTTTTTAAATGTAAACATATGACTATTCATTTGCTCAGTACGGTTCGACATTTGTATACATATGTTTGAACTGGGACCAGAGAATGATGTGGTCGTCAGCACTCTGCCTGCAGATGATGCAAATCAGAAAAAAGAAAAGGTGTGTGTTTGGGGGGGGGGGGGAATTGATCTTTCTTTGTGGCTTCCTGTCACTGTGTTACCAAAACAGCTAGAAAGAATCTGAACACATGGCATGCATTTCTAGTGACATTACTACTGATGTCCTGGTCCTACTACTTTGCGGCATCATTGTTGTGGTCCGGTGACTGCATTTCAACTGCGATGCCTTGAAGTCGGTGGGGAGATGCTTGTTCTGTAAACGTCGAGGAAAAACAGCTCATTTGGCACTAATGGGTATCTCTATAGCAATATAAACAGAGAGGTCAAAGGCTGATTGATCACGAAAAGTGAAGTGCTGTAATATATATATAAAAAAAAGGAGGGTAATATCCTTTCTAGTTGTTTGTGAATTCTCAAAAAAGGTGGGTAATATCCTTTCTAGTTGTTTATGAATTCTCTATAGGGGCTCACTGTATCCTTTTTCAAAAAAGAAAGAAGAAGCAGTGAATATATGTAACTAGGTTTCTGGGTAGGATACATATGGAAAACACGGTTTCATGGATTCACAATACCCGTATGGTTTCTTCAGATTATAAATAAAGGTCAAAATATATAACTGTGCTCTCACCCTTAGAAGTTTCCTTCCAGAATAGTGCTGAGGATTATGCTTACACCTCTGTTCCCTGTTTTTTTGACTGTTATATGAATAAACAGAAAAGTTCATTCTCCAGAGCTGTCATTCCTGCATCTTTCATCTGTACTAAACTCATAAAAAAAATATTTCTGAGGGAAACAATAAAAGTGCTTCATAACTCATACACTATAATTGGTGTCCTGTTGAAATCTGAAGCCTTATCTTGAATTCCTAATGCATCTTATGCTTTCAGGAACTTCACACAAAGAACATGGCAGGACTGTGTCTTTGCTGATATAACTTTCATTCTAGATGTAGAATTTTTTTATTGACCTTTTCTCAAAACATTTATAGGCACAGATATATGGATATATCTGTGTGTGTATATATATATAAGCTTCAATCTAGTCAAGTGATTAAAAAAAAATTTTTCCCAATCTTTCGAGGACATTTCTTGCAAACTTTCTGGCTAAGTAGTCTTTTTTTTTTTTTTTTTTTTTTTTTCCTTCTTCTTTCTGTAACTAACTAGACTTTTTGCAAGGCTTTAAGTCACACTGTTTAATCTTGGAATAGTCCATATCTTTTAATATATATACAGAGAATTTATTTTAATGCCATAGCCTTTTAAAAATGGCTGTTGGTCATTCAGAATAATGACTTTTTGTATGTGTTCTACTTGCTCTCTCCAGCCCTTCTGTCTCCTTACATTTCTGTGAAGACCAGAACATGATGGAAGGTAAGTGAAGGAGAAGAGCAGCTGTTCATTCGTTGGGAAGGGCCCATGGTGTCCACGGAGGGGTGCCCACAGTGTACAGGTAACAAAGAAATTAGAGCACAGCAGGCTTTCAAACTTGTTGTGTGATCTTTTGCTCAGCCACTTTCTTGCTTGCACTTTGCACCCTAATTGTAGATTTGGCCACTAGCAGGAAAAAAGAAAAACAACCATTTCAGAGGTCTGGACTACTCTAGTAGAAACTAGTCGTTATCCACATTAGTTGAAAATGACCTGGGGGGAAAAAAAGAGAAAAACGTATCAGAGATCCTTCTCCCTTCCTCACTTACCCAAAATTAAATTGGAGACTCATCACAAGCCTGGTTCAAAGCTTTCCTTGAGCACCACCTACGAGTGCCGCAGTGATGCACTTTTGAGACCAGCTGTGTCAGACTAAGCCAACACAGGTCTTTGTGAAGACAGCATTGTTTTGCTAGCAAACCTCCCACATGTTTTGGAAACCAAACTTTGTTCTTCCGAAGAGGAAAGTCCTGTTCCTGAGGAAGGAAGTAATACCGTAAGGGATTCTGCACAGACTGAAGGAAGCTCATGGTGGGAAGTGCACTCCAGAGCATTCAGTAGCTCCAGGGAACTGGCTATATAAGCGCATAAGCAGACAGGCTTAAGTACATCCAAGTTGTCATTGTTTTTAGAATCAGATATCCGTCAAAGAACTTCAAAGGTGTCACATAATAAATCATTATTATTATTAGAAATGGATTCATCACATCACATCAGCTAGAATAAGAACAGGCCTGGAATTCCGCTGAACCCTTTCTGAAGTTTAAAAAAGTAAATATTTTCATTTGCACATCCTTCCTTCATCCTACACGCAAATGAATTTTTGTGATATTGTCAAACATCAATATTACTGAACGAGGAGGACACAAGTGTTTTCCTTACATACCTTAAAAGGAAAGGTAAACCGTACCACACATTGTATTACTCAGCAAAACTCAATTTGTTAAATTTAAGCATAAATGAGGCTTTCAAGATCATATTTTTAGTCCAATATGTGTCTGCCTATAGTTCATTAGATGTTTTCAAACCATTATGTGCTATTTTATTATTTCTAGCCCATTCGGCGTGTATTTCTTATCCTTTCCATTATCTCCTTGGTAAAATGGATGAAATTGCGTCACTGCTGTGTTCATGTCATCCTCTGGCTTGCTGGACATCTGAAGTTTTTAAACACACTGTAATATAACAAATGTAGCAAACTTTCAGTGCTTTTTATGTCCAAATCCAATATCTTCAAGATATTTCCCAGTATACCTCCTACACTAGGCTGATGGGAGAGGTATTTAAAACCCTTTTTTATTTGATATTTCCCAGCTGCTTGTGTAGAACAACAATGTAACTTTTTTCCACTGTTAAAGCAGAGCTGCAAGGTCAAGTTTAAGGCCATCATATTCACCCTAATATATCCATATCCTTATAGAAGGTGCAACTATAAATTCCATATAACTAAGCAAAGCCATATGTCCTTGCAATATCTTGGTGGGTGCGGGATGGTTGATTTGGTTTTTTTTGTTTGTTTGTTTGTTTGGTTTTTATTTGTTTGTTTTTCATTTATAGCCTGCTTTTAAGTTATGCAGAGGATTTTATGATGAGCTTGCTTTCTGATTATAGCCTACCTCTATAGAAAAGCAATCTCATGGCAAGGTTTCCATTTCACCAGCATACAAAAAAAATGCAGTCGGTCTTGAACATTTTTTTTAAGCTATTTCTAGGGTTATTTTAACTTTCATTATCCGTATTTGGGAATCTGTTAAGTAAAATTAAGTCTATACCTAACACTCATCAAATTTATTGAATTACTTTTTATTGACTTATTAACTAAAGAATATGATTATTCTATAGAATCAACTGAAATATGTTTAAATAATTCATTGTTTCAGGAATGCATAAACATTTTGATTTGCACAAACCCATGTGGAAATCCTGATTTGCTAGCTTTTACTTGCGAATATTTGAAGGAAGTGAGAAATTACAATTGATAGGCATATCCTTTTGTTAATGCACCCATGTTCATTATTCTACTGTATATGAAATTTCATCGCTTGTGAAATATGTCACAGCTCACTTACAGGGAGAGCACATGAATAACTGGCATAGAAAAATATAACTTCCCTTATTGAAGCAATCTCATATAATTTCAAACTAAATGATGCCAATGCTACAGTTCTAGGAACTCTGTATGTCACCAAAAGTAGTAACAATAGGTGTTATCTTACTATAGCGTGTTTCTTGAGCAATATAGGCACATACACAAACACCAGTGTATATCTTTTATATAACTTATTGATATAACTTCTGTTTTATATCACCCTGAATAAAACACAGATTAGGGAGAAAAATCCTACAAACTCAAACATTATGAGTAAATATTCTCAAAAGAAAATAATGTTGTTCTCAAGACCTGAGCTCTTGGAGGTCTGGAAATTTTGCGGTCAAGAGGCCACCATAAACATCAGCTTGTCACACCCTCTCTACTACAGAACTGTTGCCAAAATGGCCTCTGTTGCAATTAAGGAAATAAAATGCTTAGGCTAGCCCTAGCACTGATGACCTCTGGCATTTTTGCCACTATGTTGTGCCTAACTGATTTTAACAGAAGTAGACAACAGGCATTCAAAATGCCAGTAGTTTATCAGAGGTGCACAGCAAGCACTCAGACCACCATCAGCTCTGCATTAATGCTCTCTCCCTGTTGTTCCTACTGGTTCATGTCTGCTGCTAGTGACAACGAAAAGAAATATTTGGAAAAAAGTAAGCAGTGCCATAGGAACTTAAAACAAAATTCCTCTAATCTTAGCTATGTAGCTAATGTCTAAAACTAGTGCACAAAACCTACATTACTGAATGCAAATTGAATTAAAAGGTGAAACATAACACAAGAGAGTGAGATCTCTGTTATTATCTAAATATGACTCCAAAATGATGAGCAGATTTAATCTAGTTTTGTGGGTGGGGTTGTTTTGTTTTTTCTCCTTTGGGTAATAATACCAGAGATAACCAATGAATCTGACTCCCATATTACCAATTACTATGGTCACTTGACAGTTAAGCTTGAAATCAGCTTCAAATTAGAAATCCAGTTTGCAGCTATCTTCTAATTTTGCCTCAAATCAAATAATTTCCGAGACAAAGGTGATCTCCCTTTGTACATAATTTCCCCTCTGTGATTTAGAAATAATGAGAATTGGGGAGCAGAAGATGTTGTGGATTTAGAGAGAGTACAAAGAGGGCCGTGAAGCTAGTAGATGTACAATTTAATCTACAGCTCTAGAGCATAAATGACATGTTTTATTATAACAGTATATAGAGATACTGTGGCATGAACACATAAAAGACTAAACTAGACTAGGAAGACTAATTTAAGACTTATTTGAGAGGGGTAAGGAGTTAGTGAAAAGGAAAAAGAGGAAAACTTTGCTGTGACAGAGTGAATAAAAATTATGAAGAATTAAGAAGCTGAATAGTTTATTTCAGAACCTCTTCACCAGTTTTCAATAGGCACAGAAATTTTAAAGATGGTAGAAGAAAAGCATCTTGACTTTAACTGAACACGTCTAAAGCTAATTGCTTTCAGAAAAGGATGAGATTTGTGGTTATAATTATGTCATTCAGAATGCAAACAATGGAAACCCAGAGCAGGTATTTTCCAAGGAGAAAGCACTACTAACACAGCCTGCATAAGAAATATTCCATATCTTATCAAGTAATAGAAGCAGGTTCCTCCACATAAGCCTCAGCAGGATGGTTTAATGCTGTGACAGCATTAGTTTGCTGTAAGAGCTTATCACACTTCTGCTGCTCTGCTGGGATATTCAGATTTCAGCTTTGGTAAGAACAGCAAGACACATGAAAAAGCCACAAAGAAGAACAGTTAAATGTCTGTCAAAGCAGGTCACAGAGATGCATCTGTCTTCTTTAAGTTAGGAGGAGAGGCGAGGAAGAGTGGAAAATTAGTTCAGATTGGAAGGTTAGAAAGCTGACATTGATAAGCAGTCACCATAGGAGCCCTTAAGAAGCTCCAGGGTCTTCTCTGGCAGTGGTTCACTGCAAGGTAAAGTCTGAAAAAGGAGAAGAAATAAACCTCAACTTTCTATGTCCTGTCTCACTATGAATTGTTCTTACTGAAAGAGGGAAGAGGGATCTTACTGGGAGAGAGGAGTGTAATGAGGAACTTTCTAGTTCTTCCAGAGCTGCTCACCAAACCAGTTAAAATTCTTTCCAGGCTCACAGCTTAAACGTGATGATTCTGAATTTCCCAGGACAATGATGAAATAATCTGAGTACAAGAATTGTTGATTTCTGCCCCAACGAGGCATAAAGATTCCATTGCATCCCACTTCGCTGTTCTAAAGAACTTAACATCTCAATTCTAACGAATCTTACCTTGTATTGATCACCCATGTTTCTACAGTTCAATTAAAGTAGTGTATCTGGCCATACTTTTCAAACAATAATGTCCACTAGTGCTATTCACACATCATGCAGCTTTTAATCACAGGAAGCTTCAACACTCATCAATAGTACATTGAAATTTCCATTTTTTTCTTTCAGTTCTTGTCGCTGGTAAGATAAATGAAGCCTCTCCAGTTTTCAGCCTTCCTTTTGTTGATAGCAAGCCACTTAAAAAGAAAATATTAAACCTTGTGTGACATGTCTTCTGATTCAGATTAAAGAAGCATTTAATAGCTTACCTTGACAATAACAAAGACCTCCAGAGGAAAGGGAAGAAAGACTGCAATGAGGCAAAAAAACAAATTTTCATTGGCTTCTAAGCTACTCAGTGTAAGAACGCTCTATAACACGTCCATGAACATCTTGGCTCTGGGTTAAAAGAAATACTACACTCTTTGCAGTCACATAAAAATCAGAAAAATACTAAGAAAATGTCACCTCAAAGATAATCTGCTGGTGCTGAATTTTAACATAACTGCTTTGTAATTTATTGCTCTTCTCCATATCTTTTACTCATCACGGTAAGGGCTGATATTTAATACAACAGTTGCTTCACAACAGATTGTGAGCCATTGTTTGATAACAGAAAGCAGTTGAGAAACACATGCTCAGAAACTAAAAATTCATGCTCAGAAACTAAAACTCCAGCTATTTTTTGCTGACATCTCAATCCACTGCCCTATACCATCTACTCCTGTGAAAGACAATAAGATAAATCTCAATTATTCTTTTATCCTAATGGGAAGATACAGTGAGCTGCTAGCTTTCCAAAACATATGGAGTTGGGTCTATGATTAATTCTCTTTAGTAATATAGCTTTTTATTTTCCTGCACTTACACAAAGAGATAATACAGGCATAGAAAAGTTTGAATAAATTAATAACTTAGATCTGCGTATTAAAAAAAAAAAAACTTGTTACAAATTAATGACACAAGATGTACGACTTCAATTCACAGATCAAATCTGATCCATGTCAGTAATATCCAAAAGTCATCACCAGCTGATAACTCTTTTCTGTTTCTATGACAGCTATATCCCCAGGACAGCCTGAGCATCACCAGTTCCATCTGGTGGAAGCAACACTGGATGAACAAACACTAATTTTGTTCTCACATGCACTGACACTAGGATGAACAAGGATGAAAATTACATTTTTAAAATCAAGCAAATCAAAGAGAAGATCAAAAATACATTGCTAGCCTCCAGGGCTACCACCAAGAACACTCATCAATTCTGCATGATTCCAGAATTAGGCTTCTGTGGGACTCACTGCTTTTACCTAGTATTAACAGAGTCTTACCACCCATATCAGCAATGCAACTTCTGTGCTTAAATCCTGTCTTATTTAACAAAGTACTTAAGCAAATTCATAGCTTAGGAATTTCTATTGGTTCATTTTATTCTGATTTCTGTCACAGTTCTAAATGAAGACTTCCTTCTCTTTCAAATTCAACCCCCCTTTCTCAAAAAAAAGAAAAAAGAAAAAAAAAGAAAGAAAGAAAAAGAAAAGAAAGAGAGAGGCAGAGTAGGGACATTCTGCATTGAAAAATACCTCTATTTATCACTTTTCTGTAAATAGATATGGTGACTCACCACCACACTTTAACAGAAATGTATTGTAAAATTGTCCTTGTCAAACATTCTTTCATTTGACCCATCATCCAAAGAGCAAATAAAACCTCCAATGGAAAAGTGGTTGTTCCCTTTTCTTTGAGCTCCCTGAGGGCTCTCAGCTGAGGTCGAAGTTCATGGTATCTACAAGTGCATGAAAAGCCCTAACTTCTGATCAGATCTCCATTTCTGGCAGCTCCAAAATATAGACTGAGAGACCAAGGCAAGCAGCAGTTCTTTAGCTCTCTCTAGATATGCCACTGTATTAACAAGTACACAGTCCAATCTACAAAAACCAGAAAGATAAGGTGACTTTAAACAGCATATAAATCAATGTATTGTGCGCTAAACCTCCCTGGGTTGTATATTTGCATAATGTAGTATTAGCTATATAATCAGCCTCTTTTAATTATTTATTTCCCCCTCTCCCAGAGATCCAAAGCAATTCCTTCTCACAGTAAGCCTTATTAAATATGCAGAGATTTTCATATGGCAATGCAATGAAGTGATTTCCTTATACAAAATAAGATTTGGGGTTTTTTTAAGACTTATCATGAATGTCAAAGAAGAGAATGTCTCCATATCAAATATGTATATATCATTCCATATGTTTGTATTTCCTAAAGAAATAACATGCAACAGGCTTGCCTTTTCTGCTACATGCATATACTATGCCTACTAATCGTATTTTATTTGTAATAAATTCGTAATATTTTAAAAGTAGGCTTTGTCCCGGACCTACCTGGACTCTATGTAGTGGTAAATGCAGGTATCCTGTTTCCGGTTCTACTACTACTATCCCTTAGTATTTTAAATGGATGTAGAAATGAGACTTTTCCTTTTTCAGGGGCACCTTTTGAGGCCAAAGGTGAAGGACCTCAACTGAACAGATTTGAATTACCAGTCTACATATTCCTCATAGGTGCATAAAGAAATTTACCACAAGCTGTGAAAATCAGATGACTACTGCTTGCTTTCAGCTGTAATTAGAACTGAACATACAAGATTACCATGATCACTCAAAGGCTGACAGAGTGCATGTTCCTCTATCCATCATGTCTGAGGGATTTTTCCCAATTGTGTCATCTTTGTCTCGTGTAGGGCAGGAAAGATGCAAAATTTCTTTTTTCTTCTTCTTCCTCTTTTTTGAAGGTGAAAAAAAAAAAAAAAAAAAAAAAAAAAAAACCTCTTTGAGGTTACTGAGATGAAGTTGATGAAGTGATGCAGGTGATGAAGTTTCCACTTGTAAGCTGTACACAAATACTGCACTGGATGAAGAGTCTTAGTAAATTTTATGCTGGTAATCAAACCAGAAAATTGATAGGTCCTCATCCAGTATCTTCTAGACAACATCCATTGAGTCAGTCAATAACAGTATCACTTTATATTGTGCTTCTGTGAACCAATAATTGTCATCTACTCCACAAACTACTAGATGATTTGCTAAACTGAGCATAAATACATCATTGCCAGCTAGATATTTAAGATCTTTACTCAAGTTACACCCCTAAAATGCTGAGACTTCTTTAAAATATAAGGTTTTTCTCTGGGTAAATAATGTTAATTAACTTTAGACTTTAGACTAGTCTTTAGACTCTAGTATTTAGATTCATAGAATCATATAATCATCGAATTAACTCCACCATTGCAATAACTTAAGAATCTTTAGGATTAATGTATTCCAAGTGTTTTCACAACCACAAGGCCTAGTCACTTACTTTTATTGAAGTTAAGGTTTTTTGTCATTGCTTTGTAAATGAAAAATTAATTACTTGTGTAATTGCCTGAGCTCAGGATATTTTTTTTAAGATGAGAGTTTATGAACAATCTTAGAAGATAATGACCAAAAATATTGCAAAAATATCTCTGCATGAAATATTTCTGAAACCTTCTCTCCATGAGAACTTCTCCTTGAATCTCTAATATTTTATGCCGCCCCTCATCAAAAAAGAATGCCCTGGAAATTGAAGAATGAAACATCTGGTAATTTGATATATCAAATACAATCTCTGAAATATTAAAATTTGACTTTTTTAAGCAGAAGAATTTAACCTTCCCAAGAATTCATATATATCGTGTTACTCCCACCACAGTTCTTTAGCTTAGATTTATTTATACTGAGAGAAGATCCATGCTTATGTTCTAACTCCCTGGAGAAACAAGCTGTCCTCTACAGTGCCATTTTTTGTGACATGCACTGAGCCTTGGCAAATGTAATGGATATATAGCATTTACTTCAACACTCACAAACTTCTTAGGCAAGGAATTTGCCTTTCCTTCTGGAGCACAGCTCCTTGCAGACCACAGTAAAACATGAATAGAAAAGAATGCTTTCCTTTGTATCACAGATACAATCTACTGCATTTTCTATATCTTGGAGCCTGTATACAGCAGAAAGAAAAGATTTAGCTCATTAAATTATGCCATCAAGATATCAAAACAGAAATCAGCTCTTATTCATTAATGAAGCATGTTTGACCATCCTGCCACTCCTTTCTCTTTTGTAGTACTTGCTCCTTTTCTTCCAGATCTAGAATGCTTTTGTGTTGAGAGTCTAGGAGAAAGAATAAAGATTAATCATGTCAATATGTACTACTGTATCATATCCTGCTAACTTTGCTCAAGCAAATCTCCATTGGGAGTTTTGCTCAACAGAGGAATGCAGAACCTGATCCTCAGTGATGACAATTCCTATTAAAATGAAGTGGTAGAGTCAACACATGACCTTCAGAATAAGACAAATAGTTTGACATGTCTTGCCAGTTCTAGAAAACTGTATTTGAACCAGACTGCACAGTCTAATGTATTTGTTTTTTATAAGCAGTATTTTCCCCAAGAGGTGCTTGTTTCTATTTCAAAATTTTGCTGTATTACTCAGCTGAACACACCCCTCTCAGAAGCACCTTCAGCTGACTAGATGTCCTTAAGAAGGCAGATGTACTTCCCACATAAATGAATCAGTACTTACCTTAGAGATACATTTAAAGAAAAAGAAAGATATGCTTATTTCTGTGTGATATGGAAACCCAGGCCAACCTGTTTGAAGATCTGAAAACACAAAGATGGATTGTATTTTTATTTTTAGTTGAATGTGACCTTTCAAGCTACTCGTTATTTCTCTAGATAGCTTCAAAATGTGACATCTCTATTGTATAAGATATCCTCAATAATCCACAGATTCTCAATGGCTTTGCTTTAGAGAAAGCAAAGAAAAAAAAGAAATACAGTTCTCGGAAATATCAAATAAAAATGAGAAAAATTATTAAAATAGCTTGGCTCAGATTTAATGAGCCACATTAATAGCATTAAATAATTCTCAGTGATACAGAAGTATCTGGCTACGCAGTAAAATCTAAAACACAAGCCACTAGATTAGGAGTAAAGCATGATTACCTCTTAAACAATTCAACGTAATATAGGCAAAGCTGACTGTTTGTTTGTATAAACTCATCTTTTCTAAACCCAGTGTTTAATAAACAAAGAGACTTGAGCAATTATTTCATGTCCAAAATAAACAGATAGCTATTAAATATAGCAAATATTTGGTTAAAAAAATAAAATGTTTTAAAATATTATACATATTTGCAAATGTCATACATATTTACTTACCCTTGTTTACCTAAAGTATGACCAAATTTAAAATTGTCCACATTCAATTTAATTTCTTGTTTTGAATTCAAATAAGCAGCAGTGAATTTTCCTAATTTATTTACAGACGATGCTTTGCTGAACTGACATATTACAGTAACCAGCTCATACAAGTCTCCACATTGCAAAGGTACTGATGATCTGAGAATGCCAGCAAAAATCTGGATGAGCAGAATGTCTTATTTCTTGTGGCCTTAGAATTATATCATAACCAGGAAGAACAAGCTTCAGTGGTCCCCTCTCCTGCCTCGTGGGCTGTTTTCTCCTGAAACTTTGGTAAGCATAAAACACTGGATGGACTGGCTCTTCCTGACCAGCTTGCTGGCTGCAGTGCAAGGTTAAGTTGATGGAAATACATCAAGAGTCAGACACCTATTTATAGTGCAAAATTTCTTGTCCTATTTGTTAGGATATTCATTATGGTTGGGGTTTGTCATATGTTAGAATTTGTGTCATGATAGCAGAGATCCCATTCACTGTCTTGCCAGGCAGAGAAAGACAAAATTCTCTCTTCAGAGGTCTTACTTGCTTTACAGAACATTTGACAGTGTGGCAGAGAAGAGGAGAGAAGTTAAAGAAGGATCAGTCACCATGTACAGTAAACATGGTCTTTAGAACAGACATACTTCCACAGTTAGTGACTTTAGTTGGAACAAGTATTTATATCCCATAAATCATTTATCTTTTTCAATTCCTGTTTAGCATACTAATTTATTGGAGAGTTCATGATTTTGCTAAGTGGGAAGTTGATATCAAGGGGAAGTAAAGACATGGACATAGACATGGGAAGGCATAATACCTGCTTAAGAATTCTTAGCATTGAATGACTGTGAAGCAATCATTAAAGCTGAGATAGAAGAAAGAAAGAAGGAAGAGAAGATCATGGAGAACAACAAGACTTTAGACTCTGCATTCATTGTTGGTCTTGACGTCTAAAGTCTAAAGTTAACCTAAAACAAAATATTTTCTTTCAGGAAAAACAGTCTACTCAGTTTGATCTATGCCTCACAAACCATCGTGAAAATGCAAGTTTATTCTAAGGTGTTCAACAACAGATAATTTTAAATTTCCCTGCTTAATTTCACATTTATGTTTGATAATTCATCATTTTACATATGATGTGAAAAGTGTTAATTATCATAATACACTAATGAAGATTTTTGCACCAATTAATGATGATTAGAGAAGCTACTTTAAATAGCACTGCTACAATGGATGACTTAAGAACACAAAATGTGAGATAGATGCTTAGCTGCCATTGATTTTCAGCAAGGTACTTGCCAGGTATTTCTCTCTATGCCTTCAGGAACCATCACAGAAAACAAAACTCCAGGGTGTAGGATTGGATATCAGATTTTTTCTGTTAATATAATCAATAAATCACATACATTCTTACATCTGTGATAAGAAAGTATTGGCAGTTCCTCAAATAAGGTGGCTGAAGTTCTATTTAACCTTAGTACAATTCACTCTTTTCTAATGACTTTATTGATGTCTTCCTTCTTCTTTTTTTCCTTTTTTTTTTTTCCCTTAAGGGACAGGATAGTAAAAAAGCTAGAATTTACTCTAGCTTTGAGAACATATTCTTATATTTAGTTTTCAACTTTATTAAATTCTCTTGTCTCTTTCATGTTCTTTAAATATTTGTGTCATAAGCTTCCAATTAGAGTTCATTGGCATATTCCTTTCAAATCAAGAGATAAAGCTGGTTGCAAATCTATGCTGTGTAAGAGGTTTCCTGTTAAACCTGGCATCCAACCATTTTAGTGCATGTGGATTGAACTGACTTGTCTCTTCAGCTCATAAGCTTTAATACTTATCAAACTAATTATAATGTGTCGGGGATAGCTCAAAATTTTCTGCTCAGGGTAAAAAGCACCAGAAGAATACACCCATAATGAAATGTTTAAATACTAAATATTGAAAATCAAAACAGCAAAGTAGAAAACAAAAGAGAAAATAGTTTAATATATTTGTGTGTGTGTGTGTGTGTGTGTGTGTGTAAGGTTTATACATTCACACAGTTACATGTACATAATATATGAACTATTTTTACACCAAATCGATATGAAGGATTCTTCTTCTATATTGTGGGGTTTAATTCCCTTCTGTAAGTAACATTATAAATAGACACTTTCCAAATACAAAAAATAAGAATACTAGCAATCTAGAAAAATGTTTACAAAGGTTCAGCTGAAAAAACTTGTTGGGAAAGAAACCGAATGAAAGAACATAAGTACATTAACACAAGGTATGGTATAGAGAGGAACATTTCTATCAGTCCTTTTTCATTACACAGTCTTCTATACCAGCAATGAAACATACAGTGAAATTGGGAAGAGAGAGTACTTTTGAGAATGTTGAGAAGAAATATTTTATGTACACAAATAATTTACCTGTACCAGTGCCACAAGTGCATCACTGAGGGCAAGATCTGAAAGTGACTCAAAACAGGACTGAGCATTAACAGCAAGAGCATGAGCAGCCACGTTTCCAGTTAATTAAAACTAACATAACTACCTTGGTGATATTAATCATCAGGTTTGCAAGCACTAGTCCTCACCTGAGTGGTTAGAATGAAAAAAGAAACTTTCCCTGCAAGACGTTTATGGCATAACTGACTGCTGCAAGATACTTAGACCTTTCTCTAAAACACTTGATAGTATTCACTTCATAGGATGACTGCTCTGAAGATGCAGAGTAATTCCAACATTATTAAATATGTATCCTACTCCCAAATATAATGTCAAATAATAACCCCTATTATTTAATTATTGGAGAAACTCATGTCTTATTTTCAAAACCCATTATAAAAATCAAGCTCTTTTATGCACAGGTTTTTCTTATTATTAGAAAGATTTCGTACAACACTGCTTTCTTCTCCTCTAATATTATTACATATTCTGATTAAATCTCATTTTAGATTTAACCATCTGAACTAATTTAATGTAGGTTCCTACAACAGTATTAGAAGGAGGAGAAATTAATGTAAGGAAGTTAATTATTAGATATTCATTTCCTGCATTAACCTCTCAGTCAGAATGACTTCTACTACCATTTTCAGAAAAATGATCAATAAATGTCAAAATATGCTTCTATCGTGATTTTTCTAAAAATTCACCAGTAGTAAAAAAATACAGATTTCCTTAAGAAGTATAATAAAAATTTCTCTGTTTAATAATTATACTAACAAATCTTAGAGTGACTAACTACTTACAACTTCCTGAGCTGTGAGCTTGACAGTAATTTCCTCTTCCTCTTGCACTTTCTCATGTTACACCACTTCCTCTATTTTGCTCAGCTTAACCTGTATATTTAAGTAGTACAACAAATCCTGGCCACAAACAGTTACAACCTATCTGTGGCTGCGTTCACTGACAGCCTCTGGTCTTAAGTGATGATTGAATCTTTACCACTAAAACCACAAGAATCGTCTCTTACTAGTTGAATTAAGGAGTATTGTTAGGTATAAGAAAGAAGTCGATTACAGTTATTTGGAAAGTAAGTCACGGACATACAAACAAGGTTAGTACATCTTGGATTTCCTATAATTTAGTACATTCTGAGGCATGTCCTAGCTGTCTCCATGGTCTTTAAGAGCTCATGTCACCTGATTACAATTAGTCTTAGAAAGTGTGGCTCTGTGAAAGCCCTTAACTGCAGTAGAAGAGAATTGCCCATCTTCTGGTCAATACTTTAGCACCTGTTTCTCTTTTATTCGCTGCATCTTACTATCCATGAAACATATCATTTTCCCAAGTGCCTGAGAAAGAGAGCTATCTCCATTTCAAAACTTCTGCAGAGCTGCTTCTATGCGTAGAAAGTCTGGGCCATTGCGCAGACTGAGAAAAAGACCAAGAGCAGAAATACGGCTTGCCATTCTATGACAAGCTGGTCTCACAAGGAGGAAAAGTTTCATTATTCTAGAAGTTTGTGCTGTTGGGAAAAGACAGGGTTTTATTCTTTACTAACTAAATTTTCCTGAAAGTCAGTTTCTTCACCACCGCGTTTTCCTCTGCTTTGGAGCTGGTCCCCACTGTGGACTCTGCTCCAGGCTCAGCATTCTCCCAAACACAGCATATTCCAAGACATTCTTCAGGGATTGCACTACATTTCTGCAATTCGTTGTGAGAAATTTTTAAATCAAATACCATTTCTCTGACAATTCTATAGCAATAGATAGAAAGAATAAAATACCAGACAAGAATAAACTTTTCCACTTTACTGTGGAAAACATTGCTAGACAGGGCCTATTATGGAAAACTCACTTACTAGGTGCTGAAATATTTACTTGGACGAGCAGCATGCTATGAGCCAGTCCTTTTCTCAGAATATTGTCAAAGCAGCATGACATCATTTGAAAGCAAAAATCACTCACAGAGTTTGCCTTCAAAATCACCTATACTAACAGACGTTTGGGGCTTTTGGAGTCCTCGCAGCACTTTAGAGTTGCAAGTGGGTTAGCCAAGATAATTAATTCCTTTGGACCATGTCATTCATAAAGAAAAATAACATTCCTTTTCAAACAGCTGTGGTCTTGAGGTTTTTTTGTTTGTTCTTTTTTCATGTACAGATATGAAGACCTATCTTTTTATGTGTCTTCTGGCTTTCACAGTAATAGTATTATATTGTTCTTTGACAACTGACATTACTAGCATGCTCAGCTCATTGTTCTTACCTTCAGTTTAAATTAACATTAGACAACTAGCTGGACAAAGTGCAGCACGTAATTATTTCCATAAGACCTACCAAATCTAAATGAAACAAAATTGTGAACAGCAGAGCCATAAATATTTACTGTCATTTATGGTTAAATACCTTTAATTCTTAGACATAATCACAAGAGACAGTCAGTTTAATGACCCTGGAAGGTAGTTACTATATTTATAAAAATAGCTGATAGAAATCCACAGTTTATTTCCTCCTTGGTTCATCTTGATTGAAGCAAGGTTCTTGCCCAGATGTTGCTCAGGTCCCTACCCTTAATACAAAATGCCGTGGGTTTACACATGTAGCTCATGAGAAGGGGGAAAAATGCCTTTCTGATAGTTTCCTATCATGTGCCAACCCTGCCACACTGATGCCACATGCCTCTTTTCAAAGGATTATATCAGTCCACATTTAGCCACAATATCTCAGCATATTTATTGTAAACAGCATATTTTCTAACCAGAAGTGTTGTGTATAGCTGGTTAACACATAATAAGAATAGCAGCTCCTAAATAAACAGCAAATGAGTATTTACCCTCTCCCCTAAATGAGAAATCCATAGGGCTTGGGAAAAAGTAGGCACAGTAGACAAGCCTAACGTATAGGTCTAAGATGTGTCTCAGCAACTACAAAGTCTGTTACTCTCCCACAGCTTATGGTAACTTTATCTTCACATGCAGATAGTTTTGGTGCTACATATGAACTGAACCAAAGGTCATTTTGTGAGAATCTGTCATGTGCAAGGTATATTTTTCAACTCTTTTATATTCTGACATGAAAAATGAACAATTAACAATACTGTACTGTTGATGGGAGTGCAGGTACATGTGTATGAGAAATAAAATTTCCCTAATTAAGACTGTACCAAAACACCATATCATGCTTCCAATCTGCTCAGACTACAGCACAAAGTAGTCTCTCTGCTAGATGACATTCTAATATTTTGGAGATGAGAGCAATTTAAGAACTTACACAGCAATTGACCTCCCTCATCATTAGACAAAACAGCTGTCCAAGGCTATGCTGGCATACAAAGTCATATGTAAAGTACTAGACATGGTCTCAAGGTGCTATTTGCACATTATATATGCCAATTATATTATATATATATATATATAAAAAAAAAATTCTTGAGGTGAGTGAATGAATAATTAAATGGAAAAACGAATTACAGATACAATGTACACATCAAAATCCAAACTTCCCATCAAAAAGTCAGGGAATTTGAAACTGAGATTTGAGAAGAGGTACTTTGTACTGCATTAAAGTAGATAAATTCTGACTGGGCTCAGGTAAAACTTACCATATTGAAGTCTACAATAAATTCTTGTCTGTCAGGTGAAAGAAATGCTTCCAAATAGGGAGGAAATAGTTTGTCCCCAAACTGCTGAATATTTAATCAGTTCTTCCAACATCACTATAATGATATCATTTCCTTAATATCATTCCAGCTAAAGGATTTGTTTGCTAAATAGTCATATAGACAACAACTATTACTTTCCATTTTTAGTTTTCAGACCTTCTTGTTCCTTTCTTGTCAGAATCCCAGAGTATCCTGTACTGTATCCTGAAGAATATCATCTGGACCAAAACAAAGTTCCATCGCCTGTGGGAGGCTGTCCATCTCTTATCCAGCTTATTAAATGGATAGCAATATAAACTGTTTATCCAAAATAGATTTCTCACCAACCCTAGAGTATTTTAGGAGTTAAGAATGCATTCTCTAAAAGGTACCACTATTTTTAGACATTACGAACTCCCGTTGCATAGTTTCAAAAGTATTAGCCTTATCAGCTGTTCTTTAATGGAAGCAGCACTTATACAATTATGTCTGCCTTCCCCTAAAAGCTTGCAATCTATACAGCTAGGATAAATAAATAAATATATAAATGCTTGCTTTTCCTTTCTGCCCAACATTCTTATTCCACTAAAACTGCATTGTGCACTAAGTGGCTAAAATTGCTGTATGCCACTGAAAGGCCAGACTGTAACCATTACATTTTCAGTTTACATTAAAAATTTTAGCACAGGTACATGAGCAAAACATACATTTGCAACTGTCACAACAGGTGCACTGTGTGCAATGGTCTATTAAACTAATAAAGATTAGTAAAGTAAGTGCAGACTTGTATAATGCTATAAGGCTGGAAAAACATCTTCTAAAAGCGTAACACTTAGGATGCTGTCAGCCCAGAAACTGCCGTGAGATAATAAGTACTTTTCCTAAAAGCTGAAAGTGCTCAGCTTCTCAAAAGCCCTAGCTCTTGGTGAGATAAATGACAAACATCTGGATTTAGGAATCAGTCTCTGCTCCCTGGACGTCTGGAACATTAGTACAGGGAACATTAATGCAGGGACTTCAGAAAATGGAGAAAGGGCTGCTGGCTTTTGGTTTTCTTTTCCCCACACAGGAAGGCACTTGTTAGGCATGGCTTAAAGCAAGTTACATTAAAATCATGAGCATGCTTACTCTGCTCATGGCTAAGTACCAAGCCCAGAAGACAGTTCCTAATGTAGTAGACAGCAGTCAGATTGTAAAACTTTTATCAGTACTTGCTACAGCAAATAACCTTGTGCAATTTTCCATGAATATATTTACTAGAATGTTATTTTCTTGTAAAAAAAAAACCACAAAAAAACACAAAACCCAGCATTTCTCATTAAAAGTTTAATGATGTTTCTAAATGTGAATGAATTAAACTATCTTATTTTAAACTTTGCTTAGGAGGGAGGAGGTGCATTTGCTTACCAATTCTCCTGCTGATTCTCCTGTCCCTCCCTAATGGCCTCTTTTGTAAAGTCACTTTAAGCAGTAGCCCGTCATTATTATCATAGAATCATAGATTATGGATATATCTTGGTGCAGGTAGAAGCAAGGAGCAGAAAGGAGTAACACATAAAATAGCTATGAAAGATTATGTTTTTCCTGGGAATCAGGTGACTTCAGAGGATCCATGCCACAACAGCAACACCTATAACATTTAAATGCCTTCAGCATAGACAACAAGTTCTGATAGACATTAATCTTATGCTCTCTGTGCTCTTTTGGAGTGACCACATAATCAGCCAACAAAATAGCTGAGCTAACCCTATGGCTATGGTTTTTTTGTTACCGCATCTGTTCAGCCTGAAGCTGCTGTCACAATTGAGTGTGGGACAAAGCATAAGAAGCACAGTCTTGCAAAGACACACCAGATCTTCAGAAGCTGACAATACTCTCACCTTATCTGAGCTTAGCACTGAATCAGGCCTTTCCAAGCTGTCTGTGGCTCACATCTGAAGTCATCTAGTTTCAAAGTGCTCCCTTCTCTGTTTACACCAACATAGGTGTTAGGCAGCTGTGGGCCATTTTCTCAAAGTGTTGCCAGCTGCTTCTAAACTGGGCAACCATAAATCCTAGAACAGGGTTAGTTACTAAATTTCAGAGCTCTTTTTACAGCATAAACAGAATAACAGGAATGCTACTAGAGTTTGTGACTCAATACAGAGAAAGTACTAGAAGTGATAAAAAAGTAATAACAAACACTTCTTTGAAGTGCCTTTAAAATTGTATCTTGCATTAGCTTAGCAGTATGATCAGTTATTTGTCCTGTAAAATATGCTTGTACTTGAATATACATATATAGTCCCAGTTTCAGAGTGAAGGCTGACATGAGTTAATATCTTAATGTTCAATCTATCATTCGTGGAGAGACCTCTGTGCGCTAAAATACCTTTCACCATTAAGAAAAGCAATAGCAAATTGACTGATTAGCATAAACTATACAACTGTGTTGTCTCTCAAGAACAATTACTATGCTCTCCAAATATAGTTCTTTCAGTTGTTAAATTTATGAATTCTCCTGATTTTTTTATATATAAATCTTGGCACCTCTTTCACACATGCTGTGATTCCCAGTAGGTAGAAAAGCCCTGAGCAAACATAAAATGAACTTTAAAAAAATATGAATCTATGAAAAAAAAAAAAAAAAAAAAAAACTAATTAGTTTTGGTAACAGCCTCAAAAAAATTTGGACTGGGAAATTTACAGAATTTAATCCAGTGAGATTTTGTTACTCCTTGATACAAACCACATAAAGCAAATAATAAATTATCTTTTCATCTTTCAATTTTAAAATAAAATAGCCCCTCACTTCTGGTATATTGATGATTATAAAAATATTCCTCTTCTAAAACAAAAAATAATAATCAGACTATTATCACTGAAATTGAAATGCTACAACCATCTAAATTCAAAGAGTTCTTCCTCGTGAAAGGGCAAAAAAGTCCTGGTGCAAGTAGCTTCATTGACTTAAATAGATCTATTTGAATAAGTGAGACTCTCCCAACCAGGCCAGAGCTTACTCAGCATTACGTTGTAAATTACAAAAAGATATACTGTACTGTATCTGTGCCATTAGGCATAGTTCAACTGTTGAAAATTGTACTGTTGGTAACACTTTTATCATCCAGAGAGAATGCATCTAAGATAATGAAATCACATATTACCTCTTTAGATTTACAAGTCTGACACCACATGCAAAGTCTATTCTCTCTTCTTTAAATTAAAATATAGAGAGACATCTCTTTGTATGCTGAAAATCTTTTCTCTCAGCTCTCCGCAGTTTTAGAGGTCATTTAATGAACAGAGTCATGATTTGATGGAATCCTCCTCCCACGGTAAGTAATCTAATAAGTAGCTAACATTTTAGGTAGTACTGAGCTATCTGTATTACTGCTCAATGAGGCTGCCACTTTTCCCAAAGACAAAAACCAGACTGGCAGAGAAGAAGCAGTTTGGCTTAACTTCACATACTTGCCTGTCACAGAATTTCAAATCACAGCTCATATCTTTAGTGAGCACATTCATTCAGGAGAAATAGCCTAGTTTTGGCAACTGGTTTGGGGAGTACATATTTCTCTGATGTTCTAGGGAGTAGTAAGTAATTTGTTCCTCGTAAATTATATAAAGCACCTCTCAAGTAATAAATAGCCAAACGGAAGAGGTCAGTAAAGTTTGAATGAAAGTACTAATGAAGATTTTTTCCTATGATATTTTTTAACTGTTCCCCTCCAATGCATTCAAAAGGCAAATAACAATATGACTTTGCTTAAATAATGCAGAAAATATAGACACTTTCCGACTCCCTCTGCTGGATCAACTAAATCAAGTTCCAGTTTTGTGTATTTACCTGTGAGGCTCCTCATAGATCTGTCCTGTGGTACTAATACATTTCTTCTCTCTCTCCTCTATTTGCCCTTTTAGTCCCACCAAGCTGCTCTCTCTTCCTGATCTTTTCCTGTTACTCATAGCCAATACTGCATCTTTTTTCAGTCTTCCTTTATTGCATACAACAGCATTTACATCGTTATTCTGATCTTTTTTAATAACTAGCCTCATAATTTACATCACATACATGAGGCTCCTGTTATTGGATATTTTTTTTTTTTTTTTTTTTTGCCTAGATGACTAAGGCTGCCTATTTTGTCCAGTGCTTGCACAAGTCCTATGTCAAGCTTTGACCCCATTTGCAGAACAAAGCACTATTTTTTTACTAACTGGGGAAAGAAAGGAGCAGGTTAGCAGCTGCATCCAGATTGCAAGTCTGCATCCATAGAAGATGGGAAGGTTTCAGTCAATGGTTTGAATCCCCAGCAAGTAAATTAGGATTTTATAAAAGGTTTTGAGGAAGAGGCTACAGATTTTTTTTCCTGGAAGGCCTCACAGACTGCTCTGTGAGAGGAGCAATCCTATGACTGAGCAAATTTTGTTCAAACTCACAGCCATTCACTTTAAAAAGCTCACTGAGCCCAGGGCAAAGACCCAGAACTCTGCAGGTTACTATACAGCTACCCCAGTGAGTAGTGACTTAACCTCTTCCCTAGAAATCTCAGACATTTTTCTTGACATTTCTGATGTTCAAAGCCTTATAGTGGTTATTGGTTCAGTAAGGACAATGATGAGAGTGGAAGTTCTGTCATTCAACCTGCTTTGCAGGTCCAGGTTGCTTTTCAGTGGGTTACAAATTAAATTTCCCAACACATACAGACTATTCAGTCATTCTCCACAGCTTCTTAATCATAACTCACAGTATGTGAAGTAGTTCTCCACAGGAATGAAAGATTTTCAGAAAACAAAGTATAGGTATAGTTTATTCTGTCTTCGAGTAAAAGATGGACATGATGGCCCGTTGAAGGCCTTTTTATGATTTGTTTAAAGTATTTACTCATTTTTCATCCAGTATATTTTGCAAAACATGACTTCAAAGACTATCGTTTCCCTATGATAAAAATATTCATCATGCAGCTTCCTTTCAAACTGGGAGATGTTGTCCAATTATTACACTCATCAGGACATCTAACCAGAGGTTTGAAGCCTGTAATAAAGATAATCTACAAGACAAACCCTCACATATTCACTGCTCACAGTAGACGACTTCTGCTGTGAGCCAGTTCTATTTCTTTTGATACAAAACTTCCCTAGGAGACTAAATAACAGGTATACCTACTTACATACTGATTGTCTACATCAATTTACTGAAATCTGTGGGAGGCGTGCAGCACAACAAAATTGCTTACAACAAACAGTTTGTTAAAGAAATCTACATACCTTCCCTCTTATTTCTCACCCACTTCCCCACATATTCCTCTCTGTATATAAGTGGAGCCCCCATAATACAGGGAAGGAGAGTGGGGAAAGCTTAACCAAACCTAGAATGTTAAAATTCTGGATTTCTGAGTTGTCTTCTTCTAGAGCTTTTAATTCAGGCAGCAGCCAGCTCAAACTCAAAATCCCTCACAGATTTTATTGTCAACGTACAAACTGAAATGGACTATGGAGGTGACCTGCTTTAGGTAGACAGCAGAATGAATAGCACGAGACAGGAAATAAAACACAACTTCAGGAAGTACCCACTGGTGGTGACTGCTTTCCCTGCAGCTGGCATCTAAGTTACTAACTGACCCGATTCAAAAAAGCAATAGGAATTTGAAGACTGAAATCAGTACCACAATTAGAAAGAGAGGAGAAGGAAAGCGTTATATTATCCAGGTTGGTCTGCTATAATTTAGTCAAATCAAAGTATTCTGGATTTTTTAGGATTGGGAGGAGTATTGCTGGTGCCTTTAAACAAGGGAACACATGCTCAGCATTTATTATTTACTTGGCACTTTATTTACATCTATATGCACAAATTATTACATGAAAATTTTGTACCTACAATACTGCAGTTCTTTTATCTGGGATGGTTTAAAACTGAAGCTAAGCCCAAATAACCTTTGCTCTCATTAATCTTAAAACATAAGTCAGCTACAACATTGTGTTTGCCCTAAGATGATGCTGTGTGAATTTAGACCTCAAAGACTATTTAAAATGACATAGGCTCTCTTTTCCAGCGACCTTTTGATGGCTCCTGACATTTCAACTTTGTAATGTATGAGGTCAGTTGGTTTTGTTTGCGCAATTAGTCATGTTACTTAGCAAGAGAGAAAGTGCTTTTTACACTAAACTCAGGGGAATAAAATATGCAGAATTCATGAGATACAAAACACATAAAAATTCATTTCCTGAGCAGAAGCACTGCAACGTTGTGTAGCAAAAACTATTACTTTTTTCATTGTGTTTGTAATAAAGAACTCAAGCAACCATGCCCTTCAGGGCTGGGCTCCTCACCACTTCACTTGAACTCAGCCTCAGCATTCAGCCATGGCATGTGAAGTTAATTACTCTGGGCATTGGGGCTCTGAACAGAAGAATGACCCTATTTGCAGCTCCATGTACTATGTACCACGCTACAGTGAATTCTTTCAGTACCTACACATTGCACACTCAGTAGCTCTGAATGGAGTAATAATTCTAGCACTCTGGAGGAAAGCTCAACTGTCATCTCATTTTCGCAGGGACACTTGTCTTCCCAGGTAACCATTTAATGGGGGCTGACATCAGCCCACACTCACTCACTGTCACTCTCCCAGTTCAAATGGCATAAAAATCCCGAGGTTTCGACTTCCAGAAACCATCTTGCAGGATGGGGAGCTTGGAACAACTTGTGAGTATGGATCTTGTGACCCTAAGGCCTTTCTGCCACTGTTGTGATAAGAACATCAGAATTATGTAGATTTGAAAATCTGCAGTTGTAAATGGGCATCTAGAAACCCAAATGTTGTCCACAGGACACCTGGTTTACATAATTTGGCAAATGGCTGACTCACTGAGGAACTGGATATTTTCATATAAACTACATAGCTAAGTAAAGAAATAAAGCAATTTAATAATAATTAAAAAAAAGACACGACTGCTTGCCAAATACCTACCTACTCTCAGTTCTTGTTACTGTTGGAGTGAGAAGTTTTAGCAGCTTTCCAAAATAAATGAAAAAAATCTTACTTAAATGAAAAAATATTTACTCTCTATAATTAAAGAGGAAATGTCCTGCATACACACAAGTAGCTGACTTTATCTGATATAATCCAGAATGAGGTCTGATGATGTGATGTATGCCTGGTCAACAGTAATATTAATTTGGAAGGGGCGTAAAATAAGTGAGGCAAGATCCGTGCCTGGTATAAATCAATTTTAAATCTGACTTGAAGAACAGAGGCACTTAGAGAAGAGGTTTTTCTAAAGGATATGTACTGTATTATTTGTTGACATCATGATATACGTTCACATTGGTGTGTGTTTTTAAGAACAACTCTTTATCACTCACTGTTTTGAAGAGTAGCTATGAGAAACTGAATCGTTGTTTCCTGGTAGAAAATTGGAGCTGAGCAGTTATATTGTGGGATGATTTTGCATTTTCTAACAATCTGTTCAGTTTCTTTTTCTTCACTCCAATGCTTTTTTGCTCCACTTTATTATTATCTAATTTTGGTTCATTAATTGATTTATTCAATCACTCATTTAAGTCTAACCTAGAAACAGGTTATTTTGAGGCTCCTAATTTTAGTGCATCAGACACAAACATTGCATAATGCAGTAGAGAGAATAGAGCATGGAGAGGAACTGTGAATTTGTTATTGAATATTAGATTAATTCTATATAGGATAGGAAAATAAATTACAGACTCAGTTTTGAACTGATATGGTCTGGACTAGTCATCTCAGCCATTTTTAAGCACAGCATAGCATTTACCAATATTCATACACAGGAACTAAGTCAAATCCTTTGCTAACATACTATCTGGCTGTAGCAAAAGCAGCGTGATCTATCTGGGTCTAGATAAAAACACATTTGGTTTCCTGCTGGAATGTAGGTAATGTGCTGGGATGGGTTTGATTCAGAGATGAATTAGGTGAACCTGAAAGGATAAGAGAGTTAAATGTTTTATCCTTTGGAAACCGTTCCTCTTCTTGTGTTGCCTGTATTGAGTAACTGTCTATTACTTCCAATAGAATAGGGACATTCTTGATATGCTTATTCAGACACCAGGTCCTCAGTGGCTGAGTCTAAGTAGATTGATGCACTACAATCAGATAGCACCTTTTTCCATATTTTAACTTAGTTATATCTCTATTTTTTTCTATTAGAATTTCCTATGACCCACAAAGCAACAAATTGTTTTATTTCTTAGAAAGGAGGTGGGGGAAGCACATTATTATCAGCAAAAATTTTGCTGAAATGTTCAAAACTCTAAAAATCAACTCTCAGATCTCCTGAAGTACCAGCAGGGAGAAATCCTCCTCTTTCATTCTTTTGTTCATTCGTTTGTTCATTCATTCGCAAGCTCTGAGCTATTTTTTCTTCCCAGTGCAAAATCTGAAGCTTCAAAACAGACAGCCATGAAGGTGACACTTTAAGAAAGCTATAGTAGTTGAGATCTGGAATGGTTTTGCTTGAATTGACAGTTTAATGCATAGAACTTTCATGTGACCCAGACTGAAAAGGAAACACCGAGTTTTTTCTGACTTGCTCTGTGAATTCACTAGAATGTCTATAAAGGGGTAATTTGTCTATTGGGACACATGTACTTCCATAAAATATTATTCAATAGTTGCAGTATTAAAAGAATTAAAGTATACAGTGGGAGTTTTGGTGCCTCTTTTTTTCTCCAGTATAAAAATCTCCTGTACCTTTGCTTCTGCTTTTCTAAGGAACTATTATAGCCATTCACATTATAAAAATTCAAAATTAATCTCTAAATTTATATCCTCCTTAGTCATGAATTGTCAATAGGTATATTTTTTGCAAAAACAATGTTCAGCATAATACCTCTTTAAGCTCTATTATTTTTGATTATTTAGTAGCTATTACGATCAATGGTTGGTCATCTAATAGTATTTCTTCTTTCATCTGGGTTACAAAACTGTTAAAACTAGAGAATAAAGACTACAGAATACTAATTTAAAGTATACTATACTTATTTGTGAGTAACTCCTGAAAGTTTTGTATTTCTTCAGTTTTCCAAAACTGCCAGGTAGTTGTCTGAATAATCATCAATAATATTGAACTATTTATATCAGCTGAGCAATTCTAGCCTTCCCTATTTCTATTGAAAATTGACCTTTATTTTTAATGTATTTCTAACTGTCCTAGTCTACTTATAAAAAGCCAAGAATTTTTTCTTATTAAATCAAATCTGACTGCATAAATCAGTATCATACTCTCTCAAGCATAAACCATATTATTCATTAATTAATATTAATATTTTAGCCATTCCAAAGGTTTTTAATGCTCCAATTGATATATGTAATCACTTGGAATATGTTGAATGCATTTAGGATATTCAAATTAATGAATCTGGTATGTCACTTACCAGAAATTTTTCAGGCAAAAGTCATCTCCTGGGATCTAATTACAAAGAAAATCATTCCAAGTACATTGAGACGAAGTGTTTGAACACTAATCAATAACTTCTGGAATTAAATTCAAGTTATGTCACACTTTGTGTGACAAGCTCACTGAATCTTGAAATCTGCAGAGTTTTGAGACAATATGTAAAGGTTAACTTTAAAGAAAATGCCCTTACAAGCCTCCCAGATTATAAGAGAAAATCAAATGCCATCTATCCATAATCTCACAGAGAAGCTCCTGAATCAAAATGAAAGTCAAATACTGGCTTAAGAAGTATATGTCTTGTGAGCATGTTCTGTAGCAGTGCAGCAATTACTGACAGAAAGAAGTTTTGCAGTTCTGCATCTCTGAAACAGCAGTAATTTGGCTTCAGAAAAACAAAATCCATTTAACATTTTGAAATTTTTTGAAATTTTGTCTCTTCCTCTTAAAAAAAGAAAAAACAAAGGAAAAAAAAAAAAAAAAAAAAAAAAAGAACAGCCATGGTCCTAAATTGGGGACGCAGAAGTCACCCCATACTGAGGCTGGGTTTCCCACTGCCATTAAGCCATCAACTATCCATTTGGACTATGCATTTATTATCTTTTATTTTAATTAAATTTGTTGATAAAGGTACACAAAGAAGTAGCATTTTCATGAGAACTTACAATTTTGACAAACCAACAATCACACTAACCAACTGTGACTTCCAAAGTACATGAGACTACTATTTCTAATGTATTTTAAATTGTTCTTTAAAACCTTAGTGAGACTTCTGCACAGGCCCCAGGAGAGTCTTAGACACAAGGGATCACTTCTGGGAAAGTTTGAGAAGGTGGAAACTCACTCTCAGGTCAAATATGCAGAACTTATTCCCCCAATTTCAGTGTTTAATTTAATATTCCCCCACACACAGTATAAATATGATAGCACTAAGCAGTTGTATAATGACAAGTCTTTATTGAAGCATACAAAATCTACCGCTGATTCATGGAATGTGCTATTTCTGCCAGGAATGAAAATGATGTGTTGATTTCAATTGAACTATTCTTACATGCACCAGCTGCAGATCAGGTTCAGGATATGTAGAAGTGCCATTATTAGGCAGTGTTTACATATGACATTTTATTATTGTACATCACTGATACATCTTTCCTTTTCTACTGCTATGGTATTTGGGAAGATGAAAAATTAAAGAAGTAACCATTTTCTTGCTGTGCTAGTACTTTTTCTCTTTGTTCTTAAGACGATTGAACAATATGTTTTTTCCTTCAACTCCTATCTGTGGAGCATCAAGTTATATTCACAGAAATGATAGCCGAAGAGAGGCTAAAATAGAGTTACTGGCTCTATTTACTATCTATCTATAGTTACTGTCAGTAGCTTGGTCTGATTTTATAAAAAAGCAGTATATATGAGAACAAAAAAAAAAAGGAAAAAAAAGGAAAAAAAAGAATTCTGTTGACAGATGACTGGAGAAAATAACTTGTTGTAGGAAGGTTTTAAGCCCTGAGGATTTATTTGTACCTGCAGGGTTAGAGATGGCCAAAGAGCAGAAATAATGATCAGACAGACAAATACAAGACCACAAATAAGCCCGTGTCATTCCTCCTGGCAACTGTTCATTATTTAAAACAGTGCTACTTTGAAGAGAAGGAAAATGCTTGAGACTTGTTCTTTGTATAAAGATAACAGAAGGCTTCTTTTTAAGATAAAGCATCTTAAGATCTTTGAAGGCAAAAGGTAGTCTTCCAGAAACATCTCTTGTGATAGATATTGGAAACAGGATGTGATTTGTTTAAAGTAAATCAAGAGTGTTCTCAAAGCAGCAGGTCCCTTCTTTATAGCAGTTTACAAGAGAGTCTATGTATGCATGTCACAGTAGTGCCATTTACTGAACTTGCCATTCAATTTAAATATTAGTGTGATTAATGTACTCAGTGGGCCAAGTTTATTGAAATGATGCAAATGTGCTAGTAAATGTTGCATTCTGATAGAATGGAAGGGGCAAAATCAGCATCCATGCAAGCTTTTCATCGTATCCACTGCAGAATGAAACCAAAATGATAGGGACAGTCTTGATTCTCGGGGCTGGCATGCGACCCTTCATACATTCAAAAAGGTTGTTTGAAAATCCCACAGACACAAATGTAGCTAGCCTATTGTCAGTGTTCACTTGTGAAGCAAATAGTTCTTACACTGTCATTAAACTTCTTGTCTCCTATTATCCACCATGAAAAAATGCATAGAGACCTACTGAGTTTTATTCTGGCTACTTTGCATTTATGTTAATTCAGCATGCTTGCTTCAAGAATGACAAGCTGCCTGAAGACAAGAAGAAGCTTGATGCGAGGAGACAGGACAACAATATTTGCTACCTTCTTCTTTTGCTTATTTCTTTTAACCTTTGATCAAACACATTGTAACCCAACAGTTTATCAGACTGACACATCTAGTAGTGCTGCTACCTGATGTGATGTGACACAGGACATTAGGCACTTGAGAGTCAAGTTCTAGTTCTTAGTTTTGATAACAGCCACTCAGTTCCAGCTCAGGTTGGTGTTTTGTCTGTTTGCTTGCTTTGGTTGTTGTTGTCACACTAACATTCATCTTAAGTGTTAGACACCACAAGCATAGCCAAAGTCACAAGTCAGTGATGCTGCTTCCAGTACTGCCATTACCTCTCAACTTTATATGACTACACTTGTGTCTTCACTATAAAGAAGAAAAGGAAAACCATAACTATATTTTTTCACAATTCTGTGTCATGTTTTATCGTGCATGCCAAAAACAGCGTCATCTTCTGGCAAGTCCTGGTATAGAATTACGCTGGCAAGAACAGCAGGCTATATCTCCCATAAGAGCATTCTCTTCCAATTTCTTTATTCAGCATAAGCTACCTATAGCACACTTCCACCTCCGGGCTTTTCACTGGGACTCTCCACTACATTACAGTAGCCCTCTTATGCACAACCACAAGCACTTTTCACCTATTATGAATGTCTATTTAAAACCCTATTTCTCCAGGTGATATGGATTTATAGATGCAAATATTTGCACTGTTTAAGAGATGGCATTCTACTTTCTTGTTGTTTGGAGGTTTCAGTTTTAAGTGAAGAAAAGCATGTCAGAGTAGTTTGAAGTTCCTAGAAATTCTCTCAGCTGCAAAGGAAGAAGCTGATAGATGAGATTTTGATAAGACAATAGCATCCCAATAAACCTAATATTCAGTGACCAAATACCAGCAGATTTTCATGTGCTTCTTTTTTGCATTACTTTTACTATTTGCACCTAGGAATAATGTCATAAAAGTCAATTACTTCTAGTGATTTTTATTGTGGTTCAAATTGTGTCCCAATCTTGTGTGATTGTTGTTCCAAATATCACTTTTAACACAGTCTAAATATTTCTCTATAATGAATAAAAATATATTCAAGTAATATTTTCACATTGAAAAGCAAATATTTAAATAATTTCGACCATCTCTTTAATTATGCATAACAGTGCCCACTTTCATCTTCTGACGAGCCCCATACTCAGCTTCGCACAAGGTCTGCAGGCAATTCTGAGCAAGTGTTTGAAGACCTCTGAAAATGGGCCTGGCATTACTTGCCTTCAGGGTGGTTGTCAGAGTTATATTCTCATCTGGTGCTTATGCTAAAGAATTAACTGTATTATTATATAGGAATAACTTCTGAATGGCTGGAACTGAATTAAAAGAATAGAGAGCTGGATTTCATAAATTTGTAAGAGGTTTTGATGGATCAAATAGAGGGAAGGGAACTATTAGAATAGCATAGAACACCAGTGTGAAGGTGAAGCAGGTAACTTGTTCCTAAATTTAATTTCCTTGCTCTGGGAAAAGAAGTTAAGGTAATTTTTGTCATGGAAGCATTTTAGCCAAAGTCTTTTCCTGTCCATCAATCTTTTCCTCGGTAATGTGGAGAGTTTGTTTTTATGAAGTCTGAAATCTATTTTATTGCTGTAAAATGTAGAAGCAGAGATTGTTTAGAGTCTGGTTTTTCTGTTTGTTTGTTTGTTTTTTAAGAAATGAACCATTTGACACAGGTTTTTCATTGTCCTGAAATTGTCTAACTTAGCTGAGCCCACAAGGACAAATAGAGCTTTAAAAAGGAAATCTATGTCGTCCTCAGGATCTAGGCATTGCTGCGCAATTGCATGATCTCACTGTCCCCAACCTCATCTCTCCCACAGCTCTTCACTAATTTTGTCGTGTCCTCCTACTGTCCCTTCTTACAATACCTCATACAATACCTCATACGAGAAGAAGGATTCGTCCTTTCTCTTTCTTCTGCTATTTAGTTATTAAACCAACAGGCATGCATTAAGCACTAATTGCAACAGGGGTAACTGGAACTGGGTTTTTAGAGTATATTGGGCAAGCATAAGAGGTATACAGGGAATGAAAGTAAAGGCAGACCCACATAATAAGATTGGTTTAATTGACTTCAAGGGCCAAATGAATCCCTACTGCAATTTCATTGACTTCTGTGATGCTACCCCAGAGTGAGTACGGTCTGTAGAGAGATTAACGCTGTAGGAGAAAATGACCCTTCCCATCAGCCCCCATTGTTTTCTGGAAAACTGACTACACCTTGAAAGCTTGGAAATGGGCGTGAAACAAAAGGAAAAAGAGCAATTACCAGTCAAGGTGGATATAATTAGGCCTACATCAACGTGATAGAAATTATGTGCCTCATTTTTATAAAATGGAAAACTGCAAGACATAAACAAATTAGAGAAGTCTCTTTTTTTTTCTTTTTTTCAGTAATAGAGGCTCTTTGGAAAGTAAACAAACAGAGAGCACTAGGAATCTAGGAAGGTTTATGTCACAGCACTAATTAAAATCTTAGCCAAGAAAGAGAAAAATACCTTAGATTTAACAAGAGCAATAAAAACATTTTTAAAAGAGCATATGGACCAGCCTTCCAACAAAATGTTTAGACAATTACAGGAAAAATATGGAATAAATAAATGGTGTGTAGGAGAAGTAAAATATCTCCTAAATTAGACTAGAGTTGGAGAACAAAGATGTCAAGACAATTAGTTTTAGGAAATGGAAGAACTGGAGATCTCTTTAAAGCATTTGAGCTCCTTTATTCCCATTATTGGGAACACTCTCACAGCTCCAGTATAGAGCTCCATTTTTACTAACTGCCTTTGGTAGCTGAAGCTGTCAGCCTGTGACTCCTTCAAAGGCTGGAGAAGGAAAAAATATCACAAGAGTCAGCAGAGCCAAAATAGGTAGCAGTAGAAGTCTAACACATACTTGTTAGCTAAACTTTCAATAAAAATTTAAGAAATTACAGCCTTTATCCATCTATCACTTAGGAATGAGAAGCTACAATCCAATAAGACTCAAAATAAGGAAGTTTGCACAGTCCAGTGTCTTGGGTTAAATGTAAGCTGGAATAGCTGAGGTGCCATCATTTTAATTTCAAAGCTTTATTTTTGGTTGATACTTTGACCACTGCAGATTTATTTTACAATGCTTTAATTAAGGCAAAGCTGAATAAAGCAATGAGAAACAGTTGCAATGCTTTTCTCTTTTTCAGAAGTTAGCTTGCTCCTGGTTCTAGTATTTCAAGCCTAGAAGAAAACAAAACCAAACTGAAGTGCTTTGTACAAACTCACCTCCATAATTCCATTCAGAGTATTTCCTAAGTTAGAAACATAGGAGGTTTTTCCCACTTTTAGCCTAATTTTAACTGCCATTATCATGCCTTTCACTTCAATAAGCAGAGGTACACAAATGAGGGCAGGGTTGGCCTAATATGCATTTATGAATGACACCTGAGGGGCTCAACTTCAATCATATGACTGCTAATACGATGACAAAATACAGGACAACTCACACCACAAAACTTTCAAGCTCTCTGGTTCAGATCCTGGAAAACTCTGAGGTTATCTAGACTTCAAATTATTGGCCATGGAAACAAGGCTGTAAAATCCTTCCTGGTTTATGGTGTAACTTTCAGGGTTTCTAGGCTCCCTGCTAGACATAGACCAAGTTCAAGCCATTCTTTTTAGCTCTTTAACTAAGATTGTTACAGAATAGTTCTTTTATAGAATCACAGAATAATTTTGGTTGGAAGTGACCTATCAATATTATCTGGGCCAAACCCCAGCATTCACAGCATGCATGACCAATAACAAGCAATACATTAAAGCATAATATCTACTTTAGAACTCAAATTGTAATGGCTGTAACCACTATCAGTTTTATAAAATTGGAAACAGAAGTTCATCTGATCTATTCTAGCAGAGTTTGGGCAGAAGAGGCTATGAGGAGTCAGCATAATGAAAGCAAATAACTGAAAGATTGGCTGTTCAGTAAGCTATCATGAGCTCTTGTTTCTCCTAGAATATTTGCTTCTTGATGAAAACTTTCAGCTCTCACAAAGTATTTTGAAGTCTAGTTTTGAATCTCCCTTTAGAAAGGACCTAATCACACTGTTGTAATTTAACCACTAAAGCTTCCACACTAGGAAGAGGCCAGGGGCGAAGTTGCTGTTTTTCATACTATCCCCAGCATAGCTTTTACTACATTCCCCTCAGGGCCCTAGGCTGCAACAGATATCAAAGTCAACTTTCCAAATCTATTTTTACAATAATTCAAGCTGTTCTAATGTACTTTTAAACATTTTCCATCTGTAGTACATTTAAAGTATGGAAGCCAATTAATGTGAAAATATAAAGTGATCTGAGTTAATGAAATAAAATAAAGACCGCATGCACATATAAGGAGTATAGGCTCTGTGTTATTCCTTGTATTTGCCCTTGTACATCAAAATCCAAATAGTTTTTCAACTTCTTCAGAAAATGTTATTTGGTACTATTTTGGGGGTTCTCATGTCTCAGCTTTATTCAAAGTAAATGTAAATAGTAAATAAAATTATCACTAAGCTTGCTTTTTTTAAAAGTGGCTGTTATAATCAGAAAACTGATGCCATAAAAATGGTATCTCAGTGTTTCACATTTATTCCCCTTCAGTGAATTCCTTATCAAATATGCTTATTTTGCAAGTCAAAACAAGATTCTTCTAACTGCCAGTACTGCAGCTCCACATGCTATTTGGAAAGCAAACAATGTTCTCCTTTTCAGCAATAAAAATTTCAGAATCAAAACCAAAGCCACCGACTTGATAATACAGGGGGTATTATACAAGACTTTGGGGTTCTACTTTGTAGTGCAGATAGAGGAAAACATTTGTTTATAGGCAAATATATGAAAAGCATACAAAACATGAAGCAGACACATTGGCTGCCATTTTTTGGTTGTCTCCTATCGCAGCGTCTCAGCTCCAAGAGCCGGCATAGACATAAATGGTGTAGCGATTTAGAAAAGCATAGTGATGTTTAAGCTAACTCAGATGATGCTGAATAGTTGCCTTCGCATCTCTGCCTAGCTAACTGAGAGCTCAAGTATGGATCCAATTCGGATGATATCCCCTTCCCTCCAGTTAGGATCTAGGAAAGGGTTAGAGAGAGAAATGGAGGGGAAAAGGTGGTATCTGCATTTCCTTGCTGGTGCACACACTGGGGATGCCTCAGCATTTCCCTTTCCCTCCCCACCACCCATTGTCCACCCCTGGTAGCTGCTGAAGGGCTTGTTGACAGCAGATGCCCTGCTTATCTTTCCCCAAAAAAACGAGGAGACTAGTGGTCTCCCAGGCCTCTCTCTGAAAGGGGAAATGCAACACGTCAGATCCAGAAACACCAACAAATTTCCCAAACTGTAGGGAATCACAGTGAATATCACCAGCAAGCACAGTCTTGGCTCAGTTTCTATTCGCCAGAAATACATTTCAAATAGGGACAATAAGCACAAAGAGCTAGAAAGCTGAAAAGGCAGAGCTGACTGGGAGCCATACTCCTTCCAGAAATCCTTCTGTGCAAGGACCAAGGCAGGGTTTGTAGGGAGGGGTCAGGGAGGGACCTCCTGTAGGGAGGGAGGGATCTTTATCTGCCATATTGATAGCACTGAAAAGAAAGAAACCAAAAGAAAAAAACCCATCACAGTGACTTTTATGGACTTTAGGACTCTACTTAGCCTTGAGTATTGGAGTATTAAAAGAGCAACAAAGAGAAGTAAAGCCTGTGTTAAAATTCTGTGTGTTGATTTCCATATATTTTTGGAAGACTTTTGGCATAAATATAGAAAAACCAAGTGAATCCATAATCAAGGCTAAGTGGTTTCCACCCTGAATTGTTTTCCAGCTTCTTCAAAATAGGCCATTATCTTTCAGTCTTGTTGTTGGTCAAAATATGTGAGAAAAAAATATTTATTCTTCATTTATATGGAAAAGACTAGAACTGATTAGCCTGTATATGAACCTGAAATCTTCTGTCAAAACAGAGAGGGAAAAAATGGTAAGTTTAGCAGTTGTTGCTTTGGGAATGATACTTTTTTTCTCCCTCAAATTTAGCAATAAAGGCCTGTTCTTAGTGTGAGTTTATAAAACAAAGTTTAGGAGTTACAGACAGCTGAAACGTTTAAAGAAAGTGTTTGCTCTTATTTACTTACTTCCATTTACTTGGAGTCCAAAAAAAAAAAAAAAAAAAAAACATTTAACATTGTAACCTGCTGTTTGTTAATCAATTTATGAACCTTTTGTTTAAGTAATCTTTTAACAGGAAAAGTTAATGGCATTTATTAATGGCATATCCCTCTGATAATCCAATTAGACAACAACAAAACATATCTAAAATATTTTCAAAACTTTACTGAACTATCATTGGAGCAATTGCTATATTGATCATTCTCTTCTCTTCTGCACTGAGGAGACTAAATTTATATTGCTCTGAAGTTTATCTAAAGAATATTTGGATCTAACATGGATATGCCCACAGCCATTTCAATTATCTTTATTTTATTTGAGCTTTTAGTACAGTTGATGCACTATTTCTTAGAGTCCAGAATTTACAAATGGCACTTTGAATAACATACAGTGCAGTGCACCATACCTAAACATATGCCTTCACTTACCTATGGAAATTGTCCCAAAGTCTTCCATGTGTTTACCTATGACTCTGAGGTTGTACATGCTAAAATTATTTGCATCCTAGGGAGGGATGCTAAGTCCTTTTGCAATATCAAACTCTGATTTTCAAAGATCCTAGGATACCTACCCCCTAAAGCAAACCTCCCAGTACTTATCTTGTTTCCATTCTCCCAATCTATCGTCTCCACTCAACTCCAAAAGAGTGACTTGGGGGGGCAGGAGGGGTGTTTTGTTGGTTGGTTGTTTAATTCCAGAAAATGAACACAGATTGCCCTCTCAGACATTGCTGCAGTCCACAAGATTTGCACCAGAATAACCAATAAAAGAATTATGTTGACAGTGAATGTGTTTTGCTGTAGATGCTTGATCTCGGACACTGGCAAGTTACCTCAAAATGTCCTCCAGCTTGCCCTTTCCTTGAGTTTTTTTTCCCCCCTCCCATGACAGGAATTTCTGAATAAGCTATTCCCTTCACTATTGCCTTGTATTTCTTTGCAGCTGCCTCTCTTTCTTGCTAACTAGCATACAGCTCACTCTCCATAAATAGCTGTTCTTGCTGTAAATACGGTAGGCAGACAGTGACTTGTAGCAATGCTTAGACCACCCAAATTAGCTGTAGCTGTAATCACACTTCACCTTTCATGTCTGAAATGAATAACAACCAAAACTGGCCGCTGTTGAAGTCCTGCATAGTATATTAAAAGCAAACTAACTAATAACTTTTCACCATATTTTTCAGAGCCAAATTTATCTGGTTCACATTACTGGAATTTGTGAGGTCTGTGTGTCATAGAATCATAGAATCAGTAAGGTTGGAAGGGACCTCAGGAGATCATCTAGTCCAACCTCCCAGCTCAGCAGGGTCACGCAGAGCATGTTAGACAGGGTTGCATCCAGGTGGGCCTTGAACATCTCCACAGAAGGAGACTCCACAACCTCTCTGTGCAACCTGGTCCAGTGCTCCATCACTCTCACGGGGAAGAAATTCTCCCTCACGTTCAGGTGGAACTTCCTGTGCTTCAATTTCTGCCCTTTGCCTCTTGTCCTGTCACACGGGACAACTGAAAAGAGTTTGTCCCCATCCCCTTGACACCCTCCCTTCAGGTACTTGTACACGTTGATAAGATCCCCCCTCAGTCTTCTCTTCCCCAGGCTGAAGAGGCCCAGCTCTCTCAGCCGTTCCTCATAGGGCAGATGCTCCAGCCCTCTGATCATCTTGGTAGCCCTACGCTGGACTCTCTCCAGCAGCTCCTTGTCTCTCTTGTCCTGGGGAGCCCAGAACTGGACACAGTCCTCGAGATGAGGCCTCCCCAGGGCTGAGGAGAGGGGCAGGATCACCTCCTTCGACCTGCTGGCAACACTCTTCCTAATGCAGCCCAGGAGACCATTGGCTTTCTTGGCCACAAGGGCACATTGCTGGCTCATGGTCAACTTGCCATCCACCAGCACTCCCAGGTTGTTCTCTGCAGAGCTGCTCTCCAGAAGGTCAGCCCCCAGCTTGTACTGGTGCCTAAAGTAGTTCTAAATCTTTGCTCCCTGCTTTCATTTCCTTTCCTCGTAACAGAAAAGCCTGCCTAGGTTAAACTAAAAAACATAACAGCTACAATCAGGTGGGGGAAAAAAATGTAGTAGGAGATTTGAGTCAAATAGCACAGCTGGAAGCTCAGGCTAGAGGTACTGTTGATTCAGTTTGTGTACAATGCTGAAAAAGGCTGGAAGCTGTTCTCAAGATCCTTTGTTTAAAAACTGAGTACCAAAGAAAGAATTTCAGCCAAGTACTGTCCCATAGTAAATCGGAAAGTCATTTCATTCCTTTTTCATTTCCTCAGATTACAGGCAGTCAAGAATCATAAAGAGAAAATCTATTCTTGGATTCACTGGAATGGGTGAGTCCATTCAGATTAGAAAAGAAACAGCACAAATCTTTGACTAAAACTTCAGTCGAACAAGTTCAGACAGTTCTGGCACATGAAGGAGTTTAATTAGTTTTGTGATATTCATTCCAACTCATCACTTCATTTCTAGCTAAATCAGAAATGGGAGTACTAAAATAATAGGGAAAAAATATTCTCATGTTATTTCCAAAAACAGAGGGGAAAAAAAATGAGCTAAACCTATTTCAGAGAGTGAACCAGAGAAAGACTTCCTTTTCTGGGAATCTGGGAACTGTTAGATAAACTATCATGCTGCTTTTACAGAAAGGTAAACCTCTTTCCAGAACATAACTCCAGTGTCAGATAGAAGAGAGTTTTTGTGTTCCACCCAGCTGCTGATGAAGATTCAGTATAGTGTTTTTTGTGGAGCATTGCATAACATAGAAGATGTGAACAAATCACAGAATCTAGGGAAGAGCAACAAAAACAAAGTCTTTGGAAAAATAACCTGTGAAGAATGATGGAAGAACCTTGATATGTTTATTCTTGCAAGGGGATAGTTGTATGGAGAAATGACAGCTGTCTTCTCTGATGTAAAAGATTGTTATAAAAAAGGTAGTGAGAAGTTGTTCTTTATATTTGTAATAGAAAATAGTATAAATCAGTTGGATTTGCCAGAAGAATGACATTACATGTTAGAAAAATCTTTCTAAATATAATCATAGTAAAGCACCCAAAGAGACCAGGGGACTGTTTTGTGAAATATCCTTCGCTATATGTTTTCAGAGAACAGGATACAAAAATTTCTAACAACCTTTAAGTTCTTAGAAAATTATTTAAGGGATTGTTTAAATCTATTTAGTTGATATTACTCCACTGTAGAAAATTTGATTATATGGATCCTTGAGGTCTTTTTCATCCTTATTTGTTGCACAATTTCTACAACCGGGTTTTCTGTCACATCCATTTCACCATCTGCCTTCATTAGGCATTTTAGAAACCAATCTTAAGCTCATTCAGTTAATAGTTTTACATCAGGAAGGCTTAGAATTGCCATTTAGGTTGTTACCTGTGTCCCCACCAGGGCAGAGTGCCTTCACTCCGTCCAGCCTCGTGATCCAGAGTTTGCATGTTGGCTGGAACAAATATTACTGTAGCACACTGTGGGGCTAGATCTACAGGGACGCTACATCCACTCTACAGTCATCCTAAAACGAACCAACAGATATGGCCCTGAGGGCATTACCAGGCCTTACTGCCCACCTGCCTGGGGCCTGCCCCACCCTGCCCAGCCCATGACTCCTTCTCAGCTCAGGCACATCAGCCCTTGCCCCAGAAATGCCACAGCAGTGTCTGCCCTTAGCCTGTTCCCAAATTGTTGTTTGGGTCTCCTGGACTGCCCTGGGAGTTGGTCTATCTTTCCTACGATCATGGGGCTGTCTGTAGGACCCCTTGCCATCACTAACACCCTGCTATGCTCTCCCACTGCTGGTGCCACAGACCCATGCCCTGTCAGTGCAGACACTGCTCAGTCTGCATCCTAGCTGCTCTCAGATCCCCATCCCTAAGGAAGCAGACAACACTCCGGCAAAGGTAGCGGGGTTCATAATAGCACCTTCTGCAAGGGGAGCAGTGTCTATCAGGGAGCAGCAAGGGCTAGCTGCTCCCTTAGGGATGGGGAGCCAGGAGATGACCATGGTAACACCGCCAGCAAGGCAGGAGCCTCACCGCCAGGGCCTGTCCCACCATACGTGAGCAAGACAAGACCAATAACCATGTTCAGCCAAGAGTCCAGATCCTCAGGCAAGTCTAAGGTGATAAGGCAGGTCCAAGGTCAAGTGATGATGTCAGTCCACAGATCAGGATCAGGTATGGTTCTGGCTCCCCAGAACAAAAGAGATGTGGAGCTACTGGAGAGAGTCCAGCGTAGGGCTACCAAGATGATCAGAGGGCTGGAGCACCTGCCCTATGAGGAACGGCTGAGAGAGCTGGGCCTCTTCAGCCTAGGGAAGAGAAGACTGAGGGGGGATCTTATCAACATGTACGAGTACCTGAAGGGAGGGTGTCAAGGGGACGGGGACAAACTCTTTTCAGTTGTCCTGTGTGACAGGACGAGAGAGGCAAAGGTCAAAAACTGAACCACAGGAAGTTCCACCTGAACGTGAGGGGGAATTTCTTCCCTGTGAGAGTGACGGAGCACTGGAACAGGCTGCCCGGAGAAGCTGTGGAATCTCTTTCTCTGGAGATCTTCAAGGCCCGCCTGGATGCAACCCTGTCTAACATGCTCTAGGTGACCCCGCTGAGCAGGAAGGTTGGACTCCAGAGGTCCCTTCCAACCTTACTGATTCTATGATACTATGATTCTGTGGTGACAGCAACCATGACCAGACACTGTCCAGTGATCACTGAGTAGATCCATAGTGACAAGACAGGTCTGAGGTCAAGCTAGGAAGTCAAGCCACAGGCCAGTGTCTAGATTACCAAGGTCCATGGCCAAGCATGGCTGTGACTGAGCTAGAGATCAGAACTTTTCCAACATAGCTCGGGTAGGGAGTAAGAACTTGGGGCTCATCCTAAACACAAGTTTTTGTGGCAGGGGGAGGCGCTCCAGGAGAGGTAGTCAGGAACATTAAGGCCCATTAGTGCTCCAGCCATGGCCTCCTCTCCCAGTGGGTCCTCACAGCTTACCGAGGCATGGGTTTTAAGAGGTATTTCCTGTGGAAAGACCTAATCTTGTCCTGAGAGTATGCAGTGTCTATTGATTCTCAGGAACACTCCTCAGGTCTGTAGTCCTGCCCATCATGGAGAGTGTGAAGCTTGCCATAAATCAGTTTAGAGTCCAAAATTCACCTTACTTGGTGCTCTCATTGCTCTTGCACCACAACTGCAGGTGGGAGAGTGGTCTTGAGGTGAGAGGGGTCTGGGTGAGATAAGACTTCAGGAGGGAGACACAAAAAGCTGCGTGACTCTTCAGGCCTTTCTCCTTATTGTTTGGATTTCTTGGACCCCCCTGGGATCTGGCTTGTAACCTTGTCACGCCTAATTATCACTAGACTATTGATAGGACCTATTGCTATTACCACCTTCCTCTGCTGGCCCACTATAGTGCCACGGGGTTGCATCTGGTCAATGTGGGCACTGCTTGGCCAATGCTGGGGCTACCCTTGGCTCCTGGTCACCCTCCCTGGGGAAGCAGCTCTGCTCTTGCTGCTCTCTGACTCCAGCCCTTTTTGCCTCTTATGAAAAGGTCGGCATGTGAAGCAGGGATCCATCCTCATAGATACTTCCATGATACAGTCTTTGATCCAGCAAAATTCATAAGTACATGGCTAAACTTTGAGTATTAAACAGTACCGGTAAAATCCATTTACTGACCAAAATGGCTAGAATATTTGTTGCTACAAGGACCTGCAGCTTCAATGATGTCTACAAAGGGATTTTAACCTTTTTTAGATGCATGTAGGATTTTTTATTATTATTATTTCTTGTTGCATTTGGAAGTAATTGTAAACAAAATATGAAATATAAGAAGAACTAATTTCAAAAAGATTCATTTTAAATGAATTCTGGGGTAGATTCTGGGATAAATATGCAAACTAGTCATTTGTAAATGAGCTTCTTAATATTATACTGGTAGATGGACCCATACCTTCCTTGCTAGAACTGAAGCACAATGCATGAGGCATATTTAAATCCCACTATTTGCAAAAGAGCTATTGTTTAAGTATCAAAAAAATTATTCAGTTTATCTTTGAATTGTATAACCAAATCTAGTAAGATCTTGTAAACTATCAAAGCCAGGCAAAGCAGAGCAGTGGTAAATATAGAATTGCCCATTTGCAAATGTTTGGGACCTTTCTGTGTTTCTGCTGCTAATGATGTTACTGAGTGCTGCTTTTTTTTCCAAAAGCTTCAGGATTAATTTGCTATCAAAACAGATGACAAGCATTCACACACCGAATAATGATATTTTTAATTCATAACGTATCATGTTATGTGATGTCATAAATTAAATAAAGCTATATTAATTTTGAGTGAACACATCCTTTCAGTGAAGAGCAATCAGTTCCCACATGACTGTGCTCTTCCCCAAAGCAGGGGGAAGGGGATGGACTAATTCTCCCTTAAGGAAAAAAAATGTTTCTCTAGTATTTGCAAAACCCTGTGAGGGAGTTTTCAGGGAGAAATGTCCAGAATGATAAACTTAATACAATCACTGCAAAAATGAGAAAGGTGCAAAACAGATTTAATGTTTATTTAAAACCTAGAAATAAATCTGGTGTCACTTTTCAGTCCTCCTTATTTAACCAGGATGATATTTGTAGTCAGTGAGTTTAGTTCCAGCAGGGATGAGATAAAAATTGAGGGCCAAATCAAATTTCTCTTTTCTGGTAGAAAACCTGTGGGTGAAATCATACGTGAAATCTAACATAGAGAAATATTTCATAAAATCCATCTTATACCTTCCAGTCCTTTAACTGAAGTCTCAGGGATAAGAAGCAACACAAGCTAAACAAAATGAGGGCAAGGCTAAGACCTAGCTTGAAACTTCTTCTTTAGTACGACTGACATCTAGCAACCCTAATCCATATGCACTTTGGCATTTATGGAGAGCCTGATAAGGTACGTCAGACATCAGATTTCCAAACTTAGTTTTTACTTTAGCACAGAAATAACAAACTAGAAAAAGATAGCTCTGTCAATAGGAAAAAAATATATATCTAATAGGACAGAGACAAGACATGAAGACAGATCTACCAATTGTCCACTTGATCCCAGTGTAATCTTTTCCAGAGTATCTTTTCCACCAATATTTCTTTCTATTACAACAATTCTCAGTGGCTCTTGTAAACCCTTCTGGGTTCCCATAAAGGTCATTTTCTCTCCATATTCTTGGAATTTGTGCTCTGGTTCTGCTCCTTGCTGCATGTTGGCCCCTTCTCCTCTCAGCAGGTACTAGCACTAACACCTCTTGAGTTTCCTCCTTCACAACCCCTTTCTGCCTTCCAGTATTTGAAGGGAGGATCTCCATTAGATTTTTAGTTTGAGGCAGGAGGGCATCAAATTGCTGTCTTGGAACATCAGACTAGCTCTCTTTTGGATGAAACCAGAAGAAACCCTCCAGAAATACATCTAATGGGCTCCAAATACTGAGAGCATTCAAGCCACAGAACCATACTAGAGCTCGTCCAAAGCCATCCTCCAAAATGCAGATAATATGGATGCTGCATCCTCAGTGCCGACACTTTCACTGCTCCTATGGGCCACACTACTTGCTCAAAAATAAAGTTACTTTTGCACTAGTAGGAAAAAGAAGTCTACTCCCTTGCCTTCATGTGAGGGTTCAGCCTACCCCAAAGTACAGCACTAAGATTAAATTAGTCAGGTAACCTTCCTCCCAACTGTCCAGATAGAATACAGAATATATTTTATTTACACAGGAAACCAAATAAAAATCAAGTAGGTCTAGCGTCTCACAGCATCTGTTATATACGTGACTACCACAGTACCTCAGAAGGAAGACTTCACTGGTAGCTAAAGGATTCGTCGGAGAGGTGGGAATTCTGGTTCTAATCATGCTGTTTGCTTTGCTTTCCCTTCTCTTGCTGTCTGTCTTCGTTCTTCTCAGAGAACTCCTACTGCATAACATAGTGGAAGAGAGTATAAAGCAATACACTCTTTGTTCCAGGATGTAACTAGGAGTTAGAACTGAGCTACCTGACCGTATTAGGACTTAGGTCATTATGAACATACCCAGATGAGACACTGAAGAAAAATTGCTAGCAGAAGGGCTGGATGGAGACGTTATAAATGCCAATGAAACACTAAAGGACATTTAGGCACTTTAGGATTCATCTATGCTGTACAAAGGTGAGATACAGACACACCAAGCCAATGTTAGTCAGACTTCTACATCCACACATTTTGGTTCCACCTGGTACAGAGAAACAGCCAAAGTCCTGAAAGTAATCTAGTCCTGCTAATACCTAGCCCTGACTATCAGCAGCACTTAGTAAGTCAGACAGGCAGGAATTTTGAAAAGATGGAAATATAAATCTTCAGCCTCAGAGCCAATGCAGCTTTCTCTAATTTAGTTTTTCTACTCATACTGTATATGCAGTGCGTAAAGCACACTTACATCTTCTTTGTGAATATAATGTGCAGTATTTGAATTAGCTTTCCAGGTCCCTTAAAACAGAGAATTGTAAATGTGCAGGTCATTATTTTTGTTTAAGCAGAGAGAGACTGATCAACATATTCCACATTTCCAGCTAAAGTGAAGTCAAATTGTTCCCCCAACCTGAATTTGATCTTAAACCTAGTCCTTCTTTTGAAGTTCTAGGTAATGTTAACATAAATATAATCAGAAGACTTCTAATAGTAGGAAGCTTTTTAATTTAGCAGGAAAAGGCATAACATGATCCAATGGCTGGAAATCTTATAATGCACAGAGAATAGGACTCTGCAGATGAAGCAAGGTGGCACGGTTAATAACTGTAGGACCTGAACCTCATTTGTTCCAAAACTTGGGATGCATGTAATTAATACATACTTAAGGCAATAGAATTCTGCCTGATGAGCTGAATTCCATCTCTGATTTTATCAAGAAATTTCTGTGTCAGGCAAGTCAAGAGTTAAATTAAGCTTTTCATAAATGGCTTTCCTAATCTTTTATTTCTTGGATATCCAGATTGAAAATCTAGGTTCTGCTTTACAGAGATGCTGAATATTTACAGCTGAAGTCCATGGAGAACAAAAATACTTTAAAATTGCTAAAGGCTCTGAAAAATCAATTTCTTTGTGTTCCAAAATTCAAAACATACAATGCAGTTGCTTAGTGCACCAATTCCTCATATGCAAATGGTGAATATTTTCTTGTTATTTGATGGGCATTTGAAGACAAATTCATTACGCTTATAAAGGAAATACTTTTGCTCTACTTAGCTGTGTAAAAAAAGGTAGATGACAGTCTGATAGAACTTTTTTAAAGCATTACATGCCTCTGTAGCTACTTACAAATTCTTCACCTGGGATCACCTGGGTATATGTGTCACCTCCACATACCAGTGGTATGATAGAACAAGGCCCAGAACTATACCATCTCTACTACTCCAATTCTTTATCCTCTTTCTTCATGCACTGGTTTCCATTGAAAAGAAACCTTGGTGAGCTGATCACACTAGGACCTTGCTAAGTTCCAATCAGCAGAAGCAGAGACTACAGGCTAGCAAGCCAAGAGGAAGTAACCTATTCTCTCACCAGGTCAGGGCTTACACATGGTGTGCTTAATAGGACATGAACTACATATTGAAGACAAAGCACATATTAAACAGCTGCCTATTCAATAGATGCTGTCTATTCTCAGCAATGGATGAGGTAGACTTCGTATTGAAAAAGGGCTGATAATGGCAAGATCATTTGAAAACCAAGCATAACACATGCATACAGAGGTGACATATAATGCATATGAAAGCTCATAATTCTGCAGGCAATGTTGAGACTGGCATTTGCTAAATATTATAAAATACACTTTTATTATATATTTTTATGTGTTACTCATCACATACTGCTTAGCAGTTTTAAGTAAGAAAAACAGTACTTAGTAATCCAGGAAACTATAAGGCTCTCCAATTCAATCAGACATATGTTCAGGCAGACAATAGCTTGTAGTAAAGAAAAATAGGATACTCAGACAAAGAACATTAAATTCTGTCTATATTTCACTTGAAACAACAGCCAAAAGCATTGCTTGTAACAGTCATTTTGAACATTGCCAATGCTTTGGAGAGAGATGGGAGAGCTGCTTGGCAGAGCAGTCAGGTGTACTAATGAGATAAGGGAGCTGGAGAGTTTCTTTAAAAATAGTTGTCTGAGAAGTTGGGAGGAGGAGTTTAAGAGGGTTTTTTTATTTATTTATTTTTTCCTTCTGCAGCCATACATGCTCAAAGAAGGATTCATATTGCATATCTCAAAGGAACCTGTATAATATACCTGTAGAAAATATCAACAAATTGTAAGTAGTGCCCAGCAACTTCTGCTCTCAGTGAGTGCAGAGATGATGAAAAGGAAGCTAAACAGCAAATTGAATAACATAGCCTCTAAAATACATCACAGTATTCAGTTCATGTGTAGCCAACATTCTCAACATTTCTTTGGCAAAACAATACAAAACTATTGCCAGTTCTGCGTAGTCTTGCAATTTCATTTCATTTTTAGAAATGTTGCATTCCTTCAGTTCTGGAGGAGAAAGTCAGTGTGCAGAGAATGTTGAAGAAGTATCTTTGTTCCATATCACATCTTCCATATGTAACTGACTGTCCTGCTTATTCTCTTGGAAAAAGAAATCAATGAAAACAATTACTTAAGTGGAAATTATATGTTTGATGGTTCAGCAAAGTTCAATTATTTCCAAATGTGGAAGGCCTAACCTTTGTTGATGAGTTCAAATAATTTAGATTATTCATGCAAACTAGAAATGACTCAGAAAAAAGACTCTTGACTTATAAAATGGTCTCAGCTCATTTTTTCTCTTAATTATCATTGCAACTTGTTTAAAACATACCCAGACTGTTATGAAATCATACATCATACAAAAAATAGGGAGATCTGAAGAATTTTCACTATTTCCTTTTAATCTGCAAACTTTCCAGTTAGTACATGAACCATTTAGTTCATACCCTTTAAGCTTTACATGTATTTCCTTCCAAGAAAGAGGACAGAAAGCATGGCTTCAAAAAGAGCTGAGCTAGAGATTTCTTTAGTTTAATGAAATCCTTCAACTTTTTATATAAGAAAGAAACAATATGGATATAAAATTTGCATGTGCATTTATGTGCTTTCAAAGTTAATGTTCTTCGGATCTTTTGTCTCATAAACCTTTGGGGTTTTCTGGAAAAAAATCACACAAAAAATAACTGCTTTGTATATTTTAAGAAATAAAAATAACTCATTATGCTTTTTATGAACATGAGATGATCATATCTTTTTTGAAACACCTCTATGCAACTGTAAACTACAAAATGCTCTTAGATCTTTAGGAGATCAAAAAGCTCATAGCTTTGAAAGTAACTCAGTTCTAACTGCAGAAGCTTCTTCATACTTAGATATTTTATGATTGCTAAAATTCTGAGTATTTAAAGTCAGGATAGAGACTGATGGAAGGTGGGATAAAATACTTCTTGTACAACTTTGTGCTCCCATGGGTTTAACAGAGCCTACTTGGCAAGCTTGCTTGCATCAAAAATAATTTGGGGGGCCTTGGTCAGCAAGAACATTACCCTTTTAAGACACTTATAATTTCTTCAGAAATTCTGTCCTGACTGATCTCATTAAGACATTACTCTGATGTAATTGGGACTTCTGTATCAAGCTGCTGAAGTTGACTAGATTTGCCCTCATTCCATCTGAGAAAGAACATTTTCTTTCTCCATCCAAATGAGGTGGTTCCAAATGAGTCTCTTCTGCCAACAGAACAGGAATGAGGTCAGCTAAAGGTGACAGAATTAACCAACAAATGCCTTTCAGCTCTAATGAATCACAGGATCTGCTTCTCTATTCAATTTGGTGAACCAAGAGACAGATAGATGTGCATATTTAATTATTTTTCCCTTTCTCTTAATTGAAAATTAAAATTGAAGAATTATATATATGAAAAGTGAATGTGAAATTGTTAAAATCATTTATGAATTTTTGTTCACATCTCAAAATTACACTGTACACATTTTTGTCAAAATTTCAAGCAACACTGGTTATTTTGGATCACTATGCAACTGACTGTCCCAGCAACAAAATAGTCTGCTTCTTCACCTTCTAATTGCATTCCTGCTGTCTCCTAAGGAAAATGGAAACCTGACGCAAAAGAAAGACAGCATTAAAATGTAGTATGGAAGGGAGTCACACCAAACCAAACAAGGATGAACTCAATAGTCAAGAGTTATATTTAGGCACACTCAAGTGGGACACAGGAAAGACTACTTATGAAGGTTAGATAGTTCAGAAGTTAGGAAATTAACCTTAGATTTAGAAGCCATGCATTCAATTCCCTGCTGTGCCACAGACTTTCTAGGTGTATTTGTGGTCAATTCTTTTTACCTCTGCCTTCAATTCAATTTCTCACACGCAAAACTGAGAATAATTGCTCTTCCCAATCGCAATCCATTGATAATTTTCATTTCTTGGATATTATAGGGGCTTAGGACACATAGGTTTAGATAAGGGCAAACAGAAGGAAAAATAAGCAGAGGTTTTTGAGAAGCTGAATTGCCTTGAAAGGGGATACAATTATACTCATTGAGACAAGATTTGCCTTCCACAGGCTAGAAGTCAGATTGCTGGGATTTATATTGTAATGTCCCCTGTCCACCACCCTTAAATCCCCTCCTTCTCTCCATTTATCAGAGTTGTAACATTACTTTGGCCCAAATTTTGTGCTACAATAGTGATATTTATTAATATGGTGCCCTTTTATTTTAAATCCGTAATTTAAAGCAACTGTGAAAGTCAAGACTCAGCAAAACCTATATCCAGAAGTTCACAGAAGTCTTGGTAAGGATGGCATTTTTATTAAAACTGGTCCTAAATTATATCACTTACACAATTTGTGGTATTATACAGATGTATCTATCAGAGGTTGTTTCTTTTCATGTTGCCTCAAGTGTAGAACAATTTGTAAAGATCTAGTTCCTGATTGTATCAGTTTCTGTAATTTCATGGAAAAAATATTTTTCTAGGTCTTATGTTTATGCTCTCAATGTGAGCTGATGAACTACTGAGACTGAAGCATATATATTGTTGCTCTGAATGCCAGCATGAGCAGGGCTCTTCTAAATTGTATCAAATCATGAGGTTCCTCCTCAAAGAAGATAGTCTTCCTCATTAAATGTCTTTTCATGACCTAAGAGTAGCAAAAATAGTCCATAAGACCAGACAGTAGTTTTATTATTATGCAGACCCACAGTCTCTCTTCCTTATAGCAAACATATAGACAACTCAGCTGCACCTTCAGCTTTCTCATACCTTTTAAGTACTTCTGTAGATCATGTATTCACATGGATACTTCATGGAGTGTATGATAGTGAGGGCAATTTAGTTGGGAGTAGAGCATAATGGTATTATAATCCTTGTTATTATATATCATAAAAAAGGTACACTTATTAGCATCACCTAGTCCAACATCACCTCTTAAGAGGCATCTGCAAAACTGCACAGCCCTCTTCCCCACTTGGGTGGGTCAGGTCGTGTTTTTGATTTGGCCCTTAAGTGGAACAATTTATCCTCAGCGAAGTGAGAGTCACACTTCAGTTAATGATGATGCTGAAGCCGGTAGAGGACAATATAATGGTTGACATAAATATTTTGCTTCTGATATATTAACAGAATCATCTGGTTTCCCCAGGAAGAAAACTATTGCTTTCCATCAGCTTGGTCCTACTCCTCATAAACCAAAGTAAAATTAAGAATAAAGATCTGAGGCACAAATTTAACTCAAGAAAGAATGCACTAAACACTATCAAAGAATTGGAGGAAATATTTCCAAATATTTTTAAATTGTTTTCATCAGTTATAAATTTTTATCTCAATCTGATATAGTGATCCCTTATAGCACTCCCAGTGACTTCTCAAATCAAGTATAATTTACAGCCTGTGCATGGCTTTGAACTCCCTTGATAAAGTCTTGGAGATACAGTCCATTGACATCAATTAAACTGCTATCAGTAGGCTTTAGTGTGGGCTTATAGGACAAGGGAAAAGTACAGAGATTAAGTTGCTCATTAAAAAGCAGATATAATCAAGCACTGATAAGTTGGTTTCTTTTAAATGTTCTGAAAATGTCTACATACATAAAATTTATAGTGGTATAATAGATGGTGTCAAAATGACATTTTAAACAAATACAAAATAATATACACAGCTTAAAATCACCTAATCATGGACTTGTACAATATTACTACATAATAATGATATATTAGATATCCATTATCCTATGAAAAAGTTTGCTAGTATGGATTTATAAAATAAGCTTCATCAATTTTCTCAACTGGATTAATGAGAATGATCACTTTTACTATTTGGTTGGAGAATTTTGCCTCTTAAACAAAATCAAAAACTAGGAATTCAATCACAAAAATGCATTACAAAACTAAGACTTGCATACTAAAGTGCATAAAACCCTAAAAATGAAGCGTTTAATCTAATATATTGCATACTACTCCATATTTAGCACTTTTTCACTCTTCTTGTTCTTTTTAAGATCATGTTTTAAGTCAGGCTTTCTGTGCAAGTTTTCAATCTTTTTTGTGCAGTTAGAGCAAGATGCTTAAATACTGCTTCAGAGAAGGTTTGGAGGGTTCCCTTTGAATATTTGAAATCAAACACCCTAGCTCAATAAATTTTTAGACAATTTTGTTTGAGATATGTTTCCAGAGCATAAGGAAAGATTATTTCCTTAACCATTAGCCTTACTTCCCATTTCAGTAGCAGGGGTCCAGCCTGCAGAATCCTGAAGCAGACCAGGGCCCTGATGAAAGGAATACAACCAATATGCCAATATGCCAATGACCAAAAGTATGCTTAGAGAAATAAAGATATCTCTCCTTAACACTTGCATAACTAAAAAATGTCTTCCCATTCAACTTTTCTACGTCAGTGTGTTTTATTTTTCTAGCTGCCTTTCTTTCCCCTCTCCTTTTGTCTCATATTGTTTCAAAATGATAGGAAGTAGGGAGGCACAAGACTGTCTGCATGGGACACTTACTGATTTTTGATTGCTTCCAGTGTTCACTGGGTGTGAATCAGATCCCAAGTTCCTGAGTGACAGCAAACACACAAATCAATCCAGCTGTAATAACAACTGACCAGAACGAGAATCATATCTCTATTCAGTTTCACATTGATTCTGCCCTCCTAAGAAAAGACCTTCTGCATTGAATCAAGAACTAAGGAACTTAAATACTTCAGGTTACATAAAATGTAGCCCATTTTTATATAAAAAGATGGTAGACTGTATCCTAACCCAAGTGAACCACTGAGGCTCCAATTAGTATACTTACAGTATATGCTAATGTAGCAATCTAGTAAATGCTCCAATTTATAATCCCCCAAAGACCAAAAAACAATCAGAGCCACTAGTAGATGCTGTTTCTTGGAAAAAATGAAACATTTTGATTATTTTTTTTCCTAAAAGTTGGTTTCCAGTGTAATTACTGAAACAAACCATTGTGCAATAGTAGTCATTGCTGTGACAGCAGCCTTCCACTTACAGTAGATCCTACAATAGAATCGTAGTTGTCCACATTTGGCACGGCCATGAAGGCAAGCCACAGAAACATAAACTATGGCTTAAACAGTAGACTGATCAGGAGGAGTGTGAAATGATCCTGTTCCCAACTTTATTCCTGCCAGAACATGGCTGTGTTACCTGAACTTGGTTGTGACAGCCGTCACCAAAGGGGTGCAGCACGTTGTGTCCGGTGGCCTGAAGTATCAGAAAGTAGGAGTGGGAAACCCTTTCTGGAGACAGGGATCCTCATCCAAAGTCCCTCTGTGAGCCCTATGCGCCACAGTAGCCACCAGCCCAGCTTGCGGAGCGGGGTGCCATCCTTCCTTCCCCGCATAGGCTTCCCCCCTCTCTGTCTGGCAAAGGCAGCCTGGCCCCAGGCCTGAGTCCTCTCACCCTAAGAGTGACAAAACTTTGTTTTCAGTTACATGCGAAGTCACTGAAGCCAGTCCTGACAGAAAGCCATGATCACTCATCCTGTCCTTGCTCATTTTCCTTAGTAAAACACATCTTTACGAGTTAAAAGGGAACACATCTTCTGGTGTAAACAGGGACTCAGTCTAACATTTCTCTGAAGGCACTCATAATCAGATTGCATAAATCATATAGTTAACCTTTTAACACAATAGTTTTAATTAATACTTTTTTAATCATACATGACAAGATATATCTGCTAATGAGTGATGACACAGGCTAGAGAAATTAGTATAATATTAAGCCTCTGGAATTCTGAATTAAGTCTGACTCTATTAACGACCTGAACAGACTTCTGCAACTAGCTTAGGCCCCAGTTCAGGAAAGCTCTCAAGTCTACGTTTAACATCAAATGTATGAGTAGCCCTATAGACATTTTGAAGTAGCTTTCTGAATCAAAGTCCTCACTTTAGGTATCTTTGTATCTCCACTTGGAAAATAGGGAATATCTAACGAGGAGAATTAAAAAGCATTTGGGGCTGGAAGATGTCACTCTCATACTCATCTACTTTATTTTCTAATTTGTTCAGACATGCTTTTTTCCTTAAATACATCAAAAGAAGATAGGAAAAAAGACTTTATTTCCACATAATGTTAGTGATGTGTTTGCTGGTCCAGTTCACTAGAAGATCCACAGAATATGAAGATTTCCCCTAAGACCTTCATCGTTACTGGTGTAGATCTCATCACAATTCAACACACTTATTGCTCTGGCGCTTTTCACAGATGGCTGTGACACTAGTTTTCCTCCTTTGCTTTTTTTAGCAACCATACTTCAAAAAAAAAAAAAAAAAAAGAGCAGGACTAACAAATCTTGTTAAGATTCTGACATAAAGCACTGAAAGGATAGAAGAAGTCTCAGCTAGGAGTGAAATGTACCATATGCCCTCCAACAACTATGCATCATGTAGAAGCACCTTTGTGACTATCTTATCGTTCCCAGTTGTACCTGGATGTCTGAGGAGATAAAACTTTCACTTCAAGTTGTAATTTTCTTTCTTTTCATTATTTTCTGTCAGTTTCTGTAATGCACTTTTTGGTATAGTTTTTGTATGAGATTTTACATAGATAAATTGGACTAGGTAATTAATGGGTCCATAGACATCCTCTACTATGATCATTTTTAGTTCAAGAACATAAACTAATTTTAATTAATGGGGCTGAGTTTTAACCTACTTGCTTTTTATAAGACTTATTAAAGATAAAAATGATGTATGGAGAATGATTGTCTCTGAGTGTGTTTTAACCCTTATTTGCATAATAACAGAGATTGTGCATAAGCTTTATAGTAATCATAAATGTATATTAATGAAGACATTTATAGACACATGAAAATGTACACCACGTAAGGAAAAAAATCTTGGTTATTAATGTTGACAGATTCAATACAGATGATGTTATGTATGATAATATTATTATAAATCCTTACTGTTATGCATGGGCTTATATTAATATTGTCATTATGAATCATATTCAGTCCATTCCCATGAGAAAATAAAAATACGTGATGGCAATACACAATGGCAAAGAGGCATTGTCATGTTTATATTAATGTCAAGTTCAAATTAAAATTCATTCTAATATTAGTGACAAAGACATTGTTTTGCATTTAAGAAATAATAAGTATTCCTATTAATGTTGCTAATAAATTGATATTGAAATAATAAACTTCAATAACTATAGACTGTGTGGTTTTGTTGTCAAAATAAATGGAAAAAATCTTTTGAAATTACTGGACAACAAAAAAGTAATATGATGTGCAGACTCTTTAAATATGAAAACTATGGTCCTAATTCTTTTTCCTGATGACATTTATTTTACCCTACTGTGGGTTTATGGAGTTCATCATAGTTACTTTCGAATCTTATGCCACTAAGAGCCTTGTTCAAAGGCTAGAGGAAGAGGTGACGCTGGGTGCTGACTCCGCTGGGCATTCTTGGATTCACTGAGCAGAAAGTCTCCACCTTCCTTCACTCCAGCCTCTCAAGGACAAGATACAGTGGTAATTAGCTCTGCTCGGGCCTTTGCTAGAAGAATCAGGCTTTCTGTTTACTTAGTTACATTTCTATGTATTTTCTTTTTTAAAAATTGAAAACAATAGGCCTATTTCATTTAAGATATTCATTAGCATCATGATTGGAACTATGTTTCAACTTTCTCTCAACCATGGAATTGTTTATTACATATATAATATAGTCAACTTTTTGTACTCGTCTCATGAGAACAAACTAAACTTGGAGGCTGTTATTCACAAACACAAGGTTAAGCCTTGCATCATTTTTCTCTCTCCATTTTTTTTTTCATTTGGGCCAAATAAACAGGACAAGATCTACATAGAGAAAGGGTTCAGAGTGTTATAATTCTCCAGCCAGATGTTAAAACAATGTCTAATGCACCAGAAAATATAGTGAAAAGAACTGATGACAATTAATATTTGCATTGAATTATATTGCTGCTCTAAAGAGGGTTTAAATAAAAATAATAGTTGATACTTGGGAAATATAATAGCTACACATGAAGAGTTTTTGTTTTGGGAAAGCTGAGTTGTATATAGGTTTTCGTGGACACATTGGGCACACATAGTACAGCTGCACATGTGAATGGACTGTGTGCACAAATGACTCTAAAAAGCTATCTATTCATTGAGTCACTTAATTGCCATGGTTACTTGCAATAAATACTTTGCAATTTAAGCAGATTTTTTCATATATTTCTATTGAGACTTTGTTCTTGTTTCTTGTTTTTTGTTTCTTTTGTTTTTTTTAATCTGGATTAAAAAAAAAGAAGACAAATTCCACTCCCATTTACACTAGTACAAACCAATTAGATTAGTACCACTGAGCTGAAATGAGGTATTCTGCAATCACACTGGTCAAATCCTTAATTAATCTACATGGAAAAAGTCATTTCAAAATAAACATTAACTACTAGTCTGCACTAGGGCCTACATACAGATTCCCTAGGTAGTAAGTATACAGAAACTTTGAAAATGATGACAAACCTAAGAAAAGAATCTAACTCTAAACTGAAAAACAAAAAAAAATGACAAATAAATATTGCATCAAATCTGTCCAAATCAAAACATATAATGCTATCTGCATAGTCCTAGTCTTCTTTCTTGTTCAGCAAAAGATGATCTCAGTAATGCATAGGATGCCATTTCAGACAAATACTTTAATGGAGTGATTACTTTTAATAATATAAATTATCTCATTAAAACCTATTTACAAAATCAGAGAGCAAAATAGCTTAGAGAGCTGCATCCTTCAATCTCTTTCTGTAAAGCACTCATCTTTAGCATAGAAGGACAGAACTTTAAACGGAGGTCTTGGCAGAAAAGTAAAAGAAAACTGTACTCTAAAGTATGTTTGAGAGCTGATTTTTCCACTTAATGTGCAGTATTGAAATCAAGGGTTTTTCTTTAGACAAATACTCAGACTGCCTTGATTTGTGTATGGATATCTTTCACATAAATCACTGATGGTGCTACATGTAGCTCATCTCTTTCGAATACCATTAAAACTGAAGAAAAAGACATTGTTTTTCCCCCTTCTTTTTACACCCTTCCTTTTCATTCAGGAAGGATGATAAACCATTGCTAACTCATGGAAAGGAATGAAATATAGACAAGCTACACAGTAGCCTACTCCTTAAGCTGACATGGGATCAGCATCTAAAGTGTTCCCTTTCAGAGAAGCAGCTTACCTACCTTCCATAAGTATGTGAAAGTTTGTGTCTTTTCTATGTTTTGTCAATGCTTGTTTCTCTCATCCTCTCAAATCTCTTTGAATTGAGTTGTGTGTATCTGCGAAATGAATCCAAGACTCAAATAAGTTGTTGACATTCTCTAACCCCACCCAAGAAAAGTTTTTTTTTTTCCTTCTGGCAATGATACCTGACAATAAAATTCTAGCTTCTACAACAGGTCTACAGAAAACTAAAGAAAGACCACAGTGCCAGTGAAGGAAACACAGCTCTATCACTCTCATTTAAACCAACTGGCAAAGCCAGTGAGGATAACATGAATTTTCTTACTAGCTTATTTCTTAACTTTTTACATGACTGAATTTCTGACACATTGTAGAATGTCATTTCGAAATCCTATTCCAGGTTGCAAGAACAACAATAATCTCCACGATGATGGAACAATATGGGCCCTGGGACTATATCTCAATCTATCAAACGTCACTTGGAAACACATGTTTTAACAAGGCTCGTAGGTTTAATTTTATATAGAAAAAGAAAGGTAACAAACTCCTCTGAAAAATCCAGTGTCTCGGTTGGCTTCTGTCAGGCTGTGTTCATGCCACTGCTGCTGTAGAGGGGATTCCAGCCTGGGCAGCTTAGCTGTCTCAGGTATTGCTTCTCACAATTTTTTAACATTAACTTAAGGCAAGGTTTTTCTTTGAAATATGGCTTTAAGAAAATGATGGTACCAGAAACCTTGTCTCTGGGGTCTACAGATATTTTAAACTGTAGGGAAAATAAGTCCAGACTTTCGGAAAATGCATTCTTATCCAGGAATATCACTCTCAGTGTCACCTGATAAAGCTCCTATGATATCATGGCAAACCTCAAAGCGCTCGGATCTGCTTCTCAATGACCTTTACCTCATACTTTTCATTTCAAATTTTTCCTTTTATTCCTGACTCCAAAAAAAAACACTTGCAAACATTTACAGACCTGGTGAGCAGCATATAATTCTGCTTTCCCCTTCTTTCTGCAACATTATATTCCTTTCTTATTATTTTTAACTGAATGAGTTTCATAAAATAATAATGATGACAATGAAAAAGACATGCTAAATGCATTCTTGTAACTGCTACAGCATGATTACTTTCTGAAGCATGCACTCCAGTGTTTTCACCAAAATTGATGTAAAAATGATGGAATTCCCATGGGGAAAATATTTCCATTAAAAATACATTGTTTTTATATGTACCTTTTATTCCTTAACCATAATATTATGCACTTGTTCTAAGTTTGGATCATTCTCAGCAATTCTTCACCCTATTTGATAATTACATTTGTCATATATCAGCTCAAAAATTTCCACATTTCCTGTTGGCTAAGTAAAATGGTGGGGATCTTTTAACTGTTCTTCAACTTTAATTTCCTCCCTCCAACTTGCAACCATCCTCTTTCCCTTCTTTCTCCTATACTTAGTGGCACATTGCTGCAGGTGATAGAACTGAATGCAATAGTCCAGGTGTGATCTCACCAGAGAGGTACAATATTGCTGTTAGGCAGAACGATTGTTCCATTGGGTTTACTGTGCAAAATCACATTGTTTTTTCTTGCCATTACACTACATTACTAGCTCCTGCCTATTTTTATTTGACATGTGTCATAGTATCCCCTTCCGAGGAAAAGCTTTCAGTAAGTACCTCTGTGGGAATAAAAACAATAATATTTCCTGTGGGCATTTCTGGTCTGGGAAGATTTACTTTCTTCCTCATCATTCTGCAGGAAGAGGAAAGAATTTGGCACCATATCACACAGACCCAAGAGTCCAAAGAAGACACATTTAGCCTAATTAGGACTCATTCGCTGAAGCTCCTTACATACATAAACATATATTAGCACTTAAAAATGCCTGATATAGTGGAAGACCTCATGAAAATAAGCTATTATTACTTTGCAGATACCCCAATCTAGACTCATCTTCCAATCTCTTTTAAATTTCTAAATGTCTAAAAAATTCTCCCAAGCACAAGAAACAAGAAGAATTGTACCAAGAAACTTGCTGACCCCTGTCTAAATGTCACACAAGAGATTCTGAGCATAGACAAATCTCTTTTCTCTTGGTTCCTATGGAAACATCCACCTTTATTCATCTTCCATCACCATATAGTTTATTTCTCCTATCTCTAGGTATTGTATTTCTTCAATTCCCAAAACGCTTGAATTGAATATACTTTCCATATCTACTTCTAATGTGATTTGACACTTTCTTTGTCACTGAGAGAAGCAGCTTTCTGCAAGATTTCAAGGAAAATCTTGCAAAAATATCCATAACTTTACTGGGGAAAGAGGTGAGCTGTGAGGATTTCTATCTAAAACCGTTCCTATTTCAGACATGCTTCTACCAAAAAGGCTATGGACATTCACCACCAAGACAGACAATGATGGTTGAAGATCAAACCCAACCTCTCTCAAGCATAAGAATCACACACTTGCCTATAAAATTGACCAAGATAATAACTGTATGCACCTGTTTATCTGCAGATAGAAATGTGAAACACAGATTAGGCAAAAAAATTTGAACATTTTGCCTCCTTTTCTGAAGCAAAATGATATTTGTGATGTGCAAATACATCTAATTTTAACATTGGAAAAGCATAATTTCAAAAGAAAACATGATAGACTGAGTGATATTATTATTATTTATTAGCTTAAAGCAATGACTAGATCATTACACTCTTGCTACATTTGCTGGTAAAGAAAAAGGAAGGGGAGCACAAGAAGAAAGAAGCCCCTTTCTGACTGTCACAGACCAAGTTCTGTAATAATAATAATGTCATACTTAGGGGAGTGAGTGTTTGCAGTTCCTGGTAAAGAGCAAACTGTATCTGACCTTTAAATTAATAGTTCTTCACATTTTTAGTTACATCAATTCTTCCACCTCCTAAAATATGGGCGTTGTTTTTAACAAAGATAATATCACTAATGAAAATTACAGTGTGAACTCATTAATAACTATATCATCAAAGTTGGGGTGTAGCTAACTCTGAGGGGCAAACAGAAATGTACATCTGTGGATAAGGTATGGGGGAAATATTTTAAAACAGTTCTAACACCAAAGCCAATACATGTCATGTATTTACCACTAAACAGCAGTGATAGAACTACATATTGAAGCTTGATAAGAAAGCAAAATGAATAGCAAGTGCTGGGCATTCTTCAAAAAAAAAAATATAAGACCCCAAGTAACCTTAAACTAGCAGATTTTTCTGCACTCTTTGCATTTGTACTAGATGATACACAGAGAAGATAGTCACATTTATCATTTTGAAACATGAAAGAATTTCAGACAGGACTTACATTTGGGGCCACATCAGTCTCAAGGTTGCCTTTTTGCCAATGTGCTATAACATTATTGCACTCAGGGTGCACAGCTGACAGTCACTGTTCTGCAAAAACGACAGAAAATAGGGAACAGGAGTAAGCAGTTTCACTTCTTGCACACAAAATGTCAAGCTAGCTGTTATCTTATGGCCTAAGTGATTAACAGAAATACACAGTCATTTCTGAAGCTGTTTACTGTATCCACCACGAAGGCAGCCAAATTCCCAAGCTATCTGAAATCCTTTGCTTCCGATTCTCAGGGTTGCCTGCTTATATTAGAGAGGATGCTTCAATCTCTCACAGTGATTTTGCTGCCAATTTTTTGTGTGCTGTTATTTTCTAACTCACTTCCCTTTAAGTAATGTTCTCTCTTACCAGAGGGATGAAGTGATCAGGCACTTTTCTGTACAAAGAAGCCACCAATCAAACATTTGTTGCATAATTTAAACATGTGGCAAGGGAGAGACTACCGGTACAATTCCATTGTGTTGTTTACCCAGTGTACCCAGATAAATTCCCTGAAGACACTATAAGCAAATAAAAAAGATGTTGTCTTTTCTCTTTCTCTTACTCCCTCATTACACACTGGGCTTTCTTCCAAAATCCTGGAGGTCAGCCTTGGGGGAGGAGGGTGGTGTTTATAACTTAATCCTCAGAACCTGGAATCTACTTTTTTTTTCACCTAAAATAACAGAAAAAAAGCCTTTCTTTCTGTTTTAGACTTTTCTTCTAAAGAGGAAGTTGGATTTTGAGCTCTGTTGAGAATTACATTTCTATTTCTTTCTTCCAAATGTGTCTGTTTCAAAAGATCTTTAATTTTCTAGTGCAAAATAGCCTGATTTTTCTGTCCAAATGTCTCCTGCAATGCAGAATACTTAAATCTGGCCCCTCTGACAGACTGCAGTTAGTTATATTTCATTTTCTAAATCTGAGATAATTTATTATGATAAATAAACCACTTTATTTTGGCAGCGTATTACATCAGTAATTGCTCTTGTATTGGCTGAATGGCTTGTTAAGAACACATTTCTGTTATAATAATTTTGCTCTTACATAGCTCAATGAAGTGCTTGTCACAATTATATGCTATAGTTGTAGTAAAGATATTGCATTTATACATATTTTTTTCATTAAGGTAGATCCTAGATCATCTACACAATATACTTGTGAGAAGATACAGAGACTCTGAGATTCATCAGGAAAAAAAGGGTTAACTTTTTTTAGGTGTACAGGGAACAAACTCCAGTACAAGCAGTCTAGATTGAGTATCTGACCCTCTACTATTTACATCGTTAGATCCAAATAACAACTGTCTTCCACTAAAAGACTATTTGGAAATTGCATCATCAAATATTAAAAAGCAGCAAAGCAGACAACACAGGAACAGGAATATTCCATATTCCAACGTTTCTTAAACTATGGTCCCTGGAAGTCATAGGTTAAAGGCCCCACACCATTCTTCTGAAAGTAAATGTTTTTTCTTCTCCACTCCTAGCAGAGATATGGTAAAATAGACAAAAATCCAAACTTTAAAAATGGAGTTGTGTAAAAGGCAAATATATTTGCTGTGTATGTTCACATATGCAGACTAAGAAAGAGGTGCCATCCTGCAGAACACACTTCACACACAAATTTTACGTTGTACTAGATGCAGCTATGAGAAGGAGAAAAACATTCCTCCGATTTTTGAGCATTTCTGGCCAAAGTCTTTAATAGGTAGTTTACTACATGTTACTTCAGTAATGATAGAAGCAGAACCTTTGATGGATTTAGCACCAAAGTGCCATAGCAGTATTCGTTCCAGACTTATATGTGCATCCTACTGACTTTGACAGACAACTATAGCCAAAGTCACCTAAGCCTTCTTTTCTCCAAGAGCATGACCCAAAATCTTTTGATATCTCTATGTTAAATGGTACAATGACTATTTTAAAGCAGCTAGCCCCATAAGTATCACCAAAATCCAGAGCTATGACCTATGTTCCCTGTGCAATACGAGGAGAGAATGCAGTGACTCAGTAGCATGATTCAGAAACCCATATCCTCACCTGGGGACTAATTGGAGTCAGGCAGTCAAACATGCAAACCCATAAAATCCTGGGTTTTTTTCAGATCTAAGCCCCTGAGCCAGGACTCATCCACAAGGGGATTCGGATGCTTTCCCCTCTTCTCAAGTCTTTTTTAGAGCTTGTGTTTGTCAGGTGGGAGATGAGAAGTCTGTTTTCGGCTAACCAGTTTTTGTGGAGATAATAGTTTGACATCTCTGTGATGTGAGATATGGCAGTTGCTTTGCTGCCTTAGCCAAACAGGTAACCAGAAATGTGGTATTTTCCACTGAAGACTGTTTGGGCCTGCAGGCCCATATATTTTTCCAAACGCTATCTAAGGTCTGTAAAAGTTAAGAAAATAACTCACTGATCTACAGGGAGCAATGTGCCTCAGAGGAGTATCTTGGTATTTCCTAGAAAACTGCTGACTTAACTGGTGAATTGGCAGACACTATACTTTCATTTTTGTAGAGTGTATCACTATATTGGCTTGGGAGCTGGGCATCCTAGGATCATTTTCACATTTAAAATAAAAAATGCAAAGCAGTGACGATATAGCCAGCAGGGCAAGCTTGTGCCTCTGTCCATCTTTTAGTGACCATGTGCAGTGAGTAGGCCAAAAGGCATGATAAAGCACTTTACAGCACATGCTCTGCCATTAAACAGGAAGTTCTCAGGGAACTGAGACTACAGACTGCTGCTTTCCTACTAGCTGCATTCAGGAGTATTTCACAATTTCTATCTTAAAGGCAGCTGTCAGTTCCTACTGCAAATTCTTCAGTTCCACAGCTTCACAGCTAATGGACTGATTTCTAAATTGACCTCCAGTTTGTTTAACTGTAGTAAAAGAGTTCACGAGACAAGACTGGGCCATCTCTATTTCAGCTGATAAAGTCACTCCTTGCAATGATGGAAACTTCAGTACGCACAGAAAGCAGGGAGAGATTTTAGCGTTATTTAAGAATTAGCTTGGGCTGCTGAGTTTTGGTAATAAGAAAATGACTCTTTCCCTAACACTGTTAACAATCCAGGAGGAGAAAGGTATTCAACATGATTGCATTGCCAGTAAGAAAATTGCCACAACAAGGCTTTCTGGCTTTATAACCTATATTCACTTAGGTAAGTAATCTAGCTGCTAGTCTGCTGAAAATTGCCTTTTTAGTGTACTCAGAGGTAAGTGAATTTCAATGCAAATGTTTATTGCACTTGTTAGTTTCGATATCTCTCTCTCCTATTTGCTTTTCATGGTGGTGATGTTTTGGTTTGTTTGGGTTCTTTCGTTATCTTTTATTTCAAAACTTGAGATTCATTAGGAAGTTGAAATCATCAAGCTCTTTCAGAGTTCAAGGCACAGATTTAATTCTTGGCATTTCTGGTAGTTGATATGTGCTAAAGTACAAGCTTAAGTTTTAATGAGATACAGCTACAGTTAAGTGTTCTCCATGAAATATCTTTATGTAACTATCTTCTCATTTTGCTTTATGCAGTTAGGGTTAACTTTGAATTCTCTGCAAGGTCAAATATTTTGCATCAAGTTCGGAAAAGTGATGATGGGTGCTACTGCACCAGTAATATTATTCCCTATTTTCCAGTAATATTATTCCCTATTTTAACCCGATTTTGGTTTTCTAGGGATATTTCAGAGATCATTTCTCCCAAGATTATTGGAAGTGGTAACATAGAAAAGGAAGAAAGAGATGGGGCATTCATAAGCTACTGTAGATGTAATTTCAAACTATGTCAAGGACACTTACAGCATATCCTATAAATTATTCTATTTATAAAATACCTAAAAGATTTTACTCTTATGATTCTCACTTTAAGTTGGTGCATTAGCTGGTAAAGTAGTTGATGGTTGATGTGAGAAGCAACTTTAGGTCATGTTGTTGTAAATGTCAATATCACTAAAAGACACAAGGGGCTTCCAGTTTCTACTTCACAAATAAATAAACTGCATTGCTGTTATAGGAAGAAAACAGTGGATTAACTTTGCCCTTCCCAAGTGCCTACTTCTGTCATATGTACCCTGATCCATTTCTGCGAAGCCACAAGGTCAGGCTATTCAAAATGGAAAATTTCCATTGATTGTGATTCTATAGATGTTTTGGAAAATTCTGCTACAAGCCTTGCCTCATTTTAAAATGAAAAACCTGCTTGTCCATCTTTTAAACAGAGATGAAGACCATCAGAACAATTATTGGGCATCTCTGGTCTTTGAAAGATGTATCTCCAGAAAACAAGATAGCTCTCGTAATCTGCTGTGCTTTATGAAAATTTTCTGTTTCCTTAATTTTCTAAAATAAATCTAGAAAAGCAAAATAAAATTTTTAAAAAATTAAAAGCCTTTAATAGTGCAGGAAATTGTTTCTGGGATCTAAAGATTCTTAGCTAATGTAAAGATTTTTTCTGCTCCATCAAATTCAAAGTAGCTAGCCAATGTACATCAGCAAAGGATCTGATAAAGCTGTATGTTAATCCTCTTTCTTTCCTTTTATTGAAATGAAAGGAGGAAGATATTACATAGCCAGATTCTTCCTTCCCTTGATGCTATCTCTGTTAACATCGTATTGATGTTGACAATCCAAGTCTGACCAACCAGTTTAACAAAGAGCAGTGATTTGTGTAAGCTAAGGATGTGAGTGCCTTGCAGGCCTGTCTCAGAGAAGGCAGCAATTTCCTTTTGCCCTTTTTCAGTATTCTTTATACATAGCTTTATGAAAAGTTATGATATTCCCAGAGACATAGAGAGGATCTAGCTAGCCTTACTTACTCAGATCTGAAAGCTTTAAAGGTTAGTCTTGAGGGACATTATTACACTGCAGGTCAGTAATGCCTGGTAACCTTTGCCATGTCTCCTGAGGGTGAACACACATTTCATGATACCCTGTTCTGCTACAGATGAAAGCCTTTGGAAAGGCTAGTTTAAGGTTAGGAACTTTATGGAAAAATCCCCTTGAGATGACTCTGTAAGGGGACTGGGAGCATGTGGAACAGCGGCACGTTTGCCTGCCATGCCCTTCAGTCTGATGTAGCTCTATCTTTGAAGCAAAGGGACTAATAGAATTCTTGATGCTGACAGAAGCTGATAAAATATTTCAGATATAGTCTTCCCAGACCAGATGTTTTTAAGTGAAGCATTTTGGACTTTGCTGACGACGAATTTCAAAGCATGTGAAAGAAAAGACTAGGGAAGAGGCTTGGGGGTGGGGGTTGGTTTGAGAGGTTTGGAGTTTTTTAAGTTCTATTGAATTTAAGATCCACTGTTTTCTTCTCCACTTACAAGCTGAATTTTTTGTTCATTCCTTTTTTGTGATTTCTCAGCTAAGCATGAAAATTGCTCCAGGAAATTTTCAGTGGAGAATCATTTCAATTTTGTAATGCATTTGTTTCAACAATTACCATGGCCCTTATCTTAACCTCCTGAAATAGAACAAGCACAGTAGATTTTTCTTCAATGGTAGACTGAAGTGTGATAAACTCATTTTTTTAAGTTAGTCTATCAGCTTATAGTAGTGAGATTAAACAGTATTATTTGACTATTTGAACAATCATAGCTAAAGGAAATACTTGCAATCTAAAATTTCAAACTATAGTATTTTGTCTTCATGCTTTTCTTCCTTACTTATTGTGTACTTTGGCTTTTGCATTTTTGACTTTTTGTATTTGTATTTTACATTTCTTCTTGAGTTGAATGATGCTATGATGATGCAAATTAGAAAAGAGACTAAAATGGAAAGGAACAAGAAAATTCTGTCTCCTCTTGGAAATCTCTAAGATGTTCAAGGTATTTAAATTAAGCTCTTTGCTTTCTGCTTATAGCAAAAGACCAAATGCAAAATTAAGCTCGCTTTCTAGTCTGTAATTCTTAAATTCCAGCAGTGCTTGAGGGATGATTGGATCATGGGTCCATCTTTACTGATGTGAATTGGACAGATTAGCACAGAAAATCATACCCCTTTCTTGCATAAGTAAATTTCCCTTGGCTGAAGTCTGTTTTTCTACACCAACTTGAGCAAGTCATAGATCTGGTTCATGAGACATATAGGAGGAAAAGTTCAGGAGTGCAAGAAGTTCATATGACAAAAAGCCTTTTTAACTGTTTTAACTGTTTTGGCTGTGAGAAACACATTTCAGAACCAGCTCTGCTTCTAACTTTCTGTTTTGGTCCAAAAGACTAATATCATAGTGCATTGCACTTCCAAAGCAAAGGGTTTCAAAATAGCTAATCATTTTCAAGGAGCATCATTACTACATTTTTGAATTTGCTTTAGTTTGTTTTCTTACTTTATTTTTATCCCTTCCAGATCTCCTGCCTAAATGTTGGCTTTCAAGTTTGGAAGAGGCCCAATATCCAATTTATTTTTTTGTTTTTCCTTGTATTTTCTAAGTCCATTTCTTCCTTTGTTTAGTAAGGTATAGCTTTCATGATTTCTCTAGAATCAAAAGCAAGCCTCAGTGAGGCTTCAACAGTGAGGAGCATACCTAGAAAATACACATAGGAGAAGCAAAGACTTGTTGATATAGCATTGTATTTTCTTATCTGATTTTCAAAGACTGACAATTTGCTGTTAATTATGTAAGCGTGTATTTTCCAAGAGGATTAATTGCTCTTGTAAATCCATTTTTAGTCTCATGCACACACATTCTGATTTTGCAAATTGCTGAGCAATGAATCAGAACTATCAAGTCTCAAGTGCTGAATGTGTATCACCTAATCAGCTCTCTCCACTCTCCCCTGGATTTAGGGGTACACCTTTTTCAGCTCTTTATCAAAGACTACAGTGGATCCATGCTCTTCATATCTCATGGATGAGATGCGGAGGTATTCTATCTACAAGACTCTTCTTCAAAATTGTCACTCTGTTTGGCTTACTGTGTAGATGCAGCCTGACACTGCAGCCATCACAGCCAGGCTGCAGGTCTCACACATCAGAAAAGAAGATAGTCAAGTTTCTTCTTTAATAGCTCAATGGGACATAAGTAGGCTCAGCACTTCAGAAAATCAGGCCACTTATTTAATCACCTAGATGTGGATTTAGGTTCCTATTGTTCAAAATCTAGGCCACAGTATATGGGCCACTTTTACTGGGACACCCTGGCTGCTTTTCATTGCTCTAGCAAACAAAGCAGCCATAAATCTGACTGGGTTTATCACTGTTCCACATTACTAGAGCAGCAGAAAGCAGCCAGAGAACACTGGTGAACCTGTCCATATATAACAAATACCTTGACATTGTCCCTTTTAACTGTCAGATTTTACAAAGAAATAAATATATATCTTTTAATATGTGTTGGATAATGGACAAGGATAGTTAAAGAGCAGATACGTCTGTATTCTTGACCTTTCCACCGTTGAACTACTTTTCTAGGAAGAATTTCTTTTCTTTTCATTTAAACAAAACTACTCATCTTGAACTTCTGGTTGCAAAGCGGTGCCAGTATATAAATGATTTCACCTTTAAGTGCTCATGATGAATAGACACAATATACAATATGCAATAGTACAATATATACTTTCATTATTACCAGTCAAAGAGCACATAGAACGAAACACTCTGTACTTTTCCAGCATCAAAATAGGTGTAAGAATGTGTAAGTGAAGATATCACAAAGCATTCTGTGATGGATGATAAACCGGGTTTGTCATGCAGCTGAAGGTTTAGTAAGCCGTACTGACCTATGCTGAATTGTGTTCATACACAGATGTATGGTCTACATGTATATGGTCACGCTCTGAGAAATAGTCTGTAATTTTGCACTTTGTTGATTATCTCTCCATCAGTCATTCACAACCACTTAAATGTACCTATTTTCTCTGATATATATTGAAGCTTGCTTTGATAATTACATTCATTGCACACACAAAAATTTCAAGTAAAAGCTTTTAATCTGAACAAATTTTTAATTTATTGTATATCACAGCTGGTGGATAGCCCTGCCACTGAACAAGTCAATTCTGCAGTTAGAAACTGGTTAGGAAGTAAGCCAAATCGTAAAGCTATACATTGAAATGTAATAGGTGTAATCTGACTACATAATAGGTATACTCTGGCTGCGAACAGTCACTTTACTGTTACTTCATTTTCCTCTTTGAGGCAATCCTTCCTTAAAGAGTATTTCAGTGCAAATATATTCCCAATAGAAGAAAGGCATAATAAATAATAAGTAGTAATAAATCATATATAAAACATAAAAACATTATAACAGCTAGTATTACTTTGTGAAAATTTATTCTTATTACAATATGAGGCATGAAATAGATGAAAATCTATTTATGCTAATTATTTCTGTCACTAAAAGGGAGGTCAGCTGGGAATTGTCACAAACATAGATATGGTCTGTGTTTTCTCTCCTAACGAAACTATGCAATGGCCTTCCCATAGGGGCTAGTAAATGAGTAACCACTATTGCTGACAGCAGCTAGCATGTATATGGTATGAAAATGTCTATATGTATTTAATTTCAAACCAGAACTGGTGTAGTTGCCTCTGCTGCATACAGGAATCTCTCCACTTGTCTTCACACTGAATGTGAGGACTCGATTGCATTACAGATATCAGAATCAACCAAATTTTTGCTTCATGAAAAAGAAGTCAGAGCATAACTAGTGTAGAGGCACCTTTTGATAATAACTCTACATCTTTTTGTCCTACTTCTTCAGTTTTCCTTCAACTAGAATTTGCTGCATCTTCTTAAAATACTTCATTTTTCATTCCCTTTTAAGCCCAAGCCTTGCTCTTTGCAGTTTGTCTTCATATCTGAAAGAGGCATCAGTGTTAAAATATCACAGCTCCCTCAACTGCTAAGGTAGTTTGGGATTGTCTTGGGTCATCCACCACTGCCCCAAGAAACGGAAATCAACACTGTAAAAGTTTTCTTTTTTAATTTTTCTTTTCCTGGCCATGCACCTGATATAGCTTCACTTCTAAAGGCAGCTATAGCTCATATTTAGGAGATGGGAATGCACCAGGGAAGTGAGGAAATAGATTTACACCGACAAGGCAAATATGTAGCTTTCAGTATCAACACTTAACAACCAATATTCTAGGTAACCAGCAAGTATTTAGATAAATGACTTTGTGCTGTATGCCAGTCACTCTGAACATGAGTGATGGACATTCAGCATTGGCATAATTATCTGTCTGTGGCTCAGCACTACGAAGTGACTGGCTTTTGGTCTGAACTCTGATCTGTAACTACAATTCTCATGAGACAGAGCAAGAACAAAAGGGCCTTTATTAATATAGAGGTATCATTCAAGTGTTGCACCTGCACCCCATCATTTATTCAAATACAAAATTACGAACAGCACTTTCCCCACAGATCCAGTAAATCATGGTTGCAGTTTACAGCACATCTGCAGAAAGTGACCGTGTGCATGTTTTTGTCCTGCAGTAAATGTGAAATAATGCAGTTCAGCAGGAAGAGGAGAGAGAAACGCCTCCTAAAATGGCTATATCTTTCCATATCCATATGATATTCTTCCCCACTGTGAATAATATGTTATTCTTCAAGTAATACTACCGGAATGCAAATATACTGCCGTAATTTGGATATACATATTGATATATACAATATATTTATTTATAGATATATATATATTTATAGATCTATAATGTATATATCAGTAAACTTATCCCAATATTATATAATCTTTGCAACATTATTCTGCATGGGGAAAAAAAACCATGCAAGCTGCATTTGAGATATCCTTGCTATTTTGAGAATTCAGCTATTAATAGATACATGTATATTTAATAATATGCTACTATTAGCATATGTTAAAAAATCCAAATCTTCTTGAAAGTAAAACTGACATAGACTGACTTGTTCAACTTCTGTGGGGAAGGCTGAAATGTGAAATAGCAATGGTGTCACAAGTTAAATCTCTTCCAATTTTTGCCTGATAGCTAGCTCCATCGATCAGCTGCTGGAATTTTGGGGTCAGAGATATTAATGGTGAATCAAATTACTTCTTTGCTATCTAGTTTCCCAAATACACATATTGCATCAGTAGACAAAGCCTGGGTAAGGGATTGCCTCTTACAGATGTACTGAAAAATTAAATTTAATTTTAGTTTATGTAAATTCTTCATTGATTTCACATTATTTTGTAATATAACAATTACAAAGCACAGGAAGAATAATATTCTATTATGATACAAAATTCTGAAATATTCTTTTATTATATTTTAACTAAGATTTTAGTTAGTTCTGATTAAAATATCTTTTCTGAATCAAAACACCTTCAGCTTGCTAGCTTGACTTAAAGTTTGTGACAGCATATATAACTACAGAATTAAAAGGAGAATTTTAGGACAGTTATGAATCTCCATTAATTTTATGGCACGATTTATCAAGTGGAAAAAATACTGAACATTTAGAATAAATTAATTTTGTCTTCATATTTTCTGCTTAGACTGGAGATTTATCCATAAAATAATTATGTATTTTAACATAGTGCCTTTTACAATCCCAATATTGGTATAATATATCCAAAATACCTATTACAATACAGTCTAATTTTATGTAAACTGTCTATATCTTCTAGCTCTGATTTGATATGTGCTCACCACTGCCAGGAAACATTGCCTAAAGGAAAATGCATTTTCTGAGAAAATGATCAGAAACTAGCGTGATAAGAAATTGTACATGAAATGATAATGTTGGAGGAGAAGTGGTCTCTTTGTGATAAATTCAGCTATTGAAACACCTTAATTAAATGCAGTTTTCAGTGAAGTTTCATAGCCTTGTTCTTAAATATTTATTATTCTATATCATCCCTAATACATGTATAATGGTTCTATTTTTTCCTCAGGAAAGGTTAGTCTATTCACAGCAAGATATATATCTGAATACCCCTAATTAAAAGGCATGTCTCTGTTTTGAACACCCACAGTCACCTTTTTTCCACAATGTGTGGGATTTGTCCCACCCTGAAACAAGTGAGTGGCAGTATAAATAGATGTTAACATGAGACTAAGATACCATTGTTCCAAATGTTTGAAATGTTAAAAGCTACTTTTATTTTTCTGCTTCATATCTGCATAAATTAAGTTTCTCCTGTGTGCCAGTGTTAATAATATGTATATTTTCTAACCGTTTGGTGAGTTAATATAATTAATTGTCCTTATCTAGTCTCTCAATTGTAGCTGCGGTGATCAAACAATATAAAAAAGAGAAGTCTGTAGATTTTATTAGACTAACTGACATTGTGGGAAAGAACAGATGAACTTTGATGAACATAAACCTTCTTGAAGTTATTTTTGGCCAGGTTAAACATTATATTGACAACTTTGGCCTCCTGAATAGATGTTAGCAAATTTAGTACCATGGCAGTGAGTAAAGGAAAACTTCTTGTGTTCCTTTTAACAAAGAAAATTTAAAAGAACTTGAGTGCAGCTTATAACCTGGAAGAAACATCCGTGGCATTTTTAAGTCATTTGTCAAACAGCCATCTGAACACTAGCCATAGTTCAGCTGACTACATAGAAAAATGTTAAAGACTCTGATTATACTCGTTCCATGACAGGAACGTTGTTTATTAATATGTTGTTTAATAGGCACTCTACATCTTAACAGCTTTACGCACATTAGAATACAACTAATTTTTCTACACTAGATTCAAATACATATTATTCAGCACTTGTTAACTAGAGTAGCTTCACTTTTCCTTATTTCCTTCTTATTCTCTATAATTGCAGATTTCTCTGTAGTGAAGGAAGATGAGGAAATTACGACAACTCATGAGAATCCATAATGCTACGTCATGAAACTATTTAATCATACTCCACACAATATATGGGCTTTAGAAAAGGAAAACTTTTTCATTCCGCCTGCAAAATCTTGAACTACAGGCAGCTTAATACTGAATGGGGTCATTCTTGGGTTTTTTCTTTTCTGCACATTTTTAGTTTTTGAACTTAAGATAATCAGTTCTATTTCTTTATATTTGATTTCAGGTTCTGAAAGTCATGCTGTCTTGGAGCATTAAAGTTCAAAACCAAAGGGTGTCAGACCCCAAATCCTATGCTGTGTGATAGTGCAAAAGATTATTTTCTACACTATAGTGATTAAATTAGGCCAGAAAGTACCACAGCCCCTGATGAGCATGTGGTAGTATTCTGAAAGGACTGAAACAGTTCCCAATAGCTTCAAAATTGTCCAGCACAGAGTAGCTGCTGTGTGGGCTTTTATCCTCCTACAGATAACGTCAAGCATATCTACTGCTGTGTGTGTTGTGCAGCCTTGATAAGTGAAAGAAGAAAACTTTACAGGACTACAAAATGAAGTTAAAGCTAGAGCTTTCCATCTATACATTGGTAGATATTTGGGATTAAAATAGCACAACTCCAGAATATTTTGTTTGTTTAATATATAGTGAAGCCTTAAATGCACTTGGATTTTATTTTTTGTAAGTTCCTACTAAAAAAAATTATGCAGGTAAAATTTAATAATTACAGTAGCCTCAAACAACTTGAAATACAACCAAAATATACACTGACCTTAGAAACAGGTCAGATGATTACTATGCAATGTCAGAAAAAAAATTAGGTAGTAAAAGTTATTGTCACTGCTTTTGCTGTTAGTGGTGCTAATGCAGCACATTTAAGTCACGTAATAGATTTATATGTCAAATTAATCTTTTCTGCAGCACAATCCCCAGAAAGCACCTTTGTTTCTATGTACCCTTTAAGGTACATCCCACTGTGAATCATCAGTCTATGTGATTAGTCTCCTGCATTAACTATGCGATATTATGGAAGGTGACTTAAGTGACCTGAAGTGCTGCAACACATTGCATGAGCTTGAAAACACCATCAGAAGCAGAGGAAGGAAACAATCTCTCACAAATGCCCACTTATGCTTTATTTTATTTTACTTTGTTTTGTTTTTAATAAAGTTTTCCTGTAAGCAATTTAAGGCTCTTTCACAAGAGTGTTGATGCAGAATATGAACATGCTGTGTATTGTCAAATTAAACACATGTGTACTGCAATAAAAGGAGAGTTATCTATATGAAGAGGCCAAATCCACAATGGACCTTTGTTGTGCCTAAGAGTGTATCCTGACTACGTTTTCTTTGGCAGTAAAGGCAATTTAAGAAGTTCCCATGTTCTCAACCCTCCTCCCACCAAACATTTACCTGTTTTGCAAATAACTCTTTGAGGGGGTTTGAAGGTTTGGGTAGCTTCTTCATGGTTTTGAGGAGAGGGATTTTTGAATCTGAGTGGTCCACTTTCCGGCTAAGCATCCCAGACAGACATAGAACAATTTAGGGGAGCAGAAGTTGAATGGGGAGGCAGAAATAAACAGCGCTGGCAGGGAAAGGCAGGAACTTCCCCATCCCACCCCACCCTCAAAAAAATAACCACATCATTACATCGAGAGTTTATGGACACACTTTTGAGACCCAGTATCTGTACCTGAACACATCAACAGGCTTTGCCGCTCCCCACCATGCAGGGGCCTGGCTGCCTGTGCTCAAGGCCTGCTCTGACCAGGCAAGGCCGTGGGACTTGGGATCAGGAGCTGCAGGAGCCAAGCTGGGAGAAGCTCTGCTGGGTCCTTCTTGGCCTGGGAGCTACTTTTAAGGCAAGGACCTGACCTACATCACAGCTGTGCCTGTGCCTGGCTCAATCTCCAGGTTTGTCCAAGGCCTGCCTCTCCACTACAGACCTGCCGGGTGATCTGGGCTATTGGCTGCCCTTGATTATCGTTACAGGACCTGCTCTGCTCGTCTTGCCCAGGTCCCATGGCACTGCCCTGCCAGCCTTGCTGCCACCCTCAGCCTGTGACTCCCCTTCCCTGGCTGAGCAGCCAGCCCTGCTGCTCCCTGACATCCAATTCCGGGGGAAAAAAAAAATCAAACAGATCTAATCAGGGGTGCTGAAGTCCTATTTTTGTCCATGCATTCCTCTCCCTTCCTTACCCAAGCTATGGTATTTGTCTGACTATATATGAAGCCACTTCCAGGTGCTAAAGCAACTCCAGTAAATCACTGGTTTTGGTAGGGCTGATTTTGTTTTAGTTAAGGTTTGCTTTGGCTTCATGAACAGTCGCAGCTTGGAAGTGGATAAGGTTTGATTTTGACGTAAGGGAAAAGACGAGCAGAATGAGTTCTTCAGGTTAGCTGGTCACTTCTTAGATCTCCTTAGCTGTGATGTGAAGCTACATTTGAGGCTGAATGAAAGCTCCTAGGCAGGCATGAGAGCCCTCTGTTCTCTAATCCAGTTCAGTCCTTTGTCACAAAAATGAGCCAGAGGGAGCAAAACTGAGCTTATTGTCTGGTGGTTAAGGTACTTCTGTTCAAATTAATATTTAATTACTTATTCAAAGTAGAATAGCTACAACAAGAGCTTCTGAAACTCACCCCAAAGTACCCCTAGGTAGAGGGTTAAGGCAGTAATACATAAGTAAAAAGAGTTGGATTAAAAATACTTCTGAAGAGAGAGAGTAAATGCCTTTAAATTAAAAGTAAATACACTTTTCCTTTCTTTTTTCTCCACCAATACTCCTTAACTAAGCTTTATCCAAACTCATAAACTATTCTGGTCAAATTTGAAATTGCATTTTTTCAGCAGATAAAAAATTCACTCAGTTCTTTTTCCTGTGTAGTTTCAAGATTTCAGTGCTGCTTAAATGATCCTTCATGGATTCATCCCTCTTAAATGAGGACTTCTTCTCAGGCAGTTGCTACAGGTGGCATCTATGTTAAAACATAGACAAGGACTGTGATACATGATTCCTTTCAAACTAAGCTGAAGGTGTTATTTCCACAAGCTGTTCTCCCTGCCTCCCCTGCAAAAGACTGTCCACGTTACAGAGGCAGCAAAGTAGCATGTCAACTCCTGAGCTATCCATAACCACAAGCAGTAACTTAATCAAGCATACATTTTCATTTTGAATGTCAACCACTGAGTGAACACACCACTGGACCAACCCAGGCAGTAACTACTACGAGGGTAAGTGGCTAGGGTCATAGCCTCTCCAGCCACCAGGTTCAGCAAGTCTGCAGCTAAGGGAGGACAATCTCAAATCAGCAAGTTAGCTAGTTTTGAAAAATTAATGCTCTTCACCTGAGACAGACACCGATCGCTTGTCTATCCCTGGCTAGTTTTCAGTGACGCCCGAGCTAATCCATTATGTTTTGCCTGGCAAAGGGCCTTCCTAGCCCTTATGGCAAGTCACCAGCCCCTCAGCTAAGCCTGCTTAAAGCAGTATAAGCCATAGTCGGCAGTGTTCGTGCTCCCACTGATGTGCTGGCCACAGTTTTAACTGACTCCAGAACAAGGCATTTCAGAGAGCAAATTCAACCGAACCAAGAAAGAGTGCTCAGTTTGAAGAGAGTTCCTCTCTCTGAACTGTTTCACTCTGCAGGACCTGCTAGTGCTGGTGTCAGCACGAGAAAACAAAGGTGCCAATAAAGGCAGAACCGTGGCCGTGCTTAGACTGACTTAAACTGGAGTCACAGGACTGTCCTCTCTGGGGACAGTGATTTCCAGGTGCAGACAGTAGTCTCTTAAAAACCTGTAATTCAATCCCTTGAGATTGTGCGACCATAACCTGAGGTTAATGGCTGACACTTCTCCATTAGGCGTAAACAACAGCCATTTTAGGCAACGGGTGTCTGAGCTGTAAACATTTCAAGTCTAGGTCTCGATTAAGTTTCCTGTTTAGTAGCCATGCCATGATAAAACACCCTCTCAGTTTTATTAACTAGCCTGATGGATATAAGTGCTAATGAAAATGGATAGGTAGGTAATGAGGGAGGTGCAGTCAGAACATAGGATTAAAGTCAGGTACAATTAAAGTTCAGCTCCCTAGTCAAACATAGACTCCTCTGGGGCCCTAGGTAAATCATTTATGCACAACTTCTTAAGCTTTAAAGAGAGGATAATAATATTCATTATCTTCACACATACACCTTGAGAGTATAAGTAGCTTTTGTGGGTTTTTTTTCTTAACTCTCAGAAGTGCCCGGTAGTTCATCAATATCATGATTACAATAGTAGGCAGAGCTGCAGCTAGGCAGAGGCTGCCCAGGTTTCTTCACAGAGCTCCACTAATGTATTTCAGACCTCCTTACCCTTATCAGCTATGCTATTCCACTCTAAGCTTAAGACAAGCTGCCAGGAAAATACCTGCTGCCTGCAAGAGTGATGCCATATCATGAGACAATCAGTGCTGCTCTAATGCTATTCCCAGAGGAGCTGCCTTTAAATACCATGTCTCTGGTAGTGACTTGAAAGACTTGGCAGACAATGGCAGCGCAAATGTCAGATATCTAGTGAGGGAGAGAGCAAAATACCTGTCCTACCCACAGGTTGTAAAACAAGGCCAAACAATGAAGACAATTGCAGGGGAAGGAGTGGAGGGGGGAGCCAGCAAGAGGGAGAGAAACCGCAACATCAAGCCATCTGGATTAAAACCATATCAGTCATTCTAAATTGGTGCTTGAGTGCTGAACAAATGAGCTAGAGGAAGGAGAAAATCTGTCTGTTTGTATAGCTACATTGTAGGGCATTAGGGAAGTGGTGTTCTACATTTTAAGTAGAGGAAAGTCCATGTACAATATATTAGCTCTAGTTGATATTATGAAGCTGTTACTAAGTCAGATGTATTTTGGGATGTCCCTGTGCACATGTACTGCTGACCAAGGGCTGCATTACAGCCTTTCCAGATCAAGGACAGCAGTTAGTAATTAAATCTTAATGGTTATCTGCTGAGATGAAAACACCTGGGACAGTGAGAAACTGAAGATTATGAGGATCACCTCTCTGTAGAGAGGAGGTTTGGAGCCAGGAAGAGTTATCAAATGTAATACAAAGATATTGGAAGGCTGGCACAAAAAAAAAAAAAAAAAAAAAAAAAAAAAAAAAAAAAAAAAAAAAAAGAAAAAAAAACCAGAAAGTAGAGAGAGATTGAGGAAAATGAAGAAAGAAGAGATGGGTGTATTTGAAAGGGAAATACCTGACTTACTTGGGGGACAAGCCAAAAATAGAAGTTAACTCATGAGCTGCAGAAACAGCTTAGCTTGTCCCAGAATGAAAAGAAACTCACACTGGAAGTATAAATAGTGTTTAGTATTTTGCACAGGCTTGAAGATTTACTAGAGAAAAAAAAGATAGTTTGTTCATAGCACCACATGCGCTGGAGAAGTGAATTGCAGCCCAGAGTACTCACACTGGCTAAAATTTGGGAAAGGGTGAGCCAAGGGGCAGGAAAAATGCCGAGGATTGGAATTAATCCTAGGACTATGCAGATTTTGTTCAGACTTCAAGGCTTAAAGCACACATGTTCTAGTGTCTGGTCAATGTCTAGCCAGGGAGCTTAGCCAGATCTATGACATATGGATTACATCTATGTGTACATGCCTTTAAACAACCAGGCTTGTGCTTTGCCTTGGCATGGGAGCAAGTGCAACAAAATTGCCTCCAGACAATTTCATTGTGTATTGAAGTCTGTCCAGATAGCAGGTGATAGTCTAATGTTAACTATCTATTTCACTTTCAACTTCACTTTCTCCACAAGTAGAGGGATGGAGGCTGTGTTTTGCTGTTGGTGGTGGTTGATTGTCTTCAATGATGTTTAGAAACATGAATTGAATTAGTGTATCAAGAGCTTACATTCACTGTGAGAAATGGTCTGATATAGTCTGCAGCTCCAGGAGCCTGGGGAAAAGAGGAGGCGAGATGCTATTTATAGGCACTTATCAACTGTGCCAGTCCAAGACTGGAAAGGGAGAGGGAAAGAGAGTTTTACCCACAGCATTTGCTGGTGAGAAGTTGAACAGTCACAGTTATTGGCTTAATTATCCTTCCTATATTTACCTTTCTATCAAATATAGTTGAAACTGGCTATCAAGGCTGAATGTTGCTGTAGAGAACACTAATATGTGTTCCATATCCATGTGGCCATGAGAACCTTCATGTCCTTAGAAACCTGAGTACAAATATCTTGAAATGACCTTCTCAAGTTTGTACAGAGAGTCTTCATTTGTCTTCTTGTCTGACTTCACACCTGTGTCAAAATAATCTGAGATATGATAAGAGTTTTTGTTTAGTTCCTTATTTTAGTTCCCTAAGTTAGGGAAGTAAATAATAATGTCTATCCTATGACAAAGACCGAAAACTGCAAGTGTTCCTCAAGAGTCCTCACTCTTGTTTAGGGAAGAAATAACTAATGCCATATCTCATCCTGTATGCTCATGAAAGTCCTCTTCTTGGTGATGTCAGAGACTGATATTGTATTAGAAAGGCTTTTAAAAATACCTGATACTTCAAGCAATTTATTTTTTCTCTAAGTAATAATCCATACCTTCCCTTAGAAAGCAGCACTTAAAACAAAATTCAACTTTTAGTATCAGGTATTTTCAATGCAAAGGCAAGGAGAAATTTCAAGCCTGCCAACAGGAGATAGACTGCATCTGAACCTGGCAATTTGAAAGATCTGAACTGGAATTCCTGATGGCTTTAAGTCATTGTATCATTTTAGCCTGATTCTCTCTGGAAACATTGCTTGTACAATTGCACTAAGAGAGCACAAGTACATAGAAGTGCATGTTAGCCTGGAGACTCACCTCGACTTTGAAGAAGGACATGAATCTCTCAGAGAATTATTTGCAAATTTCACATAAATAAAGAGCAGAGAGAAGCTCTCCCCATGCTGTGAGGCAATACTTGCAGAAAAAAAAGCTCGTTTTATTAGACACCAGGAAATCCAAGGTGCGGATCATTGCAGCAAAGGTTACAAGCAGAATCATGATCAACTAAAAGGTACAAACCAGTTCACAACAGGCTTCGTAAGGTTCAAGTCTCTTAGAATAAAGTGTTAAAAGTCACATTATCCCCATGAGCATACAAATAATCCTAATAAGCCATCTGAACATCCTCTGTTTCCTTTTTCCTTGCAGCTTGGAGTATTGCCAGAAAAAAAAGATGACGAACAAGAGCAAAATGGTATTCTAAGGTCTTCATGTAGGCGCGACATTTGTGCTTTTGTTATTTGAAATAATGTGGTCTTCTCAAAATAGGCAAAAATATTTATGTCATAATATACTTCCTTCCCTTCTTCCCAAAAGTAGTATAACAGTATATGTTTAGAGTCCGTAAAGAATATACAAACTTTGGAGACATCGGGAAGAGGATGAAGCTACTGGAAAGTGCTGGCCAAATTACTTTGATCAGAAAAATACATGCCAGACAGATGTATGACTCATATCCATTGCCATCTGCTAGACAGAAATAAGCCATCTTTGCCTCATTAAAGTAGAAATGATCCTCTTTACTCAATGATGACCCACTGACCTGGACCCCAACTGCTCACATCAAGAAGGTTTGAGTAGTTGATGTTGTTAGTACCATTTCCTTCTCAGCCTAATAAATGGTAATTTAACCAAGCTTCCACTCCCTTGTCCTGAAATAATTGCTCCAGACCACAGCATTAGGACTCAGCCAATTTCCCCTCCCTCCTGTTTGGTTGAAGGCAACAAATACAATAAGCTGTATAGCAGACATCCCTAATCAAAATAAATCCTCCTCTCTCTTACAGCCTGGTGAAACTCGACTGAGTGTGGGAGTAATGTAGCATAGCTTCAGGTGGGATTCAAAACTTTAGTGAAGCCTAAAGATCAGCTCTATGGATATTTCTTATATTTTAGCACTCAGAGAGTAGGAGGAACTCAGAAAGGTCCCCATGAGGAAGAGGCCAGAGGAACAGCTCCTTTTCTGGCTTTCCGCATAGCTGGCGACTTCCAGGTGCTCCCTGCAGCCGTGGAGCTGCACAAACACTCATGAACAGGTCCTGCCAAATGTGTGCCACCTGTGAGCTAGTGCTGGAGGCCCAGGAGCGGAGCTGAAAGGCACAGTGATGGCTTTTGGATCCAAGAATTCAGGTCCACATTCAAATATAGTCACATTGCATTGTGTGCACCAATCTATATGGTGTATGCAAATTGTATGTATGTGTGCACACACATGGATGCTCAAACTCCACAAAGAGCTGCTTTTCCTGACCTTTCTCTATCCCAGAGCTTTTGGAAAAAAAGAAAAACTAGACTGGCCCTCTTGTATGTCAGTTGATCTGCACATTTCCAGTAATAGAGCTGACAGCAGCTGTAAGCAGGTAGTAACACAAACCTGTCAATTATATGGAACTGGGTGAAGGTAAGGATTTTATTCTGGGATTTTACAGTGGTTTTACAACAAGTTGTTGTACAGCATCCTTTGTGGAGTCCAGTTCAGTGCATAGCCTGCAAGCTGAAATACTAGGAAACTCAACTGCTGAGCTGAGACTATCCAGCAATTATGGGACTATCCAGAAATTATGGCCTTTTCTATCATCACATGTACAGCATCCAGTTTTTATAACATCAGATGGCTTCAGAAAAGGAATTCACATTCTGTTGTTGCAAATTCTGTCAAGATTACCTCCCCCTGCAGATCAATTTCATAGGTATTCCCATACTCTAAGGAAAAGCTCTCCTATCTGATTCCCTGATAAAATATAGGGGCACTATAAATAAAAGATATCCAAATTTTTCAACTTCTGACACTTTAAATACTGAAACAGGAATCTTTCCACTTTTCTCCAAGATTGGTCCTCTCATTCCTTTCAGCCCTCCTCCCCCCCAGATAAAAAAAAAAAAAAAAAAAAAAAAAAAAAAAAAGAAAGAAAAGAAAAGAAAAAGAAAAAGAAAGAAAAAAAAAAGATATGTATCTATATTTTATAAAGCATCTAAGCCATGCTGGAGTGTGTTTGATTTTGTGCAAGCAAACAACTCCCATACCAGGAGAATTTCCTTCTAGCTCCCCACAAAGCAACACTATTCCTGTAAACCGTGAGAGCAATGGTATAGGGTCTCCATAAAGTATCAGAAGAACAGCTGAAATGGTTTGGAAAGCTTGATGTTGTATGTGTATGTGATTAGAGTACACAGTGTGGTTCCTCAAAGTACTTGGAGAAGATGAGGGTCGTGAGAGCTTCATGTTTAGGGTGATGGAATTCAGAAAGACCTGAGGAATGGGTAGTCCGGGAAAGCACAGGTGTTTTTTCAGCCTTTTTTATTTGAAAGCCCCACATAAATGTTGAAGAACTGCTATGGACAGTTTTGCCATAGATCATTCCCATAATTGTCTGGCAGAAGGTGAAGGGAAGCAATAGATAAATAAAATAAACTTAGCGCTTTAGTAAACACATTTTTGTTTTGCTTTACAAAATTGTAATTTTATTGTTAGAATTAGCATCATTTTAATGAGGCACTGACAGAAGTCAAAAGCTGGCTCCCAGCTGTGCCTGCCTGCTCACAGAGACAAATACCTGCTAACTGTGGGGGAGCTGAGCGTGTATGTGTTTAGAAATGAACTGCAATCATTTTGCAGCTTGCTTTCTCAAGTCTGGCTTCCCTGAAACAATACCCAAAACACAGCCTGAGTTACCCTGGGCTTGGCAGGGCACGTCAGTGAGACGGATGGAGACTATCCTGCCTTGGATGAAAAGTTCTTGACCGCCAGCAATAGGCGAGCTTTATATGAACTATTATTTTCATTATTAGAAAACTCCCCGTTTTCTTCATCTTGCAGTTCTCAGGGTTCACTGTCCCAGTGTTGATGTTTTCTTCCTCTGTGCAAACATAAACTGTTACTGGCTGGCTGTAGTCACAGCTGCAATGCAAACTCTTGCAACTATAGTCAAGAGCTAAACAGCTCTGAATATCTGATGTTCACAGGATGGAGATGGGGGAGAGGGGTGTCTAACTGGTTTTCCAACCCTTTAGGCACAAACATCTATTTGTCTGAGAATGTCCTGCTAGTCGAATGATTTTAATATCCTGTTCCTGAAGTCTGGAGTAGATTTCTTTCTTCTTCCTCTTTTTAATGTATGGGCACTTGTGTGTATGTGTCAAATACTACCACGTAGAAAGTGTGACGTGCAGTCTAGTGCAACTTATCAAATATAGGCTGGCTGGCAGTCAGTTTCCAGCACATGGTGGTTGTCTCATGAGCTGTGACTAAGGCGTATATAGCTTTGATTTCCAGATCTCGTGACTGACCTTGTACAGCTGCTGTTTACAGAGTTGTTATATTCAGGAAGAGGTGTTAATGCAAACCTTCTTATCCAGTAAAGATTATCTTGCAAGAGATTAATCAGAGGAAATAAAACAAGGAATAGATTTGAAAAATATACCTACATGCTACAAAATTAAATATTCAACAAGTAATAAGGGCATATACAACATACATATATGTCCAGACATACACAGCCAGGTGATTAGATTTATATTTATATATATTTATATATATATATACATATATATATAAGCACATTTCTTGGATTATTGGAAAAAAGGTAATGTACATGGACTACATTCTGTTAATAGCATACTTCAATACATTTTGTAATCAAAAATGCATAAATTTAACTTGCATAAAATCCTTTTTCTTTTAAGAAAATCTTTGAGAGCTACTTTCTTTACTGAACCTTTTTTATGCAAACCAGTTTATAATAGAAGGGTACAGGAAGTATCCTAAACTAACAATTATAGATGACGACATTCTCTTTCATTATCTGGGATAATAAGCAATTTTCATTCCTTGGAAACAAGCAGATCTAAAGCAAGCCTTCAATAAATAAAAAGATGCATAATAGATGCTAGGATCATATAATGTTTCCCTTAATTTCAGGCTTTCTTTTGAATGACAAAGTTATACTCTAGACTGCAGATTATTTAGAAGAGAAAATAAGATATACTGAAAATAAGATCTTTAATTGGATTTTAAGAATACGATTATGCTTTCAGAAATGATACTGCTTTGTATGCACTGCAAGAGGTGTTCTTATCCATAGTTTTAAGAGTGTGCCTTTGTTGCTTTTTAAATGACTAAAAAAACTTTTCTGACTTAGAACTAGTCCTCACCTGGGCAGTTGCAGACATTCTGCCCACTTGACCTACACAAACACAGTTTTTCTAAAATATAAATTTGCCAGAACAGAGCAAGATCAAAAAGAATTATAAAAAGATCTATGAGAAAATTACTGACAAACATTAGCAGGAATTAGATGGGAAATCATTTCCTGGAAAGCAATGGATGAAAGCAGCCTTTTTTTTTTTTTTTTTTTTTTTTTTTTTTTTAACACCACCTACCCATGCACTCTGCCTGGCCTTAAATGGCAATTTAGTCAGAGGCAAACTGAAAAACAGTCTAAGAACATCAAGATTACAACTAATTCTGCTACTGCTTTTAAAAGAAGACATTAATTATTTTTAAATGGGTACATGGTATACAGGCTTCATCTGGACTGTCTCACAGCTCTGGCTGATTGCTGCATTCAGCCCACTCTTGATGCAAGCCCAGAGTCAGCAAAGGATTTTCAAATAATTTTAAATAGATGAAAAATGGACAGCTGAAGGACATTTTTATTTTTTTAAAAGTAGGAGAAGGCTGAAGGGGTGGGCATGGATTTATCTGGGGGCTAAAGAGGTCAAGCAGTGCTTCCCTCTTCCCTCACAGCAGCCCCATACAGACAGTATAGAACCACCTGAGTATGCACAATTCCAGCTGTATCACCCTCTACCTTCATGTATAATGGAATTACATTACCTCTCAATACTTTTCTGATTTGAGAAGTTTATTATGTCCTTCCATGTAGTAAAATTGCAGACTGTACCTCCCCTCCTTCAGCTGTGTAACCCCAAGCTGACATACAAAAGGACTGAGGCATCAGGTCTACTTCAAGACACATTGTCAGCGAAGTGGGGACATAGAATACAGCTCCTTTCCTGAATTTCAGAAGAACATCCGTTTAAATGACAGTTACGTCTTACATGAATGTCCTGGTGGTAACTGAAGAAATTCTGTCACATTGCTTCCAACCATACGCGCTCACGTTGCACAGAGACAGTTTGCATCCTGGTTTGCATTAAGTCCATCTTGTGAGTCTTAACATACTTGGTAGCCTTAAGTAACAGCAGAAATTAGACAAAATGAGGGCTCATTCAAGAACCAAAGGATAAAAAAAAAAAAAAAAAAAAGAGATTTGGAAATAGGTGTTAGATTAGATGGAGGAAAGAAAGAATGGCTCCAGGAACAGGATCTGCAGAGGTGACAACTCTGGTCAAAAACCAGCAAAGACTATAAAAGCTATGAGACTACAATGCTGTCAGTGCTTACAAAGTTCAAATCAGTTTGCATTCAGTTCACACACATCTCATGGTTACACACTTAAAAAGCAGTGCCTGCATATTCATATATCTTTTTTTGAAACATACTTTTTTTTGCAACAACTGTTCCATATTTTTTATCAAGTAGCTACAAGTGTAAAATGTATTGGAAGGTATGGAAAGATATGCACAGTTCAATATATAACATGTGCTATCAAAGCACAGTAATTCTTTGGTTTTGACTAGGTAGCTAGCTATTTTTGGAGTAAACAGAGGCTAAATGTCTTTCCTCAAGAAAAGTTTCTCCTTCCTGTTTTTCATACTGTGAAGGACACTGATAATGGAGCATTAAAACAAAAGATGACAAGAAAGAAAAATATCCACCTATTTTATTCAAACTCAAATATTTTCTGTCAGTTAGATAGAGAAGAAATTGGAGCACTCACATAATATTTACCTTACTGGCATGATGGGGAACCTTCTTTTCAAAGGCAGATGGCTGGGATAAGTATTTATTCTAGTGAGCCTAGTGTAAAATCTCCTGATTCTTTAGAGAGACATTAAACAATTAAATAGAGCAGTTTCTTTTCAGTTTGAAAAAAAAAAATTGAGGATAATTTAAGGTTTGTAGCATAACAGCAGCAAAGCAGGACTAAGCTGAATATAGACAATGGAATGATACTCAAAACAGGAAATGTATTTTTCTGAAGCTATGGTATTTACTAATGGCTTACACAGCATTCTGCTAGTAAATACCATGTCCTTAGCACATGCAAAGTATACAGTAGATATTACAGCTTAGCATTCTGACTGATTCTTTGGAAAGTGGCTGATTTTATCTTTAAATCATTCAAACTCTTTCAGCTGCTGCAAAGGTTAAGATCCATTTTTCCCGCACCAGGTAGGGTGCTGTCGTCACATCTAGACTAACATCTAAAGGGAATAGGAATCAAACTGCACAACTGAAAGCAGTACTAATCATTTATGCATACTGTTTGGAAACAATTCTCAGATTTGAAAAGTACCTTTCAGATAAATATAGACCAAGGAAGTGCAATCATCAAAAACAACTCAGACATCACCTTCTTCAAAAAGAACAAATTGTAATCATGACATGTAATAGGTCTTGAGCAGTATTCACATTCCTGTCAGTAGATTTAAAAGATTGACAAAAAGGGATGTGGATATTAAATGTTGTTGGTTTTGTTTTGTTTTGTTTTTTAATACATATACATGGTAACAGCTTCCTGGCAAGCTGAACTTCACAGATTTTGTCACTTTTTACAGCCTATCTTGATTTACAAAGTGGTGTCTCCAGTACGCAAAGCTGCAGTGCCCTGCAAGGGGAACTGCTGTCTCTGGCCACGCACAATTTACCTAATTCTCCGTGTGTGGAGATTAGAACCGAAGACTCTGGAAATGTTAACGTCCTCTATCATATCAGGGTTCTGGAAGCTCCACATTGCTCCCAAGTTATGAGTCCTGGAAGCAAAAGCCTCTTTCCCAACACTAATTATTTCATTCCATATCAGATAAAAAAAGGATGAGACCATTTCTGAAGTCTGCTTCCTTCACCCCTTGCCCCACAGCTGAAGCCTTTGGAACTCCTCTGATGAGCTATCTGGAGAGAGGAGGAACCAAAGGAAATCCTTTCCTCCCTCTCCGCAGATCACTTGCAGAGAGCTACCCCACTTCTCAGTGATATAAAGGCTACAGGTCTCCTTTCTGCCATAATGAAACATGTCCCAAAATTCTTTGTAAAAAGGCTCAAAACTGTCTATTACTTCTCCATAGCTTCAGGTGGCATGAGAGCACTGGCAAGTGCTTGCTTCTTCCACGAGCAATGTTTTGTTTCTCTTTTCTCTCTCTCTTTTTTTTTTTTTTTTTTTGTTTTCAGTACCAGGGCTGCATAATGAAGATTCCCACTGGCAGGCCTGACAGGCCAGTATCTCACTGTGGGAGCAGTACTCAGAGACCCTGGACCCAGCATGGCCCTGACTACTTTCTGTAGGCTCCTGAAGAGGAGAGGAAGAGGATGGAGAAAATGAGGAATATCCTGTATGCCTTCCACATACTAGGCTTTTCTTCAGGTTGGATTTTTGCTTTAAGAATATGGAGCAAATATCATCAGAATGATCCTCTCCACTGTGATGCCCACATCGCCAGACCGAAGGAAATGCCCCTTCCCATCCTAAATGGAAACTTGCATTCACCATACCGGAGTTGCAATAATAAAAATTGATATATTTCTTAGAGGTTGTTTTCAAAGCATGGAGAAGGAATGAAATCCCCATCTGTTGCTTTGTCTCTTGCTGCTTAATCCCCTGAATCACTAGCAATGAGAAAGGAAGCACTGGACATGCGAGAGAGCTCTCCTATCTCCTTCCTAACATCCTGCCACGGTTGCAGTAAGGAAGCCACTCAAACTAAAAAGGTGGTGGATGCAGAGCTCTCTCTTTGAGAAACCCACAGCTTGGGAAAGGACTCACTGGTCTGAAATAGTCTGGGTCTGCTGATCTTCAGGGCATGCTACAGGAAGCATCCTTTTGCTCACAGAGTTGATAACTGTGACATCTGCAGAAAAAGAAGAATTTGTGGGAGTTCTGTTAACAAGTGAGGGGGGAGAGTGGTCACTTGCTGTAAGTCTTAATAGCAAATTACCAGGTTTTAATTCTTTCTTTTTAATTATTTGTGTTGAGCAAACATTTACATACATCCCAAAATGAGTAAATAGGCACAGAGAAGTGGTGATAATTGTTCCTTGAGCTCCCCTCACCTTATCCTTTGATAAGTGCTTTGAGTTACTTTTAGTTGTTATTTGCTGGCATTGTGCAATAGGCTCATATTTCCCTTGTGCAGGTATATCTGCAGCCTAGCCAACTTTTATAAGCCGTAATACTTTCAGCTCAGCTTTTGCCTTTGGGCAGTAGCAGCTTTTCTCTCTTTAGCAGGGCTGGGAACAGGTGTCCTTTGTTTGTGTTCGGTTTGCTTTAGCGCAGGTTATGTGCTACAGGGAGGGAGATAAAGGCGGAGGATGGAAGGCTGATTTAGAACTGAAGTTGCTAAAAGAGAGGCTAGTGTCTCCTCTCAGTCCCAGGTGGATTTCCTTTTGTTTAGTCTACCAGAAGAGCAGCATATTTCCTGCTTTACATGCACAAACAAAAATATAAGAAAACAAAACCAAAGACGTTGAGAGCTGTGAGCTCTCAGGAAAAAATAAAACAAGAGCAAAACAACCTTCCCAACACCAGCTTCATTCGATGGCACAAAGCACCATAAACAAAGTTCTAAAGCTAATATGTTGCTGATACATAGTGATATATAATACTGCCCATAAAATTAGTCATGTGTTATTGCACAAAGTGGTGTGTTCCATATGAGCTGCCTATTTAGCAAGCTTGATCAAGAACATTAAATATGAAAATAAGGAAAAAACATTTAACATTGTTGAAAAGTAATTAAAAATATATTTCACCATATGCTTCTCTGCCTTTACTTCTTTTCAGCAAAACAAATGCCTGGAGCATTTATTATCCCCCATCATTTTTTAAAGAGGCCTAATGTTCCCACTTGGCAGAGGAGACATGCAGATAAAATGAATCAGCTCTGAAATGAATTGTGTGAAATGCATTTGTCTGAATTCAAGAAGCTTCCCTGTAGTCAATAAGTGCACAAGTACTTCCAATCTCTTAAAATGCATATCTCTGAAAATAACTATTTTTGTAAGTTATGAATGGTTTGTAATCTTTGGCAAAAGCTAAAATGTTATTAACTTTATTGGGGCTCTGCTGCAGTCAGTGTCACAAAAGTTTGTGTTACTAACACAGACTACAAATACCATTGGTATTAAAAAAGCAAAATAAAACAAAAAATGATAAATAAAATACAACATATACATCAAAAAGCTTTCAGAGCACAGCTAAACTCATGAGACTAAGTTCATCCATGGTGCAATTATGCTCTTTCCTGTGCTGTGATGCCAGGAATAAATTTGACCACAGGGCTTTAAAGCAATTTTTGTAATTCATGGTGGACAGAAGAAGAAGGTATCTTCTTTCATAAATTATGATCTAAAGAGAAAGAGCATGCAGTGCTGCATTTTGAGACTTATTAAAAAAAAAAAAAAAAAAAAGGATATATCAACCAATCAATTAATGATGGGAGAAAAAAAAAAGAATATTACTTTTTGGAAGAACAATGGCTTAATATAAAGGTACATGAATGGAAAAAAAAAAGTCCTCGGTCTTGTCAAGAGTTGGAAGTACCTATAATTAGTGAAAACCACACATAAACACAGCTGGATAAAGATATTCATGCTGTGCAGTTGATACTGTGGTTTATGCATTGCTGGCATTTAAATTTATGCTGCTTTTCTTTGTCTATTTTATGCTGACTCCTTTTGAACATGTGAAACTTGACCCAGCAGCCTGTACAACAAAGCTCTGACATGTGAGACAGCTCGCTGGCACTGACCTGGCACATAGCTCTGAGACAAGTGACCTGAGACAGAAATCAAACGTCGAAGTTTCTTCCTGGGTGACCGGAGGCGAGGAATGCTTTGGAAGTGATGTGAGAGAGCCCTGCAAAGCTCTCCGGTGGCCAGAAATAGTCCCTCCCTCTCTGGAAGCAAGGAGGAGAGACAGAGGAGACTGAGGAGGAAAGAGGGTATTGCATTAGGCCAAAAAATCTGGCTTTTTCTGTCACTATGTGGAAGGTAGCATGGAGGAAGGTGAGGTGGCGATCGGGGCGAGGGATGTGGCATTGAGAATGGATGTGGCATACGGAGTAGGAGCAAGCTTTCCCGTAACACAGCAAAGCCCACAGCCTGCCTCTACTATCAACTAACATTTCTCTCTTTCTCCTCTCTTTCTTCCCACCGCAAAATGTCATTTCAGGTCAAACATCTCACTTTGTTTTCATTTGAAAAAGTGCAAATATGCAGCATTGACTTCATACGACATCTACTAATAGAAAGATTGGGTTGAAAATTTTCAGCTATAAACCAAAATGGAGCTTGGAAGCCTGGAAACACTGGCAATTCCTAAATGCATCCCTGCTATTCACTGCTGACCACCATTAAATAATACAGCTGACACTGGCAAGACCAGGAAAAACATCTAAAAATTATGAGAGTCATAACAAAATCATGAGAGCCAGCAGAACTATATGATCTTCAGCAGGTGCAGTTTTATTATAGTTCAAAACTATATAAATTGGCTATTCAGTTCAAACTACAGATGTGTTCTTTCAGCTCGGGAAGTCTGTCTTTAGCAATGCTAAAGCAATGCTTTATTTACCACGATGACAACACTGATGCAGAGAATGAAGGTGATAATGTAGCAGATTTGCATCTTTATCAGTGGGGACCAAGGACATATGCTGATCAGTAAGCTCCATCAATAATGTGCTTCTGAACACTGCTGTTTAAGTGAGAAAATAATACAAATTTGAATGAGCTTCTTTACTACTGTCAATTTATAATTTGATCCGTTCTTAAAATTTTTGTTAGCATTACTGAGCTGAAGTATAAAAATAAATCACACCTTAAACCATAATGTAAACCATGATTTCTCAAAGAACAAATTTTACTCTATATCAAAAATAAATTACTTTTCTAACATAAGCTGCATTTCCGCTGAAGAAATTTGCTGGTACGGGTGGGTATAGCTATGTTGGTAGATCATTCTAGGTGCAAGCCAACTCTGTAAAACAAATGAAATATTTAAGTACAGAATGTTAAGATTGTTGTAAACTGTAAACAATGTTTGTAAACTGGTGTGAAATCTCAAGATGAACAACGCTCTAGTAGTGTAAACTACTGCAAGATTAATTACTGCTAAAAATGAATATATTATTAATTCACTTAGCTGAAAAAATCATACCAGATTGTCTGTGTTTTTATTATGTCTTAAAGCATCTACAATCTTCTAAAGATGGTGGATTAGCAGTATCAAGCTTAAAAGTAGAGAGTGGAGAAGCATCAATGATGCTTGGCATGGCCACTTCCCGGATCAGCTGTACAGGCCCGTCAGAGCCATAGCCTATATGTGAGAGTGGGTACAAGCTCCAGGTGCCTCTCAGCCTTCACACCTGCTCTATGAGGCTGTACAAAACAGCATCAGAAACCTGATTATTCTCCTGCTGCTGTGCAAGTTATAGATATTTGTGCAATATATATTTTAATTAATATTTTTAGTTACTGAGAATGACCAAAGCTCACTTTACTCCAGAAAAGACGTGTATTGTGTAAGCATAATTCAGCTCTATTTTGAACTCAGAATAGTGCCTAAGAATATTACTGTCCTTCTCCAAAGTAAATTTCTGACAGAAAGAGGGAGAATAAATGAGTGTTATCTCCTGATGATTATAAAAGCAGAAGAGGAAACACATATGTGATTTGGAAACAGGATTACTCATAGATTCAGAAGTAATAAATCCAGTTAGCTTGCTTGACTCATCAAAAAATGGGAATGTAGTATTTGTTTTATTATGAAGTTAAGTTATTCTTTGGAAGTAATTCACTTAAAATAAATGTTTTCTAGCATCAACCAAAAGCAATTAGGAAAAAAAAGGGGGGGAGGGACATAAAATGTTTCTCTATTGTTATCTGCAAGAGGTTTGTTCACATTTTTTTGAGCACCTATTGTCCCATTATGAACAGTGACAGAGAATCCCAAGAAATCCAAATAAGTAAATTTGACCTTTTTAGCATTTCTTACTTGAGTACACAGGGATAACCACCTGGTGCAGGGTTTAAAAGCAAGAGATTCCATTCTAGATTCAAAATAAAATCATCTTTGGGAAATTTGGCAAATCAGCTACTGCTGAATTTCCTTTCGTCAGTGAAATAGTATGTGTTGACCAAACCTTTGACTCTCAGTACTGAAATACTCTGAGGTGCAGCTTCTGCTCTCAGGATATTACTTTCTGTGTGCAAAGTACAGAAGAAAGAAAGAAAGAAAGAAAGAAAGAAAGAAAGAAAGAAAGAAAGAGAGAAAGAAAGAAAGAAAGAAGGAAAGAAAGAAAGGAAGGAAGGAAGGATGAAAAAAGGCAATTTGCTTTACCAGTATTGGCTCACTTATTTCAGAGAGATTTAAAAGTCTGCTGCAAGTAATCCATTTTGGCTACAATGTGTTCCTGCAACTCACTAGAATGGAACATGCAGATATGATGTATGGAGTAAAGTAAGGAGAAAAATGCTTAAAATCTTATGTTTTTCTAAATCTTCTTTCTGCAAGCCAACCACCTTCTATACAGACTTTGAACTTTAAAACAGTAAGATACCTAGAATAATGTCTCATGTTCAGAGTTTGCTATGCAGAAGAATTAATCACTCCCCTGGTTTTTGAAAAGGAGATCATCAATCAGAGCAATGCAGGCAAGGCTTTTTTTAAAAAAAAAAAAAATCATCAAAGATCTGTTTCATCTCATGCAGAACGAGATCCAATTGTTGGATTAGAAAGGTTATCTGACAGCAGCTAGAAGTTTTTGTGTTCACTGTGTTCTAGGCAGGCTGAGAAGATTTTCATAAGTTTGCACAGGGAGCCTCTGCTGTGTTTCTTTGGGAAGAGGTGAACCACCTTCCTTTGCAATGCTAGACATGACGGCATAGAGTTTAAGACAAAGCTATGACTCACTGCTGATAGATAAAATTGATGACAAGTTTTCTAACTTTGGAGGAGTAACAGTCTGGAGCAGCCTTCTACTAGTGTAAGTGTTAAATAAATGATTGATATTCGGTTGGAATTTGAGCAGTTTATAAAAAGTATTGCATGACATCATTGTCCATGAAAAGCATAATTATGTGCAGACCTGATTTAATGATCTAGATATTCCTTTCTTATGTATATCTTATGTTCCTAAATAACTTGGAGCTGCAATGTTGTACCATCACCATTCTTTAAACATAAGCTTTTGGATATTTAGGTTGTTTAGTTTTATACTGTTGCATAGGTGCAAGCTAGGATCTAGTTTAATAATGGATGAGCTACAGAACTCTTCAGAGTTCAATTATTTCAATACAGCAGCATATTTGAGTGTCACAAATACGAATGTGGAGATTATCTTTACTTATCTAGGACTACATTGTTTTTTAGTTGGTAGACACTCATCTGAAGGCATAATTGCCTGTATAAAGTTGGAACCAAAATGCTGGAACCCTACGATATCTAAAAATGTTAATGTAACTGCATGCAGAAACATGATAATTATATACTTAATATTGTATATGTACAAATTGTAAATACAAATGGATAACTAGGATTCTCTCTGTGGAATATGGTGTCCTATTTTTTTTCTTGTAGCAGATATTAATCAAGTTAATTTTTTTAAAGATTCATCATCAAGATGTTTTTACACACTCCAATTAAATATTTAGTTTTAATTTAGAATAAATTATTAAAAAGTGCATTTCTAATACTTACCAAAATGTGTAATTAACTATTATAATATTTTACAATATTAGAACATTTAGATAATCATTATAGTATAATTATATATATGAATGTTAAATTAAAAATACTAAGAAAATATTAAAGTGTTAAAATAATATCTGAAATCGCAATTATAGACATTATCTAAAAATTATCACTTCAAAGTCAACTTCTGAGCTAGTTTAATCTCTCAGTTTCATTTCATGATGCTTGTTTTCAAATAAAATTGCAATACTTGAAATTTTAAGGCATCTGAATTCAAAGGAGAATAGTTTAGATAGTAATAGCTGTTGTACTAGAATGATGTACTAGAACAGTGATATTAGGATAGTTAAAAAGGGAGAAAATCAATCCCTATTAAGATAAATGAACAAATAAGAAAATTCATAGATAAAAATTAAATCAAATACCTTTAGGCTACTATGAAGTCTGAAGCAAAGTACTACAGGCTAATTTCAAGGAGAAAAATCAGAGGCAAAATTCTGCAATGAGTGTAAATAAAATATAGCTTGAGCATAAGGATTACCTGCAGGGAACTACATGAAAAATCAGTCTATTTTTGTCATCAAGATTCTGACTTCATGGTTCTCTTCAGTTCTACTATAATAGTGTTTTCATAGTTCTCAGATCTCACTGTATGCCTCACCGTCATTAGACCTACAAAGTGGAGGAGCGCAATACTTCTTTGCCCCCTACTTTCTCTGGATTTCTCAAAAAAGAAGACATTGGCCTGTTATCAGGTGGGAACCATCTCATATTTCAGTAGTGTCAGAGTCCAGTACTCTCTGACCAGGTTCTTTTAGATATTCCGTGCTTGAAGGACGTAATGTTTAATATCAAGTTTTATTTATTTGAAGACATGTAATGTTACATGGGATTTTTGATTGAGCAGCAATATCATCACAAATACATAATACACATTGAAATCACAATGGAAGTGTAAGTTACAGTTAGCAAATTATAGCAATATATAGTTCAGTCACAATACCTAAGTGATTCCCATTACCAGTCTCTATAATATGCTCACTGTCATGATGCTGGGTGTCCCCAGTCCCCAAGAAAGAATTTGTGGGTTGAACCAGCTTAAACCCATTGCTCACTTTAAAATTTGTCAGTCGTTTAGTTTTTACACCCTGGTTTTTGCTGAGCCTCCTGTACACTCCCCTATGCTGGTCTGGCTAACTCAGGGAGACATTCACACTTTTTTTTTTCATAAACTCAGGAAGAAACATTTACACCAGTCGATCCACTCAGCTGTGATATAGTCCATTGATCCACTCAACTGATAGAACTGTTTATCGAAAACAGATGCCACCCTCTGGTACCCTTTGAGATAAATTCCACTTTCTGTGCTAAAGCTATAGTCAAGTAAGTGCCCAGGGACCAGAATCCTAACGTGTTTCATGGGACAGAAAATCAGTGACTGGGCAGACTTCAAACAAAATAATTAAAATTGTTATAGGTAGAAATTCTAAGCCTTTCCTGCATCATTTTTTGTAATCTTGAATTCCATACAAATTGTAGTAAGTCCACTCCTTGTACCTCTACTAAGTCACTCTTATACCTCATAGGCAGCCATATCCAAACATGGGATGTGATCTTGTGAGATGTCTGGCTTCTTCAGCTCTAGCTCATCATTTGCAGAACTGGACTTTTGAGCAGCAATTAGACAAAATACCAGTTTGGTGTTTAAAAAGAGAGAAATGATCAAAGCAAACTCAAAATATGTGAACATTTTTGTTGAATAGTAGATTATGAAAGGGGGTATGCATTTTATTCCCAAAGGTTAAGCTCTGGGTTCATTCTTCAGTTCAGATTCCATTTATCATTTCTGAAGTGGGATAGACCAAAAATTACCTGCAAGCACTTGGCCGCATGCCCCCCCAACCATGGAACTCACATCCAGAAGAGATCAGAAACTCTGAGAACCTCAGAACCTTCAGAAATAAATTCAGAAGCTACCTTTTATACTCAATCTTTCCTCAGTAACTCACACAGAGCACTTTTATTTTTTCCACCTGCATGGAGAAAGTAGAGAGTCACAGAGATCCCTTTCTGTCTGTCTGTACCTGTACTCGGATACCACAAAGGCACACGTAGTATAGTGACTAGCAGTTGTAAGGGTACAGATGTTGGGCTTTATTTGGTAGAATGCAGCCATTATATCTTCTGTGTTAAAAGGTGGTGGGCTACGTTTTGATGTGCTGTAGTTAAGTGGCATAGTGCCATTTATACTTCCTTAAGATCTGGAGCAGTGTCTCTGTCGTGGTTTGTCCTTTTCCTCGCTGAGTTCAGTGAACTCAACTTCCATTCGTACAGAGAGAACAATCTTTGAAGTTAGCAGGGGCAGGTGTCAATGTTATCATCAATAGCACTTTTGACACATGACTTCAACTAGGATTCTAACTGCATTTTTGCCAATACACAATCTTTCAACTTCCTCTGACTTAGTATAATTGCATTAGAGGAATTTCAAAGAGTTCTTTGAACCAAGGTACAATTAACATCATTTCAAAGGACATTCCCACTCCACAGTTACCCTAGGTAAACTTCCTTTCTGAAGAAGGAGTCTTTTTGAATGTTAATCAATCTTTTCACTTCGCTTGGAAGTTGTCTCCAGTCTCTTCTCAGATACACTTTCACACCAAAGAGGTCTTCAGGTTTATGCGTTTTATAAGGTACATTTTCAGCCAGATGAACAATGAAGTTCATCAAATAGATATGGTTGATTATCAGAAACAGCTTCAAAGTCCAGATTACAAAACAAGTGATTCAAGTAAGCAAAACCTGTACATACTGGATGTCCTAGGTGAAAAATATCAGTGGTCTTTAGCCTTTAATCTAATTGTTAAGATGTCTGCCCCCCCTTACTGCAAACTTCGGCTCGTTGGATCCTGAACAGCAGCTGTAGAAAGCAGATTAAGAATTTTCTGAAAGGAGTAAGGAGTGAATGATCCTGTCCTATGTCCACTGCTGTGTAAAGAGAAGACTTCAGTCTGCAGAGCTGTCATTTTAGCACCTTTATAGAGCACTGAAATACACATTTAGTAAAATCCAGGTGCCTTAATCTCTACACAGTGTTATTTAGAATATCATCTGACATTAACTAATCATGCACATCCTTTTCCTTCCCAAAGCCGGGCACTGCTGCTGAATGGGAGAAGATAAGGAACGTATTTTTAAAACCTTTTAAATGATAATGTTTAATTTCATTATTATTTTTAGGGGAAAAAAAAACTTTATAAAGCTTTTAAATAATAGTCCATGTCCCTGTGGCGATGTATCGACTGCCAATTATAGGTGAAGGTACTGTTCTATAAGAAGCTTTGAAATGTCATAAGAAATTCTTCTGTTTCCTTTGCATCTATGCAAAATGTAACATCTAATCATGTTACAATTGCCAACCTATGCTGAACTCAAGCCATGCAATTTCCAGGAAGAGCACAGTCATACACTGTGAACATTTATGAGTTGTATATCATATAATATTTATTAAAATTTAGAAAGAAAATGAAGAGTTTTAGTGGGGAAAATTTATCTTTTTTTATAAACACATGCAAAAGGGCTTGAGATATTCTTTTTGGGTTGATTATTAAGGATTAATTTAATGATTTCTGTGAAAAATGTAACCCTCAAAAAAGGAAATAAAAGAGAAAGAGAGCAGAATTTTGATCATTTTTAAACAAAGAAATCACTGCTAACAGTCAAGCAGACGCCACGAAAGGATCACTAGCACTTTTGATGAGTTCTGTTCAGGCTGAGCTTGTTCTAAGCTGAATGCTCAGCTTTTAGATCTCTTTGTATTGCAGATATCATAAGCTTCATCTCTTTTCTGAAATATCTGATGCTATGACTAAAATACAATCATCATCTTCATCACAGGATTTTAAGTCAGGAAAACTTTGTTCACAGGTGACATATGACCACTTTGGCTCTCTCAAAACATCCCTTAACTTTCAAGTCATGGCCATACATCCATTCCTGGGACAGTAAAGGAAGCAAAGTGCTGTTAGATAAGTCAATTTAAAGTTCAGGAACTGCAAGAAGAAACCTTATTTAGGTTTCTAGCTATGAGAGTGGTTTGCACTGCATATTCTAATATTTCTTGTTCGAGTCCAAAATAGGAACAAAAATATGAACAAAGTTCATACTTCATTTGGAGAATACATCGTAGAGGAAATCTAAGCCTGTGTTCCAGAACTAATTCTTTTAAAGTGGAGTCAAAGGAGATTTTAATCAAGTTGTATTAATAAATTCATCAAGTCATTCATGAGGATCATTAGGGTTATGCGTTTAGAAGAGATCACAAATCTCAAAAGCAGCTACGCTATGAAACAGAAAAATGAATGAAACAGGCTTAAGGTTCCAGAAACTTAGTCCAGACTGTGTCTGGGGTGATGGGATAAAAAGCACTAGATTCACATTGCTCCAAAAATGAAGCAGAGCAGGAGTGGATCAGGCTATTAAATTTGTAATTAGATCTGTTGTTTGCCCTTAGTGCTTTTTGTTCTGTTCTATTTTGTAACAGTTGGATTTTTACCTGAGAAGAAGATATATATCATAGATAGGGTAGCATCCCTGAAGATTTGTTTAAAAAAAAAGATGAATTTTCAGATTTCCAAACTTGCCAATTCCATATAAATTGCTAGTCAAGTTAATTGATCACAAAGCCAAAAGATTTGTAAAAATGGCAATGGAAATGGAGTAGCCCTTGGAGCTGATTTGAGCTGGTCAGTATTTTTCTTCCACTGAGATGAAGGTGTTCCACTTAGTTGCATTCTTTTCTTTTTCTGTTGTTTTTTGTTGTTGTTGTTTTTGTTTTGTTTTTTTTTTGTTTTGTTTTGTTTTGTTTCACCTGGCAGTACTCCTTTCTTCCTTCCTAGAGAAAAAATGGAAAAAGACAAAACTAAGGCTTTCTGGGATGTATTTAGCTACCAGGTTCAATTTTTCCAGGGAAAAAGACTGGAAAGCACAGGAAAAAAAAAAAAAAAAAAAAAAACAAAGTTGTTTATTTACATTTGCTTATCTGATTTCTATACTAATTTCTTTGTCAGAAGGAGATTTAAAACATGGGTTTTAGATATATGTATAGATGCATGCATATATGAATTCAAATATTATATTAAAAGGATATTCTTCACTTTGTGTACTTAATATATTATGGCAGAATTACCCAAATAAACAACAACAAAGTTAGCACATCTTTGTTAGGAATAACCCTAAACAGCTATGCTTTAATCATTCGGGGATCAACCTTTGGTCAGAGACAGGGAGTATTATGTATCTCTCCCACAGCTGTATAGTCATTTCTCTTGTGTACGTTACAAGTGTATGAAACAGACATTCTTTAAAAAAAGGCAGCAAGAAATAGCCATCTTCAATCACTGTCACGCACATGCTGTTTAATTGCTGATGGCTTTTATTTCGCTGAATTGGAATGCCCTGTCTATTGTTTCACAGTTGAGCTTTGCTGCGGACCAAGAGATACAGTGGACTCCAGTTCCCAGGAGGCCCAGTTCACACCAATATCTGCTGTGCGGTGATGATGGTGCTGCAAGAAGAGACAGATTTCTCTCTGTCAAGGCAGAAAACAAATGCTTTTCTGACTCCCACTCTCTTGATTGAAATGACACATCACTACTTCTCTCTCTCATACATGATTCTTACAATCACAGCTCATTATCTTTGACCTGTCCTTAACACTGAACAGTCTGCCTGAAATAAAGGCTGAAAAGTCTTTCTGACTGTTCTGTTCCCACAGAAAACTTTTGTTTTGTCAGTAGCCATATATTTTGAAAGAAAATCTACCTTGACAACTCCAAGAGACCTTGACTGTATCAGGAAGAGTTCTACTCTTTTAATAGAAATATCTCCCCTTGACAAGGAGTAAATATATTGCCCCAAACTGCCTTTGCTCTTTTCTTGTTTGACATCCGAAAGAGGAGATACAAACAGAGTATGTTATGGAGAAACAGTAATTCTATCCTAATGAGGAAAACAGGCAATTCTGGAGGGAACTGAGCCTCCAGAGAACAGGAACAGCAGTCAGAGACCAATCCTGATTTTAGTTGCCACATGATCTTCCCAGTTTAGAAAAGGCAACATTCTTTTGAAATGTCTACAGAAACATCTGTGGGTTTGTGGATCAAGCCCTCTTAAATGTTAACCATTTAGTGCCACAGTAGTAGCCTGTAATCAGTTAGACCAAACTACTGCAAATGAAGCAGGACACGTTTCCAAAAGCTATGTATCTAAAACTTAGTAAATCTAAATAATATATTTCATCCTGGCCACAGCCTGCCTTGACGCAGGAGCTCAAAAGTGGTCCTTGCCATTGCTGCTGAATGCCGCTAATGGTCTTTCTGTCTAAATTACAGTTGGTGTGCCTAAAAGCATGCTTCCTGCCAAGCCAAGCGGGTTTCACAGACCGCTGAGTCAGAGGAGCTGGAACCCAGCTGCAGGAGGCACCCACCGCGGGAGCCCAAGCTGGCAACAGGCCTGTTGGATTCGCAGCACTTGTAAAAGGGATGATAAGGAACAAGAATGGCAAAGGGAGACAAACAAAAACTAGGAGGCAAAATAAACTGGCAGGCAGGGTAAGTTACAGCAGATCATTTCCCAGTAGGGACTATTACATTAGAGCTCTTTGATTTTATCGAGAGAAATGCTTTAATATTTAGGACTAGATCTTTTAAAATAGTCATGTGCTTTATATAGGACTAAGCACTCAGATATACAGGGAGGTCACCATACATCAGCAAAGTGATCTGCCCTGGTAAATTTAAGGTAATTTGACCTACTTTAACTTTCTGTAAAAGAGACTTAAGAAAGCCAGCTCACTTTGTATTTGCCTAAGGACAAGCACATAGGCAGCTCTTGTGGTTCAAGCGATAAGCTGTGGCTTGTTAAGTGACAATAATTCGCACTAGTATCTTATGCACATCAGACCTAAATACTTGTGAGCGCTTTAGCAAACTTTTCCACTGTGGCAGGGGTAAGAGTTTTGCCACCTCAGCTACCTGGACTAGCCTCCCGTCGCTGGCTCTGGAAGGCAGGAGAGGCCAGGGCCGTGCAGCCAGCAGTGGAATGAAAGAATACAATTGTCATTTACCTCTTACACTTCTTTGCCTGGAAATGGGAACGGGAAAAAAATAGTAGGAAAAGAGAAGATAGGGAAAAATGATTAGCAAACAAATGGCAAAGTAGCTGTAAAATGTTCTAATTTGCTTTGCAGAGGAGTACAAAATATGTTAATTTGGTGTTTTCAGGGACAAATTCACTATCTGAAATCTAGGTATATAACTTGCAGTACTCAGTCTGTACTTGTGGTGTTACTATTACTGGAAGATGTAGTTTCAGAGGGGAAAAAAAAGAGGGAGGGGATTTTCCTAGGCTCTTGACTCTACCTAGATAATCTATGGCTTTGGTATTAAAACACAGTTTAAGCAGCTCCTAACCTCCCTGGCCACTTGTTTGTGCTGCCTGTCATCATCTGTGCTGTGTCTGTGCAAAGCATGTGTGGAGCCACAGTATAGACTGTATTAGGTATCCGATCCATCTAAAAATTAACTCTCACCAAAACTGTTTTCCAGCCAAAAGAGTAATTTGGCTTTGAATACAAGCTTTGGGGTCAGAGTAACAAAGAGAGCAAGAAAAAGAGCAGCAGGGCTATTTTAGCCAGCACCACAATAGAAAAATGTCCATGTAACCACAACCTTCTTCGTAATTTTCAATGTCTTTTCCTGCTCCCAGCTCTAATTCCAACCACCAGGGACCTGATCTTGTTTCCATATAAGTAAATTGCAGCTTTGCCATTGACCTTGATAGGAGTAAGATTGGTTCTTGCTGTGTAAAGGATATGATTTCCCACATCTTTTAAAGGATAACATAGGTCTGGGGGAGCACACCTGCATCAATCAGAGAATCAGAGAATGGGTAAGGTTGGAAGGGACCTCTGGAGACCATCTAGTCCAACCTCCCTACTCAAGCAGGGTTGCATCCAGGTGGGTTTTGACTATCTCCAGAAAAGGAGACTCCACAACCTCTCTGGGTACCCTTTTCCCGTGCTCTGTCACTCTCACAGGGAAGAAATTCCTCCTCATATTCAGGCAGAACTTCCTGTGGTTCAGTTTGTGCCTGTTGCCTTTATTTCTTTCAATGGAACTACTGAAAAGAGTTTAGCTCTTGGCACCCTCCCTTCAGGTACTTGTAGACATTGATAAGATCCCCTCTCAGCCTTCTCTTCCCCAGGCTTAAGAGACCCCAGCTCGCGCAGCCATTCCGCATAGGGCAGATACTGCAGCTCTCTGACCATCCTTGTAGCCCTAAACTGGACTCTCTCCAGTAGCTCCATGTCTCTCTTGTACTGGGGAGCCCAGAACTGGACACAGTACTGGAGATGCAGCCTCACCAGAGCTGAACAGAGGGGCTACTAAGTTCAAAATAGACAAACCTAAGCTTGTATACAGCTTTGCCAAAGGCAAGAAGCAGAGGCCAAGCTGACTGAAGCCTCATTTAACCTTGCAAAATAGTACAAATACTGAGCAAGTTACTAGCCCACAGCAGTTTAGACCCCAGTTTGGTCTTTTCTTTCTCCATGGGGAAAGTAATCATAGCAAGTTTTTCTTTTTCCCCTGGGCACTTGCAGCCTGACCAATTCCTTGGCTATGACAAGATGTGGGGGTTTTACTTAGAACCTGATCTTTTTCTTTTTTTTCTCTCTCCCAGCTTATACTTTAAAAGGATTGCTGGTGAAGATAAGCTATAAAAAGGGCAAGCAGACCTTATTATGCTCTCTTATATCAGATTTTTGTTTTTTTCAGGAATTACATTTGTTACATTTAGCAGAGTCTTGGCCCAGATTTTCATTTGTAAGGAATGTCATATTTTAAGTGTCTCAACTTATTCATGCTTGTTTTATTTATTTTCTCTAAGGAAACATTTTGCATTTCAATGAAAAAAATATGAGAGAGTTTTCCTCAAACCATTTATTAGGGTAACTTTAAAAGAATGCTACCAACAGTATGTTGAGAAAGAGAATGATACAGATGTCTTTGGGCATTCAAGTGTCAGGATGGACATTTGTGTGCCAGCAGAGCAACTTGTGGGCTTTCCGCTGATGGCTCAGCTCTATTTTATATATACTTTCTCATGACTACATTTTATTCTTGTTCATAGAAACTCACTTATTCGTGCCCTTTCATTCCTTAATATTTTTCCAGATGAAAATCTGCCTGGAGCATTTTATGTACTGATAGAAGTTCTCATTTTTTTTTCCTTTGTCTTTTGATTTAGGTTTTTATTTCATTTTTCCTAAGAAGAAATAGGCAAAGCTGATAAGCCGGGGTATGTAAGGACATCAGAGACAAACATCTCAAGAAATAAATGGGACTACTGCTCAAGAAACCCATACAAGCTTGCACAAATGCCGAGCAAAGCTGCCTAGAATACACAGAGTCCCTGCAACGTGTATTCTATTAGTAAATTTCTTTCTCTGCTCCTGGTTTCTTCTCACTCTTTTTCCCTCCCCTAGTATCTTTCAGAATATCTTCCTCATTTTTTCTCATGGTCTCTCACCACAGAAAAGTGACAAGATCCACAGATAGCAGAATAACCAAGCATCTCTTTAGCATGTGTCCCCAAACACAATTTTATTTCCAACGCAAACAGGCAGATTTGTGCTGTTTCACAGTTGTCAATGACTGTTTTCTGTTTGACTCCAGTTTCAGCCTGTAGCTCTTGAAATAGTCCATAGGAGCTGACAATTGTAGGCTGATCTGTTAACAGGGAGCAAGCGGTAAGAGCAAAACATCCACTTCTGTATTTCCAAAACTGAAAGGCACTTTGATAAACACTGGGTGCACTGTTACTCACAAAACCCAGTTATAAATGAACTTTAAATCTCTTTGCTGTCTTTCTTCTTCTAGAAGTGTTAAGGAGGTACCAGTGTGAGGACTGGTCTATGCAGAGACATTTAGGGAACTTATGAACTACTAATAGCCCGTTAAGCAGTTTAAATGAGCTTAGATAAAAATAGGATTGCGTGTTTTACAAGATTTGATTTTATACTGGCTACTATACTAGTTGATTTCCCCCCCTTTTTTTTTTCTTTTGTTTTACCTTGAACAGCATCCACAAAGGAAAACTCACCTCTTTCACATCCTCTTAGAGACTACCTAGTGATAGCTAGCTACTGCAGGCTCCTAAATTTTTATCTTTAAGGACAAGCAGTGCCTGCAGAAGAAGTGCAGTAAGTGAAGAGCAGAAAAGCATGAGTACCCGTTTAAAGGGCCATTATTCAAAGTCGCCGCCCCAGGGCACAGCATCTCCGCGTCTCGGCTGCTGCAGCGAGCTCCCTTCCTAGCTGCCACGCAGGAAGGGGAGAAGCTGGGAGGCGCAGGGCCGACACAAAGTGCTCTATTGAGGGGTGCGGAGGTCTCCCATGGGCCCTTCGCGAGGCTGGTGAAGGCCACTGCTGCCTCTGAGGCTCTGGGACTTTGAAGTGCTAGAGTTTTGCCCCATGCCTTCTTGTGGCACTTCAGATAATTTTCGAGCATTAAGATTAGGAGAGGGGGAAGGAACACAAAAGATCCATTTAAAAAGTAAATGGGAAGTTTTAGTCATAAGGGAGGATTGGAGTAACCACATATTTGTGTGATTTAGAAATGACTGGGCCTGGTGCAGGGCCAAAGGTCCCACATCCGACGACATCCCGTGACTACTCAATACTGTCATTTTTTTTTCTTTAATAACTCCAGGTTTGCCTGTGATGCAAAAAGTATGAGTTTGGCTTGTATCTCAGTAACACAGGTTAATGATTAGTGGTACCAGCTGACTTCAGTTTACCATGACGCTTAATATATTTGAAATCTGTTTTTCTTTTGGGGTAGGACAGGTTCTTAAATTCCATGGTGCCTTTTTAATATTACAGCATATAATGCCTCGGTTGAAGTCATGTAGTTGTGTATTTGTGGCCAACTCCTAGAGTTCCCTAATCATGTTTGGATAGTGCACTGAGTTGGTCAACAGCAAACAGCATTTTTTATAGCTGGCCCTGCCCTGGATCAATCTAAAGGCTGATAGTTATGGTAAAAGAGAGTTTGATGGTATGCCAGTAACAACCAAGAAACCTCTAGATACAAACCTTATTCTGCAGACAGAGCCACATGAATGTTATGTTTTTGTGTTATGTTTGAAACCAATAGACAATTTTAGGTAATATATCATTAAACATAATACCTTTCGGATTAATAACATTCAACATTCCTGATTTTTATGTTAGGGTTGCCCCATCAATCTTAAACATGAAGTTAAAGGTTAAGTTATAGTAGGGCCAGATTGACTGACACTGCAGGATACTTAAAAGAGGCTTTTAATAGTAGCTGAGGATCTTAGAGCAAGTCCTCCTTTGCACTGCTCTTGCATCATAAGAGCACAGCTAATAAAAAAGCTTACTTTGGTGATTCACAGGTGCCATAACTGCCCCCAGGGACTACTGCAGGTTGACAGGGTGGAGCAGAGCAGCCTTGCTCTTCCACCCTCGCCCCCGGGTCTGATTTCTCCTGTGTCCTAAAAATGGAGCATTTATCTGTGAAACCAAACAGGCCATAAAGTGCAAGTGCAGCAAGGAAATAACTGCGTGATAGAACAGAAAGCTGCCTCTATGGCTGTCTTTTAGTGTGGTTGCAAGAAGCGCTAGTGAGAAAGCTGGAGCTCTACACGTGGCAATGCCAGCTGTGTTAATCATGCCTTTGATGAGACAGAGGAAGCTGTAGTCCAGAGGTATTAAACAACCTTCAGGCCCAATGTCTAGTTAAAATTAATGAGCCAGATTCAGTAGAATGCTCTGGATGCTTTGCACTGCCCCAGTTATGGAAAGGAGTTATAAAAATACTCTGATGGGCCAGACAAATGCCATTTGAGATTGCTTTAAATTTCTATAGAAGAACAAAGAAAGCTGGTACACCTGACCTAGCCTGTTTCCACTTCCCTGTATAAGTCTTGATAATATTTAATGGCTAATGTTTCCAAACATATTGAAAAATGTATTAATATGGAAAGTAGGGAAATTAAGAGATCTGGATTGTTTTCTACCTTAGCGTGTTAATATTGACTATACTTTATAAGGCATGTAATTATATTTTTGAGCACAACAGTAAAATACACTGACAAGTTTTCAAGTACTGATTGAAAAGCATACTTTAGGATGACAACACTATTCTTGGATTTTGAAGGAATATGGGAATTTGGTCATATAATTGTCTTCATCTCAACAATGAGAAGAAAGTATGACTCGTTAGATCCACAAAAACATTTAGGAGCCAGTGCTGCAGAAAATCAATAGGAGGTAAATGTTTGAATGGCTTTGTGGATCCAGCTAGTGTGTAAATGACAGAAGTCTGTACCTATTCTGCCCTCCTTATTGCAAGGGGTGACCAACATTGGCTGCAGGGCCAAGGGAGCAACAGAAAACATTCTAAACCTGAGATTACTGATATTCACAGCTCTGGGAGTATAATACATACTAAGCAAGGTAATCTTGGGGTTTGGGGGAGGTTGGGTTGAGTTGGGTTTTGTTGGAAACAATTTATCCTGATATTCACTAAGGAATACGTGCTCTCTTTAGCAAGGCCTGCATTATTTGACTTCTCAGTCTGTTAAGGGAGTGTGTAGAAAATGCATATATCAATATGTCAGACAATGTTCTGAAGCAAAAGTAGATGTTCTGGACAATTGAAATCTTTTCTGATGTTTTTAATACTTAAGATAGCATTGATCATCTCTCCCTGAAGTACCTTCAGCTTCCATGAATTTCAGAATAGCTTTTAGATTCATAATTGTAAAGGGTACAATTCAGTTGCCTTTGTTCTCCACAAATACGTCCTTGTCAATGCTTTTAATGTCAATGGTTTTAATAAAACATATTTCACATGAAAAAGAAACAAAAATTACTTATTTTCTCTGGTCATCTTTTATTTTATAGATATGAATTAGTTAAACGTGCTTACTAGGTTGGGAAGACCTCATTAAGTCAAGCTAGTGAAATACCTATAGTTTAATCTGTTATGAAAAAAGGACAAAAACGTATTCACAAATAATGTAATCATCACATCGAAAGGAAAAAAAAAGTTGTCACATACCATCACAAAGATCAGATAACCAGTTCTAAATCCAGCAAAAGCTCCTGGGTAAACAGGACCTGATTCTTCCCTCCTTAGCAATATTGTAAATAAAAATAACTCTGTAACATTTGTGCAATTACTCCAACAAAAAAGATCAGACTAATAAAATGCAAAACATATTAGCTCAAATAACAGATTCAGATGGATTAAGAATAAAATCAATTTTGACCAGACCTCGTCCAGATTGCAGACACATTCGTGCCACTGTATCCCTAACATCCCCCTGATCTCTTCAGAAGCCCTTGCAGCACACTACTCCTGTTCCCAGATATGTGGACAGCATCCAGCATTTGGCGAGGCCATCAGAGCTGGAGCCAGAATACCTTCCTGCTGAGCAGACCTGAACAAAGTTATCCAAAGGGCTTTGGTAAAAATCAGTGGGCTTCAGTAAAATTACTCAGCAGACCTTAGTAAAAATTAATTGCATAGCCTAGCCGAAAGCACAAAGGAAAGCAGTACCAAATGAACAGCAGTTGACTTTGGCTCAAATTGGAGAGAGTTAATGTGATACTGGTTAAAAAAAGAGGAATGTATTTTGTTACTGATTCCAACAGGAAATGGAAGTAAAACTTTTTTTTTTTTTTTTTTTTTTTTTTTTTTAGGGAGTATATTGAGTCATACCCACTGAGATTTTCTTCTTTGTATTTCTGAAAATTATATACAGTGCCAAAGTATCTTCTTGTTCGAACAATGTTTTGGCATGCCAAGGTGGGGAGGAATGTGTGCCACATTACATGGTTTCTGTAATTCAACATAAAGAAGCAGATGAGGCTGATTTGATCCCTGTGGAAATCTAAGCTATATTGAAGACTTCTTGTGTTTAGTACTGCTTTAATCAAGAGGTTCTGTATAATTCAACGTAATTGGAATAATAGTTAATCTGAGCAAAATACAGTGATAAAAATAGGAAATTGAGGAAATTAAATTCAGCAAGATTGCATAAGACTTGCTTTGAAGGGGATTATGGACAACATAAAACTATTGAGGCAGTAGTTTGAGTCGCCTAGAAATGGAGTAATTTTTTAGTGTATCTTAAAAAAAAACAAAACACCCTTCCTCCAGGGTCCTTTGTTGTTAACAGGTTAGTTATCTGTTTATTTGCTCCCTTTATCAGAGGGGAGGTGAGCTCTGCATAATACAATCAACTCACATCACTCTGAAAAAGATCTGTATTGTTTTGGGCATTAGATACCAACATTTCTATGGAAAGGGACTAATTTTTCAAAGAATTTTAGGATTTGTAGACAGAAATGAACTGTTAGGTCATAAAATCTCTTTCTCTGCCAATGCAGGATTTGTATATTCTGTGCATCTATGTGTATTCATTAGTGTTTTGTTCAAGATGGTTTTCAATAGAAGTGAGGGAGCTTCCAGTGCTTCAGTAGTGATACAAAAGCATGCCTGAGCAGATCTCACCAGAAGCTTGCCCTTATATCCTGTCTATATTTACAACTATGGCATTAAATACACACTTTCTCTTTCAAAAATGCCTCTGTACTAGCAAAATGATTATTACGGTTGCATGTTAATTTAAATGAATAATTTCCTTTCTTTCAGAAGGCTGTTTCGTCCCATATTTAGGCAGAACTGTGGTGACTGAGAGTTAGGAAATGAAAATGATTCCTACCTCAGCCTTCCCGTGTCTCTGAGTATGGTAACTAGAATGTAGGGCAAGTGATTGGCAGGTGACAATTTTGAAGAAAAATTCAAATACCATATATCAATATGATATAACATTTCACCTGTCTTTGTCATATCTGAATTTCAGACAAATCTGCACTATGGAAATTTATCTCCGGTTTTGAAAAGACTTCAATCTACAATCTAAATCAAATGGGAACTTGCATATTATTAAAGTCAAACCCAAATAAGGGCTCAGGGTCAAGCATGTAAAAAACTGTTTTAAATGTCTTCAATGAGCTCTCTAGTTCAAGCAAAAACACAAGATAAATTCTGTTTCATGTTCATATTCATAAATAATTTTCAATATTAACAAACTACCTAATTCTACCCAAATTCAAGTTTCTTAGCTGTAATTTCAATTTAGCTGTGTTAATATGGAAGGACTTATTAGAAAGCACATGGTCACAAACATGAGCACTCACAATCACATAATATTCCTCACAATTTCATGATGCACAAGTCTTATTTGCTGAACTCTTGCTTCTTTTTACTTTTTCACAGTTTTAAATAGGGTGTTCCCTGGATTCCAAAAGGTACTTTGGTGCATTATTTTACTACTCTTCGTGTACTTCTTGAGAATGATAAAATGGCCTGAGTGACTTTAGTGATAAGCAAAACCCCGGTGTCCACGTTGGCCAGAAGAATCATATTAGCATTTTTGTATGGGGATAAAAGAGACAGAAAACTGCTAAGATAATTTTCTTGGCTCCTGTCCACAGGACTAACTGTTAAGTTTTGTAAGCCAATCTGTGGTGTGGTTTGGCCCCTTTGTGTCGACTAGGTTTTAGTATTTTAGCACTTTTATATAAAAAATTATCATAAAGACAATGTCCTAGATTAAGATAATTTTTCTTATGAAAGATTGGAAATTACTGACATTCTTTGCCACTTGACTTTGTGGCTTGGCTTTGCGACAAAAACCACTAGCAGTGTCAATCGGACTTCACTGGATATAATATCAACATACTTAGCTATTCAAAAATTACTTCATTGACACTTGGCTGTGTTCATCTAGAATCACCAGAAGAAAAGAAATCTCTTATGTGTACACACATACATATATATGCGCATTTGTTGTCAGATGAAGGGAAAGAGCTGAGAGAAATGTATATAAAGGGGAGTGCAAATGAGGCTTCTAGCCCAAGTTTGCAACCTCTCATTGAAAGCTCATTTCAAACTATCCATTTTTCTGCAATGCCAAAATGTAGCTTAGACCAAGAGCATATAGTTTCTTTTACCTGTACCTGACAACAGGAAGGCAGTCTGGGGAACATGTCTAAAGAACTATTTTGACCTCAAATTGCGGCAAATTGTTCTACATTATGTTATTGTTTGAGACTGTTCCAAAACTGTGTTGCAAGCAGTGGACCACTTATTAAGTAGAGTTTCATACAGGAGCATATCAGACTTCTGGGATCTGTACTTCATGGAAAGTACAGATCTTCATTAGAAAGATTTCAAGGTTTATAAAATCAAAAGTGCTGCCAGACCTGGTGATTCAAGGTATCATAGTGGTCAATACTGCTGGTGCTGTAATCAGCAACATTGCTCAGCCTGGAGCTCCTTCAGTATAAACAGGAAGGTGGGATTGACAAGATATTTTCAAAGACCTCCACTATGAAACACATCTCCGGTTATTGAAAAATCAAATCTGTCAAACTTCTGGCTTCCTGCCTGTCTGTATTCCCTCTGGCTTCCAGGAGCAGGTTTCCAGACAAGGTGATAAAGGTTGGAAGTGGTTGATTGTCTTCACAATAGCTGGTGATAGACAACTCTGCTAAGGCCTGCCTGTCACATCAGTTTTATACATTCTGACAACAGCATATTCTAGCTTATGAAACACATGATTCGTACTATGTGTAGGTTTTTATACATCTAAGAAATATATACATATGTATTAAAAGCATGGTGGGAATTGTTGTCGCAGAATATGCCTGCATAAAGAGAGGCGGTGATTCTTCTTGAAGGGAAGGACCCACAAAACTGAAGTGACACTCTGGCATACTTAAATGCTGAGATGCCATACTAATGAGATAAGCAGCCATTTAAAATTTGTGTTCTACTATATTTTCAACTACATTATGCATCTAAAATTTTATTAGCAGCATCAGGGTTTGTCTGGAAGTAATGTGAATTTATTTGTACATATTTTACAATAAAAACACATGCTAAAAAGCCCAGATAGTCTGTTCTTTGGTTGAATGATGGTCATGTAGGATTTACAATTGAATTGTAAGGACAAGCGGATAGGCAGAAGACAAGTGACAAAGACAAGAGTCTCTCTGCCAGCAGGGAAGGAGAACTGTAATGAGCAAAACTCCCAACATGATTTAATTTAGAGCCAAGCAGAGCTTCAGGAATGTGTGGGAATTAATCTTTTTATTTATCCAGAATGAAGAAAGAGAATTAAGGGCAAGCGGAAAAGCAGTAAAATGGACAGATTTGTATTCTCTCCTGAAAAACGCTGCATCTAAGTGCCTGGCAGCTAAAGTTCACGAGTGCAGCAGCAGGTTTTTAAGAAATTGTACAGCCTCTCTGTTTTTCCTTCTTTGATGGGGGATGGGAAATAGAGTCTGAATTTGACCAATGTGATCATTGTTGGAAATCTAAAGCAGTACAAGAAATGAATGGGGAACACAGTCATAAGAAATAAGAAAAAAAAAAAAAAAAGAAAAAAAGTAATAAGTTTTCCTGACTTAGGCCTCTGCTAAGCAAAGTGGCTAAGTAGAGAGCTAAGGATTTGCAGTGTTAAACGTTTCAACATGAAGAGATATAATCAGTGGGTCAGCATGGTTATGGTTGCTACTCATCTGGGTTCTTACAGTTTCCAAATTATTTCAAATCTCCATCTCTCCACTCAGGTAATTCAGTGTAACCTTAAATAAAATTAAATATATGAATGACCCATGGAAATCATTGCATGTTGGGAATCTCACAATATCTGTCTTGTTTTCTGACATAAGCTAAGCCTCATATTTGAAATTAGCTTCCACATAGACTGTTTCCTATAGTTGCTGGCTTTTGCACTCTCAAGTGTTTTTATGCCCTCTTTCCCATAAGCTTCTTTCTTCTTTTATTTTGGCATCCTGACAGTATATTAGCCAGATCCCATCTTACATGCCAATTAATTCCTTTTTGATTAATTTAAGTCATTTTTACTTTATTGTACACAGTACAGAAATATATCATGGCAAAAAATAGTGTAAATAGGGCATGGTTTAGTCAAGTATAAAGCCTTTATTGTCTTCTATTAGATATGTATTTATTGTTTGAAATTAAAATAACCAATGTACTGCTAGAGTAGCCTTTTCCATTGCCTTTGAAAAGCTTTTTAATAAAATCTACTCCAATACAATGCTAACAGTGTAATACACTGTCTTTTGTCTTAAGAATGTTTTATAGATGGGATACTGAGTTACAATACTGTGTAGTTCTAAAAATAGAAATAAATGTGTAGTAGTAACCATATATTGCTATATAATAGGCTATGATCTATTGAAAAAGGCTATGGTAGTTAAGGTTTCTGCTTGCCTGTGACCACTGCCCAGAGAAGAGCATGTTCAGTCCTATCAGCCAGAGCCCCCAGCAGTCAAATGCTCCCAGTAAGGTGGAAGCAGGTATATGGAGGGGCAGTGACAGGTCAGAGCCAGGAGCATCCTTAATCCGATCCATATGGGAAGATGTTTTATTTTATCTTAAATCCGACTGACTTTAGAGAGGCTCCTTCTAAATGAGATGCTGGAGCACATCACTGAGCTGCAGACTTGGCCATGGTGTCTCTAGGGTCCAGCCTCACACTTACCCTCTACCCACCACCTCAGCAGTTTTGGCACTTGGCTGATCCCTGCTTAAGCTGATTCAGTTTGTTCTTCCAGCAAAAGAAAAAAAAATCCATATTCACTCTTTTTCCATTTTTTTCTGTCATTTTACTAAACTGAGTTGCTGTATTATACTCCAGCAGGCACCTGAGCCAGTTCAATGTAAGACGTATCCAGGAATAAGCGGTGAAGAGAGCTGGGGGGGGGGAGTGGTCTTCATCCTCATTGCAGCAGCTCTTAATTCCTGTCATCAGCCATTGTTTAAAAGCAAAATGACTTCTAAAATTATAAAATAGTGTCACACCTTTAAACACCTATATGTTCATAAAGAACTTGGATGAACTCATCTTGTTAAGTCCAGTTTCAGTTATAAAATCCTACAAAGACATTTTATTGCCTAATATTATTATCATGCCTAGATGCTTCCAGCAAAAATCAAAAGGAATTAAAGCTCTGATACACAGGAAAACTATGTAGCTAATTTGAAAACATAAACTGTTCAGACAGAAATGTCTGTATGTTTAAGAATAAGAAGGATTTCACTTCTAACCAACCTTATAATGCATCCTTGTATGTATCCTCTACTTGTTAATCTGATTTTATTTAGTTCTAAAAGGGGGTTTTGCATACTAATTCAGATTAATCAGGTCTGACTGCATGTAATTAAAAATTAGTTAGACAAAGGCAAACCCTAAATCAATTCTTAAAGAACATCTTCCTTCAAATACAAAAGATTAGACTTTATGCATCAGTTGCTCTGAAAGGAAAAACAGTTATTACTGAAAAGCATGCTAACATTTTATCATTAAAAAAATGAGGCACGTTTGCCTAACAAAATTAAATGATCCAGACAATAAAACACAATTACAGAGATCAAGAATGATAGAATCAATGGTACAGTAAAATCCAATGCAAAAATATTAGAGCCTATTCCTGCAGCGAGCTCCTGGTAAAGGACCACTGCATAATAGATGTCAAATAACATTTCAGTTTTTGCACTGCATTTCTCTGTACTGCAGTTCTCTGCACCCCAGAGAACTAAATCTGAACCCACATTGGAAAAAATACCTAGTATTTATTGTGCAATTCATATACAGTGCCCCCTGCAACTTAAGTTGGATGGAAATTGTGAAAACTATATTAAAATACTAAATACTACATTAATATACTAAAAGAATGCTTTTTTATATATAATTTTGAAATTATTTATGAAGTCTTATTCACTCAGTTTTTCTGCAGCTGAATACTGTTTATCACAGGAAAAGATGAGAATTTCCAAAGCTTCTCCCCAGAACTTTGTTAGAGGGACAGTGAAGTGGCCTAGACAGATACACAACTTTCCCCTTCACAACCGAGATCACGTCATTAGTTATTGTGTGGGAAAGGAGCAAAGGAAGGCTAAAATGCAACCCTGCATCCAGCAAATGGCCACATTCTCCCACTTGCATGTCCCATTTGTGCTATTTAATGTGGTTCAAAGGAGACGTCAGGCCAGCTTAAAGGACAGATCAAGACTCCTCAATCTTGGCCAGGAAACTGCAGCCCTGCAGCCAGTAGATGTCAAAACCCACGTTAAGACCTAAGTCCCACGTTAAGGCCTAAATGCAAATCATGGTTGCCATCATTCTCTACGTAAGAAAGCCTTAGCGAGCAGTGCACCATGCTATACTGGCTTGGATCAAACCATCCTTGTCAAATGGAGAACTTCACTCACCTGGTGGGCATGTGACATTAATTTCCACCAGCTAACAATAATTTGCCACACCTGGGATGTGAACTACTTTTGGTAACTTGGTGGGCCAATAACTTCAGAGATATAAGTAGGGAAGACTAGCCTTTCCTAAATCATCTGTTAAAATGGACCACAGAGTGTAGGCTTCTTTCCATCCTTTCTGTAATATGAATTTATTGATTTTAGACCTCAAAAGCTGTGACCAAATTTAGAATTCAATATATTGAATTCTCTTCTTCAGAGGACATCCAGCTTCCATTGCTGTGACCAGTGAAAGTCTTATTGACTTCTTTGGGGTCAGCATTTGATTATGAATTCTGTCGCGTCCATACCACTGGCTGCTTACAAATGGCCACAGCAAGCATCTGAATAATAAAGGACTTCAGAATATGACACAGTTACAGTTGCAAAGTTAATAAATATAGAGCTTAGATTTCTCTCAAGATATGCAAGACATCCTCTGGGAAAGCTGTGCAATGCAACCATGCTTTCTATTTTTGGCAATAATTAAACTGTAGTGCAAGGAGTTATTAGTCTAAATGACAATGTAACCCCCAAAAGCAAAATAGCTAACATTCCAACATGATGCTTTTGGTGCTGTCTTATACATCATTCTTTTCAGCTATATTGCACATGAAAATTAAAGTCAATGGAAAATAAAAAGGTACAGTTTTGTTATGCATGGGCTAACATATTTAGCTAGATGAGAAAATAAATACTGTTTACCTTTTGCTGTTTAAAAGTGCAAATCCTTCCTGCTGCACTGATTTGCAACATAAAATTGTTCGGTACTTATACATCTCTCATGCTTATCTTCTAAATCAACAGTGATAAAAAACAAATTTTGAAAGTAATAGAGTATATAATAGGAAATTCCCTTTGTCACTTGCATTAACACAGTGCAATGAAGTACAAAAATATAAAAAAATAAACTATGATTCTGACAATAGTCACTTGGAAGATAAACTTATCATGGTTTATATATCTTTCTTTAAATAATGCATCACATGTTTTTCCAAATCACTGCAGTTCCTTCTCAAGGTGTTGTAAAAACTGAGCAACCTGAAGCATATTTATACAGATTAAGTGGTTTCTAATACTCCAAAGAACACTTATTCTGCATGAATGTGCTTCACGTTGCTATGTGTCTCTAAAGCCTGAACAAGAAGCCTAAGTGATTCTGAAAGTCTGCAGCACATTTGTATTTTGATAAGTCAAACAAAGGCAAAAATGGAAGAAATATGTTAATTGGCCCTGGCAAGCAAGACAAGCAACTGGCAATCAGATGCTTTCCAGCCTAAGCTCCTTATTCTCCAGCCATGTCCTTAAAACATCTCAAATTATACTAATAATGCAAATTATTATGCTAATATGGACTCAAAAATGGAATAATGCTGGAAATGATGTATCCTCGATAAAATGTTCTATAATCACCATGACTAATGTTTATTAAAATGCTGCCCTAGAAACTGAAGGAAAGGCCAGCTATTTTACCTTAAGGGTTCTGCTACAGCATTTTTCAAACATTATGTGTTTATCGCTTTTTCTACATGGATTATCTAAATGAGAGAAAAGCAGTATAATATTCAGCAAAAGAGCCTTCAGATTCTGCAACCTTCGTCTGGCAAGGCCACGAGTTAGGTAATCAATAGGTAAGCAACATATATATAAAATATCCTTAAAAAATACGTACATAGGAAAAGAGAACATTTAAAAATAAAACTAAGGGACTTTTATGCCAGTTTTGTACTTTGATCTGTACTGATTAGAAAAGGGGAAGAAATTACACCAGCAGAATTAGCACATGACTGATTTTACTGAATACTGTGGGGGAACAGTTTCAACAATGTATTTTGTCACAGATGTGCTTCCTTTTACAGTGCTTGAGAAAAGGACACAGATATGTCTTGTGATAGGCAGGAGGTAGATGTACTGCTACTTTCTTGACTAGTAGGACATGAAGGAAAATAGTGGCAGGTAGATTTGGAAGGCATTATGGCATATATCGAATTTTTATCTAATGTAATTCATACTGTTACAGAGAAAAATTCTGAAAGATTATCAGCACATAGCAGGGTCTACCATATAAGCTCCATACAAAATATGTACAAAGCATCAGTACCTTTTTTTTTTAATTTTACACTATGCAAAGTAAGAGTGTGTGGGACCTTGTAGAACATGTAACAAATATTCAGTACAAACTTCTTTTCCAGCAGCTGGGTCCCAGAGCTGTATAAATATCTCCAGAAAGCAGTGCCCAAGGCTCTAAGAGTATGTGAAATGAAAAGGGTACATCTGTCAACTGGTATGTAGCACAGGAGGCAAACTGCTGACTAAATTGGCAAGGGAGAACAGAAGATGGTAACGAAGACAACTCTAAAAACACTAGAAAAGATGGAAGGTAGCTCTTGCTGGTCTTCATTTCATCTTGGTTCATGGTCCTGGATGATTTGGAATAGCTTGTCTGCTTCAAAGACATCAAAGTGTTTTCTTCACTGGGTACTTGTCCCAGATAGCTTCTACTGACACCTGTCCTGACAGACAAAAACAGTTTTCCAAGCTAATAAATAATTCTCAAAGTGCTTGCTGCAGAAGAGTAAGGAATATCTGGGGTTCATAAATCCTACCGTAATAGCTGTAGGAAGAAAAATGTAGTAGTGAAGGGAAAAAAAAGATGAATAACTTAGGGCTGGCATTTCATTTTCTTGTTTCTGATTTGTGTAATTTTATTTATTGTAACTTTACAGTAGCATTCTAAGCTGGCCTCATCCTTGTGAGAAAAAAAGGTTTACCATAATATCTTTGAAAGGGAAAGCTACAAGTGGAGAAAAATACAGACGTATAAATGGATGGTTCAGCCCAACTGGTTAGACCATAATATTAAATTCTTTACACAAATGTGTTTGTGTGGGATGTGCACTTATTTCAACTGTTCAAACACCCACGTGTTGAACTGGTCCTTTGTATGCATAGGAACAGGATGTTTTCTACACTGTCAGCTTAAAATGTTATGTGTAATAAAACCAGTGCAATGTGCAAAACACGACACATACCAAACTGCTCCTTCCTCACATTTGTCACTTTATTGGAGCCATAAATCTTGGAGATGCAGGAGGTTATTTTGGTGGTGAAGCTGGATCATTTTATCTGTGAAGAAGCACAGAGAGATGTTCCAGCTTTTTTGTTACAACTCAGGGAGCAGAATTCTAACATCCATGTCAGAGGTGCAAAAAAGCTTTCCCTGCCATCATTAGTACTGTCTTACCATTGTCGCTTGGGGGTTTTAAGATACCTCTGAGGTGCCCAAGGAAGGAACCTATACAGGACAGCTAAACTCCAGCTAAACCTTTAGCTTTTGAAAAAGTGAGTCTAGCAGGTCCATTACCAAAATATTGCATTTAATTTGCATACTGTTGGATGATTTTTCTTGTATTTTGTCACATACTCCTTCCAAAAGAAATTAGGTCATCTGTTGAGCAATTTTTCTATGCATACAATTTACCATCTTTGCCTCTAATAGATTTGAGTATCCCAGCAGGAGCAGACCTTTGTCATGCAGTAGTTTGCCTGCTGTGAAAGGGGATCTTCCCCCCTGCCAAGCTGCTGAAGTGCTCTGGGTGGCATGTTGCCTGATGTTTGTCCATCTCTGCTACCCCGTGACCATGTTATTTTTGGAACTGCTGTTTTCAAATGACTATTTCAGCTTCCCCATTATAATTGCCACTGCTGTCTTCAAAACATACCACATTGCTGCGCCATGGCTTCTACAGGCCTGTAGCTTTGATTTCTCTATCATCTCGTGTATCTCCGAGCTTTAGGCCCGCCATTTTTACTTTTCCGTAGGGAATGCTGTGATTCTCCTTCCAAAGGGCTGTCAGGGCCAAAGGGACCATTTAGGTGCTTTGGACCATTTAGACTTCCTTTCCTGGACCTTGAGATCAGCAGTGAATACGATGACTAGAAGGTTCTCTTGTAGTAAAAGGATTTTTTACTGTTACTGCTCTTTGTGTGTGCCTCTCTCTTACTACTGGGAAGAAATCACGGCACAAAAGATGTTCAAAACAGCAAGAGCTGTACCCTTTTTAAAGTTCCCTTTCAAGGGAACTTCAAGTGAACTTTAAAGTTCACCATTTTTATGTCACCCTTCTGAGAGATTTCTGCAGATCCAAATTTTGCCAGACTCCTCCTTTGCTCTCGCTCCACCTTGTCTTCCTGGCTGAACCTCTTGCTAATTCTGCTAATAAATCCAACATAGGCAGGCAAAAGCAATACAATAATCCAACCGAGATAAAGTAGTCCTAAACTGTTACAGGCAACTCCAAATCCATTCTACTGTTGTCTTGGTGACTGACTGGAAAGCACCAAGGTGTTTTTGCTTGTTACATGTTTGCCTGTCTTCCCTTTCTCTCCTTCCTCACTGACTCAGATGTCCTTTACTAGCCCTTGATGTTTCCTCCGCTCTCATTTTTACTTTTTGTGAGATGGCTTCTGAATTCAGCAATCCTCAAATTTTCAATACTATCTGCTACTACATCCTTTTCTCCTTTTCTTTTTCTTCTGGCATTGGTAAAAACTCAGGAGCACAGGATTCTTACTTCTATGAAAAGTCCCCTTCTCCCTGAAGTTTTTGCATTATCTTTCATTTTCATATATTGTCATGTAGCCTTGTATAACTTTTTAAGTCAGTCCAGGATCCAGTATTTCACTATGTCACGCTGCTGCTTTGCCTTCTTTTGATTCCTTTCTGCCAGAGATACTGATATTTCTACAACAGATTTCCGACTCAGAGGAACCAAATAATGGAGATGACCTCACCACAGAAAATAAAGTGGTCTTTTATCTGGACACATTGTAATAATGGTACTCAGGAAACCGTTTTGCCTTGTCCCAGCCTCTTTGCTCTTTTCTTGCTCTACACATACACTGCACAGAAGAAAACTTCCGAGATTTTTTTTTAAAACCCAAAGCTAATAGCTTTTATGTTTTTTCCTTCCTTGCCCTTAAGTATTATTATGATTGATGTTTTCATACTGTCTGGAGAATACACAGAGGCAAGACATTTTACCTTCTTAAATTATGCAGGCAATGATGGACAGTAACAGACCAAATATTTACAGGTATGATTTGATTTTTATTCTACCTTCTGTCAAGAGGGGATTTGGAAATTTGCCTAGATAAAACATATAACAAATATGGTAAATTATAAACACAGAATGTGTATATATTTGATACCTCAATATGCCAGAGTAGGAACATTTCAAAAGCAAAAGGGACATAATTCCTATTGACCTTCCTAACTGCCTTTGCTTCCTTTGACTGCCCCCTCACCAAAAAAAGCACTACACAAGGGTTTAAACACATTATATTTAGGAATTAGCTGGAGCTGTAGTGTTATATCTTTGGAGGACATTGTTCTGAAAATTTGTCACTAAGAAGGCTCAATGTAGAGATGTTCTTTATAAAAGCTGGGGCAGTGGAGATGTTCAGTACAAAATGGGTCATTGAGATGGCATCTCAGTATCATACGTTAGGAGTAAAAAGTAAGAGTGGTCTACTGATCCTATTATTAACCTTGGATTATAACACATTTTTACACATAATTATATAGGTGCCTGTCATAGGATTTCCCTTTTGTTTACTAAAAAAAAGGGGGGGACAGAAATTTGGAACTAAATTTCATGACTATTCACACATGGAATTTTTAATTTCTGATTCCCATAAATACTTGCACTATTAAAGCTGACACAATGATTTCTTACCTTAAACAAAGAGAAATTGTGAAGATGGCTGGAGTTCATTTCAGCTGAGTGAACATCTGCAATACAGCTATATGTGGAATTAACTCTTTAAAATTCCTTTGCAATATGTGCTTGCCTGAACACATATCAAAGAAAACGATGCCAGTCATATTCTTGGCACCCATCAATGGAGTAATGCTGCCAAATATGGTATAAAATTTCTCTGAACAGGTTGTAAATTCTGCTTATCTTGCCTCATCCACAAACATACAAACAGGAGGAGGTGGAGGCTGCTGACAGCCTGGTGACCAGACAGGGCCAACAGGTGGCCCTTGAACACCCAACAGCACTGACTGTGTCAGAGACCACATCCAAGCAGTCAAAACCAAAAGAGGAATCACCAGGTGAGGTGTGCGTGTGTGTGTGGGGGGGGGGTGGGATGAATGCACTGGAAGGGGTCTTCCAGTGCACACCCCTTCAGTCAATATAATAAAATAGAGAGTAATATATCAACAAGAATAATCCAATGTCCTTTGTGATTGCAGCATAAAACACCTTTGCAAACAGACGATCAAAACAGAGACTGACATGATGACGCAGGAGGAAAGAAAAAATGGAGGAATAGTATCAAAAAAAAAGAGAGAGAAGGCAGAAAGCCTCGACTAGGTGGAGAACCAAGAACAGGTTTGCTGTCATGATGGAAACAATTAATGGTGCCCTCTGGCAATGGTTATTCATTCAGTAGCAGCGAGGCTTAGGATGTTTTAGAAGGTCTCCACCCACCCACCCTCCTTTCCTGCTGCTAGTTCTTCCCCACAAACACACCACACCCTCACGTCTGCAGGCATTGTCAGTTATTGGGACCTGGCTAGAGGAACGAAAAATACTACCACTTGAAAAATAAACCATCATAAAAAAGAAAGAAAATGAAAAAAATGGAAAAAAATGTTAAAGGAAAAAAGGACTGCTAGGAAGGAAATAGATGAAGGGGTGGGGATTGCTCAAGCTGGCACTGATATTGGAAAATGAACCTTCTCATCCTGCCCTACGTGTCTTCTCAGTACCTCTGCTGCATTCTACTCTAATCCCTCGTAAAACTGAAACCAGCAGAGTCAATCAAATGTTTCACTGCTCCTGCCTGGCACGTCCCGTTCCCTCCGACAAGGCAGAGCTTGGCTCCTCCGGGAGCCCCGGGGAGACGGGCACCCATGGCTCTGGCCTCTAATAATAACTCAATTGTACACTTCCCTTCAGTCAGACGGATAATTTAAAGGGACAAGCTAGAAAGGTAGTTAGACAAGTCCACAACAAGACTCAGTGGCCTAGGGATTAAAGTGTCATCAAAGAAGAAGGTTGGGTCCTGCCTGTTGTCCTTATAACTGGCAAAGATTTGAAAACTTGGGCTCCAGTCTCAGCTCAGCAGCCTGTGCACTAGGCTACAAGGTTGTGCTTGCACTCCTACTTTCACTAGCACAAGAAAAGTGACTTTCCTTTCTGCATAACAGCACTGCTATGGGCAACCTCACTGTGCTGCTCTCCTCCCCAAGGCAACTTTGCCTAGGGTTCAGTTATTAATGTACACTCCAGGAAAGTGGAATGTTTAAAAACACATTTTAAAAGTAGAATGACCACAATGACATTTTGGGAAGTGACCAGAGTGGCTGTTAGAGGTTGGTGTACTGTGAAAACTTCTCCACAGGCAGCCATTCTTGCTGATTTGGAGGGTTCCGGGTAGACAAGATGCCATAACTGGGTGCAAATATAAGTCTGCAAATACAGAAAGCCGAAGCTACAGGTACCTATAGTATTTTCAGAGAATTACCCAATTGTGAAAGACTTGAAAATTCAGACCCCTCCAGAGCTGAGAAGGGTTTATTAAATTATGATTTTGGAGCTAGGAAACTAGAGTACTTCTAAACTTCTAAATGTAAGCTGTGGAAAATTGCCAATTTCTGGAGGCCCAGAGTGAGCCTAAGGTCCATATGTGTACCCTGGCCAGCTCTTAGCTTCTTATCAGGGAAGATCATGATGTATATCATCCCCTCACCTCTCACTTCAGCATCCACAGGAAGGAAGGCTGCATGGGCTGAGTGTGAGCATGGGTACAAAGTACACCACTCACATTTGGTGCACATCCTAACTGGAGGTGTGCAGGCTAGCATAGCGCAAAGTCCACCCAAGCCCCATTTTAAGTATCTTCACTTATATCTGGTCTCCAGTTCCCAGTTATATTGATATAGGATTTAAGTTTCTTAAAAATCCAAGCTTAATGCAGCCTTCCTGATAGGTTCTCAAGCACACTATGTGGATGTCTCGCAGTATCATGAGAGCTGCCCTGAGCCATGACCTGGTTTATCTCTGATGCTGCAGAGCAGGCTCTCTACAGGTCACACACCCTTCTGGATAGTCTTTGAGGGTAGGTATAGGTAGTAATGTAGAGGAGCTATGTTGTTGAACACTTAAATTTTGTCAACGATTTTAACAGCGAAAGGCTTTCTCCTCATATTAAGTGCTCTAGTTACGTGCTGATTAGTTCAGATATGTGCACGCATACATATTTATATGCACATGTGTATGCATATGTATATCTTTATACATGTTTTATATTCATTTCTTACGTACAATGTCTTTTCTAAATGGCACAGAAAAATACAGTAGGCCTTGTTCAATAGGTAATATACCTATCAGTGGACTCAAAAAGGTTTCTTTTTATTACACAGAGTATTCATCTCATGTTAGTGTAAATTTGAATCACACATGGGAACTCACATCTACCTGTTTGAACATAAGCTCTTCATTTTAACAGGGAATGATTTTCTGCCATCTGACAAACAGATCATTCATTTTTTTTCCTGTGTCCCCATCTTATTTTCAAATTAATGCACAAGGCAGATCTTAGGCAGCCTTAATTTAGTTTGGTCTCTTACCTCTCGAATCCCTCATCTGTACACTGCCATTCTGCACAGCAGGGGTGTCAGGTTCCCAGACCAGAGCAACTCTGGTCCCTCTAATTATTGAGTGAACTTTGTCTACTGCTTTCACTGAGGTAATGGAGCCCACAGGGAGCAATGATCAGCTCTGAGGTGTAATGAAGGTCACTGTCATGAAGATATTTATTTCTTTAGATTAATAAGAAAGCAGAAAAACTCCTATCCAAAGTCCTAAACACACTTAGCTACAACTAATAGATAAAACTCTGCTACATATAGAAATACCTTAATGAGAACTTCTGCAAAGGAAAATGAAGGAAAACATATCACCCGCACTGCCCATTACTCATTAGACTCTCCAAAGTCTCATTTTACCACTATCCCTGCTGAGGTGATTGGCATGCAGCTTGCAGTGTAGGATAGCTGCTTAGAGTTTCCCAGGCTTCACAGGTACAGCACAGATAGGCAACCAGAGAAGCTGGAAAGACAAACACAGGATAAAGAGAAAATCTTTGTGAATCACATTTACTGTAACTCAGTCAGGTGGGGGTATCTAAATCAACTGCAAGAGTGGGGCTGTATTTGCTGTCTGGACAAAGTTAAGCTAGTTGAAAAGGTAGTTTTTCGTTCTTTAAAGAGAGGAAGTGTCTGAGAGATATAACACTGGGGGCTAAAGTCTCCCCTTTATCCACAGCACAAATAGAGCGTAAGGAATAAGTGGCATTACTGGGACTACTGGGACTTCAGTGTTATGGATGTGCCTACACAGCCATGTGCTTGAAGCTATGGATTGTTGATTTTGAAATAAAACTGGAATATGGGACTAGATGATGAGATTTTTTTAAAAAATATCTGCAGAAGAAATCCTAGAGAATGTTCTGTTTTAAATAATTAAGTTCAAGAAGTGGGTCTATGGTTAATATTATGATTAGGTTTGATTTTAACCTTCAAACCTTCAATGCTTCAGAACACAATACATACCAATGCCAGTTAGTGCTGCAAATCCAAGCACTGTTTGTGGGGCTATTGCAAGTGATGCCTAGGCGACTTTTATTTTAAGTCAATATGCTTTAGCAGCTCCTCTAGCAGCAAACTCCTCAAACAAACAAACCAAGCAACCACTAATAATCTCCTCTGCAAAGTAAAACATCTTTCCAGGAAAGACAAAATGGTTTATGTGAATGAAGTTTGCTTTACAATATCAATGACAATGTGTCTCTAAGGTCTGGTATGAATGGGGCATATGGCCATAAAGTTGATCCTGTTTTCTTCTATTTTGGTTCTTCAGAGCCCTGTATAATTACCCTTTTCTCTTATGCAGAATAAATGAGGAGAAGAGAGCTCTTTGTATTTTCTAAGTAATTGCAAACCAAACTGGAAAACCTGGCATATCATTTCTCTTAAATATAGTACATCTTCCTCAATGAAGGATTCACAGTAGTGCTGAAGTATCTTTGAAGGATCGAACTTTTCTTTCAGAGACAATATCTCATGGACTGTTTCTATCCCTGTATCTTTTGCTTAAGCAGGTATTTCAGCATGCTGAATCTCAAACCTTTAATCTGATATTCCCATATCAAGCTACCAAACCTTACAATAGGTTTTAAATTCCACTCTCTCTTTCCTTTTTTTTTTTCTTTTGCTATGAGAAAGCTAATTTTTTTTGGTGCAGCCTACATGCTTGATTCCTAACTGTGCTCCTGCTGACATTGCTTCAGGACAAACTGACTTTTATGTCCTGATACACTGACCTGTAACTATTCATAACTATCTTATTCTGGTCACCTGAACAGTCCACCCTGGCTGTGCCATGCAAGCATACAAGCTGGGAAAGTTTTCGTCAGATATATCCTCTGATACATTCCTAATGGATAGAATCTTCTGCAGAAGTGCATATGAGATTTACTTCAAAAAAGTACTTTTTCAAATTATTATTTCTGCCTGGGATTTTGAGATAATTCTTGTCCTCTATTACTTAGAAAGTTCTGAAGATTTTCTCTTTTAAAGCTATAAATATATGTTGCTTTTTTGCCTTTTTATGAAGCTCAGCTATTTTGTCTCCTTCTGGTGTCTCTGCTAAATAACTGTTTAGGATTTTCCTTTGTAGCCTTTTTGAAATGTGACAAGCATTGTTCTATCTTCACAGTTCAGAACTTTAAGTAAAATTTCAGCACTCTGTTTTACCCTATAGCTGTCATTCACAATATGTAATATAGCAGTGATGAAAATAAAGGTACTTCTCTTGAAAAACTCTGAATACTTTCCATCCCACTAATTCTGAGAGTACTCTAGTCTATTAACAGCTCTGAAGCGTGACTTCCCCATCCTGACTAGTCTTGGTATTTCTGGTCTCTTGCTGCTTTGTTAAACATACAGTGAGTGTCACCACTGGTAGAAGGAAAATTTTCCCCCTGTACACTGACTGACATCAGTTAAAGTGAATGGATTTAAAACTGACCCTTTGCATTTATTTAGCAAAAACCTGTTTATAATGTCTTTTTTGCTTAAATTTCAATTATTACTTCCTAAAATTCCTCCTGTATGTGAAGAAAGGAGTGCTTTGCTCATGCTTGTGGACTGAATTATTGTGAGCTGAATTATTATTTTTCTATGTCCAAAATATTGTGCAAAAATCACATTATATCAAAGTTGAAACACTGAGAGGCTTTTTACGACTTTCCATAGCTCTTGTTTTTATTAATTTTAAGGTACATGGCCAGCTCTTCAGATGGTGTAAATGCACATTTCCATTAAAGAGGCTTTGCTACTTTGTACTAACTGAAGTTCCAGTAATTTAAATATATAACATTAAAAAAGGAAATACAAGTCTTTTATGTTCTCCTTTTCTGAGCTATCAACCACTTTCTATTAAATAGCCCCACAGCCTTCTTTCTTCTACAAAAGACACAAACATCAAATACAACCAACGCAATGAAGAGTTTTATTGGCCCAGTATCTTTACAGATTTGGATGGAAAAAAATATTGATAGAATGTAATTCTACAATGGAAAAATTTAGACTTGCAGCTATATAGTTTTTCAGGAGCAATGAGGGAAGCTTTAGGGTGAAGATAACATAAGCAAGTATTGTCCTTTGACCAGGCTTTGAACTTATGTCTGCTCTATGTTCTTCCACCTCAGCTACTACCAGTGGAACAAGATAAAAGAAAATCTTTTCAAATAAAAATAAATGTTTGTAGAGTAAGTGTATCTTTGGTGTTGAATACTTAGTAAAACTTCTGACCTTCAATCCTGCTGAATTTGAAACACAAAGAAGGCTTTGAAATGCTGTAAATTGGGACCAGTTGACATTTAAACATCAATTCTGAATGTGTCCACACCCAATATTGATGCATCAGAAGTAAGGCTATTGATTTTTCTCAACAACATGTTTCAGCCATCTGCTTTTCTTCATCTAGTTTTACTTCTGTCAGTTCTTAAAATGAATTGACTTTAGCTGGAGGTTCATATACAATAAAACCTCTCATCTAAAATAAAAATGTACAAAATAACTGTGTTTGCCTGAAGCCCCTGCCTAGACCTTGTACAGACAGGCTACTAGGCCTTTCCTAACAAAAATGTTCCATAAAGCAGATGCTGTCTGTGAAACCACTGCATGGAGGGCTCCTGTCCTGAAGGACAGTTAGTCTCCTAATCTGTAAATTCACAGGGTCCACCCTGCTTTCATGCATGCAGACTCCTTTGAATACCCCATAGTACAAGCCACATGTTTAGCCTGGGCTGTGGTCCACAGAACTTCCCAAGCCATTGTTCTGGAGACACCCGTCTTCCTCGCTTCTGTGCCAAGGCACGCAGAATACCCTACAGCACCTTGGCTCAAACTAAACTGCCATCAAATGGGAAAGGAAAATCGTCTTGGACAGATCATCTATAAGTTTAATTAAGAAGCCCTTCTCACTGGACCATTCGATTCTGCCCCTCAGACTGGGTTTCTGTGTCACTCCTTTTCCATATGTGGTGATTACAAGGGGGAGCGTAATAGTGGCTGCCCATCTTCAGGTCTTAGATCCTTCCCCCATGTCAGAAGGCTTCGAAGCTGGGGACAGAGGCTACCCAAACTGAGTGTGAGAGATCTGAGTAATCTGTGAATCAGGCAAGAGCTCAGGTCCAAGTCAAACATGAACAGAATACATACATGTATTTTTCTCTTTCCCTTTTAGTGAGTAATTCTTTCTACTATTTTAAGCGTTCTGGGTGGATCTCTTGAAAGAAAAAATGAAAAATAGGGGGTCAGTAAGGTTAGGGACCCTGTGTTTGAGGCCTGAAGAAGGAAACCAAAGGAGGGAAGTGTTGAATGAGGAGCTGTACACCATGCTGCAGGTACTATTATTATTCTGCCAGTACTGGCAGGTGGGTACCTGTGATGGAATATGTATTTGGCTAATCATTTCTGAAATGTATTTCATTTATTAGCACTAAATTAACTCTTTATTTGTTGTTGAATTCTTCTGGGGGTGGGATATAATTTACTCTGGCTTTTTTAGCTATGAATGCTGGCAACCTGGCTGGCCATATGGCACTTGAGAACAATTCTACGTGGCTCCTATTGTGTCCTACCACTTTGCATTCAGATATTTCCAGATGCTCTGCAAAGACAGAGGCAGATCATTGTCCTCATTTTATGAATGTGGAAACTGAGACAGAGAGAGCTGGGTTTGTTCAGTCCTGCTCAGAAAGCAGATCTAGGAACAGAGGAGCCCACCTCCTGGCACACTCGTCACTGGAGCGGAGCATTGCCTCTGAGGGCACGATGAATGGCACAGGGTGGGGTGAGCCAAAGGTAGACACAAGCTGTTCGGTTTAGATTAATATCAGGTTTTAAGTGCAGCCTCTGCTTTGCATCTGAAAAACAAATGGATTGTGCTATTATGTTTCTCCTCCCTTCCAGATAAAGCCAGGTGCATTTCTGCTCACACGAGAGAGCAAGGGGCACACTCTCCTCAAATCCTAAGTGTAGATATGGGTCATATAAAGGAAAATACACTAATTGATGGTTTTTAAAAAGTCCTTTAGTACCAAAAAAAAAAAAAAAAAAAAAAGGAAAAGTAGAAACTTTGAACTGAAATTAGGTTAGAAAAACATTAAAAAGAAAAAATGAGCAGTTCAGTTCTAAGTCTTTGAGGCCTGGGATGTAAAGAGCCCTTTGCAGTTAATGGAGAGCCAGATGAAAAGTCTTCACTCTCTGATCTCCAGCTCCATTTGCAATGTATTGTCCTAAGCCACTTCATCAGAAAGATCTTTCAAAGAATAAACACGTTCATAGCTTTTATTGTCATGGCCCAGTATATTTAGTCCACGAAATTGGGTCAGTGTACTTTTTATTTTCTTTCCTTTCTACTAACTCAGCAGGATACTGGCCAAATTCCAAGCCTGCTGTGTCCCGTTCCTGATTTCATAGACACTGAAAAAAAAAAAAAATAATAATAACACCAATGAAAAAATGGACTGTGGATGGCTCAGCTGACACAGCCACGGGCAGGAGATGGCTGGTGTTGCTGCACATTATCCACAGAGCTAGCCATGCTGTAGGTTTTGTTATTTTATATTTCACACTGCCAACCAAATCCATTGGTTGTTGCAATCAGAGCTGCTGCTGTTGCTGGTGCTGCTGCTGCAGGGTAAAAAGCAAAAAATAAAATAACAAAGATGGAACAGCAGAAGCAATGGCTGGTGCTGCGAATATACACAGTGCAGCAGTGTAGGTATAACCTGCTGCTAGCTTGATCAATTAATCAGTCTCTGATACTTATTCATGTTACTTTGTGAGAGCACTGGATTGAGGCCAGCAAAATTTGGAGATAGAAATGCTTTGTGAAACAAAATAGCTTTTGAAAGGACATTCTGCAGGGCAGCTTTGGTGTATGCTGGAGGGGCAGGAGAGGGCTGATAGTTATGTGTACATATATGAGTGTGTACATGTGTATATGGACGCATGTACATATGTACATACAATCATATGTATAGAATAAGTATATATATAGTCATACAAATAGAACTAACATCTCCTGAAATCTAATATCATTTCCAAACATTTTTGGGAGCTATCATCTCTCCTTAGTCATCTTAGTATGACTGTATAATAGAGCAGTCTCACTACAGAGGAGGAAGCATCGTACACTTACCCTTGGCATAATGATGATATGGGTAGAGGGGGGTTGAAAAAAATTAAGAACAAATTAGCTTCACCACATCACTGCTGAATTAAAACAAATGTGCCTTGTCATTTGAAGTATCTTTGAACAAGCTATCTATGAAGGGAATAGCTTTTAAAATCTTTTCTTGTTCCTCAAATGAGGTTTTTGTTTTTTTGCTTTTTTTCCCTAATTTGGAGAAAGAGTGCAGAGAAACTCAGTTTTAGGAGAGTATATATGTGTGTGTATATATATATATACACATATACATATACAAATAAATATATAAATATATATTATATATGATGTATATTTGAGTATATATGTGTATGTGTTAATATATATGTGTGTATTTTTGTGCGTGTATTTATGTCTGTGTGTGTGTATATACATACATATATACATATATATATATATATATACATATATATATATATATATATATAATGGGAAGAATTTTAAAGGCTTAATTAATTCAGAAAGATTCAAAGAACACCCAGTGCAGTGCACAGCTCCACAGCACTCATTTTTTCAGATTACCACAGCAGCCTCCAGTACTCCCAGCAACCCCATTTAAGCCAAGCAGGGGGGCACCTAGTAGGGCTGGGGCAGTGTTGATAGTCAGTTTATGCATAATGCTCATCGTAACGCTTGACACCAAGACACAAGCTGTAGCGGTCTGTATGAGCTCTTGCTTGGTGATGAGTTTAATGACAATCTGTTCTTGGTAAGTATGGAGCAACCTCATCTTTACTGAAGCAGAAAACAATCCTGGGATTTTTCCTAGCACTCATATAAAAAGGCAAGCTACACCATTATTCTAGTGAAACTGAGGCACTAAGGCATCCTTAAGTAAATCACTGACACAGCTGGGAACAAAAGCTGGACCCACTTCCTAAGCTCAGAGGCTGCAACTCGCCTTCTTTTAGCCAGTGAGGAAAGGACGGTTGAATTCACCGTGGGGATCCCACAGTTATTCTGCAAAGTTTTGCAATTATAAACAATGGGTTTTATTAAGGGTGTAGGATAACTCCTATTGTAATACACACCATATGTGAAAACACAACCGCAGATGAAAGAAGGGAATTTAAAGAACCGAGTCCATTGTTAATGAAGTGACATTGTTACGTTGTTAAGATAATAGTCTATTCTCACCAGGCTGGTGTCTGAGAGCAATCATGTTCCTGGAAAGTTCGTCACAGACCATCACACAGTCATTAACAGAGATACACCTGTGGTTGCGCACAAGAGAAGGCACTATCATACCAGAGAGAGAAATGAGTGAAAAGGATTCCAGTCTGTAATCTGCCAATTCAACCAGGTAATACAGAAATAAAATGATTCCAGAGCTTATTTTCTTCATTTCTGTTTATTTCTGGAGTAAATGAACTTTCTGTGTGAGTGAAACCGTCAGGATGTGTCTCTAAATGGATTGTCGAAAATCACAATGTGTTTAGCGGTATTTGGCATGAAAGCCTGATCTCCTGAGTCCTGGAGTTCTCTCATCAGTAGAGAATTACAATCAGGGCCTTGTCGCAGTAATCAAACAGAAGTGATTGTAAGGAGGACAGAGCACACGGAAAAATAAGAGAAAATTGGGTAGGACTTAGGACAAGTAAGAGATAAAGAGATGTTATTGAATAAAACCTGTAGTGAGAATTCCTGACCTATTTATGCCAATTTGATTAAGAAGGTGAAAAGTAACTAGCAAAGTGGGAAGCAGATAGCTAACAACTGATTATGGGAGGGTAGGCGTCAACACTACCTGACTCTGCAGTGGAGCACAACCAGGAACGTGGCTCTATTCTTAACAGCAGCATTTTTTAACCTTTTTTTTCGTGTTAGCCCTATCAAAAGAGTGATCCTCCTGCCCAACCTTATAAGCGCCCTGACATTTGGAAGCCAAGCACTGGAAAAGGCAGATTTTGTGCTTTTAGCTCAGCACCTTCAGTATAAAGGTCGCGCTCCACAGTGATGGCGTAGGCATCACCCCAGGTGAGGAAGGAGATACACAAAGTCCGGGCAGCTCATCCACCTCACTCAGAGGATCACACAACTGAAACGTCATTCACCCTTATCCCCATTTGCTCCAGAAGTCCAGTGTTGAGGTCAATTAAAGGGTAATGTAAGAATTTAAGACTCACAGACATAGCGGCTGCACAGTGACTAACGTTGACATTGTGGTCCGAGGTTTCTCCGGGTTACCAGACATTTTTAGTCTCACACAGAGGGTTACCCTTAGAATAGAAATGAAGTAGCTCATAAGTCAGTATATGCCAGAGAGTTTACAAGGAATTTCACCTGGTTTGTCATCAGTGTCATAACAGAGATTTCCCCACCCACTTGTACAAAAATCAAGGCTTGTGCAACTGTATCCAGGAGAAAAAGGGCTGCTTAACTCGGGAAGTCATGAGTAAAAACTCAAGTTGCAAATTAACCGAGTGCCTAATATGACATGCTGAAAATAGCTATCTGAGGAGAAATCAGCACAGTCCTCCACAATGTGACCTGAATTTTATTTCTTAGCTTCAATATGCCATAAAGCTCTTTCCTTCCAAATGCCGCACATATTTAAATAATCATACTTAATTTTATATTTTCACAAAATCCAAAAAAGAAATTACTAAGGTTCAACATGTTCAAAAGAAGCAACTCTTCACATTCTGTCAATTACAGCTATAACGAGGAATTTCCAAAAATAGTTATTCAGAGGTGACTATATTTCTGTAGTGAGCAAAGCGATTTCCATTACAGTTTTGCTTTTTACATAAGAGTAAAATATTCACTGAAAACACTTCAGATTTCCCCTCTTTTGTGGGGTATTTCATAACTTTCTGTACAAATATATTTCTTGAAAAATGTTCCTGGGTCATGAAAATTTCATCAACACAGTCACAATTTGTTTGCATTGCCTGCAGATAAGTAACAAATTCCAAACAGCTTTTTTTGGTGCATTTTTGAGTTATAGAATAGGTTGCAAGAAATCAGACACATGATTTAACATATGTTTGATCCTGCAGACAGATTTGAGCTTAGCAGTAAGCATGTGGCTAGTCTAATTTAGAGGAATTATAAAATTAGGCGGGACTATTTGGGGGATTGGGTAAGAGATTCATTTTTAGATCACATCATCTGAAGAAGCTGATCAGTTCTTTATTTTTACGGAATAACTCCCATAGTTTCATTGCACTAGTTAGCTTAGACTCAACATGTTCTACAGTGTCCAAGATAGCTGACTGCTCAGGGCAGCAGCTTAGGTTCCCTAATTCCTGTAGAGAGGGGTAATTCATAGGAGTAGATACCTTGCCAGAGGTTAGCCAAGGACATTTGATTTCAGCAGGATCCATTTTTTACACTCAGATTTCCCTGTCATACTTCACCAGACACCTCACCTTGGTAACACTACCTCTGATAGAAAAAATCCTCTTATACTGGTATGGAAAATAGGAATGGCTTGAGTTTTAAGCTACTGACCCTTAATAGATATTTCTAAACAAGTAAGTGGGTTTTGCTTATTGCTTTTAGTGTTTTTATTTTCTCTGAGAAACCTCCCACTGTCTTCACAGAGATTGGTATTTTATTCTATATATTTAAAATTATTTATTGCATGCACACTGGTTTTAGCTCAGAAGCACAGGAAACGATGACACAGCATAAGTTGACAATACTTTATGGTTAATCTTAGCTTAATCTGTCCAATTGGATAATATTCTGTCACAGAAAATCTTACAGGCTGGGAGTGCCAAATAAAGATATGTTTTAATAAAGATTTTTATTAATGTAGCACTATTTTTCTCTTTTAAGTCCATAGAGTACACCTTTAGAGTTATAATTCCCCAGACCACTTTAGCTTGACCTTTTACAAACATATATCACAAAGGAATATAAGGTCTTCATCACTAAGTAGCGTGTGGAATTGGGACTTAACATTTTGCAAGATTTCTGTTTATAAATTGAGGTTAATCATGAAGAAGCACACCTAATATAGTATTTTTGCCAGAAAGACCTTTTATCCCCCTCTCTTGAAGCTCAGAATAGAAAAGCGACAAGGCGAAAGGGCAACCGATAGACATTTTTTCATAGAATTCTTCAATAATGACATATCTTAAGTAATTTCCTCTAAAAAAAAAGTCCAGAAGTACAGTACGGACTGGCGTAAACTGTCTGAGACATTAAATGCAAGTGTTAACAGGTGTCATTCATTATATTTTACATGAAAAGTCTGTGCCTTTCTGATCGTTCCAGTTTAAGCTGCTTCTTCCTTAGAGGCTTCAGGAAAGAGTTGTTGCTGGTGTGCAAGAAGAAAGCGCTCTGCTGCTTAGCTAAAGTTGCATTTCACACTGCTAAAAGCATTGCCCACTCTTTCTGAATCACAAAGCACAACAGCCCCAATTACCTAGCATGAAGTTTCTTTATGAATAGGGTTTAATCCTCTCTGAAAGGTCCATAATTTCTTTTACTCATCAAACCCTTTTTCATCAATTACAGCTTCAAGGAATAAACACTGTCCGGGCTTTTACTCTAACTTACATTTCAAAATTGCTTCAGGAAATTTAAAAATGTCACGAGTTAATCTATAATAAAGCCACAGCTTTGTAACTGACAAGTCATGGTAACTCACTGCAGCAAACAAAACTCCAGCTAGTCCGATCTGCTCAAGAAAGCACACCCATTAAAACAACATTAGAATTTCATCACATGCTTGAGTTTAAAATGTGGTAGTGTACCATGGCATGTCTTGTTTTTCGCTTTTTTTTTTTTTTTTTTTTTTTTTTATTTTCTGCATGGTATTTTTCCTAGAGCTGTTCCATGAACAAGCTGTCCTTCACCCTGAACACTTGCACCAGCACAACAAAAGGAGCAGCACAAGTGCAGGAGTAAGTGGTCAAGAACACCCTCCCCACAGAAATACATGTTGAACCTAGCTAGAGCGAGTTGCCTAATAAGGAAAATATTCATAAAACAGCTTCTCAGGGTTTTCAAAATTTCTAAAGCAGACACTGGATCTTCAAAATCATGTAAAAGTGCATTGAAATACAGCTATTCCAGCTAACACAAGCAGTGCTAATATGCTTCTAGCCAGTAATGTGTTTTTTACTAGTAAAGCCTAATAATTTTGGCATGAAGAGATTGACCTAAATATAGCTTCTGAAATTCAATAATGTGCATGTTTAGAAATTAAGTTTCCCATTGGGTTTGCAAGACTGCTGAAATCCATACTTAAAGTAAATACTGTGACAGTTTTAGCTCGGTTTTCTCCCAGGATTCACACTGGCAAAACCTGAAGCAAAACCAGTTTGGGGGGTTTTAGCCCATTGAGTCCTGGGATTGGCAAGCCAGAAGACTGTCTGTATAATACTATGGAAAGAGACAAGATAATGAAACCATACTGGCATAAAAGCAATGGGGGGGGGGGTTCTGTTTTTGGGGGGATTTTTTTGTTGTTTGTTCTATTTTTTCAACAGCCATCTGGAGAAGATTAAATTTGGAGTTTTTAGGATTCAACAAAACGATGAATCAGCTAAAGATACATGACATCCAGTTTATCAGCTAGACTAAAAAGCTGAATTGATATTCATGCACAACAGGGATAGACATTGTAATAAGCCCTGACATACCTAGTTAAATAACTCTGCTAGTGCCCTGCTACTTGTAATGTTCTATGCTTATATAAACATAGAAGTGTTCTTCTTTTTTTTTTTAATATATGTATACATATACATATATATATATATCTATAGTATTACTGGAACCTTCCTGAGAGTGCGGAAACAGCATTTGTTGGAGAACAAGCCTCATTAAAATAAATGACATTGTTGCTGCTTCCTCAGATAACTCTGCTCCTGTCTCAGTAGAGGTAGACTGGTTCTATTACTGGGAAATAGTTGCTATTGCCAATTCTGTGGTAGAGGAATGGCATTCTAAATTTAAAAATCCTTTTCTATTGATCCATGTTTATCACATAATACTACATGGGCTTGCATTAAACAGCGGAGATACATTTTCATCCCTAAGAAGGGAATTAAATGCCCAATTCTTATTATTGTTAATAGTTGTGTGCCTAATGCCCAGTATGCCTTCCTGCAAACATACCCCCTTAATTGCCTAATGTGCAGTCTTGAGAGAAGCGGATTATTCAGCTTTATGTTTTGCATTTGCAAATATACCAAGGTACTGGTGGCTGCAGCACAAAGAACAGATTTGTCAATTTATTTATTTTCAAAACAGGACAGCACAGGGACCTTGTTCTAGCAACTCTTGGCTATAGCACTGTGAAATTCTAAAAAAAAAAAAAAAAAAAAAAAAAAAAAAAGGAAGTATTTTAACATATGGATTTCTACAGTGTGGGAAGGCTTTGCTTTGCATTCAGGACTCGTTCCAATTAAATTGAATGTTAGCTAAACCCATTTAAAATGCATGTAAACTGTACTTATGGGTTTCCAGTTATGCTTACACTCCTTTTGAAAGATACCGCAAAGGGTATGATCAAAATTAGAGCAGTGTTTTAACCCTGAAGTTTATAGCCACGTCTCCTTCTTCTTTTTTTTTTTTTTTTTTTTTCCATTCAGATGGGAAAACATAGATCCCTAATGACAGTATTTACCACAGTTTTTCAAAACGGTTCAGAGATATAAAATATAAAGTCTACATTCTAAATAATTATTTCTATTAAGTGTTACACATGGGTAAAAACACTTTTCATCAGGTTGAGCAGTCTACAAAGAGCTTTGTTGACTTCAACAGCACTAAGTCTAGTGCCATGTTAGTTCCCATAATTTCCATATGAGAATCTAGTAATACTAAGTGAGACATAATATTAAGAATTTTGTTTTTCCAAATACACTGCAAGGTTGGGAATAATTCTGATACATTTGTGCATATGATTTCATGGTGACTGTGTGTATTTTAGGATCCAAAGTTTATTGGAGTCCATAGTGTACTAAGTCGCTGTATCCTTGGTAAAATTTTGCAGTTGAAGTTTTCTTGGTTTGCAAAATAATAAAGACATTTCAAATAAGTTTCTCACAGAAGCTGTCATGAGAATCATTTAGTGCAGATCAATCTGTCTGCATTATCTCTGTTCACACGTTCCAACCACCCCTACTGCCAGGGGAAAAAAGCACATCTCAGGAAAACATACAAACAAATAAAAAATCCCTTTTCTTGTGCTTTGACAAAAGCGGAACTATTTCCTCCCAAAGAAGCCACAGAGAAGTAGGTGGCTAATGGAAGACATGTGTGTCAGGCAGAAGTCTCAAGGGTGATGAGGGTGAAGAGTTGCTTCCTCAACCACAAGCTACATCCTGAAACATTTGGGGTCTCAGAAGTTGTCGCTCTTCCTGCGCTTTCGTCTGGGAGGACTCTTTTGCATGGGGTGCCCCCTGCGTACCTCAAGCCACGAGGCAATCTGTCTGTTGCCGAGCTCCGTGTAGAAAAGCGGATCTTGGCTATACTCTCTCTCTCTTGGCTGTTGCTCCTGGGTGTTTGGCCCCCAGGCCAAAAAAGCCACCCTGTAGCTCCCAGCACCACCGTGTGTCTGTACTCCTGGGTTAGGCAGAGAGCAGGTCACGACTAGCTGCTTCACACCTGCACTATTGAGGCAGGCCAGAGGCTTGCCACCCCTCATGTCTCCCCCTCTCTGCTTGAAGAATTTTCTCATCTCTCAGATGGGGCAATAGCTGAGAAATAAAGCTCTTTACTCTGAGAGTAAAGAGGGAAAGCACTGAGAAATAAACCTCTTTACTCTGCTGCAGCCCTGTAAGTGAGATATCCTCATTAGCAACTGCATGAGCCAGTCAGTCAAAGTTTTCCCAAATGCTTCTTAGCATCAGCTAAGTCGCATAATATTAATACCACCAATGTCTGCTACATCTCTGCGGGATTTTAGTAAAGAGAGAATGTTATTAAAAGAGATAGTGTGGCTTTCCCTTCATTTGTTCTTATACTGTTCGTTAAACAAGAAGCAGTTCTTCAAGTCATGCCAGTCAAGTATAACTACGTGGTTATACTGTGTTCACAGTGACGTGTAGGAATCCAGTCCCTAAGAGTGCCAGGTGGGTGGCAGGAGGGCTGTGTAATGCTATTGGGAACCTTTCCAGGTCACTAGGTCCAAACCAGCTGTAGCTGGCACTGACCAAAAGTGGTACGGTTGCCTCTGTTAAGCGAGCTGGCACTTTCTCTCCACTGTCGACATCAGAAAAATCATTATCCCTGTTGGCACTTATTGGAGCCTTTATTGGCCTCCTCATTATGAAGTCCCGGGTTTTCTAGGTCTATTAAGATCTATGCATTTCTTGGGAATCCCCTAGGCTTTATTGGTTTAACCAGAGGGAGCTAACGGATAGGAAAGGGGAAGAGTAAGACAATGCATCTCCCCATTAAAATAAATTTATTCTGCTACACAGGCAGGAGAGAGCCAACTCAAAACTGCGTAAGCAAAAGCTGAAGACTCCTCTAAGCTTCCCATACTACTCTACCTCCTACAGGATACAAAGTGATAATTTATCCAAACATTGAAACAGAGTTCCTGGGCTAGTGTAAACAGGAGTTTACCCATTGGCTCTGGCCCTCCTGAGAACAAACTCCCATTGACTGATAAGTGATCTTGAGGATAAGGCACTATTGTTTGGCAATTTCTAAGAGCTGGCCTTCATAAACTAATCCTTTCATGGGTGCCATAGGCACCACATTCTAAAGCACTAAATTCACTTGAGAAACCCCACAATTAGGAAAGCAATTTGACTTCCAATTTTTGCTGCAAAGATTTTATTTTACCAACCTATGTGAAAAGGGTGCAAATCTAGATACAATAAGATTAACAGTGCACAAATAGGTGAAAGGGAGGTGGGGTCACCTGATGTGTTTTCAAATCAAATCTACAAAGAAATTTCAAGTGCTCAAGGGCAATTATAGTTATGCAACTGTAGGTGACTGAAACCCATGACTAATAAAAATTAAACTGCCCCAAAATTAATCATATGCAGCAGAAATGATTTGATTCATCCAGATTAGTTGCTAAAATGCCTCTAGAGGGTTGGATTAGCAGAAGATATACCCTTCTATCTCCAGGCTCAGAGAGCAATATCTTGCAAAGGCAAATTAACAATAGAATACATTAGCTAGTCCCTTCTTGATCTCTGCAATGAAGTAGAAAGCAGAGAAAAACATGACTGTATGTGTTGGGCAGTTGCTACATTTTCTGCCTCTCCATTAAAACTTATTGTAGAAGATACAGCTGATGGCAGAGTGGGCACTGAACAGGATACCACGCAGCATTATGTATAGCACCCTCAGTTTTGCATTACTCAATAGTAAATATAGGATATTCACGACAGACGTTTAGCATACAGTATGAGGGTAGTTAATCCAACGTTAGAGCAAGGAGGTGGACAGTAACCAGCTGATCTTTTCAGATTCATTTTAACCCTCTCTTCTGTCACCTGAGCAAATAGTGACCCCACAGACCCCTAAGCTGGGAGCGCCTGGGTGGTGGCTAAGATGCTGGGCAGCACACTGGGCCAAGTGGCATGCTCAGGCAGACCGAAATCTGTGAATATTACAGGGAGATTGTCTCTTACATATGAGTCTACACTTGCAAATTTATTGTTTGGACAGACAGTTAATCTGATCTGAGGGTGGCTTCAGAGTCTCTCTCAAAGCGCACTGGAGGGATGTGATCATCATGCTTCTCACTGCCAGAGTCTGAGGTACACACAGCTCCTGTGGTGAGCAATGATGGAACTTTTTTTTTTTTTTTTTTTTTTTTTTTTTTTTTTTAATATAATCCCTTATGTACCCTTACTGTTTTTGCATGTAAGCAGCAAAAGAACAGGGGAATAAGGAAGAAAATTATGTGCAAAGATAAAATGCTGCAAACATAGTTCCTTTTCTGACTTTTTCCATAATGTTCAGTTTAAGTGAAACTTAAGCAAGGCTACACTTCATATTTATTTACAAGCTAATTAAATTTTAGCAATCCCACTTCACATTATATGGCGTGCTTATTTCACAGTTACTGACCCTCAATTGGCTGCTGAAAATCTACTCTAACAGAGGATTCCCCTAACATCAGGGAAATTACATGTTTTTACAAATTCTCAAGAGCAGTAAAGCAAATGCAACACACTCCATGGTACCTTTCCATTGTGCTCAGGAATATCACAGGTGGACTAAGGGCTGTTCTTTGTGATTTCCTGTCCAGTTAAATACTCCCATACATTCCAGTGCAATTAAGAGCAGACTGTGAGACACTAGGGCAAAGAAAAAGAGCCTAGGTATCTTTACTCCCCGGTCTGTGCCATCCTTGAACCTAGGATTAGACATACTTATGTTCTTGTCTCGATTTCCCTTTCTGTAATGCTTTATTGGTTCAATAAACAGAATAAATATAATTAAGTATAAATAAAAAGAAATATCTCAAAGTTACTCCATCAGCAGATAGGCTAACCCTTGTATGCCTAGAGCCGAGGATCAGCCTATACTTCTCCGATGGTGCTTTAAAAGTCTGTTATTCCAGACAAATGTACACAGCCAAATTTCTATCATCGTAAATGGATTTTTTTCACACTGTTCTTTTGACTACCTTCTAAACAGGGAAATGGAGTAATCCTAATGGTTTAATCTGGATTACTTGTGTTTATTTGTAGGAACTACCAGTTACACCCTATATCTTATAAATACATAATCTCACTGAACAATTCCATCCACCAGGAAAGAGTATGTTTCTGGTAATTTGGGAATGATTTGCACCCATCGGTTATTCAGCTGCTTCATGGAGCTAACCAGCTAAAGCAGAAGAATGACATATGCTCTTTAAGCTTGCACTGCCAAGATTTTTTTTTCTATAAATAGGCAAAATATACATTTAATCTTCTCAGCAGCTGGACCTAACACTGCATAGGAATTTTCCCATCATCTAATATAAACTGTAACTGCAATACCATCATGACTTTCTGGCTTGCTAGAGTCTTTCAGTCCATTCATCCTTCTAACAGTGACATTGACCCCGTAACCCTTCACTTTTCCTTCTAGAGCATATAAAAATAATCCTTGCTGTTTTCTAAAGCTGGTTAGGAAGTATAATTCTAATGAAACTGTTTTGTAATGTAGCTGGCTACATTGCACAGTGGCTGGTCACTGTGCTAGAAGCTGTTTTTAAATTTGATCCTAACAGGGATTGACTGAATTCACCCTGAGTATGGACAGGGCCTCATTTATCTGAACTCTGATTTATAGTAAATAGAAAGAATTCATATTTCTTATATATAACCCCCTGAAGATGTATATTATGCATAAATTTACTCACCTGTTCCTTTTTATAAACCTTGGCAAAGCCGATCTCTCCAAAACTGTCTATTGAAAATGCTGGGGGGGGGGGGGAATAGAAGAACTGATGTATATGTATCATTTTTTAATGTTGGGGAGCGATTTAACTCAAGAAGTAAATAATTTTATTTTTTATGAACAGTATTATTAAGGAGATTTCATGACATTAGAAAAGCTTAATTAAAAATAGCTTTCCTTGAAATCACTGTTGAATCAAATATAGCTCAAAATCTTCAGTGTGTTTGGTACTTATGCTTGAATCATCATTTAAATTTTTCATAAGTCGCAATCCAAAGAGGGTAAAAAAGATGAAGTCCCAATATGAATCATGTCAAGGACTGATATCACTCTGCAATTAAAATCATCTTGTTTAATCATATTCCTATGCAGATCAAAATATGTCCAGTGTGAGTATGAGTTCAGTCTTCTCCCCTTATAGGAATTTTTAGATAAGATTTTAAGTCTTCAGACATCACACTTGAAATACATTTGCAATGCTGATGATACTCAGTGCTATTTACAGAGAATCACAGGAAAATTTAGCTTGGAAGAGAGCTGTGGGGACGATCCAGTCCAACCCCTCACTCAAAACAGGGCTAATTTCAAGGTTTGGGCAGGTCGCTTAGGAGCTTGTCCAGCCCAGTTCTCCATGTCTCCGAGGAGAGGGAGATTTAACAGCCTCTCTGGGCTCCTGTTCCAGTGCTGAACCACTCTCACAGTGAAGAATTGCTCCCCCAAGCCTCCTGGCACAGTGCTGCGGGTGCATTAGCCTTTTGTACCGCCAAGGGCCTTCTCTCCGCAGCGCCGGAGCCTGCCTCTTGTGCTCCGCTCTGCACCCTTTCGCCCAAGCTGCCACGGCGATGTTTTTCCCTTCCCTTTCCCGTCTTTCCCTCGCAGCTTTGCTGCAGTTGTTCTCATGCCGTTACTCTCACGGCCTTGCACCTGCAGGCGGTGAGAGCGCTGTCACGGCAGGGTCCTATGGGAAACAACCGCCGTGGGTGTGAGAAGTGTGAATCTCCTTCACTTCGTTCTCCTCTTTTCCTCTTCTGTTGTAGCTTTTAAGTTACATGAGAGGACCCAGTAATATGCATACCCAGACCTTAACAGCCAGCCAGCGTGCAGCACCTGCCCCTAAGCAAAACATGCTCAGATCAGTGCTAATGGCTTTATAAGCAGGAAAAAACAACGAGGAGTTTGAGCAAGTCCTGATAGAAATCATACAGTTACAGGACAAAATTATTATGGGAGAACCCTGCTGTGCTGTAGAGAGGAGCAGAGAAAGACTCTTATCTGGGTCATCCCCTCATCGCTTCCCTTCCTGGATGGCCCTGGTGCAGATTTTTGCCTTTACTTTTTTAATAGATCTCTATCTCTCTCCTTCACCTTTTGTGTATATTTTCCCCACAAGTAGCTTTCAAACAGCGAAATTAGGAATTAGGATGAAGCATACTATTAGCTATGGGCAGTGCTCATATATCTTCATACATGTGAACCTGTCTCAACACCCTTTGTGCAACAGCTCTACGTACATAAGGTACCTGCATCCCAGGTGCAAGGCTTTGCATTTGCCTTTGCCAAATTTCCTGAGGCTCCTGTCAGCCCAGTTCTCCAGCCTGTTGAGGTCCCTTCCCTGGCAGCCCTGTCCTCCAGCATGCCAGCCGCATCCCCAGACTAGCATCACCCACAACTTTGCAGAGGGCACATTCATCCCATCCCATCACATAGGCTGTTGATGAAGACACTGAACAGGATCAGCGCCAGCACCAGCCTCCTGGAAACACCGCTTGTAGTCAGCTGTCAGATAGTCTTCAAACTCTTAACCACTACCATGCATCCAGCCCATAGCCCTTCAGCCAAAATATCTGGATAATCTATAACACTGTGTCAAAAGCTTTGCTAAATTTGAGAACAAAATCCACTGCTCTCCGCTTATGCGCAGAGCCAGGAATTTTACCACAGAAAGCAACGAGGTTAGTCAAGCACAATTTGCATTTGGCAGATCCATTTTGTCTGTTCCATCTTCAGAGCTCCTTCAGAATTTCCCTGTTACTTCAGCATTGTGCTCTTAACAGGGCGAGGCCTTGACACAGACGTCTATGATTCACATATTCCTAATTAAGTACAGCTAATATTCTAGCCTGAGTTAGCTTAATGATATTGTAAAAACATATAACGATTATAAGGAATAATGACTTACATTTTCTTCAAATTTTCCCCAAGAGATTTTCAGATGTGTGGCACTGCACTTTCAAAGGAGACATCCTCATTTTTACATTTTAAAACACTGGACCTATATTCTGCAAAGCAGGAATGCTTTTCTTTTAGAGGATAAGATTATGAAAAAGTGAAATTTTAAGATCCATATCCTCATTTGTTTACACGAACCAATCTTCGTTAACTTCATTGTAACCATATTATTTTTTGTCAAAAGAGAATCTAGGCTTTAGTTTCTATTTCCAGTTCTGTTTTGCTCATGTGAATGTAACAGTTCACTTGGAACATATGGAAGAGGTAGGGGGAGGGAGTTCCTGCTCACACAACTTATGCAGCTAGAGCGATTTTTGCAAAAACTTACAAAAAAAAAAAAAAAAAAGGGCACTTATGTATAACAGTCACTGTCCTGCATATCTGTTACAAATTTTATTGTATAAGAAAATGGGAGTGTTAATATTTAGTAACATGGCAGTTATGCTATGCAACACTTAACCTGCCTGGGAATACAGTTATTTCCATTTTCATAGTAATAGGATATTCCATCCCAAGACATATTGAGGGAAAACACACTAATGGGTTTTTATCTGAACACCTGGAGGGCCAATTTATACAATGGAATGGGACCAGAATTATTTGATTAAATGCAAATCACTACTGTTGTAAACAGTAGAAGTGAAAAGTAAACCAAAAATGAACATGAAATAATGTGAGAAAAAATGGGCTTTACAGTGTTTGAAATACACAGGTCAGCGTGCAGCTTCCACAGTATCTACTGAGGCAATTTTACAGTGGAAATGCTTTTTTGCTAGAGCAAAAGTAAATTTCATTTGATTGACTGTAAGAGACATATCGGACAACTAGACATTGTCTCCGTGCCCAGCAAAAGTATTCCTAACTCCTAATTATCTCCCCAGTTTCCCATTCAAATCAACTGGAAGTATAAATCCTATGCATTTTGTTGGATCTGAACTATGGTAAATGAATCCTTTCTACAAGAGGTTTGAGCTGGAATATGAAAAGAAAGAGCATATTACAAATGAGAAGGAGAGGATAGATGACATTTTGCTGTCCTTGCTAGGATGTGGCATGTTCCCATGCTCCCAGGGAGATGCTAGGATGTTTAGACCAGCAATGTGGCAGGAGCTAGAAGAGACAAAAGAGTTTAAGATGCAAAAGCAAACATTGTAGAATAGGAACACACAGAGGAACAACATGAGTTTAAGTGTTAATAAATAACCATTTCCTATAGCAAAGCTGGAATACAGATATAAAGCTGCTTGCTTGTGTCTTCTACTGAATTTCTATTGCATTTCCATGGGCAAGAAGGTGGGGAAAAGAGATGCCAAATTAATATCATGCCCCAAAGTTTCTCTGCAGCTCTGTGCTGGGTTGTCTAAAGTGGAGCATTTGAATTGTAAAGGTGCAAAATGCTGTTCCCTTCAGACACCGCTCACATTTATAAGAACTGCAACAATGTGATCACCTCAGGAAACAATTCCCTCCCCTTTTTTTTTTCTAAAAAAAAAAAAAAAAAAAAAAAAAAAAAGAAAGAAAGAAAAGCACTAACAATCCAGATTTAGGTGCCTAACTTTAGACACTAAACGAGTTTTAAGATGTCAGCTTTCATGCACAGCTTGAATGCTTTTTGTGATAATATATTTAGTAGGGTCAAATGTATCCCTGAAGTAATTCAGTCTGCTGTGCTTATAGTCTGCTTAACTTTTATTTTCTGATTATTATTTTTTGGTTTACCTTTGTTTTTCTACCCCGTGGCAAATAAACAATGCTTTTATTGAAGATAGCTGGAATTGAATGTGAAGACTCGTATGTATTACTCACTGAGGGTGCCTTAGAGCAAAGGAAACTGCCTTACTTTTTTCTCTTCTCTCACCAACCACCCTTGTAATGGTACAGAGTATTGTTATTATCGAGGCATGACTCAGAGAAACAGCCAAAGAGACATTTTAACAGACAGGATAAACAACTTCTGAGGAACTTGGGTCCTATTTCTGTCTTTTATGCATCCTTCTCAACCCCTTGCTGGGCTTTTACCAGATGCTCTTTTCAAATCTCATGAGTTATGGGGCTTCCCTACATAAGAGGCAGCTCAAAATTCACTGCTATCTTCTTTCCCCAGGAAACCCTGGAACAAATAAGATTCAAAGACAACATTCAGCCAGACACAAATTAGTTTGGGGTCGGTTAGAGATTTGGCTTAAGGGCTGAACCAATTCTTCCTGTATCCCCTGCTAAGCCAGGTTGTTCATCTCTCATTTTAAACTCTAGGTGCTTCACAGTAGTGTGGTATGCACTGTTTCCTGTCAAGCTGATATGAAAAGACTTTCATATCTGAAAAACATTCAGATATAAAATCATCAGGAAATTTAGAAGATGGAAAAATTCCAGCTTTACAAACATTCTCCCAGAAGGATCTGCTGCTAAATTGAGATCTATTTGTTTATTGCTTTTTTAACTCTCTCTGGGAGACACAGCACTGGGACATTGAGCCATATAGATAATGAGCTAGGAGGAAGAAATACTATAAGAAATATCCCCAGCTTCAGGGAATACAGTCTGTCTCACTGATTCTTTCCTCTTTCTTCCCCCCCCCTTTTTTTTAATAGCTGATACATGTCAGACTAAAAGCTGTCACTTAAAATGCCCTTCATATCTAGCCCTTAGGAGATTTACATTTAATTTTAATAATAATAATAAATAATAACAATAATAAAGGTTATTCCATAAGCAGCAGGACTCATAAAGCCAGATTTCCTATGGGTTTGTGTTCTTTTCTCCTCCTGTCCATCTAACTACAGGATACCCTAGGGTAGTCTCTACCTTTTATGACACCTCTCACCAGCAGAAGATGATACATGTTGTGGCTGCTTTGGAACTAAGGTCAATCAAATGAGCTTTCTACAATCCTAAATAAATAAACACACATACACAATGCATATATACATAGCAAAAGACTCCAAAACAAAGAAAAGTCCGGAGTCAAGGATCCCATGTTAAGGTAAATCCTGCCATTCACCATCATTACCTAGCATAGAAGCAGTAAGAACAACACGCATAGGAAAAAAAGAAAAGTAAATAATGGCAGGTTTATAGAATCCTAACTCTGGTTTGATTAAGCACTGTTTGGTTAAAACACTGGCAGCTACTAATACCTGTACTGTAGCTCCATTGCCAGTAAAACTAAAAGAATGCCAGAGCAGTGGCAGTAATGAGCAGTAAAAATGTGAATTTAGGGAGACAAGACCACATGGAATGAAGCAGCATCACTAGAAAAGGGATGAACTTCCACACGTGTCAGCTTCAGAGCCTAACCACACTCCCATCAGGACCAGACCTGTTAGCCTTAACGTCTTTGCTTTTAGTAGGAATCACCAGTGTTTAGCAATGAAAAGATAACTATAAAGTTATATTGAGTTGGTGGAATATTCTACCTGCTTATATTTTACAGCCCTAGTAATGTTTAGTAATCCATTGTGGATTTCAGTACTTTTATGAATTAGAATTTTGCCATAGTTTTAAGGCGGGGCTTGTCCATGGTTAAAAGTCACTGAGCTCCAAAAACAATTTAAAAAGTTGTTGTGGAAAGTTAATATTTTTATAGTGCCCTACTTGGGTCTTTAAATTATTTCAAAAGTTAGGCATAGGGCTCTCTGCCTTCCTCAAAAACACACATCAAACAGATTTCACAGACTTGTGGTAGGGTTGGGAAAATCCCTATTCCCTGTTCAAATTCCTTTTGGAAGTCCTTGAATTTTTGTTTAGCTTCCAGTATCAGAATCTTTTCAAAGCACCCTATAATATACATATCTGTAACTCTCTTTTGACATTAATATTTGTATTCAAACTCTCAAGTTTTTTTCCAAATTCAACACTAGTAATCCTAAAATACATCTGAAGTTACAGAGGACAGCAGCTAACACAAAGCTCAGAAATATAGTGGTAATTTTAAATGGTTTTATCGTGGTCTCATTTCAGAATCAGAGTTTCTGTTCTAACTGAGACTCTAGTAGGTAGTGTGTGGCCATCTTTTGGCATCCTTTGAACACTTAATGTTATGTGAGGAGGAGAATTTGAATGATAATGATCATTCAAGTCACTCTCATAAATGCTGATTTCATGCTTCTCCTCCATCTGACAGCATGATAATACTGAAACAGAAAACTTCAAAAATCAAGTCCTAAGAGTAAAAATCAAGACATTAAAGAATTAATCTTTTGTTTTTTCAAGAGAAATTGCTTCAATGTCCAGTTGTAAAAGACTTTCCCCAGATCCTTCCAGATCTGTTCCTTAGGCTGCAGCTTTTTGCTCTGTAATAAGGGAAAATAGTTTCCCGGTGTGTCTAAGTGAGAAACTCTTCTCTCTTTGTGCCATAACAAAAAGCTGTAGCAAATCCCACTAATGTTACACTTGGAGAGGGTTAGCAGAAAAGTAGCTCTGCTAGTGTAGTCTCTTCCCTTTTGTCAGATGATAAAACAGAAATATCCAAAATGGCAGAGCGTCCGACACCAAATTGCTGATTGTAGCAGTTTCCTATGAAGACTCCAGCATACAATAGGTTTTTCTTCTTCACAAACCTACTGTCCTCTAATCACGGAGCTCTTTTAATTGGGAAGAACTCTGTGTTCAGGCAATATGTCAGCTGCAGTTCTCTAAGAAAAGTGCAGTTTTGTTCCTAAGCAAGCATTAACATGCTCCAGAGTGCACATTTATCAGCCGATATGTACATATAATGTGTAGTAGAAGAGCTTCCCTATTCCAAACATTTCTGGGTGCTTTTGAATAAAACTACACAGCTGTAGTTCTGCCAGTGTAAATCCGGATATGGATGGACAATACAGACACTGAAAGAAGCATAACATGTCTCATGTAATATGACGTGAGGAACCCCACTGGAATCTCTGCTTTGTATTAAATCAGAGCACATATGTGTGAGTTCACACATGTATAACTGTACTCATTTAGTTAGAGCCCATTAGCGTTTTAGGACCATGTGGTCACTAGGATTTAAGTTTATATCTACCCTCGGGATACACTATCTTTGGGATATTCAGATATTTAGTCCTTGGAGCATTATGTGAATCCTAACAATATTAGCATCTCAGCCTTGGATTGTTTTGGAATTTATTAACTCCCTAACCAACCTAATCATTCTAGTCTACACTAGATGATTTCCTTCAGATCACCCATCATTGTATGGCAGTGTCACTGACAGTAGCAGCAGAAGTCACTTTAATGTAGATCGGCTTTTATCCATGGAGTGTAGACTACTTATTCACATAACATGCAGCAGTTCTCACAGGGCTGTCTGTCCTCATGCTCCCACTTTTGCTACTACCATGAAAAGCACAGGATGGACACTGAGGGTAACAAGCGCCAGAGTAGGCACAGTTAATAGCGATAACTCAGCCGCAGGATGTAAGCAGGCTGGCAAGCTCTAGCTGAAAGGGACAAAGCTCCTGCTACAAATGGTGACACTCTCCTCTCCCCTATAGAAGGAAGCTGTGGCCATCATTTCCATATTACATTTTTCTTTCTTTCTAACTGTCCTAGCAATATACCATATCCTTTTCCTTGGCCCAAGAAACAATCTTTCAGATTATCTGAAAGAAGAACCCAGAAGGAAGCAGCAGAGAGGTCAATATCCTGATATTCCCTTTCACTGCATGACTTCACAAAAACAAGCCTTAAGCTTTCTTTAGTTTTATTATTCAGTAAAAGAGACAGCATTGTATAAATATTAGCAGCTGAAACTAATAAAAGGTCATCTAAATAATAATACTTATTCTGTTCTGATTAGAATATTATTGTTTCCACTTTACTTTAAAGACCATAAGATCTTCGTTATCTCATTTATAGTCTCTATCATAGCATTTTAGTTGACATTTATAAGACTATAGGTAGTTCTCTTTTGAATTTCTTGCTAAAATCCAGATATAATGAATTCTCATGAGGTTCCCTGTGTGTTCTAAATTGGCAATTCCGTTATAGTTCATTTGGTCTGTTTGTCACAGTCTATTTCTATTACTCCTCTCTACTATTTAGCAGAAGTTAGTATCATTGATAGGTTTCACTCAAATACTCATATTTTACTTTCTTACAAGTTAGAATGGTAGGGACTGAAAAGATAATATCTTCTCCTATCTTACTTTGAAGACAATGTATTGTCTTGTTTTAATCTTGTTCTAAATTTAACCAGAAATGAGTCTGAAAACCACTGACCTTTGGTGAGACAAAACAGCTATGTACAAGCTATGTTTCAGTTGTACCCGTCTTTCCATTCCATCCTCTTTCTGTTTGTTATTTTAGCAAGACTGCGAAATCTTTAGGGGCAGAACATCTCTTCCTATGTGTTTGTGTAATAAAGAGAAATGGGCTTCTATCCCAGCTGAAGTCTCTGGGCACTATTTTAAACCATGAAACGCTTTTGGATCTTGGCCCAAAATAGACAGCCGAGTACACAAGGCTGTAATATCCTAGCTCTGCCTTGTTCCCTTTCACACGTAGCGATTTCCTGGACACTAGATCTGATAATTATTGAATGAATGGCCTCTTCCACTCTCATCCCCCGGCAACCATTATCTTAATTCCACTTAGGATGGAGACAGTACAGTTTCTTTTCCTATAAAAATCAACAGCATCAAAATATACTTTCAGTACAGGCAGCTGTAACCATGTAAGTCTCATTTGAGGTGTTAAGCGTATCACTTTAGCATATTTCACCAGTATTTTGGGTAAACTCCACTCAGCCTTTGTACCAGATTAAAATGAATAAAAGTTATTCAGTTGAGCAAGGTTCTAAGCATGGAAAAATCACAACTTGCTTGTAGGGAGGTGGATTTTAAATCATGGCCAAATGGAGTTTTTTCTTTCACCAGCTAGTAAATAATTTATTTATTTATAGTCTATGATTTATTTATAGTCTATTAATTACTGGTGACTTGTATCTAAAGGAAAGTTACATATGAGAAGTGAAGAGTACAGTCTTCTGGCAGATCTGGATTCACAGAGATTTTTGGTGATTAATTTTCCAGTAAGACTAGGAAACTGGTTAGCAGGTTGCATATTTATGCTCCATGTTCTGTATCTGGAGAAGCAGAACAGACTCAGATACACCATTATTGCAGGGTTTATTCTGACAATACAACATGTAATGAATGAAAGAACTTGTTACCAAGGAGATAATTGGACTTGAACAGTGAGAATATCTCAATGTGCCAATTTTCAGCATCAGTTTTTTTCTTTGGCTGTGGCTGTGAATTGTAGCTGGCCACATTTTTATAATAGCAAACTAAGGTCTTTATCTTATTTTTGTGTGGCAGATTCTACAGTTTTACATCTTACTGTAGCAGGGATTTAATACAAGACTTGACCTGATATATATTAACAACATTTTTTTTAAATGAGCTACAATTAAAAAGTAAAGTATCAGTGAGAAAGGACAGTTTAAGGACATGACAAAAAATGGAAGAATAAACTAATATTAGTCCAGATATCACCATATGAACAATTCAAAGAATGCATTGAATACTTTTTGGAGGAGACAGGAGTGACACATTTTCACGCCATGTAGCAAAAGGACTGCTACACACCTCTCTGGCCAAACTTCATTATCACAATAACCTCCAGTCTTATTACTTCATTCTTCATTACCTTCCACTTACTAATATCTTTTTCTAGGCCTCTCTGGTAGCTGCTTTTAGCATATTATCTATAGATAAAATCTCTTTGACTTTTTTCTTTTTTTTTTCAAGAACAGCTTCAAAACTACAAACTTCTGAGACATGCATATCACATAGAGTATAACAAATTGATTAAATTGCCTTCTTCTTAGTCTAAATCAAAGCACAAAGACTAAGTATATACAACAATTGTTTTTAATCTTCAGTTGATGTTTGATATTTGGCTGCTAACCATGTGGAGGAATGTCCCCATTTGCCTTATTGTTTTCTGCCTTACTTGTTGAAGGCCAAGCAATCAAAATCACCATTTTTTCATTACCAGCTACAGCTAGTGCTACTGAGTTTATATATCAATGAATTCCCCAAATAAAATACACAGGTTATACATAACTGAAGGCAACATCTTAAAGGATTGTCCTAAGTTATTGCTTCACAACTTTTTTTTGCATCTTGCTAAAGTTTCTAGCAGTGCATTTTAAAATTGTAGTTGCAATTAAGGCTATACACTATTACCTTTTGCCAAAGTCAGCTGTGCCAGCTGAAAACTTTTCCCTCCTTGATGTCACAGAATCACAGAATGGTTGCAGTTGGAAGGTCTGAGGGAAGCATGACCTCTGGAGTTCATCTAATCCAATCCCCCTGCTCAAGCAGAGTCATCTGAAGCATGTTGCCCAGGACCATGTCCAGGCAGCTTTGGGGTATTTCTAAGAATGGAGACTCCATTGCCTCTCTGGGAAACCTGTTCCAGTGATCAGTCACCCTCAGAGTAATGAAGTTTTTCCTTATGTTCAGACAGAACTTCCTATATCTCCCACTATCCCCTTGAAGACAGATAGAGGGGGGACAATGTCCCTTTCAAGGGGACAGGGGCTCCTGTGCATGCTCTGTGGTCTGTTACAGTCCAAACAGGTCATGTTGGTAAAAGCTAGTCTATTAAAATGCGCATGATAGCCCAGATCTTTTTGGCCGTGAAAGGTTGGACAGTGCTCACAGGAGTGGCTTGGCTGGCAAGTCTGAGGGAGCAGCAGCGCTCGGAATAAGCTGGTACTGATGAGTAGCATCAGCCACTACTGATGAGGCTGATGAGGACCAGGGAATGGGAAGTACAGCTGGCAGAGCTTTGTGCAGCACAAATTTTTCCATGGCCTTAGTTGTACTGCCTCTTCCTGTGCTGCAGTCATTCATTCAGATTTCTTTTCAGCTTATAGGATGTTGGTTTAAGACTGAGAAGTCTGACACTTTTTCTACTGTTTTCTTGAAGATTCACTAGTAAATACGAGAACTGTAGATGCAGAACTGAAGGCAATGTCTCTTCTACTCAGAGAAAAAACATCCATACCTTTTGCAAAGAAATATTTCATTGCCATGCCTGGAAAATGTATGTAATGTCATTTTTTTCTGAATGACTGTTGCTCAACCAGTTTCTTTCCCCTCCCATAATTTCCTCCAATAAAACATTAACATCATACGATCATGTTCTAACTGTAGGTGCACAGTTTGCTGTGGGAGCTGCAAGGAGATTTGCTTTCCATTTTCATGATGTAAGAAAGCCTTAAATAGCTATGGAGTCCTGCACAGGGATTGTTCTGTCCTATCCCCAAAGGAATAATTAGGGAGCACCATTTAGCTCATTCATCACAAAACCTACATTCCTTTGCACTAACATATGAAGGGCACACAGGGAGGGCAAGTTTTACCCTATGAAGAGATGTAGTACCATGTATACTCTCTGTATGCTTACCAAATATAAAAAACCTCTTGGCATCCTCTGTCCTGTTTTCGAGGATATGCCATGTATGAGAAGAAGTGAATATTAAGCTGTCTAATCATTTCAGAACTTTAGTTTGTCTGGAAATGCTATGTTGTGGTTACTGGGGGGCACATTGTTGGCATGATCTGGATGTAGCGGAGGAAATAGAGCTAACCAGAGACCTCCAGGTCTCCTGGGTCTCTTCAACCAATGGCCTCTGTGTAACTGCACTCCTAACACACATTAATGATGTCTATGCTTTCTAAGACCTTGACAGCTTCTGCTCATTAAGGCAGCTAGGACTAACTTCTGTTCCAATATGAAACATGCTAACTGGGGTCATTCTATGACTGTTTTATTGTTTTGAGAATCCTGTAATCTTAGGAAGCTTCATTAATGTGACCCTGACCATAGCTATTGAAATTTAACTAGACTGTGAGCTTTAAAATTATAAAGATGGGTAAGACAAAGAGGATGACAGGGCTTCATTTTTTTTTTTTTTCAACTCCAGATCCCTAACAGCGAAACTGAGACAAGAATTTAAATAAGTGGTGTCACTTTCTTTTTAGATGTTTCTAATGCAGAAATGTTTTTTCATCTTCAGTTAAATGGATAAGAAAAATATGTTGTTGATATACTTATGAGAGTGCTACTCACAAAGTATATTCTGATATCATCTTTCAGCTTTACCAAAGAACATTTGTCATCACTTCTGAGGAGATGGAATTAAATTGGGGTCTGCATTTATGATATCAGTTGAGAAATAAAAATGTGGAAATTCATGCAGAAAATACCAGTATCGACATTAGCATGCTGAAGAATGCAATGATGCAGAGGCTTTGTACAGGTGGAATATGATATAGTCTCCGTGGAAATCTCTTATTGTCCCCATCCAAATTAAAAGGAGATTGGAGGAGTACATGAATATGAAAGTAACAGTAGAATAAGAGCAGTGGAATAATCCCAATTCTTGTGAAACGAAGTTTGGAAAACTTTGTTTCTAGGAAATTTAAAAATTCTATTTAATTAAACTATCCTGATTATAGTCGGTTTTAGTTTTTATTATAAATCAGGAAGAAATAAACCTCAAAGTGAAAATGTTTTGTTCAGCTCTTTTCTAATTTCCAGTTCTTTCTTTGTCATACTGCAATACCGAAATTTTGTCCAATCAACAATCTTCTTCCTTCTATTTCTGGCATCCTTTTCCACCAAATCGGTAATTATGCTGTCAGTTGCTTTCCATTTCTCTCTTAGGTACTTTCTCAAGTCTTGTCCACACTATAGAAATTTATAACACAAAGAACTGTGCTGGCTTCTAAGGATGCTTGTAAAACACTTCACATCCATACGCCAAAGTGCTCCAAGTGGTTTGTATTTCTGCCAAAAAACACTTGGATTTTTCTTGTGTTCAGTAAGGGCTAAATTTGGCTTGATGCCAGTAGGGACAGCACTAAAGTCAATAGGATTCTGCAGTCATGCTACTGTCCTACAGAGGCACTCTGTATGTTCCCAGATTTCACTCTCTGTAAGAGCTGCACTGAGAACGAGGAGGTGGCTACCTGGACTTTGCAGCTGAAAAGGTTTAGAGAAATGCTAGTGGAGATGTGAGGGAAAAAAAAATATATATATATATATATATATATATGTATGTATGTGTATATATATATATAATTCAGAATAAGAGTCAGCATGATACCAGTGGATATAACAAATAGTTTTTATTTAAACCAAAGAACCAAGATAAGCTTGATTTGAAACCTCTAATTACCAGTGTATTAGTAAAGAAGAGAGAAAATGACACAGGAACGGATCGGTGCTGTTCTTTCATTCCCCTGCTCTGCCTGCTCTCTTACATGCAGAGCTGTCTATACTCTCCTCTGGGTCAGGATCTGGGAAAGCAACATTAAAAAAGGGGGAGGGGGACTTACTTTCAAAACAGAAGCAAAAAGCTGCTCTGCAAAGTGCAGTTGGATGTATAAAAGATACACTTGGCAGCTTACATCGTTCATTGAAACAGAGACTACCTAAAATGGCCATTATTATTTTTCTTTATTAAGGACTGGGTGGTAGAGAGAGGAAGAACAGTTCTTACTAATGCTTTGTTCCTGTCACTTGACAACTTTTGTCCTTGAAAAATTGTCTGGAGTGATGAGGAATATATGCAGACTAAAAGACTCTCCAAGGTGGGAAAAGGAGTGTGAAGCTTAGAATCTCAAGAGGAACTTGTCGGCTGAAAATTTGATTGTTTAAAAATAATCTAGAGTAATTTTGTCAGGAAAGTAAAATGCAATTTTAGAGAAGGATTTAAAATTAAATTGGAAGGAATTTTAAGTGTTATTACTAAAATCTCTGTATAACACATTAGACAAAGCACAGGGAATCCTGCTTTAACCTAATGATGATCAGACTGACCAGATTTTCAAAGTGAAATAATGGGATTCCTGCTGAGGACAGAGCTCAGTTCAGTCATAGAGATTTAAGGTGAAAAGCAATGCAAAAGAGGAAAAGACAGCTATTTTCCCTCCTCCTCTATTGCATCATTCCTCCCTTTCCTCCACTTGAGTTGTGAGAGACAGAAATTCCTCTCTAGGTAAACCCTGTGACAAAAGCAACAAACAGTAATGCTGATAAGGGCAGTCAAAGAGGGTACACAGCGCTAGACTGCTGCTTTTTGCACTAATTTGATTAGTTGCATGACAGGCAGAGCCAAGCAGGGATTTGGTTTGCCCATCACAAGAACATTTAATGCATCTAAGTCCTTCTCAGGGCACAGTGAGGGCAGGCAGCTCCGTGAGGGAGAAGCCAGGGTCATGCGACAGGGCTGAGCACAGCAGCAGAGACGGACACTAGTAATCGACTGGACCCTCAGGACCCTTGGAGTCCCACTTACTCTGCATGGGGCAACTCTGGCCCTTTATGAAAATTTTCACGAAAACTTACAAAGGAGAGTTGTGCCACCTCAGAGCTGTCCAACACATTGGTCAGTACACTCATAGAGCATACACACTCAGACTCAAGTCCTCACTCAGTCATACATGGATAAGTTGTTCCCCAATAAAAAGCTTATTTTGCTAGCTAATAGATTTGTCGTATTCTTTCCATGGTAACTGTCAGGAAGTTTCAATCTTGTGCATGCTTACATCAGAAACAACCTTGAGTTTTTTTGCAAAGCAAAACTGTTGGGCTTTGGCCAACCCTACTTAGCAGCCCTGCCTGAGGGCATGGGACATTCTCACCTTAACAGCAGCTGGGAGGTAGTCAGGGCTCTCCAGCCTTTTGTTCCTTCCTTCATCATTTCAAACAAGGCCTGCTGAGCTCGCAGGATGTCTGTTAGCTGAAAGAATCACTGTGTAGGAAGAACTTTCTTCTTCTTCCCTATGTTCTCTTTCCCCAGATAGACCTTGCCCCCATGCTCTTAATGACCTTGAGAAATACTATTCTCTCCAAAAGCACTGCCCCTCATTCTCCTGCATGTGAAAGACCTTTCAAAGTCCAGAAGAGGTGGCAGAGAACACCTCTGCATGGTTTACATACCTTGTACTGTCTGCCACTTGGATTAGCTGCATAGGGTACTTGTACATCTTAGATGAGAGGTTTTCTTCCAGACAAGAGTACAATTTTTATGTTTTTCATCCCTCTAAAATTCCTCTGTTGTACATAAATTTAATCAAATTAAAACCTTTACCCTGAAATGAGTCAATTTAACAGTTAAAATGAGTAAGTTTAGGTTTGAAATAGGGCTTTCACTTTCTACAACTGATATAACTTTTATGTAAAATACTGATGGGACAAGTTTCAAATGTGACATGGTAGTGAGCTCACAAATATGTGACACCTTTGAAATTGATTTTTGTATGTAATAGCATAATAATGCCTTGCCAGAAAAGGACTACTAGGATATTAAAAAAGGTACACAGGCATTGTGATTTGCAGCCCTAGTACTGTCTTTCAAATATAAGTCTTGCTCTTCCACCGCCACAGTATCTGGTCTTTTCTGTCTGTTCAGGAAAATAATAACAAAAATAGTAACAGTCATAATGACAATAATAATATTCTAAAATAGATTTCTCATTTCCACACTTAAATGCTGTAACAACATATTATCTGACTAAAAAAATCCACATTGTTTCCATTTCCTTAGGTGTATGCTACTGCTGACACCATATTGGCTGACTAATGGCCTCAACATCTCTCCTTGAATGTATTTGCCTCCTTGCTCTCCTACATCGATCCCCAGGTCTGCTTTCCCTCTCTTTATCTGACTTTACTTCAGCATTTTGCACCATCAACTCTGAGAAGTACTAACGTCAGTATTCCTGGTCTCCCACTGTATTCATTGTGCTTCCCATATCAATCCAAACATCCACAATGTCCATCCAGGGCCATCTTGTCCATTGAAGTCTTCATGATGGTCCTTTCCTGTTGACACATGAACTTAGGCAATGAAGATACCTGCTTATTATGAATGCAAAGTAAACTACAGACTGCCACCACCTCACCAGGCCACTCAGTTTTATTGACTTTCTCCCCTTTCTCCTCTTTTATTACTACTCAGTAACCACACTGTGTTCAGTATATTTGTAAGTTTTCTGAGGTATCTGCTGTCTTTTGTGAAGTGGATTGCACACAGCATTTTACCACTGTTTTTGCCTGTGCAGTTGTTGCCTACCAGCATGTAAGTTCATCTATATAAGCAATGAGAAGCAAAGATTACTCATTTTTTCTAGGCTTCTAGAGTCCAAATATCTTCATGGAAACTCCAATAAAGGTCTGTTTGAACTGTTTCTCATTCAACCCAACACTGTCACAAAACAACGCCTGGTGGATACAGAAGTGGCAACTGGAAGAAGCCTGCATTTCAAGCTGCATTTTCCACATCAGATGTCATTGTAAAATGTTCTAGATGATCAGTTAGACTATATGCATTAAAAGGCCATAAAACTTTGCTTAAAAGGTACAGAGTCTTGAAATTAGACACATTTTTCTAGGGGCAATGGATGCCCCTAGTCATGGACTAAATATTTCCTCTCATTCTTCACCTGGATATACAAGCAGGAAGAGAAAGAATCATAATCAAGACATAGGACATTTTAATATTCCCAATATCAAGGGCTCTATTTACATAAATCTGACCCTGAGATCAGAAATCATGCTCTGAAATCTGAGCTGAGAAGGAAAATTACACCAACATTTCTGTAATATAAAATGTTCAATTATAATAGCACTGTTAGGCTTCCTGAAATTCAAAAGTTCAAATTCATAATTCAAGTCAAAAGTTGATTCTTTTCTCATCATAAGCAATACAGATGTCAGTGAGGACAAAATTTTCTGTTCTCTTACAAAAAAAATCTCTGAAGCTGTATCAAAACCAAATCTGAACTAATTGTATCAGTTTAGGAGCCTGATTTAAACTTCTTCAAAGAAGATTATTATTACAGAAATAAGTAGTTATTAAAGGGTAAAGGGAGAAGAAGGAGAATAGAAGTGCTGATTATATATCTATGCATAAACAGTTCCAGGAGCAATTCAAACTTTCAATATCTAATCTACTGTGTTGTCTTTTTCTGTCACTACTGGTCCATGGTAGCCAGGCATATTTCAACATGCATATTCAGAGAGGAAAAAAAGAGTGCACCATTCTACAATATCTGAAACTTGTCTTTGGTGCTAGAATGCCATATGTTCCTACACTGAAATTGTCTTGGAGATTAATGTCTCCTGAAAAAAAAAAAAAAAAAAAAAAAAAAGGAATTCTTGCTGACAGACCATTGTACTAATAAAAGCTTATTCCAGCTAACTTCAAACTCAGCTGCTACAAGGAAAAGAATATGCTTTTTCAAAAAACATTATTCTGATGGAATATTGTTTCCCTGAAGATAATCTGAGGGTCACCATGAAGGATGATGTGTTGGTACTACTGTCTTTGTAAATGTGTTTGAATCTACCAGTGTCCCAGGTGAATTCAATGTTTGATTAAAAATGAGCTACTCAGTTATCTGCAAAGAGGATCCATTGCCTCAGGAAAACAAAATGCCAAACCAACATTGTCTCAGTTGCTAGAGGAGTGCACAAGTGCCTTCCAAGGACACATCAAGGATTAGTAGTCCCCAGAGCAGCTAGAGGAATAGTTCTCATTTCAGGTTTTTCTTTTTTTAATTCTCCTACTGTGACAAAAAAAGTTTATTTCTTGTTAAAAGAAACATTTTGTCCAACTTAAAAGAACATACTTCATTTTAGTTTGGATGTTCTTAATTATTGTTATTATTACATTAATCATTACCATTTTAATTCAATTTTGATACAAAGTCAAATAAATGTATTCACAAAACATTAAAATATTTTAACTTTTTCAATTGAAATTGCATGTCAAATTGTGCACAAGTTTCTGGAAAGGTTTTACTGGGCTAAAAGATACATTTTTCAACAAACACTGTGACAACAAACATTCTCAGCTCAACATATCTCCTTGGTCACTTCCTTTGCTATGACCCCTCAGAAGACCAATTCACACAGCTTTGTGACGCTAGAGAGGCCCAAAATACGAAGAGATTCATCCAGTCTCTCTTGACCTTCAACTGGGAAGAGAGAGAATCTCGATCTGGCGCAGCTGAGATGACAATAGATATCTAACGAAGTAGGCTGCTATGCCAGAGCCCTGGCGATCTTTGCTGACTGCTGATGCCTCTACGCAATGCCAGCTGGAGGTCTGGGGTGGTAGTTACCCCTGGGGTCCCAGCACAGCCCCTCATTCAGGGCAGAAATAAGCTGCTCTCTCCATGGCTTTCTTCTGGCTGTCCCCATTTCAAAGACTGGAGAGGTTTGGCCCCAGCCTGCTCCCACTTTTTCAGTCTTTGAGTAGTGTAACTCCGTAACTCCAATTTTATTATGCGGCTGAGAAACTCTAAACTGGCTCAGTGCCAGTCAGGCTGTATTGCTATGCTTTGGAGGCTTTCACAAGGATGAAAGAAAGCATTTAGGGAGGTTCCAGAAACGATGCTGATGGCTGCCATGCTAATGCTTGTAATGAATTCTAAATTGGTAATGGGATCACTTATGGATAACTAAAGGCTTATTCACTACCCTGGATATCTGCTTTTTTCCTTTACCACTTTTTGCTGGATTTACTGCTAGTATTCACTTTGCACTTTCTCTTTTCCTCTTTTTCAATTTCTTTACTTTCCTGCCCTCATTTCTCATGCTGTCCTTTGCCTCTAAAAATTATCACCTCTCCGACTCTCCCCTTTTTCTGGTGGCCTTACTGCAGTAAATGCATGTTCTACAAATCTTTAGGTAGCATTGCTTGTTCTCCCTTTCCCATAGAGGACTAATCACTCATACTAGCTTGCATGATTTTTCAACAACACAATATGGATAATAACATTTCCACAAGCATACCATTTCATTTTACATCTACTGGGTAATGTAAACTGCCTTCATACCACCTAGAGATAGGTGGTATAATAACAGGTGGTAAAATACGGTGGTATAATAACGAAGGATTGCATTAACAGGCAGCAATCATAACTGATATAGAGCCATAGTTTCTGGCTGATGCAAGTTTAAATGACATTCGTGTTGATTGCGGTGTGTCTTATTGCCTTAGGAGAAATCTGTTAAGTATAAAAGTTTGCAGTTAAAATTCTGTGAAGTGTGAGACTTCTCTGGAACGTCTGTCATGTCAGCAGAACTGTTTAAGTGTAACTCTGGTCAGAAAAAAATGACACTATAAAAATTACATCTATCATGTACTGCATTTATTTTCCCTTGGTGATTTCCAGATTAAATCTGCTTCGTTTGCAAATCAGAAGAGACTTTTTTTTTAACTGCTTTTTTATCCAACAGTCTATGTTGCCAGTTCAATTTGTGTCTAAAAAAAAATAAACTATGTTCTTTCTGTTCTTTTGGTTCATCATTTATGATCTACTCACAATAAAAATTCTCCAACTAAAATACAGGTTGTATTTGCACTGACATCGAATCAGTCAGAACAAACTATATCTCACTTGTCATTCAGATCAAAGTAAAACTTGTTTTTTTTTGTTTTTTTTTTGTTTTTTTTTTCCCAGTAAACTACCCACATATATGGATTATGTGGAGTAACCAAACTGGTCATTTTTATTCTAGTAAATTGAATAACATTATATATTAAATATATAGTTAAATATGTGTATACAGATGCAATATACATCTGTATGTTGCTACACAAGTATGTTAAGGTCATCATAAATTGTTTTCAAGCATAGTCTTACTCAAAAGTACCAAAAACACTATATATCCCTAACACTTGTGCTGATACCTCTGAAATGTGGTTTCAGCCTTTTCCCTTCCACATCAAGGAAAAGAATAGTGATAGAGTTTACTAATGTCAAATGACTGCAGCTCTTCAATGCTTCACCTGTGCCAGAGAGCATTAGGATTATTTGCATCATTTCCTAACCTTTTCCTCTTCTATTTGCTCACTTATATTTCATTAACTCTGTTTTTTGACATGGCTGAACTGTGTCAAATACTGACTCTTTTCAATTTATAATGTGAAATACAGCTACCTAGTTCTTGATATCTATTCATAGCTTAAGAAAAGATGTTATATACAGTGTTATGTCGCAGAATAGACAGGTCTAGTTAGCAGTTATTTTCCAATGATATAAGACTACAATTTCAAACAAAAACTACTATCAAGAAATTCTATATTTAAAATATAAAGACTATGTGTTTTTCAAGTTAACATTTAGTTCTACTTCATCTTCAGCACTAATCACTAGAACAATTATCAGATCGTATCATCCAATGAATGAAGAATAACCAAAGGGAGATGAACCTAAGCAAGACAATGGTCATGCAGGTAAATGCAGGTAAAAATACTTTGTGGAATTTGTCATGACTGAATGTACTTTGGCTGAAAGCATATATAGCATATATAGCAGTTGTTCAACCTGACTTACAGTTTTGGAGCACTCACTCTTACACAATTTTATTTGTGAAGTGTCTTTCCTGTTAACTCTATTTGGTAATATAAATCTCCTGGTGATTCCATCAAACCCTAGAGAAAAAAAAACTGTCCTAGTCATCTATCCTCCTGTCCCATTCTAAAGATGACTGTTGGCTTGGAGCTAAGATAACTAAAAATTGCCTGAAGCTCTTGAATGAAGATTAATGGATAGTAGCTCTGTTCTTCAGGCACAAGGGTGATTTTATGATAAAATCATAGACTCAGTAAGGTTGGAAGGGACCTCTGGAGATCATCTAGTCCAACCTCCCTGCGCAAGCACAGTCACCTAGAGCATGTTAGACAGGGTTGCATCCAGGCAGGCCTTGAAGATCTCCAGAGAAGGAGACTCCACAACCTCTCTGGGCAGCCTGGTCCAGTGCTCTGTCACTCTCACAGGGAAGAAATTCCCCCTCGTGGTCAGGCGGAACTTCCTGTGCTTCAATTTCTGCCCATTGCCTCTTGTCCTGTTACACTGGACAACTGAAGAGAGTTTAACCCCATCCCCTTGACACCCTCCCTTCAGGTACTTGTACACATTGATCAGATCTCCCCTCAGTCTTCTCTTCCCAGGGCTGAAGAGGCCCAGCTCTCACGGTTGTTCCTCATAGGGCAGGTGCTCCAGCCCTCTGAGCATCCTCGTAGCCCTATGCTGGACTCTCTCCAGTAGCTCCATGTCTCTCTTGTACTGGGGAGCCCAGAACTGGACACAGTCCTCGAGAGGGGCAGGATCACCTCCCTCGGAGATAAAGCTTCTCTATACAGAAGACAGAAGATTTTGGAGGTGGCTATGAGACTATGAAGTAACCTACCACATGAAATAATGGCCACTACAAATCTTACCACTTTCTACTACAACTGCATGGGATCAATGTTAATCATTTCATTTAATGAACTACTGAAAGGTGAAGGGGAGAACAGGAACTGAGATAGAATTTAAACCTCAATTTGTCTATATCAGTGGTTGGCTTACAAAATGGTCTCTTTTTAAGTCTTAATATATTTCTGTCAGTTAATAAATTTGCTATAAAAACTCTACAATAAAACTGAGTTAAGGTTGACAGTATGTATTAGAAATCAATACTAAAACATATTCTCATATTGTTAGATGTTAAATCTCTATGGGAAACAATTTAATCATCATGACAAAGGTTAAGATTTTGTAATCTCTTTCTACCTCAAATCAAGAAAAAAGAAAGAGATCTCAAAAATATTTACTTCAATTTAGCTCAATTTAGACAATTCAGTCAATAATTCAGTCAAATTGAGCCACTTATTTAAACGCTTTGATTTTATTAACTTAAACCCTGTAATTGAAAAATTATTTTGAATGATTAAAATGACTGATTCTTTTGTTTTCTAGATGAAGTATCTTGAATTGCAATTTTGGAAACTATCAAACTTTTGCCAGAACAAAATCTTTCACAGAAAGGGGTTTTGATGGAAAATGCTGCTCATATTTTATTTGACCAGTTCTACTGTATCTACCTGCCCCAAACCATCATGCATAATAAATTCAAAATTATAGCTTAAATGTACTATATACATATAGATCAAAAATTCCAAAAGTTAATCCTAAAAACTAAGCTATGGCTATGCACAGTTGAGGAGCACAACTGACATCACCTCTGATCTCTGATGTCTGGTGAAATCATACAATAACCTCCAATGACTACTCAAGCATTTGTCTGGATCCTCACATTCAGGGGAATGCTTATAAAAAGGAATGATTCTTAAAGATTCACTAAAGTATGTTTTTATCTTTTTTATTTCTGGCAGTAGGAGAGCCCACACAGCTGAGGTGTCCAGTTTGGGCTTCCTCACATCTCCTTGCCTTTCCCTGCAGGATCACTCACCCAACATGGGCTCTCTGCTCTGCAATATCCTATTTATGTGCACAGGCGTATATATTCAACTCTCTTTATCTCACTGTTCTTGCCCTCATTTAGAATAGATGCAGTACAGTAGGCACAAGGTTAGCCTTTGGAATCAACTAATAATAAAAACACAGAACTGAAACTTATTATCATTAGAAACTGGTGCTCTTTTTTCAGAGAAATGCAAAGAATTGTTCTGTTTCAAAGTAGCTGCTATGTCCCATTGCCTTCAGCCATGCTGATGTTAAGCTGTGTATAAAGACAGTGGCTTTCCACGCTGAAAGAAGAAAGGGTTTTTAGAATTATGTTCAGAAAAAGGAATTAAATGCTGAAGTATATATCTGCTTGGATAAGTGTAGTCACAGATTTATCTTGGCTGAACTCCAAGCTGGAAAGTTGCGAGTCTGCTTTGGCTAAGCAGCCAGAGAGGCAAATTAGCACAGTGCTGATATACCCTGCCTTTCAGCCCATTACTTCAAGAACAACTCTAGACCAGAGCTGACTCATGTTTGGTAAGCTGAGAAAGACAGATGAGAGAAGTGGAAATTCTCTGTTGTTGATTCTCAGCTTTGAACCAAACGAGTTCAGGAAATCAATTCCAGAAAAGAAAACTCTAGAAAAAAATTACAGCAAATTTTATTTTACCAAAAATATTCATAAATAGTATCATGTTAATATACATAAGCAGTATCATCCAAGCATAAAGGAATTAGAAGACACTAACAAGGGAAATTCTTATAACCTTAACATGTTGGTTAAGGTTATGTTAAGGTTATCGTTAAGAAAACATAATGAATAGCAATAATTGTGTCCCAACTTTGATTGTGAGTTAGTGAAAGTCTCGTTGCACCTGCAGATGGGAACTGTGATATGACTGAGTCCAAACCCAGAGGACCACTATTCCGGTACAGAATCCTTCTTTTATTTCATAATCACTAAAATAAAGCTACTTTAATGCAAAATGATAAGACTCTTATCTCTTATCTTAAAAAATACAACTTTTAAGTTGTAAACACTCTACAAAAAAGTCTACTGAGATGTCTATTAGCATTTATTAACAATATTAGTCTATGTTATGCCCTCTAGCATTCTCCACATATATTTCCTGTTCTTTTCTTCAATTGGGAACAATCTTTGTACTCTATGCTTGGATGGTACCTATCTAATAGAGTTTTGGTCTCAGTCCCAACTGTTGTAAAAATATCTACAGCATCTTGCTATTAGTGGTAACTACTGGCATCTCCCATCATTTGACCAAACCTCACAGGTGCTTAAAGTTCTTCCTAGATAAAGTCTGTTTTGTTCAAAACTCTGAAGAACATAATTACATCAGATCAGCATGTGATCATATCTTCCATTTTTCCCCTTAAAGCTATCAAGCATTAAACTATTTACTAGAGCAGAGACTGAAAATCCTCTTCCTATGTAAGTACTTTAACTACAAGGTTAAAGGTTCACTTTCACATTCTGCTGTTGGTAGCTGGAATTTCCAAAGTGTATGTTCTTCCTGTGATTCCTAGAGCTCTTTAAAAATATTGATTTCAATGTAGAGAGAGTGTTCAAGACTACCAGGAAAAAAAATGCAAACAGCAGCTGTTTTCAGGAGAGAATAATTTAATTCTAGAGTCTTTTGAATGACAGGGCTGCCCTGAAGCAGATACTAGCTGTGTTCCCCAAAATGGTATCATCCACAACCTAGCAGAAGGCACATTCATGGCCTCCCATCACCCAGGTCTCTGATGACAATGGTAAACAGGACTGGCCCCAGCATTAACCTCTCAGGAACATCACTTGTAACATCAGACTATTGACCACTACAACCCTTTCAGCCTGATGGTCCAGGCAGTTTTTCACCTCTACGGTAGTCTGTGTAAAGCAGAGAAAGCAGTCAGGTTAGTCAAGCACAATTTGCCTCTGGTAAATCTGTTCTGATAGTTATCAGTTACTACCTTGTCCTTAATGTGCCTGGAAATGGCTTCCATGAGGTCTTGTTCCATGATCTTCTCAGAAGAGAGGTGAGGCAGATTAGCCTGTAGTTCATGGATCCTCCTTCTTGCCTTTTCTGAAGACAAACCTAATATTTACCTTTCCGAAGTCACTGGAGGAGAATTGTGATGACCTTTCAAAGATGACAAATAGCAGACTCACAGCGATCAGTTCTTGTTAACATCATCAAATGTATCCCACATGTTTGCAAGGATTCGTGTATGTCCAGTAAGTACTTCTTAACTTGATCATCCTGTACTGTAGTTAGTACTTCTCCTACTTTTATACTAGGATTCTTTTCTACTGGGCATGGAAATCTGGGAGGTCTGAGAGCACTTCATTTCTTGCCTATTCCTTGCCCATCGCTTCTTTTCCTGTGCTATAGACATAGAGAACAAACTGCTTCCTTCCTCTTCAAACAACTCTTCACATATTTGAAGTCCTTAATTCTTTCCCCTATTTCCCTCTGTTATGAAAAACATCTCCAGTTTTTGCAGTCTTTCCTAGCACAGTAGATTTTCAGTAATCTCAATTATTCACATTCTTCTCCTACTTCTAGCTAGACTACATCATTCTTCAAATTTAACACCCATAACTGGAAAAGCCCACTAATATCCTAGCTTCATTTAAAACCCTATGCACTTCTCCTACATATCTTTGAGGAGGTGGACTAGGTGATCTCCAGAGGTCCCTTCCAACCTTAATCATTTTGCAATTCTGTGATTCTGTAATACATACATAACGCTTTCAAATTTTTTTCATAATATATTTAAATTTAAATAGTCTTTAAATGAGAATGATGTTACCATAGGACTGATCCTGTGAGGTGGAACTCCAATGACAATTCTCAGTGATTTTAAAAGTCAGGGCTGAAGTATCTAGGAGTGGCTTCAGATGTCCTCCAGTGTTACCGCTAGTTGAGAAGCTTAACCTACCTCCTACCTTTTCTAACATTTAAAGGCAACCAAGTGTACATCCACTGATGGATGAAACAGTGTGATAAACAGCTGTGTTAGTCTGTTTAGTTCTTTTCACCTAAGGCTGAGACTGTTTCCGCTATGATGTTAACCACTAGCTCAATAAAGCATGCTGCAAAAGTTTAGTTTATTTGTCCTGGATAAAGTTTGGGTAAAAGTAGACTGAGCAACACTTACCAGGGTTTGAAAGTAGAGGCTCAGATGTAATTAAGAGGAAATTTGCTAGACGGCTATTATTTTATCTCTTGATCCTGATTTGCTATGTTCTCTAGATAAACGAATAAATACCTGGCTTTGAATCATTTTTACTGTACTGACCTGTGCTGCACAGACTCTTCAGTGGGAAGGGTCTGCATGAGCCAAATATGACTGAGTCCATAATGTTAACACAGCTGAGAATACAGAGTTACAGGATTGTAGAGCTTCATCTCTTGTAAGGACTAAAGGAAACTAAGCCTGTCACTTGATAAATATCCTAAAGAGACTTAAACGGACCTAAAGCACATTTTGTCTGGCAATCATAATAACATTTTTCTATTTCATGTACCAAATGCTTAAAGGGACTCTGGAATAGACTGTACCCAGTTCATAAAGAAAAGTCAAATCCACTGTTCTTTTTGCTTTGTGGGAACTAGTTAAACATTATCAGAGAACTACTTTCTATTACATTTTGAAATAATACAGGAGAATGCATTTTTAAGAAACCTTCAGAACGCACATACAGGCACCTTCATGGTGGAACGAAAGTTGTGTGATATGATAGCGGCATCACAGGGGTCTAGGTTCATAGCTGTATGCAACATGCAACATCACTGGGTAGTCTATACCATAAAATGAAATTTTATGGCAGAGGTGCCAGGCTGTTTAATGGAACAACTAGAGCTCTTTCACTCCTCACTAATCTTCCCTTGAGATTGTACATCCTATGTTTTCCACTGAGAACAAATTATAGACCTCCTCACGTCTCTTTTCTTCATGTAACATTAGTACATTCCAGGGGATGTCACCATATAAATGCACAATAAAAAAAAAAAAAAAGAAAAAAGTAGTTATCACGCACACCTACTTGACCTCCAAACACAAATATGTATTTTTTCTCAGACTAATACAGTGTCTACAAAGTTGATTTTTTACAGTTACTGCTATGGGAAGAAGGATGCAAAGATGTGAGTAAGGCAGGCTTCCTAACAAATGTTCTTGAGATTGAATATACTTTAATCTCTTTTAGGAGTCAGAAAATCTCCTTAATTTTACTTCGTTGTTGAGCAACTTACATCTTCTTCAGTAGAAGATGAACTGATGGCAAAGTCTGAGAGCAATAACAATGAAAAGAAAAAAATATTCTTTAAAGATGAGTTTCATAGCCTCAGATGTCTTGAAGGCGATTGTTTTATTCACCCTTTCACTGTATTAAGTCTTAAGGGATTGTTATTTATAGTAACACAATAAATGTAACAATTTCTCTGTACTATGATATTATTAGTGCAAAATGTGAAGATAGTTTTGCCAATGCTTGAACGGTATGTGACCAGATAGATAGTACAGAAACGTATATGATGTATCTGCAGCAGGAATAGCAAAATAGCTATTGAAATAATGGTGTTAAAAAGTATAAGCAAATTAATTATCTAGGATTGAATTACTATTCTGTTCAAACATTAAAGAATCTGCAAGTCAATGAAAATCTCTGGACTTAATATTTATTGAAGAGGAAATCTTATTGCTGCTGAGTTTAAAAAATTAATTTCTGAATTAAAAATCAACAAAGTTCTGAAACTTGAAGAGAAAGGAGTTCTGATCACACTACAGACCCAGGGAAAAGATATTATGGGTGGGAAGGAGAATAATTTCTCTATTCTTTCTGATTTATATTACAGCATTCCTGTTTACTTTTTCAGATTCTGAGAGACAAGTTCAAATATTCAATAAGCTATGAACAATTGCTCAGCAACTCAGGAGGTGTGAATATTGAGGTGCTTCCTTACTTAAAACAATAGTTGAAGTTTGGAGTTAAGTTATGGTATGTTTTAGCAATTAGTAGATTCCTTTTATCCAAAAGACGTGTTGACAATTCCTGCAGATATAATTGGTAGGTATTTCTTCCAGCAGCAGTAAGAGACAAATGGGACTTGCATATGTTGTCCTTGATTGTTGACAATGGTCCTATTTCCTCTTCTTCCATAAACATGACTCATCCTTAGAGGGAAAAAATGTCTGGTTTTGATCCCATGTTTGCTATTTGCTCCCAATTATTATTATTATTATTTTTAATAGAGCCATATTGGATAACAGGAAAAGGTCTATCTAGGAGAAACTTGATAGTCTGTGCTCCTATCGAGGCAATATTGGTTTACTTTTAAGACAAATCTGTGACTTAATTGCCTTTATAGTTCTGCAAAGAGACACAAATTGACAGAAGTTTCTAGCCTCTATGTCTATCTCCCGGAGAGCATGCTTTCCACACCACAGCTTAAGTTAAGCACTTGTCACATTTGCTGCATACATGCCTCAAAAATCCCTGAAAAAATTAGATGATGAGATGGAAGCAATGATTTGAAGAAAGATGGTAGTGTGTGGAAGGTGTTAATATTTACTGTTGGCTTCTCAATTAGAATAAGGCAAATTCAAATCAGATTGTGAGACCAAGCTTAATTTTTTTATCATTATAAAAGTTCTTTCTTCCCTGTAATGCAAACCTGAATAACAGTTCCAGCTTTGTGAGCAGAGGAAAGATAGAAATTTCAAAGTCTTATATGGAAGCAGTAAGCAGTGTAAGTTCTGAATATTTCCTGGTCTTACAGAGTAAAGATTGAAGATGAACTAAAGATTTAACAGGCTTGAGTGTATTTTAAAGAGCTAAGATTAAAGTGGCTTATTTAACATAAGTGTTACAACTATTTAATATAAAATTGTAATAAAAGTTTTCAAGCTTCTTTATGGATGCATTTACTCAGTTAGCTGCCAAAAGCTTTGCGTGTTTTTTTTTTTAATAAAACTTTCTTTGGCAGTTTTAAGTTGTATATTTTTATAAACTCTCAGCAGAGTATTCCAACAATAGCTGTAATATAAGTGCTTATCAGAACTCTAACAGCGTAAGTCAATGTTTATTAAGTTTCAAGTACTGTGAAATACTAGATTTCTGAAAATTCCTGTCTTATTTCCTATCTTTTCTCTAACTTTAGTGCAATTTGGGATTTTTAAAATGTAAGAATACACAGGATGTAACCTTCTCAATTTACAAAGCCTCCTTTCCTTGGTTGTTTCATTCTATTCCAACATCCCTTTGCAATATCACTCTCATAACTCAAGTCTTATCCGGATAAAGGTACTCTCAAGGATAGAGGATTCACAATCCCTTTTCACCATCCTGTTTGAAGATAAAGAATATCAAACTACTTTCACTTCTTTCGCCATATTAGCTCAAGATTTTTTTTTTCTTTGTTTGCATTGTACTCCAAGGTCCAACTCAGTAGGAGCCTGGGAAGCAGTGTCAATAACACATACAAAACAAAGATTTTGTGAAGAAGCTCATTGGGACATTGCACATTACACCTTCCACAGAAATCATCTTATATTATTATATAAATATATATAAATATATAAATACATTATTATAGAAATAGCTTATATTACCATCACTAGAACTCCAAAGAAACTTATTCTTTTCCCTTGAAGCTGTACTAGAAAAGCCTTTAGGATGCCTGAAGAGGCCAAGAGTCTGAGCAATGAGAAAAAAATTCATTAATGTTTCCAATTCCATGTCTTGAACTAAGAGGCAAAGTTGAGGAAAAGCTGGAAGCTTGCAGCCAGCTGCAGAACAGCAACTTGTAGAGGAGAGAAGGCAGAAGAAGAATATATGGGAGTAAAACACTATGGCTGCTTTCACATTTAAAGCATCTAGAACAAGGAGATATTTTCCTTGTAAGTTAAAAAAAAAATGAAATAAAAGAAAAGAAAAGAGAGAGAGAGAGAGAGATTTTGCCTCTCTATTGCTTTTATAACCTGTTAATACAAAGGATAGTTAAATTTTTTCTTTAGGAATGAGGTCCTAGCTTTGCATCACTGAGAATTATTGCTTAACCAGGAATAAGACCTCTTGAAAAAAAAAAAAAAAAACATTTTAGCTAAGCAGCTTTTGCAGTTTTGTCCACACCTTACTTATAATGCTATTTAACCTTAGCTTTAAAACAATGCTAGAATAGATTGCCTACTTTTATCAGGAGCCAAAAATAATTCAGCACTCAGTATTTTTCTCTGTAAATATTATTAAACTTTGGGGAAGGAGAAAAATAAAACTGACCTGAGCCGAATGAAAAATTGTACTGCAATTAAAGAGACTCTTAGCTGTGGTAGGGAGAGAGGAAGCAAGACGGGGAAAATGTAGCAGTATGTGAGAAACAAACAGTAATTAGTGAATGAAACTATTGCTGCTTAAAATTGGTATTTAAAACTTGGAAGGAGATCAAGCAACTTTCATGTAGCTTTCCTACATTTACATGTACAATAATATTTCATATCAGCAAACTGCAGCATAAAGAAGTTAGCATGTTATGCTACCATTAAAATAGCATGAAGATGTCTTGGAGAGAAAAAGAAAGGAATCTGGGGGAGAAAGGTTTCTGCAGTTATACAAAATGATTTATTTTTCTCATAAATATTGGGCAATGAAGATTTCAGATTTAACAATGAAAAGGACTTATAGGAGTTATAGTTAATGTTCTACACAGAGGTGCTTGTATTCCATAGATTTCTATGAATAATGTTAGAACTTTGTTATTACTTATAGAAAGACAAATAAATTACACATAGTAACTGTATTTTTGGTATAACAAAAATATTTCTCAGAGCATACTTTATTAATTTTTTAAATGTTATAAATGTCCTCTGTTCTGGAGTTAGGATATAAATTAATATTAATCTAAAATGTTCATAACTTTACCTTTGCTAAAAACAACAAAAGATGGTATTCCATCAGTTCAGTTGCTGTAATGCATAATAATCATTACAAATACACCTGCCCCCAAAATATCTTTCAAAAATGTTTTGTTTGAGCTAGTGAAGCCTCCACTCTCCCTGGGAATCTTTTCAAAGTCCATCCTATATGAAGGCCTGCTTTAGTTGGCATCTATATGACACTTTTCATAGACATTGAATGGAGGTCACAGTGCAGAAACCAAGTGTTTGTTTTTCATTCCTAATGGAAGAGAAATTTTAAACACGAAGCAATTGCTCCCTCCTTCAAGGAAGATAATTTATCTCTCCCCTTAGCACAGTCAGATTCTGGAGACTTGCCATTTCAATTCTCTGGGACTTTACAACACACTCTACAATATTAAAATAAAATTTTACTGTATTGTGGAAGGAGGTGGGGGAGAAAAACTGTGTTAACACTGATTAAAGATGAAAATTCTATTCTGTGAAGGTCAGGAAACACAGTATATCCTCCTATAGCATCTTTACCCTATTTCATAGTGTGAGTATGCCAAATGCTTCTTTGCAGACCGCTGTGTGATCAAGTGACAAAATACTCCATTATACTGTTTGAAAACAAATTAATTTAAAGATGATCAGGATCTCATTTTCAAAGAAAGTCCTCAGAAACATGAATAACTTTTCTTTTTTAATCAGCACAGGAAAGCTGTTTGTATTCCTTGTCTCTAGTGTTTTACAAGCAAAATTATTGGTATCCAAAAAAATTGATTCAAGAAAATTTAGACTTCTTACCAAAGATTTTATCAGTGTGATTTCTAATAGAGCCTGTAGTAGCTGAGCTTCTGAACTCCAGACACTTCCTTTAAAATGTATCCTTTGGCATGTCAACCATCAATTTGAAAGGTTAGTAAACAGTCTGCTAAGTCCTCAAAGTCAGTGGAATGCCTACTGACAGTATTTCCAGTGCTTTCCATAAAATCAAACTTTTGTATTTTCTTTAAAGGCAACAGTAATCATGTCATTGCCTTTGGACATAATGTCCAAAGCTTAATGTGTTTTTAAAATTAATCTCATTATTCTGTCAGACATCTCTCCCCTTTTATCAGTCGCAAAAAATAGCCTCCTGTAGAGAGTCAAATCTTTTATTTATCATTTCAGCCCTAGCTACAATTAACTTTGCTATTTTAAAGAAGTTTTCCTCTTACTAGAGAGAGTTGAAGAAAATAAAAAAAAAGGAGTCTTCAGTTAAAAGGATACATACTGTCAACATTGTTAGTCTTTGAAAATTGCCTCATATTGTGGATTTTTTCTTGGGGAGTCCAGTACATAATTTATATACAGACACGTAAGTGGCTGGAGCACTGAATAATAAATATTAGATTTGCTGTATGTTACTCTGTAAACAAATTGATTGCCTATGTGCGCTATCACCTGGCAATACTTTATTTATAGTTCGATTTTTTAAAAAAATAACTGCAGGAATCTTTAAAACAAGAACTTCAACATCAGCCAGCCATCAAGGTCTAACAACTTGTCTATACTCTTTTAATAATGTAGTAGCCAGTTGCGTAAGCAACATTTGCTCAGAATCTAAGAGATGAAAACCATGAAGTTTTATGGAAATTAACCTGAAGGTGATTTCAAGGAATTAGGATAAATCTTAGGCATATAGGATCAATGCAAGTACAGCAGCAGATGGGGTAGTAAAACTCAATTTAGTAGAGGGCATATGGTATGTTCCCTGCAGTAGGAGCTGGAGGAAAGGCTTATTCTCAGCTTGGGCCAGATTCAAAGACAATTGAAGTCAATGGAGTCACTCATAGCAGCGAATGTTGGCTTGGGCTTCACCAAGGGTTCAAACATAACCATTTAGCATATGGTTAAAATGTTCACTGCTTCTTTTACCCCACTGACTTCCAGATTTTATTAGCCATCTCATCCTAACAGCAGGCTGCTTTTCCAAGTCAAAACAAACTGCTACCCAAGTGTCTAATTTTTAGAGGTCTAACATTTCTGACTTCTTTTGTCTATATTGTGATTTAACATTCGTGGGAACTTGCAGATTTTATAATTACCAATTGAAAAAAAAATGGCCATAAAGGCAACAATGTAAATCAGGTGCAGCCTCCTTTATTCAAACCTCTCAGGTACCTCCCAGCTTTATGATTATCAGAAGATCTACTGAAGTTACTGTGACTATGGGAATAGTTTTGCCAGTTCCATTTTTGAACTCTTGTCGAGATGCTTGAAAGGATCTTTCTTAATGCCTTGAATACAGAAAAATGTGAATAAAATGATTTTGCTTGTTTGGGAACTTATTTAAAGATTTATTTTTTCTATGAGAACTAAGAAGACATTTCCTACTTCTTTTCTGTACATTTTTCTACAAATAAAGAATTACAGAATTGATTCTTAGATGCTTAGAGCTCTATAAAACTATGATGTTTGTGTAGATAGATGAATGTATCAGCTGGTGAGAGTTATACTTCTGATTTTTCCATCAAGGATTCTGTGTAATACAAATAGAATAAAGGGTTTTGTTTTATTTTAAATAGTTTACTTTAATCTTTTTTTTTCCCTTTTTTTAGTTTGGATCTAGATGAATCATTATCTGGGTGGAGAGGCTTGTGGTAATAGGATTATTATTATTTCATTTCCTCTTAGTTTGAAACAAACAAAATCATTCATTGATATCACATTTAATATGTTGGATTAGAAATTTTTTTCAGACCCAGCATGATATGAACAAAACAATACTGTCCTTTAGTTGACACTGACAATATTTAAATTTTTGCTTAGACTGTGCAAAGAGTTCTTAATATGCAGTGGCATTGTATTATGATTTCATATAGCTAGGATAATGTACATTATTTTGTGTTAAACACTGACAATTCTATTCAATGGGATTTTGTCATATAAGAATACTTTATGGGTGTAAAACTGAGTGCAGAAATAATCTCACTGAGTTGCGCTGAGGTTAGCTTCAATCTTAATTCTGCATTTCTATGTGTTCATGGGGCCTTGCTCAATTTCTAGACAAGAATGAACTAAGGAAAAGCTGTAACAGTCAACAAAATAGACTTTTCAGTACTCTTCTTTTATAGTTTTTGGCAGTGGTTTGAACAAAGAATAGCTAGTAAGATGAACTATGCATCATATACACCTTTCTGAGGCTGCACCTACAAGGGGTTACACCTAAGATGAATCAGTTCACTCTAAGTGCAGTAATTTGGCAATACTACACACAAGTGGGTCCATATCACTTCATCACATCAGCTTACAGTAGTCTCATGGTTCACATAATATAATTAGTTACATACATTTCTGCATTTCCTCAAATGAGCCACTCAGCTGTCTGGGAAGATATCCTATGGTCTGATGTTCTATCACAGGCCTCTGTAGTCCATGGTTTTTCCCTTATCATGCAGGATAGTCTGCTGCAGAAGACAGAAACTTTCAAACTGCAGCTCAGAAAAAATGCTCTCAAGACTCCTTGGTTTGCATCCATCACTTTTGTGATCTCTATTTTTGAACTGCTGTGAGGATGCTCGAAGGAATCTTACTTAATGCCATGAATATAAATCTTATTAATACAAATAGGATGATGCTTATGCAATTGGAATTTTACAGCAGATAGATATCACTGTGCAGTTTTGTAAAGCTTCAAATATCATGGCTGTCCAGGTCATGGAAGAGGGATACAGCCTCAGCACATAATTGTACAGAACATTTACATGGTGCAGTTTTTTTAGTTGTCTGATACTACTGCATACAGCAACTGTATTGACAAGAAGGACCAGAGCCATGATTCTCCAGTGAGTGCCCAACAACAGCAGCAGAATTTCAGGATTACAAAGCTTGCTTTCCTTTGTATTTGCATGGGTGTTCCCACATTCGACTGCCATCACTTTACTCATTGATTGCTTGACTATTGCTAACCATTTGAGCAGGTCACAGTGAAGTAAAAACAACGAAGATCTGAAGCACTGTAAGGAAGAACTTCTATTGTATCAGATGACAAACTTGGTTTTTCAGAGAGGTCTATGGATGGCCCTGTATGGTTGCATTCCTGATTCCTTTAGGACTATTAGTGGGATGCCCATGACTAATCTTCAGCATTGTATCAAGCCAAAATTTTCATCTACCATATAGGATATTTTTTCATGTTGCTTCAAGGCCTCATTAGTTATTAAGGAAGGCTCACTAATATTAACGTGGAAAGATCAATGATGCCAAGAACTGGGATTCATTTCAAATAGTGCCCAAAGGAAAATCTGCTACCTGGACCATCTGGACATTAATGGTATTAAGATTCCACACCTCAGTAGGGAAGATCTGGTTTATTTTCAGCTCCCTAGCATATGCTGCTTTCACTGGTTTCTTCAGGAAAGGGAAAGAATAGTTTGGCTTCATTTTGCTTTTGTTGTATAATGGAAAGTGCTTTTGGACCACTTATGGGAAATGCTGGATTTCTCTCAAGGATGTATGGCAAGGACCTATTTTATTCTGCAGGGATGAAACACGGAATGATTGATTCTTGTGGCAAGGTTGTATAGTCATTGCTTAAAATCATGGTTCTCATAGGGGCTGCAGCAGAACTCCAGGTTGTGCTGCTCAGCCTTCTGCCAAAGATGTCCATTCATATCATTTGCCTTTTTAATTTCTATGTTACGATTCTTTCAAGAGCCTTTTGCTCCATTTTGGTCCCTTGGTCCTAATGTAAGAAAATATTCACTTCTCAGCTGTCTCTTCGTGGCAGCCTAATAGAGTAAATTCAATAATCCCTAGAACAGACCATTTCTTTATTTTTTTTTTTTTTTTCCTTTTCTTTTCATATGGAGATTTGTCAGTTTTTCTATGGAGGACAGCTATCCCCTTTCCTCAATATATGGTATGACAGAAATACCCCTTCTCTACTTCATTCACAGTTTTGGGATGCCATTTCAAGCTTCTTTTTCACCTTGGGATTTCTTTTGACTTTTTTTGAGAAGCCGAGCTATATTTGAAGTTATTTGCTTTTACACAAAGCTTCTGTGATAGTGGCTGGGTGTTTTAACCAACAATGTTAGGTTTTGAGTGAATAGAAAAGGATTCAGGTAGCTGTTAATAATATTCTGCATTCTTCAAAGCTATTCTTACTTTTGAGGATGCTGTCCAGGAGCAAGACAGGTAATAGGCCAATCAGAAACATACACAAGGGTGTGTTTTATTGAGATCTTTTCCTCATCTTACTCTCAACCATATATCCACTCCTGCTAGTGGATGTAATACTAACTATCTGTGCAGGCACAGGAGGGCTTTTCTCTTCTTTCTTAAAGTCTGTGCGTTTTGTTTTCAGTTCTCTTTTACTACACCTACAAATAAGTAAAAAGTACACCGCAAAATTAATAGCATTCTGCAGTAACTATTTAAGGCAAGTACTTTGTAATGTCTTAAAAATCTCTATTCATGTTTGAAATGTCTCTGTAATATGATTTTACCATTTATGTCATGAAATCCCAGTAGCAGTAAAAGCTGAGTGCTCTAATGAAACCATGAGCCAGGACTTTATTTTTCGCTAATTTTTCATTCTGTATTTGTCACTACAATAAGCATCCTAGTTTTGCAAAGTATCACATTCTTGGTCATTCTTTTCTCCAAACACCTGTTTTGTCAGCTTTTTGGAGGAAATGTGTCATTCCTTAAGTAAAGAGCTCACGAGCACTTTCAATTCTCCAAGCCCAGGAGCAAGCTGTAACCACATCCCATCTTTGTATTGAAGTAACACCCAGGCACATATGCATACCATTTGCCTGTTCTCTGTGGGAGAAAACATGATCAGGAGACCAGGACTCAGAAGCATGCAATGTTATAATGTTCTCATGGGAATCAATTGCAATGAATTGTAATGTCATGGAAAGACTAATATTAGGGAATACCGACCAGTTAAGAAGGAGACATGTTGAAATCAGCTTATACAGGATTCTTTGAGTCTGTGTATTTATTTAACATGGAGTACCGGCAAGAAGGCAAATTTATAAATTATTTCTAAATCAGCACTTCCTAAATGATGTGTCATCTTCTTTGGCAGGAGTTTTAACATATCTCTGAGAAGACACTGTGAATGGATATTACACCATTGCATCATTATGTTCCTTTACACAACTTATTCACTGGAGTTGAAAGGGAGAAGAGTAGGAATGGTTTAGCATACCTGTATCACGAAGTTGCTGTCAAAGGAAAATGAAGCAGTTAAAATCCCATAAATGTTTAAACTCTCTAGGAATGTGGACCACAAGGGAGAAGAGCTGAGCTCTCCTCTGTATTTGCAAGCAATGGTAAGCAGTTTGCTTTTGGCTGGCATGCAGCAAAGTACTGTCTTCAGCAGCAGTAGTCACGAGGTTTTTGTGCCCCTACTACTCTTCAAGAGGAGCCAGTATTGTGATAGTAGGGGACTGTGTCACGATATGGATATGCATACAAAATGGTAGAAGCTACTGAAAGAATGATCTCTCTTCAAAACTTAAAATTTGCGCAGCATCATTCAGTTCAGGTTGAAGCATACAGAGATCACATAGCACTTTGAGTCTGTGGATGTAACAGCACCAGGAAGGAGTAGATGTGAGGCAGAGTAATATGCATGCATAAAACTCTAAGCCAACACCTGGCATTCAGTGCTGAAAATGCAAACGTACAGCAATAAATCATATAATTTGTGTTCTTTATGGATAATTAAATATCATATAATTCTTTGTTTTGATGCTAACATGATCCAGCTCATCACAGCTGTGTTATGTCTAGTATTAGTAGACTTGTTCTGGTCTTTTGTCCTTCGATTCCTCTATTTCAACTCCTTGGCAATTAACATGAGGAGCAGCTTTTGAGAGACTTCTTAGCTCTGAGACTCTTGTACAGGTTTACAACTTAGTGACTTGTATCTAGGTGGATCAAGCACACTTCTCTTCAGAAGTCCAGGACATATTCAAGCAGAATCATTGGTGACATGTCTGCTTTAATGCATTCGCAAATTCACTATTACTTTTAGTACTGGAATGGGGCACTCCTGGCTGCCCAAGGGCATTTATTTGTAGAGGCAATCTGATCATGATGACTCCAAATCAACATGAGGAGAGAATCCAGAGTGAAGTGACCAATGTGGGCTGGAAGTGGACTGCCAGAAGTGCAGCAGAGAAGAATGTATTTACAAAACCTGCAGTGTAAATGAAAATCTGAGTTCTTCCTGTGCAAAACAGACATCCAGGAACAAATTCTATAGGGCATGTTTCAGAGTGATGAATATTATTTTGGGAAACAGATTCTAACTCAGGAGTCTAAGTTAGCAACTGATAAGCAACTAGACATGAGTTTTCAAAACAATGGTGTGACAAAATTATTAATATGATCACTGTATTTATTAGCATAGCAGTATTGAGTAGGATCTGGTAAATCTATTAATTCTGCTTTTCAAATGACTAGAGGAATGCAGTGTGGAGTTCTAGCAACAATATTTCAAGGAGCATGTTAAAATTGGAGAGTCAGGGAAGAACTAGCACATTTATTAAAGGATTTGAAAATATGTATTTTAATGAAATACTCAAGAAGTTTGATTTAATTAGTTTAATAAGGAAGGGCTCAGACTCATCAAAGGTAACTAGTCTGTAGTTTCAGGCATTAAAATACAGGAAATAGACGCGTGAAAAGGCAACTCTTCAGCTTACAGCTCAAAGAAATAACAAGAGTCAATGGCTGGAAATTAGACAAGTTAGATAAATGCAGTCTAGTCGTAGCATAGACATTTTTAAAGAGAAGAGTAACCATCCAGTGGAACAACTTAATGCAGGTAACATTAGATTCTCCATCACCAGTAATTTTTAAATTAAAATTGAATTTTTTGATAAAAATATCTAGTCTAAGCAGCAATTACTTCAGCAAAATTTTATAACCAATATTACATCCAGTGTCAGCCTATAGACTTTTGTTCAATTAATCTAGGATATATCACATTTCTAATCTAATAATTTTAAAGCAAATCACAAACATTCATAAATAATGCCTTGCTACAAGCCCTGTGAAGCTGATAAGTATTTTCAGTGTTTATTTGCTTTTCTTCCAAAACTGTTCTTGGCTGTTGGAAAACTGCTGTGTGATACAGATACTGCTGAGGTAGCATCAGACTAGGTAGCAACAGCACAAAGCTCAGTGCTGGATATAAAATCTACCTGCAAATCAGAATGAGCACTTGGGTGTTTAGCTCAAGCTGAGATCCCTGCTGTTGTGAACAGCTCAGGAACTGTGAACAGTCTAGGTTACAGTAGCAGCTGATGTTACCCTCTCTAGGTTGGTTCAACTAGGAGTGGTTGAAAACATGTCTATAATTGCCTTATAAAGCAAGACTTTCCCCAAAGATCCATATTCAATATCCTCAAGTGAAATACTCACTTAAAAAAAAAGGGAAAATTTAACTGTAACAAGACTTGTGGTGGATCCTGTCATTTTAAATCAAGCTTCCATGTGTGCTTTAAAAACATGCCCTAGCTCTGACACAATTTATTGGCCTTGCTAGGAAAATTACTAGGTAATACTTTCAAGCCTGAATGAGGTCAAAATAAATGCTCGAAACAGTTCCTCCTGACTTCAAAATATATGAAAAACAGTGGCAAATAAAGTGAGATTTTAAAGGTATTTTTTTCCAGAATCTGTTTAGGCACATGCACTGAATTGTGACTCTTAATATGGACAAGCATAAACAAATTTGGAGCTCTGATTTTAGAAAGAGAATCCTAAATATAAACTCCTGAATACTTCTGGTAAGATTTTGGAAAGAATGGGCAAACTTGCAAACCCGTTAAGCACTCAGCAACTCCCATTGATCCAAAGGTCAGAAGAAGCAGGGCAAGATTTATAGGGACAAATGAAGTTGATTTAGGGGTTTGACACAAGAGCCCCGGCTAATCTTGCCATGGCAGTTAACACCTTGGTCCAAACATCCCTCCTGCCCCTTGGCCCAAGACTTACCAGTCTTTTGGTCAATTAGCTGCTAATGAGCTACCTAGGGGCATATTTCAGCTTTTTAGCTTACAATGTTAATGAAAATGAGTTTGAATTAACATTGATGTACTGCAAACAGAGAACTAAGGGCACAAGCACATGTTACCCTCAGCTTGGGGTGGAGACCTCTTCAGATAAAACCAGGTGGACAGCCGTGAACAGGAACAAATCACAGGGCCAGAGGAAAGGGTTTTTCTGTGTGAAAGAGCTGTACTTCCAGACCCAGCTGTGCCATTCCACCACCTATCTCAAAATGCATTGTGTTGCCTCATTTCTACAGGAAGTATATGGCCCAGCAAGGACCGAAAACAAAATCTCCCAGCTTCCAAGGATTTACCTTAATCAAAGGAGATTATCTTTCCTCTCTGAATAAATGTTTAGAGATTTGAGACTGAAGTTCAGATTGATGGTCCAGTCATGTAAATTCATAGAGCATTCAGGGCTATTAAAAGTTGCATTATAGTGAAACAGAAAGATCCTCAAAATGTAATTTCGGAGAACAAACCCATTTTGAAGTCCTACAAATGTTAAAAAAAAAATATCAAAGCCATAAATTTTAATTCACAGATTTGTCTGAAAGTATATAGAATATTGCTGCATAGGTATTTCAGTGTATGTCAAATTTTAACTTGGTGTGGATTTCTGCAGCCAAATTGTAACTGCTTTGAGCAGAAGCACCATTGTAATCAATCTACTTGCCAATAAAAATGATTTGTCAGGTGCTTGAATCCACAACTTCCTGATTTTCTAGATGCTCTAAACTTGAACACTTGGAAAAAAACATGTAATACCTTCATTTTAATCTGTAATCTTTGGGAACGTTGTGATCTAAAACTCAATTCTTGTCATTCATTTTCTTTTCTTGAAATAGAAAAGGGTATCAACAGCATATCAATTATCACTGTGGGCCATTTTATATACTACCTTCATGTTTCCCATGGAAAACTTAATTATCACTATTATAATCCACTACAAAGGAAGGTATCAATGAAGTGTAACTACAGTTTATATTGACAACTGTCTCTTCACTGAAAGAAGCTGAATGTTTTGGCATTTTGTGACCAAGGAAATCTTTAAGTAGTACAAGTTTATTTTCAGTATTGCATCCAAGAGAATCTCAATCTCAGTCGTTTCCTTAAGCCTACACTTTGATACGTCAGTCAGCTCCTTCTCCGTGCTGTCAGGATCTTTCAAGGGGAGCAATGGTAACATACAACAGAGATGGTAGCATCTCTCTGCTGTCTAACACAACAGAGGTTCTCGGGAACATCATAGCAGCTCCTGTCATCTCCAAGCAAGGTATCCTCACTGGCTCTGCGAAGACGGCTTATGTGCAAAATTTCTGCAAGATGGGAATTATTGGGGAAGTAAGAGAGATGTCAGATGCAGACAGAATCTTCAAGGGATACATAACTGTCATTTATTTTTCTGAATTATAACAACGTAATTTTAAGATCTATAAGTTCAGATCTGTAACAGTCCCAGATTTTGGTCAACTTTAACAGGGATTAGAAAATGCATATCCTCAATGTAAGGGCTGTGCTCCTTCCAAAGTTTTTGCTTCAGAGCCGGGGAGTAAACTCACTCAACAAAAATAAAGCAACATATTTTTTTCTTTATCTCATTCTTCTAAAAGGACGAAGGATTTTTCTGAAGTTTTTAAAAAACACTTGAAATAGACAGGTAACCAGTATAATGAATTCAATCTTGTTGCCTAAAAAAAAAGGAATTGTTATGGTAAATGAAAATAAGATTTCAGAATATAAAATAATAGATAAATCTAACTGTAGGCATTGTTAAAAATTCTGTTTATTAGTGAAAGTGGCAATAAACATGATTGTTCTCTTACAATTTAATTAAAGCAACTTATAATCTATGTTAGTTTACTGTAAACAGTCAAGGTTCCAGTTTCTTAATTTTCATTACCTAGAAGTCAAGAGTAATAAGACTGGTCTCCTGGAAATATCCAGACTTTCTTTTTTTGTAGCTGTTACATACTAATTGCCCACTAATTCTGGGAAGGAGGAAGTTTGGTACTCTGCAGATTGCATGAGTAAAAAAATGAAAAGCCCACCAAGCAAAAAAAAAAAAAAAAAAAAAAAAAAAAAGAGATATTTCACTTCAAACAAATTATCAATTAAAAAAAAAAAAAAGTTTTACTAATTGAAGGTAGCTTTTTAGAAGGTGAGACCAACTCTTTCTATTGACCCATGAGATAACCAAGCAGTTCCATGGAACTGCAAAACTTTGTGTGGTGACAAATTGTCATTGGTCCTGTTACAAGTCATTCTTTGAATACTTCATCACCCCGTTTCGAAAGAAATTTTTTTTTTAGTTGGAGATAATTGATTTTGAGTAGAGATGCTATGTTGATCAGAAGATCTTTATCTTGATTTTCAATAGAAACTCTCCAGACCAAACAGCTTCCAAGGACTGGGGAGTGATGCTTCCCTGGAAGAATGAATTACATGCACTGAGCTTGATTACATTGATTCCGAAATCAACTTACATAGTACACACATATAAAGCAAACTACACTGTAGGCAAATATGTTATATCATGTCTGGATTACATATTCGCAGCTTCTTCTCCATAGGGAAGTCTTTTGCAACACATACTAGCAATTAACAGAAAGGTAACTACAGCGACAGACATGATGTAGCTATTACAAAGAACAACCATCTCCTCCACCAAATCACTATATACAGTAATTAAGAAGATCCCTGTTGGTTAGGGTTGCAAGTATATATGCTGTATATACCATTCTTTCAGCCTAATCTAGCTGATCTCTAGATCTGAGCAGAACATCCTACCAATTGCTGCAGCTTCAGTTACCCTTCCATTTTTTGCATTGTTTTTGTATTATGGGGACGTAAGGAACAGGCTGGAGAAACATGTAGGGCTATGCAGGTTAGGTAAACAGATACGAAAAGGACAGTGACAGAAAAGCCCATGCAGATACATTAGTTAAATTCTGTAACAAAGCAGAAAATTTGGTCAAATAAGGATTACCTACTAGGGCTGTCTTTTTATTATTTTTTTTCTTTCTGAGACTATTTTCTTGCATAAAAGGACAATTAGGAACTGTATTTTTTAGGTTCACATAAGTGATCAATGTGAACAGGATATTTCCAACTGGATATTCAAAAGGTCATACTTATTTTACTGAAGTAAACAAAAGATGTTTTTACTATCTCAGTTTAAACTTTTAAACTGCGGTACTGGCATCTGTGCCACTTCATTTTTCTTTCCCACTTGACGCTATCTATATAAAATTGCATTCTTCCTGGCCATGCCTGACTATCTACTTCCTAAAACAATCATTTCAAGTGTTAGCAACCACTCGCAATCTTTTGATTGAGAAAAAACTTTCTCTTAAGAATTTTACATGTGTGAAGTATACTCTATATAGAGTATACAAATAGCTTCTCCCAGTCACCTGTCACAGACTACTCAGAATCAGTCCAGAGGTGCAAGGTGTCCACAGAGCCCTAAGCTGAAAATCACTGTCCTAAAAAGTTAAATTTTCGTTTTTGCTAATGTTTCACGCTCTTCTTATAGCCCAAAGAATCCAGGTAAATTCATGATGTTGTGTAGCTTTCTCATGTCTTACCGCTATTAATAACTGCTAAAAAATAACTACTATTTTTCCACTACTGTGATAGAAGTCAGTAAGAATTGAATGTGCTCAGAAAAAAAATAGATTGCGGAGAATGAGGAAATTATATGTTTTTTTTCCCAATCAAATACAAATATTTCCTCATAAGTAATGAGGAAAACAAGAAACCTGGGCAAACTAACATGCCCTTAGTACTTTTGCTCAGTATTTTTATCCTTCTGTTATCAACTCTAAATAATAGAACATGGCCTCCATCTTGTAAATGCTTAGGCATATGAGTAGTTGTATGCCTGTGTGTAAGCACACTGAATTTGCAGAGATCACAAGTATAAATGTTTGTTAGATCAAGGCCTAAACTGTTAGTAGTGTTTAATATGCATAACTGGGATTGAGGAGAGTAAACTGAGGAGAGTACTAGTGGCAGTATCTGACAGATTAAACGTATGGATAGTCTCACAAGGGAAAAGATTTTTTTTTGAAAATATTTGATGCCATGAGCAATCTACTATGTTCCAAATCGAAAACATTCATATTTTTATAGAATTTTTATGAACGCTAAGAATAAAAATTAATTTGGACAAGTTGAAAGAGAGACTCAACTCCATGACTAACATGGGAATTACCATAATCCTCTCTTCAACTTAATCACAAAATTTTAAGAGGTTTTTTCTGGAAGCCCTTGAGATCTCCTACATTGAACGTTAACTTACATCCATTATTTTTATACTACTTTAAACACACTCATAAATGCAGTTTGTGGCTGGGCTATGGGATAAACCCTTTGAGTTCTAAATCACTTGTTTGAATCTTGGCCAGAAATTACTATCATTGGCTGTCTTTTGCAAGATACGTCAAAAGGGCTGAAGATCTTGTATCAGTTCTAATTCTGAATTTCCAGCTATGTCTACTTATTGCTAGAGTATTTCTGGAACAAGCTGCACTCATGGGTCTCTACTGTAAAGGAACAGTGGAAGCCCTGAGGAGCCATCCACATCTGTGAACAACTCACAAGTTTCTCCTCTGCTCACTTCTTGCAATTATATGCCTCTCACCCATCAAACGATTAAGTGTGGAGATTATGCCTCAAAAGGTATAGCCCATCCCCGCTGTATTAGCTTCTCTTGATCACAGTATTCAGAAAAAAAAAAATCCATAAACCAGAGGACATTTTTGGTTACAACTGTGTAAATGACGGAAGCCAACTGCTTGGCAGAAACTTGTTCAAGGCTAAAAGATTCAGTAAAAACGGCGCCAGTGAAAGCATTTTTGCTGTCAGTGTTACTGCTTCTCCTAAGTAATTTAACAGCAGCAGCAGAACTACAAGAAGCATCGGCCAGAGCTCTAATCTGGTAACGTTCCAGGCACGCTGCAGAGCCTTTTTTTTCCCTCTTTTTTCTTCCCTTTTTCCCCCCAGGCCTTTAGGGATGAATGGTTTGAGGGATATGAGGGGCCAGGCTTAATCAGATGATGAGTAATTACTCTCATTGGACTGCTGGTTTATGGAGTTTTTTATGATATGCTTTTCATTTTATAGAACACTTGTAAGTTTAAATACATGCTCAAATACAGTAATTAATAAATGTTAATATCATGCCTACTCACAAGAAAATACAAATGAAATCTGTTAGCCAGGGAAAGTCAAAATTTCACAAGCAAATCTAAGCAAAAGCTTGGGGTAAAACGTTAGAATTGCTAAATAGATGGAACACATGCTCTGTCAGGTGCAAACTCAGGAAACTCATCCTTGTAATAGGATATAAACATCAGCAGTGCTGCTGTAGCTGACTTTCTCTCAGTGCTGGGCTGAATTTTAATCCAGAAACTCATTACTAGACTTACTTTCGCTCATTTATTGTTCTTCACAACCGTTGGCTTTGATACAATAAGGGTGGGAGGGGGGGGATGTTTTTCTAGTTGGGGGCTGATTCTCCTTGGCTGGGTCTCATTTGCTTTTAATGCTTTCAGGTGATTCCTCCCTTCTCCACCTCTCAAACGACCCATCCAGGAGATATTTAAGAAGGAGCTTAGCTAGGTGCCGCGTTTCATTTAAAAAAAAAAAAAAAAAAAAAAAAAAAAAAAAAAAAAAAAAACACGCACAAAGGCATTGTACAACACATACACTCGCCGCGGAAACGCAGAGAGCGCTGCCGCCCGTCGGTCCTGCCGCCCGCGGGCCGGGCCGGGCCGGGCCGGGCGGACCGGAGCGCTGCCCGCAGCCGGAGCCGAGCCGCGCCGCTGCCCACTCTGGCTTGCCGCGGCTCGGAGGCGGCGTGCAGGGCTGCGCTGCGAGGGAGCTCAGCTTCCCCCTCCTTTACTTGCCTCTTCTCCCTGACTTGGGTAAACAGCTGCATCGTAGCTCGCAAACGACCGGTATTTTCAATTTTCAAAGCTAATGAAATCAACGTCGTACAAGCATGTACTTACCCCTCCTTTCCTAACAAAACATACGAGCAAATCTGTTGTTTTCTTTCAAAACATGAGCACGGCGTTTTGCATTATTTTCGAACGCAGGGGAAAAAAAAGAGAACTCGAGAGTATTTTTCTTGCAAGTTCAAGTGTAAAATGAGATACTTAAAAAAATAATGCACCATTTTGGATCAACACTTTATGAGATTGTCTAGGGGCCAATGCTTACAAATCCTCCCCTTATTATGTCCCAGGATGGGAGCTCTGATGCATGGACACAAAACAACTTTGCTCAGTGACCTGTGGGCGAGGGAAAATCCTTGCCAGCTCTGCAAATGACCCAGCACTGATACTTGCTTCTGTAACTGTTCACTCAGCAACACTCCCAATTTCCGTTATGCACGCTGACATTTTTGGACTCGTGGACTGCGGCCCTGGCCAAGTCTTTGAAAATATTTGCTGATAAATTAAGCAGGTAGTTTGGAAACAACAGAGTGAGACCGGGGGGAGAGAAAAGCAGCCAGCGAAGCAGCACGAGCTGACCGAAACTCGCGGCGCAGCCGGGCGGGCAGGTGGCCCCTCGCCATCGCCCCCCAGCCGGGCACCCCCGACGCCTCCCGGCCCTTCTCGCTGCGTTTTTGCCCCTTCCGCTGACACGCATCACGGGGCCGTCGCCTCCCTCCCTGCCCGGCAAGTTCTCCCCTCACTACTTCTACGTCGCCCCGCAAGCTATTGCGGCGAACAAGTTACTGGGCTGGCGTGGTGGGGGTGCTTGTGCCCCCCTCTCCCCCCGCTGCGCACCAAACGCTGGCTGTGCCTCGGCACCGACGAGGGGCAGCGCGATCTGCAGGCAGCAGCGATCCCAGGCGCTTGCCGTGCCGAGCCGTGCCGTGCCGTGCCGAGCCGCTCCCATTGGCCGAGCGGCCGGCAGGGAGAGCCGGGCGGCGGCGGGGAGCTGGCAGCAGCCGGCGGGCAGGCACCGGGCGGGCGCGCCCGCCCCACCGCGCCGCGCCGCGCCTCCCCCCACGCGCGCGCGCGCACACGCGCACCCCCACGTCGCGCACGGCGCGGCGGAGGCTGCGCGGGTATTGTTGTCATTGTGCTCCAGCGGAGGGGCTTGCGTGCGTGCAGGGGGAGGGGTGGAGGGAGGAGAAGAAAGAGGGCGAGGGAAAGTGCAAAGGGAGCGCGGCGCGGGGCGGGCGCGCACGGCTACGCGCCGAGGAGTTCGCCGAGCCGGCGGCAAGCGGGAGAGGAGCGGGCGACCCGGGCGCGGGGAAGGCAGCCGCCGCGCCAGCCTCGCAGCAGCAGCGACTACTTCTTTCTTATCTCCCAGCCTTTTGTTCGCTCATCCTCCTCCTCCTCCTCCCTGCCCACCCTCTGCACCGCGGAGGGGGCTCGCGAGAGAGAAAAGCAGCCTGACCCAGCGCCGAGTTTCACCCATTCTCCGCCTCTCTCTCGCTCTGTCTCTCTCTTCCCCCGCTGCATCGCTGCCCATGAGCTAGAGCGGCGGCGAGCAGCCAGCGCCGCGGCAGCCGGCTCCGGCAGGCGGCGGCGAGACACCGTCCGCAGCCGCGGCAGCTGCCGCTGCCCGACCCCGCGCGCCGCGCCGCTCCCGTGCCCGGCTCCGCGGGCTCCAGTCGCGCTCCGGGGCCGCCCCGCCGCCGCCCCTCGCCGCCTCCATGTGCCGGATAGCGGGAGCGCCGCCGCGGATCCTGCCGCCGCTGGCGCTGATGCTGCTGGCGGCCCTGCAGCAGGTAAGCGGCGCCGGCGGGCGGCGAGCCGCGCGGGGCTGCGTCTCTTTGTTCCCCGCGGCGGGGCGGGCGGCAGCGGGGAGGCGGCACCAGCCGCGGGTGCCTCGCCGGCCTGGCCGCCGCGCTCGCCCGGGCCACCTGCTCCGCGCGCGGGGCGGCTTCGCTGCCGGCCTGGGGCCTCCCTGGGGGGCGGCGGAGGGGGGGGGGGAAGGGGAGCGGGGTGGGGGGCGGCCGGGGCGCGGGAGTTGGTGGAGGCGAAGGGCAGCGCCCGGGGTTGGGAGAGCAGGTGGCAGCGCCGGGGGCGGGGGGGTGCGTGTCGGCCCCACGCGGAGCACGGGGAACAAAGTAGCGGCGCGCAGGGAGGGGCGGCCGCTCCCGGGCCGGGGGGTGTCGGTGTGCCGGAGGGTGGGGGCAGACCCCACCGACCCTGCTCCACACCCGCACGCACCCCGGGGCGGGTGGGGGCTTGGGGGAACCGGCCGTGGGGGCTGCACCGCGGCCGGGCTCCGAGGCGATGGGCACGGGGGAGCCGCCGCCGCCTCCCCCCCCCCCCCCCCCCCCCCCCCCCGGGCTCTCGCTAATCCTTTCCCGGGAAGAATTTAATCAGCCGCCTCCGCCCGCACGCCGGGCTTCCCCCCCCCCCCCCCCCCCCCATTCCGCCGCCTTTCAGGGGAATTTCCACCGGGACAGGCCCGGGCTCCCAAAGTATTAAATCTCCTTCGAAAGCGCCCCCGCTGGGCGGGGGCTGCGCGTCCCGGCGGAGCTGCGGGGTCCCGGGCCGGCTGTGGGGGAGCAGCAGGCACCCCCTGCCTGCGCCGGCGGGGGAGGGTGTGGGGGTCGGGCCGGTACCGCGGGCGGGGGGCGAGGCTGGGCTGAGGGGGTGCTGGGGACAAAACGGGCGCTCCTCCGCGCCGCCGGGAGCGGGGCGGCCCGGGGCTGCGGGGGCGGGGGCGCGCCGCTGCCCAGCGGCCGCGTGCGGGCAGCCGTTAGGGCGGCCGTTAGGGCGGAGGGCAGCCGGTGTCCGCCCCCCCCCCAGCTTTGTGCTTGCGGAGCTGGTACCCGGCGCTGTGTGGGGGGCGGTAAATCTGAGGGACAGATGGCGCAGATCATCGCCCCTTAATGGTATTTGCGGCCGGGGCATTTCTGGCGGGCCGGGGGAGCGGGCGGAGGGCGCGGCGGGGCCGGGCCCGGGCCGCGGCCCGGCGGCGGCCTCCGGCAGAGCCCGCTGCGAGGCGCGGGGAGGCGGCGAGCGGCGGTCACTGTCCATGGTGCAGGGCCGCGCCGCCTCCCGCCCTGCCGCTGCGCTTCTCACCGCGGGCACGGCGGGAACTCGCCCTTCCCCTTGTGGGCTTCGCATTTTTTTCCCCGTTTCCCCTCCTTTTTCTGCCCCCCCCCCGCTTCTTTCACGAGGTCCCCAGACATCTGATTCCTCCTACACGGTTTCTAAGCCGCTCGCGGGGCTGCGGCTTGTACCAGGCGAGCAAGGTGCTGAAACACTGATCCGCAGCAGCTGGGGATTTTCTCTTTGGTCCTCCGAGGACGTCGGGCTGGCCGCCGCCACAGGAAAGCGTGCGGCTGGGCGCGAGCGTCCTCGCCCTGTGGAACGAGCCGCCCTGCTCGCAAACTTCTGCCGAGCCACTTCAAAGATCGCTTTGTTTGTACTGGCTGATCTTGGGGTGGGCTTGGCTTTTGCCCCCCACTCCTTTTTTTTTTTTTCCTTTTTTCCTAAGACTCTGGTCTTGGCAGACCCGTACATGCAGGTTTTATTTTATTTTGGAAGCCCTTATGTGCTGTTTATTGTATGTCCTTTCACTTGCGTTTAGTTTTCCTATCTGTTAATAAATCTGTAAAGCATAAATTATGTAGCAAGCTTTTATTCCATCTTTTCTTCTATTACGAGCAGGTTTGAAGTTAAAGCACAAGCTATGAATTAAGGACAGGAACTAGCCTTATTGCTTTTATGTATCACTCAGTGTCAGTGGCATGTTACGGTTGGGGAATCCAATTTCCCCTTGTTTGGGTATACATTAAATCAGGTTAAGGTTGATTTTTAATAGTGTGTAACAAAATTGGAACTCAGGTATGAAATCAGATTTATAGACCTGTGTCTGTACAACATCTAAAATTTAAAAGGCTTCTTTTCTCTCCTGCATAGAGAGAGCCCTGAGCAAGCTGAATGGAGTGCTAACTTTTTTTTTTTTTTTCTGTCATTACACCTGCTACTTGTGGTTTGTAGAAGGTTGTCTGTTTGAAGTTATTTGAAATGTTGAACCCTTTACGTTATTAGTTACGTTTTTATGTCTCCAAGTCTATACAATACACAAGTCGTCTAGATTTATTTCTAAAGTTACTGATCTCTTCGTTGCTCATCAGTGAGCTAGAGAAGCAGTCATTATGGAATTACTTGAAAGATCGTAACTGGAAGCATATTGCAAGTCAGATTTCTGTGGGGTTATTGTTGGCAATATGCAAGGATGCATGGCACATAGGAGATGGAAACCTGCACTTTGTTTTGCTGATTAACTAGATCAGTACGCGTGTGGAGGTATTATATGAATGTCCAACAGAAGAGAGGATAAAAGGAATGAGATTTGCTTTTCTGTTCATCACATCAACTGTTTTTTGAAACTGAGATAGCAGAAAGATTGAGGAAATAAAGCACAGCTTTCCTGTTATGTTTACAGGAATTAAACTAATATTGAGAAACTAACTGGAAAGGGGAATAGAAATTAAGTGCTCGGAAAGGGATTTTTTAAAGATGTGTAAGATGATTGGATGGCTCTGTGGATGGTTTCTGTTTCTAAATCAGAAACAAGTAAATAATAATGTAGTTACAGGACCTTTTGTGTGTAGGTGACTGGTTTAAATTCGAATTATGATGACAGAGGATGTAAGTTATTACTCTCTATAGGCAGTTTTGGTCTTATTCCAGTTCTTAGCAAATATATGCAGGTGGTAAAACTGGTACCTTAAGTGACATTTCCCGTTAGCTACCTCAGCTCAGAACCTGGCAATTGAATTTCTTAGCTGAACTGCTCTCTTACCTCTGGCACTGGTCTCTACTAGAGCCAGGGGTAAGACATGTTAATAGGATGTTTTGTGGAAGTCGCAGTTAGACTTTCTCTTGTGAAAGCCTGTTTTGTCTCTGATACTGCACATATGTCTTAATTTTGTAAGCAGTATATTTTAGTTATTTAGCAAATACATGACTGCATAAGCACAGAAGTAAATTTGAGGGCCTCTTTTTTAAAAAAACTAACCAGACTCCAGCATCGTTGCCCCTTTGAAAGTGAATTAGATGCATTTGAAAAACCCTTTCTAAGTCCTGGAACAGAAGACTTACGTGACTGGCTCAGCCTAATCAGCTGTGGATATTTCTGTTATAGTTTTGCTTTGTCTTTGAAGAATCAAACTGAAAAGTTACGTGTGGCAGGATATTGCAGCAAAGAGCTCTCTGCTCCTTATCTGGTCTAGGTGACAGTGATATCACTGATGTTCTCAAAATTAAGAGAACAGCAAAACTGAAAAAAGATAGACATATCTCTTTTTGAATATTCAACTGTATATATTATTTTGAAATACATTTGTGGAAAGCACTTTTAACTGCTCTTTACATCTATTATAGAACAGATCACTTAAATTGACAATGAATTTTTGGAATTGAAATCACTGGTTGACAAAATAGAAAATAATTTTATATATTAAACCAATTTTGATTCTCTGAGCAGTTGGAAGTTCAAAAATGTATTCCATGTTGATATAACAGAGAGATGTTAACTTGCATTGTTAATTTATGTATTTTCAACTCTAATAAATGCTACATGTTTTCGAGAAAGCCTCTTACTCTCTCTTCTCCAGTTGTGTGTACTTCTGCCTTAGTGTGTACTGCTGCTACCTAGGCATGTAACTTAATGTGGTTGAAAGAAATGTAAGTCAATTAAACTTCATTTATATTTTTTATAGTATCTGTTTTAAAATATTGCCTGGAATAATCATATTTTAGAACTATTTAGTTGAGGTAATATGTATTCAAAACCTTCCCATCTATCATTTTTCTTTCTGTTCCCAAAATTAGAGGAACTCCCAGAAATGTCACTGGAAGAACTCGTGTTATGACCTATCTTAATTAATTTCAGTGACACTTTTATGTCAATAATTTCATTTATCAGTTTTCTTTAATAAGTGAACACTGTAAGAAATGTAAAAATGTAGCTGTGATAGAAGTATGCTGCGTATATTTAAAAATAGCCTGAGGAAGTTGTGAGTAAAGTTATTTTTACTCATTGCAGACCGTCTTGCGTAAGGGACTTCTTGTCATGTGGTAAAGAGAAGGAATTGTTGAATGGCTTTTCTTGCCTGGATAAGAGAATCATTTACGAGTTAATCTCTTTCTCTCTCCCTCTATCTCCTCCCTCCCTCTCCCCTCCTCCCATTTTTTTTTCTTTCATTACTAACAAAACATTTACAGAAAAGTATCAAGTTTAAAAACTTGTGATTGTTCCAGCAGTTCTTCAGGACTCCCATTAGAACAAGAATTTATTTTAATCAAAGTATGCACACAAAACATGAGTCTGTTTCCCCAACGAATCTACAGCCTCTGATGTTTCCTGGTATGTGTGTTCTTTTTATTATTATTATTTTTTTTAATATAATCAAAAAAAAAAAACAAAAAACAAAAAACACATACCAGGAAACTGTGGTATCCTTACTCAATGTACTGCATTTCCGCAAAGTCAGTTGAACTAGTTGCGAGTGTATGAGATGCAATGAGACAATCAGGGTTGAAGAGTGAGGAAAGTGAAATGGATAATACATAGTCTTTTGCAAAAGAAATAATTATTATAATAGCAATATTCCTCATCTACCACTCAATGGAGACTTATTGGTTGAGTGGGGTTAGTACTGGCATACCTAGAGGTGAGCTCTGAGAAAACTTTAGGAGAAAAGGGGTGCTGTTGTGTGGGATGAGCTTAAGAAAAGTTTGTACTTTGTCAAATCGTACTTTGTAGTTTGTGACTGACCTGAGAAGGACCTTTTTCATCTGGGTTTGAGGCTGCATTTCACATTGCCTTTTCTTTTGTTCTGGCAACAGTAGATAGATCTATAACCTAATCTGCATGATTCATAATTTGATTTGATCCTGTACTTCTCACTGAAAGATCATGAGAGCTCTGTCTGAATAAAGAGGGAAAGGCTTTAGGATTTCTGTTTTTTAAATTATTTAAGAAAGCAGATACAGGATGTGCAGCTTCCAAGATGGCAGGTGTATCACTGCCAAATCCTTTCACTTTTTTTTTGATTTTAGTCAATATTTGTGTATTTAATTAAGTGTCGTATTTCTAAAGTATGTGCTTATCCTCTCCTCTAGGCACTCCTTGACATATTTTATAAAACCATATTTATACCAGCAGACTTCTCTAGGGATTCCCCCATTCCTTGTAATTAACATACAATTATGGCCCAGTAGCTGAAGACATAGCTAAAATCTTGTGATCCCCCAACATAGTTCTTCCATAGAGGGAAATAAACAGGCCTTGCAACCTCTCCTGAAGGTCAGCAGCACAGAACTCTCTCAGTACATTACCAGCAGTTTTTGTGGGCAGAGATGTCGAGCATGAGCAATCTGTATACCAAATCAGAGTGAGGAAGTCTTGTCTTTTAAAGAAATAAGGATGCATAGTCAAACATAGTGTTTTTTTTTTTTTTTTTTTTCTTTTGTATTAAAAATGCATCTTTAGATTTACAGAAACTCAATTTGGTTTTGCTTTTCCTGTTGAAATTTTAGGACCTTCTTTTTCTCTGATGGAAACTGTGGTGCATCTGGAGAATCAGATATTTTAGAAAATGCAGCATACCATGTTCTAGTTACAGGAAGGGGAAATTTTAAATTGGATTACAGCTTCATGTTGTATCAGCTGTGCCAATCTTCAAGCTTGGTAGAGCAAGTGAACTGAATCCTTAGTTTCATATTTTGGGTTAAGGGAAGAGAGTTTGAACATGGTTTGGGAGAGCCTCTAAATTGTATAGTAGCCGCCTATAGCAACCAGCACTGATTTGAGGCAATTCATTTTTCAAACAGATGATAATATAAAATTTGTGGATTCTGTTATTTTGGGAAAGTTGAGGGTTTTAACTGTCAATTTGAGAATTTGTATTTTTCTGATCTAAAATCTTATGGCTCATGAAGTAGAGCACTATTTAAAATTGAAGGTTCCATAATCAAGACCAGTGCTGAAATGGAGATAACTAAATGACCTGAAGCAGGACTTATTCTGGCACTGACTTTGGAAACTCTTTGCTTTCAGAACAAAAACTTGAATGAAAGGCATTTATCTTTTTCTCCAGTTACAATCCATAGTTGAAAACAAACTGCAATTTACTGTATTTACTAGAGTGCTGTGAGAGTGTCATAAGTACCATGAAGGTGTAAACTGTTGGAACCAGTCAGCGATTAAGAAAGAGATGCTGAACATTAAAGCATTCCACATAGCTGTGTCTGTGATCCTGCAGAAGTGTCTTTCATATGCCTATTATTTATATTATAGTAATAAGTAGAAGCTCTAGTCCTAAAATAACTCATCTTATCTAGCATATTCCATTGTGTCAAATGATGTATGTACATAAAGCAAAAAGTGGACAGAGCAATCCTAGTTCACATAAGTTATGAATGAACGCTGGGTACAATTTTGGCCTTTAATGATGAAACTGAAATCTTTAGACAGTCACATTGTTTCTGTGATCAGTACTTAAGTTTAATATTACTGTTGCAATAGTAAATTAGTGTTACTTATTAAGGAGAGAGACCTGAAATATCCAGTTCCTGCTCTGTTGTACATACATGATTATTTAAGACTTTATATAGAGCATCACACAGTAGTGCCCTGTGAGCTGGCGGGAATTGGCAGCTGGCAGTTGTAATATGGCCAATTACAAGTGTGCAGTATGATATTTAATCTGATGCACATCCCTCCATTTCTGATTTTACTACCTAGGCTTTAAATCCCTATAGGAGTAAGCCACCTTCAGTGTAAAAGAAAAGATTTTGAGCCGGGCAGCTTTAAAAAACAATTCTCCTTGCATTTTGATACAATCAATATTAAGAAATCTAATGCTGAAGTTCTCTTTTGTTATGCTATTTCATTTTTATTTAATTTCTCAATTTTAGCAATGGAAGGAGAAATGGTTCAGTTTTTGTTTCTCCATTTGTGTTCATTTTTCATGTTCATTTTTCATTCTCCCAGTTCTATAGTTAATTATGCTTTTAGTTCTAGGAAACATCTGCCTGCTTAACTTTAAAATTTGACTCGTTATGATGTTGAGTTGCTGGAGGTTTTTCAGATTTCAGAACACAGGTATTTCATGTACTAGGATGATAATTGTGGATATTATAAGCAATGTTGCTTTTCAGAATAAAGCTATGTTCAGTGTTACTGTTTCAGATAGAAACAATCTTTTTGCAAAATGCTGCTTTAAGCTTAGGCTTGACTATTCAGGTTGTAAAATCTTTTAAAACATTTCAAATTAGTGATGAATTCTTGTTGGTTCTCAACAAGAAAAAAATACTTAAAATGAAGGTCAATTGTAAAAAGCTATTGAACTGAGTAATGTTTACTTACTTTTTTAAACAAACTTACAGATCACTCTTGCTAAACAATGAAAAAGCAGCCTTTGATTTTTCAGATTAATAGGTACTAGTGAACTCCAGTGATGTACAGCATATGCAAACAGAACTAGACTTGCTCTGTTTTGAAAGCAGTGCTTGCTTTAAGAGCCCAATTCCACAAATTTAATATGCGTGTTATGAGATGAAATCACTCCCACAGTCGTGTTGCAAGCTTGCATTTTTAATGAGATGTTTCTTTACAGAATTATGTACTAAGTGTGGCACTTTTGTAAAGTACGCAAATGAGCAAGAGGGATTAATCTAGAACTGTAAACACAAAGTGTGAAACAATCCTCACATGTTTTATTCTTCTCCTAATACGCAAGCTTTTCATAGTGTGAAGTGTGTATGTATTGAAGAGTCGTTGGTATTGTGTACCAACGTGAAAAACACATAAACATGAGGCCTTTAAAACTCTGAAATTGTTCTTAAAAAGTTTTTTAAAACTAAGTTGAAGTACTTGAAGTACTGAAGCCGTGAAATGAAACCACAGATTTCATTTCATTTCATTACCTAGACAGAAAACTAACGTAATTGAGAAACAGGGTATATATATCACCACAGGGTCACCTGGCATAAGTATATCAAAAGGCCAGTTCTGTACAGAGGACTTCTGGTTTACATCATGCACCTTCATGATTGCAGTTTGCCTATTGCATTTAGTCTCAGATCTGCAATACTGAGTTTATCTGCTTCATCTTACACTGCGTTTGACTGAGTGTATCGTTCTTCAGCACCTGGAGGTGGTAATGTTTGGTATTCATTTTGCACAGTTAAGAGGACTGAATAAGCTATAAGGGGTCAGGAAAGCAAAATAGTTACTCAGTAGTAACTCCTAATTTTGCTTAACAAAGTCTGTTAGTACTCCACAGAAGAATTTTTCAAGTGCTGACCTTGTTCAAGGCTTTTTAACTCCATTAAGTAGATTCTGTATGGGCACAAGCAAAGGTAATTGCTTTCCGTCTTAAAAGGTATTTTTTAGTAGTGTTCTGTAGATGAATGTGCAAGTAATATTATCTTTTGAAATAGTCTTGGGAACTGTATTAATCACACAGAATCCTGTAAATTACAGTAACATGACCCATAATCTTCACTAGCTTTCCCCTTTTGCCCAAGATAAGGGAATAAAAATATTTCACCATCCTTTTTGCTGAGAGTTAAAAATGGTTTAAATCTGTCAGTACTCTTAGACTGAACTAGATGTGACCCATAGTATCTGAAGCTACAACTTTTACTTAATTTAAAATGCTTAACTTGAGGTGATTAGAAATTGCTTAAAATTTGAGTTCTTACTTCCCTTGTGTTTTTATTCTCAGACAGTCTTAACAAAGGACTGTTTTTGGAGAGCAGAGTACAGTCTTTTGTTTCTGGATAAAATTGATGGCTGCAAATGAAAGAATAAAGAAGGCTCTCTATTCATGTCTCCAGGCCTTTGTTTCAGTGGGCATTGTTTCAGTTTATAAGAATTGTTTAGTACATATAGATGGTTGGAAAGCCTGAAAGATTCCCAGGCACACCAGTGCACACTTGTTAAAATCCCCTTATCTCCTGAGCTGCCCACCCAGGCCTTTTTTTGTTTCTAGGATATTATGAAAGGCTATTTTTTTTTCCTCTATCGCATTTGCTTTGAGGTCACCTTTTATACAGCTATTTTTCTTTCAAATTATGCAAGCTTTGTTAAAAAAAAAAAACAACAGAAAAAGTGATTTGAGTACTAACGATGGGGAAACAGATAATTGGAATCATAATTATCTTTGATTTACCACATTTTTATCTTAAACTCATCATATAAATTAAAATGTTGAGACTTGGCTACAGATCCGAATTGTAGCTTTGTGCGCAGCAAAGTCTTTCGATAATTTAAACTGTTGCCCTCTTCTGTTATGTGTTTGCTTTCTCTTTGAGATTCCAATCTAAAATTGTTAAAATATATAAGTAGTTTTACGCTGGTGAGCTTTGTAGTACTTAAGTCACAATGAAACCTACTCTACAATTTAAGTTATTTTGACACTTGATAATTAGAAGTTCTCTTAGTAGGTTCTTACCCAGATAGTATGGTAAGCTGGAGGTAGACAGTAAACTTACTAAAAATAAATCTAAAGTATGCTGATAAGTATTTATTTATTTTCTCTCTCTCTTGAACGACTGACTTGGGATCAAACTGGTTGAAATGCAGCTAAATGTGTTAAGTTCCTCCTCACATAGGTGATAAAATTATCCTAATAGGAGTTGGCATGCTGAGCTTGCCAGCTTATTTCAGTGGAGTGAGTACACTTTTGTCTCTGGCCTCTGTTGAGTAAGGAAATCCTTGTGATTTGAGGTGCGACTGCCCCATGTCTGCTGTAATGCTCCTTTTCTGAGATTATTACCCTATATTGGAGACAGCAGAGTGAAGGCAAGTATATTTTTGTTGCTGCAATTTCACTTTTCATCTTTAGTGCCAATTCAGCTTCATCAACAGCTTCCAGTGTAAAAGCTCCTGCTTTTGGAGGGCCTCCAGCTGGCTATGGCTGCTGCATACTAGAGTGTACTGGCTTCTCAGATCTGCCACCGTGGTAGTTTGGATAAGCACCCCCCAATCTGGCTCAGCCAAAAGGGGCTTTGATTTATACGAGACATACAGTTAAAAGCTTTCAAGCTAATCTGAACCATTTTGACTAGGCTAAGAAAGAGAGCAATTACAGGTGTTTATGTGCTTGATGAAGTTCAGTGGAGAGCTGTTGATGAACCTACAGGCAGGCTGTGGATTATGGGCTACAGTTTACCAAGCTCAGCTGAACTCCCAGCTGGAACCACACACAGGTATAATGTTGCCGTGCTGAATTTCTAGACCCAATGAACCTTGGCTTTTTAAATAAGTGGCAGAACCACAGCAGGTGATGGAGAGAGTTCTTCCACTATGCAGAGACTGCACAGACAAGGAGCTGACGGCTTCAGTGTCCAGTATCGTGAGCAAGCGCTCTACTCATTAAGCATGCTCTGGAAAGTGGTAAATGAGTATAACATCATCATGTCCTCCTCCTCCATCCTGTTTTTGGTTGTTGTTTTAGAGTTTGTTCTGGTAAGTATGTGCAGACATACTTTGAGTAGGACTACTTGATGGTCACCCATCTGGGAAAATAATCAGGAAAATCTAATTTAAGAATCTTGATCAGATCTAGCAGCAGAGTTGCTCAGTCTGTCAAAGACTACTACATCTGGGCATACGCATGGAGAGGCCTTTACTTAGTGGGTAGGTGCTTGTGAGATAATGCAAGGGCTTTTATGATTTCTGTTTATATTATCTCAGCTGAGGGTGGTGGTCTCTGCCTTGCACAGTGTGAAAGGGGTTTTTCTGTGTATAGTCATTTAGCCACATGTAAGCTAGGCTGTTGTTTCATGCAGCACTAAAATGAGACAAAAGCAATCCACTGAAAAGAAATCGTAGTTCTTTGCCAAAAAGAGGTACGAGGTGATTTTTATTAACTGGGCAACAAATTTTCGTGGAAATCAGCTTAGATATCAGAATGTTTTTGAACATGGAACACTGCAGAACAAAAAATTCCAGATACTGTATTTTTTAAATGAAAAGGCATCTATGAAATTCTGAAAAATATATGTGATTTGAGAAAAGTTTTTCTTAACAAGTAAGAGAGTAAACAGTTTTAGTGGTTAGTCCGCTGCCTTGTTGTGCAAATTCAATAATGATCTTCTGTTGTTTTAGTGTCCTTTTGAGATGGAAGGGGTTGCATTGAAAACGTTTTACTTTATGTGGTATCTGTTTGAATGCTAATGCAAGCGTAAGTTCTATTTCTTAAAATGCTACATTTGCAATAACTTATCTTAATTGACTTGTACTGGTGCAACCTCATATAGAAGTACCCAAACTAAAAGATTTTAAATCAGTGGTTAAAGTTTTCCCTCTCAAATATATCTAGCTTTGAAAAAGTTGCTGATTGGATTTGTGCAACGTTTATTTCCAGAGGAAGGAATGTTTTTGTTCCCCGTATGATTCCACTTCAATCTCAATGACTGTTTTAGTTGAAATGCTCAGTTGTTAGAAGAATCAAGATTGTGTATTATTTAGATCTTACCAGACAAGTGGGATTTGTTTCTTCCATTCCAGTTATCAAAAAGATTAACCCTTTGCCCTCGGGTTCTAATTGGAGTCATTTAGAAACAAAGAAGCTGTTTGTAGAAGATACACTCCATTTTGCTGCTATGCCATCTGGAATGTTTCTCTGGTGAATCAGGGTTGCAAATATTACATAGAATTTATCTTACATTTCAGGCACCAATAAAAGCAACTTGTGAAGACATGTCATGCAAGTCTGGATTTCCTGAAGATGTTCACAGTGCCATTGTATCGAGAAGTGTACATGGAGGACAACCTCTTCTCAATGGTATTGTTATAAAAGATGTTCTGATTTTCATTTCTTCTGTCCTTAATCATAAATCACGCTGGAGTGTTTTGATTCCGGACTTAAATATGGCATACTCTTTCAGGGGAAAAAGAAGTCTGCTGTTCTATGGTCATTTTTTGATCGCTGTCATAGGACTTGGGGAAAAATCTGTTGCCATTAATGAAAACACACTCACCTCTATTGACAGGAATTTGAAAATATGGTCTTGCAGGCCTTCCCACAGTAGTCCACTAATTCTGATTTTCAACAGTGTTCACACTGATGTGTATGTTTTATTACTTTCTTGGCAATGCATATGTCATCAGTCTCCAATTAGAGCCTGTGTATGAATGATAAGAAGGTAGAGAAGATTCCCCTTCCACTTTACATCTCCCATGGAGTTACTACGGTTATATCGAGTCTAAATGCTCAGATTAATGTGGAGATTATTCCTGTAGTAGTTCTTTGACTCTCTAAGGGAACTGGAAGTGACATAGGAAGATAAGGGTCATAGTTCTGTCTCTGCATATAGATAATTTGCTGCCCACAAGGCTGCTTGGGGGCGAGCTTTTGGCCTCATATGGATAGTTTAATATATATGTTTCTTATATGTTTGCCTTGGTGTGTAGGGGGGAAGGCCCAAACTTGTACACACTCACAGGCAGTGGTACTAAGTGTAAACTGTACTATAGACAACAACATACGTTGCTTTTTTTTCTGGCAACCTAACAGACATCTGTGAAAAGCGAGCAAGGAGCAGTGTGAGAGCTGCTGCCTGCGAGCCCTCGGTCAGAGACCACTGCACTGAGGACTGTAAGGAGTCTTGCCAAGAGAGGCAGAGTAATTCCAGTGCTATCTCTTGGACGGTGTGCCTCTGTTTCACCATGACATGTATCTATGTCTGGATGGCATAGTGCCCAGAATGAGGCTAACAAAGTCCCGAGCTAGCAGCAAGCTCTGCAAGTGCAAGCCCTTGCATCCATTTAAAGTGCAGTGAAGTCAGTAGCTCTCTCCAAGGCCCAAGGGTCAACCAGGGTGGGAATCTGGTTCGCTGCTCTGTGTCCTTCTCCCCACCCCCTTTCAGGGTAGAGGTAATACTTGCAGAACACAGAGAGGCACGTATTCTGAATCTTTCTTAGATTTCCTAAGCAGTTGTTTGGTATAAAAGCTTGAAAAATGTATGTTAATTTGGCTGGTTTTAAGCTCCTAACATCAGTAGATTTTTTTTCTTCCCACCATCTAATTCGGAAATTGTGGAACTGACTAAGAACATTAGTTTTAGACAGTTTCAAATGCATCTTAAAAAAGGACTAATTTAATTTAATTCATTGCTTGTCTCACATATAAATACAGTTACACAGATCAAGACATTTAAATGAGAAAAACATTTTAATGAGTCTGCAAAACAAATGAAATAAAAGCTGTAGTCTTAATTTTACATGCTGTAAGTAGCAGTATTTCTCCTTAATTATATTTTACAGACCTGTTTTATGCTTTTTAGAAGTCTAATGGAAACTTGAATGTAAGATGAATTGATTAGCTTTAGTGTATTTAAATTTGAGTTACTAAAGCTTTTCCTGTTTAATTTCAAGGAAGTACATTCTGCCCACCACAGACCTTGGTTTGTTACATGAATTTATAAGCTATTCTTTATTAAAATAAATGTTTTGCCATTTGAGAAAATAATGAAGAAAGAATTTTCTTTGCTTTCCCACAAAATGGGAGTTAATACATGATTCAACTGTAGACTTCTGAAGTAGTCATCAGCACTGAGAGCTCCCTTGGTAGGTGATGTACAAACCCAGAGAACAGGACAGGAACAACAACAAAGATCTCAAAATCTGAGGCAAGTGGTTTCCAAAACTGCTCTCTTGAAAGCACAGACCATTTGAATATTTCCTACTGGCAAAGTGTATTGCTGTTGGTTAATCATGAAAAAGAGACTACACAGATTTTGAGGCCTGTCCTGTCACATGAAAGTTTTCTTCGTGGCATGGAGGCCACATCTGCAGCTTCTCTCATTTTTCATTGACTAGGAGCTACACTGAACTGTCCACTAATTCTGCATTGGCGTTGCTCACACAGATCTGATGATAATGACTAGCCAGCCTTAACTATTTCTGAACTAATGACATACAGCAGAGGGAAGACTGACTTCCTTATTCATTAGTCATCATAGTCACACAGTCCCTTCTGTTGCTTTTTAAAACTTTGAAGTAATGAAGCAATACTGTTGATTTGCCCTTGAATGGTATAAAAATGCATTGCATTTTACGGAAGTAAGAATTGGAAAAACTGTTCAAAGCGTAGAGTATGTATTACGTCATATGGGATAATATGAACTAGCTGAAAAATGACTGGGTGGGGGTAGGGGTTGTTTTCTATCACCATTTCTTCAGTTGAGTTACTTCAATGGTTAATTACCTTGAAAATTCTGATATGGTTAAAAGCATGTAATTTGCTAGTTACACATAAACATACAGTCCATCATTGCATAGCTTTGACTTAAATTTAATTATACTGTCATTTTGAAATACTATTGTTGTCAAAAGCCTATTTTCTGGTTATTAAACTAGATTCAGATGACGCTACAAGTTAAGTATACTTCTGTGACATTTGCTTCTTAAGGAATACTATGGGCCTGATTCTGATCTCACTTGCCTTGTCTCGCTAACTTCACATTTATGCTAGAAGACAAGCAAAGTGAGGCTTAGGCTGCAGGTTTTTTATATGATTTAAAGTGAAAGCTTTAACATTCTTTGGTTTTGTGCATTGATACCACAAGCACAGAGGCTTTATGTCAGCCAGATGCACAATAATCTGCAACTGACTTGATGTTTTGTTTATATATTATTCTTTAAAATACGGACCAAAAAATGATGAGATGTTTAATAGTAGTCATGTTCATTTGCTTTTATCTTGCACACTGGTAAACAAGCATCTTTCTAAAGCCTTTAATTCACTAAAACTTAGGTAAAACTAGACTTATCATGGGTTTTGTTGATCTGGGCCTTTCAGTTATTGCATTATTATAGGAGATCATTTTTTAAAGTATTACTGTAAGAAATAATTGCCTTAGAAGATGGGACAGGGTTACATTCATAAGCTTCATGATACTATCTTTTCTGGAGAGATTGCTTTTCTGTTGCTATGTCTCTTCAGGCATTGTTTGTTTTCAGTGGAGGGTCAGTCTTGTTCATGTTACAGTGTTTAAAAAAAAAAGTGTGTGATAATGGTTTTGTACATTCATTCATATGGCTGGTGTGTTAGCCTCTACTGGTTTCTCTCGTGAGGGCATGAGAGGCCACTATCTGGGCTCAGTTGGCGTCCATGTCATTTGTCACTATATGTGGAACAGTCAGTGAACCAGAATACTAAAAACTGGAAAAGAAAAACATTTACTAATGCAAAATGAGGGAAAGAAGGGAAGAGAAGAAAAGAAGATAGATGTCTTTGGTTTCAGGATGGGGAATTGAGGGAATAGGAGTCCTTTGTAGGAAAAAAAGATGTGTGTTGGGAAGGCTCAATGGAAGAAGTTGGAAACTACTACAATGGGTTGTGACTGAACGGTGTAGGAGATGGTCTAAACTAGAGGAAATACCTTATTGCTGCCTTTTCGCATACTGTCTCTGATGCCTGGTGCTCCCATGTTCCACCGTTGCAGCTTTCACTGATTGTAGCCTTGGAGACCCATTAAAAGTGATGTCTTACACTTTATCTTGCACATCTTTTTGTAGTATAGCACTAGTAAAATGTCCCACCTCTTAACTTTACTGTTTGTAGTTGAAATTCATGGTAAGTCTGACTTCAAGATGTAATATAGTCAGGTCACTAAGCACACGTAAATAATATACAATAGGTCTAATTCTGAATGTATTTAAAGTGTTTTTCGTGTTGTTCAACTTGGTAAGCAGTCACTTCAATAAAATCAGAGTATTTCTACCAAGGCATTAAGTGAGTTAACAGCCAGCACATTCATTTCTGTAAAGAAAAAAATTGTACAAATCTCTGAAACAAAAGAAGTTTCATGTATCTCTTAAAGGTGTACATGTCCTTGACAAAGCTCTGCTGTTGTTTGGGCCTCCAATCAACTATAACCTCAATTAAATAAATAAATAAAAAAGTACTCTCTCCTGAGTATTTTGAGATTTAAATATTCAAACTTTTTTATATATCTACTATGCAAAAAATTACTCACTAGCCATCTCTGTAGTAGTAGATCTCTAGAAGTCCTTACTGTGCATTTAAATTCAGGTTAACCTGTCTCTTTTAAAAGTGTAATATGCACAGAAGAGGTGGGCCAGTTAAGGGGAGAGTGTCGTGTAAGATATTTAATGGCCTTGATTGTGCTGGTTTATTACAGTTTTCTAGTTTATTCAGGAAAAATACCTGTGGCTATTTGATATATATGTCTATCCTGTTTATCTAATCTTTGCTCTGCAAATATTAACAGGTATAAATACCAAATTTCTATTAAAATCATTCACCTAGATAAGATTACTTGAATGACTGTTCTCAGAATTGTATCTTAAGCTTTCATGTTCTTAATCTGATTATTTGTTTGGTGTTTGCGTATTTTTGAAAGATTTTGTCTGCCGTGTTACTGGTAATGTGGTAAGCAGAGTATTTCCCCAATTTCAATCACTTTGTTTTGTTTTTTGTTCACTGTCAGTCAGTGTTTTAGTTTTTCCTCTGCATTTGGTGTCTCCCTGTATCTTCTCATCTGTGGTATTATCTGTGGGTAGGCCTGCATAGATGTATGTGAACAGAGTTCTGCAATGTTTGATTTGGAGGCCACCTAGTGTGAGGTAATAAGCTCTGCTGATGTTTTATGGTCATGTAGTTTGGTAATGGGACCAACCTGGGCACAGAGAGAGAAAAGACAGCAGGCTTTTGGCTCTGTGCTCCTCTCCTGTTGTCTCCAACAACAGTTGGGAGAAAGAGTTCCTGACGCCATCCGCATGTTTCTTTGCTAAGGTATAGAGTCCTTTGTAGGTGTAGAATCCTTTTTCAGTGTGTTGCAAAATGCTGGGTACGTGTGGAAGGGTTCCCAAGAGCTGCTTGTGATGAGGGAAGAGTGGAAGAGTTTGGGGACAAAGGGCCTGTCCTCTAGCGTGCTCCAGAGTTGCATGAGGCTGAGAACTGCTGTTCACTCATCTTAATTACTCGACTTTGTGTGAGATAAATTGCTCCCTGTAGGGGCCTGTTTGTTCTTCCTTGACTGTGAGGCAGTCTAGAAGCTTGTCTTAAACTAGATGCTTAACTTTTAGGTGGTCAGAGCTAGGGAAGATCAGTCACAAGGTTAATGTCTAAAATTGCCTGACATTTAAAGGACACTACTGTTCCTTCAGGAAGTAGTGGAGATTACATGGGTACTATCTGTCTAGTCACTAGCAGCCACTAGACTGCTTTTGCTGCTTGTGTTATCTTCTGTGCATTATCATTCAATCCATAAAAATGTTCATTATCAACTAAGAATGAAATTCCATCTATAAAATCATCGTGCTTAAAACTTGAGACAGCACTGCTTCTTTTAAGATATGTTGCATTCCCTGCTATACCTAATTTCTGTATAACTGTATTTTTACTATGATAGAATGCACTGGCTTCTTTGATATTCATGTGTGCATTAACAGTAGAACTGGAGGAAGTGTTACAAGCAGAAACATATTTTTAAGGGGGGGAATGAATACTTCTCCACAAAAATTTGTTCTTTCAATGGAGGGGAAAAAAAAAAAGGCAAAATGATAACCGCTTTGTTTGAAGTCTCATTGCCTTAAGAAAAAAGACAACTTGACGAGTTTCTTCCAGGCAGACAGCCAGAGGATCTCAGATGGATGGGGTCTCTTTATGAGCTGCTGGCAAGCTGAAAAAAATTGTTTCAGTTCTTCTCAATTGTTTTTTTTTTTCTCTTCCTGAAAGTCTCTTCCTGCAAACTCTTCCCTCCTGCCTTCTAAAAACACCCTTCGAGTTTGACTTCTAATCCTCAGTGGAACTGAGGACTTTTTTTTCAGAAGCTCATCTTGGGAATATATTTATATTCTCACTGGTCCTGCTTAACATTTAACCATGTTTGTTGTTGGCCTCTTCCATGTGAAGCTGAGTACTTCTTAATTGTGTTATTTGGTGTTGCTACACTTGATAATTTATTTTGTAACAGTTGTATTCCAGTTCTCTCTGACACCTTTTTAATTCTTTTCCTGACAGTCTTTTCCACTGCTCTACTGTTCATCCTTTTTCCCAAGCCACAGTATCTGAAATTCTCCTGTGTCAGTATTGAGCTTCGTATCTTGAATTGGTAGAGCTATTTCTGTTTGCTTTAACTACACTCGTACAGTTCCTGTTTTGTAATTTCTGTTGTCTATTCATTTATGAAGCTCTTATTCTCAGATTTATTTCTTGAAAAGTAAGAGTTTTCTTTTATTAAAGGAGGAGATTGCTTAAGTTCTTTTTTTTTCCCTCCATTTTCCTCACCTTTAGTTAAAAATAGAATGTATCCTGAGTATACTTAAAACATATGTTTACCTTATTAAACAGCGAGGTAAAAGATTTAAATTGTCACTCTCTTTTTTTCCTCAACTTCTATTTCTGTAAACTTCTGCATCTGATGTACGTAGGATACCAAACTTATTCTTTTATATTAAGCTATTCTTTATTGTTGGTATAACAACAATAACAAACTTGCATATAAAACATATATAGTGAGAAAAATATCAGAGTGAATAATGTCGGTAATGAAGTTCAGTCATGTTTCAGCCCTGTAAATGTATCTTGTTACAGAAATGAAATTCTGTTGTCCCTCAGTAAACCCTGAAGCTGTTATGGAATGCAATATTTGAATTGGTTTGTATATTCAATGTCAAAGAATTTATTGTTTGAATTTGGGTAATTAGCCGTTTTGGAAGAAACCTATAAAATAGTGCTTGTGTGTGTGTAATATCTGAATTAGAGGTGGAAATGTATTTTGTAGTTAAAAAATTCTAGATGCACTATTGTGTCCACCTTTTCTACAGAAGAAACTTGGACCCACCCTTATTACCTGAAAAAGATATCCCACTGTTTCCAGTGTACCATCTTATAAATACATTCTTAATACAGAAAAGAATACATTTATGTTGAAATTGAATCCTGAATGGTTAGTGTGTTCTGGGATGTGTAGATTACTGTCTTAATTAGTCCATCTCTGATATTCACTTATGTTTATGGTTCACCTACATGGGAATAAGGACTAATTTTTTTCATGTGCATTCCTTTTCCCTTATTCAGCTGATTGCTTACGAGGATCTCACATGGAGTATCCTTTCAGCATGCAGAAATACGAAGTAGAAGCTTGTCATCTGTCACTCGTGAACTCTGAGCATGATTTAAGATGAGATGGCAAAGGTGTTTGTTTCTCCCTCTGAAGTTGTGTCTATTTTTATACTGTTTCTGATGCCGTTTAGTACACTTAGGTCTGTTTTAATGCTATCTGGCCTTAATTTCCAAGGGTCATTATTTCTCTTGGAATCAATGTAGTTGGAGTAAGGCTGACTTGTATTTTAGGAGAGGCTGAGATGAATGGTCATTTTAAAGCTGTGCAAAGTCCTTCCAGAACAGACACAATCTTTAAAATGTCTTTAAATATGGAATATTTATTCATACAATAGAAGAAAAATCCCTCCTTATCACCTTAAAGCAATTTTCAACATACACTTGCCCACACGTGCACACATGGTATTTTGGAATGCATCGAACAAAAAGCCAAGTGAGGCAGTCGTGTTCACGTAGTGTAAGACACATGGTATACATAATTACACATTCAGTTTCTCTGTAAAGGCTAGAATATGTCTTTTGTTGACTTGTCATCTTTCTGACAGTCCAGAAGACACAATGACAAGAGCGTCCTGTTGAACTGATATTGCAGGCAAATGCCCTGTATTACCATAATAAATAGAGATAAATTTCAGCAGTATTTAAACACTTGATTACTACATTAAATTAAATTTACTATGGTGAAGAGTTTAATATCAATCAACAAATCTAGATACAGTTTGAACAGTTCTGATTTTGTTTGACTGCAGTGAGCCAGCTTGAAGTTGTGGTGGTCTGACACTCAACATGAGGGTATTTGAAAGTTTGGAACTGTTCACTTCCAAAATTTTTCATTTGTAAATAAACAAAGTCCTTGGTATCAGTGTCAGATGAGTTGAATTTGGACAGTAGGAAGGGCAGAAGGAGAGTGCAAGGGAAGAATATCAGACTGGAGGAAGAGAAATGACTACTTTCCATCTTCTACTTGCTCTGTAGAAGGAGGAACTAGTCTTTGGTACTCATTAATGCCTTCTGATTTAATGCAACCCAGCTGGTTTCCAGTCCTGTCCATATAGCTCCATCTGGATGAGTGTCTTCTTCCCCCCACCCCCTACCCTGAGGCAAGGAGAATAATGATGGGGGACTGAGTGGGATGAAACTCTGAGAGGGGCCAACAGTGGGGAAAGGATGGAAGCAGAAGAATCCTTGTGTTGAAGGATGCCAGAATGGGTGAAGGAATGAATGGACAACCTGGTGAGGAATGCTTTAAACTAGGAAAGCCAGGTTAGGGAGAGAGCCACAAGGATCACAGTCGTAGGGGCACCTCTAGCATTTGCGTGTAGGCAAGGAAGTACCTGCAAGACAACACTATGGGGAAATTTCTTGCATCATTTCTGGGAAATTGGCATGTTTGGATGCCTCTCTGATGTGCCTCTACATAAATATGCACAATGTGGGGTATAAACAGGAATAATTAGAGATCCATGTGCAGTTGCAGGGCTGTGATCTCATTGCAGTTACAGAGTCATGGTAGGATAGCTCACACAGCTGGAGTGCTGTGATGTCCTTCCTTTAGGAAGGACAGGCCAGGAAGGCAAGAAGGGGAGTTGCCTTTTGTGTGAGAGAGCAGCTGGAGTGCATGGAGCTCTGCCTAGGGCTGTCTGAGAGTTTGTGGGTAAGGATGGAGGGGCAGATAAATATGAATGATAAAACTGGGGGGAGGGAGAGGGGGTTGCTATAGGCCACCTGATGAAGAAGAGGATTAGGCCTTTTACAGCTGTAAGTAGCCTCATGTTTGCAGGTCCTAGTCCTCATGGGGGACTTTAACCACTCTGCTATCTGCTGGAGGGACAACACAGCAGGGCACAAGCAATCCAAGAGGCTTCTGGAGAGCATCCATGACAACTCTGAGAATCCGTAAGTGTCTAGAAAGCTGTCTAGAAAATCACTGCTGATTCTTACTATAGATGAGCTGGTACCAGTGATGTGTTTTCATCACTTCTCACCCTGCTTACAATTGTGCAGTTTAGGAGCATATGAAAATACTCTCCTTCAGTAAGAGAGCAGCTTTCTCTCATTGAGTTATATATTTATACATACATACACACACACACACCAGTATATATATAAATGTGTGTGTGTGTGTATATATATATATATATATATGTGTGTATATATATATATATATGATATGGTTGGAGAATGAGTGAATGAGTGAGTTGGGTCATGACTTTGATCTGACGCAAAACTTTTCCTGTTTTAGTGGTGGGCTAGTTCTTCATTAGATCAAATTGCTGTGTTGTTACCTTATGGCTGATGGCCAGTTCTGACTTGAAGGAAGCAGTGATGAACCCTAAGAATGGTTTTGAAAGCTTTGTTTCCTTCAAGGAGAGATCACAAAAACAGCTGTTCCCATTACTGCTCTGTAACTAGTAGTTTTCTGCCCTGAAACTGAGGAAAGCAAAGGATTTGTAAGGCAGCTTCCTTGAAAAGGAACTTCCCATTGCCTCTTACTGCCTGGACCTCTGGTAGGCAGCATACTCCCAGGGTGCTAAAATGTTGCTGGCCAGCATGGACATAGAAAGAGATTCCTTTTCTTTGTGATGACAGTGAAATTAGAACAAGCTGTAGATTTCCTATGGAGATGTCCTTCTGTGTCTGAGAAATCATCAGCCAGTGTAAAGCTGACAAAAGTAGCAGTGACACTTCCTGCATATTTTCTTCAGTGTTTCCTGCATTTCTGTTTCCTCTTCAGATTTGCACTGCTTGGTATTGAGAGTGGGGGAGGGAAAGGAGAAGGGGACATGCTGTGGAGAAGGACTTGAAAAAAAGGGTCCATTAAGGGTAATGAGAGAAAAGGAGGTCATAGCTGAATGAAGACTCCACTGGATTCTGTTAGTGGAATGGTGAGTTTAGATTTTTTTTTCCCTGCAGTGTAACTGAGAGCTTTCTTCCTGCCTTTTTAATTTATTCCAGGATTGGGCAGCTGAGGATCAGCTCCATGTTCATCCCTTGCTGTGTGCTGCATCCAAACTCCATTCAGACATAGTGCTGAACTGAGCCTGTAGTTCTTAGCCGGGCTGCGGATGATAGTAACCAATCCCATTAAATCTTGAGTCTGGCTGCAGATAATCTCTGAGAACCAGGGCACCTAGTTCTGCCTGCAGCTGTGATCGCTCGCCCTGCTGACATGGCCCTGCCAGTGTGGAGGCTGAAGGTCCTGGCAGAGGAGCGGCAGAGCAACACTCGGTTGATTTTTCACCATTGCAGAGCTGCCTACAGCACAAGAGTTTCAAAAACTGACCTGTTTGAATTTTTACTTTTTACACTTGTGTTGTATTTCAGCAGACTTCTGAGCAGTGACAGATACTCTGATCTGTCTGCTTGCCTGTGGGAGAAAGTTCATTCTTGTTTGCGGTGCTACCTTTTAAGAACTAGGTGTAGTTTGTTTTTAAAAGTTTATGACCTATGCCTCTCAAGTTGTAGAATTACTTAAGCCCTTCTGTGAGTTCCAGTTTAACATTCCTTTAAATAGGAAAGAATTTCTGAAAGCGTAGTATGTAACATAAAAACTATCAAAATAGCAGTGCAGTCTGTTAAAGTGTTTAAAAATTTAATTCTCTGCAGTTTAAAATGTGAAATTAATGCACCCTAATTGTTTTGAATGGAGATGAAGATGGTGTTTGAAACCAGTCTTTAAAGGAATTGGTGAGACAACGCTGCAGCCAATGGTGGAGCACTATATTTCTGTAATGGTCTCAGCAGTGTTCTCTAATTAGCCTGCAAATTGATATGCACATGCAAGTAAGCTGGCAATCAAATACAAGCAAAACATCAATGTAAATAGACTGTTGGTTTCTGCATTTGGCATACCTGTATTAAAATTATGTGTGCGTGGAGGGGTAGCTCTTCGTTATTTTTCGGAATGGTGACTCACTGGTTCCATCAAGTTGTCCTTTTGGTCCAAGCATATAAAAAGAGGAAAAACATTTTCTAGTACCAATGAGTGAGTTTTAAACATTAGTAATAAATAATAAATGCTGGGCATGTATGAGGGTTTTTCTGTCTTTATTTCTTAGAGTCTTATCAATTAGTTATGCACAGAGGATTTGATGCATAGTTGAGATAAGTGGAAGTTTTTCTGTTGATTTTTTTTCTCCTGGACTTGGATCATTTTTATTTTCATTAACAGAGTAAAAATATACTTTCTGTAACACAGTACAGCTCTGCCATTTATATACAAACTCTTAAGTCTTGTGACAGAAACCTGATGCATAAAATATTGGTGTTGGTGTTCTGAGGTTTTGTGCTGGATAGAGCACAGTTTTAAATTTAAGCTGCAATTCAATTAAGATAAATTTAAATTTATCACTGACTGTTAAATAGCTTGTAAATTTATTTTTCTATGAAGGAGAAACATAAGGCAAGCCTGGTGCTTAAGAACTGTTGTGGGGAAAGATAGATAAAGATTGCATATGTAAAATTTGTTATTTCAACGTTTAAAAATCTTTATTCTCCAGTATATAAATCCTTTCTGTCATTGACATGCTGATAGTTTGGTAACTGCCTTTTATAAATGTATTGTTTGTTGAACAGATAAAAGTATGACTAGATCAATGAGTCAATTATGCATTTAATCATCTTCTCCACATACTCTTTTCATTAACTATCCATATTGTGTGTTGTTCAGTGTTGTTTTTATGCTAAAAGTTCTTCGAAACATATTTTTATAAACTCAATTCTTATTACTGTTCATTCTTTAGATCCAGTTATTTTTGTCTGCATAGAATTATCTTTCAGTATTCTGGTTAAAGTCTGAGTTTTTTGAAGAAAAGATTTTTTTTTTTGTAAATTGTTCAGTAAATCAGCTAGCACACTTCTCACATCATAGAAATAGTGATGTCAGTGAATCTTTGGTTTTCTAATTGAGTATGTGCTTCTCTGTTCAGATAACTATTTTCCTTTACACTGCTTTAGTGAATGTTTGTGCTTTTATAAAAATTGATTAATACAGTTCTCAGGGGATGACTAATGGGGAGTTTAGGTCCCTTTTGGTCACAAGTTCAAATTCAGTCTATCATCTGTATCTGTTAGTCACCAACTGATAGCTTCTTGGTAGGTTATGCAAAGAAAACTTTGGTTAGTTGTTTTCTTTTGAAGGAATTTACATGATGCGAAGGTACCCATTACATGAAAGTAGAATTATTGCTGAATTTAGTGGGAACTGGCACAGCTCATTTGCATGCACATAGGGAGAATTCACGTGTATGAGGGTGGAAAAAGAAGGTCAATATTGCAGTGCTGTTTTCTGCCTGGGACAGAAAAGTTACGAAGTGCAATTCTGACCTATTGGTGTGTGTGTGTGTGTAGATGTTGAGTTGAGATATATTAAGGTAAGAATTTGATCAGCCTGGATAGAAAAGGTACATCTAATGTTCTGTGTGTTGGAGCCCTTTGTGCCTGCCTGTAATTTATTCATCATAGTTCCAAGAACCTAGAGTACATACCATGTTGAAAATAAAATTTTTTTAAAAAAGTGTTTATGCTGCATGTCGCTATGTATGCACTTCCAACCACGATAAATCTCATTTTTTTTCAAACTTTGTGACAATACTTGTATGTCAATCTCAAATGTTTAGTTTGCACAGGTTATTATTTATAAAAATGAATTGTTTTCTCCTCAGGAAAAGTAATTTTCTCTTTATGGAGTGTAAAAACTACAGATTATTAGATTCCCATTCTGATTTTACTGCAAAGCTTTTAGAGATGCTGAGCAATGAAAACAAAACAAAAAAAACCCAAGCTTCACCTTCAGACAGTAAAGTAAAAATTCAGACACTAAAGAAAAGATATTGTCAGCCTTTGAGTTCTTCATTTAAATGAGATTTACACTACGGTGAAAGTACAGGCGGGGCATCTGGCTTTAGGACTGGGTTTTGCAACAGAGAAGTCTTTCTGTTTTGTGATCCATGCAGGGCTTCACATGGCTGCCCTGGCCTGCCAGAGTAGGCCACAGTGCAGGTGCAGAGTTGAAGCCTTACTGAAGGCAATTGAAGTATGTGAACCTTTCTGTCTGTCTGTCTGTCTGTCTGTCTGTCTTTCTATATTCCAACTGATCTTAAAATAAAGGCAAACTTACTGACTTATGATAGTGTGGAGTTGTACTGAGTAGTATGTTCCTCCTGAATAACAGCAAAAAAGCAAAAATACACAAAGCTTGATTTTGGAAGCCCTTTTGTAACTAAGACATCAGTAATAAACAAAGTCAGTTCTGAATGTTTTGTGTTCATTTCAGTGACTTAAACTTCATATTTGGTAACTAAACAAGAGCTTACAGAAAGCCTGTTTTTAAGACTGCCTGTTATCTGCTGAAAGCTGTCGTGTAATTTCTGTAAAAGAAAGTTCTACTTTAGTTTGGTCAGAGAGGAAAAGATGGTGTATTGCTGTCTTGTTTAGTAATCCCCAACTGCACATCATGCATGGCCTCACAAACAGTTTGGGGTTTAGCTGGAACCAATCGATAATTTCAGAACCCTTTGTTTAGTACGATCAATACACTGTAATGAAGTCTGTGCTTCAATTCCCTGTTAAGGATCACTGTAGGGGCTAGGAAGGTGTCTGTTTTTCTGGAATGAAGCAAAATGAAAATCATGTTTCAAGGATTTTTTCTGTTAAGTAGGGATCGAATTACCTTTCTTATTTTCTTTCACACAAATTCTGAAAATCCTGAAGTATGAACTTCTAAGTTATCTGTGACCTGAATGCTACATGTTCTGTTCATGATGACTTTTCAGAATGCCATGACATAAATTCATAACCACCCTGGTGTTTAAAAACAAAGAAATCTGAAATAAATGAGATCTTTATTCGTGTGGGTCAAAATTTATGGTTTTAATTCGCATATAATTAAAATGTCACAAGTGTAAGCCTAGCAGATAAGCAGAATCTGGCAAGGGTTTTATGTAATTCTTATAATTTTTAATTGTAGCATCTTAAAAGCATTTCTTGCAAAGTATGTGGAGATAGGTAAATGGTTTGATAGCTGTTACGCAACTCCTAATAACATCTGTCATTAGCGAAATGAATTTATGAAATGGAGAATGTTCCAGGCTCTACATAATGTTAAAATATCACTAAAGAAAGGTCAAACATGGTTTGTTTGCCTGGAGATCTTCTTTTCTATTTGGTGGTATACTTTTCAAGTCTCTCTTTGTATTATTACTTTAGTCAGAATGTTGCTGTCTTTCATTTTAAGATTTTTGCTAGCCATGTGCTGCTTTGCTGCAGGGTAAGGTGAACCTGCCATGTAGTAAAATAAGGGGAAAAAGCAAACATTTCTGGGATGAAGTGAAAACTGCTGATATATAATATTCCTCATGCTAACTTTAACAACAACAAAAAGTAATATGTTTATATTAACAAAATATGAATATTATACAAGTCTTTAGAAACAGCTGGAGATGCCAAGAAGATAGTCAGGTCTGTCATACTCAGTAAAGGAAAGGGATATGGTTTGGGGCTGTTTCAAAACATACCAGTGTATAGTTGTGATACAATGATCAGTGATCAATATTCATACACTGTCTCTTTACTAGCCTTCATAGCTGATGTGCATACAGATAAGCAAAGCATTTCTCACCTTTTGAATTACTGTTTCTACAAGAACTTTGAAGTAGATTTACTGCAATTTAATGAATAGAAAGTTAAATAAAAATTAAATTTTAGCTATTAAAATAGTTTTGCTCTAAGGAAAGTTCCGTGATTTGAATCGTCATGGCCCTCTGAGATAGCTGTTGAAGGTTCCAGGACGAAAAAAAGAAAAAAAAGAAAGTTAACTTCTCTATGATGATCATGTGGGCTTATTGATAAAGGCCAACTTCAGGAATAAGCCCCCTCAGTAGTAACAGCACAGTTACCCATTTAGAGCATATAGGCTTGTGCATGCTCCAAATTGTTTCATAGAGCAGCAGCACACAAATAGCAAGGCATATCTTGTTAGTGAGAGACAAATGTAAAACAGATGCAGAGTAGAATAAGGTTTGTTGGTACTGATTTGTTGGTACCAGTTTGGCTTGTGCATCCTGCCTAGATCCAAATGTACTGAGGGGTTTGTTGCAGAGGTACTTAAGGGCTCTGGATGAGGTGGCTAACTTTTAAAGTTGGGTCTGTGTTTTGGTACAGTAAAAGGTAGCAGGACCAACTGGTAATAGACTGAGAGAAGAAAGGAAAAAAAAATCAGTTGTATTAATAAGGGACTGAATATGAGGCATACTTCAGAAGAGAAGATGACCCTGTGGTGTTTAGGCAGAGAACCTCAGCTTTAGAGGTAAGATATTTGTATTACATTTAGGATAATCTAAGGGTAAGTTAATACTGAAAAGAGCAGCCCCACATTTTCTTTTAGCCCTATCTTGAAGTCCTAATACTTCTTTTGCACTGGATGCAGTGATTGTGCAGCTTCCAGTATGAATCGATTCAGCTGGCTGATCAAATGGAGGGCTTACCCTGAAGCAAAAGAGTGATATTCCAGTGGATTGGGCAGATGAATTGGCCCGTCCTGCATCTATGCTATGGCTAGCTCTGAGAGAAGAGGGAGATGAGATTGTGGCACTGCAAGACCACTCCTTTTGCAGCATTTTTTGCTTAAATCATTTTAGCTGTAATAGGCAAACTGCATCTTAGCTGAGCCTGTAAATATCCGTCGTCCTCTACTTGCATCTTCATCCTATGTCTCTGGCCAAGAGTACTGCTTTGCTGTCATTCTAGGTGCAATAGATCTGCAAAACTGGAGTGGTTGAATTGAGCATCTAGTATGCAAACAAGATGACCTTTTTGCTGTGATTACATTTTTTTATGAATGTATAAATCATGGTTATTTCACCATTAACTGGAGTCTTTCTGTGAAATAGGAAAATAATGTGCAGCATTTTAATCTTTCCCATGTCCATCCATTCTCTCCCTCTGCTGTGAGAAATTACCCAGTAATAAAAGCCTAAGCAAATGGTAGTCTGTTCAGAGACTGAGTCATATGTCCCTGCGAATACGCAAAGCACGATGAAGTCAGCAAAGCTGATACCTTAGTAGTAAGTTATCTATGTATGCACCTCATCTTGAGCTGTTTCTGAGTTACCTGGGATCATATAAGACGTAACAGTCCACCTGAGCTACTCAAGGGGCTTCGTTGGAATGCTCTGCTCCTCAAACTCTTCCTATAATAAGAGACTAAAGGGAGTGCTCTATTGAAGCCTTCTGCAGCAGTTGAAGGTGCCACTGCCTCCGTATAGCCGTGCTGGCTCTTTACTGGAGACCACTGTCCTGTGGTAATGTTGGTCAAACCGACTATATGCCTTTGCTTCACCTCTCCAGCTCACAGCCTTGTTTGAATTATCAAAAAAGATATGTCAAAGCCAAGAGAATAGAATCAAAACTAAGGTGGCTGAGACAAGGATGCAGGTTTCCTTGTATTAGGTCACACAAGGCAGTGCTCCAGCAGGGGGGCAGAACAGGTGGCTGCAGAAGGTAGCATTGCAAGGAAGAAGTCCAAAAAGCATAAGGCTCCACTTTTGGTCCCAAGGACTTTTATGGAAGTCTTCAGAAATGGTCTTAAAACTATTTTCTGCAGTAATTTCTTGTATGGGAGGAGGACTTAGTGTTCCTAAGGCATGAAATAGAGCTAAGGTTGAAGTGGCACTTGGGATAGAAAAAAGAGGGAATAAAGAAAATAAGGAAAGATTCCCCCATATGCATCCTGTGACTTGTTATAGCTGGATGGTACTTGATTTGAAAGGTACAGGAATGCTTAATGCTTCCATTTAAGCTGAAGACTACAATTTTTTTTAGATGGCATTTTTAAAGTTTTTATTAAAAAAAAAAAAAAAGCCTTTTAATCTGCTGCAAACATCTGAACATCTTTTTATAGTAAGATCTACTTCTCCTCTCAAATTAGTGGTCAGCATAAAAGTAGTTCATTAGAACTGGTGGATTTACATAAGCTTAAGCGTAGTGTAAGAAAGGAAAATTAGATCCCGAGTTTCTGAGAATACTTATAATTCAAGGCAAATCTGTTCAGTAATCTAAAATCAATTGCAGATTTATTAGGTTTCTGTATTTAGATTTTTGTTTCTTCAGAATATCTCACCTGGAAAAGAATGACTTCTGTAAAATCTTCTGTAGATCTTACAGACTGGGAAAGGTATCTAAAATTTTTTTTTATACATATTACATGTAATATTTGTATATTATAGTGAATGACAAGCATGCTGTTTTTCTGTTCAAGGATGAATAGGAATAAGGATCTCTGTGGAGACTAATCAGTAGTGCAGTTTTATATAAGACATAGAACAAATATATATGATGGTGTAAGTATGTTTCATCAAGCAGATTTTTCTGATATCTGATTTTATTTTAATTGGAACCAGTCGTTAGGAGTTTCATTGCTTGCTTTTTTTATTATTATTATTATGGCTTAAATGATTTCTTACTGTGAGTTTTCATTTAACTGAAAGCTAGATATTTAATGAAAAAAACGTTGGTACTACCAGAATACTGATGTGCCACTGCATAATCTAAACATCTAAAGTAACACTAGGGTTTCATACTGATTTCCATGGATTTTTTTTATTTGTCCTTGACTTCTAATGAGCCTGTTAGCTACAAGCTATCTCAATGCCCATGGGCAGATTCTGATTCTAAAAGTAAAAGCTGACAGATGTGGCCAGAGGGGGCTTTTCAATGCAATACACAGTGGCTTTGCCAATAATTTTAATTTTCTAAACAAACTTAAAAGTTTTCCTTGGTAAGGCCAAAAATTAATGAAAGTGACATTTCTTTTTTACTTTGCGTTAAAAATGCTTGTGCTTTTATAAGAACAACAAGAAAATAAATCTTCAATACTTAGGCAGAAGTATTCCAGGATGACTTCTTCAACTGAATTCAGTGCCTGCTTGCTTTGTGCCACTTATAGTGGCCTGAAATCTCAGAAGCAGGTTGTGATGATAGAAAAGTAGAGCAATCTGAAGGAGTACTGGAAAGCTGATAATGGTCAGAGTTTCTGAAATCCAGCAGAAGACACTGAATTTGAGTAGCCAAAATAACAGAAAATTAAAAGTTACGTTAATTTTAAGGGTTTTTTTTTCTTTATTTATTTTGACATACTTGCATTTGTACATCTGTTAAATGGGCATTGGTCAATAGTTCATGATAGTTAACATGCTTCTCAGTCATTGTAAGTATTCTGGGAGATGAAGGAAGAAACCAACTTCTATGGTGCTAGAAATCTGTATTTTACTTTCCTTCATTCATTCTGCTTAAGCCTGTTTTCCATACGTGTTGAACATCTCCTGGTAAGGCATTAAACAATGGAACTTCAATCTGTCATAATTTATTGTGTGTCTTTACTCTGGAGTGAAAAGAAGTGAGGTTTCTGATAATGTTCCTGGAAAAGTTACTTCCTAGACCGGTCACACACACAGTTTTCTAGCATGGATGGACATTATGTCCTAGAGCTCTTTTGTAGCAGAAAAGTGAAGTCATTGATCACAGCTTTGCCATTTCCCTTTACTTGCACAAGTGAAGTTCTTGCTCTTGACAGAGCAGAACATACTGTGAGCTGATCTAGTATACAAGGTATATATAGAGAGAACAGAGTTCTACTTTCAGGTAATCCTTTCACTTCCCAAAGGACATGGTTGCTGTTCTTCCTCACAGCAAGTATCCTTTTATGCGTTAGAAGGAATTTCAAAGGATTGCTGGAGATTTGGAGCGTTAGTTATAGTACTTGCTATGCTTGCTGTAGGCTAGGTTGGCTAAGGGGTGGCAGCTGCCAGAAAGAGTTCTTTCTTTTTGTGCAGCTCCCCTGCTCTCCAAGAATGCTTTCTCCAGCCTCCAGAAATGGAGGTCCAAGAACTGCCTTTTTTCCTCCTTTCTCTACTTTTTCTGCGTAGCCAGTTAAAACCTTGTAGTAGAGAGAGATGCTGAAAAGCAAGGCCTGACAACTTTAGAATCTCACCAAACAAACAAATGATCTGTGGATCTTGCAGAACATAAAAGCAGTGCTGACATTACCATTTTCCTTTTCTTTTCAGAGATTATTTGATTATCAAGACATATATCGTTCATAACTGTATGACAAAAAAGATAAACTACTAAAAATACTCGTATTTTTTCTTTATCACACAGATCCAACATAATCGTTAGTGCTGTCTTTTTTATAAATTTTGATGTAGGTTTAAATCGCACACTATCTCAATTTCAAAACAGTGTTTGTTGTTTGGGAACACTTAAAGCTATGTAGCATTGAGATTAGAAAGTAAGCACAACTTTGTAGAACTCATAAGAACAGGATTTCTAGAGCTGAGTCCTAAGAATTATTGACTAGTTTCAAAAAATGTACAATAGTGTTCAGTTTGGAGGTTGAGGACAATTACTCTTTCAGCTTTCCTGTTAACATTAAAAGAGGATGTTGGATTTTCCAATAATGTAATAAATATGCTTGTGTACTGAAAGTTTTGATTTTTAAAAATGCCCTCCTTGTGTTTTTACATAATCTGCCACATAGCTTTTCAGTGTCCTATTTTATACTATTCTTCATAGAACAGCTTAGTATGTAAAGTCAGTTTTTGACATCTAGATGAGTTTGTCATCTTCCATAGATACAGCGTTTGCTATTAGAAGAGTATCACTAGCAGGTTGGAAAATAAGCATAAGGTTGATTAGTAGTCCAAGTATATAGTTACCTTTACTGAAACAAAACATTTTCTCCATAAAAGGTGTAATTTGTCATTATCCATTTGTCACACTACGTGTTTTTTTTTATTATTATTATTTTTTTTTTCTGGTGTTATGCTTCTATCACTGGTTAAGGTAGTTTTTGTTTTGTCACTTCTTCTCCATGCTGGATGTAACCACAGTGAACTTGAATTTCCATCTTTCTAGCCCTGCACTGCTGTAACTCATGACCATGGAACCTCACGTGGAAAAAAATCTGAGTCATGTTTTGTTTAAAACAGAACAGCAACATGCACGTTCCAGAAGACAAAAACAAAAAATCCTTGGTGCTTTGAAACTGATTTTTTTTTTCTAGCTCTTTCTTGTCATTACCACTGGGCAGGTACAGCATGTTACAAGATTTATTGTTGCAGTAGTCAGTTGGAATTTACTATAAGTCTGTTGGGCTAACCTGGAAACATCTGCACTGTGCACTTGCAGTTGAAACTACTGGGGACAAAAAACTGAATAAGGTTGCATTCACTAATTGGTTCTAGTTGCTTGATGACAGCAGAAGTGAGACTAGAGGAAGATATAGTATCAGCCCCCAGGCATGGTGGCATTACAGTGTCTGAAAAGGAGGGCAGCTGGGTAGTGAGCAGCTGGAATTGTTGAGACATGGGATGCTACCAGTTTTACCAGGCCAGGCTGATCTCTGACTGAAAGAGATTAAATGCTGTGTTCCATCCTTGCACTGGATCCAGTCTCAACTGGCAATGAAGACTCTTATCAGTCTCCAGGTCTTGGGTGCCTTGCCCGAGACATTTGTGCATTTCTTGGCAGTGTGTTTTAAAAGAAGGAAGATCAGCATCTTTGCGACTTGACTATTTAAGAAGTGTCTAGCTCTAGAATAGGCTTCCAGGGACTACCTCTAGTAGAATTGCCCTTAAAGAAAAATGTCTCTAAGAGAGATGCTGTGCTGTAAGTCTCATCCATAGCAGGATAGGAGACAATGTAAGAAATCCCAAGATAAAATTCTTCTTACATGTCCAGCTGAAATAATCTTTTTGTAACTAAAAAGTAGTGAGTGAAAAAGGGGTAAAACCTCCACCCCAGCAGCAGCTCATAGTTAAACTGCTACATATTACAAGGGTGTCAATAACTGCTGACTTGGTGCTTTCAGTATTTTGGCATCTGGAAAGCTGCAGTTGATAGTTTAATTTCTTCTTTTTTTTTCTTTTTTTTTTTCCCTTTTTTTTTCTTTTCTTTTTTCCCTGCTAGAATTTTCTAGCTAGTATTATGCTTTGGAGAAGAAAGATTGGGATTTTTTTGTTGTTGTTGTTTTTTGTTACGGCCAGTCTCTGAGTAAGATATGTCAGGTGTTTCTCTTCTTTAATGCAGTTCCTTCCTTTTCTAAAATGTGTTTTGTTCTTTAATGCAGTTCCTCCCTATTTTTTTTTAAATCTATTTTCTCAGTGATTTAAGGAAAAGTGAGTGGAATTTAGAATAAGTAAGACCAGAAAAAGGCAAGTATGTCACTTTTAATTGCTATATATGCCAACACCATTTAAAGCAAATTGCATAAAAAGGTATACCAAAGAATTAATGGCTTTTATCTCTAGCCATCACCTTGATGTCAGATGCATTGGAATTTATGTGTGTGCGCATGTGTAAAGTGTTTCCAGCATTCATTCTGCTTCAGCTATGCTGAGGTCAGTATCTGAACGCACTTCTGTTCGTTTAGCTCACCATGTGGAATTCTTCAGGCAAATATCACTGAGCAGCTTCTAGGATGATAAAGGCAGAAAGTGGCTCTGGTTTATTTTGGTCCAATGACTTTGTCTCTGACCAGAGAGCAGAGATATGAAATAAAAAAGGCTGCATGCCTCAAGAAGCATGTAGTGGGTGTGATTTAAGAAGTTATCTGCAGATGATAAGGTTTTCCATAAAGTTTAGCGTACAGATACTGACTGTATTTTCTACTAGATCTATTATTAGTTGGTAGCTATTTGTTTCATACATTAGTTAAAGTGTAAAAGTGAAACTTTCAAAGGCAAAAATTAAAGGAAATGTGCAGTGAAAATTTGAACACTGAACATTTTTAATAATGCAGTGAGTATTTGACTTTTGTCTCACATTTCTGTGGGCATCTCATATAGCTGAAGGAATCAACTATAGAATAATCAGGGTCAAACCCTGCCATACTGGGTAGGCTAGTCATTTGTTTCTCCATTGGAACAGTCTGTAAGGTGTGACAATAAAATAGCGAAGGGGACGGATATACTGTTGATGGAAAGGACAAAACCCTGAGGTGAAAAAAAAGAAAAAGCTTTATAATGTGGGCATAAGTCTTGCGCTTCCCTTTCATTTTTCTGTCTGGCTATATAAAACAATGTAGTCATTTAAAATGATCAGAACAATAATAGGAAGAATTTTGGTGTCTTGGGATACTTACTATTGGGTAGTTAGATGTGACATATAACCAGCTACCTGTACCCTTTGCGTGCTAAATTAACTTTGCCTTTAAAATGTACTGAGGTTCAGCTCCCAGCAAATTTTTTGGTTTAGAAAGAGAAATTGGAAATTTGAGCATGTGTTTTCTTTTAAAAAAACAAAATTTGTTATATTAACAACTTATGTTTTATCCCCTTCAGATTGACACTAGCTCAAATTAGACTTTAAAAGGAAATAAAGAATCCTTTGCTTGATTCATATGTAACTTTCAGATTCTTTGTCACCTAAATAGATCTAATGGTCTTTATTGCTCGCAAAAACTATTGGATTAGGTGTACTGAAATCCGATTTCCATATGTTATAATAGCTATGAACAGTGCTAGCCTGGAAAAGGTTTCCTGCGTGAACCTCCTTAAATTTTGCTTGAAGTTTCATCATTGTTTTTTAAATACATAGATACATTGGCAGATGATCATCTGCATCTTTCTAAGGGTATTATGACTTTTACTGTGCTCGGATGTGAGGAATCACATCCAGGATAGGAAGATAAATGCATTTTTGTTTTTAAGATGGATTTTTCCGATAACTGAATTGAGCTCACAAATCTTGGTTGAGTGCTTAACAGTTGGTAACTACCGGAGTTTTTTTCACTGATCTGGGTTACAGCTGACACATATTGACTTAGAAGGGAGAGATTGTATCCAATTGCTTCTTATACCAACTGTACCCTGGTGATTTTGTAGAGCCTACCTTGATGTTCTCTCTCATGAGAGATGACTCAAACCCTCAATTTTGCAATGTTAGTTCTTTGAACCATTGGCACATAGAGTTCAGAGAATCAATATGGAATTAATAGATCAGAGAATGAGAGTGTCATTGCATTAAATCAAGGCTGTCTTATGTCTTCTTTTACACTCTGCGAGGAGACTTGAGTTAGAATACTTAATTGTCAATTGAAGTCTGAAGAGGGGCGAGTTCAAAAAGGAAAGTTGGGAGGAAGATGTCAGGAGCTTGAAGCTCTTTCATATTTTTCCAGGAAAAATTTTGTCTTAACTATTGTGGAGATGTTTTTTCTTTGTTTGCAAAGCACACTGACAATGAAAGGCCCTGTGTAGTGCAAGATATCATTATTGCTATTTGTGGTCTAACCATCACACAGTACCCACATTTTGTGATGTCTGTAATCTGCCAAGGCAGTACTGGTGGAAATGCCACGTAAAGTTCATTCCATCCTTTTTTACTACTTAGCTAAATTACCTTTAAGAAGTTGGTTTTGCTTCATGGGGAAACACAGATGATGTTCTCTAGGGTTTTCTGAATGTGAGAACTAATAATAATGTTACAAAAATAACCACAAACTTGCTTGACAGAATCTGTCTGCTCCACTGTTCATTTTTCTATTTGATCTGACAGAGTCTTCTCACAACAGCTATACATAGGCTAAATTGACCTTTTGACTTAGTTTGTACTATGTAGGAAGAGGCTCTTGAGTGAGTTGATTGAGGATTCACAAATCTGTCTTTCCCTGTACTCCTGCTGTATTCCTCCCTCCCCAAATTCATGATCCAGCCTTGTACCACTGCATCTTTTCCTCCTGCTTTCCTAAATGTAGACTCCAACATTGCTGTTGCTGCCATTTCTACCATCTTTCTACTTCATACCCGCAACTTGCCAAGTCAGAAAGCCTTATGTTTTCAATACTTTATCTCAAGAGCTGATCTCACTATTGCTTCAGCAAAATAGAAGATCCAGAGAACCATAGTTTCCTGCAGGAACAGGCTAATGCCTGTTGTTTGATAGCTGGTAACTGTGTTGTGTATTTTCCGAAGTTACGGCACATCCAGGTGATGAAAACGAACATCCATTGCTAATATAAGCCAAAAACATTGTAGGTGTAGTATAGATATTTCTAGTACTAGTAGTTCTACCTAGATCATGCTGCAAATAAACCTTTTAGTTTCTTGTTGTATAGCCTTATACTTTCTTGTATGAGATAGTTGTGTGAAATATTGGGGGTGAAGACTTCAGGTTCATATGAGGTTTATATGCTAAGAACTGATCATCTCATAAGATTCAAATTCCTGTTGTGAAATAGGGACTAGTTTTTGTTCTTTCTGAAAAGTTCTGTGTAAGTTATATGTTGAGTAGTATAATTATTGTTAACAAGAAATTGAATGCTTTCTTGAAAAAACAGAGATGCAGAGATAACACAACAAAGAGGCCACAATAATTCTTGAAAGAAGGGTGAAAAATGTTCTGTAGCAGTTGTCTTTTGCTATCTTGGGATGTGGTGCAAGACCCAAGATAGCTTATTTTGTCATTAAAACCTATAATCTGTCAAATTACTTAAATGTTTGCGGTTTCATTTCACAGGAAGCCTTTCCACACGATGCTGTACTCAAAGGCCTATATTTGTACTCAAAGGCCTATATTCGTTCTCAAAGCAAGATTACAGGGTGAGAGGAAGTTTTGTTATCTTAAAAATAAAGCGGAGGTGAACCCTCACAACGTTCCTAACTTTCTTAATAGCAATGTTAAGACCAGACTTGTTCTTCCAGTCACTCTGCAGTTTAACTTGCTGATTTGCAGAGGGAGGCAAGTGACTGACTGTTTTTGCTGTGATTTTTTTGGAGATGACCAAGATATTACAAGATTTGCCTGGATACACTTTAATCAAAATAAATGAATTTGAGTGTATTTCAGTTGCAGCAGTGGCTTAACCTCTCTTGTGTCTTTGAGGAATAGAGAGAGAAAAGTAGAAGCTACTGTACAGAACTGTGGTTGTTTCCTCCCTTCTGTGCCCACTAAAATTATGGCGTTATTTGGTCACAGTCCTGTTCTTGATGTGGTTGGTTCTTTTTACGACCAAAAATCATAGTGCAAGGGAAAATGTAGGTGGTACCAGCAGGAATGCTGAGCTCATCACTTTCAAGAGCAAATGAAGTGTTTCACAGTAGAACTCCCTCTATCCAAAAGCCCTCCATGAACTCTTGCTTGTTGTTTGAATCCTCTCATTTCCAGATTTTAAGAAGGAAGACATTTACTCTGCTAAGTTGTTAACATTTATATAAATGCTTTTATATGCTTATGTTACTTTAAAAGAGATAGGGCATGTCTGGGAAAGAAGAGGTCAGTTGAATGGAACCGGTACCTGCTTAGAGATGATTCTTGAGATCTGAACAAAATAGTTTGAGCCTTTAGACATGGCTACTAGAAATTTAAAAGGAGTAGATAATCAGTATGCCTCTTTAGTAGAAATGAAACAGAAAGTGAAACAGAAAGTTTTTCAAATTGTAAGACACCTTAATGTTCAGGGCAAACTTGCTTTTAAGTAACTCTGCATTTGGCTTTACTGCTAAAGTTGACTCTCATAATGGGCTCTAAAGAGTCCTGTAGCAGCTGTGTGATTAAAACCTGAGCACCAGCCTATCAGGATGTGTTACAATTGGCAGAGCTCCAAGTGCCTGTGATTGCATTTCATCTGTTTGCTATCGCAACAGCTGGACCTGTTTAGCTGGGTACTTGCAGTTTGTCCTTCAGCAGTGGTTAAAAAATCCACTGACTTAGATTGCAATTAGAAGAAAAAGTTAATGAGGGCATATGTTAAGAATGAATACATGTTCAAAAGAAGTTTATATTTACAGATGTTCTGAACGGTTGGTAGCTTGCAATAATTTATTTTCTTGCTGGGAAGGAACCTTCTGGTCAAATGCCAAGGCTAAAGTATGAGTAAATGAGTCTGTTATCTTTTTCCTGTGTGTCATGCTCACTAAACATCTATATCTTTTTAATTAACTGTCTTGCAACCCCAACCCCCAACAGATCTCACTTTCCAATGCTCCCTCGTGCACCTCTCCTCCAGCAGCTGGGTTATTACTTTGTTTGCCTACCAAAATGGTACTGGGGGGGGGAGGAGGGTTAAACGGTTAATGGGAAAAAAAAGTATAATTGGGTTTAATCTGTGGAAGAATAGTATTTGTGTTTTAAACAAGCCACTCTTTTTAAGATAAATCTTGTCAGTAACTACAGGAAGGATGCTAAAGAAAAGTCTTTTAAGGCCCCAAGTAGGAAGACGTTCTTTTGGTAGACAGCGAAGTCTTAGCTGTAGTCTTCATCTCCTTTCTGATTTGCAATTTAGCTAACTAAAATCTATGAAGAAAGTTTTTTGCTTATCCTATCTTTTCTTTCTCTTTGTGCAGGTGAGGTAAAAAAAGCAAGTTGTAGATTGTGTGCAGTTTGGGGAATGTTCATCAGTGTACATATATATGATTTATGGTGTGTTTTTTATATAAATCTAAGAATTAGAAATTCACAGCGAACATAAGTTCTAATACAATAAAAGATCAGCTTCTTATAAGTCTGTAAGGAAATACAGTTTAAAACATAAAAATGGCCTATTTTTTGGTCGTCTTCTCTGATTTCTCTATGAACTATCTTCTTCCAAGTGAATATACTTGTGAAAAACAGGAGACTCAATTTTTCAATGTTTTTTATTTGCAAATTTGTTCACGAGGGTTTTTTTAGTTGAAAATTATTTGGATTCTGATGAGAATCCATGGTGATACTGAATGATGTTTTTCCCAACATCTGTATCAGCTGTTTTGACATACCTTAAAGCTGCCTGTTTTTTTCTGAGGTTTTGCGATATTGATCATTTTAAGGCATTAAATTGGTGAGCCAAAAATGAGGTAGCCAAAATGGGGGGCTAATGCTTAATTTTGGTACTAGTTTTAGAAGGGCGAACTTAAAATAAAGGAGGTGAACGTAGGAAAGTGTGGGTATGTTTGACAAAAGCCTTCTACCCTTTCTCTGCTTTTCCATTCCAGCTCAGGCAATCTAATTTCTTGATGCTGTTCTGAGAGAATTCTGCCACAGGAGAATTCTAAGTAAACTAAATATTGAGATTAATCAAATGATTTATTTGTATTTTTGAACTGTCTGCATAAGTTACAGCAGAAGATTAATGTCCCAAATATAGGGCGGAAAAAAAAAAGAAAAAAAAATACCAAGAAACAGTAATTGGGGTTTGTGATTGAAATTCTCTCCGTTAAGATGGCCCACATAGGACTTCTGCTTGACAACACCTGCCAAAGATATGCTTGTATGATGAAGAAATATATAAAGGGTGTAGAGTAATCTTGGTGCCTTACCAAAAGCAAACTAGGCATCTCACTTGATGACTTGCCCAGAATTTGGGGATCAGGTAACTTGAGTTGCATGTCTTCCTTCTAGTTTTGAAAGTGTTTGTTCTGGAGATTGCAAACATTACTTGAGCACTACAAGGAAAAGTGAAATAGAGTGGTTTGGGCTTAAGAACTTGATTATTTAAGAGGGCAGCAGACAAGCTGCAGAATAGGAATGGCATAGTCTGAGTGCTATCCCTCAAACAGCAAAATCTAATTGCTGGCTGGTGTGCAGAGCCAAGGAACACTATACTGAGTAAGGATGATTTAAAATCATGCTCCAAGAAGGGAAAAGTAAATTCTATGAACTCTGCCTGAGTTATAGGGGAAAAAAAAAAAACAGAGGGAACTAAGAGGCAAGCTGGCAGCAGGGATGCAGGAGGCAGGGAATGGAAGTGCCCTTTCAGATAGCATTCTGTTGTAAAAGCAGTAGGCCAATATGATCACATTGTTTTGTTAAAATAACTGACCTTGGAACTGAATCTTGTTTTGATCAAGAGCATCATATAAATCTAAGGTTATTTGGAATGATTATTTGTTTTTACAGCTAACAGATAGCTATCACATTTAAAAGAAAGTAATGACACTTTTCTCCATCTAGAAGATAATTACTGTAAGCGGCAAGCATCAAAGGTCAGTGTTGGCCCAAAATCTTTAAGATACTCTTAACTATTTCTAATTGTCAGGATATATCTCATACATAAGGGATGTAATTTTAAATGTAATTTAAAAAAAGTTGAGAGAAATCTTATAAAAGGTTTTAATGGCATTTAATCTAAACTTGGAGGCTCTCACACACATAATAACGTTTCACAGAGTGGTACTTATTCTGAAATAAGATTGAAAGCTGTGACATTTACAGGATTCAGGCAGTGAGCTAACAGAAAAAAATCAACAGAGGACACTGAATTCTATTCTCACATTAAAATGTGTGCATTCTGGAAGGCATGCCTGTAGTAGTGGCATTATGTTTCCCTGTGAATTGTCTGGCAATGGGATCTATACCAAATGCATACTTTACAAGTTTAATTATGTTCCCCCTAATTACTAGCTCTGTATTTTCAATATGGAACCTAAGTTTAAACAGCATTTTTCTTTATCATCTCCAGTATTAAAAATTCTGTCAATTCAGCGAAGCCTTTATTTTTCCAGCTCTAGTTCTGGCAAGTATGCTTAGCAATGCTGGTGCAGCCCCATTGTTTATAGATATGCTGCATACTTATAAATAAATAAAACAGCATTATCCTGGTACTTAATCCATCCATCCCCATACCCTCCAGAAATATCTTTGCTTACCCTTTTGTAGCTGTATTGGCTTTTTGCATTTGGCTTACAGTTTATAATCAATGCATTATTTGTCCAGAAAAAGCGTCTTTCTAGGAAGGATGCTGTAATACCATTATTTGTCCTTCATGGTACGTGTATGTAAGCCTCTCCTCCATCGCTATGTAGTATGTATCCAGTATTGCATTTGGATTTTTTCATTTGGGCTTTTTGTGTGTGGGGGGGAGTGGTAGGGGGGCCAAGAGGGGGTCAGACTTACTGCGGTAACTTCTCTTATCTCCAGATATTTCTGACAGATTTTGCATCCACCTAGAACCTTTCAAAGACTGTGGATTTACAGTGGTTATCTTTGCTCCCTCTGAGGGATAGCCTGGAACCTTAGCAGGCACTTTCTCCTTAGTTTTGTGGAGTCGTGTATAGGTTTTCCCGAGTGAGAACAGCAAAAAACATTGTTTTAAAATAAGTATCATAGGATAAGAAAAAGACAATGTGAGCTAAAGAACTGATATGAGGACACTTCTATATAGAACTGTATAAACTGCTGAGATTTAAATCTTGTATCAATGCTATGGCTAAGAATCACCTGTTCCAAGTAATGCGAAAGACAGTACTTCACATCATTACAAAAGTTACCTTAAAATACCTTATTTGGTTTCCTCCCTGCACTTTTCACTCTGAGAGGCTTCTTTCATTTCATCAGTTTTACCTTGGACTGGTTTGATGCATGTCATGCTGTTGATGCAGCTCCAGCAGCATTACTGGCTTGCCTCTACCTGGTAGTGACTTCTTCTCTTACTGCAGAGTTAAGCAGCTGTCCTCAATCAGTGTCTGTCTGGAGAGTGGTTCTTAAAAGAGTTTTAGGAATGTTATTCAGAGGGATGCTGTAACTGGAGAGAGGGAAAAAAAAGGCTAAAATTTAGTAGCACTTAATCAGCAACTGGAAAAAGAAAAAAGCAATATTGTTCTTATTTCTGTTGACCACCTTCATCTACAGCAAGGTGTTCCTTCATGGAGCATGTCAGAATATTACTTCCCTATTCTTTTGGGGAAGCAGTGCTTTTTATAATTCTCTTTTTTTTTCCGGTTGTTTTGAGAAAGATTATCAAAGGTTTCTTCTTACTATTCTTCTGTTTGTAATTTTTGATTTAAAAAGAAGTCCTGTACTATCATCTCATAGGCCAGTGATGGTCAATGCTTTCTAAATCCATGCTTTATAATATCTGCCATACTAGCAAAATCCATCTGAGAAAATGCCAGAATTGCAGAGGAGAAAACAAACTCTGTAAAATCTGAATGACACAGATTGACCACTCTAATGTAGCTTGCAAAGAGCTAAGAACTGGTTCTACGTGAAAGGGTATTTTGTCCGTAGAAGTGATGCAGAATTTTAGAAATTAAAGATGCAGTCTTTTTTAATTGCTGCTGAAGCATGTTTGCTCAGTTTTCTTTTCCCTCTTTATTTTAACAATTTCCGTGCAATGGGGTGTTCACTTCTTTAAACACAACTGCATAGCAAGTGATTCTTATGCAAGTCTGTTCCCTGATACTCTGTCTCCATTTCCTTTATCTAAACAGCCTGTGCTCTAGCTGTACCCTCTTGGGTTATGCTGCATTACAGAACTCCTCTTCCTCCTTTTTTTGTGTCCTTCAAATATTTTGGAGATAATTATCAAGACTCCCTCATTTGTTGCCTAGCCAAGATATGCAGTGTTTTTAGCTCTTTAATCTTTCCATATAAATTAATCTTACCAGGCTCCTTCTCATGTTTGTTGCTCAGCTTTCTTTGGTTTGTCTTTTTATTCTCCTCTTTCTTATACTTGGAAAGACAAAGGCTCTAGAGGATTAGTGAGAGCAGGTAATAGACTAGTTTGAGCCTTTATCACTAGTTACTCTACCTCTAGGCTCCCAGGATGATGGAAGCATGAACAGCATGGGTCATACTCTTTTTCTTCTGTAGGTGATATGAAGAGGGTCAAAAAGTCATCTCTAAAATTGCGTTGACATAGAAGGGACTGACAGTTTGAAGTAGAAAGATGCAATGAACATAAGGTGTTTTTTGAGGAGAGTTTGATTTAAAGTGTAGTCCCCCAGCTGTATTCTGGTTATGAAAACTTTAGGTTTATGACTTTATATAGCTTTTTATTTACTTGATGTAGTAACTCTTAGTCATTAAAAAAAAAAAACTTCAAACATACGAAGATCAAGGAGTAACTAGCAAAAAGAAGAGGATTGCTATAAATGTAAATGATAACCACTCTTAATCTAATGAGACTTGGTAGAACTTTCTTAGCACTGTACAGAAAAAAAGATCTGTGAATTATTGCCAGACATTTTATGTCAGACAATTAAAACTATTTAGAAAAGTTAGGTATCTGAAAACAGAATCAGAAAGCAGATCAGTCTAGGGAATTGTCCCATCTGGCAGCTCTCTGTAAAAGATTACTGTAAGCAAGGATGATCTTTTCTTTCCCCAAACTAATATATGCTTTTCCAATTTTAACAGCAGCCTTTTAAGATACTTGTGTTTGAGGTTCATTGCCCCAGTGGGTGAAAGCAGTGAGAACCAGTGAGAAAAGACTGATCTCAATGAATGGCCTAGCTTCAGACTGAAGCAAATAAATGCATTACTCTGCATTACTCTGTGTTTTCCAATAGGCTAAAATCTCTTAATCTCAGATTTTTCCTGGCATATTTTTTTTTCCCCAGAATGTCTTCTGACAGAATAAAACAGCAAATACCATAGGATTTAAAATGGTTTGGACCACCATTGCTTCCTTGTCTGTAACAGGCAGTCAGCCTTGTCTCTCTTGTAGATCGCTTTGAATGAAGACAGCTATTTAACGTCCATGTTTTCAATCTGTTGCCTGTAGATTCTGAAAGGTCTACTAGAGATGTATTAAGACCATTAACAATTGGCTTAAGTTTGTTAGATGGAGATCTGCGTGTCCAAAGGAAAATGTTTTAGGCGTTCACAAAAGCAAAAATGTTCTCAACAGCTACACATTTCCCTTGTGTTCCTAGCTCTTCTTGGATGTGCTGAGGAGACAATTGCTCTGTTCATTTTTCATCTGGTAACTTGCTTTTAGATTCTAAAAAGAATTAGCACTCATTTGATGAATTTAAGCTTCTTCCTTCAAATTCTTGCCCTTTTCCAAATCCTGTATTTCCTTTCTAGTACTTGAAAGAAGTATTTCAGATCTTACACTCATGTACACGCAGTCTTCCTCTGACAAGTTCACGTGTGATGCAGTACTTTACAAGCCCATCCGTGATATGATTTTAACTGTTGTGTTCCTCATTAAAGTATTAATATTATTTAACATAAACCACTAGATGCCATAGTTTGTTCCAAGCATTGGGAGAATATTTTGGGTAAAAACTTCATGGACATTAGATGTCGAGTATTTATTTATTATTTGAATAATCTTTGTAAATATTGCTTAACAAAAAATATTCAGGTTAGCAATGAGTTATTTGCAAGTACAAACTTTTTTTATTGACATGAAAAGTATTTTCAATAGAATTTACCATGTTTTAGCTTTCTGCAACCTATCTTCTTTTATAAGTCATCAGCGATTTTTTGACTACTGCATATGGAATAGAATGATCCTCTGTAGTAAGAAGCTGCCAGGTTAGATTCAGAATAATTTCAGCCATAAACCTTGGCTCCCATAAGAATGCATATGTTCATGCCTGAAGGTCCCTCTATTTAGGGGGAATAACTTACGAACTAGGGCAACAGTTGTTCGTTTGGGAGGAAAAAAAAAAGAGAGAAAGAGAACTGACAACTGGACAGCATGAATTGATACAGTTTCTCTGAAAGTGTGTAGTTAACTTCAAAGCAGTATTTTGAGACTTATTTTTCTTTGCCTTTTATACTTTCGATGGATATTCAGGGATGCATTACTTTTACTCTGCTCTAATAGTACAGAGGTGGTGTCATACATAGGGAACTGAAGAAATACAAAGATAGAAGCCTTACAAAAGAAATTTAAGCTGTTCTGTGCATTTCAAAGACCCAATTATAATGTATTTAACTAGTCTAATTGTTAGACAATTATTAGACAAACAAAGCTTATTCACCTGATGAAGGCAGTACTCAGGTGTATTAAAATAGCAAATAAGATAAAGTGTGGAGATAAGAATATTTTTGGACTCCTGACCCTTTTTCTTCTTCCCTTGAAAAAAAACCCAGCTTTTAGCAGTGACATTTTATAAAAAGAGTTGATTGCCTTCTATTCTTGTTTTCATATTGGTGGAAATCATGCTTAATTTTGGCCATAGTTGAATATTTTGGTTATTTCTGATGTCCATTTCATAGGCAAAAACATCACTATGTGTTAAGCAGTACATTTTCCCCAGGATGCTTCTGCTATGGCTGGCTCTTTAGCACATAATAGTGCTGCATTATGCTAAGTCACATGAGGAGCTTTAGCTATTGTGAAGAAGTTAGAGGACACTTGGGTTGTGACCCAGGATTTATGCTGTGGTTTGTAGTACTGCAAAAATGTTGCCCAGTGGTACCTGGTGCTCAAAAAGAAATATGTCCTGGAATGTGAATTCTGCTCTGAATTGAATAATACATTGCCGTTCTGAAAATTGGTTTTGCATGTCTCCTGTTAATATGATTATTCATAAATGAAAAGAGAACCAGAAAGCAGCTCTTTGATTCACCATGTTCCAAGGTGTTGAAATAATGCATCTTTAAAGGCTTGGTACAGTATTTTATTTCAGGCTTTTTCCTATTTTAAGTTGGAGTCTCTTCCAAAGAAGAGAAAGTTGGAATGACTCAGTGTTCATCCTTCTGGCCTTAATAAAAGCCTGGAGATGAATGCCTTTAAAGCAACAGCTAGAGTTAATACTGCCCCCCCCCCTTTTTTTGGGGGTGGGCGGAAGGGTAATTTCTTTAATGTAATTGTGGTGGTGAATTTCTTTGGATTAGTATTTACTGTTGTTTAACTATCCTTGATCTGGGAAGATCATGTTTTCAAAACATGATTTTCCCAGATCAAGGATAGTTAAGACAGTTGAGTCTGAAATACTGGCTGTTAATTAATTATATGAATGTATAAAGGGCTGCAAAGTGTTCTTGTGCTGTATGTAGGAAGAGTGCATATTTTTGTCTCCACAGAAATGGAAAAATGGATCAGCCAGCCAGTTTTGCTCTTCAGAGCGTTTGTACATTTTCTACTTAAAAATAGTAGGTCCTATGTTGAAACTGTATTAAACAAAAATAATGTTAATATCATAAAAACTCAGAGAGTAAATTAAGTGTTTAACAATCGGCTGATTTGTGTGTTTCCTGAAGAGAAGCTGTACGAAGACAGATGATAAAAGTTTAATTCAGACAGACTTGTAGCTGGTGTAAACAAAGGGTGATAGGAGAACACTGATGCTTCATTTCAAATCTTGTCCTTCTGTAATATGGCAGCAATAAAGTGAGATGTAATTTTTGCATTGGAATAGGATGATGTTTATTTTCTATCATATAAACTTGGCATCAGTGCAGGTGCATGGGCTAGGAAAGCAAAGCAAAAACCTGACTAAGCAATTAAAAAAGCCTTGTATAGACAAGGCCTAAAACTAGTTCCCTTCAGTTTGAATTTTTGTTGCTGTTACTGTTTCTATAGGATATTCCATATAAAAAGAGATACAAAAACAGGAACAAGGGGGATTTTATATCTGAGTAAAGAATGGAGATTCTAACAAGGTGGAACAAGAGCTGAGAAATTAAGAATCTGGTGTTTGGAAGAGCAGAAGGGTGCTTCCCGTTGGGATAAATCTATTAAAACAAAACACTCACTACAGACTGAAATCTATAAACAGTGTTTTAATGGTCTTTGTCTTCAAATCAAATTCCAATAAATTTGCAACTTTGCTTTGAATCCTGTTAAATGGATGTATTTATTGCCACGTAAGTAATCTGAGACCTGAATTGCAGAAATGAACTCTGCTTGGAGTCTCTTCTTTAGCATTAAAATTTAATTGGTAAAGTTTTAGGAAAAAATTCACTTTATAACCACTTAAATTTTATCTGAATGTGGAACTAAGCTTTTACATTGTGTTTTCATGGAGGAAAAGAGGAAAGAAGCTCTCAATGAAGTCCAGTACAGCACATGTTGAGATAATCTGACTTTAGCATGGCAAAATATGTCATTCACTGATACATTGTCAGGCAGCCAGGATTGTTTTATTCATATATTTCATCAACTATTTTTGATGAACACAAAATAAAAGCTCTAAAGTTCTTATTTAGTTTTTTTTTAATGATAGATCATATGAATTAAAACTTCATAAAGTAAATAACAGCATATTAATTTTGTAGCATGAAAAAACTAGCATTTTGCCTTACAAGCAAAATTTACATAAAAAGAAAGAGGGAGCGGGAAGGTAACATCAGAATAGTCGAAAAGATAATGTCATGCCTACTTAAGCTGTACTGTGCTCCATGAAAATTTGGAGATTTCAGAGAGTTAGCGGCAACAGTATACATTGAAATAGATTGCTGCAAGTTGGGTAACCATACTGATACAAATTTTAATCTGTGAATGCTTTTCAAATAACATAATTTTAATATTTATAACTTCAGTCTGAGGTTTTATTTTTACTGTCATAACTTTGTACTTGCAGTGAACTACAGATTAAAAAAAAGAGTAGGTGGATGAATAACTATTTACAAGTCACTTGACATCAGGCATGACAGTTTAATGTTAAAGAAGGTGCTCTACTTAAAATTACAGTTTGGAAAAAATGGTTGTAAAATTTGATGTTACAGTTAATGCACAGAATTACTACAATGTTGAATGTTTAGAAATTTCTTCTCAATCTTCATTGCATATATTTGGTAGCCCACACAATAGTAGTGTCTTTTTTTTTTTTTTTTTTTGGTAGAGAATCTATTTCTGTAGTTTTCTGCAAAATTAGGCAGGAAAGGCCCAATCCTACAAAGTCAAAGTAGCATGAGGAGCTCTACTTTCATGCATCCCTTCACAGTTCATTGACTTTACCAGGGCATCAGGACCGTGCAGATGAGAGAGACTTTCGGGGTTCTTATGTTCCAAAGTTGTGGTACTTCACATGAAAGTGGAAGAATGATGCAATTTAATGTCAAGGCTTGACGGTGTACCTGCTTCTGTATAGGCAGGGGATTTTTTTTTTTTTTTTTAATACTAGTATTTGTGTAGTGTATGCCATCATAATTATCTATTTGGCTTAAAACACTGTGATGAAAAGACAGTACTTCAGAACAAGAATTGGGCACATCTTTTTGGCATGATTGGTCAGGATCTCCAAAGCATATCGTGGGTAGAGTCACTGAATCAACAGCAGTTTCCTCTCCTCTTGAGCGTTTCTTGAGCTCGGTTTTCTTTTCCTGTTACGTTTTTGTGCGTGCTTTTGTTCCTGCTTTAGTTTTTCTTTATTCTTTATTTACATCACTAAGTTCATCTTGGATCGGTAGTAGAGCTGCTTTACCATGCTTTTCTTTACACAGATGCGGAGCCCTTTGTGTGCTTGCCTTCCAACTTTCATCCTGCCTTTTGTCTCTTTTGCATGGAAATTGATCCCTCGTATAGAACGCCGTCAAATTCGGCAAGTGCTCAAAGGATACCATTTCAGAGGTGGTGGAGAAAATCGGCAGACTCTGAAGGATGAGAAAGTCAGCTGCACGTTTCAACATGGCTGCTTAGCTAAAATGTTAAAGCTGGTGGCATGCAGCTAAATCCCTTTGTGCAGGCCATCTTAAGAATTTTGCAGCGTGAATAACTTCCAGCCCTCTGACTGTATGCAAGGCAAGGAAGCCTGAATAAGAGCATTGTGTTGCAAAAAACTTAACATGAAGCAGGACTAAAAGCCCAGTTTTGCTACTTATTTTGGACATTTCACATTCAAATCATGTCTAAAAGAAAGACGCTCATTATGACTCAGTTCCGTTAATTAGACGTAAATTACCGTCTTTAGTGCCTTTATACAAAAGAAGGTAACATGAATTCTGCAGGACTGGAGGATGCAGAAATTCTAATTAGATGAGAACATGCGCTAGGAAAGGGTAACTGAATACAAGGCCCCATTGAATTTCAGTATTTCACACTGAAGTGTGTGTGTCTGTGTGCGTGCACGCGTGTGCAAGAACTGTAGTCGGAATAATTAAAATCTCCACCTTTATGTTTTATACTAAGATGATTGGTGTGACTCCAAATGGTGTGATGAACAGATGTATTTCATCTAATAAAGACTGTATCTATAATTACAGAAAGCTTTAAGCAATCATTTTTTTAAAAAAAAAAAAAAGGAGATAAACTTTTAATTCTTTGAAATTCAAAGAACCCAAATGCTCCCTTACTTTATGTAGTCCTGGGATAGTCATGAGCTTCTCATAAGATTTAGTATGTCTATATCAAGTATATGGCTAAAATAATATTGTGCATCTTGCATATTATCTGGCATAATTTGTCCTTAGAATTCTATGTTAAAAGTAGAAATATAAAAGCACTGAAGAACTAAATATATGCATCTCTATTCGAGGATAGGTAATAATTTTTAAACTAATGGTCCTGCCCCCTGTGTTCAATGTTGTTTTTTCCATTGCTTGCAAAATGAATCATCTGCAAAATGTGTAAGTTAAAATGGTACAGTCCACTAAAAAGGGTTTCTAAAAAGCATTGTGCATTTTCTTTGTCTGCTGCTTTAAATTCTGACCTTAAAGAATTATTTTATTTAGTGTAAACATGGGAATGCTTCTTGTCTACCTTAATAATGGATAACAATAACCACAATCTTCTTTGCTAGGAGTTTGTCTAATGGTATCTCAACAAACCTCTGTTTTGTGCACTAAACAGTCTTTGTAGTTTTCCCCCCCCCCCATCCTGAATTCAGTCATAGTGCATTTAGTAGTGTAACATCTAAATGATCAAAGATAAGACAATGGAATAGTCATTCTGGAGAGTCTAGAAGAAATAAGAATATTTAAAGTAGCTTTGAATTTGTTTTTGAATGTTGGTTTCTAATGCAGAAAAGTCAGTTGTGCAGAAATAATATGAAATAGAGTAAGTTTATTCCTGGAAAAGGGACATGGTGAGTATTTTGTTTATTTCTGCGTTGTTAACTGTCTCACTATTCGGTGGTTAGTTTTTAGGGCCAAACATTGACTCCCTTTGTAATTTGCTTTTATGTTATTTCTCTAAGAGTAGTTTTCTGTTATGATAATCATGTTATTAGGTAACTAGGCTGGATATAGGGAAAGAAATTGGAATTTGTTGCCTTGCCTGATTTTTAGATTTTGTCTGTTCAGCAAATGGCCATTAAAACATCAGGAAGTAGAACAGTAGGTTGCTCAACACTGTTGAAAATCCAACATAGCAAAGGAAGGTAAGGGGAGGCCATACGAGGACTTGTAAGGAAATGTGAATGAAATGTAAAGTTGTAGGCTTTCTTGAAACAATAGGAGAGAGTGTAAAATCTATAATGAAATGATCATTTTGGACAACTGACATCTTATTTATTATGTAAGAAGAGATTGCAGAGGAACACTGTATTCTTCATTATAACAGTCTTTTTTTATTAAATGTAGTCAGTGTAAATCATTAATGTCCTATTGGTCATCTGTTAGTTACAGGATGCACGATACTGTATTTGTTCATGCAGATGGCAGGGCATAATTGTTACCATTACAGGTCATTTCTGAATGCAGAAAGAATAGTAGGTACTTACTTTACTAACAGTTTTTTGTGTAAGTAGTATTGAATGTTTCATATATCTAGTTTATAAGAATGTTTTGTACAAAATGGCAAGTTCTTCTCTCATAACTGAGAGTAGCTCAGATGAGCTGCCAACTGAGAGTAACTTCATAGATGTTACTGGTGTGATTGTTGTTTAGCTGGCCAGATTTCTGCACTGATTGCTTATAGTAAATCAATTTAGTGTGTAGGCCATTTAGTGAAATGCTAATTAAATAAGAACTCTTATGAACTATATAAATCATTGGAGAAGCAAACCCTGAAGCAGGCCTAGGAATCTTGCTGTAACAGCTCAGGTACCTGCCTCCTGCATCCCCGCTACTCTAATGTATTAGAGTACATAAGTTAATTAGTTACTTGGCTTGTGTCTGTGGAAGGACCAGCCTGTTAACTTATACCAGTGTCTGGGCATGTGTGTTTCTCTCTCTCCTGTTAATCAGTGGAAAAAAGACTTTAAATGGGGTGGAGTCAAAGTTACTAAAAATAGGAAGAGAAGAAATGAAGAAGTATTCAGAAATATGATTTCTCTTAAAAGATTTTGAAAGAAGCCTCTCCTTCCCAACAGCAGATCTTCTGCGATTAAATATTTGTTAAAAATAAATATATAGTATATGATCACTTCTACCAGCTTTTCTTAAGGGCTCAGCCTCCAGCTGCTAATGATACTCTTTTCTGCCTGTGTGCATTTCTTACCTGCAAGAAGGTAAGAAGGGAACTGCCTTGTTCCAGTTGTGCAAATTCATGTTCTGTTTGGCTATTTGGGCCTTTTGAGAGAAAAGGTATATATTCAATAGCTTAGACATGGATATATAAGATCTTGTCAACACAGAGGGAAGAAATATATACAGAAGTTCAGACAGTTAGAAAACCTTTTGTCTCCTTCACATCATATTTGATTTATCTGTAAAATCACAAGTCACCTTTTCCCACCTTTAAAGGGTAGGTTTATGTGAACTGGGAATTTTATGCCAAATTCTTTAGTCTGACTAGCTTTTCTGCCATCTCTGTAACACTGCAAGGTAGTACCAAGAGTGAAGCGGAGGCTCTTCATGCAAGCGTGCTGTAGTACTCCTTGAGGAAGTGTTTTGAAAGAATGCAGTTGCTTCCTAACCTGTCTGTAGTGCACTTACTAGCATGTACTTGGTGGCATGACAGAAGTATTTTTCCAATTCTTGTATTTTAATGGTATCGTTTATAGGTTATAGAAAATGAGGAAAAGTTAAAGCAGTCAACCATCTGTCTCTGTGAGACTGCAAGATTGAGCACTGGTATGTTGGGCCCTCTTACTGGAAGGGAAAGGGAGACAGAACATCTTGCCATTTCTTGAGAATGAAGTTAGAGGCATAGTTAAATAGTAGTGCAATGCTCCTAGATGCACAATGAAGCCGAGCACATCTTAGACTAAACACAATCAGAACCTAGTAGAGCATATTTTTATCTGACTATTGCTCTGAGAGTTGCTTTGTGATCTTTCTTTTCCAGCATTGGTTTCCTCCTGCTTCTAACTGGCACGTACTTGCACGTATTAGGCCTTATGTGCTTGCTTTGCAATCTTCTACTATTATTTCTATAGCTATTTCATACTTAGCTCATCACAGTTTTCTTCAATGGCCTATTAAAGCTTTCCTCCAGATTCTTCCTGCTCAGTTGGGAACTGTTCAACAATTTATGGGAAGCTTTTTGTTTGTGCCTGTCAACTGCAACACAAACTAGAGAAGTCGTTACTCCTTGTCAAGCGACAGTGCTAATTGCAACCCACATTGGGTATATTGTTAGGGCCCTTTCAGATCCGGTGGTGGGGGTGTTTGCCAGGTCAGCTGGTATCCATTCAAGGTCAGGAATTGTCTACAAGTCTCTGAGGGGCAAGTGTATAGAAATCCAGCTATAGTTCCCTGGAAGGGCTATGTCAGATCAGAGATTGTTGAAAGACCAGTCACCCTTAGAAAGTAATTCCAATCTAGAATATTTACCTGCAGGCAGTCTCAACCTCAGAATTGTAAACAAATATATCAGTAATTTTTCCCTCTGGGTATCTGTATGTATAAACCATTCCTGATCTGTACTGACTCACTCTTCCTTTTTCAGAGACACTGCCTGAAAACAGGCTCTTGTTTTAGTCTGTGTAACCTTATTAAGCACAAATCTGTTCAAGTGTAGGAAAATATATAAAAAATATTTGTGCCTCCTTGCAGATGGTTGTTCGTTGACTTTGTGGAAATACTTATAAATACTCTAGGCCATTTAACAATATTCACAGCATTAGTGGGGTCAGGAGATTTCTTATGACTTGAATTGCTTTTCTTTTGTTATCGATAGGCATCCTGTTTATGTGGTAGATCACACCAAAGCGCTTTCATTCATGATTTAAATATGCCCTGCTTCCTGCCTTCTAACATGCAAGTTAAAATGTATGAAAGATTCAGAAACTCACTTCAGACATGTTTCACAAATCTGTTTTTGTTCAATACAAGCACATCAGATGTATTAGAGAAGTGGTATTGCCTAGGGATTGAGCCCTCCCCAGATACAGAACCAGTTGATCTTTGACTTAATTTGCGCTCTAGCCTTGGTCAAAGCTTTTGACATTGTATGTTTGTCTGTCCATAGCTGCAAAGTAAGAATACTTGTCCACCTGCCAATGTTATTGTGAAGCTTTTAAAGTGACCAAAAGAAGGATCTGTGCCCCCAAAGTTGCATTGTTTTTGAGCTATGCCTAATGAAAGATGCAGCTACTTCATAAGAACGTTGTCTTTCCTTGTTAGGCAAGTAAGTTGTCTAGGCTTCTGCTGTCTCTAGCGAAGAGCGAGATGCCTTTAGGTGACAGTTTAACCAGTTTGTCTTAGCTCTTTAGGAAGGCAGTTTGTTTTTCGACTGAGTAGAGAAAGTGCCCAGATGATTGGGCATTTTGGGGATCACTAAAGTTGGTCAAAATAAAGTCCACTCCTTTCAGCTAGTCAAGGTTGTTTTTAAAATGTTTATATTTATTGGAATAACTGAGTGGAAGATGAGATGAAAAATACACCATGTACGTTCTGGAAGACTAGTCCTTTGGAGGATCGGCTGAAGAAACAAGCCTTTTCGTTTGTCTGTTGCCAGTGAATATTTGCAGAAAAAGTTCACCTTTCACTAGTTCAGCATAATTGTCATAGAAGTATCTCATCATGGTTATTAATAGATTACTGTAACTGATTTCAATATTTAGGAACCAAGGTATTTATTACCATAGCTGTTGTTGTTAGTAACTGGTCTCTGCTCCATTGCCCCTGTTTCCATCCTAAGTATTGGAATGCTCTAAAATGTCTCTTAAATTATAAATTAGAGAGGTTTTTGGCCGTTTATTTTCTTTTATGGTTTTATTGATGAAGAACGTGCATGTGTAGAGGTTTGTATTGTTTTGAATTAGCTGAGCTACTTTGAAATTGCACCTTTAGTTAATTTTTACTTAGATTTAATTTATGGAGATTGAATTTATCTTAAATCAATTTAGTACGGAACGTTAGGCATGGTATAAATGAAGGCCACCAGTTACAGTCAAAGTGATCCACGTTAAGAATTTGTTCTCATAAAAGGATTTTCAGAAAGGACTGATATGTATGTAAGGCTGTATTTTAAAAAACTTTTTGCAAATCTATGCTTTCTTGGAGCTTGAAATGTTCCCATGACAGCATGACAATGCTTTTAGATTAGCTCAGTCAGAAGTTAAACATACGTATTTTTTTTCTTTTTTAATGTATGAGTAGACTCATCCAGTTTTTACATGTTAAATTGTAGCAGATAAATACGTATTGATCCTCAGAAAGAGGATCTTCAAATAAAATAGATAAAATAGACAATATTTGAGTCTGTTTTATTCTTCTGTCTTCAGCTGTTTCAATTTCTTAAACTCCTCTTAAGCAAAGAGAATATAACTTTACATACACACGTGAAGAGAAGGGTATAAATATCTGTATCAGTGCATATTTGTTAATGTGTTTAGTATATTTCTATGTATACAGAAAGCACAAATGTCCCAAGATTTAGAAGCTGTTGCTTTGTGTTCTGAATAAATATTGCAGTTTTTTTCTGTATCCCCAAATATTAATAATCGCAATCCTATTAAGCTGTAATTCTAAGAACATGCTTGTTGGCAGTCCTTTTTGATTTACGTAAGATTCTCGCATGTATCTAGTACTTGTCTCTGCTGGACAAAGGCCAAAAAAAAAAAATATTTTTAAATGAACACAAGCTTTTATGGAAAGGTCTCAGATCGTGGGCAGTTTTTCATTCTTCCATTCAGCTCTCAAATGAAAATTGAGCTTTTAATATCAATTCAGGTGCTATCTTTGAAAATCTAGGTTTTTCAGCTATGTTATTAGTGACCTTTGACTCTTTAACAGAAAATTTTTAAAGGCAGAACTCGACTACTTTGGACTAAAAGTAGTGATAGCCTGTATATTTTGAAATGATTAAATATTGAAATGATATTTGAATACAAGATTCCTGTCGATCAAATTTGAATGACTCTTATGTGAGAGCTGAAGTTGTTCCAACATCCTCACAGTCAACCAGATCTTTTCTATGTGAAGTGTACTTAGCTGTATCTTCAGATGAAAAATAAGTTGTCAAATTTGATATTATGAATATTGTATTAGAAAAAAATTTAATTGTTAATGTATAGTGTGTTTGACATTTCTAGGTTTAAGCAGTGATTTACACCAACTACATGAATGAGATAGACACGCCTATAATTTGGAAGTAGGTAATAGTTAGACTGTTGATAGAACTAGCATTCCTGTTGCTTCGGTTAGCTTGTTGTTATGCAGTGTCATAGTCTGTAATATTTATTACACATCAGGACTCCCATTTGGCTTTTCTCTTCCCCGTGTACATGTTTTTTGTAGGCTAGAGCTTTGTCGCTGTTCTCCTCTGTACAGCATGGCTTTGAGCATGTGAGTGGGAGTAGAGCAGAGCTGATACGAAGTAATTCCAGCAAATTTCTCTTTGCCGCTGTGGCACAGTCCCGCAACAGGAGCATGGTCTCGTTTTGCATGTTCTAGTTCTTCGCTACAGAAAAGGGAATTTAACTGGAGAACGTGAAGGAAGGATGTAGTACACAGATTAAAAAGAGAAGGAGGGAAATGAGCTAGAAAAAATAATGCTCAAATATAATATTAAAGAGTCTGCTTTGGTGTTTTTGAAGTGATTTTTGTTATCTTGGATGCAGATGCACTAAATAAAGCTGATAAAGTCACTTAAAGCTACCTTTTAACTTGCATTTCCTACTAAATTCTTTCCTCTACTAGATTCCACCAGAGAAACAGTAGGAACATGAATATCAACTAAAGCTATAAAACTAATCTTAGCAACAGTAGTGCAAAACATCAGTACACTAACTAAGGTATGAATACTGTGATGCGGTAACACTTCAAAACTGCATATCCACAAAGAATATACATATGTCCAGTCTGAAGCACATAACCAGCCTCGCTGACCTTTACTGAAGGTATTTGTATTAATACAAAAATGATTTTTCCTAGTTTAATTTTTGCTTTCCAGGCAATCAGGGAAACAGTATTTTTGGTTGTGTGTTATAATACTGTGTACGTTCACATTATTCCTGTGATTCTGACTTCATTTGTTAAGGGTGAAGGTTTGGCTTTGACAGAAGACTTGGAAGTAACTGGATTTAGAACTTTATCCATAAAATATATAAAGCTTAATACTAAGGTCTAAAGGAATGAAATTCTTATAAAACAGTGTAATGGAAACAAGTGTATTCTCAAGAGAATGAGGAGACCTGTTTTACTAAGTGTAATAAAGGCTTCAATATGTTAGTTTATAAATATTTGTTTAGGCACTAATTTTGTGAAATTCAGTAAATTGACTGATTACTGCTGTTATGGAAAGCATGCAGAGGTTTATAATCCGGATGTTAATATATGTGCAGAGGTTCAGTCTATTCTATGAGAAGGGAAGAAGGAAAATATTCCTGGTTCCAGATAGCTATGTCCTATCTTCTTGTTGTTAGCTGCTTCACTGTATGGGAACCTGGTAGGTGGGCCAGTAATAACTCTGATATTTGACATTCCATATAGATCTGCTACGTGGAACACAATGTTACAGATAAAAGGTTTGTGAAACTGACCTTTTATAAGTGCTATAAACTGATGATACAGTAGACTTTGATCTTGGGCAGAGGGAAAGGTCTCTGAAAGTAGCTAACCACTAATTTGCTGTTTCCCAGCTTTGCTATGATGAAATAATTTTAATAGACATGTGGTATGGCATGAGAACAATGGAGTGAATCAGCTGTCAGTAAAAGAATGTTATCTTTTCAGATGTACCTGGCTATAAATAGATATGGTAGAAGATCATAATTACACTTATCTTAAAAGTGGCATTAGAACTTACAAATCTTTCTGGGAGTCAAGAGATAGCTTGTGTGTGTGTGTGGTTCTGGTATTTTTGAGTTAGATGTGGCAAAGCATTAACAGACTCGCTAAAACTTCCTTTAGCAAGGGCATACATTACAATTATAAGATCTGTGGACATTTAGTAAAATGTATTTTTTTCTAAAAAAGAAAATCTCCTGGCCTAATTCTGAGCAACATTTGAAAGCGTTCTCTAAAATAAAACACCACCATAGGTGTGGCTGGGCATCAAACCTTAAAAGTGGGTTTGATGCAGGACTGTATGCAAATATCAAGTCTGTTAGTCCTCTAGTTGCTCTGCCTGTGTGTTAGAATGTGCAACACTGAAAAGGACACTTGCTGCCTGTGTGAATCTCAAGTAATGCTTTTTTGGTTTATTTACAAAATAGAAATAAATGAAGAACATTCTAGAGTGTATTCTGCCTCATGCATCATCATCAAAACATATTCCTATGTTTTTTAAGACTGGTCTTTATTGTTGGGATCAATGTGCATAATAGTGATAGCACAACTTGACTATTTAGTTCCCAGAAACTTCATAGTGGGAATCATGATACTGTGAGTATTTTTACAAAAATCACCTAGCAGATCTTAGAGGACCTTTCTGTGGGAGACAAAGCTTTCACTCTACCACTGATGTTCCCCTGATCTTGGAATCTTGGAATGCTGGAATTTTAGTTTTACTGAGTGGAAAAAAAAAAAAAACATATATTATATATATAGGGTTGTGGGTTAGGTTTAGCTCAGTTAGTTAGAGCGTGGTGCTAATAATGCCAAGGTCGTGAGTTCGATTCCTGTACAGGCCACTTGTTTGAGGGTTGGACTAGATCTCAAGAGGTCCCTTCCAACCTTACCAATTCAGTGATTATATAAATATGTATATATGTGTGTGTGTGCATATATATATATATATATAGTATGTCTATATGTGTATATATACTATGTATATGTATATACATATAAAAACAAAAAAATACTTGAATTGTCCTCTCCTGTATGCTTTCAGGTATACAAGGTAGCTACACAAAGGGAATAGTTTGAAGGAATAAGCCACTTATACATGGAGTATATCAGTTTTCTTGTCAAAGAAATTTTAAATTATGTATCAAAGAGGCATTTTCAATCTGTCAGATTGGTCCAGTCTGGGAAAGAGTTTTCAGTGTTTTCAGGTTCATAGTGTTGGACTTCTTTAAGACAGTAGAGGCAGATTTGCATTCTAGATAATAGCAGTACACACTATGCACCCCTCCTATGTTTGGATTATTGGCAGATCAAAGACTGCACTTCAGAAAGAATGACCAAGCACTGGTCATTAGAATGCCGTAGTCATAAGTGTTTAATCTAAATTCCTTGGATTTTTGGCTTGTACCGATGAAAAAGCTGGGATACTGGTAGTGTTTGTTTCAAGTACAGACTCCTGACATTGTAGACATACAAAAAGGGACTTGTCAGTGTCAGCCAGTTAGGTAAGCTTCATGTTATGAGTATAAAGTAGTGTAGCCAATATGGATAATCATATGTTCCATTTATGGCATATCTTTTTAAGAAGGCATATATGCTGGCGTATACTGAAGCTTTATCAGAAGAGCATGCACCATGGATTGAGCCTTGGAAGAGTTAATGCCATCCAGAGTCATGGTGGCAGTTGACTTAGGCTTTATAAGAGGGGATAAGATTTCCAACCTTGCTGGAATTGCTAGGTCTCTAGCTCAGAGAGGTATTCTGCCTTCCAGACACTTGGCCTGCTCTGGATGTGCCTAGGCCACAGAAGCCTGAAAAAAAATCTGTATTTTAGCATCAAAATAGTAGGCTTTTTAGCAGTTCCTAACAGAGTGGTGTTCAGTTAATACGTTTTTTTTTCCATTTGGTGGTAAGACACATGGACCAAAATTAAAAGAGAATGATCTTAATGTTCCTTTATTGCTTAGACAGATCTGATTTGGGAACTGCCAGCAGCAGTTGATCCCGTCAGGTTGTGTTGCATCATTTGACCCAAGTTTTCTGCTGCTGCCAGTCATGCTTCTGAAAAGGCAGCAATCATCTACTAAAGATATGCAGTTTTACTTGAAGAATTTGAGAGATCTTCTAAGGTGTGGTGGTGGTGCTGATTATTCAAACATCCCTTTGTAACATACATATTGTCCATCTGCTCTATAACCTTTCAGAACAGACTAGGAAAGCAAAGAGTTAACATGCATCTTTATATAGCCTTATTCTCTCCCTCCTTTTCAATCAACTATACAGACAAAAGCAAAGAGCAGCATGAAAGAAGAGGAGGTTATGATGTGGAAAATTATCAATTTTTCCCTGTTCATCGCCTCTTCACCCATCGTACTGTCAGTCAGAACTGAATGTGGATATATCATGCACAATTTTTGGTGTACTCGCAGAATTTGAAAGTGGGCATATAAAAGTCAGCAGTCCATGAAATCAGGAAATGTACAAACATTCATGAAAGCAGATGACTTATGGCAGGGGTAGGACTTCGATCTTTTCTATGAAAAAAGGATACAACTACCGAAGTCTCTTCGCAGAATGCGGTTGGTATCATGTCTGTCCAACGGGAGACTAAGATGTGGCGAGAGGGAGCCAGAATCCTTGCAGCATATGTATTTAGGCATGCATTTTCATTCTATCCAGCTAGAGCTAAATGAATTAAGAGTACTTATTCAAGGACTGATGGGGACATGTGGCAGTGTGTATCTAAAGCCAGTAGTTACTACTGTTGTCATGGCATCCTCTGATGTAGTTCTGAATTACATTATCAAGGAAAAGTACTGCAAATTGGAAAAGATACTTGCACGTGATGCACATATTAGTATGGCATAGAAGAGGTCCCTTCAAGCCAAGTGCTACTTCATGGTAATGGCGTTCGTTCCCTTGGAGGTTAAAGGAAGAAAAAAGTTACAAGCATAGCCTACCTTCTTACAAAGCCAGGATAAGATAGATAGAGTTCAAAATGGAAGTTACAGATTATGGAGTTGCAAAAGGAACTCAGTAACTGGAACAGAAAGGATTCTGTGTTCATTCCATAATCTCTTTAAAAAGAAAACTTTAACTGAAATTCTTTTTCATTCATATCCTCAGTTACAGTGGGATAGAAGCTGTTATTTGCATAGTTACAGTTTAAATGCCTCTAGCCACTTTATGGCTCTGGTATCCCAAAGCAAATTTCTGAATTTCTTTCTATCGTTTGGAAGGAGTCAATCAGAAGACCACTCAGTTAAATGGCAAGAGTCCCCAGTTTAGCTCCAGTGGCATTGCACAAGCTAGTGCAGACACTGCTTGCTTTATTTTTCTGTCTGGTCACAGACTGCTTTTGTAAGAGTTTGTTTGCCAGCTCTATTGGCTTTCCATAATCATCCTAAAAGCAGAATCATTTCTCTGCAGTTACTAATCATCAGATTCATAACAGACTAATTGCAATTAAAATCCCCCGTTCACAAGTGTCTCGTGTCAGGAGAAGCTAATGTGAGGCTTAGAAAGTTAACACCCATTATTACTGAACCACTTGATATCTGTGAGTTTAAGTTCCGTAGGTAGAAAAGTTTAACACTTTGGTGATGCTAAACCTTCAAAGTGAGCAAACTTCGGTCTCATTTGCTGGAGCTACCATGTGTTGCGTTCGCTGGGGACAAAGGCTGCCCTGAAGTTACACGAAATGCTGTGGGCAGAGCAGAGCTAGAGCTCTGCCTCAGCCAGCCAGTGCTGTTGCCAGCATTCTTTGCATACCCATCCCGGGGAGGCCCTCCTCCCTAAACTCTACATGAAAGAGCAGACTAAAAGCCTTAGAAAGTGCATCCAGCTTTTTGTTTCCTTTGTCATCAATACAGTGTGTTCTGGTGTCTCCAAGACAACCATGTCTAAAAGGCTGTCTGCATCTTTTACTGCTGCTCTGTAGTGAGCTTACTGAGATTGGCTGTGAAGGCCATTCTCCAATCTTTTTTAATCTGTAAGTTTTCAAGGTAGCATGTAAGTACTTCTCCTGCTTGTTTGGGCTTAGGTTTATTGCCAGAACTGAGCTTTGCTTTTATCAGTTTTACAGACATTGTTTCTAAATGTCTCAACTCATCATTCTCTGAATATTTGTTAGGATATTCCCATTAATGCTTATTAGCATGTTAGTATGTAGGACTTACAGCATAGGCTTTCTTGGCAATTCAGGCCTATTCAACATCTGATAATAGATGTTCTCCTATCACAAAATAAAGATATACTGAATCTTATGTTCTGCTTGCTTGGTTGCTCATGTGTACCTTTTTCTTAAATGATTGCTAATTGCAAAATAAGTATAGATAGTCAAAATACTTACAATTTTAGGATTTCTGTAAATTGTCAGTAACAGGTTTCATATTTGAGGGGAAGAAAATAATTAACAATATGTATTCTCTGAGCGGCAACATCAGAATCCTTTTCCAATGCTAATCTACCCTTCGAGCTGTGCCCTCTATAGCCCTTTCTATGTAAGGTACTTCTCTGCCACTTGCTCAGAGAACTAGTGCTGAGCAGTGGTTTCAAGCACGGTACACCTTGTCTTCTCGGAGGTCAGGGGCTTTGGGCATTACAGTTGCTCTGTTTTCCTACAATTATCTCTAGCAGAAGTTAGATCTAGTTTCTTACAGCTGAAGTCACTGAACCAAATCATCCTTCTGGTTGGAAGATTCCAGGCAGTAGAAATGCTGTCGTAGGCCCTTTCCAGTTCTTTAGGATGTAGTCTTGCAGTTTTCATATGTATCAAACTCTTAAAATCAGTAAGAGTGTATAGTGTAGAGAGGTTTGTGGTATCTATTTGTTTCTCTTTAGCATTTTCTCCACAAATACAGTGACCTTACTTTGAAAAACCTGGTCTTTGATTTTTGGTGTTTATGTCTTAAGTAGCAATTTGTGATACTTATCAAATGAAATCACAAATTAAAAATGCTTTATTTCTGTTTCTGTTAGCAGTTTCTTCATTTTTTTTAATCTTATGTCTTATTTGAAGAAGTATAAATAGTACCAAGATTCCTTTAACACTTCCAGGTTTTGTTTTACCTTTATGGTTGTGTGGGGTGCATGTGTGGTTTTTTTTGTTTTTTTTTTGAAAACAACATTAACTCAAATAGGCAGTAGACACTGTCCAATAATTTTAAGAGCAGTGCAATGAAAAATGCCCAGAAGTCTGGGGAAGTTTTGTGTAAGGTTTTACAGGTTTTTAGAATTTTATCTAACTTGTAAGAAGATAAGGTTGATTTGATTGGGCTTACCGTATTAACAAAGTATGGCTGGTTGTTTCCATTAGAACAGGCTTTTCAGGTCTAGCTTAAGTTCACCCTGATGTCGTGGCTGCCCTGCTTAGTAGTTCTGATGCATGCTAAATCATTTGTTTCATGTGTATATAATGTTTTTAGTAAATTGCTAATGTGAGCATAGAGTTACATAATTTTAAAGACCTTGAAACTATAATTGGTTTTAATCTACTGTGCATTATCAAAATAACCTAAAAGGAAAAACAAAGGCTTTTTTCTCTGAGTTGTTGTTGTTAGTTGCACTTTAATAATATAGGATTGTTTTCTGTGTTTTATGTTAAATGAGCATTTTTGTTTTGAAAGGTTGATCGTTCCTCTCTGTAAATAGTTCAGTATTAACCAAAGTCACCTTCCTATTCTTTGAAGAATGTAATATTTTAATGTTGACTTTTTTCATATGACAGTCTTAGCCGTTTTGATGAAAATAGTGGTTTTACCTAGACAGGGCTTTGGTGGGGGGAAGGGGATAAAATGATAGCTCAGTGTTATTACTGAAATTCTCCCTTGTCATCAGCTATGTTGTGATTCTTACGAAATGTGGCAGGAGTCTAACACAAACTAAATAAGTGGCCCATAAATATTTTTTTAAAAAAAATCTGCATTTATATTGCTGCTGTTAATGTTGGCTAGCAGGCACTATCTCTTAAGTTCTGTCAAGTTATAATAAAACCCCTTTTCAGCAATTTATAACTTCCTTTAACTTGCTGTGAAAATTTTTAGCCTATGAGATTTTTTTTCCGCATGAAGTCTGCATAGCATTGTGTTTCCCTAGGGAGACTAGGGCAAATACCTGTTTAAGCTTGCTGAATACTGAGTGTTGGAGAGAGGGATTTGTTTGCCTGTCTTTTTTGTTTGGTTTTGGACAGTGTGCTTAATAGTGTTGCTGAACATGTTGAATGGAATAACGGGAGAGCGAGAAAGACTAAAAATGCAGAAATGTGTCACATGCGGCAGAGCAGTTGGCAAAGCTCCTGAAGAAACAGGTCTAGAAGTGGGTCTTGTTTCCCCAGACACCACTCAAGGACGACTGCTTTTATAGCCCTCACTGCCCGCGGCAACCTGGAGAGAATTACTGCCCCTCCTAGTCAAAAGCCGCGTGCCCGGCACACCAAATAGTTGCTAAACAATTTGCTGCCCGTGATATTTTGTTGACCTCTGTGACCCCCGTGCTGTGCAGCAGCTTCAGTGGAAAACTCACGGCTGAAACATTTTTGTGTCATTTGATATTTTTCCTTGGGGTTATATGTTTGTATGTCCAAGCATACGTTCCTTTTCTGAGGAAAGGCTGAGATTAGTTCTCTTCTCTGGAAAGGGAAAGACCTGTGAAGATTACAGGAAGAGCAGAAATTTCTTGTCATTTGTATGTGTAGAGGAATTACTTTGATTTGATTAGGGGGGGGCCATTCCTAAGGGTCACACAGTAAATCAGCTTTAACAGGGGCAGGGATAGGCAGTGTGTTAAGTTTTGTCCTTTACTGGACAGTTTTTACTTCATTAGGTCATGTTCTGTAGTAGATGCGTATGGAGACCCTAGAAGATCTTCTTTTCTGGTGACTTTATTGTCAGTGGTAATGAAAGAAAATAGTGAAATTATTTTCACGTGTGTACAAATATTTATCAGCAGATGAGTAAAATAGACTTGACTGTTGGTCCAGTAAGTACCATTTTAGGAGACAAATGCACCTTTTAAAATCTTACTGAATTTAATTTTGGAAGGTAACAATATTTTACAGCACTACACTAAACAGTATCAAAACTATACAGAGTTTTGATGAGCCAGCCCTATAACTCAAAGGTATATATGCTTGTTGAGTAGGCCTTGTAAATGTATTTCAGGCTCAGAGAAAGAAAGCATAGAACAAAGCCTTCTTTTGTACAGTCATAAAAAAAAGCAGGTGTCAGCCTTCTTGGGTTTATAACCCCAACTAAGAAGCTAAAAAGGTATGAAATCTTGATTAATGAAGATTTTTGAATTAAAAAGTACTGCCTGACTGAAAAGACATATAGGAACATTTTAATACTCTGTTTTCCATTCTGGTCATTGAGTACCATGGACTCAGTTATGCGTTTGGCCTGATGAGGTTACAGAAAGAAAATGTTCCTATTTGGCAAGAGAGGAAAAGTCTACCTGAATCATTCATTCATACATACATACATATTTATTAAATACATGGGATATAGTTTACTATACCTAATCCAGCTTAAATTGCTGTGGCTTTTGGGGACAATGTTTGAGAGAGGAATTTCTTTTTTATCACTTGTTCATGCTTACTCAATTTTCCTTTCCAGTTGTTCATGTACAGACCTTTGCTAGGTTTAGCCCTATATGGACTCAGGAATGTAGTAAAAATTGAGTATATAATAAAGTATGAAAACAGATGTCCCTCTGACTTGTTTTGCGTCCAAGTATTTATACATACACATATATATACATACATACCTAATAAAATTGCACAGCCCTCAGGTGGATGGACTAAGCACCAATAAAACGTGTTACCTTCCCATGTTGCACATTCATAGGCAGTTCATGTGGGATTAACTCTATGGTTGGAAGTGGTAATGCACTGCTTTACAGTGTCACAATTTCTTTATGCTGATAAGGCTTCAATTCTGATAAACCCACGAGCACTGGAAAGAAGAGGTGCCTGGACGGCAGTAGAACACTCAGTTTGGAGTTGCTTTCCCCCAGGTCCCTCTGTGCAGCTGGCTGGCAGAATAAGGATCTGAAGGGGCTCCAGAAGATCAGTAGGGTCAAAGGGAGTAGTGTCTGCTTCAGCACTGTTTCCTGACTCCTTTGTGGAAGTGTTTTGAATGTAGATGTTCACTGTCTGTTAGAATGCCTGTAGAACTGTTATCTTATTCCTTTATTAAGATAGCGTGTTAAGTTCACTCATCATCTAGCATTATGTAAGAATCTATCTAGTTGTGATGGGGAAGAAGCAGCTGATGGAATAGTGCAAAGAAGTGATGTTTCCCTTGTTCTATCTCCTAGACTACCATGCATTAAACTATCCTTTGTGAGGAAGGCCCTTTCCCTAAAGCATTACTGCTTCTCTTGACTTTTCCTCCCTTGATCAAGTTTTTGGGAAGACTATTTGACTCTGCTGTGTTTGGAGCTGAGGCTGTTTATCCTCTCCCCATACTTTGGGGAGAATAATAAAGGAGACCTTTTCACAGGACCCCTAGAGACAAGGGCCAACATAGCAGTTGTCCCTGCAACTTGGACACATTTTATGGCAAATACTGTTTGGAAGCGTCCAGGTGAAAAATGTGAAGGCAATGTCAGATTGTGTCATATGTACAAGGCAGCTTAAGAAAAGACATAGTGGGGACAGCATGCCTTAAGGAAAGGGAGAACAATTAATAATAAACCAAGTTTACTTAGCAATGCTCAGAAAAGAGGAGAGATTTATCAGACATGAAAGTAAGCTGAAGTAAAAGCAAAGCTGTGCAGCTCTAAATGAGGCAGTTGAATGTGATTTGTAAATAGATTGAATGCAGTTACTGATTTTATCCTGAGGGCCTTTTGAGTGGCACAGATAAATCATGATTGCATGACTTAAATATCAAATTTGCCAAGTTATTCTGCTTCCTCACTCTACAAAGTACAAGTTAAACTGCAGCACTGAAAACATCCAGCAACAAAGGAGTTAAAGAAAAGCCATGCTTGCTTGTAGATCAGTGATGGGAGTTTTTAAAAACCAATTAGTTGTGTTTATAATGGGCAATAGTCCAACAGTTGCACATTAAAATACACCTCTGACGGTTTTAAAAGAAAAAATGCCGTTGCGAACTGTCAAATGTTTCTTCTAAAGGACAGCAGTCATGTTGTGTGATAGCCAAAAGTATTGTTAGTTTTACCCCCCCTTTTTTTTTCTCCATATACAAATTACTGAACATAACTCATTTTTTGGCATCATTTATATGTTCCTTGGTAACTTTTCTGATTTATCACAATATGAGGCATGAATCTGTTGGGACCTTCACATTAATATTATTATTTTATGACATCATAGTCTGTTGCCTTTTGTAAGTTATGTATACAGAATTACGAGTTTATTGGAAAATGGATGCAATTTCTAAATAGAGTTCAATTTTCAATGGATCTTTGCTTTCCCTTGGCAGCATATCAAAGCAAAGCAATAACATCTCAGTGCCAGTATTTTAAAATATAGCTCAGATGTTTAGTATAGGGTCATATCTGTTCAATTTCACTTCCCTTCGTCTCTTACCGTCAGAGAGACGGCTTTTAGTTTTCAGAAATCCTCCTCATGGGAGGAGGTAAGCTTTAGATACCATCATTCGAGCCCTGAGAGGCAAATTAGAATAATGCATCCCTTATTTACCATAGGCATTGCTGAAATTTTAAGAGTTGCTCCAGCATATGATCCAGACTTGGAGTAATCAGCTGAGATGGCTACTCAAATTGATTATATTATCCACATACCCATCTGATTGCCTTGTCAGTGTGTTATTCACCAGAGTCATGGAGTCATGTGGTCTCCCTCTACTAGTCAAAAAAGCAACCAGCAGGATAGTCCACAGTAAGGCTCCTGTGAGTAGCCTGTCCAGACAAAGCTGAAGACACGTTAATCTCCATGTTCAGCAGATCGTGCTTTGGGCAGTGCCTGAGTCCACGTTTCCAGGTTCTCTGGCTGTACTTGATTGGGAGCCTCATCTTGAGCGGCAGCTCTTCTCACTTTTAAAACAGCTATTCAGTGCAGTGAGATAGGGTGACATGGATTTGGGCTTATGTTCCAGCTATCATGCATACATCTTAATAGAAAATAGATTCTAATGGAGAGCATTTGCATTGAACCTATGTGAAATGAATAGAAAGAATTGCACCAAGTTTTCATTTTGTTTGTTTGTTTGCTTGTTTTCTTCCTAAAACACAGCCTAAACCATACTGAAGTAGATCCTAACTGCCATTACAGAGTTTGACTCTGGTCCTTACCTTCAGGACATAGCTTGGCCAGATATGCCATGCAGATAGCTGTCAATTGCCTCAGACATAGGTGGGAGGAGAGGGTGGTTTTAGCTGGCCCTGGAGAACATCAAGCTCCCAGCATCTGATGACAGGTTGCTATTTCACACTGTACAGTTCTTTCGAAAGAAATTTAGTATGTTGTCTTGCTGAATGACTTTGTCTTTTCTAGATAGGTGCATATTGTGTTTATGGACCAAAGTATTTTCACAGGTATATAAAAGGCGAATGATGCCTTGGTTGTTATCTGAGATTTATTAGGGTGGAACCACACTTCATGCACAAGGAAAAGGAAGAATCTTGCCGTGAAAAACTTCAACAGTTATTTAGATATATCACAAATCTACTCTTATTGTTTATTAAGGTGCATCATTTAGGTGTCTTATACCAAAAAAAAAAATCAAAATAATGCTTGTTCTAAAGAAAAACAACATTGCAGCAGTGAGAGAACTTGCTGTTTAGTGCCCATTTCTGTAGGATATACTAGATGATATTTTCTAAAGTGCAAAGTGTATCATGACTGTTTATATTCCATGTGCAAACTGGCATTTTTTGGGGAGGAAGGAGATGAAAAGAGATATTTTTGTTCTCATGAGTGAATACCACAGGTGCATTTTCTGTGACTTTAAAAATTTGAGCAAAATTGAGAAGAATATAGCCAGCAGCTGAAATAGCTTATTCATTATAAAATGGCTTTTGCTTTTAGATTCTTTTTCTAAAAGAATATTTAGTGTTCTATTAAGCAAAACAAGGAATGTCTTCCTTGTTACCCGAATAAAACAGGATGTAGAAACTACTTGGTTTCTACCGGCAAATTTGGTTTCATTTTTGCAATGCATTGATTTTGCACGTTATCAGTAAATGGATGTTTACCTTTCTCAGGTGCTTGGACCATATTTGGTTCGCAAAACTTGAAATTGTTACTATTTTCATCCAGAACCAAGGAACCTCAGTCAAGGACCGGTCCCATTACACCAATCGCTGTAAGGATGGTCTCCATATGATTTGCATTGTAGACATTTAGACTGTGATGCTGCATAATCTTTACTTACTGAGGAACTTAGGATGTCATGACTAATAATTTAAAAATCAAGATTGCATAGATTGCATCCTTCACTGCTTCTCAGCAAAACATTCTCGACTCAAACTGTAATAGGTTAATTGCCACATCCAGAAATGAGTTGTAATGTTCCTATTTAAGAACCATTATCACATGTAGATTTTTCATTGTGATACATGTAACTGTATTCTTTCGTCCCCAAGCTCATGTAACTGTTCCCTAGCACAGGAGTTCAAAAAGGTACTATCTTGCTCTAATCCTTAGGCCTTTCTAAAAGCAAAATTTTAGTTCTAGTTCAATCAGTTAAGCCGCTGCCATTTTCAGGCATTATTCTAGCCTAACACAATTTGAATATCAAGTGTCTTCTGTTTTGCACGTGCAAGGCCCACAGAAAAGTTCAGACCAAAAAAAAAAAAAAAAAAAAACAAAAAAAACTTACTTTATCATAAGCCTATCTTCAGATATAATTGGAATGTCTATTTGTCTTCTTTTCTGTCTTTTTGTGTCTGAACTGGCTTGTCTGTTCCCCAAGAAGGCTGCTACCTGGAATAAATTACATGAATTTGCACAGCATCATCTTGTCATGAGGTCCTAAAGTATATCTTAGTTTGGGGATGACTGTATTGAAAACTGCCTCTTGAATGAAGTCTGTTTGTATCACTCTCATTTGTTATATCCAAGGATTTTTTTGTTTCTTCCTGCATTATCCCAGGTATCATGTTGTATTGCTGTCATGCTCATCTGCATTTTGACAAGAAAGAGGTTTTCATTATTTTTTTTCCTAGCGTAACACTTCTTCGCCTCCTCCCCCCATCAATTTTATTACTGTCAATTTGAATTTAAGTGGATTATTTGAGCCTTGCAACTTTGTAATTCCTAGGCACACAAGTGTTCTTGAAAGGAAGTAGCATCACTTGAATTTTGACATAAATTTTGTATACCTGCAGACCATCAACCTTCTGTTGATCATTTTAAAGAGTTTGCACTATATAGTGCAGTCAGACGTGAAATGATGATACCCCTTCTGCTTGCAAATAGTGTTTCACTAACTTATCTAGTGCCAGGTGGGCCTTTCATAAAATAATAATTTGAAAAGACACTTAAGTCTACATCTGGAGTCTGTAGCTACTAAATACACCACATTTAATATAATAAAAAGTTGTATTTCTCTATCTCTTTTGCCCTACCTTTTGGGCTGTTGAGGTTTGGCACTGTTGCAAGGATTTACACTTTCTCATTGAGAATATGATTTAGATAACAAAGAGGTTTAAGTAACTAATCAGTCATCCAGAGCATTCACTAATGCCAGTCATTGAAAAGTGTTTTGGCACTGTTCTGTTTTTTTTTTTGTTTGTTTTTTGTTTTTTTTTTTTTTTTCCGTGATGATTTTAGTTTAACATTACTTTTCCTGAACTAAAATAATAAAAGCATGTACTAACTACACTTTGTTGCAGTCACCTGTTTAGGTCTGAATGCAACTTTAAGGTGTCATTGTGGTGATAAAATGTGATAAATGATTCCCTTCATGCTTTTTGTTTATTTAAATAAAATGGCTAATAGTCATGTTTCTCTATAAACACATATATCTAGGAGGGATATAAGGTGCATTCAGAAACATGTAGTAACCTAGCTTCTCAATGAAAAATTCAGATAAAAAAGAGATACCTTGAAGTACATGAAATTAGCATTTTTCTATCATTCCTCTTGGTATTTATTTCCCTACTTGTTAATTAATTATTAATCAATTAATCATTAGTACATTACTTCCCTTATTCTTACTATTCTATATGATGAAAGCTATATATACAGGGAGAAAATATCCATTTGTAGGTTACTTTCCCACACACATACTGCTCTTGCTCTTTGAGTCCTCCGCTAAGTTACAGGAACTATTACAGTGTATATGTGAAATGCACTATACTGGCTTGTACAAGTCACCATATATATATATATATATATATTTTTTTTTTAAGTCAGATAGCTGTGTTTAATAGTAATGATAATACAAAAAATCCTGAAGGCTGACTAGATAACATTAAGCTGCCATGGCAACTAATTTTCTGCCTGAGGCCTACTGGACATGATCCAGTGATAGTATAATCCCAAGGATTTATGATTTTTATTGCTATCTAACACATCAGTGACAATACTGTTAGGCTGCCTCTGCTTTTATTCCATCTTCTTCAGTAACTGTAGGTTCCCTGCCTTTTTTTTTTAATATAAAAGCACAAGAGTTTAGACAAGGATCCTTTTGCTAGGGATAATGTAAGGAGCCTCTATGTATTAAAACAGTTTGTAGGATGGTTCTGGTTTGAGAGATGGGCTGTGCCCATGGTTTGCACTGAGAAGGCTGGCGCAGTTGTGTCCAGCTCTCCTCACTACGCTCTCTAGGAGGTGCTGTAAGTTGCCTGAAGAGCAAGTGTGCTACTTAGAGAACAGAATTTGTCCGGGGGGGGGGGGGGGGGCGGCACACACATAGCTGCCACAGTAACTCAAAGACAAATAAAAGACCCTTAAATATCACTATGAATAATGGTGGGTTTTGGAGATTTGATCAGAGTGTTTTAAGAGGAATGAGCTAGGGAGAGTGATAAACAAGAGCAGAGTGTTAGAGAGACCAGAGGAAGGAGGAGAAATACGGTGATATTTGTGGAGACTCATCACACCCAAATGTGCACTGGTTTGCAAGGTTAAAGAACAGCTCTAGAGAAAACTGTCCCATTTCCCCTGGTTGCACCCAGAGCAGCTCACTGCGTCCAAGGAGGCAGGTGCAGGCGGTAACCAACCAGCCCGTGTGCTCACTGAGCCTCTTGGGAGTATCTGGGGTTGGCACCAGGGTATAAAATATTAAATGGTCCCTCATCTGTGTATTTTAACATTTTTTTTTTTTATCTTAAGCAAGAACATTGCCCAGATAACTGTCCGTTTGGCAGAGCTAGAGTTTTTTGTTTGTTGTAATACTATGCAACATTTAGGTCTGCCTGAATAGTCCAGCAATATAAGGAAGGAAAAGACCCTTATTATTTTATTTTTTTTATTGTGAGAAGGAAGAGATAGCCTAAATGTGATATATGCATATTTGCCTATTATATTCTGTTGTCATTTTATTTATGTCCTTTATTAAGGACATAAATTTATTATTTATTTATGTCCTTTATTAAGGGTGCAGGTTTAAAGCACCACTAAAAATTGCTGGCCAGTTAAACTGGTTAAGCAGATCATGGGCTCACTGGAAAGTACACATACCCCATTTTTCAGCATGTCTTGGCTCTCTACAGAAGCTTTTAGGAGTCTTTTTTTTCTTTTTTCTCCCCCCCCCCCCCCCCCCCCAGCCAGAAATGGTCTGAGCCAGGAATAATTAGCAGAGAACACATATGTATGTATGTATGTATTTTTTAAAAAATCTTTATTATTCTCCCCTTTCTTACTCTTTAAAGGGGGAAGACCCCAGCTTTTTTTTTTTTTTTTTTTTACATTTTCTATAAATAGACTAAAAGCCAACATTGCTCATCCAGTTTTTACTAGACATTTAACATTTAAGTCATTATTGTAGCGATAAAACTGTTCTTTAATTGCTGCACCATGATAGTAGGTATTTGTTACTTATGCTGCTTAAGGTCACATAAAAATGAATAGGGGTAAAAATAAGCTTCTGTTAAGTGCCTGAACTTTGAAGCTGTTTTCTGCTATCTATCTATAAAGACAGTACTTTCCCTTTAGTCTCCTGGCTTGACTGTTCAGTAGATATTTTTTAATTAACAAATTGGATTTTAGCAGGTGTAGTCTGTTGATGCATTATGGGTATAAGAGATTAGTGTTTAATCCTTCTTTTTATTACTCTTGTAGAATGGTAACTTGGGAAAGTATTAAAGGTGCATTGCATACTCCAGAGTGCAGAAATGACATTTATTATTGAGTTTTCTTTCAGCTAGCACCATTTAAGTGAGGGGAAGATCGAGCAGAACTCTGCAGGGGCATATAGGCTCATCTTTACCAAAAATGTGTTAGATAATACAGAGTGGAGGAAAAGGGAAGAGAACCTTTACGTTTTGTTTGTTTTTAAAACAAAAGCCGTTGTCGAAATATAAATACCTCTCCTCCCCGAAGATGCTTACTCCCTTTTTCTGCATTTTATTCTTTGCTAAAATGAGAACAAAAGGGGTGTCAAAGCGCGGAAGATCTTTGTGTCAGTGAGTGGTAGAGGCAAAAACTGAAAAGGATCAGTGAATCAGATATAATTTGGACTCTGTTTGAGATACCGGTTCTGTGTTTTGCTGATGGCTGGTATTTCCATTTTGAAAAGCTGCAGAGGCACTTTTATCAAACAGAAAGAACTTTATCCCTGTTTTCATTCTGGCATGCCTATTACGACTTTGTTCGGTAAACAAAGAGGATTATGGGAACTGGAAGCGAGGGGACAATTTATTAAAGAGCTGTGCAAGTCTTTCATTGCGAATTTAAGGATTGGACAGGCTTGTGATAAGTATTTTCTTTCACAGGTAGCTTTAAAAATAGGCCCTTGTGTTTGAGTTGGTGTGGTTAATGAGGGGCCAGTGTAGCACTGAATGTGCAGTGTGCATGTAGTAAAAAGCCGAGATGTATTTCAGCTGCAATATTTCCCATTTGCACCTTTTACCAAAAATAATGTGTAAAAATACTCTTTTTAGAAGTCCAAAATGCACTTTTTGAAATTGAGAAAGAAAAATATGTGCTGCAGAAACAGGAAGGGAAAGGCCTATTTCCACCAACGCTTGCCTGCCATCCTGTAGACCACCAGCTTGCTTTGAAATGTACATTATTTTAGGAAGCACACAGACTTTTTGCATTGAGAATTAATAGTCTGGGGGTGGGGCAAAGGTGGAATTGCATTGAAGGAAAAAAAGCTGCAGGAGCTGGTACAAATTATTTTTACTAGGGTATTGTACAACTTTTCATACAACTTTACAACTTTTCTGAAGTGTGCTACCCACTACAAGCATATTTAAACACAGAGTAGAACTGTGTATTAGTAGTAGGCTTTACATAATGCCTGCTGCAAATCACTCTCCTGGATCTGCCTTCGGTTAATGAACTAAGTGAACAGTATGAATTAAACCTTAACTATTGCAAATGATTTTTCCTTTTAATTATTGTTTTCCTAACTGACTAGAGAAATGATTAAGCAAACAGTGCAGCGTTGAAATGTGGAGTTTTAAGCTGCTAAGTCAGAGAGTGAAACATCCAAAGTTGGTAAACAACTTTGAATGTATCCCCATTTTTATCTCAGTTGAGACTTTTGGCGTGATTGTTTTTTTGTTTCCCGGTTGCAAGCTTCATAGCCTGGCTTTCACTTGGCACAAAGTTGCAAAGCTCGCAAAGCCAAGCAAAAATAAGGGAATTAAACAAATAGCTGTATTGGGCCTTTAGTAAGTGGCAGAACTCCCGTTCATTCCTGGTGCTCATTGAAGGAGCCTCCTGCTCCAGCGTGAGGGTGGGTGGCAGAATGCAGTGCCAGGTACGAAGGCTGAAATTTTTGAAAGCAAGGGAGTAATTACTGAATTGCCTTGCTTGCTTTCCAGAAAATGGTAAGCAAGCTGTCTTTGGGAGTCAGGCTTTGTTTTAAAGTGTAATAGGGTGGTTACCCCCAAATGCTCAAAATGAGTAGGTTTTTTGAGATTTTCCTGGATGATGTGGAATATGGTATAAAATACAGTTCTTTGGTATAAAAGGATAAAAGAGAAAAGGATTAGAAGAAAGACTGGAAGAATCTATTAGAAACAGCGCTGGTATTGAAGCCTTTCTAAAGGATATAATGCCAAATTGAACTACAATACAGTTAGGGAAATGCCTATGCCTAAAGTGACCTAATTATATTCCATATTAATTTTACATCAGTAAAATCTATATCTAATTTTCTCAGCTCACAGGTGAGAATAGGACATTTTCCTGACTGCTCAAAAAAGACCAGAAATCAAGTAATGCTTTTAAGCTGAACTTGAAGTTACCTGTACTTGTAGTAAAGTATTCCTCATAGGCTTTTCACCACCTGTCACGCGGAAAAGCCACGAGGTGAAATATGAGCATGGGCATTCTGTTAGTCCAGTCAACAGATCACCTTACAGATACAGAAGTTATTGGTCCAAATAAATGACTAATTCGTGGAGTAGTTAATTTCTTTTCGTTTTTAGGATAGTTTGCTTCAGTTTCTCTGTTTCTCTCTCTGCAAGAGTAGCAAGACTTATTAAATACATGCTCTGTTTTGGAGAAGGTGCAATGTTCAAGTATAAAGTGTGCAGATGGACAGTTCAGCAGAATGTTCCCAGATAATTTCTTATACTGTCAAAGGTAAAACTGGTTTGTAGTAAATAGTTGTATGTAAGCCACTTTATTCTTCTATTTATTTGCTGCAGAGTGATTTATTTGCTGCAGTATGTCTGGGTGGATTAAACATGCCCAGGTTTTACCTTTTATGATACACACTTTGAACTGTAGTGCTGGAGTGTGTATGTTGTTAGCACTTGGAAGTTGGTGCAGTTTCCGTAATGTCCTCTGAGTGAGCCTGAGCCTTGAGGTTGATGCTTAGGCATTGAGAATAACATTCAAGATAAATAATATTACTCTAGCAAATTAGCAGAGACATAAGCTTTTTTTGTGTGTGTATGTGAAGGTTATCTAGAAGTGAGTTTGCTATTTCAAGTAGTGCAGAAGTGCAGGTGGCAAATTCAACACAGTTGAACACAACTGGCAAATTCAACAACAGTTGTACCAGGATCAAAACAAACAATGTCAATTCTTTATTAATATTCTGTTTTTCACATCAATATTTTTGTGAAAAATTGATGTTAATATTATAGACTGTTAATTCTATGCTCAGTCCTTGGGTAGAATAATGTTGGTGAGTTTTGGCTCAGACGAAAAGAGAGCTGAAGCAGGCTGTCAAGAGTGAAAACCAACATGAGTAGCTGAAAAGAGGTTTTTACTTGTCTGAGAAATGGCTCTAGGTAATTGAAGATTACTAGTAAGGTACATGAGATTAGAGATGTGTTTTACAGATATTATGATTCATTCATATCATTAGACATGGGTGTGAATGGGGGAGTTCTCTAGTGTACTCTAAAGGAATTTGCATGTTTAATACTTCAGGTTTTGTACACTACACATTTATACATGTTGTAATTACTTCCATGCAAGAATGTTAATTTGAAAGCTTGCTTTAATACCACAGAGGTGTAGGTTTTCATCTTAGAATTTTGTTCTCATTCTCCCTCCCTCCCTTCTCCTCTCTCTCTTTTAAATAAAAGATTATATTTATTTTAGTACCAAAAAAGACCATGAAATTAGGATGCTTACTGTCATCTGTTGTAGGATCTAATAATATTAGTGATATGACAATACCAAATATAAATTTGTTTCTGATTAAAGACCCTGTTTTTGTAAATCCTTATGCACAGGCTTATTTTGAGCGTGTGAATTGATTACTGACTCACATGTTCGAAAGTGGGCATGCATATTATTATTATTATGTGACATAGGATATTCTCTTTGAAATCAAAATAACTGTATTTCAGATTATAACTGATTTGTTTCCAGGTACTTGCAAATAATGTATTTAAAAAATATTTCTAAAAGTAGAAAAAATATTTCAGCAGATACTAAAAAGACGCACAGAAAGTGACTTTTGAAAAGCATGCCTCCATTCGGTGCGATTAGAACATTGTTGGTATAAATAATCATTATTCTCAGTGGAAAAAAATTGTGTGACATTTTTACAAAAAACTTTGACTTAAAAATCTAAGGTCAGTTATCATTCTTTGTTCATACCAGTTGAACACTGAAAAATGAAGGAAAGAGATCTAAATTGAATTTACTAGACTGATAACCATACAATTGGGGGAGACAGTGGGAAGTAGCTACTGTACAACCTTTACTGTGTCAAAGTAATTTAATTTTGGATAGTTATAGTTGAGTGTAATTTGTTGATGTGTGATTTTTGCAAAGGGGGAATAATTCTGCTACAGCATTGACAATTTCATGCATTTTTAGCAAGATGCTGCCAAAGGAAAGGTATTTTCATAGAATTTCTTAATGTATAGTTGCCTGGAGGGAGAATATCAATGAAGTGGCTAGCAGATTCTTTTTAAAGCTCTTGGAATCTATATTTAAGAAGGTACATGTTGAGGGGGGGAGAAATCTTGTTCTTTATGAATTTGAATATATAAAAAATGAATGTATTAGATTATTATGTAATAGTTGGGAAATCACTTTTTATAAAATATCATTCTCATATCTTAAATAGTCTTTTGGACCATAATGACTGTAATACTCATTATAACCTTTTTCAAAACCAGCTATGATCAAAGCTTAGATTAATATTCATTCTCTTCATTCGTTCAGTTTGTTAGAATTGTGATAATGATTTTGAGGGTTCTGGTGTAGTTGATATAAAATTAGTTGTTAAATCCTTGATTTAGAATCATGCATTTTATCAGGAAATATTTTATTTCCCCTTTATCTGGGAAAGGAACTGCGTGTTAAAGAGAGTAGGGTAAGATTACTGCTATGGTCGAGGTCTGGGAGCTGGACTTCTGCCTGTGATTTTTCTCCTGCCTGTGATTTTTTTTTTTTTTTTGCCTCCCACACGAACTGCCTAGGAGAGGCCCCCTATCTTCTCTGAATCTTGCGAACTTGGTTGCATCTGTAGATCTGTGAAAAGGGACAAGTTAGCTGTACCTTATGTAACATTAGGTTGGAGCTGATGAGGGGCCAGCCTTAGTGAGCCGCATCTATGAAAAATTAGAGGCCAAGTATTCATTAACCTTGCAGTGAAGCATCCTCAGTACTGAAGAGGAGGACCTGAGGCAACACTTAGAAGGCTGGAGGAGGAGCCCTAGCACTCCTAGCACTGAGAGGCTCTTACCCAGCCAGATTGGTTCTTCCTTGAGTCAGTGTCCTGTGGTGTGTGGCTTGCCCTTTTCCAGCAGACGAGGTTGGAATTTCACCAAAGAGCCTTAAGAGCCCTCGGAGTAGTCTGGAAAAAGCAGTATTCCTGCATGGCTCAGCAAGCTGACTATAAAGGGATTGACGGTTTATCATTTCTATCGAACAGTGCTATAGTTTGTTTTATTTTTGTGATGACAGGCCCTTTTAAAGAAGTATTTTGAATAGTTTCTTTTGTTATGAGAGGGCAAATGGGGGATTCTGGATAACTGAAAGGGTGTAGTAAGGAAACAAATTGTATCTGTCACCTGAACATCAGCTCAGTCCTTGAAGTTCAAATAGTAAAAGATATGATGCTTCTTCTCAGTCCATTCCTGTAACTAGTGCATTCCAGAAGAAAGTGTTTGATGCATGGCATTTAGTAGTGATTTTTCTTGAGAGGGACCTTTAGGTTTTGAAGCTAAATAGTTTGTGCATGGTTTAGCACAATATAAAAAGCCCAATAACTGAAATGAGGCATAAAGCATCATTTCATCTTCATCTTCGCTATGTACATTTTAGCACAACCTTCCTAATGATGTTTTGCACTTCTGTTACCCATACAATCAAAATATTTCGTAATGCTTTGGAAACATTGGAAACATTAAATAACAATTATTAGTTTTAATGTGATACTACTTTTTTCTTTTTTTTTTTTGTACACCTACTATTATATGCAGTAACCCATAAAATAAGTGATAGTGAAAACAGTTGGGTAAAGAAAGCAGCAACTTGCCCCCAGTTCCATCTTGTGCATTTTACTGCATTATCTATACAGTCAGTTTTACCAACGGCTTGTTTCACGGGGCGTCGTTAGATGGCACTTGTGTTGGAAGGCATTAAACAAGAAAAGGTAACTCTTGAAAGGATGTACAAACCTGTGTGCTGCGTCGAGCAACTTAAAGAGCAAACAAGTGTAAAGTGAATACTTTCACTTAATTTTCTCTCTGAGGGAAGTATTTACTACTGCCTCCATTTTACAGACAAGGAATGAGGCAAATTGAGCACAGAGCCTGTAAGTCGCCTACATGAGAAAATACAGCTGGCTATTAATACGTTGCCTTGCTAGGAATAGAAGTTATAGGCTCTTCACTGACTTCTGGCATTCTGCTTTACTCCTGTTAGCAGAGTGCCGGTAACACAATTTGTGATTCTGGTTAGGACACGATTAAATTTATTGAGCATTTCTCAGTTTTTTCTGATGATTTTGATTTGCCTGAATCTTTTCTGACGTGAAGTGTAAATCTCTGTAGACATCCCAGTGGAACTGGAGGGAAATGTACCAAAGGACATGGGAGAAAATGGTTTTATTGTTTGGGGGTTTTTGTGAGGGAGACAGTTGAACTAATATTAAAAATTTCTCTCTTCCTCACAGTTTTCTTAAATAGAAGAGTCTTTAACTTTCTTATTTTAGTTGTCCTTGTCTTTGACACCCTTTGCTTCCAATTATGTGTCTGTTAATGTTGGTAATTTCTACTAAGGTTTGTGTCCTGGGCTACATTGGGAAATAACTCTATCAAATCTGAACCTTTTAATTTGCCATAAGAGTTGTAAGGGCTCTGTGAGGTGAGAATTGGGAACTGAATCAGACCCCCACATTCCTTCTATGCAGGTAAACTGTTACAATGACTGACCCCTAAAGTATGATTCTTACCTCATAATTGCATGTATGCAATATAACAAGAGCAGCAAGTCATTTTTTTCTGCTTGTGAACATTTGTTCTTAATGCTTTCAATATCCCATTGAGTTCAGGTGGGCTGCTTCTTCATCGTTCATTCTCGTGTCCTTTTGTTTTACAGTGAGGTTTATAAGCTGCAATGGAAACAAAAAAATACACTTTGGAAGCAGTGAGCCTGAAGATTTTAGAGTAGGTGAAGATGGTGTGGTATATGCAGAGAGGAGCTTTCAACTTTCAGCAGAGCCCACAGAATTCGTAGTATCTGCTCAAGATGAGGAAACCCAGGAGGAATGGCAAATGAGAGTGAAACTAACCCCTGAACCAGCATTCACAGGACCTTTGACAAAAGTAAGAAACAGCAAAAAGGCTCTATCAATTTATCTCAAGAAACATGCCTAAAAATAGGAGTTTGATTCTGTCTGTCGTGCATTTGTACATGAGATATGTGGATAATAGGGCACTAATGATTGTATAATTGTAAAGCTGTAGCCTTAGAAAGAACTCCCATAATCGATTATTTTGTAGCTTTGCTAAGACATGGCAACCATGTCTGTTTATATGATTTGTTTATGTTTGAGCTTTTTATTTGTCTCATTTGAGATTTATACCTGAATTTAAGTTGGATATGGTCATTTCTTTATTTTAAATAGCTTGAAAGCATTACAGTATTTATTCAAGCAGTTAAATATAACCACAAAATAAACAAATCTCTGCTAGAATGCATTAGTCAAGTTTATTAGATAGGAGCTGTAGATTTACAGCAGTAGTAGGAAAGCATTTCTGGCATGGAATATTGGCTTTGTCTTATCCCTTCATAATCAAATTGGAGGCTGTAAATTATTCATGATTTCAGCACTACTTGGTAAGGAATATAGTCTCCCTCTGCTGGAAGCTGCCATAGGATAAACCGACTGCTGTAACACAAATCAGACCTAGCCATATACAAATAATGTAATATATTTACTTTAGGAAAACAATATTAAGTCTACTGTGCTTGTCTGTTATGTTACTTGCTGCCTGCTGTTTTTTACCTTCTCTTACAAAGACCTTAAATTACAAATAAAGAGCAACATTTGTTCATGGCTTAATATACCTTTAATAGGTACAGATTAAAGATTTAAGCATAATTTTAAAATAGTGTTATTATGTAAGTCATTTTTCTGAGCACACACTGGAGACCAAAGCTGTGTAATCCTCATTTTTTTTTTTTTTTTTTTTTTTTTTTTGTTTGTCTCTTTGCTCATTGTTTTTGGTCACTTAAGGCAATTATTTAACAAAGAAATATTGCAGTTTTGTCTGTAGCAGAAGTCTAATAAAAGAGGGGGTATGTAGCTATGCAAGGGCATACTGTGTTCTTTGCAGAGATCCAGTTCTAGCATCCTTAATGTCAGTGGAATATAGAATAGGGGAATCTGGCCTTCAGTTGTGCTTCTGCTTTTGTCTCTGACACATTTGATTAGATAAAAACAATGGTTTTCTCTTAAAAGATTTGGAAAGTGTTTTTGTCTCCTTCTCTCCACCCTCAAGCAAGCTAGCATGCTATATGCATGCTGGCATCCGGAGTTAAAGGCTGAAATGACTGCAGATATAGAAGGCAATAGAAAAGGAATGTTGACACCCAGCAAAGATTAATGCCCAGTGTGTAAAGTGGGTCATCTACAGCATCCATCATGGCTGACATAGGTTTAAAATAATTACAGCATTAATTCTATGGGATTTAATAGGGTCATAAATATTTGAGACATTCCTTACCGGTATGTATTAAACTTCTCTTGGAACTCAAATTATATTTTAGCGCACTCAGATCTAAATTTAATGTACAGTAGCACATTACCTGAACTGAAGTTCCAGCTAATGAGAAATACATGAAGGCATACTACTAAATTCTGCAAAATATTAACTACTTCTAGAAAGTGCAGAGTGGTTTACACAGTAGTACTATGTTATAAATGGCTTAAAGTTCTATTTTCCTGCAACTGGAATAAGGGGGGGGGGGAGGAGGGACTCTTAGAATTTCACAGTATAGTCGTAAATAATATTGCTTATTTTCCTGCTGCACTGTGAATGCAATTTCAATATCAACAGAGAGGAAAGGTAGCCTTTCAGTAGGTTATGTAATTATCCAAATTTTTTTTTAACATATACCAGCAATTCTTCTTCTAATATATGCTTAATTTTATCATGTGCCTGGGAAAGGACCAAAAGAAAATTGAAGACATTGTATTTCCATGGCAACAGTATAAGCAGAGCAGCCATCTGAAGAGACAGAAGAGGGACTGGGTTATCCCTCCCATCAACTTGCCAGAAAATTCCAGAGGGCCTTTTCCTCAAGAACTAGTTCGGGTAAGGATGTTAACAGAGACGTGGTTTTCAGGATCCCCCGAAGAGCTCTTGAAGCAGTTGTTGGAGCGATATGTCATTCTTAGCCCAACTGCGTATGTGATTTCTGTTGCTATCCCCATGCAGTGGAAAGTGTCCTTGACTGAGGTGGTAATTGCCCTGATAAATTCCTCCTGATTAAGGAAAATTTCTGACAGTTCAAAAATTTTCCTGAAATGCTATGGCGTCTGGCTCTGGAGCCTTCCACTTGGGGTCATGAGCAGGAACTAGCAGGAACAGCAGGAGGCAGCGGGATGTGTCAGTGACGTATGCTAGCTTTTCAACAGCCCTGCGTAGTGCGTGGGTGGCCATTGCTGAAACCGGGATGGGCCTTCCAGTCGTGGCACTAGTCTCAATCGACTTCTAGAAGGATTTGTTAGAACTCGTATGAAAGTTAGCACAGGCTGATAGGTTGGAGCATTGCTTTTGGAGATGTGCTTGCTAGTGATTCAGCCACCTTTGGAAGATGTGCTGCTCATTAATTGTTTTCTTGGAAGATGAGACTGAAGTTCGGTCTTTAAAAATAAAAAAAAAAAAAAAAAAAAAAAAGAAAGAAAAACTCAGGAAGTTTCTAATGAGCTTCAGTATTGTCAGTAGTGGAAGAGAATCTGTATTGGTCCAGGAATACACAGGGGAAAAAAAAGACTTCTTATTTCTCACATAGTTTTGTGTTAGTATGTGTTTTGTGTACCATTCTAGGATCTAAGCAATTCTGTTAAAGGAAAAATGCTTGCTTGTTTTACTTTAATACAATTCTTGATTTTATGATCCTTCACTGACTGTCTTTCTAACAAAAAGAAAGCACAGCTGAAAAGCTGAAGCATTATGTTAACTTTATAGCATTTCCAGAATAATTATTTTTACAAATTTAGTCTAGAGATTAAAAACAAACAAAAAAAGAAGAGAACACTACCTTGCTGTCTCAGCAGCAGTTCCTGCCACTGACTATTTGTAACTAATATAAACATTGTTTTTCTGACTCGCAGATTAGGTCCGATCGGGATAAAAGCCTTTCGCTGCGGTACAGTGTGACTGGCCCAGGAGCTGACCAACCTCCGACCGGAATCTTCATCATCAACCCCATTTCAGGACAGCTGTCTGTGACAAAGCCTTTAGATCGGGAGCAGATCGCTTCTTTTCATGTAATTTACTATAAATCAGATTATCAAATTGAAGATTAACATCTGCTTCATACATGACTTGAGCAGCTGGCTTATAGTTTTCTGAGAGATATGATTTTAAGAGTTTGTAGCAGATTTGTATTTATATTTACTGTATTCACTAAGGCTAACTCTCAGTATGTTTAAACAGCTTAAATATATTAACACATATAAACAGTGGTTTAATCTATTTAGATAAAGTAATTATAAAGATTGAAATGCGGATTCTGTAGCTTATATTTCAAATACAGGTCATTGATCACAGTCTCCACTGTATTGCATATTTGTCAAAAGTTTACTTTCAATACAGCAACTTAAATTAGGACATGACTACTATTAGAATTGCAGCAGCTGTGGTTTGAGAAATGGATGGGAAGAATAACCTACCAATTTTCATTTCTAGGGGCAAATCTAAGCATTTTAATGGAATTGTAAATTAGATCTGTCAGCTTATGAAAATGATATTCTTTGCTGTAAAGGAATTGACAAAGTAGATCAAGGATTCAAGTGTTAGCAGAAAAGAAAGGTTTGAAGGAAAGGGGGAGATCAAACTTTGACCTGAAGTTGTCTCCTGCTTTTGAGAGAATACACTGAAATTGTTATGGAAGTCACTCAGCAACTAGAGAGAGAGTTTCCAGCACTTCATGGTGTAAAACAGCCCTTAATTGGCTCTCTGGGAAGCCTCCTGAATGGAGGATGTAGCAGATGGCTTCTGTGGATGGGACCCGGCTATTACAAGGTCACAGCACCTCCGACAGTCATGAGAATTTGGCATTGACAACTGAAGATTTAGAGACTTAAGAATTTAATGAGCAGTTTCCAGGGTGGGGGGTTACCTATACTGTCTTGCTCTTTCCTAGTAGGTTTGTAGTCATGAAATGTATAAAATGGGCTTCAGCAGGCCTGCCTATAGGAGCAGGTTGCTCTTTTGCCTAGCAATTGCTGGGCTCTGGTCTGGATATGTATGGGTTCACATTTTCAAAAAATACTGCAATTTTTTTTTCTGTTCATTTTTACATGATTTAGGTAAACCTGACTGTCAGAGGTAGATGTTCAGTCCTTTTTGACAATCAGGGCATTAAATTTAAGTCTCAAGGGTCTTTGAAACTTGGACCATAAACTGTAGCCTAATTTTAGCCTGGAATTTCAATGTGTTTACCAACAGTGATTTATGACAAACTTTACCTTGGTGCTTTGGATAACAAAGAAAAATTCCATATGCTTTTACTTAAAAAAAAAAAAAAAGAAAAGAAAAGAAAAAACACCACTTAAAAGTGATGCCAGTGTTCATTCTCTGCAGATTGTTCATAAGATCTATCTGTTTTTATCTGTTTCAGGTAGATCTGCATGTTTATAGAGTCCGTTTTCTAACAATCATTAAAAAGAGTGTTTTATATGACAGCTTACATTGGCATTATTCAAAATCATTCTGAGCAAGTCAAAAAGTCTGTAACTTAGAATAGATTAGAAGTTTGAACAGCACTTCTGTTAACCTGAAAACTTAAATAATCAGTACAGGGTAGCTAAGGCAGATACCAAAATACATTAGACTAAAAGTGTGTGGCTTGAAACTTCATGTCACCATTATTGGTATCTACTTGTGCTTGTGTGTTTTGCAAGTTCTAATGCTTCCTAATGATTTCTGCAGCTGAGGGCACACGCGGTGGATGTAAATGGAAACCAGGTGGAAAATCCTATTGACATTGTCATTAATGTCATTGATATGAATGACAATAGACCTGAATTCTTACACCAGGTTTGGAATGGGACAGTCCCTGAAGGATCAAAGCCAGGTAAGACATGAGCTTTCCGTGTGGAGACATCCGTATGTGATGACATTTTGGAGGTAATGAAGGAATGTTTTCAGATCGTGTAACATTTTCCAAGGTGACTTACTAGTGTGGTGAGCAAAAACCACAGATACTGTATTACTGGTTCACCTTATTTTTAATTCACATTTTAGCATGCTAGAATTATTGCAAAAGAAAGAATTATGTATATGTAGTCTGCAACAGAGGGAGGTTTAAGAATATGAATTTAGGGTTACTGCTTTTGAAAATGGATATTGTAGTTCTCACTGTTATGTTGACAGTAGCGGTTGACCGTTCATTTAGTTGATAACCCAGGGTATATCAGCACATTCAGTTTTAGTTCTGAATTTCGGAGGTTTGGGAAATACTGGGATTTGAAATCAAACATTTTTGTTTCAAATCTAGAAAAAACCTTAAAGATTGTATTCGCATCTCATTTAAATTCTAATCAGCTCGTATTTAGTAGCGTGCACTGTGGCTGAAGCCAATTTCATATTTTTTCAGTTAAAAAATTAAACTTTTAGAAAAGTTAACATAAGAAATGTAGTTTATCACTTTGCAGCGTTGAGTTGGCGCTTGAGATGGAAAGAATGTGTGTCTAGAAAAGACCTTTGAAAAAGTATAGCAAATGAAAATCAACATAAATAATCAGTATGTGCACCAATTCTGAAAATTAAGTGTATTTCCTTTGGCTCAGTTAATAACATTTTTATCTAAACATGAGAAGCTGTGTATTACAGAGATGTTATTTATGGCAGAATTGTAGGATTTCAATGTTTATGGAGCTTCTTCAGTCATAAGCAAATCTGATATTTCATAAACACAAAGTATTTTTATCTCCTCTTTTGTATTTTAATTTCTTTATTAGTGAGTCTTGGTATTAATCAGTTTGTTTTAAGTAAGGGAAGGAATGTACAGCTTTTACCAAAAGAAATAGATGCTTTGACTATTTTTTTCTTGTAAGTGACCTTGTTTAATCTGAGTAAACTGTGTATATAACATCAATTATTTATCCTGCTATTAGGAACCTATGTGATGACAGTTACCGCCATAGATGCTGATGATCCCAATGCACAAAATGGGATGCTGAGATACAGGATCTTGTCACAAGCCCCAAGCAGCCCCTCGCCAAACATGTTTACAATCAACAATGAGACTGGAGACATTATCACTGTCGCAGCTGGGCTTGACAGAGAGGTAAGGCATGTCTTAATCCCATAGGCTAGGTTGTATTTGATGCTTTGAAGATACATATATTTTGCTAGTAACTTGCACATTTATCATGTTTTTCCCCCTTAGATCTGAGCTTCTTCCCTTTTCCTAGCCAGAACTAGTCAACCTGTTTTAGGCCCAGAGAATAAAAACCTGGGAGAGAGGAAATTGATGAAGGTGAAAATGACACCCATGCTTTTTGTGACTGTAGTTTCCCTCACTTCCTGGGGTCATGGATAGAGTCTTGTCTCAAAAGTCTGAAAAGCTTGCCTGCTTTTAAGAAATAGGTGCACACTGCAGCAGAGCAGTGCAGATGAGGACTTTATGTGCTCTTGCGGGTTCTGAAACGGGAGACCCCATTCCTCAGCTCCAGCTTGCTTCTCTTGCTGAGCTCTATAGATGAAGATTCCTCAGGAAATGGAATTGTTTATTTTAGAAGATCCAGGAGAGCACAACAAAAGCAGCTAACCTCTCTCTGTCCTCTTCCTAGCTCTTCAGAGGGGTGGTAAATACTCTGAATTCAATCTTCTAGATAATGTGTTGCTAAATTTGCAGTAATTACCTGATGTGAATTTTGTTGATTAAAATAATCAGGGGAAAAGTTACTGATTTTTAAAATGTGAAAAGCATGTCTATAGAAAAATAAAACGATCAGTAGTGAAACTGTATAGTATACAAGTATATACTGTATACTATATAGTATACACTGTATAGTCTGTAACTATACATTTTACTAATTTCGAGGCCTGGACATGTACTGAAAAACTTTAGGGGGAAAAAAAAAACTTAACTCCATCAGTAATTTCCTCCTACATCATCGGCAAGTCCCATTCTGTCTAGACTGTTCTTCACAATTCTAGCTACCAGAGATGGCAGCTATATAATTCTCTGTTCACCCATCTGTGAGAAGGGAACAAAAATATTTTCTCCCAAATTCAGATCTGTCACATGGACTGTGTTTTTGAACCAGTTTAAACTTCACAAGAGATGAGCATTATTTTTATAAATAAACTGTAAAATATAAAAAAAATCTTTTTTCAACATATCTTCTTTCAACTTCTGCTTTACTAACCTCGTTTCAGGTTATTAAATCTGAAGGATTTTTTTTTAATGATTTACTGTTGAGCTTTTTGGTGTTTGCGTATTGAAAATGGAGAAAGATTCTTTCTGATGTTCTGGTTTGGCTATTAATCTTCTACTATATTTTACAGTTTGTAGGTGGCTATCAGAAGATTTGAAAAGCTAAACAAACTGCTAGGTATTGCAATTAACTTAAAGATTTAATAAAATCAATTTAAATTGGTTTTGAAGAGGATGACTTCAAGGAATGGAAAACCCTGAAATTTACGGTGTTGCCATATTAAATTAAAAGAATGGTGGGCGTCTTTATCTACCCTTGGTTCTAAAATCTTCTGGTTGTCTTTGATAGGTGAATTTTCAGAAGGGCGTAGTGATAACTTTAGTTCTATTTCTAAATGGCTAGATGTACCAGAGTGCTTTAGCTCAGAAGAAACCAACTATCTGAAGAACTTAAAAGTAAAGCTTCCAAATCGGCTCGCATATTAACAGTTGGAGAAGCCTTGTTGTTTACCATTGTTTTTCCTAACTGATCAGTCTACTGCTACCCAAATTAGTCACTGTTTATAAGTATTTCTTTCACATTTTTTAATATCAATGTTTAATGTTAAATCATTCAAATATTAAATTAGACTAATATAAGATAAAATATATTTCTTCCCAAGTCATTATTTTGCTTCCTTCATTTCCTGAGCGTCTTGAAGTCAGCAAAATTACAATACGAGGAGTCTAAAAAGCCAGGCGTGAATCGTGCCAGTTTTCTGATCGTGAGCTGGGGACTGCCATGTTGCCTAATGGCTTCCCTCTGGAGATGGTCTCCAGGAACCTCCTCAGCTGGAGTATCCAATTCTTTTCCCTTTTCTCTAAGTCATGCTTCTCTTTGTAAAGCTCTAACTGAACCCATAACATTTGAGACACTGTTTTAATTTCTTAATTTAAGTGACACATTATGAAGGTGAGCATAAGTGTGTTCATACATTACCTATTTTAGGCATGAAGTAAAAATGGTTGCTCTGATGATGTTCTGATCTGGTAGGACTTCAGGTTAACACACAAAATGAAATGTCTAATGTATACAGGAGGAGGGCTACTAAGGTAGAGGATTCAGCTAAAGGCAGAAAAAATCTTTCTTTTGCTTTCCCAGAAGATGGTCTTTCTTGAATTCCAGCTGTTTCTTGTTTCTTTAGCAATTGCTATGGAATTTGCATCAACATTAAAACATATGCCTTACTGCTGGAGGTGCAGAAGTCATCAGGCAAGGTACTTCAGTTTACACACAGACATTCCTATGTCATGTGAGTTTAATTCAGAGAAGTACTCTTTTACTTGGCCTGTATTGGAGTAGAAAGATACAACTGGATGGAACCTGTGTTCTCTTTTGAAGCTGCTAATTTGCAGATTTGTTGCTGCAAAGTCTCTGTGCAGGTTGTTGACACATGCTCAACTGCCTATTTCTGGCTGCTTCTCGACCCACAGTAAAAAGAGGAGAACCACCTCCCCTTGTTTCCCTATACTTGGAAAGCTGGTCTATGTTGTATGCTTGTCGACTTCCAGAATTTCATCTCCAGCAGTTTATCAGTTTATTTTTTATATGAATGCATGTGACTGCTGGAAAAATAAATACTTAAAGTGGCAAGTTATTGTGGCAAGGTACTGCAGCACCTGTAAGGAGGGTGCAGGGGTTTGTAGTGCACTTCTGTTGGAATTATATAAGATTGTGTGAAAGTTGAGTTGCTGTGTAGTAATAGTGGAGTTTTCTTTAATGAAATTTGCTTCTTGGGATCAGTATCTTAAGGCCCAGATGAATCCGATGCACTTGCTGTTTCAATAACATAGAATCACCTGGCTGCAAGATTTACTTCAATATCACTCTAGATTTTATTGCTTCACAATAAATCAAGTAATTTTTTTTCTGGATAAAAGCAGTAGAAATATTTCTTTGATTCTACCTTAACTGCTTTCCTTTTTTGGTTGCACAAAGGAAACCTTTAGGATGTTTTTTTAAAAGCCTTTTAAATGTCACTTTGCAAGTTTATTTTCTGAAGTAGAATTTGTATACATATTTGTGCATTATTAAACTATATAGTGCATTTCTTTATAAATAATATTAGTGTTGATATCCATAGTCCAAAAGAACTAATCTTTTGTAAAGTTCAGTCTGTAAGTGGTAGAAGAAAATATGATACTGAATGAAAACTTTTATGCTTTAAGTATTTTTGTTCTGACAAAAAAAATTGTGCAACTGCTTTAGTAAATCATTCATAAAAATGATATTTCAAAGTATTATCAACATCTTATGTATGTGATCTTTTTTGAAAGAACTGAATTTAAGGCAATAACACCTACCTCTCTGAGATAGAAACTGCTAAAGTTAGAACTGAACTAGTAAATCAAAATGTGTACACAATATATACATTGCACAGTAGAAATTGTAGGTGAGCAAAATCCACTTCTAAGCAACTCTGCATAAAAAACGTCTTTCTAGTTATTTAAAAAGCATACAGCCTCGTCAGTGTAGTTTTATAAAGCTAACCAGTTTGAGGTCAGGTCTCAGTTGGGCATTTTTTTCTCATAGAAACGAGGCTTTTGCTTCAGTGAGTCCTGGCGTGATTCCAGCAGTGACTTCAGAATAGAACTCCCTGCTTAAGGGCTGTTCCTAAAGGCAAAGGAAGCAACGGACACTGGCGGGGCTGGGGGAGGTGGCGGATTTCTCCTCTGGAATGCTTAACATTTATGGGAATAATCTGTTTGGTTATTCCCTCCCCTTTTCTGTCCATGCCCTTACTAGTCTCGGTTAGCCTTGACAGCTCTAGTTTCCATGGGGATAGCAAGAAGTTGCAACTACAGTTTTATACTTAGGATTGGCTAAAACAAAGCCTTGGCAGTTGCAGTCATTTGGCCAACGACTGTGCTTTGGCTTCATTCTCTTAAATGCTTTTGAGGACTTACCCTTTTGTTTTAGTACAAAATAAACTTTTTTTTTCTCTTCATTTGCAAAATGTTGTTAAATCTACAATGATCACGTTAACTATATACAGTAGTTTCGATTTTTCAGCATAAGTAGTAGACCCTCTGCCCTAGTCTCAGTGATATTTGAAAAAAAGCACGCAGTTTAATATGTTTGGGTATAATCTGGTGCTGTACTTCTATGATATAAACTTTGCTCTTGTCCTTTCAAGTGATGCTAACTAGAATAAGCAGTATGATCAGCTCATTGCTTAGTGAAGTGCAATTTAAGAAACACCTGCTGTCCTATGGTAATGTTAGTCTTGTCTATAACTTATGTTGGTGTCATTTTGTGTTTTAGAAAGTACAACAATATACATTAATAATTCAAGCTACGGACATGGAAGGAAACCCAACATATGGTCTTTCAAACACAGCAACTGCTGTCATCACTGTGACAGATGTCAATGACAATCCTCCAGAGTTCACTGCTATGACTGTAAGTACAGGGTAGGAGTAACTGTGTGTACATACTTACAACCATTTCCGTCTTTTGTCATTATAGGTACAAGTTGTAAATATTTATTGTTTATTAAATAGCTTACAGCAAGTAGGATTTAAAACAAGCAGATTATATGCCTTATGCATGACATTCTGCTTACTCCAAAGGGCAAAAGTTAACTAGGGAATGAACAATCCATCAGTTTACTGAGTGACCTGAGGTAGACTTTGTTAGATAAATTGTCAGAGCTCCAGTGAAGTAAGATGTATTCCCTGAAGTTAAATTAGATGGATAATGGTCTGTTCAATATAGTGTTGCTCTCATATGCTTTTATGAGCATGTTAAACTACTTTGTTGTTCTGCAGTTCTATGGTGAAGTACCGGAAAACAGAGTGGATGTTATAGTAGCAAATCTAACTGTGACTGACAAAGATCAACCACACACGCCTGCTTGGAACGCCATGTACCGCATGACAGGGGGAGATCCCACCGGGCGATTTACTATTCTGACTGATCCCAACAGTAATGATGGGTTGGTCACCGTTGTGAAGGTAAGAGATGCTTACAGTTCAGCAAGTTAAGCAGAGATCAAATAAGTGGGAGAACGTAGAGAATAAATATGAACTCCCGAGGCCAGCGTGAGACCCAAAAAGTAAGACAAATGGGCACTGTCTGTCTTGTGGAAGTAAGCTGTTTGTCTTCTGCAGTGTTTCTTTAGTTATGCTATCAGTAGTATTCTGAATGTTCAGTTTTAAAAATTGGGTTAGGTTGTTGAAAATGACAGATTTTGAATGCAAGATAGAAATTGGCCTGTGAAAAGGCATTTGCTGAGTATTGGTTGCCAGCGTGAACAAACAGCTTCCTCCTCCTTGGCCACCATTAGTAGGCATACTCGTTGTCTGCTGGTATTATGTCAGTGTGTTCCCATTACGGAACTGACACAGATTAAACCGTAAAGGGACAATCAGAAGAGAGAAAGTGATAGGTAGGAGGCTACCTCTACAAGAGGCTTTTAAAGACTAGCTATTTTTAAAACCTCATTTAAATGCCTTTTATGGAATAAGCTCTCTATCTTCATTCTCTAATCAGCATAGCTCTGTGTTGAGGGGTGACTTGTTTCAAGTGGTGATAACAATGCAGTACTATAATTAAGCCTGCCAAGCGGTAGCCACCTTTCCTCGTGGCTGTCTGGTAAGCGTCTCCTCTCTGAATTGGTCTGTTCTGGTTTTGAGCCATCCACTTACCAAGTCAAGTGTGACATGCCAATGTTCCAGTTTGGAATTTTAAGCATTCACTTTCTTTCCTTTTGTTTCTATTTTCATTATCTCAGTATCTAGATGGAAAAAAAGTATATAAAGTTTTTGTACAGCTATAGTGATATTTATAGTAGGTTTTTTTTTACAGAACTGTCTCTGATCTATAACTGCACTTCCCCAGAGGTTCCAATTGTTATATTACATTTTTCCAGCAAGAATTACGTGAGTGGCTGTGCTTTTTAATTGGGCACATACCCATCTTTCCCAGATCTAGGAAGAGTACCAAACTATAAACGTCAGGAAAAATGAGTTTTAAAAAATGCTCCGATTAAGCTAAAGTAATCTAAAGAGAAGCAAACTTAAGATTCTAGATTTCTAATCTTTTTGGTGTAGCTTTACTCAAATTTGTTAAAATATAAATGTACATCCCCTGTATTGCTAGAGTATCTCAGTGTTTTGTTACATAAGACCTGATTTAAAGACAGAGTAGCAGCATGAGAAAGAGGACTTATTCTTACGAATACCAGCCTGTTACAAGGAGGGAGTCAGTTATACCATCTGAAATCAGATTCGTGTTAAGCAGCACAGGAGAATTACCTTGAGGTGGAAAATGTCAGCTCTGCAATCTGGCCAATGGCACTCCTTTAAGCACCCATACACAGAAAGGGTTGGAGGCTAGCTTACAATTTTTTGTTTGTAGTGCAGTGAATTGATCTTTGGTCTGTCAACTCTAATGAAGATCAGATTGTCTAGTAGCACATGCCAGGTACCACCTGTAAGATACAGGGCTCTTTCAAGTCTAGAATCAGTGCAGGCCATGCAGTGCATAGCATTAGTCAGTATCAGGCCTTAAGAAGAGCCTGAGCCATATGCAACGTGGCAAAGGAACTCTAGCTTCAGCCTGTTTTTACTCCTCCTTAAATTGGACTACTGGCTCAGTGAGAAAGGCCCCAAACTGAAGGACGTCTGGACTATGAAGCTGGCAGCTGCAGGGATACCAGCAATGGAATTAGCTGGAATTACAAAGTTGTTTTAAGAAAATGCAAGGGCATGAGAATCCTTGATTTAGTGGGATGTATTATAGTTGTGATCTTGATTGAAGGAAAGATTCATTTTGACAGCATAGAGAAACAGGTTCCCTCCCTGACAGAGAGCTCCTCAGGAGGCCTGTCTGCTCAAACAAGTGCCTGGCACCAAGCTGTGAGCTTCTGCATCTCCCTGTGATGAAGCTAGCTGTTTACTTAGTTTTTCACTAATGGCAGGACCATAGCGTGTTAATCTAAGAATGCCAAAGTGTTTCTAGCTCATCAAACTTTAAAATTGCTACTGCTGCTAAGTAAAATCCCAATCAAGTCATGCGTTTAGGTATTACACTGATTGCATTCTCTTCAGACTCTGCTCATTTTTATTGAGAAAGCAGTCTAAATACTGTCTGAAAACTTACCTTAATGTAAAAATGTTACCTTTTGGCCATCACTGTTGTGAGTAAACATTAACACTCCTTGCTCTTTACTTTTGCCAGCCTATTGACTTTGAGACCAACAGGATGTTTGTACTCACTGTAGCTGCGGAAAATCAAGTGCCTTTGGCTAAGGGGATTCAGCATCCTCCCCAGTCAACAGCAACCGTGTCCATTACAGTCATTGATGTGAATGAGAGTCCATATTTTGTTCCAAACCCTAAGCTTGTGCGCCAGGAAGAAGGACTACTTGCTGGCAGCATGTTAACAACTTTCACTGCTCAAGACCCTGATCGTTATATGCAGCAAACCTCTCTAAGGTACTACATAATAATATAGTTAGTCATCAACTGGATAGCATCCTTCAATCCTGAAATGCAATATATGTTTTAGAGTGAGTGGGAAGCAAAGCAACTGCATGTTAATTGACTGCATTTACTACAACACACAACTAGAGCAAAACATCATGTAGGTTTTTTTTGCAGTCCACCCAAAAGTGAGTTTTGGCTGTAAAGAAAGTGTGACCTGACCAATGTTCCTAGGTCTGTCATCTTCTAATGCTAGGTATCTTTCATCAGGATAGTTCCGTAAGTATATATGCATCCCAGTGAATTCAGTCAGAGCAGACACATGGCTAATATGAATTAAGATCATTTTCAATTTAAATTAGCCACTAATTTTGATACTGCAGCAAAGGCAAGTCAGATCATGGACCAGATCATAAGGGCTTTCGTACTCCTTGTTTATTCTTGTCCATCTGTGTACTCTTGTACTGATAGCTATAATTGTAATTAGCCTGATGCCTAAAACTAAGGCAAGTGGAGAGGATAAAACAAGATCACATAAAGAATGCTTTTGCCTAGGTTGTTTAAAACATGATTGCTGGCTAAAAAACTGAGGCACAACTATGAGCTTTAGGCCAGGATTCACTTGTCTAGCTTTTCCAACAGCTTTTTAGGTCAGATAGAAGAAACCTCAAAATTCTTTTCCTGGTTTTCCTTCTAAAATTAAAATTCTTGTTTTTACCTTGTTTTGCTTAGCTCTTGCTGATATTTGGTTCTTTTTTTGGACATAACTGACAGACACAATAGCATGAGGACTTCAGAATATATACATTTTTAATGAGCTAAGGTAGCTTGTTCTTGGTTAATGTCAAAGCAAAAATTTGTCAGATAGAAGGATGGCTTTGAAAGACCTTTATCTCAAATAAAGGTGAGAACCTTGTTTTAAAAAAAAAAAAAACAAAAAACTTGGGCCTCTGTGAAAAACTAATTTTAAACAATACCAAAACCTCTAGAATAATGTGAGTTGGTGCTACTAAGCACCATCTACATACTTCTACCCCTCTCCATCTCTGTCTCCTGCTTTGAGTGCTCCCAGAACATAAAAGTTAGTATGAGCAGCTTTTTTAGGTGCAGAACGAACTGCTCTCTGTAATGAGGTGTAGTAATTGAATCTGTGTGTGAATGTTACATAGTTTAAGATAACTACAATTTGTATACATTCATTTTTATATAAATCAAAGTTTCTTAAGTTACATGACAGTTTACCTGGCAGGGCACTTAAGGACAATCCTAAAATAAGATTCTTGAGTATGTCTTTTCAAGAATTCTAGCAATAAGGCTAAATAAATGGAAATCTGTAATTAAATACTATGTCCAAATACGATGTGTGTATTCAGAATACAAGTAAAAATATTTACGTTCTCTTTGAAAAGTGTCTTGCCATATAAGTAACACATCTTGTGATCAAATACACAGGTACTCAAAACTTTCAGATCCTGCCAACTGGCTGAAAATTGACCCTGTTAATGGGCAAATAAGTACAACTGCTGTTTTGGACAGAGAGTCAATGTATGTGCAAAACAATATGTATAATGCAACTTTCCTTGCATCTGACAATGGTACGTATCATTGTGTATATTTGGTATTACAAGTTTTCAAAAAGCTTCTTCTGCATATTTGAATGGCATTCTATTTTACCATGAAAATATACTTAGAATATATCTGATGGGAAGTTAAAAGCCTGTACTAATATCAGACTTCATATATTTCTCTACTTGGAAGACAGACTGAAGTGCAAGTTTGTGAGTTTGGAGAAAGACAGTGATTTATTTCTGTTAGTTAAGTCTAGAGAAAACTGAAAAAGTCAGCAGAAGACGGTGAAACACAGCCTGAGTGGGGCTGATGAGTTTTAGCATTACTATATGGGGAATAACATGCTGAAGGGGGGTACGAGTAGTTTTTTCTTCTTCTTTTCTTTTTTAAACACACTGACTTCAGCAGTTCAGGGAAAAAATTACCTTTTCAATGTCAGTTTGTTAATGAAGATTTCTGGTTAAAAATGACTCCTTTGAGTTCAGATGGAATGCTGTGCTGATTATACCCAGTATCAGAAAGCTGGAAAGGTATAATTGGGAACATTCTCACGTTAGAGGGGAAACCTGAAAAACTGCAGCTATTTACCTTGGAGAGAAGACAAATGGTAAAATTACATAAACAGATACAGTATAACAAAGATCAGCTATTTCTATTCTTTTGGCACCATTCTGGAGAGCAAAATTAAATGAAACTGGAATTAGATTTATAGAAAAAAAGAAGAGAGAAAAAAGAGAACCATTGCTAATTATACTGAGAAATTCAGTGCTGCATGTTCTCATAAATGTGTGAATTTAGCAAGGTTTAAGGAAGCATATCACATTCAATATGGATAACAAGAATGTCTAAAAGTATGAATCTGTGTTCTGAAAAGTATTAGAAAGAATTTAAATAGCATATTTGGGGTGAGAGGCGATCATAAGTATTCTATGTTATAAAAGAAATTTTCCAGAGGATAAACTATCCCAATTCTACACTACTTTTCTCTGAAGTGTTTGATGTGAACTGTCTCTGAAGAGGACTGTCTTTCTGATCAAGTAGTTACTGTGTTTTCCGTGATCTGTGGAAACGCAATTATTTGCTGAATTTTGCTGAATAGGGCATTTCTTTTTGTAGACACACTCTGTAAGGATTTGCGTGTTTACAGGAACATTATCACAGTGTTAGATTAGCTAGATAAAGTCAGAATCCCAAAACTGAGGTGTGTACATGTACGTGATAATTGAAAAGTGTTGGTGTATTATTTAACTGACTTTCAAATTGGATACAGACTCAAGAGCATTTCCTTTTCTTGAAGGAATTCCTCCAATGAGCGGAACGGGTACACTTCAGATATACTTGCTTGACATCAACGATAATGCTCCCCAAGTGAATCCAAAAGAAGCCACAACTTGTGAAACAGTACAGCCTAATGCTATTAACATCACTGCTGTGGACCCCGACATCGATCCAAATGCAGGCCCATTCGCCTTCGAGCTGCCTGACACACCTCCTAGTATTAAGAGGAATTGGACCATTGTTCGAATTAGTGGTAATTAGCGTTATAGAAATCCTAACTGTTTTAAAGGAACTGTTGCATTTACTTTGCAGTGTTTTACTTTGGTATTATTTCACGACATACAATAATTTGGTTAATATGAATAGGAAAGCACCTTAGTGTCAGGTCCCCAAAGAATAAGAATTTTTTGAGAGAGATGTTCGGAGTAATAAAGTTTTTCATCCTGAGTGTCATGTAGCGGATTAAACAAAAAATTAATGCAGAGCTCACAGACAAAATGTTTTTGCCATTACTGTTTTCAGTCCCCAAGAGTAACACCTTACCTTTCAACAAGTGCCTTATTTTCACCTGCAGGTGATCATGCCCAGCTTTCTTTAAGGATCAGATTCCTGGAGGCAGGTATCTACGATGTGCCCATAGTAATTACAGATTCTGGAAATCCACATGCGTCAAGCACGTCTGTTCTGAAAGTGAAGGTTTGCCAGTGTGACATAAACGGGGACTGTACTGACGTGGATCGAATTGTTGGCGCAGGACTGGGCACTGGCGCCATCATTGCAATTCTGCTTTGTATCATCATCTTGCTCAGTAAGTAGAGGGATCTCTTAAGCTTGGCTCTTTTGTTCCTACATTGAAAGTACCATCTTACATTTTAATGTACTGAAAAAGACTAAACAGTGATTTAAGACTCAAGTCCAGGAATTGTTGCTGTTTACTTTTATGTCTTGGACAGGTGTAAAAACTTTCTGATGATAAAGGAGTAGGAGTTTGAGAAACAGATTATTACAAGCTTTTGCATAGATACTTGGCAGTTAAGAGCATGTTCCCCATGCTAGGCTTATGGAAGAGGCTTTCCATCTGTGCCCAAGTATGCATGTTACATCAGTGAGTGACCAGGATGAAGAATGATTAGCCCTCAGAGGTCTAGCCTCTATCTGCTGCTGGCTTTGTGACTTGACACCACCCACAGCTGGTAACCATGCCTCTAAGGAATGCTCTGGTATTAGTGTTTGTAGAATATTTTATAATTTGGAAAGTAATACATCACAGCCCTTCATATAAGGCCTGACAAGCAGGCAGCCATGCAGGAAAAGAGATACTCATCTTTAAGTATTGCATAAATTGTACTGGTATTTTATTTTTCTCTCTAGTGCATTTAATAAGGAAAATGAGCAAGCATCGTAGCTAAGTGTCTGTCCAGTGCAGTAAATTGGATGCTAGCTCTCTTACACATTAAGGCTAACTGATTTCTGGTTGCAGTGGAACACAAGAAAGGGATTAACCTGTATATATATATGTATATATAAATAAAAATAAAATAAATAAAAAGAAGTCTTTGAGCCTGGCAAAGCCCATAGTGTATGCAAGGGCTATATACAATGATTTCCCCAATACCAGATGTTAGGTGTTGATTTAACAGAACCTTACTGCAATAACCAAATCCTTTAAGGTATTTTCATGTAATTACATTCCAGGTATATTGGAATTTCTTTTGATGAATGTTCTTTCTGTTTATAGTTGGAAACACATGCATTGTATTAGAAATTTATTTACTCACATTTATTCCATGTTTTTTCTCATTGTTTTCTTCAACAACTTTGGTTCATAAACAAACTATAACTGAAAAATTGTCAAGATTAAAGCAAAGTTTAAGAATGTATAGTTCTAAATTGACTTTTCCTTAGTCTTGACTGTTTTTGCCTCTAAATATAAATCTAAACTTGGGCAAGAGTCTGGTGAACAGCCAAACTAGATGCCCATGTGGGTCAAGAAACTTCGTAATATTTAAAGATCAGAATTGCTTAAACTGTATAGTGTGCCATATATTCTTGAGACATAGCAGAAAGAAATTAAAAAAAATACAATTTTTTATAAATCTCTCACTACTGGAGAGATTCCCTTGTGAAGCTAGTGGTTTATGAGGTCCAATCTTTCTTACCTTCTTTTATTGCAAGTATATTTTGCAGATGTGGAACAGATATGTGACTTTTATGGCCTGAATATGTGATTGATTCCCAAATTAAATCACTTATCATAGGTTAAGTTCAAGCATCTCTTGCTCAAGCTTCCTTGTTTTATATTAAAAAAAAAAAAAAAAAGAAAAAAGAAATGAAAAAAAAGCATAGCCAGCACTGACTTTAGGTCAACCAGGTTTACTTCTAAACTATGAGAAACTAAATAATAATGATTCATTAAATTCACTGCAGTCCAATCACTTAGCTTTACACGTATTTTACCAAAATAAGTCAAGAGATCTATTGGATAGATAGCTAGGTTGCTTTAGTATGTACTTAACTCTATAAACGCCAAAGGGTATTCTTGCAGGTTCCAACTAATGATACTAGATTTTTAAAAGGTAGCACTCTGTGCTACAGAAAGTAGAGTGTACTACGTGGCTTTGTGGGAGAGCCCAGAACTTCAGTCTGCTAGTCTGCTCTACCACGGGTACTGTGCCCAAGCCATTAACAGTATCTGTACAGGGTAGTTAAGAAAATCATGTTCTGTCCTCCAGAAAAGTTTTTAAAACCTCCTCTCCTGCTTAAAATGTTCTTGTTTGTGACTGCTTAGTTTAGTAACACTCTGCCTTTCTATTTGACATAGTTGCTAGGTGTGTGATATGACATAATTTAGTTATTCTACATCTGCTTAGGCTATATTAGCAAGTTTACTAGATGAAAGGCTTGTTTAACAAACTATCAGGAAATATCCCTGAGTTTTCAGGTAGAGCTACCTGAACAGTTGTGCTAGTTCCTATATAGGGCTGGTGTAGTTGGCAACAAAAGAAAAGAAGCTTGTCTTTCTTGAAAGGAAACCTGAGCTGATTATCTTATTCATCTTGGATTACTGAAATGTCACATCTAGATCAGCCAAGGCCAGCAGCAATCTCTTGGTTTAAGTTTGCACAGTTTTCTGTGGCTGTACTTCAGAGTCAAGACATGTTTTTGTATCTTCCCTTTTACAATGCAGTTTTAGTTTTAATGTTCGTGGTATGGATGAAACGCCGTGATAAGGAGCGTCAGGCCAAGCAGCTTCTGATTGATCCAGAAGATGATGTGAGGGACAACATTCTGAAATATGATGAAGAAGGTGGTGGAGAAGAAGATCAGGTGAGAAATGATAAGTGATTTTATGTAAAGATTCGTGTTTCACACTGTGCTTGATCTATTTCTGTTTCTTTTGACACATTGTTATAAGTAGCCAGTTTTTGCATCAAATACTACAGACACTAAGTTAAAATTTCAAAAACCTAAAAGACCACATTGCTTTTCCATGTCATTTTTTGCTGTTCTAGAGGTGTCAACTGCCTGTCTTTTGGATGAGGTGTAAAACTAGTATCTGGCCCACTTACAAACTTTAAAATAGTCATGGCATTCTGGCCATATTCCAATATGTGCAGTTATATTTAAATGTAAAATTAAATTCACTGTCATTTCAGTCTGTAAACATTTTTCACTCTTTGTCCAAGGTAGCATTGTACAGAATCCCTAGTGCAACATGGCTAATATATGCTACTCAAAATATAACCCTTTTTTGGTGGTGGATGAGTGCCTTTCTGGATGTTTGGTAATGTTGGCTATTGACAAATTAGCCGCTGCTGGGATTTGAGTTTGGAAAGTTTTTGTTTTAAGTAGCTGTCAGGGCACATCTGTATTTATTCAGATACCTCTCCAGTCAGGTCCCATATGCATTTACTCTCATAGCACCTCTGAATGGATCACTGCTGATATTTCAGAGGACTGAGAGTGAAGTTTATATACTAAAAATAGCTTAATTTTTCCTTTCTTTCCAAGTTAGTAAATTTCCAAGTGGTGCAGTTTCTTTCCTTCAGAGGAGATTTATTAAATGCTTTATGAGCATGACAAACAGTAGATTTATGCATGTTATTAGTGGTAGAAGTAAGTGTAGTAATTACAAAGTGAACAGTGCATAAAATGAGCCTAAGAAAATTTTCAGTAAAAAGCCTTGAAAAATTCAGTATAATTCTTCCACACATCCCCAGTCACAGTCATCCAGCACTTAAGTTATCTGAGAAGTATCTCTCTTCACTGCTACAGACATTTATAGCTTCCCTCTGTTCTTTTGTTTGTCTGTCTGAAACTTGTATTCCCCTTAGCAATTTCCATGCTTCATGTATTTCCCCAGGTATTATTCCTAGTTCCTGGCTTTTCTACATGACTTTATTTTTAAGCAGTTTGCAGAGGAAACTTCAGCTTATGCAATTTTGGAAAATTGCTTATGTTGCTGATTAAACCGAAGACAACCCTTTGAGATTGTATGTATTCAAGTTGTTTATATACAGATAGTTTTGAGTAAAAGAATTGCATCCAATCTGTGCATCTGTTATCTTACAGATGAATTACAAGTTTAAAAACATCAAGAAACTGAGAACTAATTTTCCAGTTCACATATTGCCAGCTCTTGTCCACCCACAATTCTTTGCAGGAGCTATTTATCATTTTTTCGCATGATTTGGATTTTTAATTATAGTCCACACAATCCTCAGGACGGAGTCAGTAAAGGGCATAGAATATATGCTGTTCTTTGAGAAGGTCGTAGGTGATGCTAAAATAGAGTTGGGAGAGGTTGTGCTGCAGAGCAGAAACCTTATGTATTGTAGCAATTCCACAGAGAAGACTAAAATACTTAACAGTTTTAGAAATAGTGCTGAAACCAGCCTTGTATCCATCTCGCATTATGCTTATCTCTAGTGAATGTGGTGTCTTCAGGAGTTTTGTAGCCAGGGAAGTGCAGCAGGAGACAATGCTGTGGGCATGCAGTAATGCTTAGCAGGATGTAAACCATTCATAAATGCAGCATTTTGCCCGTTATGGATGAGCATGCATTGAAAGACAGAGCTGTCAATAGATGGGGTAGCATTAAAGTGGTAAGAAATGGAGAATGAGGGTCATTTCCTCTCCCAGTGATTCCAAAAAGCACCTAGAAACAGGGAGATTCAGACATTTTTAGAAAATTAAGTGGCTTTTAGCTATGACTCCCCTGCTCGCTTTCTTAAGACAGAAACTTTGAGGCTATTGTTGCAAATTACCACTGCCAGCTATGTAGTTCAGCTACGCTGGTCCCTGTTGTGAGCCATTGAGCAGAACACATTAGTGTCTGATGGTCTAAAGAAACTTTATACACCCAAAACGTAACAAACATCATAGGAAGAGAAGAAGAAAAACTTGCAAAAAAAAGTAGCAAGTGTTTATAACCACTTCTTTAACAAACTTTTTAGACCACTGTGTAGGTAAAAAGAAAGGAGCAGGTTTTCCCACAGCTTCAAAGATAAGAATTTTTGCCTCTCCAAAACATCCAAGTAGAGAGCACAGGCTTTTAACTTAAATTAACTGTCTGAGATGGATGATGGGAATACATTTTGTCTTTATTTTCAGGGAAATGTTTTTACTTTGTTTATATTGGTTTGACATTTTGCCATGTGAAATCTGAATTTCTGTCTGTGCTTAATTAGTTGATAATATTTCCTAGGTTCACTTATTTAACATCATTGTACCCCAGCAGCTCCATGGAAAGAGGAAGGATAAGCATTTGAAATACTTAAAGAATTTTCCTGCAAGTAATGATCACATCTTTGCAAACTGTGGCTTAGCAAAATACTGCACAAGCAAAGCTGTGTACAGACCATTCCAAACAATGGACCTTGGCCATCAAGGTCTTTGTATGTTTGACAAAGTTAAAGAGCCTTTCCTCTCTAGTGTTCCCAAAAAAACATAGGAGACTGCCATTAAAATCTGTTTTTAGAATAAGGCCTCATAGGGCAAAACCACAACTGTTCAATTAAAGTCAGGAAAAATTATTTAATGTCAAGCTTGCATGCACAAGTCATCAGCGAATGGCAGAGAAAATTTTTAATGTTGATGTTAATGTTCTCTGATGCACTCTCCCAAAAAACATCAGGACTGACTGTGAACAAGCATCTTCAGCGGGAGACAGTGCATAAAGTGATTCCACAGCACAGAACCATCCGACAAAGCCTGTACCTCATTCAGTAAAAGGAATGCTCAAAGCTTCAGCTGAATTTCAGAGGAAACACAGCATGTTTTAACAGCTTCAGATGTTTTCATAATGCACGGCTTTGAAAATTACTTATTTTTGTTTATAACAAGCAAATTATTTAGGCATCTTTTAAAATCAAATGTTTCCTGAATCAGTACTTGAAGGTTTGTCTTGTATGACCTCATCTTTCTCCTGTTTATACCAAGTGTTTAGGTGACATGAGGATTATGGTTGGCAGGGCTTGGAGATAAGTGATATGATTAATGACTGTATCCTGAACAAAAGTACTTTTAGACTTCTTTTTTCATTTGGGGGTTTTCTTTAGTTAGAAGCTATGCAGTTGGATTTCTTACCTTTCATGGCAGACAGACAAACTCTTAAAGCATGTTCATCATCTTCCTCTCAGACTCTTTCTACAGGAAATTAAAGTCGCCAGTAACAAGTTTGATTAGTTCCATATTTAGACTAGTTCCTCTGAATCATAGCAACTGTCAGCAAAAAGGTGGAATGCTTGGGGTTTTTGTTTGTTTGGTTTTTTTTTTTGTTTTGTTTTTTTTTTGTTTTTTTCCTAAGCTATCATTTCTAAGATATTACGATATTTGTCATAAAAGAGCAGTTGATTCTGTCTTGGAGACTGCTGTTAATCCCATGTGAGGCCTTCTTGACTCTCAGATAAGTGATATTTTGTTCAGTCTGATAGAGTGAGTGCATGCTTGTAAAGAGAAACGAGACTCTTGAATGGTATGTCCTCTTTCCCTAGCCTGATAGGCTGCAGAGGCAATGCTCATTTTTGGTTGGAATAATGTACTGAGGGTTGTGTGATCTCTATAGCAATTGAGAAAAATACTTCCAATTCCCACAGCCAGAAAAACTCTAGAGCTGTTTGTCATAAGTAATGTTAGCCTGCTCCCCACTGAAGAGTGTTGTCAACACAGGAAATGTTCTGAATTTTTTTATTTAAACTTACATTTTCTGGAAATCTGGACAGTAAAACTGCTCTGAAAGCTGTACAGCACCTGTATCATTCAAGGCAGAAACATTTTTTCCTAGTGTCTGGAAAGATCACTGTTCTGCCAGGCATTTCTGGACAAAAGCTGATATCCTGAGTGGATAGTAGGGGGCAGGAGAAGGAAGAGATACTCCTGGATAGAAAGAGATAGAAAGTCTGTACCATTTATTCTCAGGATTTTGTGTATAATATTTTCCATTTGTAACAATTTGGCTACCTGAGTACAGGCAGTGGGCCAGGAGTAGCTTTGAGTCATCATTCCACTAAAGTCAGTAGGGCTGTATTTTTGTTATGTTTTTTTTTGTTTTTTTTTGTTTTTTTCCCCTCAGTTATTCCATCTGAATGTTTGACCCAGCAGTTTTGCTGGGGGTGGAAGGAGGGGAAGCATTACTGTGTGCTTTGCTCTGAGGTGGATGCTCTTAGTTTAGGTACAGATTCTGCTGTTGACAGTGACAGTCTTTGGTTATTAACAGACCATGTTATCTAGAGGTTGTAGAGGGATCTAGAGGGATAAGGGACAAATGACTAATATCCTCCCCTGACACGACATACATTCAATTTTTAAACTTCAGTCAGTTCTAACTATCAGAACCAGTAGTGGGTCGAACGTTTAAGCACTTAGCACGTATTCGCAGCATCATTGAAGCATAGAGCAGTCACTGCCCAGAAGAACCACTAATTTGTTTCAACCTGTATCTCAGACCATTGATGTGATTTACATTGAGGCAGTGGGTGTTGACCTGGTAACTATTGAACTGGAAACTGTGTATTTCTTCCATTTAATTGCCTTTGTAACCTTTCCTTTAGTAAATTACAAAAGATGATCCTCACATCTCCTTTGAGCCCAATTTTATAGTTTTTTTTTTTTTCTGAATTTTAATAGCATTTGATCATGCAAGTGTCCCTGTTGAAGTAAATAGTCTAGGTGGTATGCCTTGAACCTTTGCAGATCTTCATTTTGAACATGTATTTTAATTTAGCCCTCCGCCGCCTTTAGCACTAGAGTTTTCAGCAGAATAATTTTGCTATTATTCAAAGTATTTTTCTTGCTAAGAGCTCTGTATGTTCCTTCCTAGCTCACTTTTCTTCAGTCTATTCAGACATTACTCAACAGTTTGCTTTTTTGTCATTTTTTCATTACAAGTTTATATAGAGAAAGTAGCATTTATTTTAAAATTTATAATAATAATTAAAAATATAATTGACTATTTTTATGTATGAATGGATCTAAATTCTAAATAGGAATTGCATGTATTCATTTAACATATGCCTGAGTAATCAGACTCATTTATTAAAAAAAAAAAAAAAAAAAAAAAAAAAAAAAAAGTAGCTTTGTTCCAGCATTTGTGTGTCCTTGATGAAATTATTGAGTAATCCTCTGGGGGGGAAAAAAATCAGAGATTTATTGGGGGGTGAATTTTTAGAGTGTTTTTTAATGTCAAACCTGTCTTGATGCCTGCGTCTTAAGATTACGTTGGTCTTATGTTGCAGACTTTTTTAATATAGCCTCTATAAGCAATATTCTCATGTTTATAATCTACTCTGTCAATATATGATTATATTTTATTTTCACCACCCTATCTGAAAGTCATTGAGATCATTTAGTCTCCCTTTTTAACCTTTATTTTGTATTGCATTCAGATTGGAACATACTTTATGTTAAGAGATTTTAATGATAATGAATGAAATAACTGTTGTTAATATTGTAGATGCCTAGGAATATCTTATCATTAGAATGAAGTTATTTTGGGGGTTCTGTTGGCTTACTAAGGCTTTATTTTTTGAATGGGTGACTCATGCAGTGCTCCTGCAGAGGAATTACTGTCATTCCTAGGTGAATCTTTATCTCATCGTAGGAAAAGTAATGTTTCCATAATTCCATTACAGAATTATTTTGTGTTTTATTTTATCCTGTCTAGAACCTTTGCCCATTATTGTGTTTTATCTGCACCTGGAGTTTAACTTTCACCTTTTTTATTATTAAAAAAGATAAACTGACTTCTTGGTTATCTTAAAAATGATTACTTTGTAGTGCTGCAGATGTATCTGTAATAAAAATAAATGAGAAAAGCAATATGGCAGAAAGTAACAGAAAAGTAAGCAGCAAGTAAAGAGCAGCTGCTGGCACAATCATTTTAACTAGCTTCCCACCTGTAGCCTAGATCTAGTGATTCTTCTGTGCTTAGCCTTTTTTGGAGCCTCATTATTTCAGCAGAAGTAAGATTTAGAGTGTTTGGACAATTTTACAGAATTAGGGCAAAATTTTATGTGCAAATTTCTTGCAGTTTTTTAGGGTAAGGTTTGGTGATTGGGGGAATGGAAGGATAAAATGTAGCAGGATTGGTTTTCACTTGCTTTTCCTTTGGTTTTTAAAGGACCTTGACATCTGTCTCTGGCAGAATCAGTTGTATGTGTTTAAAATATTTCCTCCCTTGCTTCTCCACCACGTTTCTCTATTAGAGTAGATAGTGATTCTCTTTGTAACACAAGGGCAAAGCAGAACATGTGTTTTCTCCATAGGTACTTCAAGTGACAGTCTGGTGTATCCTTTTAACCCCATAATGAAATTGGGTTGCGTTAACGTACCGTCCTATAAAATGGATAGGTGAAAAACAAACTTCTGCCACGGCTGCTTTACGTGCACTTAGACCACTGCAGCTACTTCTGTCTAGTGAGTGGCAGTTAGAGCACTCTCAGTCCAGTTAAATGATCCAGTGACAATTAAACTGATTATTTTTTCCATTGGGTTAGGTCTGAATGTTCATGTATCTTCACAAAGGCCAAATGCCTTAAAAATGAGAAAAAGGTGTAGTGATATTGTTATATTAGTCATATGCCTGGACTATGTTCTTGCATAGTTCTATGTAAGGCTTTAGTTCTATTTAAGGATCAAAACCTAGTCATCCCTAAAAGCGTGTAACACAGCCTAATGAATGGCCAGGAAATGCACTTTGAGATAAGAGAGAAGTTGGATTCATAAAGCATTAATGAATGGGTCAAGTCATGTTATGTGTACCAGTATGCATTACTCTCATTGTGTTAAAAGGAATTTCCTAGTAGTGAGAAGCATGATTAAAATGAAATTTTAAGAAGTAAATATTATAGGAGTCTAGAACTGTGGAAGTTCACCACCTTATGGAAGTTAAATATGAAAATAGCTACTAGGGAAATTAAGTCAGCACTTGGATATAGTTAACCTAATTTAGGTGGAGCTCACATGAATCATATGCTGTTGCTTTATAAGTTTTATAAGTTTCCAGTATTTTCAGAGGTATCTCTCTGGGAAAAAAAAAATCCTGTCTATGGATAGTTTATTTTTTTGCCAAGAACTTCAATAAATCTTCTAAAATTCAAACACAACCAGAACAGCTAATCCAGAATAGAATGTTTACATTGCATCTGTCCTGTTCAGAAGGGGCAACAGCAGAGGACAACCTACCAATGATAGTATGACATAATGCAGGGGCATACACAAAGGCCTTTGTTTTCCATCCTTTACAATATGTCAATACCTGAAAAAAACGTATGTGTGGAGAATAGAGAAGCCTGATCAAACTTGGTCCATATCAGATATATGATTTTTGTTTCCTGTCCAGGCGAAAACCTGGTATACAAATGTATTTGAGTAAGTATGACTGTATGGGATCTAAAATATGCTAGTGTTTTATTTCATCTACATTCTTAATGAGTTGACTTACAGATTTGGGCATGATAGACTCTTCTGTCAGAGGAGATTCTTAGGCAGTGTGAAGATAATGTGTAGGACCATCCATGGAGCTCTGATATGGAAACGGTGTGGTGCCTTTTATTACTTTTGTTACAGAGAAGTTGCATGAGCTCACTCAGTTTCTTCTGTAAGTGTATGTTGTGCTGTGGTAGGATCAGGGAAGGACATGTCTGTATTTTAAGGACTTGCAGTCTTTTTGAAGTCCCTTCTTTCACTCTATGTCCACCCACTCTTAGCCTATAATTTGTCCTATTTTGGAGCTGAGTTCATCACCACTTCTAGTGACACACCACTTCTGTTAGGTACACAGAATCACAGAATGATTGAGGTTGGAAGGAACCTCTGAAGATCATCGAGTCCAACCCTCCTATTCAAAGCAAGGTTACCCAAAGAAGATTGCTCAGGACATTGTCCAGTCAGGCTTTGAATATCTGGAAGGCTAGAGACTTCACAACATCTCTGGCAATCTGTTCCAGCGTTTGACCGTGTTCACCTTAAATGGAATTTCTTATATTTCAATTTATGCCTGTTGCCTCTTGGCCATTCACTGGATACCCCTGAGAAGAGTCTGATTCTGTTTTCTGATTGTTTGTTTGTTTGTTTTTAACTGTTTCCCATCGGGCCTTTATACATTTTAGTAAGATCCACTCCCTTCAGCCATCCCTTCTCCAGGCTAAACAATCCTACTTCTTTTAACTTCTTATCATATGAGAGATGCTGCAACCTCTTCATCATCTACATAGTCCTTTGCCAGACTTGTTCCAGTATGTCTATGTCTGTCTTGTACTGGGAAGCCCAGAAGTGGCATAGCACTGGGCTCACCTGAGCTGACTAGAGAGGAAGTGACCATCCCTTGACCTGTTGGCAACAGTCTTCCTAATGAAGCCGAGTACACTGTTGGCCACCTTTGCTGCAGGGACACATTGTTGGCTCATGTTCAATTTGTTGTGAAGCAGAACCCCCAGGTCATTTTCTGCAAAGCTGCTTCCCAACTAATGAGCCTCAGCCTGTGCTGGTGCATGGGGTTATTCCTCCCCGGGTGCAGGACTTTGCACTTCCCATTTTTGAACTTGATGAGATTCCTCCCTTCCTTTCCCCAAGCTGCTGAGGTCTTCCTGAATGATCGTACTCCATCTGGTATGTTAGCCACTCCTCTCAGTTTTGTATCATCTGCTAATCTGCTGACGATGCACTACCTCCCATCACCAGGTTATTAATGAGGTTATTAAGCAGTATTGACCCCCAGGTACTCTGCTAGTGACTGACCAGTCCAGCTGGACTTCATACCACTGATCACAACCTTCTGACTGGCTGTTCAATGGAGAGATGACATTTTTTTCACTAGAGGAAGTTGTTTAACAAAAGAGATTTTGAAAGTTGCATTATCTTTTTGCACTATGAATCAGTGATTACTGGGAAATATAAAATGGTCTATTCTATTCTGGCCATTCCTTCTATCCAAGTTGAGATACTTGGACTGTGCTTCCAGATATTGTGAATCATAAAGAAATACTTGAACTCTTTTTACCTGCGTACTTGGTGAGATGGTTCACTTCTAGGTGACAGGCTAAGCTGGTTGACACTTTAGTACTGTCTCAGTTGGATCTCATTTCAGGAATGAGGCAAGAGCAAGTGATGGTGTCAGCTTTTGCTTAAAGCTGTCCAGCACTAAGTGAATAGCTAATAAGGTCACTCTAAGCATATTCTTTTCTTTTTTCTTTTCTTTAATATTTACCACCAGCTATTGAAAAGGTGGCTGTCTAGTCTCAGCCAATTAGAGCAGTTCCGCTTATGAACAAGGGGAAAGACAAAGAATCATTCAGCTTGCTTTGCTCAAACCCACATGCTAGAATGGAAGGCTTTTGTCTCCCTGTTGGCTGTGTAGACTTAGACAAATAGATTAGTTTTAATGTCTGGTTTCTGAAGGCCCGAGTTTACTGAAATGAGTACAACCCAGATGCAGAGTTGTCAGAGTCAGAAAGGGAACAAACTAGTACATGTTTTAACTACCTTCCAGTAGGAGAACCAGTATTAGGTTCTTCTGGATGAGCTTAGATGGGGACAGGAAGACGTTTGAGGGGGGGAAACCTCAAATCCCCAGACTGGAGTTGCTCAAATCCAAATTGAATGGAGGGGAGAAAGGATTTACTGGAGTTAGGGCTAAACAGCAGAAATAAGGAAATAAATGCCTCTGACGGATTTAGTAGTGATAGAAGTTGGATGCTCTCAAACTTTGCTCAAGTATGTCTCCAAAGTAGGACCCAGCCTTTTCCTCATTAGCCTCTCAGCAGATTCAAATGGTGAACAGATGATATGGAGGAAGAAAGGAACTCGGACAAAGCATTGCTGATTTGTGTTCCTGGAATTAAGTGGAACATTCTGGGTCGTTATTTTTACTCCAAACTGAATGCCCCGACCTACTCCAACATGTTTTGTTCATTCTCTGATGTGTCATATTTTTCCATTAAGTTGTCATTTCTGCAGCTAACTGTGCTAACAAACTCTGCTAGAAAGTAAAGTTATGTTCAGGAGCTTTAGATAATGCAGGAAACATTTTTCCATTTGTCTAGCTGTGAAAGCAACACTGAGCAAAGAAAGAGCTGGAATTTCAGCAGTTCTAAACAGCTTAAACACTGGCTCTTTAAAATATTTTTCAGTCTTTTACTTTGTAATAATTTAGTAGGGTTGACTTCAGATTGGAAACAGCTAGAGACCTTACATGAGACTGTGTGTATATGGTCTTAACCTATTTTTGGGGAGACTGTGGATGACTTGCCATACCTGACTGGTGTACAGTTGGTATTGATTTTAATGAGAGAACTGAGACTCTGTAGTAATAAGCAGAATGGATCTTCTTTTCCTGTCCAAGACACTAATAGACCTGTAAAATAGATTTCCTCTTACAGAAGACTGGAAGTCAGTGTCATAAATCACCCTAGAGAAGAAACCAAAAATGGGAGTCCACATAAGGGGTGTTTTCTGCACTGGTGTTGCCTTGCGGAAGGGAGCTGTATTTGTAGCTACAGAACCTAGAGATGTTTTGGAACAATGCATATACATAAGAGGAGGGCCTTAAATGTGAAGATACTAGACTGCCTAACTTGTTTAATGTTACATTTCTATGTGACTGCTAATTAAAAAAAGAATTGGCTGATTGGGAGTGGGTAGAAAAAACGTTTTATCATTATAAAAATGAAATGACTAGATAAGCCCTTGTGGTTTTAATATTTGTATTTAACCATACCTCTTTTAATTCCTCCATATAAAAATGGCTAACTTTTTAAAGAGTATTTTTAATTTCTCCTTACTGGTGTTTTCCACCTTTGTCTTCTGGGTTACATCAGAGTTTTATGAAAAGCACTTTTATGTTACATATTTATGTATTCTATGAAGTATGTTCTCTTCTATTTGATAGGATGCTCTGTTCTGATAGTGTGCATCTGAACTGTTTTTATTTTACTTAATGAAAATGGAATAGATAAAAAGTTCTGTTTACATCCATTTGTGTATTTCATGGAGGTCTCTTAGTATTCTGTTTCATGCATTAAGAACTGAAGTGTAGAAGTTCCAGCTCTGCCCCAAGGAACTTGCAATCTAATTAAAACATATGAGACTGCAGTCTCAGAGCTAGCAGAGCTGTTACATCTTTTTGGACTACGTGTTTGTGTGCAGTCAGCAGAGGACCTAAATAACAAATTAGAAGGTGTAATTTATTTGATTATCAGTTACAGTTCTCCCAGCAACATACCCTTTTTGTCAGCAGATCTCTCCTCTTGTTGGAAAGTATGAGACTTTTCATTAGTCTGTTTTTGGGGGTCACACTAAGTAATATTCTCAAAATGACCTGCATCCCATGAAATGACAGCAGAGATTAAATGCTTGTGTTCCTTCCTTAGGAGCTATTTAGGAACCATTGAAAATGTAATTCTCTGCACAGAGAGCTTCCAGCATGTTGAGATTATAAATAAGAATTTTACCTAAACAAGACTGTTGAAAAATAGAGACTGATAATAAGAGATTTTTTTTTCCAAGAGCATGTTTCATATAGTTTAACTTCTTGCATACCTTCCTTGAAGTGCATCTGAGCCTGCAAATACAAAGCACGATGATGTGGAGTGGAAAGGATAGCAATACATGACTTGGTGTTTATCAGAAGATAAATACGTTGAATCCTTGTTCCTGGAAAGAAAATACAATTCTTCTGGAGATATTCCCAAGAAGGAGGCTGTTTTGACAAGTTAGTCTACAGCCTCCCTAATCCTCGACTACCCTATGCTTGTGTGGTATGGGAGGATGTTCACAGGTTTGAGAGCTTATTTAGGATGCACCCCAGTTGCCTGGATTACTTGTGGGGTAGGATATCAGGTATATAATAGAGAAAACATGAGCCCCAGCCCACTGGTAGCTCGTGGATTTGTTTTAGTTTAAGCTTTTAAGCATGGTTGGTCTTGTTCTGTGTTTCTACCAGTGTGTAGTGCAAAGGGATCCTACAGCATGAGTACATTCTAGTCATTTGCAACAGTGAGGTGAATGATAATGCTGAAGAACATCACACTGCGCAAATAGTATCCAGACATATCTATCTTAAATGCATAAACATCCATCTAATTAAAAAACCTACATATGTACATATTGCTTATCGGAATTCATAGTGCTATGTTAGCTTCATCAGCCTGCCAGAGTTTGAAACGATGACATCAAGTGCTTAATAAATAGATCCACAAGTAATCTTTAAAAGTGCTTAGAATTAAGGCCAAATCTGAGCAGCTTTGAACTCCTTGTGTCATTTTTCCCCTTCTGGCTTTCATATTATGGAAGTTACATGAAAGCATCAAGGAGTCCTAAACTCATTCTTTGAGAGCATTATAAAACATTGCAGAGCAGTGCACTTGCTTATTTCTCAGAATGAGTGTGTCTAGCATTTATTTGCTTAGAAAAATAAAAGTTGGATTTACTTCACTCTATGCATGCAGTAAATCATCATTACTAAGCAGTGTTTAGTCTCTTAATAGTGCTACTCTAATCCTTGCTTCTCAATGGAAAATTCATGAGAAGCTCTTCAAATCTGATGAAACAGAATCAAAAAAGTAGACTCAGGGAGTAGAAATCAGATAACATCCTGTTGGTATGTAAATAATAATTTTTTAGCCTTTATTCTCAACAAGTGTTGCAATTCTCAAAATAAAACTTCTGATCAAATGATGCCTTCTGTGTCTGCTCCTTTTCCTCCTCATATTTGCCCTGACAATACCGTTTAAAATATCCTAACGTACTGTCTTTGTTTCATATTTTGCAGGATTATGACTTGAGCCAGCTCCAGCAGCCTGACACTGTAGAACCAGATGCCATCAAACCTGTTGGAATCAGGCGACTTGATGAAAGGCCAATCCATGCAGAACCTCAGTATCCAGTCAGATCAGCTGCTCCTCATCCTGGTGACATTGGGGACTTCATTAATGAGGTAAAAGAGAGAAAAAGAATTCCCTTGTAAGATGTGATAAGCTTTTATTTGTTGTTAATTGTACTGTGCATGAATAGCTGTTATGTTTGAATGTAGTAACTTTTTAAAACTTACTTAAACAAAGTCTTACTAGATAGAAGTAAATATGTCCTTTTAAAGTGCAGACAAATTTAATTAACTCATTCAAACAGAAAGGGAAGATATATCAATTAACTTCTATACATTTGCATTAATTACAATCATAATGTGTTATCAGCCATAACCACAGTATCTCCAAGCAGGATTATTCCATGGATTCCTAGTAATAAATAGAGTAACAAAATTATAGTTCACCCTAAATTCATTTATTAATTCAGAGTAATTTAATAATGGAAGAAGTTCATTTTCATTTTCTTTGTACATTACCCGTTGAATCCAGATAATAGTGGAAATTCAGTACCTTCAATAAGACCGAAAGAATTCCATCAAATACGATTAGTGAGCAGGGAGGGCAGCTAAATTAAATTTATGTAAGTGCTTTTGATACTGGTTTTGTCTAAGAGCTTTAGAAGTCTTTGCATTATCTTTTGATTCTTCCAAACTAATAAAGATAAATGTAAGAGTCAGATTATACCAGATAACTTACAGTTCTGAAAGAAATACTCCTCTGCAAATATTTGTTTCATTATTTCTATCATGAGTGAATCTAAAATCAATGGTTTGTGGAATTTAAGATACCACAGTGCAATGTGTGTGTTGTGCTTGCTATATATAGGAAAACAAATAATAAAAAAAATACAACCTAAAAGAAATGTGAACTATATTCTATGGATGAATAATAGTAGTTAATTATATTCTCTAATTTTCCTTGGCATCTTCCTTGGCAATTGCAGCTGGGCAAGTATTGTAGAACTGTTTTTGTGAATATGTTTTTTCATGTCTGCCTTAAAGAAAAAGCAGGTGAATATACTGAAGTCTGTCTTGTGTTCGCAAACTGCAAAAAAATAATTTTGCTCCTAATAAGGTATACAATGATGCAATTTTAAAGAAACTACAAAGAGATGACTAACAGAAAGCATATGTAATATTCCCATTAGACAATGTATTTTAAGACTGTGCAGGTTTAGGAAAAAGATGGATTAGAAAGAAATGTCTTGACAAAATTAACTTTTACATGCCTTTACATTTCTACATAATACTTTAGAAGGCCAAAATCTATTTTTAGTAAATATCGGAGCCAATAAAAAGCTGGCCCTGACAGTACACACATAAGAATATGTTTGTGCTCTTTTCCCATCTTCCTCCAGACAGTCACTGAGTTTTCCATCCTGTTCTCACCTAGGTGTTACCAGACACTCCCCACCTGGCAAGCAGTGGGGAAGTATCGCATACCCCGTCAATTGCTCCTCACTACTTTGATTTCTCTGTTCCTCACAGCGGGATTATAACATGTTCTCTACACAGCCATATCACAGAATGAGTGTAATTCTCCTGGAAAGCCAGAAAGAGACTAGAGTTTGTCCAGCCTCCTATAATTTATAAATTGCTCAGCAAGCTGTTCTTACAGTACTATTTCCATAAGTTATATATTCTGGGAGAATATAACATCAGTGTTTACAGGCGGAGCTGTAGAAACAATAGGTGCTGTTTTGATTTAATCCAGTGTGCTTAGATACAGTATGGATGAGCAGGGAGCCATTTTCTTACTGTTCTCTGTTGTATTAGATCAATACCTTCCTTTATTGGACCTTGCCCTCCAGCAAAGCTTACTCCAGCTCCTGTCACACAGCACAATGATTTAAATAGTGCCAATAACTCCAAAATAAGATCAACCTTGGAAATACATGTATGAAATCACAGAAAACATGGCAATTTTCTTGTTCTGCAAGTTAACTCAAAATAAATTATATCCTCTGATTAAAAGAAACAGTGAGGCAGATAACCGTGTTTCAAGCATTATAATTTAGCTGGGGTTTTTTGTTTTGTTTTGTTTTCCTTAAAAGGCATTGCTTTTGTAGGATTCCACAGCAACATGTCATTCTAGTATGCAGCATTTCACCTAGGCTTCTTTACAATCGTCAAAAGGGGCTAAGGATTGTTCATGCTCACTCTGTTGTGCCAAAAGTCTGAGCAAATTGGAAGTTTTGTTTCTCCAAAACAGTTTATCATCTTAGTGTTTTATGTTAACATTTCGTATGGCAAATATGATTCAAAAAAATTATTGGCAGCAAAAAACCAATCCCGCTTTCCTTGTAGTACTTACTATTACTTACTAAGTTTTCAAATGATCTTTGGCTAGAGTACAAACATTCAGGCTGTACAGTTTTTCAGACTCCCCTCAGAACATTCCACCTATAGTTCCTTGTAAGCAATCCTAGAAACAGTACACCCAAACTGGTAAATTCCTCTCAGTTTTACTTGAAATAAGTGGAAAAAATCTCTGGTAAAACCTTGGCAAAATACCAGATATTTCTTAGGACAACTCATATAAAAGTTGTATTGAACTATGGAAACAAGATAGTAAGTTAAGAAAGAGCAAAGTTAATATTCCCTAGTTTGCATCCGGATTCAATGTAATTCGTCTGATGGTCGCACCATAACTTTTTCGTTAAGCAGCTTTGCATCTGCATCTCCCAATGCATCTGCAAAACACACCTGGTCACTAGCAGAGCAGGGAGGCTTCCTTGGAGTTGTTGGTACCTAAGTAGTAAAATCTGTGTATTTACGCCATTGAAAAGATGCAACACTGCTAGAGATCAGTCTGATTTTCTGGAGTTTCTCCTTTTTCTAGTGATCCTGATCACTCTGGTGTTTTGGGATGCTGGCCCATGTGCAGGAATTAATCTAGCCTGTTCAATGCTCACCGGCACTTCAGATGTATCACCAGGATTGTGCAGATTGGCTTCTGAATTACCGTAATTTTTAATTCAAAAAATATAAGTTATTCATTTCAAATTTTGGAGAGTTTATCTACCACCATCTGAAAAAGTACAGGGTATTTTTTTTCCCTCTTACTTTTGTTACAGAGCCATAGAAACAAAAAAATGAAGGAGACTTAGTGGGTCATTTTGTTTCTTTCCCTTTGGCAGTAAGTTGTTTCTTTTGGTATATTATTTTCTAGTTGTCATCAGCTGTATTAAATCTACCTAACTCAGTGAGGCATACATATGAGTGTTTTGTACTGTTCTAATGACTTGTCAGTTGAAAAACAAGTTAGAAGTACAATAAAACCTTCAACTATTTTTGTAACATTTATAAAGTTAAGATAACACATGCAGAGCTATGAGCTTGCTGAAATAAGAAGGTTCCAGTGGTGCCTTGTAATCAAAATATGTTTTGCAGGAATAAGCAAAATGACCTCAGGGACTTTTCTTGTTTTGTCTTTTTCAATGGATAGATGAATCTCTTAATTTTAAGGGCGAGGGAAAACTCCTTTTCTTCCAGTCCAGTGTACAAACAAGTCAGTGAAGTCAGTCATGTTATTAAGAATCCTCTGTAGACATTGTTTTTCATTTTGAGTTTTTTAAAACATAACCTACAGAGTATAGAGCATAATTAACGCTTAGAATAGTCAGGATTTGCAGGACAGTTTAATTTATACCTGTTTGAAGTAGTGTCGTTAAGCCAGTTTTCAAGAACTGTCTACGCTGTCCCTAGAAATCTTAAACAAATTATATTGTGATGGAGAGCTTGTGGCTAAGAATATGTATCTAATCAATAGAGGACATAGCCTGAGGTAAATTAAATTTAAATTACAAGCTAAAGGTCTCATCCCGTGAGGACATTGAGGACCCTCAATTCTTTCTTAATAAGTGGTTATTGATACAGTGCACCTCTAAGCAGAATAGGGTCCCTTAATGTTTTCTGTTTTCTCTTGACAAATAAAAACCAATTTTTAGATTGATAAAATTTTTCTTATTTCCCTGTAGGCTCTGTTCCTTCTCTCCTCCTCATGAAGAGTATGTTGGATTTGATTAAATAGTAGGATAATGAAAATCAAAGCATTAGATCACTGATCCTGAAACATTTCATGTTAGTTCAAGATTTTGTGTTTTTTGCTTTCCTCGATTTTTGTTTTTTCCCTTGATTTGAAACAAATACATTGAGAAAACTACACAAATTGGACAATTATAACTTAAAATTAATCATCAGTCTTCAGTCAAGGCACTGTGGTATCTTCTTTCCCTCCTCCTTATCTCCTCATTAGTGAAAGAAGCCGAGACATCCTTGGAGGAGGAAGAGGGTGAAAAAATGAGATCACTGCTCAGTCTGTCCTCAGGCTCACCTTAGAGCAAAACCAGTATAAGCTGTTCTTGGCAGCTGTTTATTGCCTTTTCAGTTGTGCCAGTACAGCGGATTGTGGTGTCACCCACCAAAAGGGGGTGCTTTTCAGCAAGCTGAAAAGTGGTAACCCAAACCAAAGGGAGCCTCCTAGCAGGTTTCCCTGCCAGAGCTACCAGGCGGCAGCTCTGCCTTTAGACAGCCTGTAGAGCCAATCAGCAAAGCAGAGCACTGCACTGGCTGGGTTCAGGGAGTGTGTTCAGCAGTAGGAAGTAAAAATTGCCTAATGTTTTCTTTCTTGTATCTTAGATTGTAACTTGACAAATACATACAGCAGAAAACTTGGTTGACTAAGTTCAGTCATTATACTGTGAATCTGAGTAATTTTTAACTAATGGGTTAGGTGCAAACATCGATGTGGAGTTGAGTCAGTACCTCCATCACACAGCGTCTAGCTGTGTTTTCTGAATGAAATCGGTTATGCAGTAAACACAAATCTTTAAAACAATGAATTTGTCAGTAAAATGCTATCTTATAAGCTCAGCAACACAAAACCAGTTTTATTTTCCAATGTGACCATGCTACCAGCACCAAATTACAAAAATCCAACTTCCTCCCTGGGAGAGGAAGGGGGAAGAGGCTGCCTACCTTCGTGCCATAGGTGGCTGATACATACCAGAATTTCTACAGTGATGTGGGAAAATGTTTTGTTCAGTGATTTTTAGTAAATTAGTATCCCATGGTTGGCTTGGCAGTTCCTAGGCTAGATTTGCTGTAAGTAGTAGAGAGAAATAGCATTTCTTCTCCAAGCCATCTTTATAAATGACTTTCACACACTGGTACGAGGGACTCATACCTCAGCACTCCTTACACTCGAGCTGCATTTATTCTCCTTCACTGCTACCTGCATTCCAGAGCATGGGAGTCTGTTGCCCCAAGAAGGCTTCAGGGGTCGGACTGAAAGAGAGGATGTAAATATTGTAAGACTAATTGCTGCCTGAGAAGCAGAATTCCATCTCTGCTCTTCAGCAGAAATGAATAGGAAGCCTTAGGATTATTTGAGGCTTTGAAGTTGGACAAGCTAACCCTCCAACACAAGCTTTCTAAGAGCCTTGAGCCGTTTGTCCTTATAGTGACTGTCAGGATGGAAAATGCCAAAGAGGAAAATAATAAATACCGCCAATTATTCTGATCGGATAATTGAGAAATTATTCTTCTACTGCAGTCCATTATTAATCTGCTTGATGTTGTTGTACTACCTGAAGCAATCATTTTAAGTCCAAAATATGTTCTTGGTTTCAGGTCATAAATATGCCAGGCCTTCCCTCCCCTGAGTTGCAAAATCATTTCAGATTCATTCTGCACACGTTAAATAATTTTAGATAGAAGAAGAATAACCAAGCTTCCCTTCTACTGTTTACATGATTTATGCTATAATTAATGGATTTTGTTCTACGTGTGTTTCGGGGCGGGGAGGAAAGATGATTATCCATTTTAGTTGCATCACATTTACACTTAACAGTACATGTTTGAGAGAGTAAAACAAACCTTTCTTTAAAAGGCAGGGAGGGAGAGGGTCTTAAATATTTCCAGGGAGGTATATGAAAGCTGTTCTTTAAATAATAAAAAGAATAATAATAATAGAAAACCACATCATGTAGCACTAGTTAAAATTAATCTAAAACTAAGTGGTTCAAATTCTTTACTAAGCCGTAAAGAATTTTGGCAGACACATTATCCCTGATCAGTGGCTGCCAGCATGGAACATTCAAAGAATGTTGGAAGAGCATTACTAATCTCATAGAAGAAAATGCAAAGTTAAAAAATCCAAAATACAAGAGGGCTTGTTTTACTTTTAACTTAAGGCTTCAACCTTTTGTATTCGACTTGTAACTCTTCCCAAGGTAAGCATATATGGCCACAGAGCAATCTTCTCATATTCTACAATTAAACTTACTCTCTGGGCTTGGACCAGTGTAAGAAAACAGAGAAGAGGTTTTTGTCTTGGAGAAATGTGGTTGTTTCCCAACTTTCTCCTTGTTCAGTTTATTTTGGTTTTAATTTGGGTTACTCAGCTGTAGAGAGTAGAAATTTAAAACTAGTGAAGACCTGATATTGGTGTGTTGATAACTTGAATGCTTTCAAACAAGGAAACAAAAACAGCTGTGATCAAATATGTATTTAGTTTTGATGTCTTTTTGTGTGTGTGTGTGTGTGTGTGTCTCCTTTTTGAAGAGCAGGTGGAATCTTTTGTATGGTTAAGACAAATCACATAAGGCTTAGGGTAACATACTGTATCTTTTTCTCACAGTCTACGGAGTTGGATGAATTTTATAGGACTACCTAAATATGCCATTTGGCACATACAGATGGACTGCAGTTCAGCAATGTCAGTAGATATGTTATTGGTCATGTGAGATGGCTGTTTTAGCAAATCTATGCAAACAAACCTATTTTTCCTTCCCTGGCTGTCTAACCAGTCCTGTGCTGCCAATGCCTCAGGTTGTGAGCTATGTAACTCATACTGTATATAGTTATTTATTAGAATAGTTCCCAATGCAATGATACTCTCTTAAGGTTTTGTTATAGCTGTATGTATCGTTAAATTCATAGTGTCAAGCACTCTAATGCTGGAAACATGGCCATTCTAAAAGAAATTGAAATATGTTACTGTTGGAATTACAGAAGCACAAATCCTGCTGTCTTAGTTGGAACTGAAGTGAATTGCAGTAGAACAAGAGTTTGGTTTCCTCAGATTGTGATTGATACCTGATTGCACTGAGATATTCCAGTTACGTTTTGCCTCTCTCTCTGATATAGAACTTTATCTTTTTTCTCGCTCTCCCTATTTCAGGGACTTAAAGCAGCCGACAATGACCCCACAGCTCCACCGTATGACTCCCTCTTAGTCTTTGACTACGAAGGAAGTGGCTCCACTGCTGGATCTTTGAGCTCTCTTAACTCCTCAAGTAGTGGTGGTGAGCAAGACTATGACTACCTAAATGACTGGGGCCCACGTTTCAAGAAACTTGCTGATATGTACGGTGGAGGTGATGACTGAACTTCAAAGTGAACTTTGTTTTTGGACAAGTACAAACATTTCAACTGATATTCCCCAAAAGCATACAGAAGCTAGGCTTTAACTTTGTAGTCTACTAGCACAAGTGCTTGCTGAAGGCTTTGGCATAGGCTGCAAACCAATTTGGGCTCCGTGGAATATCAGTGATCCAATGCTGTTTGGAAAAAAAAATATTGAGCTCAGTTACACTTGAATTTTACAGTACAGAAGCACTGGGATTTTATGTGCCTTTTTGTACCTTTTTCAGATCGGAATTAGTTTTATGTTTAAGGCTTTAATGGTACTGATTTATGAAATGATGCATTAAAGAGACAAAATATGTTGGGGTGGGGAGGAGTAAGATAAATCACAATATGCTTCAACATGCTTTTGTTACATTGCATTGCTTTTATTAAAATAAGGAAATTAAAAATTAAACCCTCATGGAACAATTTTATTATCTGGGAGAGAACACCATGAGGTTGAACAATGTACATTACTTCTAGTTTTAGATGTTAGGGGATTTTTTTTTCACTAAAATTCTAAAACTTATGCAGCTGGTTGCAAATAAAGGGAGTTTTCATATCACCAGTTTGTAGCAGAATTGATTTTTTTTCATATGCTAGAATGTTAGACACATTTTGGTCTTAATCCATGTACACTTTTCTTTTTCTTTTTTTAATTTCTAGTACTTTTTCCCACTTCACTGTAAAAATGGTATGTGTACATAATGTTTTATTGGCATAGTCTGTGGAGAAGTGCATAAACTTCAGAACACGTGTATGTATTATTTGGACTATGGATTCAGGTTTTTGCATGTTTATATCTTTCGTTATGGATAAAGTATTTACAAAACAGATTGCAAACAAGTGACATTGAATCAATTGTTGAACTGTAGTTAGAGTACTCAATATTTTTTTTATTTTTATTTTTATTAATTTTTTTTTGTTTGGGGAGGGAGAAAAGTTCTTAGCACAAAAATTTTCCATAATTTGTACCAAAAAAGAAGGGGTGGGAGGGGGGAAGGGAACTGGCCTAATATTGGTGGCACGAATAAATATACAGTATGTTTTGGGGTGGGGAGGGAAGGGGGAAGGAGCTTTCAAACTGGAGAGACTTCTGAGAACAGCTTTGCCTCTGTATTGTGTACCAGAATATAAATGATACACCTCTGACCCCAACGTTCTGAATAAAATGCTAATTTTGGATCTGGTGCTTGGTTTGGCATTTTTTTTTCTACCTGAGCAGCCCTGACTACAGTAAATAAAGAGAAAAAAGTACATGAAGTGCATTTGAATATAATGAGAAATATATGTACTTTTTTAGCATTCAGTACTGCTAAGCTGAAAATGAGCTGCATATAGCAGAAAATCTGCCACAAACGTGGAAGCCAAGTGCTCTTGTGGAAGAAAAGTGATTATTGGCATTTCTGGGAATTCAAAGCTTTCGGTTCCACGGAGGTGGCTAACTCTGGCTTAATGTACATTATGTATATAACAAAGCTTGCATCATTTTTTGGCTCACTTCTATATTGACAGTTTAATGATAGTGTGATTATGGTGCTGGTCATGTAAGTAAAATGCAGATCCTGGCAGTTGTTTCCTGCTTGAACTTCCTTATGCTGAGCTAAAGACAAGCCCCTTGTTAACTTGGTCTGTGCCAGATCGTGTCCTTCAAGGGATGAGTTACAATTACAAAAGTTTCTTACAAGTCCTACCAGTCAATTAATCATTACTAGATGCATTTACATGTTACACTGATTTATTTGCAAACAAAGCAAATGTAGCAAGTACAGCAATTCTGCTGTCCTTTCATTGACTTGCAGCAATGTGCCTAGGTTTAATGTCTGCATTTACACTCATTAAGGGCCTAATTGTGAACAGTGTGAAGCTCGAAGCTCAGCAGAAACACCACATTTACCCAGTCTGTTGAGAGAACTGAAGCAGTAGGAGGGAGTCCAAGCCCCAGCACTCGTGTAGCTGCTTTCTGCAACTCGTAAGGATTGGTAGGCAGCAACATAGTCTGTGGATGATGCTCATGAAGCAATTTCAATGTTTCCTCAGCACTCAAAGCATAATTTATGTAATTATAATGTGATTACCAGAGGTGAATCCTGAAATCTAAGCTGAGGAGCTTTCTACACTGCATATGGCTTAAGACTATGAAATGAGGTATCTCTTCTTTGCTAATCTTTTCATGGGTATGTCGTCTTTCTTTTTCATGTTCCTGCTAATGCCTGTGAAAGTTCTGAGATGCAGCAAATAATCCTCTCAGATTGGATTATATCCCTCTAGTGTCATCATACCTGGCTGTTATTTATCTTGTATATTAGTGACAGTAGCTTGGTGTCGTAACAAACTAATTTTTTAGTAATGTGTGAAAAATCAGCATCTTTAAGTTATTTCTATATTAATTAGTAGTGTGGGAAAAGAGAGCAGAACACACAAATGAGGATGTGGTTGTATGTGGTTGAGTAAAGGAAGCTTTATAAGAGGCAGTATTTAATGCATGAAGGCATATTAGGTCCTGGAGAACTGGAGAGGTGCCTGAAGACCAGAAGAAAGCCAGTGTCACTCCAGTCTTCGAGAAGGGCAAGAAGGAGGACTCAGGACACTCCAGGCCGGTCCGCCTCACCTCCATCCCTGGAAAGGTGATGGAACAGCTCATTCTGGATGTCATCTCCATTCATATGGAGGAAAAGAAGGTGATCAGGAGTAGCCAGCATGGACTCACCAAGGGAAAATCCTGCTTAACCAACCTGATAGCCTTCTATGATGGTGAGACTGCCTGGGTAGATGAGGGGAGAGCAGTGGACGTTGTGTACCTTGACTTCAGCAAGGCTTCTGACACTGTCTCCCGTAACATCCTCCTAGGCAAGCTCAGGAAGTGTGGGTTAGACGAGTAGACAGTGAGGTGGATTGAGAACTGGCTGAAAGGCAGAGCTCAGAGGGTCGTCACTGGTGGTGTGGAGTCTAGTTGGAGGCCTGTGGCTAGTGGTGTCCCCCAGGGCTCGGTACTGGGTCCCATCCTGTTCAACTTCTTCATCAATGACCTGGATGAGGGGACAGAGTGCCTCCTCAGCAAGTTTGCTGATAGTACCAAGCTGGGAGGAGTGGCTGACACACCAGAGGGCTGTGCTGCCCTTCAGAGAGACCTGGACAGGCTGGAGAGTTGGGCGGAGAGGAACCTCCTGAGGTTCAACAAGGGCAAGTGCAGAGTCCTGCAGCTAGGGAGGAATAACCCCATACATTAGTACAGGCTGGGGCCTGACCTTCTGGAGAGCAGCTCTGCAGAGAAAGACCTGGGAGTGCTGGTGGATGACAGATGGACCATGAGCCAGCAATGTGCCCTTGTGGCCAAGAAGGCCAATGGTCTCCTGGGGTGCATTAGGGAGAGTGTTGCCAGCAGGTCGAGGGAGGTGATCCTGCGCCTGTCCTCAGCCCTGGGGAGGACTGTGTCCAGTTCTGGGCTGCCCAGGACAAGAAAGCCATGGAGCTACTGCAGAGAGCCCAGCGTAGGGCTACAAAGATGGTCAGAGGGCTGGAGCACCTGCCCTATGAGGAACGGCTGTGAGAGCTGGGCCTCTTCAGCCTGGGGAAGAGAAGACTGAGGGGGGATCTTATCAATGTGTAGAAGTACTTGAAGGGAGGGTGTCAAGGGGATGGGCACAAAACTCTCTTCAGTTGTCCCATGTGACAGGACAAGAGGCAATGGGCAGAAACTGAAGCACAGGAAGTTCCGCCTGACCGTGAGGGGGAATTTCTTCCCTGTGAGAGTGACCGAGCACTGGACCAGGTTGCCCAGAGAGGTTGTGGAGTCTCCTTCTCTGGAGATGTTCAAGGCCCGCCTGGATGCAACCCTAACATGCTCTAGGTGACCCTGCTGAGCAGGGAAGTTGGACTAGATGATCTCCAGAGGTCCTTTTCAACCTTACTGATTCTGTAATTCTATGATTCTAAAGTAAGCAAAAGACCATTTTTAGCACAGTGATTTTCCAGCTTCTGTTAAAATGTAGTTGTGCATTAATTACAATGCTAATTCTATTCTTATTGTTATTTGGACCCAACACGTGGGAAACACTGAATTAAATTAATTTTATTGACATCAAATGCTAAAATGTTTTTAAATGTTTTTTTTGTTGTTGTTAAAAACTTTCCAGTTTCTACTACAGCACATTTTTTTTAAATGGAGTAGATGTCATTTTCTACGAACATATAGCTCTTTTTGACAGCTTTAGGAATAATACTTAAGCATTTTGAGTATTAATATATCCATTTATCTTTGTCTTGATCAAGCAGTCTTACAGCTCTATCTGCAGCTACTTTGCAGTTCTAGCAATGGTTATCAAATTTAGCATTGTGTCTACTGAACAGAAGAAAAGGTAAATCTTTTAGGGGCATTTCAGTGCTTTCACAAATATATATATATATATGTTGAACTGATCTTGTTTCATTACATTTCAGGTCTATTCCCATTCTAGAAATGCGGAACCAGATTTTGTTTCTATATTATATGCTTGAATCTCCTAGAGAGGAATGCACTGAAACAAGGAGGATGGCCAGCCTCTAGACCCTTTAGGTAGGAAATTCTGGCAGCCTGTTTTGGAGATGGGATTGGGCAGTGACTGATAAATAAAATTTCTGCCTTGCAAACACTGTATCCAAGGGAGGTTACTTGCACAAAATAAGGCCTTTGGAGCTTTCCCATCTTGGCTTTTCACAGTTCATATTTCCCTTCAGTAACAGTCCCTCATAGTGTAGATCTCTATGAGTTTCAGTGGCTGGAAAGGTGAGGAGGAGAATATCTTTTGGGAATAAACATTTTAAGTGGATACATGTGGCTGGATCCACTTTCCTATGTTTACTCTGAGACTTCCAAGTTTTGGTGAAAGATGTATTACTTGCCCAATAACTGTCTATTCTTGCCACGTTCCCTCCAAGTATTTGCACTAAAATCTGAGTACTTACCTACTAATTTTATTGGTGATGATGTAGTTTCTGGCTGTGCTGTGGCACTGTTACAGTCTGGCTGTAGAGCTCACTTCTGAATGCAAAAATCTGATGCAAATCAGATTGATAGGGCAGGCTACTTGACTGCCTTTATAAAATGTTAATAAATTAATGTAAATTTTAAATGGAGGATGTTTAATTTCACATCTGAATTGCACTGGTTTGCAGACAGAAGATTCTTCTCAGTTGCAAACAAAAACATTTTAGATAGCCACTTATTTCTTTTGTGCCAAAGTAGCAATGTTGCTGCTTCTTGGGAATTCTGTTTGTTCATATGGAACACTGGAATCCTACCAAATCCCTGACTTTAAAAGACATTTAAATTTGTCCTCCTATGATGCCATTCACCTTGACACACAAAGGAATATGTTTGACCGGTCTGCAGTCATTCAGGATGTCACAGGTAACCCACTGCCATTCTTACTCCCACCTTCCTAAGGCGTCTTTCTTCCAGCGGTGGCAGCATGGTTTTGGAGACTGATCTTTATATATTGAAATGCAAAAGTAAAGTACCTGACTGCTGTATTCAAAACAGACCTGTTGACTGAGTCAGTAGTAACTATTCAAATAAAATATAGCAAAGTCACTCAAATGCGCTAACACTTAGTCCACAATGGTATATTTTATATAAGTTGTTTTTGTCATTCAACCGGAGCTGATCTAGGTTGGTGTAATTTCTTTTCTCTTTCCATTTTCGTTACTGGCCCCGATACATTGGTTCTGTAGGCCAGGATCCTTCCTATGAGTTGCACTAAAGCATAGGATAATTGTCCTTTACTTGTTACAGAAAAAAAGCAAATAATAAGGAATTTCCCTTTTACCTTTAAAGCCCAGCTGAGAAACAGAAAAGGAGAAGAGTAGTTAAGGAAAATGTGCCAAATGGTTTCTGCAGAGAATTAAGGCCCCAGTCATACAGACAGGGAAAGAGCATCCCCTTCCTTTGGGACCATTTGGCCAGTCAATGCAAGGCACTCTCCACCAACACGCTGCTTCCGTTTTGGCCAAATAGCTTGCTTGATCTAATACAGAACTTAAAGATGACTTTTCTCTGGAGCTCCCAGTGTAACAGTGCTGCTTTCCATGTTGGGGTACATTTCGCTACTAGGCTTTCCCAGTTTTCCCTCCCAGTTCCCCTAGATGCCAAATCTCAAATCAGACTCCACATATTCTTCAATTTACAGCCCTGCAGAATCAAAGTCTCAGTTTTGTTTTGCTTCTGTTGTCTTGCTGAGGATAGCACATAGCAATAATCAGGAAGACTTGTCTTCCTTTTCAAAGTTCAGTATCCCAAACAGTCTTTTTCTCTCCCCACCGACTCCTGTAGATTCCTAGAACATCTAAAAATGCAGTAATTGCCTGTAATACGGTTGCTGCTTATAATCTGACTTCTCTGCTGTTCTGATTTCCCTGTCACTGAAGAGCATGCATTAATGTTGCAGTGACAGCACGAAGATGCAAACCCCATAGAGGTCTCTGGAAAGAGCAATCATGGTGAGGTGGTGACCGTGTGCACTCTGAACTGCTATGTAGCTTCAACTGCAGAGAATGCTCGTTATATAATGCATATATATATGTGCATAATGAACTGTTGGCGCTTAGAAGATCCAAGAAGAGTCACAGCCTCTTGCCCCTCTTCCCTGAGCATACAAAAACCACCCGCATTTTCCTCGGCAGTGCACAACCTCAAGCTTGCAGGCATTTGCACAACTCTTTCCTCCGAAGCTTCCCTTTTCACCTTTTTAATCTGAGGCTACCTGGATAACATCTTCATTATTTTCTCATGGCTTGTATCTTTTTCCTTGACCTCTCCCATGGCTAAAGACTGATTTTTATAAAGTTATTTAGAATCATTTGTTTCTTGTTAACCAAGGAAATTCTCTCAGGTTTATGAATTATTGTTGTCATTTGCTGCTATTTTCCACTTCCAGTGTATTTATAAAACCCTTTTGGTTTGGATTAACAAATTCAGTTTTCCTAGTTCTCATGCCTCTTGGCAAGCCTGAGAGAATTTCTGGTTTCTCCTTCCCCCTTTTCAGCTTCTATAACCAATTCCTTTACTACTGTTTTCAGACCTTGGTTAGTCTTCTGTAACTAAACTAAATGGTTAATCTCTTCTTCCTGGAAGGAACTGAATTATTTTGCTGCTAGTGGAAACATTCCTGTTGACTTTGTACTTTCCTGTGTGGCACCCACGAAAAAACAATGCACTGTTCAAAACTGCTTAAATTTATTCTTATTCCTCAGAATGTTTTTTCTCTTGTGAGGCTATTTTTTTATATACTAATGCATTTGTAAACCTCATGGTGGCATGCATTTATGTAATTTAGTGAAACCACCTTCAAGTTGTTCACCGTCTCCTGCAGAGCCTAAATACTGATTCTGAAAGCAACATATTTCGCTCTGGGTATGAATAATGAATAGTAGCATTGTGCAAATTATTTTTGTACTCCTGTCTCTGAAGATAAAATTTGTTGATGTGGTATGGTTATATATAGATAGACAGATCTGTAGACCCACCTCTTCTGTGTTCGATGTTACAGAAGTTTGATTATTACATTACATTTGTTATCTGCAGTACTGCAGGGTGAGCTTATAAAAATCCAGCTGTCTCTGTGCTCCATAAATCAAAAGTAATGGCCAGATAATCAAAATTATGTTCCAATTCTAGAACATTCATTACTGGTGGCATTGTATAAAGCAGATATAAAAACAAGAAGAGTTTTTGCGCTAGGATAATTAGAGGGAATTACACTAAAAACATAGAATCATTATTGATATGTTTTGACTGGAAGCTAATAAAGAGCATTTTTCTTAGCCAGGTTATTTTAAGATAAACTGCAGAAATAAACAAAAATGAATCTTTTAACCTAAAGTAGTCAGAAAATGAGATCCCAACTATCTTTTGGAGAAATTATTTTTTTTTCTCATTTGAGCAGAAGCAAGACAACCAAGAAAAATGACCAAAAATGTAAAACTTATCCTTAAAAACCTCCTCATGGATTCACAGAGGTAGCTTCAAAGACCTGCTCTGTTGTCATGCCTAGGTTCAGATGCAAAGCTCCTGAAGTCAATGGAGACACTCCTTTGAATATCATGAATGTCCTCAAAGCAGTATTCAATTTAGAAAAACATCTGTAATATTCCTGCAGCAATATATGGTACTATATGAAGCTAAACAGCCTTAAATAACTATGATGTTATTTGTTATTAAGTTGTTTTGAATTGGCAGTTGTCTTCTCTTTTATTGAATAATTTTTAATGAATTTAAGTTTATTAAAACTCATTATATTCACTAAGGCACTGTCTTTGCCTAATTCTGATGCATACTGTAATGCCAGGTGACCCTGTATAAACGAGCTTTTACAGAAACCTACTTCTAGACTGAATATTTGGAAGAGAATTTTGATGGTGATTTTGTTGGTTGATGGTCTCAGTAAAGACTAGACACGCAGACCTTCAGTAACTGTCACGAGAATATCAGGCTGGCTGCCATTCCAGAGCAGAGAGCAAAGATCACTCCATAGAATTACATTTCACTACTGCTTCAGTCATATGAATAGTAATAAATAAGTATACGGTAAAACAGTGCTAGGTCACCAGCTGTGTGTTGCATATGTATTTATTGTAGGTCTGTATACTGTAATCCCTAATCATTCAATACAGTTGCACAGTGATGGTGGATACTACATCAGACTTCCCTGGAAATCATCACAAGGACATTTGTTCCTCCTAGTTCACATGGATATGTTGTTCTTGCACAAATTCGCACAGCATACTGCTGGGGGGTGGGGGGGCGGGATTTTCTCCACTACTGAAAATTCTTACAAGTTTTAAGAGTGTTAACTTTTGTTACTTAAAAATATCAGTGTGGGGGATCCCCCACAAGAAAAGTGTTTGTGAATTTAATAGAGAACATAATGAAATTAGAGTAGAAAAGTGCAAGTTATAATCACACACTGTTGGCAAGAGTATTTAAATTTGCCTATTGAAGACAGTTAAAGAGATCCTTCATGAATCTTCTTGTGATCTTTTTTAATTATAAATTCGCTATGAAAGGGGTATTATATTGGAACTAGAGAAATAGATAAGGAATGGACACTTCTTCTGTGTTCATGAAGATTTGGGATTTGTGACCCCTCAGTGAAAATGAAATTGCTAATGTCAACCCATCTCTGGCAGACAGCATCTCATATTGATTTTATGCATAATTCAGCACAATTGACAGCCTTTTCAGGACAAGCTGGAGACTGATACGTTAGGGAAGCTAAATTGCTTCTCCCTTCAGCAAAAGAGAGTCCCTTGAGGCCACAAGTTATGTTTACTGGAGAGCCAGTTGAGACTGTGAAGAAGCAGTATCATGCCTGATGTGAGGATACTCACCGTGCAATAGTGGCAGGGTCAAAAACTGCCTCCGCTGAAATTGTTTTTGTCATATGCAACAAACCCTTTTCCTTCCTCTGTCCTGTCTCAAACGTAGTAAAAGAAATTAGAGTTCCTTCCCCATATTTAGTTTTGCATATGGAGTACCAGAGATACTGTCTGCGTTGTTGGCTCACATGCCATCCACAGCAAGTCCAATAAGCAGAAAAGAAGCTCTGACAGGGCAAATAGCATGCTTTCCTTACTGCTCACTAACTGTGTACTCAGACAAATGAGCTGCTGCAGGATAAACTGGATTTAGAACTGAAGCAGGTGCATTTCTTTAAATGTCTGAGTGTGAGCTTCCACTTTCAGCGGTTCCCAGAGGGACATGGCAGGATCTCTCCAGAGAAAGAGCAAATGCACAAGCACTGCTGAGGAAGTAGCTGCTCGCCCACACCCTCGTTCCCACCACAGAAATTTGTGTATCAGCCCCTAGTGCCATCTGAACAACTCCTTGTAGCATGCCAGCGGTAGGAAAGGAGCAACTGCTTCTCGTCTGGTGTTATGCAGGCCCCTGAGTTGCTCAGCTGCTGAGCTGCATCGGAGTGAGTGCTTTGTCCGATCCATCTGCTGCACGTGGCATTGGCCAATACTGGCTGTTTTAGAAGGAGATTTAAGCGAGTGAGTGGGTAGGAATAGTGAATTAATAGCCTTGAAGATACTTTTTTTTTTTTCTTAACCCTCTCATTAAAAATTGTATTCTCCAAGAAGTAAACTATCTGCCAAAGAGCTAGTGAAGAGTTTTCATCACGGTGCCTGGCTTGTCCATACAGATGCCCAGTCTTTTCGCTGCCACAAACCTCTTCTAAGATCAGACTGGAAAATGGAGGAAAATTCTGTTCCTGAACTGGGTGTCCCGAGAATTGCCACTTTGATGTATATTTTTATTATTTTTAAAAGTAGCAAAAATATCTCTTGTTTAGGTATAGTAATATTTGAAACTCAGTGTTCTATCTTGTGTTCCACTTTTTGTTTATGTGACTCAGATGAATATAGACAATTCCTTGAATATATACAAAATTCAATATATGTAACAAACTGTTCTTGCAGCTTAATCAGATAATTAGAGGTTTTGTCACTGTCTTATCCTGCTTGATATAATGTACTTTGACTGACAATATGGCAGCTTATCTCCAGTAAATTTAACAGACTGTTTGCAAGCTGCAAGTTGAGTTTAATTTTTCAAGCTGCAAGTTGAGTTTAATTGGGTGTCCGGAGATTTACTATGAGCAAGGTAATAATCTCAGAACAACAGCAAGAGGCAACATCTTTTCACTGTTGTCAGTATTGTAAATAAAGACTAATTTTCCAGTGGGCTCACTCTTTCTCCAGTGATCAGGTCTACCAAAGAGATATAAAGTGATCCCATATTTAGAAATGAAATAATTGCTGCAGATTCTGTGAGATACAAACACCTAAGCGATCTGAGTGGCCCTGTGTATGAATTGCGTGGGAGGGAACTGAGAAAGGAGAGTTACATTTTGAAATAACAACATGAATTTTATTGAAACAGCAATGAGTTGTTTGCCCTTTTATTTAGCCTTTATGACAGCAAATAGAAATGATTTGGCTTGCCAGTCAGACCTAGAAATGGGGAGGGGAAAAACAACCCCAAAATCTGAGTGCAATTTTGAGTCAAACGATGTTTGGATCAAACTCAATGCAATTTATTTTTATGTACCGTCCTCCATACAGAGTACTGCTAAGCAGTTTACAGGGAGAGTCAATCATAAGAAGTTAAAGGGAAAAGGAAGGTTTTAAAAGCAAGATTAATTCCACAGCTCAGAGGAATTTTGGAGATTTTATTGCAGTTCTGAGGGGAACGAGAAAAGTTCCAGGTAAAACACTATCTTCTCTGTTTTTTGGTATCCAAAATATTGCATTCACTTGTGTCAGAAAATGGCATATTCCTGTTAATGGCACCACCTCTGAATGGCTCATTTGGTGAGAAGTTGGCCCATGGTGTTTTCCCATCGCAGATCTGTTCCAGTTCAGCTCTCCATAACGGCCACATGGAGTTCTTGCCATAAGTAGTAAACATTACTGCTGAGATACAGCTTCATGCAGTAAATACATGCTTTTCTCTCTTGGTATTTTGTAAGATCTGGTATTCTGAAAATAGGATCAATTTTGTCCATTTTGAAGTTGAATTAAAAAAGAATTAACAGAGTACTGTGATAGTATTCTGATTATATTGATATGTATAGACACACACATATAGAATATAATATTTAGAATTTCATAGATGGATAGATTCCCCTACCTCTGTTCAGTTATGTGTAGCTATTGAAACAGTTCAGATTAGTCTAATTTATACTAGCTGAGAATTTTGCCTAGTTTACTTGTTTTATGTTTATAGATATTGTTGAGTAGTTCTGAATGTGTGTTTTCAGTGACACAGGATGTAGAAGGGACTCCAGCCCCCAGATGAGTGGTACCCATGTATTCAGCATTCCCCAGGCTGACTGCTCCTCCAGACACTCACAGGCACTGCGAATCACAGATTGCTTTCCAGATGTCCACAGCACTCCAGACAGAATTTTTGCCTCCTGGCCTCACTTCTTGAATTTCCCATCTGAGACTGTCCTTTTTTTTTTAATCCCTATTGCTTGGTATTACAGTCACTGAGAGGGCTTTGTCTCACCATCTTACACTGACTGCTCAACTGACTGCTCAACCTGGAATACACCTCAGAAAGTGGAAATTGGTCAAAATCTCCCCACATTATTTTTCTGGCTTCCCGTGACACAGAATAGCCCCAAAGTTCCCAAGCTGCACATTAGTGGACAGTAACTGCCAGCTTAAAAGTGTAACTGAACCAATCATTTGCTTCTGTTCAGATTCTTCAAATTCTTCCAATATTTGTGTATATGAAGTGTTCAGACACAGAGTCTGATCCAGGAGTGTTGTCCCAACAGAAAGATTGGCTCCTACCAGCCTGGGAGATGTTCATTCACATTCAGGAAGAGGAAGGAGGTGTAAAGTAATAGGGGCCAATTACAGTCCACCTGTAAACAGAAAGAAAAGGAAAGGGAACAGATCTAAGGTGTACAAGGTAAGAGATCTACATCAAGGTTGGGTGCCTCCTTTAGATAACACTTGCAGGAGAGGAAGCAGCTTTCTACACTCCACCCCAATTAGGTGTTTTATTTCAGCATATAAATTGAAAAATGCTTTATTCTATGTGACCAGAAACATAAAATGATTTATTCTGACTGGTCAGAAACATATAGAAAAACACTGTGATAGAAAAGTAGTGGTCTAGTTCACAGAAGAGACAAAAAGAAGAAGCCAGGCACTTTTTTTGGATGCAAATGATATGAAACACCTTTGTCTTGCATTCATTAAAGATTTGAGTCTAGGAAGCACTGACTCTAGAAGATGCTATGCCTCAAGCTCCGTTTGAGAATAAAGTACACTGTGATTCCACTTATCACTCTTCTACATGGCAACTCTTTGACCACACAGCTTTTACAGAAATGTAACTTCAATAGCATTGCTATTAATGCTCATCAGCATGAGGTAAGAGCTAGGCCCCTGACTGTCCATCTAAGGGACTCTAGATTTAAATAACGTGTGCTCCTATGTTGCAACACTTGCGGGTAATTATAACATTGGCTTCTGGATATGAAATCTCTTCCTAGTTCAGGCATTTTTTGTCCTCATCTAACCTGCCCTTCAGCCTGAAGTCAACACAACCTTTTTTTTATTCTCACATTTTAACTTAAAAATTCAAGTGTCTATTACAGAATGTTGTGCTCTTGGCTGACAAAGTGGTAGACTGTGCAATCAAAGAAGAGTTTATGGTGAACTTTGTGGTTCAGAAACTTCAGAAATCTGCCTCTGCCTCATGTGTTTTGTGGCTACCTAGATCTTCTCATAAGGCCAAAGATAGACAAATAAAAACAAGATACCTCCATTCACTTTTACTACCTATTTACTGATGTTTCTACTTTGCTGCTGCCTATGAATTGATTTGTTTTTCACTCTTTGGTCAGGTTTGACTAAACTTCTAGCTTTACCTGATGCATCTAATTAAAATATGTCTTTAGGAAGCTGGTAGGATTGTGCATTACTTATTCAGGAGACCAATTCTTCCTGGTTTAGCCAGAAAACTAGGCACCCATGAACCAGTTCTTGTTTACAGCCTACTACTTTTCTCTTAAGATTCAGCCCACTGTATCTTGATATCAACAGTGGGAAATAAGATTTCTAATATTTTTGAAGGTGTCCTTGATATTTACTGCGTTCCAAGCTGAGTATTCCTTAATAGTACAAAAATAAAGCTTATAACCACTAATATTTGAAAGGGAATATCACTGCATTTTGAAGTTTTCAAAACGTGTGTAGACACGCTGCACTCCTTAGCTTTTTCAGTTCTATATGGCATGTATAGTGAAATACCCTGAGAATTTTGCAAACTCAAGGATTTTAAGGAGCTGAGGCCAAAAAAAAAAAAAAAAAAAAAAAAAAAAAGCTGATGAAACAGAACCAGGGGATTGAATAGGTTTAAAGAATAGCAAGTGGTTTAGAGCTGTAATGAGGAAAACAAGCCTCTGGTTCAAAAGCAAGTGCTTTCTTGTCCATTTACAGGATAATCAATATCTCATCCTAAAACACCTGTGAGCAGATATTAAAAAGAAAGAATGCTTTATTGTAGAAAAACTTTGCTGACCAAGCACAAGTTCCATCAAAAATGGAAGCATAAATAACTGTGGAATATTGATAATGATGCTTATAGAAAAAGAGCTGAATAAACAGCACTGAATAAAATGTGAGATGGCATTTTATCCTTCTGTTTTCTTGTAAAGCTCTGTGCTAGCAGATATGAACAGTGTCCATCTCTAGCATCTGATCAGGACTCTTCCTCAGTCAGCCTTTTTTGTTTTCCTGCCTTATTTTAAGCATAATTTTCAGATTGATAAATATGCGCCTCAGACATAACATTAGCAGAGCTTGGATTCTGAATTATTGATAGATTCTTTTTAGGGTGCAGAAACAATTTAGGCCCCCAAAATGAACAATTATCTTTTTCAGTACAAGGACCCAACAGTGCTTCCATTTCACCCCCTGTGTAAAATTAGGTTTAAATTCACAGTAATGATAAAAGAGAGTGAATTGTTCACATCTGGAGAGTTTTTGTGTTGAAAGTTCCAGTTAGACTCTATAATACATGTACTAGCTTACACCAAGCATCTAACTCTACTTTCAGTAGATCAAGATACCCTTTCTTCACAGCTTCTTCACAGAGCACTGGTCAATCTGCTTTTCTGTTCTGTGAGACAAGGCTCACATTCCACGCTAACACTCCTAAAAAAAATCAATAAATTAATATCACAGATTTTCTGGAAGAAAGTTTGTCTCTGACTAGCTCAATGACACTACTGTTAGAGAGTGTTCTGCCTGCTACTTGTAGGTTACTCAGGGAGGGACAACTTTATTGCTAACAGGAAAAGTCAACGCGCTGATTCAAAGATACCAAACTCTGTGCATGACTGGACCCTGGACACCACGACGAAAGAGCAGGCTGGTGATCTGCCAACCAGCAGCTTGATCCATGTTTCTTACACAGTGCTCCTTTCCTGCACTGTTTATCATATGTGATCATCAGTGAAAACAGCTGCTAAAGTTCTTTCCAACCTACTTGGTGTCTATAACATAAAGCTGACAATGTGCCTGACTGTGACATGTAGCTGGGTGGAGGTGAGATGTCTGTGCTGGTGCGTTTACTCTAACAACAGGTCACCTGACAAATATGAGAAGAACAAATTTCTGAAAGAGACCTGGGTGACTACTGAGTCTTAAAAGCAACAGGTCTTAAGCAGTTTGCTCTAAGGAATATTTTCAGCCCAAGCCTCTTACAGTGCCATTACTGTTATATATTGTATCTACGGGTTTTAAATAGGCTAGTAGCAAAGTCTTGGACAAACCTGAATTGCAAAATTAGAAAAAAATATGTATTTTGGATTTTCTAAGACTTGAACAGGACTATGTTTTGGAAGACTTTAGGTTTTCACTTGAGTGGATAAGGAGATAGGTATGTTAGCGAAGAGATACTGCGTATCCTGAACCACTGGGAAGACAGTTTGCAAGCTTGCATACCTGATTCAAAGCATTATAGTCTGTTACAGAAACAAAGAGAATATACAGCAATACTGTTGATGCTTCCAAATAATTTAGCAATTTATGTATCTGCATTCAGAAGCTGTACATGCATACTGTGTGTGAAGCCATACAGACTGTGTTACTGCACAGGCTTTGCAGCTATCCAACTTCAGTGGGAACAAGAGGTCAGCAGAGCATTCTAAATAAGTATTTTTGTCACCTCTTGCTTGATAACTAAAGGGTAAACAGACATGATATCATCATTAATCTTTGAATGGCAAGGTTCTCAGCTGCATGGAGCTGACAGCATGCTGCTTAGGTGATAGGGCAGAAGAAGAGCAATGACAAATGGAGCACAAGGTGATATTTTGATTGATCATTTGCCTAGGAGCTTATTGATGGGGCTTGAGAACTTTCTAGCTTCCATTGTGGTCTTTTATTTCCACTTCTACTTTTGGAGATGATGATATGATGCAGAGACAAAGCTACAGATTCTTGAACAGGAAGATTTATATTCCTGCAGCAGCTCTGGGGAGAAATATGGACAGAAGAGAGTGCTGAACAGTACAGCAAGCCTTTGAAGACTCTAAGAAATGAGTCGTTGCAAATACAATAAACTAACTAAGTTCTATAAGAAATATAGTGAAACTATCACTGAGCACTGCTTCCCACGGGCAACCCACTGTCTTAAATAAGCACTTAAATAATCCCCATGCGGATTTTGGTACAATTTTATCTGACCTTTATTTAGAGATCACCAACAGGGCAATTGATTATGGTTGGTCAACCTATGTGAATTGGTTCTAACCTAGAATCAATTCTCTTTATTTCTTTGCCCACGTTGTTCCTCCTCCTTTGTAAAAATACAAAGTTATCCTTTTAGCTTTCTTTTTTTTTTTTTTTTTTTTTTTTTTTTTTTTTGTCAAAATCTACTGCATTTTTCTGTCCTCCTGTGGTTATTGGTCTTTTGTTTTGTTCTCCCCGAAGCTTTTTTAGACAGCCTCTTATACTTAGAGTTTTTTCTTTGTGTGAATTGGCTTTTAAAAACAAGATTTCTATCCCAAAAGTCAAACCAATACCTACTAAAAAAAATGCAGGACTACATTCACTACCTGGGCCTACTACTACATCTATTACTACAGTTTCAAGTGTCTTCCTCTAGCACTGCTTCCCTGTCTGGGCTAAGAGTTGAATCCATTTGAGATATATCGGTAGCAAGACTGATAGAGATAGATAAGAGATTTCATTACTCAATGCCCAATCTTGCCTCTTAGAGCCTTCAAGATGTTTACTGTTGAAAAAGGACTGCAAGATCAAATGAGTCAAACTGAACTTGTAGACACAAGTTGTGCATGACCTACCAAGTCTGCCTCTGCCTAGCTTTCCCTACCTTTAAAAGAAAAAAAAATGGTGCTCCAATATCAAACATTTTGAGAACATTAATAAATTACTGCTGACAACCATAGCCATCACAGACAAAAAGATCAGTCAAAAGGTGAAAGACTATGGAGTAATATTTCCTCACCTCTAATTCATACTTTTAAAGAAGAAGGACATATGCAGCTGCTTTGTTGTCAAAGAATATGAAGGGAAGATTTGGAAGGTATTTTTTTTTTCCTCCTACTTCTAGCATATGCCTTAACCATGCTTTTGACTTTTCCAGAGTAGAGGGAATAAAAGAGGGGGAGGAGGGGTAGGGAAGAGGCAAAATTGTCTTCCTTTCTAAGATGCAGTCTGAAGTGGTTATAGAAATATTGATGTTAGCTCTACATATTTTTGAAGATAAGACATGTTCATATCAATCAAAACAGTACAGTAGTAACAGAGTGAATTTGCTTCAGGTAGTTCTGCTTGCAGAATCTGATGGTGCACTCTGATATGCTTGCTCTATTGTAGATGGTCCCTAATGTCACAGATGATACAGCTTTTTTCCTACTCAGCCATCACAGACACAAGGGAGAGGGGCTCTCTTCCACTGCAAGTGTCTCTAACATCAATATAACAGATCTTCCAAAGACCATCCTTTTCCTGAGGGCCTACATCCTCTTCTATTTTAGCTCTGTCTTACGAACTGGTGAGTAAATTTTCTTATGCTTTGTTTTTTTAAATTTAATGACTAATGTGCAGCACATGCTGATTCCAAGTAAGTAGCACCTTGGGAACTAATCCTTAAAAAAAAAAAAAAAAAAAAAAAAAAAAAAAAGAAGAAGAAGAAGAAGAAGAAGAAAGAAGAAGAAGATGGTGCACATCTACTGATGGAACAGGGAAGCAAATAGGGGTTTTGGAACTGTGGCAAGAACTGCCCAAAGAAGTGAAAGCACCACACAAGTGCCAGGTGGGAAGTGCCACAATTAGTCCTCTGCAGGAACAGCGCTGTGCGAGAGGGGTGGAAAAACTGCAGTCTTGTGCTTTCTGAGCTGCTCTTAACTTGCTAACTTGTTAACTGCACCTAGCGCAGCCGCTGGTAGACTTAGTAAGCTGTTTCCACTGATAGTAATATTAACAATTGCACTGCCTCCAGTAAAAATACGGCTGGGGTCGACAATGAGAATTTTTGAAAATCTTGCCTTAGAAAGTATCATTCTGAAGTACTTAATTTTGGCAATAAGAAAAGGTGTACTTTGGAGATGAACAGTATTTATTTCAATCTCTTTGGGCTGGAAATGTCTAAAACTGAAGCACTGCTAATTTTATGACAACAGATTCATGATTACTTATTTCTAGGTTAACTATAAAACACCAGGAGAATTTTGATAGCCTCATTTTTCTGCCTTCAATAAAACAGAAAACAGAAATGAACACATATTTTAACTTCATTTCTTACTTTAAAAAACATGTTTATTCTAGTTTTTCAGCTTTGGGGGCAACAATTTTGGCAAGTTCTGGCTGTATACGAATTGTTTTGCATTTTACTGTTTAGCATAAGGCAAATGGAGAGATAGCTTTTGTCTATAGTTAGTGATGGTGGACAGACAACAGTTGCCCTAGAAAGCAGTTTGTTGAGGATTGTATGTGTGTGATAAATGTTAACTGTTCTTTTGGAAGCAATCTCTCTGTATCCATCATAAGCAGTGCTGGTCATTCTCCAAGGTTTGAATATTTAACAGCTTGGTAATGGGACTGGTACAGAGCCATGCTATCCTAGATTGACTGTTTCTTGGCTTGGAGGTGATAGATTGCAGCCTTGCAATATAGGATCCATCCTCTCTCATGCACAGCTAAAATTCTATGAGGAAGGAGTTATGGGCCATTGTCACTTGTGATGAAGAGTGGCAAGTTCAGATGGCCCAGATGGCCCAGATGGCAGCATGTGTAACTAGTGGCATGGAGAGTCTGTCAACTCATAGTTGGGGAGCTCTGAAGTGCCTTCAGATACCGTGTGCAAATTAGCAGCTAACCATATAAAGGTATAAATCAAGGATTAACTTTGGAAAGAGTCTGGGATGCACTCAAAGAAGTATTTTGAGACACAGGGAAGGTCAATAGGGCCTATTTTCAAGAAGTGTCATGCATTCAGCAGATATAGGGAGGCCTCATCACTATCTAGGTACATCTAAGAGTGTGTTCAACACCAAATTTAGAAAATGAGGCTTTTGCATGACATGCAGCTACACTCTTACAGACTGCTTATACCTTCCCACCTGAAAGCTGCTCTTTGGAGTGTTATTTTATCACTTCCTCCCAGCAGCTGTGTGAATGCCACAGTCTGATATTCTAGCACAGAGGAAAGGACTATTAGAAGAGATGATGTAGAGCACACTAGTCACTCAGTGTATAAATATGTCAGCAATGGAGTGCATTGAAGATTATCTGTCTGGAAAGAGTCCTAAGAACAAGCAGAGCTACTCATTGGTCTGCAGGTCCTCACAAAGCTCTCAGTCAAGTCAAAAAGTGCTCGTCAAGACATTGCTAAACAAAATGTTATGTCTTTGGCATACGGACCTGGGAATGAACTATGTGAAGTGGAAAAGGTTACAAAAGCTAGCTGTTTCTAGCCTCAATATGAAATGACTCATGAACTTTTAGTAGGGAGACAGCTAGAGCTAGCCTGTAACATGCTTGACACTTGTAGATAGAGCCCAGATTGTGACGGCCATTCTAAAATGCTGTAACATATATTAATAAACTTTAAGTGTAGCAAAACTACAATAATCCATACTACTTGTGTCATCCATACAATGGCTGCTTATGGCACCAGAGAAATTGCAGTAAATATGGTAAGTTTGCCAAGGTGTTCAGATTTAATGTCCACATTATTCTCAGCTCTCAGACTTACACAAAAACACTATATATGGCAAAAGGTAAATAGATACAATGCACTAAAAAGTGCTCATGAGCATCTCTAAGAGGAATCCAGGCCAAATCCAGGATTCATTAGGTGTGATCTTGATTAACACCCATAGCCAAATTCACAGCAAAGGTAGCTATAACAAACTTTTCTGTCTAATTCTAACTAAAATTTATAGGCTTTATTATTACTGTAACAAAATGTTCAAGCTCCTCAGGAATAACAAAGAAATATGTTTTAGCATAACAGTCACCTATGATTTGTATTGAACCCCTAACTAATTTGCTGGCAGTCAAGAAGGGAATATCTGTGAAGAAGACAATTTGAACTTCACAGCTAGAAGCTTTTGGCATAGGAGGAGTACTTTGCTGACTGCTCTTGTTTTTGGAAAATTTATGGTAAGGTATGTGCATCAGATAATAAAGCTGATCATATGTTATTAAGGTCATTGTAATAAAAATTAAGTCAGAAGGAAAGACAGGCTTCTTTACAAGACTTTCTCAGCCACCTACCCAATTAAAACTAGAGTAGTTAAAAATTCAGTTTGATCCTAGAACTTTAATTATACTATTGATCCCTCTTTATCTATGTCATTATTGTGTTTTGGGTTCACTTTTGTCTGGTCTTTTTTACCTGACCTGCTAGTTATCACGTTTAACTTTTGCATGAAAGACAGAACCAAACCTGTGCCCTTTAGTACAGCTACAGACAGCATATGTAGCATTAAAGTGGCCATCATTTTGCTGATTATGTCATGTGTAGGTAGTAAAATGTAGAAATTTCCCCTATCTTAAATCTCTATTCCCTAAGTCAACACAAGATGGAATAGGAAACCAAAACAGACAGATAAATTCTATCTAACCTTTGTGATGGAAAACTATACTAAATTACAGAAATGACATCACAAGAATGAAAATGGCAAGGGAATAACTGAAAAAAAAATCTAGTCCAATTAGTTAAAGTATATGTTTCTGAGAACTATTTCAATATTTCACATTTTCAGCATAAAGAAGTCTCTGTTAAACATCCAGATCACTGGCGTAATAGCACACATTTTGTGACTTATTTGATACATCCTTTAGCAGACCAGGGAGGATGAAAACTGTCATAGATAGTTTGATGAGACTTTCATGGCATGTAGAAGAAATTAGAAAACAAAGCCAATTTAAGAACAATTCTCTTCCTCCTAACATATCAAACAGGGCCTGAAATGATTCTCTTTAAATTCAGTGAAAAAGCTCCATTACCTTTAATGAGTTGCATCAAGTTCCCACTGTGATAGTCACTAAAATGTCAATATTTACAGTTGTCACCAAGAAACATCAAACTGTTGGGAACACTCCTCTTTTTATAACGCACAACTAGCTCTTCTTGGTTAATAGTACATGGTAAATATAAGGAATAGCAGTCATAGTAGATATAACAAAATATTTGATGAAATCCAGGCACTGAAATCCACAGCGCTTTTCACTTCTGAGGCACTCAAAATGCAATAGCTCTATAGTGGCACAGCAAGTAACTCCCCAAACAACCTGCATTAGATAAAATTAAATCTACATCAGTGACTGGAATAACAGACTGTTGTTGCAGCGCCAGTGTTGAGTGCTTGGAAGAAGAAAGAATCTGAGCTGCACCATGCCATTTATTTTCCATAAGCACCTTGTCTTTGTCTTGGCATTCTTGCATCTGCAGGAGCTCGTTATCCCTGGAAAATATTCTGTTCCATTGATAATTCTCTCTTAATCATTTCTGTTCTTTGAGTAGCCACTACTTTAACGATTTTTCGTTATGTGATGTAATTTTCATCACTGAAGCTCCTTTGACTTTCACTGGCTGGAGTGGATTTTTTTATTAATCCTTGTAAGTACCAACCATAGGAGTACCAGCTGTACCGAGTGAACAACGTGGTGGAGTTCTGATGGCTGCAATAGGATGATCACTGTGCAGAGCCACTGCTTGGGAATCAAGTGGTTTGTATTTCAACAGGGACAACAGAAATCCCAGGGCTCGGTGGAAATGAATAGATTTAGGCTTTTCCTACATACTGTTCTACATAATAGGAACTTTCACTTAAAAAAATAGAAGAAGAAAAAAGAAAAGAAAAAGAGCTTCTAGCTCCTCCAACTGCAAAAATAGTTTTCGCTAAGTAAATCCCACCACTGCTGTTTTGTTGAGTCTGCAGCCAGACAGACTGAAACAATGGCACCCAAAGAGCTCACAACTCCCCTGTTGCATCTTAATGGGCTGTTTGTTAACTTCAAAGCTGACCATTTAAATGCTAACATTATTAGGCAAGTAATCCAAAACATAAGCACCCAGCTTGAATCATTAGCATTTAATTACCTAGTATTTTCTCTTGTTTAATCTACAGTGCAATGCAAACTGGTCTTAATTTTTGTTTTAAACAAAGGAGCACTCACATTTATGTGTCTCTCTGTGGAGAATCACAGTCTCTTGAAGAAAAAAAAATACTTGAGTTTGCATATACATGCGTTTTTGGTTTTTTGTTTTTTTTTTTTTTTTTTATAAAACAAAGTACGTTGTTTTAGTCTAAAGTTGATTGGAATTGTTGAATTGAATTGAATATTGTTGTCTAAAGTTTTGTTGGAATCTGTTAGATTTGTGTAGGTTATTTCTATTGACTGGGATCCTGTATCCCAGTAGAGTCCTGTATCCTGTTCAGGGTAAGGTGTGCTGTTAAGATGTAAGTGAAAATTTAGCTGCTAATTCAGGGTCGTTTCCCCTCTTCTTTCTTTGTGTATACAGAAAAAAAAAGCTTCTATTGCTTTTTCAAGGTAGTGTAAAGGTCGCTGACAATAGGTCCCCTAAAGATGCCAATGTGTGACATTTTGCCTGAATACAACAAGAACATGATAAGCTAAAAAAAAATCAAATTCATTTCTAGATAAAGCTGTTTATCAAATGTGACCTATTCCTTAAAATAAAGCACAACATTTAACTCTTATCTTATTAATCTTACCTGAAGCTTACAGCACATCTCCTGAATGTAAAAGTCCATGAAAAGATGATATTGTAGCACTATTCGTGTCAAATAAATGACAGTGAGTCCTGTACAAAGAGAATCTAATATCTATAAACTGATGACTAAATAGATGATTAAAAGTTGCAGATTTTAACAGCTGAATTCAAGTTTGGAGTAGTAGCATGGATATTCCATTCAAATCTACAGATAGATACTCAGTCACCAAAGAATAATCCCCAAATTCCTTTTTTATTACTGACAGAATCATTGCTTTTCAGAGATACTGGCAAGCCCCTAGCAGTTCTATAACTGTGTATACTATTGCTAGACGTGGTGGCAACCTTCAGTGAATAGTCAAGGTTTGCCACAAAGAGCTGACAATGTAAATTCTGTTTTTATTGGGAAAAGATTTGCATTTAAGCCACTGCTACTAGTAACTGTTCTTATCTACTACATTGTACAAGTCATAGAACCTATGGCTCTCTAACTTAATTATACTTCAGAGAATATAACCTAAATAAGTACTGTTAGGAACCTAAGCAATTACTAATGTTCTAAACAAAATGGTAGTAATAGTGGAAGATGAGGATGGTGACAAAAAATAAGCGGTTGGGGTATATTCTTTTGTTCCCTCAGAGTTCTGTTCCACTATTAATTTCTTTTCTCAGTGCTTCTCTGAGGTCTTGCCTTCGTTGCTACACAAGCAGTGTTTTTTTATCTTGATTTAAGAAGTATTGTCTATCCCAAGGAAAAAGCACAATGAAAACAACCTGTTAAAGTTTCACTTCAAGGTAAATTTACCCAGATCAGCCCCCCTCCCCACTTGGGTTTAAGCTTAGAGTAAATTTACCTGGAAGGAAAAATAACACAACTTGTCCTCACTAAACTTTTTCACCTCGAGATGGCTCATTTGTATTCATTTCCCTGCAGTTAGAAAGCAACTTTTTTAGCTGTGAAGAGAAGCCCTGAGGTAGATGAAGGTATCATCAGATGTACATATCCAGGAGGACAAAGCTACAGCGTGGAATTTTTGGTGAAATTACTGTATGTGGGGAGAGATTTGTGGTATATTTGTAGTCTTCAAGTGGAATACTGTCCAGTACTTTAAAATGATTCATTTGTATCTGTCCAAGGATATTTCAGTAACAACTGAGCTTGAAATGTAATGAATTGATCAAGTATAAACTCTTATACTACAGCTCTAATACTCTTCTTCCCCCCCCTCACTTTTACAGCTTTATCTATACGTTTAATTTTCACACACTGATCACTTTTTAACTATCCCATTTGCTTTTGTCAGTCCACTCCATTGACTAGTGACATGTTCATGCAGAGATTAATTTATGGAAAATGATTTTCTACAAGTCCTGTAAAACTGTGCACTCACCATCATCCAAGGTTAGTATGTGTGTTCTGCACTGCTGCACAGTGAAGAAATGGATAAGAGACTATTCTCATCTCTGGTTGAAGAAAGCATTTCTAGGCAGATTCATCATCAAAAAAGAAGACGAGGTGGGGCTCCCAGCCCTCCTTCAAGATCACCCAAAAAGCAGAGTGCTAATCATGTACCTCATATCATGTGAGAACAGAAGAAGATCACTGTAAAAAATTCAAAATGGGCACTGAAATCAGTGACTGGAGGATTAGAGTTTGGACAAGAACTCAAATAGGCAAAAGTACCACAAGAAGGATGGAAGGACACAAGGTAGGATCTAAAGACCAGATATAGCAGAATGTATCTTAAAATACTACTTTGTTCCTTGCTGCCTAGAGAGCTTTTTTTTTTCCTTCTCTCTCTTGCTTAGTAAACGAGCAATCAAAAAACCCCTCTATCATCCTATATCAAGTCCTGTGCATGGTGGAACTTTTCCACATTCTCAGCCATGGGCTCCCCAAGTCCCCTGGTGTGATTCTCCAGGCAAAACCTGGGATGAACTTTGAAAACTCACCACAAACCTTGGTAATTTCACCATGGTTTGGCCTTTACCATTACACTGACTTGTTCAGTCCACTCTTTTTAAACACAGTCATGGGAATTTGAAATCATTTTACTGAAGTAACAGAGTAATGTAACATTGTAATGTAGTAATGGAGGGTACCAGCAGATGGTGATACATGTAAATTGCTATAAGGATTACATGCTACAAAAGACTCTTTAGGAGGTGCAGACGCTCTGAGTAATTCTGCTCCAATTTCTACTAATGCTCAGAAAAAAGGGGAAAAAAAATCCCCTCCCTTTCATTATTTCCAACTTGGCCTGGTACAGCTGGTGGCAGCTGTTTGGGGACTTTTCTACCACTCAGATAATTTTGTTTGGCATTGATGCCTGAGTAGTTGCTGCAAACCATCTTGGAAACTCCTACAGAGTATGTCTACATTATGCCTTTTTGTTGAGTATTTTTTTTCCTTTGCGGAAGTTATTACCAAGTGCACTGTTTACTGTTTATTGTTGTATCACAGGGGACCTAGAATGCAAAATAGATGGCTGTAATAGCCACAGGGTAGCATACTGGGGGCTTGCAGAGGAGAAATTCTAATTCCCACTACTACTTCCTGGCCCAGATGGTCAGGACTTCAGTACACGATGGCTTGAAATGCTATTATGAGTACAAGCTAATATCGATTCTACAGAGAAGACTTTGGCAAATCTATTACCAGCTCTTTTAAATTGCACCTCACTAACAATTTAGGATAGCCATTCATCCAGAGAAAAGAAATACAGCTCTGGGCTTGCTGAACACTTCTCTGAGTTGACCTGAGGAGGGAAAAACTTTGCAAAGTCACATTAGTGTTTTTTTCCAGCAACAATGAACTGCAGATATATTCCACAGGAACAGCTTGCCCAAGCAGCAAACCTATCTTCATTTCCCATATAGATCTGTCTTACTCTTTGAGTGAGAAAACACTTGTGGACATTGAAGGTGTTACTGCCTTAGCTGTTTATTGTAGCCCATCCATCAGAAGCGTCTACATAAAAATAGAAAGGACTATGTGTTACCACTCCACTTCTCTCCAAGCAATCCAACCTTTTTTTTCTCTGCTGGATCAGATGAACATGTCGCTTTCTGAAGGAGGTGCCGCTGAGGCACAGAAATGCACGATGTTCTCTCAAGCTTGCTGGGTGGAGACTTGGGGACAGGGTGGGCAACTGGAGGCACTAGTTATATCCCTGCAGCAAAACTGTACCCAGGTTCTCTGCTGGTGCTTCACAAGAATGCTGTGTTGTCCCTGGGGTTTTTCTCTGTTAGCATCAAGTGATGCCTTCTGGAAACAGCCAAGAAAATACATCAACTGTACAGCAATAGCTGTGGAAACAACATGGTTTGCAGAACCGCAGGCAGGTCTGGTTTCCCACCAGGCCTTGTCCCACATATTCAGGATAGGGGGGAGAAGAAGAACTCAAGGTTAATCAGCAAATATTGGAAATGGGCTAAAGAAATATAAAATCCTGAAGCAAAAAGAATTAAGTTAGCTTTCCTCCCAGATGGGGTCAGAGTCATCACATGCACCTAACATATGCCCACTCCTAATATCACCCAAGATGTTCCTGCAATTTGCCTTTCCCTAAGCAAGCCAGTTTCCATGGCCAGAAGGGGCTCTTTTTCCAAAGCTAAGCTGCTTTGACCCCACTACTGACACAAGTAGGAGTTATTCTCAAAGCTTCTTTTTTTTTTTTCTTCTCAAGGTTCCAGCATCATGCAATTTTCTTCAGGTTGTGTTTCATTTGGTCAGACTGTGGAGACAGCAGGTCTCTTCTCTTTCTAGGTAGCCCTAGAAGCCGCACATGTTTCTCTGTTCAAGATCATAGATGAGCCAACAATTGCTGTCACTTCAGCACAGTTATTGTTAACGGTAACCTTTTTATTGTGGAGGAGATCCAGTTTAAAAACATAGTCCTGAATGATTGTAAACTGTGAGAAAGTTCAAATTTAGAAGTAAGCATGATGATTTGAATCTATCCCTTTTATTTTGGAATAAGTCATTTTCAATTCTCTGAGATTTAATTTTCCTTAATAATACAAAGCATATACTTGCAACTCCAGGATTATTCTCCTACAGGAAGACATTTCCCTGCAAGGTAATCACTTCTCACTGCTTACTGTCTTTGTATTGCTGGTATGACTGACCCTAAATGCCATTCACTCATGAGGCTGTTCTTACATAGCATGTGTTCTCTTGTGTATGTCCATTATCACTGATATTTTTGTACCACTCATCACAATTTCTCCATCTCTAAATTATCATGACCTTTTGTTTGAGTATGTAATTTACCTACGTCAAAGGCTTGTTGTTTTCCATTTATGGCCCTAGTAGAACCTTTTGACATTTTTTTTTGTTTGTTTTTTGTTTTTTTTGTTTTTTGTTTTTTATAGCCTTGGGAACAAAGGCACATCTATAAACACAAAGATGTTTGCCTGCAACAGGCAGGTCACCGAAAAGAGACTTATCCTCTTATGAGGGTATGGAGCACTGTGTTGTGATCATCATGTTATCCTGCTCAGAATAAATCAGAGGAAAAAGCATGTTATTAGGAGCACTCTGTGTATACAGATGACTGTGTGTAGGTATTGATGCTGCAAAGCACTGCGGTTTGTAGCATGAGTAAGAATGTACCTCTACTTCAGCTTTACTCTTCTTGGCAGGAATTGACTTGGCAGCAGGGCTTTCCTCTGGCAAAAATAAAACAGGCAACTGCCATACATGGGGCAGCAAAGGAAGCTGCAGAAGAGGTTGAGCATTGACCTTTTGCATACAAGTACCACAACTGTCTGGGCTAGGGGATGTAAACGTGAAAGTAAATGTGCCTCTGGTGGGGATTAATAGGCAGTAACAGGCAGAATGGCTTTGAACAGCTAGCTGGGCCTGGCAAGACAGAAGAGGGGTAGAGGAAAGATAAGGATGATGATAACTACATTTGCCTCCCGTCTGCCAACACCTACCTGTTCAGCACTGCCTTATCTGCCTGTCTTGTGTTGCCTTACCATTGAATGTTGCCTCTGCTGCTGACAAGCTTAGTCTTTTCCTTGAATGTAAAGCTCTGGTTCTCCTCCATCCTCACTCTTAACTTGTGCTGCAAAGAATCAAACCTCTTCGACCGTGTTTTCTCTGCCATTCTCATTCTCCAGCCTCTTCTTGACCACCATACACAGCCATCATGACAGCTCACAGTGCACAAGAGTTTCAGATTTTCCTGTTATGGGACAATGGCATTGTTGGCAGTCACTACTAAATTCCTGTGTTTATTGTTCTGCTGAGGTTCAAAAACCTTCCTTGTGCTCATATATCACATAACCCTAATTGTGCCCATGCATAGACAAGAATTGTGTCATTAATTTTGTTTCCTATTTAGTCTATGCGTTTCAGAAAATAATAGACTCACGGAATCAGTCAGGTTGGAATGGACCTTGGGAAGCCATTTAAGCTGCTCAAAGAAGGGTCAGTACTGACCCATTTAAGGTCCTTTTGTGAAAAGATTTGATTACTCTATTGATCCTAAATGTGTCCCAATTGCCTTTATGCCCCTTTTCCCCACCCTCCAGCTTTGGCTGTAAGATTTACCTGCTGAGAAACTGTAGAGTATAACAGTATCTAGACTGACATGAAAGGAATCAAGTGGATTCAACCTTCCTGTCATACCATGAAAGACATCCTCTGTGTAAGTAGCATTCATGGACTTGTATTCTACTTCTGAATCTCTACTTTTTTCAAAATGGTTCTCTTGTTACACTAGTTTGCTCTTTAAGACGTCTCTGGAATGCTGTTTACTGCAGTAACACCTGGCAAGTTCCACTGAGAGTAAATACAAAGATGTTCTTGCCTCTTAAATAGACAAGACAAAGGACGACAAGGAAAGAAAGTATCTCCACTTTATAAAGAAAAGCTCTGGTGAATCTTTTTACCCTCCAGAGCCCAAGAGAGCATGCACAGTGGCACTGGAGTGGGAACAACAACCTCCTGAGGCTCAGACCAGTGTCTTTCCTGCAAAATTATTTTTCTTCAAAGTTGTCATCTATGAGGATTTTGTTATCTGCTCACAGCTCTGAGATTTGTTGGGGACTTTTGCCTAAGCACATTCTCTTTCTTGAACACAAGAATGCACTTGTTTCCTTGATCTGCTATCACGCAATTTCTTTTTAAATAGAATTTACTGTGCAATTTTATGTCAACCTTTGCATTTGTTCTTGTGCCATACACAGATTTTTCTTTGCTTGGTGTGCCTCTACACACTTTATAGAGATTACAGCTGCTCTGGTTTGAGTTATCACTGCCTTACTCTCCTCCCTTTCAAGACCATCTATAATTCCATTAGAAATTATTCCCTCCAGAAGAGGTTCTAACATCAATACAAAGGATATTTGTTAGACTGGTACAAAGCAATCAGATGTCTCACATTCTTCTTTATTTCCAGCTGCTGAACACATGGTGGCTAAATATGAAGCCTTCATACGGGTGCAACAATCTTGTAATATTTTGATTTGTATATTAATTATGTTCATTCTCTGTAAGTTCAGAGGTGAGTGTATTATGTTAATCTCCTTCTCCTGCACAGTGTGAGCTCAGCTTTTCAGCTTTTCTCCACTGGAGTCTTTTTTTCTCCTTGTGCTGATGTGCATTGAAATATTTTCTTCTGGCTTCTTCAGCGTTTCCCTATACTTCCTTCTAGACTTAACTGTTTGGGTGGATAATTTCATCCAGAGTTTTTACTTGTACTTACCATTTGAAATCTGTCTGCCTTTACCTATCCTAGTTTATCTTCTCTTTTCAAGTAGTATACAAAGAGACTCTTTTGACCTTATCTATCTGCCAGAGTTCACAGCCCTCAGGGCTCTGTGTTAGGAATAAAAAATTATGATTGAGCCAGGTATCTTTGAGGTAATTCCTTTCTATTCATGTAGATCTCAACATGGAAAGGATCAAGCACTGGGAGGCAATGTATTTGCTCACAGCTCTAAGCTTTCTTTCAGTCAACATTCAGTTTCAAGCTGTTGATTTTTCTCAGAGCTGCATTTCTAAGGTCGATGGAAAGAAGGGGTGGATTTGTGTTTCTGTTTCGGCTGTTTCACAGATACATCCATTAAAAACGACCACACTCATCCACTTAAAATTTGTGAGTGGCTCCATCTTGGGATTTTTGGGAGCTGGGGCAGGGGTAAGAGTTTTATCTAAGAAATCATAGAATCATAAGGTTGGAAGAGACCTCTGGATGTCATCTAGTCCAACCCTCAGCATAGCCCATAGGGGGACTGAACCCATGACCTCAGCATTAGCAGCACCATGCTCTAACCTACTGAGCTAAACCTGCCCCCCAAATGTATGGCTTTATCACCTCAAAGGGAGAACAGCAGTTGAAACCATCTATGTCCATCAAATTTTCCCACCTTGTGACTAAACTGTTGGTACACCTAGAGTGCCCTTACCGTAAAACCAATTCTAAACCACTGCATTGCTGATTATCTTCCAGTAACTTGTCCAAAAAAGCAGACAGGTTCTCCAACAATTCCCTGAGAAGGAATCATGGAGTAGCTCCACTTTCTGCAGTCTTAAGAACCAATGAAACTAATTGTTCTAGAAACAGTAATATATGTGCATCGCCAGTACAGACAGTGACATGATCTGGCTCTTCAGCCTGGCTGGTTTTTCTGCTCATCCTTCTGGATGCTAATTGCCCAAATTAACTTTGAAATGAACATATTTCCTCTCTGGTAGTATGGCTGCATTTGTACTCCCAGTTACCAGAAGGTGTGGCCAAAACATTTCCTGAATCATTGGCTGGTCTTTGTGCTAAGGATATGTGAAAAGATTTGGAAGGTCAGCCAGTTTCTGTGTAAACAACATCAAATATCCTAAAATATACTAGCTCTACTGTAAATTTCAAAAATTTTCTTGAGGGCTTATGTTAGCAAAACTTACTTGCTTAGAGGCATTTGAAAGGCAAACACAGAGGAGTTTAGAAAATGGCCAGATCTAATTCAATTTTATATTCAAGTGACTATCCTCAGGAAACATTTGCTCGTCACTAATTTTCAATCTAATTTCTCAGAAAAGAGATTAAAAAAAAAAGGAATGAAATACATTTATATAGAAAATGTTTTAATACTCATTCAAGAATGGCTGCAGCACTAGGATGGAGTGACGTTTATAGACAGACAGTGCAAAGATCTTGTCTGGTGCTCGCTAGTAGGCTGAACTCTAACTCCTCATCCTTCTGTTTAAATGGGCAATTCCACAGGTCATATTTCTCATTTTCTGCAACCAGCTTGCCACTTGGTTAATATTCCAGAGGTTTACATCAAATTCATGAATGCCAATTTCAAGTATCTAAGCTCCTTTAAAGGAAAAATAAAGTTAACTTGGGTAAAATGATTAATATACATTTTAAAGCCAAAAGGCAAGTTTCTCTTAAGCTTCAGAAGAACTGCTAAGTTTCTACAGCCTATGATTGCATCTACTTTTTCCTAAAGAACAGAAAGCATTCTTCATATCCAATTCCTTAAGGTATGCCTATAAATTTAAGTATATTTCATCTCTGTTATATACTCTGGCATAAGTTGGGAAGAGGTAAATTTTTGCGTTATATATGCCGAAGCACTAACAAACAGCATCACCCCTAGCACTTTCTCAACGTTATTCTTTCCCAAATTGAAATGGAAAGAAAAATACTTTTAAATAGGTGCCCTAAACTTTACCAGAGTTGCTTTTCACAAGAAAGAAACACCTTACTGTAGCAGTCCTCACTTCTTATGGTGGATTACATGCAGCTTCATACATTACATTCTTACATTGAAGATGCTGGCATGCAATGTAAATCTTATTTCCAGATTTTAATTAACACAGAAAGATTGCAGGAACTGTACATGAAGACTGCAATGGGTCTAACAATTGTTATTCAATTATTTCCAATAGACAAAACACAGGTAGAAGCTCTTATCAAAACAGGCCATTGCAATTTTCAGTGATTTGGAAGATATACAACACTGATGCCCTGGGATAACATGACTATGATTCACTGCCTCAAAAGCAATCACAGATCAGCAACTATTTTCTCCCCTGCGGCCACTCTAGCCCACGTCAGAGTGAAGGTCATAACAATTTTCAGCAGGCTGGTGAATGCTCTGGGGATTTTGTAGTTTGTATTTGTCAGGAGAATGTGAACACAAGTACTGCTCAATTTGTCACCTAGTTTACAAGTGCATGGGGCTTAAATCCATAGCTATTGTAGGTTAAAAGTAGTTAGGGAAAGCTAGGACATGGAAGATAAGAATTCATCCCTTGTCTTTGTGTATATAAGTTTGCCGTTACAAACTGGAGGTCACACTGGCAAAATGAATTGTGATGGATTTGTCAGCAAAACAGACTCAAATGAGGGAATTTTACTGAATTTACACTAATAAATAGAAACTTCTAATCTCTGAGTCAAGTATGCAGAAAGAAAAGGAAATGAACAAATACACAAACACTTAAGTAAAAGAGCTGCAAGAGGTGGGGACATTTGCATAATGCTTTGCTGCTGCCCCTTGCCACTTACTGGTTTTCCTGTCAAACTGTTTCTTAGTGTCCCTGCTCTGGCGTGGGTCACCCATGGCCCATGGTCCCGCAGGGATGTCCCTCCTCTGGCATGGGTCACCCATGGCTGTGGTCCTTCAGGGTGTCCTAAGTCTGATGTGGGTCACCTATGATCCCTCAGTGGTGTCCCTGCTCTGACATTGGTGACTTGTGACCCTCGATCCCGCAGGGATGTCCGTCTTCTGACATGAGTCACCCATGGTCCCTCAGGGATGTTCCAGGTCCAACATGGCTCACCTGCAGTCCCTGCAGCCATGGTCCCTCAGGAGTGCCCCTCCTATGATGTGGGTCATCCAGAGTCCCTCAGGATGTCCCTGCCCCAGTGTGGGTTCCCACAGCCACAGTTCGTCAGGGCATTCCTGCCCCAGTGCGTGCTATGCCAGCACCCTCAGGGTGCCAAACCCCCTTGGGCATTGTGTGTTCCCCCCCCAAAAGCATGTCTCCAGCCTCCTATTTTTCCATGCATTTGGGAATGGGGGCAGGAGGGAGAGGAGGAGCAAGGCCATGTGAAATAGCCCTGCCAGAGGCAGAGTGAGGGGGATGCATCAGCACCGTCAAAGCAGAGCAATGGGCCACAGGGGACTGACAACTCTGTGCTGCAGAGGGACTTTAATGGGAGATTCCTACAAGAGGACAAGCTGAGAAGAGCAGCAAAGGTGAGTGTCAGGAGGAAGGAGATGCAGAAGGCCTGGGAGAAGTTTTCACTGTGACATTGAGGGAAAAGTTTTTTTCTTTATTTGTAGTGCTAAGATAAGATTCCCAGCTCTTACGGGTAGAATTCAGCTGCATAAACCGAGGTGACTAACTCCATTTGAGCTGAACTGCACTTGGCCCTTGCGGCTCCAAAATGGTGCATGTTTCCCTGCAGGTTGTGTGCAGCCCCTGCTGGTAGGTCCCATGGGGCTGTCTCCACTACCTGGGGGCATTCAAAACAGCAGTAGGTTCCTGTGTGTGGGCACCTGAAACCCGTCCTGGAGGCCACAAAGTGCTTATCTTGGTGGCTGTCCCAGCTCCATTCTACCCCAAGACACGTCAGATACTCCCACTTAATCTGCTCTTTAATTTGCAGTTTTAATTAGCAAAGTTTTCTGCTTTTCATTTTCCATCCAGGAAAGTGTTGCGTAATGCTGCTGTCAGAGAAAGCTGGTGGGTGGCCCAAGTCCAGAGCTATCAGTGCCTGAAAGAGCTTGGGGACTCATGCTACGGAAATCTCAAGAGGTCCTCTGTTTTCATTCACCTAAACTGCCCTAAAATTCATCTAAACTGTGACAAATTCTTGATTTTTGAAAAACACAAATGGAAACTTTGCCAGAAGTTTACTGGTCTCCCATAAGACTGCTGGTTTTCTTATGTTAAAAGAAAAAATAATAAAAAAGAGTTTTTCCCTAGGTATTTTGGCATTTCTGTGGCTGGCAGCAGAACATACATCCATACACATCCTTTGGCATAAATGTTTAAAATTGTTCCAATGACTGCTTTGAGGTGAATGTTAATATATACCATTTTCCTCTCTCATGAACAGAAACCCCTCTAGAAGCTATACTTTCATGTTTATTGTCACCATGTAAAGTTACTGTTGTGGTTATGAGTCAAAAATATAAGAGTATGGTTTGAAGGAAAAGGCTCTAGTGGAAAGGTTAAAACCAGAAAAGAAACAGCAGAGATCACCAGCTATGAGTGGAGAGATGCTCTGGAAAACCTGACTACACAGGCAGCAGGAACAGAAAGAAAGGGCAGAAAGAGACTCCCATTTAATCTAAAATAAACACTGCAAAGATGATGGAAGAAAAAAGCAGAGAGGCTTCTAGTCAAGGCAGCAAAACACAACACCCATATTTTTTGCTGTGGCATCAGTTTCTGCGTCTTGCTCCCGTCTGGGCGGCAGTACACTGCCACATACAGCTGCTGCCACCAAATGCCTGCTAATTTTAGGATACTTATCTGTGCTTGAGCTTGGATAAGGAGTTGTTGAGCCTCCATTTGCAGATGACACGTGAGCTCTTCCACCTGCTGTACATTTCCTTACTGTGTCCCTTGCAAGGCCATAAAGACAGCTGTGCAGTTGTGGGGTGAGAAAGAAGGGTCATATAACTGATTAGAAAACCACTAAGTTGCCATCAGCATTGGCTTAATAAGCAGGGGGTTTTTTTCAGCCTGGGGAGGGGTTGACTAGGGAAGTGAGACAAAAAACCCTTTGATGGAAGGGCCCTGCATATCACAGAATGGCTGAGGTTGGAAGGGGCTTCTGGAGATCGTCTAGTCCGACTAGATGATCAAGCAGGGATATCTATCAATGACTGTGAAAAGAAACGAAGGAGGATGTGGCAATGTCATCAACAATAGAAACCAGCATTGTTACAGCAAAACAGGAAAGAACTGTTTTAGGAACATAATTTGTGCCACATACCTGGACGAGCGAGCTTCTGATTCCTGGGTAGGACAAATTGCTCTTGGAGCATTGGAGAAAAGTGAGCATGAGGAGATCTGCATCTGTCCGACTTCTGTTCGTTTCACTGTCCATGTGTACATACAGGGGGCAGATGGTGGGGTTGCTTGCATATTCAATGGGACTGTCACTGCAGTGGCATGCAGGTGTGCAGAGTGACCTAAGCTGTACTGGGAAAGAGCTGAGGAAAGGTTAAATTAGATGGTAACTTTTGGCCGTGATTTGGCGCCTGTTTGAAGTCTGGACTAGTACTAGTAAGTGTTTCTCCAGGTTTGAACCCTTGGGTGGAGAACGTCCCGAGAAGGAGAAATCTAAACCCAAGACAATCCTGGCAGTCAAAGAATAAAAAGTGAAGCAGATTGAAAGCATAAGGCTGAACGGCCTGCGGTCTGATCAGTTCTGAATAATGTTTTGCCTTTGGGGAGCAGAGCAAGGAGAAAAGAAGGCTTCATCATAGTCTCCTTGATGAAAACCACCTGTTGGTGGAAGCTGGTTTAAGCTAAATAAACAAGAATTTAATGTGCATTAAGAAAAAGCAAGAATGCTGCTAAAAACATATTATTATGGAAACTGACAGTGTAACTTAACCTTAAATAGTGTTTACAATTCTGAGTAGAACAGTTGAAAAAGGATGCACTAGAAAGCAAATGGGACCAGAGAAGGGGGGAGAAAAAATATCACAGGAACAGCAAGACGTCTACCGCATGCATGCAAATTGTAAAAGTGAGGGCTTTAGAGAAACACATAGATGATGACATAACAGAAATACATCCAGTACTGACTAGGACTAAGAATGTCAGAGAGAGACACATATTTGCTTCTGTAATAGAAAAGTATAGCGACACTACAAAGTTAAAAGGAAATCAGTTTAAAACTGTTAAAAGGACATATTTAAGAGCACAAATAGCATGCAGCTGTGTATGGACTGCTGTAAGACATGGCTGTAAAAAGGGATTAGTAGCATTCCAAGGAGGACTAAAGAGCAGATCCCCTGTGGTATTTAGGTGGCTAACTCTTACTGAAGTATATGTAATGGCTTCAATTACTTATGAGCTCAATTTTGGAGGTTCCAAACATTCTGACTATAATCCAGCAAAACACGTGCTTTCCTCTCAGCAGGTAAATACTGTCTCCAATGAGTGCCATAGAAATTATGTTCCTAAAGTTAAGCACACACATTCTTGCTGGAATGGAGCAAGCATATTCAGTACTGAGCCTTCCACAAATGAAATATCCACAATTATGTATCCCAGGGGAAAGAATTGCTTCACTGGGGAAACAAATACCGAACGATCTGCATACTTTAAACAGCAACAGTAATACTCATATAATAATATACAGAGGCTGACTGAGGTATGAGGAATATCTGAGCACCAGCTGGAAATACACACTGGTTGTTTATTCTGCTGACAAGGAAGATGCTACATAAAAAATTCTTCTAGCTTAAAGACGCATTTCACTCTGCCTGACACACTATTTTGGAAGAACTGAATAGTCTCTTGTCAGTATGCTTTAGTGGGAAAAAAAAGCATTTTCTTAAAAACACACCCACACCTAGAATTTTTAACAAGTGAGATACTTGAATCAAAGTACAATAAATAGTTTAGAAGGCTTGAAATTCTCTGTACACCCTTGAAGAGAGCTCTTAGTGTTCTTTGGTGGTGAAACTGGCTTAAAACACTCCTGCCCCTCTGCTGCCGCCCTTTAGCCATTTGCGCCTGCTCCCGTGCCCATTTAGACATGCCCGTGCAACTGCGCATGGGATCATTTTGTGTATGAAATTAGGAAAGTGATCTGCATTAAAAACAAAGCAAAATGGACAAAACCAAAGCCCCAAATGCCTTTTTCTGGAGGTTTTCCTTTTGCCCGGGACTCTATCAGTCACAGAGTGTGTCACGAACAGTTGTATTGCCTCCATCAAGGAGACAGCAGACTGCTGCAGAGGGGCAGAAGCAGGGTCAGGGTAGCAAAAAGAAACTCCCAAGACAGTTTTGTCAGGAAGGGAAAGTAACATTTCACTGCCCCCAAAGTCTTTTGTCAGGAATTAGTTACAGCAGGATTTCATTACAAAGCTGTTGTGCATCCCTTCTCTCGATTGCTGCATTTTATATGTGTATGTATATGCATGTATGTGTATATATACATATATAAATGATTATGTGCATATGTGCATATGCACTCATTTAGAAAAAATGCAAGTTAAAATCTCATTAGATCTGAGACTTATTTTCCTTGAGAAAAACAAAACAAAACAAAACAGGCGAACTGAGTTGTTTGGAGACAGATTTAAAAATCCCTGAGAAAACACACTGAAGTATTTGTAAAAAGCTATACATTAGAGTCTTAGCTGCCTGCTAGACAACAACCCTGTTGTGTGAATGGATGTTTAAGTGCCCATAAGCATGGGCAGAGAAGCAGATGGCAGGTCACTCTATTAAGATGGAGAATTACAGCAATACCTAACATTTTATAGTACTTTACCAACTTGATCTGAAATTGTGTCACAAAGGAGCATAGCGCCAACAGCTCCATCTGAGCAGTGACGAACCTTCAGATACACCTAACCAGACAGTTACCCATGCTCTGCCTGCTCCTACTTACGTCAAATGACCTGTTCTTCCTTGCTTGCTCTAGTGTGTTTTGTGTCTGTCAGTAAGGTGCTTTTTAGAGCTTATTTGTGCTGAGGTGCAGAATCTGTGTATATACAATCTTTCTCCCTGTCCCCCAGATAAATGGCAAAGCAACCCGCCCACAAAGGTGACGCAAATAATGGACCAAGGGAGAGGACCTGGGTTTCCAGGCTGCAAGCCAGCATGCTACCTACTGGCCTTCATCAGTCACTGGAACATCTCAGGAGAAAATCTTTCCTAAGACATGATGAGAACTGCATCCTTCTTTAACCTGTTAGATAATCTGCACTTTAATATGGTTATGCAGTTTTGTTTTTTCATTCTATATCTTCTTAATACCTTTGTTAACTGGGGAACTTCACATTTACTTGTCTGAGAATGATTTGAGAATTGAAATGCAGACTGTTCCCAGGGAATGCAAATAAATGGTGTTTTGGAAATGAACATTGCAAGACTTATGCACATATAAGAGTGTATTCCTGATGTAGCCACTATAGTCAATTAGGCTGGTGATGACCCCAATACATTATATGGTATGTCAGAGTTTAATTGTGTTCACCTTTTCTGTCCTTTCCTTAGCAGGTGCTCCTAAGCATCACCTTCCCCTTCCTCCATCAGTCCTGTGGAAAACAACTGGGTAGTTTATTATCCTGTACCGGCTATGTTAAATGCTGGACTGCTAGAAATAGCAGCTCACTTCACCCCAGGGGGATATATTGAGCACCTGGTGATTAACTGTTTCTGGCCCCTATAATTTTGTACTTTAGAGTATCTAGTCTTTCTACAGGACATTCAAACATTTCAACAGGACATTTGAGGGGCATTCTATCAATTTGTAATACAGGAGCTGCCTCTTGGTTTTCTATATTGAGATTACATTTTGGTTTGCACTCACACCTCTGAACTAAAATGACTTGGGCTGCTTCAGTGCCTCAAATATGATAGCCATTGTAGTGACACAAAGAGAAGCAGCTCTTCTCTTAAAAGATTTCAAAGAAAACCCCAATAGATATCCAGCCATCACTGAAGGGCCAATCTCCAAGTATAATCGCACACTGATATGTGAAAGCAAAGAGTGGACTTTTTTATCTGCCAATACAACTCAATTCCAAACAGCTCTGCCTGATCATTGTAAGATGCACTCTTATTCCATGCCATAGGGCAGAAATGGGACAGGGAGAGAAAGAATGAGAAAATGAAGATTTACAAAATCACAAAAGCTGCAAATAAGACAAATGCAGAACAGTTATTGACCAAACCTGCAATATTTGAATTAAAGAACACCCACTGAAGGTTAGTACTAGGTGGGTTTAAGACAGATAAAAGAAAGTACTTCTTTATACAGTGAGTAATGACCTTTTGGAATTTGTTGCCACAGAGTTTGTGGAGGTAGATACTATTGAGGTGTTCAAAGAGGAGTTAAACAAATTCAGGGACCACTGTCCCTGAACAGCATTTGATACCACCTCTGCTTTTCATTTTTTTCAACATTTCTACATTTTTTTTCCTGACAGTTCTAAGGGGAGTAATTCATTCCTCCCATCCCCTCTTTTTTTTTTCAACATCCTTTTCTGCAGCTGCTTTCACTTACTTAACAGGAACTTTAAAGAGAGGTTTGCCAGAACCCTATATAGGTTGGCCAATGCCTTGAAGTTCTTCTCATCTCCTGAGATCATACAGGCCTTTTTCTCCCTGTAAATGTATCTGATGGCATAAACTGATCCAGATAGCTGAGTTGCTACCTGGAGTTCCTCAGCAGAACGGTCTCACTCTTTAGATACAGAAGAAGAGATCCTCAGAAGAGTGGTGAAAGACTATCCATACATATAGCTTGGAGCAATACTCCCTCAATTTCAGCAAATCACATTTCAGGGACTTTGTATACTTGCTGCATCTCCAGGGATTGAAAGAGATTCCAATAGCCTGGTCAAATTTTTTGGGCACCAGTCAGTCTATTCTCTTTTACGAGTTTCTCTTAAGTTGCTGCCAGCATGCTTTTGTGTGATGCCTAACAATGGGGCACTTCAAAATTGGTAGAACTGGCTAGACCATGCGATGTGAGGCAATATGGAGAATCTGAAAGGCCTGACAGGCCTTTCTCCTGCAGATGTTCCTGGTAGGCTAGTTAAACCACATGGCAACTCACCTCTGCCATGGTTTGTGGAACTAGGGTTTCAAGGTCGTATTATTTTGGCTAGGTACTATGGTTTCTTATATTCTGGGAGAGAAAATATTCCTCTGTTGGAAACCAAATATTGGGCTAGATAGACTATTGGTTTTACATGGATGAGCTCACAGACCAGACGTAAAGAAAGTTCAAGAAGGAGGATAAATTAGTCTTGAGGGTGGAGTCATAGGTATAGTGTGAAAATTAAGGTAGTGTGAAGATTAACGACGCATAAAGAAGAAAAGGTGAGTCAAGGTCAAATATGTTTAGCCAGGAGAGATGACAAGCTTGAAGTGGAACATGAAATAGGAGGAAAATAAAGAGTTTATTTGTGAAAGAATTTGGAAAGATACAACAGAATGATCCACAGTAGACCAAATAGGCTGTGATCATCTACACCATCTACTCTGATGAAAAAACTTTCCTTCCACTCACCAAGTCAAAGATGATTTTAACCCCAAGATAACTTTTCCAAAGAAGCAGTCACATCTTCCAATGGTCTAGCACTTAAGTAGATACAATAAAAGAGAAACAAATGATATACAGTTGGTTGGCAAAATTGTCACAAAGCAGTATCATGCAGAAAAGCATTAAACCATAAGAAAAAATACCATTTTCCAGAAACTTCACTACTACCTCTCAAACAACACCCATTCTCGACAAAATCATACGAAATTTTCCACACTAATACTTAATAAATGGAGCCAAATCTTCCCAGGTCAACAAATGGAAGAATCCTTCAACACGTGTAGAATGTCTCTGTAAATAGAGCCATCAAAATGCTTTAACATATTCTTCTCAAAAAAGAGATATCCCGTGCAGTCAGTGCTGTTATGGTAAACCAGAATAATCTGTGTACAAAAACATAAACTTTTGCAGATAATGGATAAAGGATAGATATCTTCATTACTAGTATTTTTCACAAAGCATCTCTGATTTCTCAGTAGCAAACCTCAAGGGAGATGTATAAATCCCTTCAAGTAATGAGATAGAATTAGTTCATAACTCTTCTGGATACTAAAAGGGAATTCAATGAAGCTATTACATAATAGCTATTATGGGCTATTACAATTTGCCATCTGACTCCTTAGTTTCATGGACATGAGAGTTTTCTTTCTGTCTCTGTTCCATAAAGGCCTTAACCTATCAACTCTCTCCCTGCGAGAACTTTCACACTCTGACAGTGCTTTCCTCTCAAGTGATCTAATCAACTAACAAAATTAGATGAAACTATGAGCAAATATATCCAACTTCCTTTTAGCTTTCTCTTCGATATGATGCTTGTTATTAGACCTAGTAAAAGAACTTAGAAGTCTGCACTTTCTTTCTCTAGTTGTATTTAGAGCTAATAAAAGATAACAGTTTTCTTTACAGCCCTATATCTCAACAAAATGCTGGAGAAGATAGTCTTTCCTAGCACTTTTGAAGATTGCCAGTTTGGAGATGTAGGAAGTAGGGAATAAAAATATGCTTTTTTCTTCTGTTAAGCTGGAATTTCTAATGATGCATCAGCATCAAAGAAATGTATTTCTGTGTTCAACTTTTTTATGAGAATGAGAAGATGACTTATTCAGCCTACTCATTAGTCATCTTTGCTGGGACTGCTAGGTATGTTGATTCTCATACACATTTCTTCACTGCAAATAACAATTCAGTTAAAGGCTATTACAAATTACTATTAACCAGCAATGAGTTTTGGTAACTAGTCATTTATTTCTAGTATACTCTCCACCTCCTGTGCTAGATTTTGTAGGTAAGACTTCTATGACTTAGAATTTGGAACTCCAAGTGAAATGAAAAATAGAATTAATGAAATCTTGGTGCAGAAGAAGAAAGATGCCTTTGAGTTTTTTTTTTTTTTTTTTTTTTTTTTACTTTACTGGACTTTGGATGATATTCAGTGATCACGTAAAAAAATCCTTTAGGATATATGCGTATATGAGCTGGATCCTTACATAGGCGCTACTCCTTGGCCTTTCATTTGAAATAGCAGGACAGACTGGAGAAGAGACAGGTTTGTCCTTAAGCCACAAAATTTGCTTCCTATGTTCCTTGGATTCCTCTGATGGTATTTAGCAATATGGGAAGAGGTTTTGTTGTTAAAAAGGTCATAAATCATTGTTTCTAAATGAAAGATCTCCCCTGGAAATATGGCAGATGTATTTCATTAAGGTATGTTTTTAATGAATGTATTTATCTTAAGGAAGGATGAAAACACTCTTTTTCTTGCCCAATCTATGAAGGCAGCTGCTTTTGGAAAGGGAATAATAGTAGCAGAGAGGTTGGAATGAAAAAAACAAAAAAACAAAAAACCCAACTTCAGCAGACAACTTAAAATCATAATCTCTTTGTTTTTTTCTCATTGTGTTCATACGCATTTACTTTGAGACTAGTGTGCTTGGTGGACTTCCCTGGCGTGTCTGAGCTGAAAGTTACATCAAGCAGCCCAGCACAGCAGTGGTCTCACAACCCTGTCTGATATTCCCTCTGAGTGCCAGGCAGAGAGAGATTTCCTTTCATGCATTATTCATAACTCGCTGCTGGGTTTTTACAAGTAGCTACATCTCCCAATCATATCGCAAAGACTTAAAACAAACAAACAAAAAAGATGGCTGTGTAGTCTCCTTCTGTGGAGAAATTGGTCACAGATGCCACATCATAAACCGTGCTGATGTCAAAGACAACACTTAGTTTGAATACAAGGTAAAGAGAAGCTATTTATTGTTGGACTGATACTTTGAAAGTTTTGTTCTGTCTCACTGTGTGCTGTCTTGTGTTTTTATTTCACAAGTTATGCTGACAGAGGAGCTACCTATATCCCTAGCATAAACTATAGAAGACAAAACCTGTCTTTTATGTGAAAACCTGCTGCTTGAGCACTTCTGCACATCACTTCATCTTCCAGTCAGTCAAAACCCAGTTTAGTCACAGTCAGATCTCCTTCCCTTAAATTCAACTTATTCTTTGCATCTATTAGGCATCTTTCCTCTCTCTTCTTCTCCTGCATTACTCCACAGTGGGTGGTAGATCCTTTCCTCCCAATTTTTCCACCATCTGGAGCAACCATTCTGTGACTGATTGAGTTGGGCTCATTTCATATCTGATCTCAGGGGACATCTATTTTTCCCTGGCCTATGCCTCTTTTCCTAATTTAAAAATAACACAGCAATAAAACTTTCATTCCTGAATATCTTTCCGTTCCCCTTATGAAAGTCTCTGAAAAACCTAGATGTTTTACCAATTACCTTTACTCCTACCCTAGACCAGGTGTGAGATCCATTGTAACAAAGGATATTTATATTTGCACTGATAAATGTAGCCTACAGAGACATGTTCTCAGATGTTTCTAGTAATGACATATATAATCTATCACAGTGAATTTGGAGCAGGGCCTCAGAATGGATGATGAATCCTAGGCTGAATCAGTTTATAGCAAAAGGCAAATTGTGCTCATATCTTTGCCCAGAAATTGTTCCCTACAGATGGCTAGTCACATCTTTCACTGTGTTTTCACCTGATTAGGCATGAATATAGGAAGTCCCTGATGCAGATCTCCTTAAAATCAAGTGAAAAAGAACGGGATTTGATAAGACCCAAGAGAAAAATTCCATAGTCAACTTTCTGACTTCACGTTCCTCAAAGTTCCCCACTGATGGAAGGATATTAGCTTCCATCTTAAAATGGACTGTGCTGCACCCCAGTGATTCTCCCCCTCCCCTCAGCCATATGCCTGCTCTTGTTTATCACAGCCAGTTGTGAGTAAAGCAAATTTTAGAGGATTCAGGGCCTGAACAGAACCCTGAAACATGCCATACTTTGCATGCCATTCTTCAAATCTTGTAATAATGACTTCCTCTGCTGACCCCATATAGCTTGAAGTAGATGCACTTTGCAATACCCTACACAGTAGTTATACAAGCACAGTGGTTATACTTGTAATACAAGTATAACGTAATACACAATTTCCCCCGAAAGCCAGCTGGAGAGGCTCAGTGTCTAATGTACAACTAAAGGAATAAACCAAAGTGATGAATGTGTCAGAGAGTACAAATTCAGAAAGATACTCTGCTCCTCTTTTGCTCCTCATTGAGGTTGAGTTAGCAGTTTTTTCCTGTTAGGGAAGTGGTAGGTATGAAAATAATAATAGGACAAGTATTAGCTTTGTGCTGCCCTGATCTTTCTGCACTTCTCGCTTGATGAGCACAAAAGGAATTAAAACCAACACAATCACACCACTGACATCACATTGCCAAGACATCCAGACGGACATTAAAGCACAACCGCATAGGCTTTTCCTTTTTTTGTATAGCTCACTTTTATCTGAGGTCTGCTTCATTTGGGGAGGATGGAGAGGAAATACCAGTGTCTTTGAATAATGAAGAGACAATTTAGCTGAACCTTCAGGCAGTCATTTTTTCTGGTCAGACTGAGGAATGTCATGACAAAATATTATTTACATTATGCTAAAGGTTAGAGTTTCGAAATAAACTATTTTAAATATTTTTCTAATTGCTACATTTTTCTAATTACATTTTGGTACAGCTAAGATATTACTTTGTTACTGGCTGTCTGTGATATCATATAGCTTCTAAACCTAATTCAGTTTTTTTCACATGCAGGTGCCCTCTTAGCTGGTGGACGAATCTATTGCTTTTAATAATACAAGAGTGGGGACAAGCATAGGGGGCTTTATGCTTGGATTTTCCTGTCAGATACCATGTTTCCAAGCACGCAATAGAACTTACTGTGTGCATTGGTTTATATACAACGTCCTTTTTATTGCTGTCACAATTAGCCAAGGAGCTAATGTTCTGGGCAAATTTTTTACGGAAGAATTCGTGTCTATCAGTCGGAGAGATCTCTACTCATACGCTCTTAAAGAGGTGAGAATTTTTTTATGTGATGGTGAAATAGTATCTTCTGCTGTTATATGGTTCTTTCATTTTAAGCGGCTGTGCAATGCCTTGAAAGGTTTGTGTGAAGTCTTATGTTTTGTTCTAAGTGACTGCCTTGTTCCTGAGCATTCCTCCACATGCTGCAAAATGAAGACGTTTAGCCCTCACTGTATGAATTATCAGCAGCCTTTCACTTAGTTCACATTTAATTACAGGGCGAGAGGCATTTCCTGTGAGTCTCTGGACCACATTCTGTGCTGGTGTTACCCCTTGTGGAGCAATTTACATAACACAAAATATCAGAGTGTCATTCTGATTTACTCTGCCTCTGGTTCAGGTGCAAATAGCCACTCAGGATGCAAGACACTGGGTATGCTCTGTGCCTTCTCCACTTTTTGACTTAGAGCTTCGATTGCCGTTTAAGCAGATGGATCAACATTTTCCGTGAGGGAAGCTCTAGGGCAAGAAACACTACAAATCCCTCCTTAAGGCTTGTGTGCTACATGAGCAATGAGAGTGAGTTACTCATAAAGCAGCAACTAAATTGGAGCACATACTCAGTCTAAGCAAGATCTTATGGAAATTCTTGATAAACCTATTTTATCTGCTTCATTTGCTACTTCCATTTAGCACATCAAAACCAGAAGCTCTCTTGGAGCTCTTTGGAAATTTTTTTTTCAATGAATGTATACTGTAAGTTTAATTAATTAATTTTATATTCTTTTATTTGATGTCCAGGGGACATAATAAGCCCTTTTAAATTTTGTAAAGGACAGGCAGAGAAAGGAAGTATCGATAAGGACTCCATTTCTGTCATCACGACTCAATTGACTTGCTTTCCCTGGTAGTGACACAGCATCAAATGCTTGCCACAGAGTGTCTTTCTTTCATTACTGTTTTCCACCCTCTCCTGAACTCTCTGGCATTTTATCTGCAGGACATATCAATTCAAGGCAAGGGACAGGACTGTAGAGCTTTCTCTCCCTGAAGGAATTCAACCTTTGTGCTGAAGTGATGGGTCTGTACTCTTAAAATCTCTTTATACCTTTTTGCGATTCAAATCCCCTGAACAATACTTCAGTCCTAAGGGGACGATTCACACCCCGTTCTGGAGGAGAGGGGGACCCTCTGTTGACAGTGCAAGGAAAGATGCCAGTCATGAATAGGACAGGCTGCTTTTCAGCTGCTTGTGGAAGCATATGCTTTGGCAAATCCTTGGGTGCTGTAAATTAGCCTAATTCCACTTACATCCACAAAACTATCTCTATTTTCATTATGTGGATCTTCATTTTCAGGTACTGAACACATTACAGAATTTCCTGTGTGAGGTAATTTGCATTCAAGCGTGCTCCAGCTGCATGATTCTGTAATGTTTATATGCCTGTCATTACAAAAAGCTGAGTGAACAACAACAGGGACGAAACAGAAACATATGAAGAGGAGAAAAGAAGCAGGATAAAATAAGCCCCTCACAAAGATACTCCATGTGTTAAACTGCCTTGTTATTATTTTCAGTTATTTCTTAGCTAGACTGAATCAGCCAGTCTGCTGTACCAGTAAAGAAATAACCTGTCCGACAAGTGTAAGAAATTTTAAAAATAGAGCTGCAGCACAGCTGGTTGTTTCCTGCTGCAAGGACTGAGAGAAAAATGCACTTTGAAGCTAAGCTTTTCAGTGTGGAGAAAGTGGGGGGAAAAAAAAAGGAGCCAAGAACAATACAGGAAACCCTCTGAGTGTGCAGTGAGGTTAACCCTGAAGGAAAAAGATGTTCGCTGAAGTCCACAAAACGGCTCCTTGCCACCTAGGCGATGTGTTTTACTTAAAAAGCGGGACAACTGATGACAGAGGAGAGGCGAAAGTGGCAACTGTCAGAAAGACCAAGTGAAAGTAGCACTTAGGATAAGAATGGGAAAGAAACAAAGGAGGAGAGAAACAGCACTAGAAAACCTTCCATCCCTTTGTAGAGGAGGTAGCTTGCAGTTTCCCTCTCTGCCAAGGTCTAAAGCATGTTGAATCCTGGCCATCAAAGGAGCCTAACCAAAACCTTTCCGAGGCATCAGATGATCTGTCCTGCTAGCTGTTGGTCTTAGGTGGGATTTCATGAAGTCATCATTTAAAAGGCACTGGCAATGAGACACACTGAGTATACAGCATCTTTTAGAGCTCCAGCAGGTTTTAATTCTTAGAGTAGGAAGTTTACTAGTAAAAAGCATCATTCAAGCACTGTCACACTGTCTTTTGTCTTTCAGTTACATGGTTAACTTTGTGATGCAGGGCTAACAGCTATTAGTGCAGCCCCAGATACAAGTAAAGTTGAATTGTAGAAATAAAATAGCAGGCAGCATTCATATTTTAATAAAGAGTGTTAACCTTGACAAACAGATCAGTTGTCCTGGATTTGTGAAAACAGTTCAGTTCTTTGGAGTGTTGTGGGCTGTAGCATAAATAATTTGGGATGTGCAAAGAGCTCTGTTATTCTTTACTATCCAGATTGCAACCCTGCTGCCTTCCAGTGTGGGAGCAGAAAAAGAGTGCCATTCAGTTAACTCATCATAAAGCTGAAATAACCAAGAGCCTATTGTTAGAGAACAGCCCATATTCTGGGAATTACTCATACAAAATGCTGAACAGATACTTATAGAGAACAAATGCTGCTCCTGCTGCTGCAGAAAAGAAAAAATAGATTTCATTCAGAATCACCCATTAATCTGTATTAAAATACATGTATTTCTGTAAGAAAACAGATATATAAGTAAAAATTAAAAGTAGATGAAAATTATTGAATTCTAAGTATGTATTACTGCCATTGAGAATCAATCTAAGTAAATGTAAGAAGGCAAAAAATTTACAGAGAGAGAATGGAGATTCTTTAAATAAACATTTAAAGCCCAGTTCCAGCTGATCCTAGGGGGCATGCTTTTAAGTGGGTGCAAGCATAGCTAGCCAAGTAGGCATTAAACATCAACAGACACCAAGTATTCTTGAGGGACTGCGATACATTCAAAAGACGGAGCACAGAGAGGAGAGGAACATAACACACCCAAATAAAAACAGGATATACTAGGTCCACTCCTGAGTTCAGAAACGCATTGCCTGAGCATTATTCAAGCTAGCACCAGAACTGGAAGCAGTATTCCTGCCTCAGTATCTTACTGAATGCAGGCAAATAGATGCTGTGGACTGACATAGCCATGCAGCTTTCAGATCCTAGCCACCGTCTACACGCAGTGTGACACTACACCCTGTGAATATTCCAGTTCGAATCCTCAGTAGCCGAAGGAGCAGATGTGCACCACAGAGTGCAGTAACAGGGGAGGCCACCCAGCCTCACGGTACCTCCAGGTTCACCCCTACTCTGCACAGCACATTGGTGCTGCTGAAGAAACACAGTTGGTTCATGATTATGCTGTGTGGTGATGGGACTAACTGTTTCTTTTTTCTCACTACTTGGGAATTAGGAACTCTCAACATAGAAGGGACAAATAATTTTCCTCTTTAAATGGAAGAAAATAGAAGGTTTTCTTTTATCTATTACAAAATTCTCTTCAGTGAAAGTCATGTTGCTAAATTCCAGTTTGGAATGAACTTTTGTCTTACTGGTTTTCAGCCATCTGAAGGAGACTCTCACAGTCTTCAGAAGGTCAAGACAGGGTGCTGTTTCTTATCTGAAACTGAGGCTTTTATAGCGCAGCATATCTACTCTGTTGTACTGTATTCTTGAAGAAATGAGAAGTGACCAGAAACACAGAAAGCTTAATCTGAGCAACCCCAGACTTGCTTTGTGTTGGAGAGGGGAAACAAAATTTGAAACTCTACCCTCACAACTGTCTTAATTTCTAATGAACCAATGAAAAATTTGAGATATTCCATATGTTCTAAGACTTTAGGATTCAGATACAAGTATTTACAGTATCAAGCCCTTCTTTTAGATAAAATATTAAAGATGATACAGGGTTAGACAACTTAGTCCACTGAATTCTACTCATATCTAGTATAAACAAGATGTTGTGCTATTCCCATCAGTGACAGGTTTTGTAATTGGATATGCTATGAAATTCAGCTCTTCTTCATGACTCCATTTACTGCCAGTTTCTGCATTCTCTTTCTGTTCCCAAATCATCTTATATTCGTCTGGACTTTGTCAAAGCAAAGCTCTTATTACAAGCCTTTGTTGTTTCTTCCTGACTTGATTTCAAGTCAAATTCCTTTTTTGTAAATATATATCATTTAAAAACTTGATTAACTTATTAAACATTGCAGCACAAGCTCATTATATTTGTTTGTCTGATGTGATTTAACTTAGTCATTTTTAGTGAGTTTTTAGCATAGCAAAGGCTGCACGATGCAGAGGGAATGCATGATATTCTATAACGCTCTCTCCCTGTCAAGCAGTGATTCACATTCAATCTCCTTAATGGCAGCCTTAATTATCACTGTCTGACAGTTTTGGAAAAGGATTGTTTGCTTGCTGCCTCATAAAACCAGAAGTTGTTTGTATAAAGACTTTGTTGCAAAATGTGAAGAATCACAGAAAGACTTGCTTTCTTCTGATATTGAATAAGGAACTTTATTCTAATGATGAAAACCATTATTCCCCTTGGCTTTTCTTGTCTTCTCTTTTTACTGCATTGTAAAATGTCTACTGTGAACTTTTTCCTGTCTTCTCCATGCTTATCTTCTGCTTATTAACCAAAGCAACTGTAAGTCTGTTTATGCTACAGTCTGACCCTGGGCAAGTCACTGTGTGAGCACACATCCTCTTTCCAGCTGCAGCAGTGCCAGCTGAAAAGGTTACCAGCCCGACCCTGCCTCCCAGCTACTCGTCCTTGCCAGAGGCAATCCAGCCTGAGCTGCTTTTCTGAATGTGCCTGAATCTAGCTGGGTTAGCAGAGCTTTACTCATGGCACTCTTTAGCAAGACCTGCTTGTTTAGGCTGAAATGGATTGAGGAGTTTTGCCAGGAGCAACTGAGGCAGACCACAGAAGTAGCTTCTACTGAGAGAGTGGCTGTTAACCCTGGGACTAGGGACTAGGTAAGGGGGGGTAGCTCTCTCTGCCAGTTTAGGTGAAGATAGATGATACGTGTCCACGTGCTTTGGGCTGGTGCACTTGGCCTCTCCCTTCTGTTACATGAGGTTGATGCTGCTTCCTGTGTTTCGGGCCAAGTGGAGTTCATCAACCTCTGTAAAGGACTCCAAGAACTGAGAGTGAAAGGCTCAAAGGAAAGTCAAAGAGTATAAACTGGCTTGTGAGAACCTACTGGAGAAGTGATGGTGGGCATAACTAGTACAGTCTAGCTGTGGAACTAGGTAAGTGGTTTGTTTCTACCCTGTTTACTGCAGGTAAAAATTGCATTTCCCAGTTGGCTTGAGGAAAGGCCTCATGTGACTATCCAGCTCTGCATACAGAGTACGCCCCAGGCTGCAGCTCAGAGTAATGCCGTCCCCCCCCTATTCCCAGATTAGAATGGAAATAGACCATTTTTGCCTTTCTAGGTTAATCTCTTTTTGCTTTCCATGCAAGCATAGTTGGGCTTGCTACTCTGTTAGGGACAAGAGGAATGGCCAGTCCCACCTACTGTGGTCGCCCATGCCTGCCTGTTTGCTACACAGGTTGTTGGTTTCTGGGAAGCTCAGCTTTGATACTTTTGTCTCCTGAATCAAGGAAAAATCCCCTAGGCAGCAAAGGATTTCTTTATGCTTCCCATCATGCTTCTCTGCATGGACAGAGTGGTCAGGTCCAGAATGTAATTCTTTGTGGTCATTGCATATTCCTGTGATTCCTGTTCTGTCAGTTGTTCCCTGCATGCATTTGAAAAATTATTTTATTGCGGTGAGGGAGTGCCCTCTTAGCAGAATATGGTAGGGCTGTTAGATCAGGTTTCTGATGTGGGAATTTGCAATTAAATCAGAAGTACAGTTTCTCTGCAGTTTCTGTGTACTGAGAAAAGCATTAACATTCCTGAGAATAAAGTCATTTGCCATCGTATTCCCAGGAAGACTGTAGAAAAGGTTGTTGTGAGGGCTGTGACATACTGTCTGTATTAACCAAAAATTGAAAATGATACTCCACAGCAGAGATCCATGTTTCAGGCTTTACTCAGCTCCAGTTCTTATGATCTATAAAAAAAAAAACTAAGAATTTTTTTTTTTTGTAAAGAAAATGTCCAGATGTTGTTTTGTCAAAAAATGAGGCAACATAGTAGAAGGTGACACTGTTCCTTTGCTGTCTCATAGATAAAATATCTCATGTACCAGAAAAGAATAATTCGCTCGTTTGGAAGAATTACAGAGGGGACTTACATGGACTGTATTGTGCGGGAAATCAGTCTTAATGATTGCCACTATCCCTGCTGGCTTTAAGCTTGTCAGTCTCTACAACTGATAGTCTGGGGTTTTGCACAAATACTAAACTAGTTTTTAAAAAAGTGTTGAGTAGTTTTATGTGATATGCACCACAGGACAACCTGACTGTGTGAGTGGCAGATCAGCAATTTGCAATATGTCCTTTAAAAAGAATCACACTTTCTTTTAGAGCAAATAGTGAAAAAATATTCCTGTGTTCATCAAACTGTTGGAGCTACATGACAAGAAGTAAAAAGTCCAGAAGCCATGGAAAAGGAGGGCATCATAATCCATAACACTGCATAATTAATCATTTTCTCAAAAACACAGTCTTAAAAGCCTTGAAGTGTTTATAAGCTTCCAGTAGCCTATTAATAAAAACCAGTCAAAATGGAAATTAACTCTTTAGAATATGACAGTAGGTAAAATGAAATTTTCCACAGCATAAAATTAGTCTGAGGGCATGCATCTCTTTGTCTCCCATTTCTTTAGAAAGAATCACTGAATAAATCTCTTTTTGATTTAAACGAAAAATATGTACAATAGTGTATGGGTGGTAATTAGTTCTACAGAGCAGGGAAAAATGTCAGCACAGAAGCCATATGATCTAAAAATAAAATTGTTCCAATGGTTTAGCAGATTGGCTAAACAGTGCAATTTCTGAAGGTAGAAAATATCAAAAAATTCAAGCATTGCTGAGTACTTCATCATTTTTTTCCATTGCTAGTCAAAATATTTTTTAAAAAATAAAACTTAATTGGTTTACGATACACACTCATCATTACACATGTCAAAAATACCATCTATTAGAAGAACATTAAGGCAATAAAATAATTCCACAGAAGCAAGAAAAATTATAGCTGCAGATTAAACCTCTATAGTTTAATATAAAGGGCACCACAGGAAAACATTAATATGGGACCTAATTTTGGAAATGTAATGATAATGATTATTCTCCAGCAGCTAATAAGAATAATTGCCATTTATATGAATGTCTTGCCTTCTATATGATCCGGATATATTTGGTATCACTGAAGTGAAGCTACCTTTCAGATGAATGAGGAAACTAGGGGAAAAACAGGTCTGTGATATGCTATAGGGGCATGCTCATAGGAACATTTCACACAGCCTCCCTCCAACTGCTATGAAAAGGCCAAGGATATTTATGTGGGTAGGTTCTTAGTTTGGGGAGCTAAATTAAAACAGCACTGAGTGCCTTAGAAAAGTTCAGATTAATGTCTACTTAAAGTGAAAGGAGCTGGGTGTATGTAGTCTTTATAGTCTATTAATTCAATTCGTGCACAAGGAATTTTTTTCATTTTGTTCTTAGTTACTTTTTCAGTTGTTATTATGCTAAGTAATTGCTGAAAATAGATCACACTGATTTGATAAGAATATAATAACAATTGATGTGAATTTAGATAAAATTATGTAATAGTGATATAAAAACTCCTATTATTATGCTTCAGAGGAAAAAGCATATTGTATATGCATGTTGAGCTAGTCCAAAAGTCCAAGATGTTAGTCATTTCTAATGCTATTTCTTCAAATTTACAAAAACTGTTAAATATTGATCATAGACTGACTCAAAAACTGGTTTCCAAGAACAGACAGACAGGGTTTTCACAGGGGGCAAGGGAATGATTTGTGTTGTCATTAAACCACTGTGCCTGAATTTTCAAGCTGTAGTTGCACATACACTTTAAATTGTCATCAGCCAGCAGTAATGCTAAAGGAAGCTACCCTGTGCTTTTTGTAGCTCCCATGCTCCATGCATTTTTTTCCCCTGGTTTAGTTTTATCCATGATCAGTTCCACAATCTAGATTTTTGTGTGGCTTCACCAAACACTGATGTTTGCATGAAGAGAAGGGTAATGCAGAGCACAAATAACTGTTCAACAACCGGCTGCTGAAGTCCGGGGAGAGTTGGACTGCTTCTTCTGGCAGCAGTGCTCCATGTGCATGTGAAGCTGTGGTTTCTGCCACACGGCATTTGCTATTCCCCTGAGAGCTGAGCTGACTGCAGGTGACACAGTCGTAATGGTGACCTAGTTTACGAAGATGCTGGCCCAGATACAAGCTCATTTTTCCATCTCTGGAGACTTTGGTTTCAATATACGAGTAGGTAACAAATGGAAATGAGGTTGATCGCCTCAACATAACCCCTTCAACAGGACACAAAACTACCCCACAATTTGGCCTAGAACACTGTTTCTCCTTGGGTGCTGTCTACATAGTCATATATAAATGGTCACAGACCAGCTGCTTCTGTCCTCTGAGCTAATGAGACATGAGCTAGCTCTGGGCCTGTAAAGGTTAGTGCTCAAGGCAGTAGGTTGTATGACAAGAGTTTTGTAGTGTGCACTAACACAGTTAAGTGGTGTCTGCTCCATCAGTGGGGAGCGCAAGCAGAATTAGGCCATAAATAATTACATCTCTCTGGTCAACATGTGCTCAGAGTGGAAAGCAGATTATGAATCAACTGCTTTGATAGGCAGTGGCATGAGCAAACTCGTCCAGTATCAGTTGATTAAATGCTGGGCTCTAAGCCGTCTAATGCCATGGGAATGAAATTGAGTTATTGCATTTGTGAGCATCAATCTTAGGCTCAGATGAAATGTATAAGATCATAACTGAGGGTCTGGAAACTTCCAGTTTACATTTTGCCTTTCTCTGCTATAAAATGGCTGAATACTCCTTTTGAAATTAAAAACAAAACAAAACAAATCACTGCTATGCTAAGTCCTATATGCCAAGTTACAGTTCAAAGTGTATTATGGGAGAGTTTAGAATAGAAATGTGGATAGAATATTAATTATGGAATTGCTATAGGACTCACAGTATCAGTTGCCGAAAGCTATGATACTGTACAATTAAATGTCATCTTCTAGACCTGCATTTAATCTTTAATCTTTTTTATGTATGATAAAACCTATTTTTTGATTTGATATGTAAAAAATACGTAACTTTAGTAACGTCTCCTATTTTATTCTTGACTCAGTTTCTTTCATTCTTCAAATAAGGTATGTGGAGAGAAAGATGATGATCCCAGTTTTTATTACATACACACAGTAGTGTCCACATGATGTCACAATTCTGAGAGCATATTGCAATGCAAAATATTTAAATATATAGTACTTTCTTGTCCACACATGAAATAAGAGAGGTGAGTGGATGAGAAATTACCTCCAAATGAGGTTTTGATAAAAACAGGAAGAATTCAATAGCATGATGTTACTGAGTTTCATTCTACTATGCTGCCACATGTTTAAGAGGATATAGTTGGGTGAACAGAATGGAGTCTATAATAGGAATATATTGGTTAATGATAGCTCGTAGCACGTGGATCAGCCTCATCACAGGCCTAACTGGACATAACACAACCATGGATCTCTGGTGTTGTACCCACAGATGCTAGCAGCAAATCTGGCCCTGTGCCTGTAGGCAATGAAGCGATATTAGAGCAAATATGAAAAACAGCAGCCCTACTAATGATTTTGAACTGAGATCGCTGGTGACACAGTTCAATTACAGCATTAGTTCCTGATGTTAGAGGGGTTAAAATGGAATGTAATGACTCTTTAGCAGATAGATTTGGAGCAATTAGAGGTCTGAAAATGTCTCTCTGTGTAACTAAAAATATAATTGCTTTTGAATAGCTAGAGAATCTTTTTTTCTCTTTTTCTTTCTTTTTCTGCTCTGAAAACTGTTTTAGTCCTATTACTCATCTACATGGACTTAATTGACTGAGGTTCTAAACCCCAAGCCTCTAGTGAGTACTGATGAGGTTTTAAATTATTCTGAATTACAAGCACTTTAAAATACAGACAAGGAAGTGCGCTAAGGCAGTACAGCTAACTGAGGGAAGTGATGGGTTTAGTTTATCTCAGTTTCTTATCTTTGCATAAAACTCCACTAAAGCTATCTTGGAAAGGGCAGTATTGCCCACTGTTACACACTATGTTATTCCTATGTTCTGTTGTCTGCAGCAGTTTCCAGCTGGTCCCCAGACATGCATAGAGCTTGTGTTTGTTGTGCTTGGCCCCAGCAATAATGACTGAGATTAAAGTATTTTCCCTGTAGGAAAACCTTGCTATGCCTTGTACACTTTAGCTGATGAAATACTGGTGAGAGTGAAAGATGGACTGTTTCCTGAAAGAGTTTGAAACTTCCCCAACAGTCTTGTCTCTTTTCCTCTCTACCTCCTTCATCGCAGGTCTAGACAAGCAGCCCCTTGGGAGACATCCTTTTGTTTCATCATCTTTGGCCCTGGAGGTTCTGGGAATTATTGGGCTGCTGGTGTCTGTATTATATGGACATTTGGTTCCCTAGTACTTTAATCATGAACGAGTCATTTTTTTGACTGTCCTAGCACCGGCAGCAGTCATTCCCAAAGGCTGAATATAAGCATGCACTGTACTGAAATGAACAGGAATGCTAACGCATACTGCCTAGATGGACCGTGCTGTACGTATTTCAAGCCAGGTGCTCAGCTCTGCACCACTCTTCTGCCCTCAAAGAGAGAGGGAGCTCTCCTAAATTCTGTATTTAAGATACTCTGAACAGCAGTGTTTCCATATGACATGGAGCTGGAGAGCCAGATCTTGTACTTCTCTCCTTCCATATCTCATATGTGCTTCCTTCAGGAAGGAAGCAAAGCCAGAAAGCAACGTACTTCAGCTGTTAGCATGTGATCATAACCTGCAGGTGCAGAATAGACTCAGAATTGCTCTTGCCAGGGCTGGAGTGAGGGAGAAAATCAAGCAGCTGAGTTAAGTTTTTATACACCTAGAATGGCCTTCCATGGGCAGAGTAGTTCCTTGTACATGGGTTTCGTGAGATGCTGCTGTCCTTCCATATTCTCCAAAGAGTCTGAATGGCGTATTACAATGTCACTGGGGCAGGAATGCATTTGAGGATAAGCCCCAGCATTTAAGGAGCACAGAAATTTCCATACAGTCAAGCATCTCCTCCTGTTATAGTTTTGTAACTGATTTTTGTTGTGGCAAGCAAACTTTAGTGAGAGGCAGTGAAATATTGACAGCTATATAATAAACAGCTACTTCCCAGGTGTCAGACACGTGAGAGAAAATGCATATTAGATTGCCTACATAATCTCTCCCTGCAATACAATAGTGCTGGCAAGCAGCAAGAAATGCCAATTTTGGTATCCCTGTGATTTTGTTTCAGACATGAAGAATTACAGAGACTAAGAAACATCTCAAGCTAATCCTTAAACAATGAGACTTTGACAGTTCTTGAGGACATTGACTCAAAGTGGGAGCATAAGCTGAATGTTGGCATGAGAACTAAAGCAAATATACATACATTTCTCTCATTTTTATGGCACTACCAGATGCTCTGCTTCATCTTCTATAGTGCTAATGTGGGTATTGAGGCTGCCTGAAAACATCAGGTCACTTGACCTTGAGTGGAAAATTCCTCATTCATATGTTGCATTTGTTAGCTAGGGAAGCAATAAATGTTTATGCCCAATTTAATCAATTGCAGACAATACTTGTGATGTTTGGAGTAGTGATTTGTAACAGCACAGATGAATTTAAAAAAATACAACTGTCCTTTTATTAAAAGGGGAATTCATGGAGATTTAACTGGAAGGGGATAGGTGAGAGCTGTACTCCACCTTGTCCCAGGATTTCGCCCACATAACATTCCTGGCATGGTAGTAAGTGCCATCATATTTCACTGAGGAAACAGAGGGAAGAACGATTTTGTCACAACACACTTTTCACTGGACATTCAGTGATCTACTGGCAAGATATTATTACTGACAATTGTCACTTCTGAGTGTTGATTAATTGTGCTGGGGGTATCAAATATATCTCAGTAGAGTCAGTCTGTTTGTTTAAGAAGTGATCATTGCTGGATGCTCATTAGTGATTCCCGATAAATCAATTTTTTTCTCTTGACCACATTTTTGATTTTCACCTGTGCAATCCTTACATCAGTTTTCAAGTGATATTATAGCACACCAGAGCTGCAGGAGACAGCACAGTCGATTGCAGCAGAAGTCTAATAATGAGAAGCTCCTGGATTCAAACTGTGATTAGCCATTAACCTATTGTGTGACCTCAGACATGTCTCTTAATTCTCTTGTCCCTCAGTTTAGCAATCTAATTTGTTTTCAAACAATTACAACACCTAGCCAAGAGATTAAGAGCCTCCTGTGAACTAGCTATCCTGAGAACAGGAAATTAGAAAACAATGACAAAAAGCACAAAAGGAGAGTGAAGAAGAGAATAATGACTGCTAAAATACAGTTACCAAAGAAGGAAATAAAAAAGGCTTCAGCTGCAGTGAGGTGAGTGCCTTGCTGGACTGTCTGCTTTTTAATACTATACAAACTTCTTCATAAACAGCCTCATCAGCAACTGCTCCTTAGAAATTATTTTTCTTCTTCCAGATTTGTTGTCTAATAAATCTGGCATCCACGTTCCTTTAGAATTAATGTAATCTGATGGCTCGAGTAGAAAAGAAAAAGTAGTCTTCCAAGTCTGGAAAAATCTGGTGGGTTTCAAAGCTGCTTTGGCAGCTTCAACTCCATTCATTGATTTTTTGTTGGTTATTTTTGTTCATCTGTAAAATAAACTTAGATTGTATTTAAAAATGAGGAAGATATGGATTAGTAAGTTATGAAACCAGTTCTGAAACCCTTTTACATCATTCAAGGCACAAAGAGAGCTTTCTGAGTGCAAACCCAGCCAGGTGTAAGGCCTGTTTGCACTGATGTGAACACTGGGGCCTTAAGGTGCAGACCCAGATGCTAACAAATTAGTCTTGTTCTACTAGTTTTGGATCAAAAGTAGGGCAGATGAAGGTCCAGAGACACCCCAGGCTTCCAGATGAAAGCCGCTCTCAGTATGCCCTCTGCATCATAGCGCAGCATACTTGCTCCAGCTACACCATCTCCAGGCCTAAATGCATAATCTTGATTTGGTATGAATTACACCATGCTAACTATAACACTTAGATTGTCATCATCTTAGATGTCTTTATGCTGGGGTATGTTTTTTAACGTAGGGGCTCAGTCTCATCTGTACTATTCTACTTCATTCCCTAGATTTTACCACCATGATAGACAGGTAGTCACAGGCTTGCCTTTGTACAGACTTTTATGCATGTTGCCAGATGTATCTTTGTCTCCAAAGGAAAAACAGAACAAATTCTCAATTAAAATATTTTGTATCTAGATTGATTATATCTTCCCTCTTAATTACTATTCTTCTACTGCTCCCTGTAATTGAGATCCCTGAAGGATGGTTGTTTGCTGGTCACTTGTGCTTTCCTGTGTGATAGAAGTCGTACAGTGAATCAGTATTTTAACCTTCCACCATTCTGACCAATTGATGGCACTGATGTTTTTCCACTATCACCATTTGTCGCTTACCAGTCTACCTTTCCACACTCCTCACCAAAGCACTGTTGAATCATTGTGGTGTATTTGATTCCTGTCTTCTTCTGGCAGAAGGGCACCCATCATTCCTAAACATATAGACATTTTTTCCAGATCTGCCTTTTAAGATGTGTCTGGAGAGTGCTTGCCTGGTATAGTCTAAGGCCACAGTCAATGCAAGATTTGTAGATGAAAGCCAACCGGTATAGTCAGAAATGCAAGCTTTTGAGCACGCAAATCTTTTTCCAGGCTGGCTCATACATGATGCTTTTCACTGGTAGGCCTCAAATTGCTTGACAAATGAAAGCATTGTCATTTTACAGACAGAGGTATGGAGTAGCAGCCTAGCACATGAAGGGCACGACCTCAGGGCTTTTAGGAAGCGCTGAAATGTAAATAATGAAGAGAAAGGCAGAAGACTGCATACCTAACCCCTTCACCTCGGCATTATGCACTGGGATCTCCGTTGCCTGACACTGCCTGCACAGTGTTATCTTCCATGAACCGGGTGGTAATTTGAGATACAACATTTTAATTATTAATAAAAGGAGCCTGGAGACATCATGCCCTGTTAGAAAAACCTCTTACAGTGAAACTCTGCAGATGGGGCAGAATGTCAGCTTAAATGATACGATTAATATTTATGCAGCTTGATAAGCTAGTTTAGATCCTGGCCCTCACTGGGTTCCTGTGTACATGTTTCCCTCTTTGCATCCCTTCTCTCCCTCCTCTTCCTCCTCCAGTCCCCACCCTGGCAGTAATTGTGCAGCTGCCGCCGCCGCCGCCGCCGTAGCTCTCAGGCTCCAAGGTCAAGCTCTGACGCGAGAACGGGGCTGAATGCTGTTAAGCCTTTAACTGGAGCTCCTGCCCCCCCCACCTCTTTGCAAGAAGAAGGGGAGGTAGATCTGCTGGTGTCCATTTAAGTACAAAACAAAATGCATGTAAGCGTGGAGCACAAGCAGTCAATCCTAGATTAGGATAGCAGTTTTAAGTTTTGACAGGGTTTTAGGTGATGCAGAAGGAGGACAATAAGAAAGCCAGGGTAAAGAAACTCCTGAAAAATGATTGAGTGCTGTTGTGAAATGATTCTGCGAGCTATAAAAAAAAAACAAGAAGCATTATATTTAAATAAAAATTTAAATATTTTTGAATTTTTAAATATTTAAATAAAATTTAAAAGAACAGGACCTTAACAGGTTTATCATGATTTCCTTCAACAAAAGTTCCCCCTTTTCATCCAGTCATGCTGAGTTGCCTTATTTTACCTCTCAGTGACATTATCAGCCTAGAGTCTATCAATACATCAACATGAGACAATTAATTCATGGTATACTTTAAATGAAATATCCACAAAGGGGATTACAGCCCCAAAACACTCTGTAGGTCATGCTTCCCTGTATAGTAACAAGTGTGTTTACATTGGAGGGGCAACATTGAATTTAACATAAAGCTGTGTTTTTCCCACTTTTGCGATCAGAGCAGACAGAAAAATGGTGTTTTGCCTATTCAGTAGCACTAACCTTATACCTCCCCATCCATGAGTGAATGTAAGGTTGTGAGCATTAGAGGGCAGCACAGTAACACTTTCCCACCTGCAAGGAAAAGGAATTTAGGATGCCATCACTCCCAAGTGGGCCAGTTCATATAGTTATGTCAGATATACAAGAGTTTTATGTATCTCCCATTAAGAGATCTCTTTCATTAAAGGCTTGGTGAACAAAGGATGGGGACAGTGATGTTCATAGGAATAGGTGAAAGAAGAGTAACTTTCACATTATGACTTTCACATTAAAACTCTTGACCTTACTGTTTCTCTATTAGCAAAGTCTTAATCTATTTTGGCTTACTTTCTTTGCTCTCACTTTATAAAGCTTTTTAGTGTTGTTCTCTTTTGCGGGAGGAGGGCAAAATCAATCCAGTGCAATGATTAACATACCAACTGAGTCGTGATTGAAGCATATTGCATCTTCCAAACACTCAAAAAAGTCTGTCTTTGGAAAAGGCAAGTTTAAACATGAAAAGAACTAATGATCTGTAATAATGACAAATCACCCTGTGTGTTATCTAATTTACTAGCACCAAGCACCTTGGCAGTTTTTGTGCTCTGAGTAGGAGACTGGATCTTGGTAAATAATCCATAATTACACTACAGTCAGATGAAGATTGATTCTAGGAGGCCATTTTTATCCTGCAGGATCAAAAGAATTTATTTTTTTCCTTTCTTCTCATGTGACTAAGTCACTTTACTTGTGACAAGATAAGTGAGTACCTATTGTATCAGAATATACATGAAAGTGTTACAGAAACCCTCCATTGCCCAGACAAGCTGCAAGACTGATCCAATTATATCAGGATGAGACAGCCTCAGCTCCTGACTAGGTGTCAGAAAGAGCCCAGCTGGAGATCCCAGATCAGCAAGTGACCTCCAGACTGTCATTCTCCAGGCCAGTGGGCCTGGAAATAGGACTAATGAGGAGGTGATCATCTCAATCCTGAGCAGCCAGAGCTTCCGTTTCTGCCTCACACCAGCTCCATCCTCCCTGAGGCACAGCAGGCACCTCACAGAGGACCTGCACTGATCAGAGGCAAATGCTGAACATCCCACACTTTACTGTACCAGACTCTGAGTGTCCTGAGGTGACATAGCTGAGAGAAGCTTAGGAAGCATGAGATACAAAAAAAAATGGCATGCCCAGAGGTGAAAGGAAACAAGAACACACTTTCACAACTAATTAGAATGGCTTCGTGTCCTAACTTCACTTTTCAGGCAGGTGAGAAGCTTTTTCTCTGTGGTAAGAAAGAGAAAGCCTATGAACAGATGCCTGGGGCCTGCACCACACATTCAAAAAGAAGAGAAAGAAAGTCTGTTTGCATACTTTCAGCAAACCAGCAGACTGAAGGCTTGTATCATTGAATTAGCTTTTAAATCGACCAGACCTTCCAGTAGTCGAGGCCAATGCTTTCATTCTTGTACACTCAATTTGACATCCTTTACCCACTCATTCAAATACTACCCGCTATCGCTGAACTGTGCTGCAGGGTGCTTGACAAAACAGTGAAAAACCAGAAGCATACACAAATAAAACTTGGCATGATATGTCTTTCTGCCTATGCAGATCAACAGCCTTGCTTTTACTATGAATTATTTCAGAACAACTTTCCTTTTCAGTAGATGGTAATTTAGCACTGTCCAGGGAAAACTGCTATTTCATGTATTTAATTGTACCACAGTTGACTGGATTCTGAGTGAAGAAATAGAGACTCATGTGAATAAACTGAGTATCATAGTCTTCTAAAATTTGATTTAGAGAAAAAAATAATCAGAGACATAACAGTTGGGTCTTGACTGTTCTTTGAGCGAACTCTGGCTCCTTTTTGCCCCACACTTACTTTTGATTTGTGTGGAAACCAGATTATTTGGAGGGAAAGTGACTATCAGGCTGGATATCAGCTTACATGAAGTCAGGATATAATTAAGAAATGTGAATGACATATATATGACTGATTTTTCCTCTTTCTTCTTGCATCAGCAGACCAGTGTTTCATAAGGAATATCAGTGCGAATCATTGCAGAGGGCTTTCTTCAACAGGTTCTAGCCCTCCAAGGTAAAGCCATAAGTTACAGATGATTCACTAAAAATCAAATTTGCATGCTAATTACTATGAGTTGTCACAACTAACTAGCCCAGGTTCCTGCAGCTGTGTAGCTGCCCAAATATTTACCCATCTCGTTAGCTTGCTAAATTTCCTTACTCTGGGCTGCAAGTTAAGTGATTCAAACTAATCTGAATATAGATCAAAGCTGAAATAATAGCAATGGAGGCAGATATACTCTTACGGGAAGGGTGATAGGAGAAAGGAAATTTGAAATGAGAGAAAAAGAAGGGAGAAATAAGTGGCAGATGTGGCCAAAAGAAGAACTTGCTGTCATGATGGGCTGTAACATCCTTCTTCATTCCAAGTCAAAAATGCAGTAGCATTGTACTGTTGCTTTTTCTGATATTTCCCCTTCCGTATTTCACTCACTACTCCATTCATGTTGGTTCTGTGGAGGAATCCAGTAGTCTCCCGTGGGAGTTTCAGGAACACGTAATTAAACAGCTTAGGCCATGAGAAAGCTAAGGTCACTCAGGTCACTTCGGGAAAACCCGAAGTTTTCCAGTGGCTGCCCCATGAAGAAAGGGAGGTAACATATGTGACGAGTAAAAGTTCAGGGCCATGAAATGTCTCATCCTCATTCTCAGTTCAAGAAGATTATCCTCAAAACCCTTGAAGGCCAAGTAAATACCAGGTTTGCCAAGGAGTGCCGAATCATGGCTGTCAGTTAACACTCCTAAGAATTGCCAGTGTCACTGGCCATTTTTGAGGTAGCTGGGACCTAATCCATCAGCCATCTGGAAGATCAAAACAGGAGCTTTATTATCAGGCTAGACTGTGGATCCTTTGCCAGATTTTCCTGCTCAGCTGGATTGCCAAATGTTGCTCATTTCCAGCTCATAGCAGTGGGACAACAGTAGTTTCATTTGATTTCATTTAGGTCTACAAAAAGCTTCATAGTACAGCAATGCAAAAGAAGTGAGTCAATCATGTTTTCACAGGTAAAGTTCTCTAGGGCTACATGCAGACTTAACGTGCTACATCATAACTTCAGGATACAATTCCTTAGTAGTCCAGGTAAATCAAGCTCCTTGCCCTGGTTTTCTGATGGTTCTCTAGTTGGAATGGACCAGTCTGCATGGTTGGATGAGGCAACAGAAGACACTCTTAATCCCTTCCTCTGGTTGTGTGGTTGTAGTCTTTACGCTTTGACAATATAACGGTACTCAGGCTTTGCCCAAGTTGAGTTGCTTGGACGAACAGATGGATGCGTGACTTGATCCTTCTCTGTAGGCCTCAGCAACTGTGTAGGTGCATCTTGCTGTCTGTATAGAGCGCTCTGCAAGCCTGGAACCAACTTTTGATTGAGTTCTCCTTATGTCAGAAGTAGTTGAAGTGAGTGCTATTGTTTGTGCAGGTTTTTAGACTAATGTAATTTATCCTTGTTTATGTTGGAATATGATTTTTTTCCCCTCAGCTATCATCCAAGTGTGGAGGTGTTAGGACAGATATAGTTACCCCACTGCAGCTACTAATGGTAGCTAATACAACAGTTTCATCTCTCCACTGATTTTAGCTTTAATGTGTGATTGTTTCATGGCTTCTTCATACATGAGTTGTGTATTTGGAGGATGAGATTCAGGTATGCTAACAATTCTCACAAACCATTCTCATTCCACTAGTGATACATGCATAAAGGGTTTATTTGCTCTAGGAGCAGAAAAAAATAATGATTTTTTTCCTTTTAAGCAAAATACATGCACCCCTTTCATAATTATGGAAGCAAAATCAACTGGTAAAGATATACCACAATATACTTTGCTGCAAAACTACACTGCATTGAGGAGATGTGCACTATTTATGTAGCCTTAGTTTGAAGGTGAAGTTTTTCTCTAGAGTACTGGATTTATTTTTCCATGAAAATATGTCTGAAAATATCTTGAGCATAGTGTAATCTGTCTCGTTGAAAAGGCAAAGAGTGCTCATCAGAAGTATATTTTATGAGCTCCAAGTATAAAAGCTCCCTCAGATAGGGACAATATGACAGCTGGCAGACAAGCAGCAGACTCTGTCAGAGGCAGAGAAAGCTACTCAAATGTTCTTTAAATTGAATACTAAGACTTTAACAAGGGGGGGCCTAAGATCCCCATGACAATATACTTAGTGCATACAGCCTTGCCATCACCTGTCCTTGTTTGAATGGTGCATTACAGTGATCAGTCCTATTTGGAATGAACATTCAGTCCTCTTCTAATCTCCCTCTTGCAGAATATCATGTTTAATTCCTGGATTTCACAGTCCTGTAAGATACAGTTGGGTGTCACTCTGCAGAGAGACTACTGCTGTGTGCGTGAAGTATTTGAGTGATTGGAGCGGCAGGGTATAGCTTTGCAGGCTACAGAAGATGGGGAAATGTGTGAATGCAGTGTGAGCTGAGGGAATCACTATTTAGGAAGGGCAAAGCCAAGCTGTAGGAGGAAGACACTTAGAGGACAGAGAGGAGAGGCTTGGAATGATTAAAGAAAAAAGACCACATGGGAAAGAAATAGAATCCCTGAGGAAAAAGCCCCCCGAGAACATGTCCCCTCACAGTAGGATTACGCTAAGCCTGCATATAGTGGAATGAGAAGGGAAAGGAGACCTTTCCTTTAACTAAACTTAATTCTTACATGTTCTTTAAATATTTCTGCTTAGATCAGCTTTCTACTTATCACCCTTCAGACAGACTCTTGACCTTGAGTGTTAGTTGGTAACTTCTCAATCAAGACCCGTGCATTTATATGGTTGGTGAAATTCTCTTATTCTCTGGACATTTGTCTCTGATGGGAAGACGGAAACAAGAGTGCGTGCTGATTTGCAGTATATCAGTCACAGTCTTTACTCCAGCTGTTTCATTTCTGATATAATTTTTCCCCATATTAGTCCTGTTTGCCACTCCTCAGCTTCCTCTTCCTGATAAGAAAGATGGCCAGTGATCTGCTAGAGGAAAATAGCTTGAACAGGAGTTGCTCTAGTAGGTCAGGGATGTACTTCAAGTTCTAGCCTGTGCTGAATATCCAAACAGAGGTTCCCTTGAGCATTTTTAGGCCTCTCCTCTACTTTTCAAAGAGGTGATGATGGTCCAGACTCTTTTGCTGTTTCTTAGTTTAGGGTTTCCATTAATGTTATGATCCCCACCTTCTTCTTATTTCACTGTTTTGTACTTGGTTGTTTCGTAGGTTCTGTGGAAGCTTCTTAGTGAGGAAATGGGCCTGTTACTCCAAGTGGGCCGTATCTAACATATGTAGCCTGGGAAGAGCTGACATTGGCTGGAAATAAACCAGCATGAGAATCTTGATGACACAAAGCCAGGCTGTGCTTTGCTTTGTTTCTCAGCTTTTCACTTTTATTCCCTTTGATAGTTCTCCCCTAACTAACGTGGGGTTTTTCTGGTAAAGAAAGGAAGAACTTAAAAGTGCCACTAGGATAATGGGGAGGGAGAACCACAGAACAAAAATATCAAGTATTTCAGCTTACAGTTATCTTGCTAGGAATGTAACATGTAACATGCAAGAGCTATAGCTAGGACTTCCTTGGCCAGGAAAGTCAAGGAAGCTCAAGGAAGGCAGGAACGTGTTATGGCAGAGGGCCTTACTACATACTTTGGGTTAGAGTACACTTCAATGAAAACTATCCTTCCTTGAGAACTCAAATTGTACTTGCTGTACTGAAAGCGTGGAGATAGTTTTGAGGAAAGAAATGCTATCATCTTTTACATGCAGACTCATTAACTTCTGAGATGCACAAAGTGTGCTCACTTGGTTCATGGTTAGCACAAGCATTTTCTAATTGCTACTCATAATGCACTTCTAACCCCAGAGAAGCTAATTTCACAGCCTCTTCTTTCTTCTCCTGCATTTTGTTATGTGGGATTATGTTGATGTCGTGTAAATTTACAAGAGAAAATGTTTTCTGCCCTATTACAGTGCTGGCTGGACACCCACATAATATGCTACTTCAAATGCTTATGAATGAAAGAAGCAGTGGCAGCATATACAATGCATACAGTTTTAGTATAAAGTATTCTGCCTCTTTGATGTTGAAAATATATTCTTCTAGATGCTATTTTATTATGCTGTCCAACAAAAAAGTATATAGTTCTAAGATAAAGATATAGCTCAAAAACTTTAAAAAATAGCTAGTTCCCCCTGCCCAAGAGCTTTCATTTGTGAGTAACTGTTTAAAAAATCTGGAAAGAAGCCAATTTTTCAGAAAGTTGGAACTTTTGTCCTTGCTTATGCAAAAGTAAAAATAATTTGGGAAATGTAATATCATATCTTCTTTCCATAAAAAAGAAGTTACCTAGAAGCATTAACTATACACGCAGAATTGCAGTTTTAAGTGCCTCATTTTGGTGAGAGCAGCCTTCCACATCCATTGCTCTAGAGGGTCGACTTCTCCACTGGCTTCAGTTACTGGCTGTTAATGAAGGTGCAGAAGTCTGAGTCTTCCAGATTGCATTTACTTAGAAGAGGTGTCTGTGACTATGATTCAAGTCAAAAATGAATTAGGCCTGCAGGCCTAAACTAAACTTGTGAACTAACCTTATGAACAGTTTCCTGCCATTTTGTCCTTCTTGAGACATCCTGCTTCAGTGTGAGATACTGATCCCAAAGCTGATGCAAGGGAAACAGCAGAGACCGGGGGGAGATAGCAAAAAACAAGGGTTCCAATTTTTGAGCCTCAGCTAGCTGTTAGATCAGCTTCCCTGTAACATGAAGCTTCATCTTAGATCCATTTCACTGAACAGCTAGACTAGCTCAGCCAGGCTGCTACAGGTATATTATGTCCTAGTTCAAGATCTGAAGGGTCTCTTATTTTCACATGACCCATTACACACACACATCACCATTAGCTCCAGTGGCAGAAAGTAATACTTCCAAAGTATACTGCATATTACCTGAGATATAGCCTAGAAAAAAGCAGCAATAAAGCCAGAAAAAACTCAGGCATTAGGTTTAGGAAAATAGTTAGGCTTGGAAGTAGACAGCCAAATGTACTGCACTACTCTGCAGCACACTGTAAGAATGACCTTTGGAGAAGGACTGATCAAGAAATGAGGGTCTTTTATGCATAAAAGAACTCTTCACTTTGGAGGAGAGAAGTAATTCAGACATTGGGATTGCCTCACCTGATTTTTAGTGCTGCAGGCAAATAACTGGCCTGTGACTGAGTCCCAGCCTGAGATTAAGCTAACTGAATAGGATATTCAGTGGAAAAGTACAGGACAAGACATGAGAAACTGCTGGACACATTAGATAACGGTGTGGGAAGCTGACAAAAGTTAGAGATAGTGCCGTGAGGGATGGATGGATTTCACAGGTGGTTAGGAGGGAGTTGTGGGAGAAGCAGCCAAATGTCACAGATAATTGAAGGACAGTGCTGGGGATTTTTTGGGCAGTTGAATCTTGCAAGTCTAGCAGCACCTAGGTAACCAGATCAGTAATACGATATTTGGAACAGATGTAGCAAAATTGGCACCCATGGGAAAAAGAAATAACGGGAAAAAGAAATAATTAGCAGTTGTTTATTTAGGAGGACTTGGAGGGAAGAGAAAGGGAGGTACAAGGGTGGCAGGATGGAAGATCAAAAACAGGAAAAGGGATACTACAGTATCCCTTGTATCACAGACAGATCTGTGAGCAGAGCTGTCTGGGGGTACATACTGGTCCTCCCTGCACATGGTCACCAAAGCAGAAGCAGAACAATAAACCAAACCTGCTCTGCCTGTATGCAGGAGTCCAACCTGTGGCCAGAGGGTCCAGGGTGGGGAACAGGATGCTTCCCTTGGTCCACAAGGAAGCACCTGGTTAAAATAGATCAAGTGTCCTGATATCACTGGGTAAGTGCCTATTTCAGCCTCGTGGGTGTTAGTAGCTGCTAGGGGTTAGCAGATATTAGTTAGTCACTTCATAACACTTATAAGCGCTGTCCTTGAGTACTGCCCTTGAGCACATTACCTGGGATAGAGACAGATCAAATTGCTTGCCCCGAACTGTAAATTGGCATTTTGTCCCAAGAATATCTAAGAATAAAATGTTCTTGTTTTTAGTAAAAACATAGAGAATGTTATGTAAAATTCCTAACAAGAGTATATCAGAAAAAAAGAGAAATAACCCAGAGATGATCTGTTGGGAGAACCATTCATTATTTTAGCCGGATGCGGCGGCTTACTTAAGAACAAGACACAGAGGAGTAATTTCTCAGTATTCTTATGCAGATCAAGTGGGAATGCTTAGATGACTAATCATAAAGGCCTGCCTGGATGGATACGGGTTTAAATATAGATTCAGTTCCCTGTAAATTGTTCTGTATTGCAGGCAAAGAGGGGATATGTGACATTAACAGTGGGCTAATTAAGATCTTCAGATAGGTTTTAAAAACTGAGTTATGTAGAAAGTTGCTTACTTGACTGTGCCTTCTAAAAATACAGGTTTTTTGAGTATTATTTTTAACTTAATTTTGCTTTTACTTAATTTTTTTTGACCTCTCAGGGACACACAGGTGTATAGGGGAGAGTCTGATCTAATGAACTGCAGGAACTCTGAGCCTACAGTGCAGTTTCTCAGTCCTGCTGCCTGGTATGTGTTCTGCAGAGGAAGCGTCTGGGAACACGCTGATACTGAATAATATTAAAAAAAAAAAAACTTTTGAAGAAGTATCTTTTGTTGTCTTAAGGGTTACTGAGAGTGTGTTAGTCCACACACATTGTCTTCAGAGGGGGTCTTGTGGTTGGTTAAAAAAATCATTTGTTACTGAAAAATGCACTGCTTCCGCTGCAGAGGTTTCCATTTTACCCAAGGGCCTCTTGGCTTTCGTGAATTCATTTAGTAGAAGCAACAGGAAGACTGAAAGACAGTGGACATGACACAGTTGTTGTAAAAAACCCATTGGCTGTGGAAAAGGAAAGGAAATGTTTTCCTAGCACCAGAACATTCAGATGGAAGCGTGAAAAGTACAGAACTAGCCAGAATTCACTGACTGCTTTTTTGCAGCTCTTTTCCATAAATAATTTAATTTTTTCTTGTTTTTTAGCAAATAAGCGTCTTTTAAGATCTAGAAGGGTTCTGCTTTCACACCAAGATTTACTTTTGATTCTTTCTGAACTTTCTCGCAGAGCAGCAGCAGTTCAAGTCCTAGGTAATTCTAAGTACTGTATTGGCACAAGGCTTTAAAAAGTACTCCTCAGGATGACTACTCTGAGAAGCAAACGTTCGCATGTCTCTGTATGCGGAGGCTCAAGTCTGAGCTACAAAGGGCAGCCAGGAGAATTATATGCAGTATTTTTCCCTAGCTGCTTTACCATCCCTGCTTTTAGCATGGAACTTCTTCCAATACTGCTAGATCACAAGCACATGAATTTGCACACTTTACTTTCAGAGCAGATGCATTTTCTTTTTCTTTTTCTTTCTTTTATTTTTTTTTTGTCAGCTGTGCCCTTAATGACAATTGATGGTTCATGTTGAATGCATGATGTTGTGCTATTTTTATGGTGGTTTTTGGGATTGCTTCTTGTTTGCATGATGCAAGTTGTCTGCCAGCTGGTGGCTAGATTCTGCTGGACAATTAGCAGTTTTCCTCATCTGGTGAATAGATTTACTCCTGCATATAATAGTAGCTGAGGCCCAAATAAAGGTGTTTTGGTAAAAGGCTGTTCCTCACAATCCAAAGCAGGGCTTTCTCCTGTATATTTCACATGTTTTCAGGGAACTTTGGCTCTGGAGTGATGGAGGCAGTGTATAAGTAAGTGGTTTTTGATGCTGCAGTTAGACTGTAGTGTTCGCATTTCTCTTAGATAGGAATCAAAACAAGAGAAATGGTGTTTTTAATTTGGTGAATAGTGGACATTGAGGACTTTTTCCATTTTGCCCAAACTTTGTACACAATGAAGTGTCAGGTTCTTTCGGTGACTCTCTTTGTTTCTACCTCCTCCACAGCTCCAAATTAACAGATACCTTGTAAAACGAATCACTGCAGGACTGCATTGTTTCAGAGTTCATTTCACTATATCTCATCCTGCCAAATTCCAACTGTTCGTAGAAGCCATGCTGTGCAATCATTTAAATTCAAAAGCTCACAGGCTCGGTTGGGCCGTTTCAAAGTTTGTGGAGATTTAGCGCTAATCCTCTTAAAATATTGGGCCCTGTGACCTTGCATACCATATTGTCAGTGGGATAAAGATCCCTTTGATTTTTATTTACACTTCTTCACATGGGAGAGTGCAGGTTAATTCATTACATTTCAGTGCCACCTTTGGCTCCCCATCTCCTCCCTTAGGTCACTCATGTGGATGCAGGAATGCTTCAGCAAGTGGAGTTTGCATTTTTCTGCAGCACTGTGTTCCAGTTTGATCTCCAGAAACATGCTTACAAGATGTCAGCTTTGCAGGCAAATAAACTGTTTTATTTTTGCATATGAGAGATATCCTTCCACCTTTCTGTATAACTCTATGAATAGAGCTTTTCACTATAAATGTTTCATGCAGACAGTTTCAACAACTCATGCATTTGCTTTTGCTTTATAACTTTTCAATTAAACAGTGGTTTTTAAAAGCTGGCAGTAGTTCCAAGCTGTTATTGTTATGAATTTTTCCTTCAAGTATTTTTTTATGTTTATGGAGTAGTAAAAAGAAGGCATACGGTATATATATATAACTGAAAAATGATGCAACCTTGGAGGGTAATGGGTTTGAAAAAAATAAAGTACACAGCCCCTGTCTTCATTGCTTTGTGTAATTATTTACACATATGCAAAAACAGTAAAAATACTATCTTTATGCTTTATTGGTGGACTTTTCTAGAAATCTAGGTTCAATGCCTTGAAAATTAAGAGGCTTTTCTGTCTAGGAGACCAGAGAAGGTGGAGGGAATATTTTTCAGAGATAAATTAAGGGAGTTTTGAGTTTTGCCTAAGCACTCAGTATTTTGACAAAGGAGAAAAATTACAAGAGGGTGAGCACTTTCTATGAAGATATGATTTTAACTGAAAACTCATTTTTCCGTGCAGTATTGCATTAGATTTTGACTGGTATTTTTTTTTCTTCAGTTTTTCCATAAGTCTGAACTAAGTATGAGAGTAAAGCAGCGAGGGTTTCAGGCCGTGTGCTAAAGATGCACTACTTGGCAATGCAGTTTGGGAGTTTAGAGTCAAAATATCAACCTGTCCTGTCATCTGCTAGTAGCAAAGCTGTTCTCATGCTGTACCAGTATTATGAAGGTTAGAGAGACTTCCCTGTTGTCTATGCGTACGTATGCTTTCTTCTGAAAGAAGTTACACTTGTTATTTTCATTCTTACTTCCCACTGCTTCATCAGGTAACAGTGTAAGTTATTTAAACACATACATACCTATTAAATAAAGCCAATGAATCAAGAAGATGTAATACAGGGCAACACTGATCCAAACCTTATCTGTCTAGCTGCATTTCTGAATGAAAACGCGTGTCCTACAAGAAGCTGTACATCTCTGGTCTTTCCTTTTAGTGACAATCCCTGAGGATTTCTGTGGGATTTAATGGCCTTTCACATGTGTAAAACTGTATTCCAAAGGGGAGAGGCTTAAAGGACATCTTCCAATTTAATATCACCTTGCTCTATGAATTTTCCAGCTCTTATTATTACCAGTAGTACCTACATGCTCAGACTGATGAAGGTAAAAAAAGCCTATTATTTAATTTCACTGTTTATTTTATGTATTCAACATTATTTCCTTTTTTTTCAGTCAAATCTTTAATATAACAAAAAGCACAAAATACTTTCATTTTTGAGGTCAAGACAGGGGAATGAAGCTAGGCAGATAGCCATACTAGTTTGGAGACTAGACTCAGTTTATGAGTGAAAAGGGAGAGGTCACATTTAAGGCATGTGGAAGAGTCTGTAGGCTCTGGTTTGCTTTTCCTAAGCTTTCTGTAGCTGCAGCAAAAGAGATTGCCATCTCCCCACCACATCTACTCCCAAATGCAGGAGCGAGGGTTGTAACAAGGGCAGCTAACTCCAAGATAGATGATGAATCAGAGGCTTCAGCTGTGATTTGTGCAGCCTGGCATATTAATGTAAACTGATAGCAGCTTATAATGAGCATCTGCTATTGCCTCCTGTTAGAGATAGGGTACTGGACTGGCTGGACCTTTGATCTGACCCCAGTACAGCTGTTCTGGGGCTCTTTGTAAGGACTCAAACTGTCAGCAAAGTGTCTCAGGAACAGGAAAAACTTCCAGTTAGTTAAATAGTTGGCCATCGCAAGTTCCTCGGACACTGCAGCGTGAATCCGTGGAGCTTAGGAGTCTGAGGTTAGGATTAGTCTTTGGGGGAGGAGGAGGGGAGGAGAGGGATTGGCACTGAGAGACTCAAAGCTGTAGATGGGCTGCATCCCTGGGGTGGGTTTACATTTCTCAGGCTAGCTTCAGGGTTGGTTTCTGTTTGGACTCTGAGGCTTAAAATGTGCCAGACCCAATGAGAGAGGTCCTGAGAAATGTCATGGAGGCTGTGTCCCATCAAAAGGAAGGACAGCCAATGACAGGCATGTGTGACAATGATTACTCATACCATTTCTTCCTAAATAGCCAGTTTTAATATGTTAACTTGGATCTTCTGTGCTCTGAGTAAGATGATATGTGTGAGGAGGGCAAAACAGCGCTTAAAGAAAACTGAGGTTGCAAATTAGCAAGGAGATTTGGGAGCCGATGTGAAAATTGAGGCCGCTTTTAATTCATTTTAAATAGCTGGGTGGCAAGTTAATGGTGTCCGTCTAAGTGCATGGTTGTATGCTGAGCAGGTAATAGCACATATCAGAGTGTTGGATCTACAGATCACTGCTTTGCAACGGTATATAACCTGTGCTGAAAATTAAATGTCATCCAATGTTTAGTATTTGATACAGTGAAATATGACTTTTGAGACCTGGGTAGAGAGCTGGGGAGTAAGTGAGTACTTTCAGATCCTGCTGCTGCCACTTGAAGGAGGAAGGCAAAACATTCATACTGGAGAGGACAGGGATGCCAGAGCTTGTTCCTTATGAAGAAGTGACTGGATTAGACAGTTTCCACATAAACAGATGTGGAGAAAGTTATTACTTTCTTAAAGCACTAGCAGCAGGCAGCTGCAGGGTGACAGAAGCACCAGGCTATAAGCAGAGACTTTTTTCTCCAGATTCAAGCTGTTGCTTTTCTACCTTTCCATCCTTGCCCCTTCTTTTCCTTCCTTGCTTGTTCTGACTGGATTCGTAGTTGCTGTCGTAGGTGGCACATCCTGCTTTGCTTTGCACATGAGGCCAGAGTTGCAGCCACGGAAAGGAGCATACCTTCCTTTTCATACATCCTGTCCCCATTTCTCACCAAATGAAAGAAATGAAACACAACATGCTGATCCATCAGCAGGAGGGCAAGCACGGGGTGGCTCTTTCTAGAAATTAAGAGTGGGCTTTGGTTTTTATTTCCTTCCACCACCATAGATACTTGCCCTGAACAATTCCTTCTCTCTTTCTCCCTGCACTGTTGCTTTTCTCAGTGAAACTAGCTTAGTATCGCTCTTGCTTTGACTTCAAGCAAGCTGAACTTGCAGCACAAAGAAAATGAGTAGAGCCATGTTGCCCCAGCTGTGCTGGGCTGTGCACACAGCTGCTGGTTGTGTGGCAAATAAGACACACAGAAATGCACTCTTTGTAGCCCCACCGTGCAGAGTGCAGCTGGTTTGGGAGCAGCTGGGACTGTAGGGAAACAGATTGGTTTGTGAAGTGAAAAGAAATTGGGGGCAGAGTAAAGGTAATTCCCTCACTGGACACTCTGGCTTCTTTTGGGAAGCTTGGGAGGTACATGTTTTGTTTTTGAGTGATGCCAAGCAGTAGGGCAAAAACTCATTAGAGATGGGAGAGCAATGGGAGAAAGAAAAGAGCTTTCAGATCACACACATTTAGGGGATAGGAACCAATTGGGTTGTGCAGTAACTGCAGCCAAAGATTATTACAGCGATTCCTAAGTCAAGCATAAATGGTACCCTGTGGGCTCCCAGGACATGAGCCTCTCTTAAAAAAGGTACCTTTCACTTTTTGATTGGGAGTAGAGAGAGCTATCAGTATAACAAGCACAAACTATTTTAATTCAGTGTTATTTAAGAGCTTTAAGTACAGCGATGCCTCCTGCCTGTGCAGAAGCGCCTGAAATCTCAGCGGCTCAAAAATGAAAGGAGGCTATTACTCAGAACAAGAAGTCATCCCCAAAGTCTCTCTGTAACGGTGGTTAGAAAACGATATGATGGCTGAAGCAAAATGTTCCAGTGAACATAGCTGTCCAGGGAATGAATCCCTGTGGACGGGATATATGGAGCCCTGATTGCTTCCTAGAAAGGTGGATGTAGACTAGATTATGAATGCAACAATAATTATACTATCATTGAAGACAGTTTCACTGCAAATTAAAAATTCAGATGATACAAAAGAGGCAGAGAGGTTTAAAGACAGGTATAAAATAAAAACAGCCAGGCACTGGAGAACACCACATCCCCCCCCAAAAAAAACCCCAAACTCAAAAAAAAAAAAAAAAAAAAAAAAAAAAGGAACATACAGAATGATTAACATGTTCAGGAAAAAGATACAGACAGATAAAACCAAAAATGAACAAAGGCTATTCAAAGAAATGAAAGGGAAGAATGCTTTTCTAAGTCCTCAGGGTAAACGAAGTAAACATTATGAAGTAGGCATACTAATGAAAGGCCTGGGACATGCATAAAAAATGTTCTGCTCTGAGTGGCTTAATGGATGCTTTTTATTTCTGCTATGACTAGAAAAAGGAGATAGCATAAGGAGGAGCCAGACTTAGACTTAGCTGAAACTGATAGTACAGAAAAGGGTGAGCTTTGGGGGAACCAAGGGAGGTGCTTATGCATATTGGGACACACCAAAAGAGGATCTCTGCTTGGAAGGGGATCCACACTTCTAGTCTTGCCACACTTCAGACACCAGCAAACACCTGCAAATGCTTCTCAGGATGTGGGTGTTTCTGCTGCTGATCTAGTTACAGAATGGCAAAGTCATTACTGAGAGTTATTTTGCAAATCGAGGTCATGGTGGTGGTTGTTGAGTCCAGTGCACCGATAATCTGTGACACAGTAACTATGGAGGTACTTGTGGGAATTTATGTCTTGCTGTGAAAATGTCACAAGGTCCTTCTGCACAAGCATGCCTATACTTTCTGGGAATGCTAGACCTATTACTCTTTCTGGCTATGCTGCTGGCTGTGAATCTACTTGGAAGGGTCTGGCCCATTCTGCAAATCCTGAACTGTACCGGATACCTTTCCATTTGGAAAAAAATCAGACAAAATATGGCAGCCCTCTTATGAACTTAACTTTCTAGTGAAGCTTGACTGTGTTTGCTAGTTCCCAGACTGGAGATCTTGGAGACTAATTTTCCATCCCCATCCTAAAATTTTGAGCAATTATGGTTATACTTAAACTCAAGCGTAGCTGTATTTGACAGTTTTGAAGTAAAAATCCTCTAAAAACTGGACCTACGTGTCTGATGCTTTAGAAATATCTGCTATTTTTTAATTTAATCTCTGTTTGGTTATGCATAAACCAATACATGATAGCAGTGCGTGCATGTTCTGTGTTATGATATATCAGATATATGGAGGTATTTGCGTTTTTTCTCATAGTCCTGTTTCCTGAGGGAGGACACTCACCTATGCGTGCAGACCAGGAGGTAGGCGTACACTGCAGCCTGGGTGCTCACACGGACAATAGGAGGAAATGGGGTGCGAGAGCACATTTTGACAGTTGTGCTGTACTTCCTAAGTGCAGCTACACTCATCTGCTTCCCAGAATTAAAATGGAGAGAATATAAACTCTCCAGTCTAAAGATAAATTAACTTCTGCTTCTGAAGCATTCAGGTGGCATATTGAGGAGTGCCATAGGAGAGCCCATGAAGAAGTAAATTACTTTATACAGAGGGAAGGATTTGGTTAGTGTATTAGTGTACATTTAAGCAGAGCCTGGAATTTCATGGTAGGTGAAGGGAATGAAACAATAATACTGCATAGCTGCACAAAGCTGGCACCGTCTATTGCACTGAGGGCACAGGGTTTTATCAGAAAAAATAGTATGTGACATTATAATTAAAGGCTGTATTCTAAGTGGAAGGGGGGGGCAGGAAATCTTAATCCTGCCATTTCCTAACCTCTGAATAGTTGACTTTGCACCTGTAATGTTCTTTTAATGTTGTTTTTTTGCATGTAGCACAACACAAAGCAGAAAGGGTTTTCATTATTAAACAGAAGTGACAGCAGGATGGATATTTGTAATACGGGGCTGCACAGGAATGTTGTAGAGTCAGCAATCCAGTCCTTGACTGTTTAATCCAGGATTTAGGCAGTCTCTGGGCAGTAACACAACACTGCAATCGCTGGTCACCAGTCTGCAGGTTAGAGGAGCAGGTGAAAGCCAGGTCTTCTATCCTGCTCTCCTCCCCCATTTATTTTGTTTCTCATATAGCCATTTATTCTACTGCAAAGCAGGCTCATACATTAGATGGTGCAACATTTTGCAGGTACTTGACACACTGTACAAGACACAAGCAGTAAATATTTCTGCTTCAGAATATATTCCTTGCCCCTACCATGTATTTGTGTGCTGCTTTGCAGAACTCTTTTGTGTTAAACAAAGGTGAAATGTTAACATAAGGGTAGTAGAGGAGCAAGTTGACTTTTGGTGCTTAAATAATAATAGATGCTTGCCTCTCTATGAACTTTGTATCACTCAAGCTTAACCTTTACATGCTTCTGTAGGGTAAGTGATAGATTGGGTTTGTAGGAGGACTGAAGGAAAAGACCTTAAATCCCAGAGGAAGAGAAGCCAGAAGTCTGATTGCACTGTGTCAGATGGCAGTTGTTCTCCTATTCTTTGAAGCAGCTCTGATACACACAGGATAGTGTAATGCCAGGGTGTTACAGCCTTCTCTATTCTGTGAATGTTTTCAGAGGAGCAGGAGATCCTCAGACAGCCTATAGCAATATGCCTGTTTTTTTTAGGCTATATATGCTTTCAGTGGGTGCAACCAGCACCACAATCAAGTGAAATGGTGCCATGCTCAGCTACTTGGTCCCACCTCTTCACCACCTTCCTTCTACCAGTACCAAAGAAGAAACGATATGGAGATGGGAATGAGAAGCCTAAAGGAGCTGTGCTAGTAGTTACTTGATGGTAATGTTAGTTGATGTTAACTAACTCCCAGTTGCTTTGTGGACTATGGTGATGCAGACTGCTAGGTTTCTGCAGACCCTGGATTTCAAATTTCTGTAATGAATGAGTCAATAAACATAGTGGAGAGAACTATAATTTCTATAAGTTTATACTTTAATTAAGTATCTACAGGGTTGTAGGTATAGACAAGCAAAGAGAACTGCAGGACTGGGGGTGCATGGGCACAGATTGTAAAGATGCATTTATGTATCCCCTGCTGTAGCTCACCTCTGGGATCACTGAGGTTACAAACCCCACATGCTCTTTCTCTCTTCTTGGAGTAACTGGAGCCCCTGTTCTGTAGCCTGAGTCTGACTCTTCCTTCAAGGGTGCTGCCTTCTGTTTCCCTTGGAGGCAGGAAGGACCTGAAGTATGGTGAGGTTTAGGGGTCATGGAAGGGGTAGTGCTGTAATTGAAGGCCCCCTGAGAATGTAATATGCTAAGCAGCATAAAATGATTTAAAATGAGGCTGCTTGGTTTCTTCCATCCCTTCTACTCCCAAATTCACATTCGCACCTTTTTACCTTTTTTTTTTTTTTTTTTTGGGGGGGGGGGCTGCTTATAAGCTCATGGCATGAGATTTGAACCAGCTGAATGTCCTGTAGCTATTTTTTTGCTTCAGACAGTCAGCTTCAGCTCCCCAAGCTGGATGTCCATGCAACTGCATGGATGTCAGTCTTGGTGCAAGGGACTGGGCAAGAACATGGCTGGGGGCAGCGCTGTGGGGGCAAGGACAGACTGTGGCACTGCTGGCTTGGATCAACCTCATCTGATGTGGAATTGCACCTTTACTAAATGTTCTGAATGCATCATGTTGCCCCTGGCTCTGCAGAAGTGAGTTACATACAGCCCTTGGTTGCAGACGATGCCTAAACAATTGTCTAGCCCAAAGACATACTTAGAAATCTCCATCAGTCTGGAATGAAAAGCCCTCCATACTTTGTCTTCTCCTTCCAGAGCAGTTCCGCACAATGTGTTTGGTGTTTGTTACCTATATACATTAATGCGAATAGCAAGTTTGAGCATTTCATATTTATCATGTGGGGTGATAACGGGTTGTGGAATAAATATACAACATGCTTGTACTACAGAGATTGTGCAAATTAAAACTAATTCCAGAGAGATGAGGAGACTAACAGAAAAAGGAGGTGATGAAGAACTAGTGGAGGAAGCGATGCAGAGCAATACAAAAAAATAATCTACGCCATCTTTATAGATCAGCTAGTATATTTACAGCTACTGTTGAGAGATGAGTTACTGAATGATACCTATTTTCACCATGGCCGTAGATTTCAAGAATGCATGCAAGTACAATTATCTTCACCCAAGCGGTGAACATTTGGACAGTTATCAAATCTAGAAGTTGTTTATGAATTGATTTTTGCCTCCTTAAGTTCAACTTGGCTATCCTTGCAGCATACTAAGCACTGTAACCAGCCTGACGGATTACACAGGGGCTGCATTGGACATTTGGAATTCTGCGTACAGTATTCAGCCTGAAAAGATGATTTCAGAAATCTGCACTTGGGGCAGGAAGAGAAAGGCAGTCACAGAAGATATACCCTTCCTCTAAACGTAATTCTAAAAGCTGTATTATTTAAGGACAGACCTTTGTTGTAGTGCAGAAAGCCCTGAGTGTGCTTCTGTGTTTTCACTGTTTGTTAGTAGCATAAGATCTGAGGATCGTGAGATCTTGACATTTTCTGCTAGGCCGAATAGTATGGTCCATTCGCAGTTTTAACTCTGCAAACTCCTAATGTGAAAACTGTAGGGATTTGTCTGCATACAGACTTTTAGGATTTTATTAACTGTAAAATTGTCTATAATGAGGACTTCACTGCAGTCTCTAAGGAACCTGATTCTGGCTGCTGTCAGGGACAGAACATGAGGCTAGGCAGATCAGTGAAGTAGTCTGGTAATACAAATTCTTGATATTTAATCAAGGGAGCATCTACTCTCCAGTCTTAAATACTTCTTGGCAAAATAGACTGGCAGCACTGGACTCTGGCAAGATGGCAGCACTGTTATTTCTCCCAGAGTACCAGAATTAAACTGAGCCCCCTTCCCTCTAGGAAGGACTATAAATAGAGGCCTCCTGGGAGCATGATCTCACGTAAGCCAAGGCAACCACTAGCCGCGATTGCTGTTGTCCCCACATCCCTCCACTCCCTGCACTGTGTTCCCCCTTTGCTTGTATGCAGGTTGTGTGGTCTCGAGGTGAGCTGGTCTAGGGAATTAAACCACCTGAAAACTAATCATAAGAATGGAAGAGTCTGATGCTTTTACATATTGCACATTGTTTCCTCTATATTTCTGCCTGCTCATGGAGAAATCGGCTCCACTTTCTGGAGTACTGGGCAATGAGGTAAACAACACTTAAGACTGTTTAGTAATTGAAATTAAATCCATGTCCATATAGTAAACTGCCAGATATTATTCATAAATGTAGGGTTAAACTTGGGAAACGTCAATTGTGCTATTTAGTGACTGCAGTAGCAGCTACTATTTCTGCAACTGCAAAACACAGAAAGAATGAATCATCTGAACCCTTGTAGGTTAAATTAATGGAAAGTGAGACAGACAGCAAAACAACTTGCCCGGGACTACATAGTGCCCAAGAAGTTGTTAACTTACAAGTCGTTCTGATCCTGTGAGCCCTTGCCATATGCTTATTTTCTTGGGAAGGTGCTGCATTTCAGGGCAGGTTGAGGGAGGGAGAGGTTCAGACACAGTAGATCTGTCTCTTTGAGGAAGGACACATCCTAAGTGAGAGTGGAAACACTAGTCCAGAAAAGCAGTACTTCAGTAGATTTACCCAGATGTGAAGCCATCATCTGTGATATATTTTTTTTTCCCTGATTAACCCTATTAAAAGCTACTGCCTAATAAAAACATAGCAGGGGAAAATATTTTTTAACTGACCAATATTACGTATGTGGGAAGGAACTTTTATTAAAGATGCTGCCAGCGCTGTGTATTTTGCCGGAGGGACCAAGTGACATCTGCTTTATCAAGAAACAGGAAATGCCATTTCCTGTCTAGTCCGGAGCATCAAGCCAATACTGGTCTCAGTTGTCAGCCAGTCAATTATTTGATTGCTGATGTACAGCCAGCTTGCATTTGTGGATTGTCCTCCTGCTAGATTGCAATGATTACATAAACATTTGACAGTCAATCTCGAACTTCTCTTCAGCTTAAAGCCACTATTTATCAACACAGAGGGCTGACCTCGTTAGGTGACTTGTTCCCGCCTCATCCATTCAAAAATTTGATGTGCAGTGCTGAATTTGCACAGGTCCTCCTTTTCTTTTCTTTCTTTTTTTTTTCTTTTCAGATAAAAGAATCAGTTTCTTCTTCTCAATACTTTTTTTTTCTCTCTCTCTCTCTTTAGGAATTAAAGATTGCTGAAATAAATTAAGCAAGGTTTTCTGGCAATGAGAAGAGTGCCCATTTCCTCCCTGCTTCCCCCCATGTTTTGGGAAACACTGTTCATCCTGAGGAAACAACTGTCTGCCTATTGGCTTGAAGATCCAGCTGCTTGTCACGTTAGACCACGTGGAGACTGCATCTGAGTCCAGCTGTATTGCCAGGATCAGTGCCCTAAGGACTCAGCACAAAAACACTTTGATCCCTCCCAGTGACATTTTTTTTTGCTAACAAGCCTCCAGACATTTGAGTTGGTATGTCATCACCCTTGCTAAAGTAGAACAGAGGGATGAAACAAAAGTATCTCCAAAGACCTTTAATAACATCAGCAGAAAGGGAACAAGTAAAACATCCCAGGTGAGACACTTCTGTAAAAGCGTTAGTATCAGCCGCATGTCCTTACAGAGGACAGAGAATTTTTTTTTTCTTTTTCTTTTTTTCTTGTCTTTCTGTTCAGAGATAAAAGGAAGGATTGGAGCTATAGACTGCAAATTGCAATGAACAAAGTGTTTAACATCCTTTAAATAGCTGGATATTGTCAAAGGAAGGCAAATGGTCTAAAATTCATGGCTGAGAGAATGAACCTGAAAAGTCCTAACACATTTTATGCTGAGTGACTCCACTGCAAATTGTACCTCTCAGTGCAAATTTTCCACACACTTAACAGGAACTAAGTTACACAGGTCCTGTGACCAGTGATAGAATTTAGACATTTAATTCTCCTGTTACAGAACTGCAAATACACCCTGTTGCTTTTACCTTTTTAAATCCAGACAGTGTATGCAGGAGGCATATGAATTGTATAGCTGGGATTTGGGATAAGTGCCTCAAAAGAGCAATCACCTGATGCTCTTGTGATAGGGCAATAATTAAGAAGTTAACTAATACCTTGTGGAGATGAATCATTGAAGTTAGTGAATAACTTGACGGTAGCATTAAATTGTGTACTAGATACCTGAAATCTAGGGGTTTTACCATCCAAATGTATTACTTGACTGGCAAACCAGATTAGCTGGATTGCCAGCAAGGCAATATGTGATTAGCTTTATCACAGTGACGTTCAACAGATGAGGTAAATAAAGCTGGGAGAGCAGCAGAACCAAAAATCATTTTTCATGAATGGAAAGCATGCTTTGTAGATGATTTTGTTTCTTTTTTTTTCAAAAAAAATAACCTTCTGAAAGAGAAGGAACATTAAAATGCAAGGCTTTTTCTAACATGTCCAGCCATGTTCCTCTCACCTTTTCTGCAGAAAAAAATGCAGAAGATGGTATAATTTGATCAGAAAACCTGACGCTGCATCCAAAGGTATAAGAAATTTTGCTACTTGGATGATGAAACTTAGTGCATCCAGAAGCAATCCAATATGACCTAGTTAAGCAGAAACATCTAAGCAGGTGTTTAACATTCAAGCACATCAGCTGGTCTTTAACTTAACGATGCTTAAAAGAGTATAGACATGCCAGAAAGAAGAGCTACCTTGACAGATCTTTAGCTAAAGCATAGGATGGAAAGGCACAGGTAACTTTTTCAACAGCATGAAGTTAATCAATTCATCTCTAAAGCACCATCCAGTAGATACCTTGACTATTTATTATTATTACTGCTTTCGCAGATTGTAAGTATTGGTGAAGAGTGACCAGGTATTAGGACCCGTGCAAACCAAGCAGTACAGACTACTGTTTCCAGAAATTCTATGTTCCTGTAAATGCTCCTGTAGTCTTGTTTCCAAATTTTTTAATTTCAAAACAGTTATTTTATTTTTTCTATACCAAAAAGCAAGCTATGCTCCTCCTCACCAATATATTCTATATCCTTTTGCCAGAATTTAGAACTGTAGGATGGAGAAAGCTTCTTGCAGTATGAGCAGAGGGGGAAAATTTTTCTGCTGATATACAGTTTTGGAATCCCCTTTGCCCTCATCAGAAGTCTGTTTTCCATTCAGAGCATCTCTGTGTTCTCAAATTAGAAAGTGTTTATGTCATGGTTGAAACAAACCAGAAAAGTTGGATTACTTGTATCATGAATTTCTTTGTAGTGAATGGAACCCAAAGAAACATTTTTCTGCCAGTGCTCCCAGCTGTCCTCTTGACAGAAACTCTTGTGGCAGTGAGTGCAAACAGCTCAGTAAGTGGTTCTAGGGGAAATGTGAAAACTCTTCCCCCCTGCCAAAGGGAGATTTCTCAGGAGCATTTCACAATGTCACTCTCCACAAACATCAAGCTGTGCCTGGTGGCAACCAGACTGACGCTGCTTCGATATTTCTCTTCTCTTGATAGTACTTTGACAGGTTGTTTAGTTGTTTGTTTGTTTTCTTCTTTCTTTTTTTTCATTAATGGCAGTATTTGCAGGGTTTGTTTGGACTAGGTAGGTAGCAGCATGCCCAGTAGTGTATTACCCAATTTTTCCTGCCCTCACAAAGTGAGGATCTAACTAGCTCTGCTACTGTGCTTACAGTAAACCCTTATCAAAGCTTATTTCCTTGCAATTTTATTTTGTACTATTACACAGCTTGGAAATATGGGTGCATATCAATCATGTCAGGATCCTGAAGGCACTCTGTCATCTTTGCCTGTCTGCTCTAGCTGTAAAATAAAACAGCATCACCATACTACACTCCTACATGAGTCAGGTGATCCGACATAACTGTCACAGAAGCTAGTTCAGGGAAAATCTGAGATATATTGGTCACGTCACTGAGCTGTCCAATATTTTTATACAGCTAAAGAGGAAAAAATGTGACTGAGAAACCAGACTCATGTCTCAAATGACCTTGAAAGAGAATTTCGTTATTCCCAGATGATCCTGGTGATGTGTCTTATGCAGTGAGAGAGAACAGAGGAATAATGTATCTTTTTCCTTGCAGGTGCATCTCATCCTTCCATGTGAACCCATAGTACTTCATCAGTGGAAGACCCCTGAGCCGTCTGCACCGAAAGTACCTGAATTGGGTAGTTCCCTCCAGCTTGTTCTAGCTCTGTATCACAGTGATCAACCACCACTGGCACAAGGAGAAGCCTTAGCATGAGTAGAGAGACACCCTTTGTGTCTCTAAGGCGGGTGGATTGATGGCCCTTACCTCTTGGATTGTACCTTAAAGAGACACCCTAGAACTTGCGTAGCGCTAGCCGGGGAATTATAGCCTCTTGTTCTACTCCTCAAATTGTGTAACATGGTTTGGATTTCCTTGTCTTGATGAATGGAGCCATGCTTGTTAGCTTACTGACTGGAAAGTCCTTCAGAGCTAGTTACTCCTTTGTTTCCTCTCGTAAGTTGTGTTCCGTTACCTTTTTGGGGATGCTTTTGCAAGAGTCCACCATTTTGCTGAGGTAAATTGACCATTCTGTAGACCGGTCATCGTTTAGTTGCAGTTGTATTTACAGGTGATAGTTGAATCAGCTGAGCTAGCATGGGGTGATAATTGCAGAGAATTTCTATTGAAATGAAATGTCCATTTTTATGTGAGCTGAAGCAGCTTTTTTTCTTCTTTCCTCTGAAGTGTATGTGTTTATTTTAAGTGCATCCTTTAGAAAATCTAAATTTATTCTATCTCTTGTCTTCTGAGGAATAGACAGCAAGACATCAGGGCTCAATAGGAAAGAAAAGATCTGAAATGAGAGAAGAGAGGAGCTTACAGAGGAAAGTTACTTGTCTATATTTACTGGTTTATAACAGTAGCCTGGAGTGTCTCTGAGGGTACATTTACATAGCTAAGTGCAGTAAACATACTATGCTCTGAGTAAGCTAGCTGTGAGTCAGCTCTCACGTGAAAGCCATGTAATTCATCACATTTTTATTAGTTTGACTGTGGTGTCATGCTAATGCTGCCTTTTTTTTTTTTTTTTTTTTTTTTTAACTGGAATGCAGTCAGGGCAAACCAACGCAAAGCATGAGCAGAGCAGTTGCTCAGCAGACTGCACACGCAGTGCATGGGTGGACATGCACAGGAGGGAGAAACATGTTGCACATGATTCTCACTATCTGAATGGCCTTTGCAAGAAGCAGCTTTAAAACTAGCATGCTAACTTCTTCTTTGAGACTCCTTTCTTCTGCCACAGTTGTATAAGGGCAGGCTGTCATTTACACAAAGGCTTCTCTGAGCAGCAGGAACTAACTTTTTTAATGAAAGTACCTGCAGATAGTAAAAGAAGTTCTGTTTTTATGCTTTTTTGTAATCTAAGCTTTATTCCTCAAAGGCATCTTCATGCTGATAAGAACAAAACCCCACATGCAAATGTCTATTTTTGTCAGCGTCCCTAGAGGTGATTTCCCCCTGTCCCCTCCTTGTTCTGGATGCACTGGCAGCTGGGAGCAAGCTGTCACAAGGAGCGTAAAAGCTTGCTTGACCTGTCACTCCAGTTACCTGGCTGAAAGGACAGACTGGTGAGGAATTCATTTGGAGAAACATTCTGAATGAAAAACTTCTTTCTTTTTGGTCATACCTTAAGATCTAATTGAATTGCTGTAATTTTTGAAGATTTTCCAAGGAACACTATGTTTTTATGAAAATGTTGCAAGTTACTCTTTCTCTCTGCTTTTTTTTTTTTTTTTTTTTTTAAAGGGAGAACTGACTGAGTTCCTCCTACTCTCCAATTTGATAACACGCTAGAAGAGCCTTGGAAAATTCAAACCTCACCTCTTCCTTACTTTAATACAGTTGGCCCAAAATCTTTTGCCTTATTAAATGCAAAGCTGTCTCTGCTTTAACTCTGCTGGTCTCTCTTTTCCAAAAATATAGACACATACATGAATATAAAGATATTTTATAACCTGATTTGTGACCATATCTATAGTCTGTGTCTATAGCTGTAGCTGAACCTTACATAGTAGGGTGTCATTGCAGAACTGTGCAAGCTACAGTGTCAAGGATGGCGTTTCATAACTTCCTATGATAGGATTTTACTGCCAGAATTAGCTTCACTAGATTTGGTGATTACTAGATTACTCTTCTTCAGTAATTCCAGCAAAATATATGGCTCAAGGCTGCTGCAGCTCAAGCATACTGGAGTAATAAAGGTTTAATAAGCTGCAGTAACTGTCTATGTGTACACCATTGGTTGTCCCCAGTAGCATAATGATGCTTACCTTAAATTGCAGTGATAATTTTAGGCACAGCATCAAGTTAATATGTGTATGTGGGGGTGGTAGTGAAGAAATACTGATGTCAATTTATAAATGATGTTTGACCTAAATACAGAAGTTATTCATATATGCTAAAAATACCAACTGTATTACAATTGTAAATAAAGGAAACAGAGTCCTGTTGTTGACAGCATAGGTCTGGACATGAATAAGGTATAAAATCCATTTATCTTCTTCCTCTTGTGAGAACAGCTATATTTGTATAAAGGATTTAACTGTATCCACATTAGAGAAGCTGTGCTGTTTTTAACCCGCTGTAGCTAGATCATGTTATGCTAATGTGGATGATGACTTGAGAGAAAAAAATCTTTTATATTTTCTCTGTAATGAACAAAATATATACAGAAATAAATATCATGCGTTAATAATCTCTGTTACTTTTTTAATGTCAAGTGCAGAGTAGTCTACTGCTGATCATAATATTGCCACTGTATATTGCTTTAATTTAGAAAGTTCATAAACCATTAGGACAATGATTTCTACTATTATTTGTCAGTAAAGTGTGAAAATATTTCTTTATTATCCATTTACATTAATTCCAGCATGCATGTATTTAGTCAGAAGCATGGACTTCTTGAAGTGATTGCTCCCCATTGATTAATTTCATGTGGCCGCAAGTTTCCCGATTTACCAAACACATAGCAGTACTTTATTAATAATGCCTGTTTTGTGTGTAATGCCTTTCATCTGAACAGGTTTCATCTATTAATTAGCAAAGCTTAGATACTCAGAGTTAAATGAGAAATATGTTTGTAGTGTGATTGCTGTGTTCAGCAACTATACTGATAGATATTGGTAGTGATGTTTTCCCTGTTGGATGAATGGGAAGTTTGAGTCTTAGAGAGGCTAGATTCATGTATTCTCTAAGGTGAAGATTCATATAGTGAGCAATCTATGTGCTATGTGATTTAAAAATGCTATTTGTCCTCCTCTAAGGAGCTTTCTATGACACACTTAGATCCATTCAGGATTGGATAGCAAAGATTTATTCAGAATTGGATGGCAACATCAACTGGTAAACGTGAAAATAGGTGTTACAGGATGGTCTGCAAATAACTCACAATCTCCTCCATATGCTTAAGGGTATTTAATTGCCAATATATATGTAATACGTAGAATATCTACCTTGCCCCTGACTGCAGCTTGTCTGCCCACTCTCCCTGGCTCAGGATGTAACAGCTCTACAGACACGTGACACATCTGTTCACAGCAGATGTGAAGAACAGCGGGTCTAGCAATCATTTCAGGAGAAGTTAGATAACAAAATGAAAAGTACTAACTATCAAGGATAATAATATCGTTATTCTTACAGCCTTTTCTCTCTTTAACTTCTCAAGGACTCCTGGTTTTGTACCTTGCAGGAAAGGTGGTGTTGCTGTGCTTCTAGCACCATCTCAGAGCTGGTTTAGTTAAAATTTAAAAACTTTAACTCTGCCTGATAGATTTGTTAGATGACTTTCTTTCTGAAGAAGGGCTTAATTAAATGTCTGTCACCCAAGCATTTCCCAGGCCTGATTCTTCTTAGTTTGTGGGATTTGAAAGAATGGCTGCCTAGACAAGCCAGCCAAAGGCCATGTTATTCCTGAGTGACCATTCAAGGAATTCTCAGACAAAACTGCCTTTTGTCAGGAATTTGTAATTCTTCTAAACCAAAACTTTTCATTGGAATAAGAAGGTGTGTCTGGAAATATTTAGAGGCACTTGCTCCAGAATAAGTTAGGACAAGGATTGTAGGTTTACAGTTTGAAGCTTTGAGTCACTAGTTCTTGTCAGTGACATAAAGCTCTGCTGCTGACTGGGTTAGAATCATAGAATCAGTAAGGTTGGAAGGGACCTCTGAAGATCATCCAACCTCCCTGCTCAGCAGGGTCACCTAGAGCTTGTTAGCCAGGGCTGCATCCAGGCGGGCCTTGAAGATCTCCAGAGAAGGAGACTCCACAGCCTCTCTGGGCAACCTGGTCCAGTGCTCGGTCACTCTCACAGGGAAGAAATTCCCCCTCACGGTCAGGCGGAACTGCCTGTGCTTCAATTTCTGCCCATTGCCTCCTGTCCTGCCACGTGGGACAACTGAAAAGAGTTTGTCCCCGTCCCCTTGACACCCTCCCTTCAGGTACTTGTACACATTGATAAGATCCCCCCTCAGGCTTCTCTTCCCCAGGCTGAAGAGGCCCAGCTCTCACAGCCGTTCCTCGTAGGGCAGGTGCTCCAGCCCTCTGATCATCTTCGTAGCCCTACGCTGGGCTCTCTGCAGTAGCTCCATGTCTCTCTTGGACTGGGGAGCCCAAAGTGTTCTTCTGAACCACATATTACACTTTGCCCAGGCAAGTGCTGTTGCTCAAGGAGCTTGAATATGAACTCAGCTGGGTAAAAAGAACAACACTATGTGACTAATAAAATCAATGTCTAAATAAATGCAGTTCAAACTTGAAATATTCTTGATCAATCCAGAGGTAATTTTTTTTCTAACTGAATGAAACCAGTCTAACAGCATACATTTCGCTACAGAAAAAGTTAATTTATATAAAACCAAGATTTTAATATATCTGATTAGTTCTACATCAAGATAGCATCTCTGATTTAATGCTATCTTAAATTAGCCAAAAGTAGTTTTATGCTTTTTCCTCATATAAAATGTTCCATGTGATTAAAGCAATTTCTGTCCTTAGTCTTGACATGCTTTATTGTTAGAAAGTACTTTGACTGTTGAAAGGTAGGTTTATATATCATTAAACATAGCTGGAAAGATATCTGGCATAACTCTATACTTTCTTATTGCAGAAATATCTGCTAAATATTAGTACTGTAAATTGCCAGCAAGCCACGAGGCACTGGGACACTGCAAATGCAGAAAAGGACCTTGAGAGAATAATAGCAATAGAAGTAAACAGAGCAAAAATTGTGCAAGAACTTCTTCAAAGTCAGGCAAGGGTGTTTTACACCCAGGTTTGGATGTTACTGTGTGCAGTTTGACCGAGGTATAGGTTTTCCTGGCTTGTATGTATATATAGATAAGAAGCAGAAAAAAATGATGGTCCACAGGATTCAGCTGAAATTCCTGAGAATCTTCTAGAAATAACGTTCCTCCAGAAGCTGGCTTTGTCACTGGTACTTCGTCGTTGTGCTAGTAAAATACAGCAGTTCCAGTCTGAGTCCTCTGTTTGAGGACTGCAGGCTCGAGTCCCATGAAAGCAGGTGGAGGGAAAAATCTCTAGCGTACAGAAAACACAGCAGGCTGTCCAATTATATCACCACACCGCTCCATAGCTCCACCGTGGCCTGTCTCAGGAGGCCGTAGGGAACAAAAATCCTCTCCGAGGAGCAGCTCACCGGCACTTGGTGTTCCCGAGGACTGCACCGGCAGTCGGTGAGGCTTGCAGCGTGCCCGGAAAACAGGGGTGTGCTTTGGAGGCTACGTCGGTGCAGCAGTCAGTATGATATCGAAAGGGAAAACAGGAATGTTTAAACGCAGTAAGTAATCCTAAGCAGGTATTGTTATGGCCAGGCCAAGAGCTCAGTTTCACGGGAAAGGAAAGCGCGAGCTCCGGTGCCGACGGCGCTCTGGCGCGTCCCAGGTCAGAGCCCCCACCTCCCCGACGCTCCCCGCGCGCGTGGGGCTGCGTGATTCCCGGCAGGCAGACGGGCTGCATGGCTGTAGGCAAGTGTTCATTACTGAGCTATTCAGCAGCTGTATTGAGCAGGGGAAAATAGTATTTACTTCCCTAAATATTAGGCTGCAGTCAATGTCTTTAATACATAGTGTTATATAGTCAATTAATAGATAAATGTTTCGGTATCTAGAAATAGGGCAGCATTCAAGTTAGTTAATCCCTAATGGTCAGAGCAATCACATTTGGCTTATTAATATATAACTTCACATCCAAACGCCAGTATATTTACTGCAGGGCTTTCTTATCTTGTGGTGAAATTCCGAGAACTTTTATATTTTATTTTGAAGGTAAACACTGATAGATCCATCACTCGAAAACAACCAGTTATAAACTGAAAACGAAGAAACAAAGTACTGTAGATTAAACATGTTGTCTGTGTGCTGCTTTCTATCACGATATACCAGGACACTGTTTCAGTATCAATGAGGTGCGGCAACAAAAAGGAGAAATACGGGGGAAACATTTGTATTACAGAGCGATGCACAACAGGGCTGTATGTGGAGTGCAAAGCCAAGCCAGTGAATTTCTGCACCAAAGTCAACAAATAAACTGATTGACAGTGTTTACTGATAACAACCACAATCTCTCTGTTACACCCAGCCAAGGCAATCAAAACTCAGTAAGCATGAAGGGATGGTATGAGCAAGACCTACAGTTAATGGATGAACAACAGCGACTGCTCAAGCTTGGAGACAGTTTCCTCGCCAGAATTTGAATCTGCTGTGTATTATTCATGGTAGTAATAGAAGTGGTTTATTCATGCAGAGTTAGAGATAACCCTGAGAATAACTTGTAAAGAGTAAATGCTAGTCTTCGGGCTATTATACTGTGTTCCAGTTTATTTACCTGGCAGTGTTACAGGAGACTGCAATTCTGTGAATCATGAATATGATTCATAATAGTCATGCTGACCTTTGAAAATTGGGACTAGGCAAACACATCAAAAAGAAATCCAAGATCTAACAAATAAGCTGATAAAAACAAATGAATGATATTTACAGACCCTGCCAGTGTATGAAGAGGTCACTTTAATACCCCTGTAAGTCCGAATGTGTCCTCTTCATAGCTGAGCAGTCATGCATACATTTCCAATATAGAGGTGTATTCTCCACCATTTTGGGTACCCACTCAGATGGCTCCCTGAAAAATCTGTACGCAGGCTGCAGGGCTGCTAACTCCAGGAGTCTGTGGTACAGAAAACCGTGCACTTGCTTCTGTGGGTATGTAATATGGTTATAAAGTTACTGATAGCCTTCAAAGCCCAGCTGAGACAAAGAGGGAGACAGATGAAGAAAGGGAAATTGTGGCAACTGTGTAAACTGTGTAATGTGTTTGTATTATCACCTACAGCTGAGCTTGACTTAGGGTTGGCAATGGCCATGCTTGGAGCAGGCATCAGGATTTGATGACCTCCAGAAGTCTCTTCCAACCAATAAGTCCCTGGTTCTGTGCAGATGTACAGAAGGACTCTATCTGAGATGACAAGGCTGTGAGAGGAGTTGATGCCATGCCATCTATCAAGTTACTGCACAGTAATTATCACGAAGAAAGTTCTAAAAAAATCAGTATTTTTAAATGCTTTATCAGTCAGTGGCTGTAAACAGTTTCAGCAAAGTGGTTCACAAGACTTACGCCCTACCTTAGGTTCACTTCATATGAAATCTTAGAAGCTAGAAATGCTGGGGCAATTTTAAATGATGCCTTAGACTATTTTTGTAATCAAAGGATCCTTGATTCCAGCTGAAAACATGCTCTGTCATAGCCCTGCAGTTCGTAGTTCCATATCGCCATAAGAGAAAGTTATTTCAAGCAACCCTGTGATAATCTGTGCCATCACTGGGTTCACACCTTCAGTTTTTAGTTAAGCTTTTAGAAAAATTGGCATGAGCATTATGATACTGTGGCTTTGTTCTATGGTTGTATTTGGTTGCTGTATATGAGCTCATAAAGCATTTTAAATCTTTCTAGAAGGGAAAAGCTATTTAACATAAAAATTTGTTTCTTTTTATTCCTTATAAAGGTAAATAAGAAGTGCTGAGAATAGTATGTCACTGGAAGATTTGAGGTTGTTTAGGGCTAGGTCAGTGGTATTTTGGACTTTATAGCAAAAAAATATACTTTCCTCTCTTCACATTTGTGACTTACTAACATGTTTACTTTTTCAGCTGAACATTTCCATTCTTGGCTGTGCTGAAAGGTGATAGTCTCTTTACTGGATGTAACATTGAGCAAAATCCCTCAAACCTTTTGAAATACCTTTGATTGAAACGTATAATCCGTTATACAAATATTCTCCCTATGTTTACAATAACATTGCACAATAAGCTGAAGATGAAAGTTTGGCCTGGATATTATAATTATTAAGGATGTCTTTGGCTGGAGATAAAGAAGAAGTTTTAGAATAAGACCATCTCTGTGTGTGCTCAGTGGGTGTTAGATTTGCTTAGATTGTAACTCAGTGCAAAGAACAATTTACAACCATATCTATAAAATTCTTTTTCTGCCTAAATGGATGAGTGGCTGAGATTGAGACCGCTGCCCTCAAACTAGGATTAGCTACTTAAAAGCACTGTAAAGATGTGAAGCCAGACATTATGAAACCATGAAGACATGATTTAAGTCCCTTCACCACTTTATCTTCCATTACTCTTGATATTGTGTTGGATCTCCTTTATTGTGAGACAACAGCCATGAGTGTATGTCACTGTCTTCACACAAACGTTATTAGTCAAAGCAGAGATCTTGCTTATTTCCTGGAAGATACAAGCTTTAGTTCACAGCTAGTCATTCAAATGGAAACATCTAATTCTACATGAGACTTTTGTTTTTGGACTTCTTCTTTGACTAAGCATAGGGAACACTTTCCTTTTTCTTTTACTTTGCAATTTAAGCTATATAATTTAACATGACCATTTTTAGCCAGTAATCTTTTTTGTCTTCTGCCTAAATATATAGTTAATACTGAGTTTTGTGAAAAATTAAAGAATCAAGAGATCATCCCATCCATCCTTTTACCCACAGCAGGATCTACTATATTTACATCATTAACTGACAGATGCCAACCTATATTGGGAAGTTTCTCAGGTAATGTATTTCCTTACCTCACTATACTTACCACTGGAAAGTTTTTCCCTGATGTCTGTTGCTGAATGTCTCACGTTGCAAGTTAGGGCTATTAATATCCACTTTCATTCTTTTTTCTCCCTTTTTTCTTTGCTAATGGAGTACCTGAAAATGAACACAGTACTTCACTTTAGTCTTTGCAATTGCTGAACAGAAAAGAAAAATGTGACACTCTTGCAGGTTGTGCTCCTTTTTATACAGTCTATGCTTTTTTTTTTTTTTTTTTTTTTAGCAAGAGCTTGATATTATATACTCATATAGACCAGATTCTTTTCTGCAAAACTGCTACCTATCCAAATGTTCACCAGCTGTGCTCATGAGGCTGGTTGTTTCTACCTAACTTACAATCTTTGGCCTAATAAGTTGCCTTAATAAATTGCATCTCAGTTTTTCAGTTCGTGTTTCCAATTTGTTATGATTTTCATCCTTTCTTCCCTTTCACTTTTCCCATGTTGGTGTAACATGTAAATTTAGTAAGCATATTCTCTTCTCTACCATTCAGCTCATTAGTAAGAATATTGCAGGTTCATTGATACAAGATAGATCATTACAGATCACCGTACTGATGCCATTAATAACTCCCCTGAATGCAGGTATTTTTTTCAGACAGATTTGACCTCATGTATGATTTACAACTTTATTCGCATGTTATGCAAAGAGGTTAGTATTTCTGAGCCTATGTCTCACCCTATTGGTTATCTTCTGCAGGTACACAATATGGACCCCAATCTGAAGTCAGAATTTGAAGCTCACACATACAGACTGACATTGCTGGCCACTGTGACTGCATGAATGTCTGCAACTGTATGAATGTCAGCAAAAATAGACCTGAGGAGTTAGGCATCCTTCACCAGTTACTCATTCAGAATTAACTCAGTTCAGAATTACAGATTCATTGTAAGAGGAAGTGGAACACCAGTGGTTTACATGGAATTTCAGAGTTTTAATCTTGGAGTTTTAATCTAGGAGCTTTCTAGCACTCTAATTTGCTAACCCAAGATACCACAGTTAGGTACTACTACACTGTATTTCTTGCACCTTGGCATGAAGCAGATATGAAGCATCCCTCTGCTGAATGGGATGGTTTGTGACAGTTCCTGGGGAGGCAAGCATAGCCAGACAAGGGCTTCAGCTGCCAGGAAAGCCCCAGGTTCTGGCAGGGAAAATTAGGGTATCTACCTTGTCATGGAGTGTGTGCTCTCAGCCTGCCAATACGTGGAATTGCTTCACTGAAACTTCAAAGGTACTAAGGACACTGAGGTTTGTTTGCTTCCTTGCTTGTTTAAAAAAAGATAGTAGCGCGGTTCTGTTTATTTTTTCATGACAGAGTTATATTAAAGTTCACATACTCCCTGAAGGTCAAAAACACTATGTTGAATTCTGAGTGCTCTGGGCCTGAACTTGTGTGCATATGCCATATCATGTGCTTAATGTATGACAAAGTATCACAGAGCTTTCTACTGGCCTATCAGTCAGTTGTGATAGTAGTCTGTGATACAGACCAGTCAGAAATCTACTGCTTCATTCAGTAACAGGCTCGAGTGCGTAGAGCTACGTTGCTGCCTTTTTTCAGCCATTGTTGCTTCTTGTTTTATGGTTCTGTATCTGGGATACAGATCTTTTCCTAGCAGTTTTCCAGTCTGGAAAAGTCTTACTTGCCCTCTATGGTTGAGAAGGGTTGCTTACAGCTTGGGAAATGCTGAGGACAACTGGTGTGTCCTTGCCCTACATCTGTTTCTGCTTAGCCTCCAACTGGGTAAACAGGTACATAGGATTGATTCAGGCTGTTTTTCATGTTGTTCTCATGATCTTAGTATAATCTAACACACTTCCACTGTTAGGTAATTGCAAATGCAGCCTTACTTTGAGATTGTTTACAGCCTGACTAGCTAGATTTTACCCTGCCAGTCTTTCTTGTAATTCCCAACAGTAGTCTCATATATCAATATTATACAATGAAAAAACACTGGATTGGCAACAGTAAAATGAATAAGCATTCTGTATTTATTCTACAGTTTATCTGGAGTCCTCTGCTGCATTTTATCTGATGTTTATTTTATTCTAATCCAACCTTGTTTTCTTGCTTGAATAAAAACACTTAGTGCCTTTTTCTTGTCCAGACGAGAAACTTCTTTAGCAGAAAAGGAGATGCTAATCAAGGAGCAGCTTTCACTGGCATAATTACTGTGACTGCTTTATAGTCTATAACATATGTAGAAATAATACTTAAAGCAATCCAACTAATAATAGGGTCTCGTACAAAAGCAAGGTAGAGAAGGCCTATGATCCGTTGAACAGACACAAAAAATAAATAGGCAATGTATTGCAGAATAATAATAACTTGCCACAAAGTATCACTGCAAGCTCAATAAAATAACTGGGACAAATCTAATAGTTGATATTGAGTACTGCTAATATATCAGATAGGGTGGCCCTGTAGGAGTGGATCTGTGGAGTGAAACAGGTCAACTAAATTGCTGATGTAGGTACTCACCATGATCAAAGAAAGGAAACAGAGCAACAAAAACTGAGGAAATACAGTAAATCCAAAAAGAAATAACTGAAGTTAAATTACTGTAGCATGTAATAAGGCTTTCGCTGCTCTGGGTGCAGAATATTGGTTTGTGATGTTGTGTCTTTGTGTTATGCTGCAGCGACATGGTTGTAAGAAAATGGCACAGTGCACAGAAACCCAGTATTACTTCAGGATATCTTTAAAATCCCCTTAGATTATTTTGATTAGATTTTATGGCACCTGTATAAAATCTGAACATTCAAAAAATGTCATATCAATAGGCTTCAAGTGCATGGTCAACATAAGCAGAGTGAGAAATGAAGTCATTTTAATGCCTTCAGTATTGGGGGACCTGAACCCAATTTCTTAAAAAATTCCAACAAAACACAGCTCAAACCCTAAAACAGCAATGTCTAATTCTATTTTCTATTCCACAGAGTCTTTTATTGCACTCACATCATGACATCTGAGCAACTTCCCATATTGCCTAAGTGATGTGTCTACCATCTGTCATTTATTTGCTTTGTTCTTCTGCAGAAAAGCATAGACAGTGATGTCTCTTCTTTTCGTTTGGTTACTGAAAGGGTTTTGTTTCCTCATTAAATACAAGCCATTGTACGTATTCTAGGGAAGAACTGAAGATGCCAAGATTCATGGTTTTCGGTAGTTCCTTGGGAAACCTATTCAGCTCGGTTTCTGAAAAAGTTCTATCCATCGCACAAACAAGAATTGTCATTGGGTATTTTATCCCATTAGTGAAAGGCTCATGTTAGTTATCTGTATGTACATTACTTGAGGAGAAAAAAATCACAGAGCCTTGTGGGAAATTTAGGAACTAAGGGAGTTTGAAGTCCAGCAGCCACCATCCATCCTGATTCTCCTTGTGCTTTTCTTCATGGGCTGCTGCTACATCAGGGCTGGAATAGGCCTGATGACACTGCAGTAAAAGAAGTCTCATGTCTGCCTTAAAGAAGACTCATTTAGCTTGTCTCTGTTTGCCAGTCTTCTTCTGCAATAAGAAGACTGGGCAATCTGAGCAGTGGTGGGAGTAATGAGGAAGGTGCTGACAGGAACGAGAATTTACCAGGTGCTCGGGACACTCCCTGACCTGCTGCACACAAACAGCATTTCCCAGCCCACGAAACAAGGAGTGAGAGGTGAGCCTGGGTCATGCTGTGAATCTGGAATGAGCAATATTTGCTGCCGAGCTTTTCGATGTAGAAAGGCATGTTCTGGGAGTCTGTGTGCTGAAATCACTCCAGCTCTCCAGCTTGCAAATGCTAAAACAAGAGCTCCCTCAGCAGAGCCGTGAGTGACATTCAGCCTCGCTGCTTGGGAGAACCTGACAGCTATAAACTCTGGAGCTTCTCCCTCATGCCATGTGCTGTAAAGTTGAACACTCTTGCTAAGCTCTACCATATCATTTATGTTCTGTCCCCCCTTCTCTGAGCCATGCTGCTTTGGTTTTGTGAGCTGGCAGGAAATTGGAAGTCTGTGTAGGATTCTTATATGTTTCCACAGCTGCCTAGTCACAAATATGACAAACTATAATAGAGTTTTCATAAAGACTAATCCTTGCTGTGACAATACTGCAGTAGCCAACTCATATTTGTTCTGCAGTTGCCGCTGCTGTCGCTTATTTCTCTCTGAAAAGTGTTGCTGTGGCCTTTCTGAGGATTTTACATGAGCACCTGTTTTGTCAGAGCTACAGGATGCATTCATTTACTTATCAAACAAACATAAGGAATGAGTAACATGGAAAGGAAAAGCAGTTTCACATTGTGAAGGAGAGCACGTCTGAGCTAAATATTAAGCAACACTGAGCCAGGCAGATTGCAATCGCATTTTCATATTTACACGTGGTATTCAGCAGTAAGATAGTGTGGCTTACAACTGGCTGTGCTGGTGCCATTTTGGAGGCCTGTTACTGATGCGCTATGTGATAGGCATTAAAAATAACTGTGGAAGGATTTTTAAGGAAGCAAGAGTTCATGTGCTGAAAAGCACATGATGGAGGACATAATCAGCTGAAATGTGTTTTGATTACTGTATGAGAGTCTCACCAAGCTTTGCAGATTTAGAAAACTAGTATTTCCCTATCAGAAAGTTTACCATGGATTCAAGGTCTTTTTGTGCATTTTTGTGTCCAGGTTAAAGCTGTAATTTTTGTTTTTAATTTTCAAACCTAAAAGCGAGTGTTTCTCGATGACTTTGAACTTACACAAAGAGCAAAGCAGTTTAGAACTCTTGCCTCAGCTACATGAACTGCTGCTGTTGTTATTGTCAATTTTCACACACATCTCACTTTTCTGTCTGTCTTCAAAGGAAGTGCAAGTTTTGTTTCTGTTTATCAGTGAATGTGTATGCTAGACCTGAGCTGTGATTGAGAAAAGGTCTTGTTCTTTCTTTTGGGTGTAAAACTTCCTACTAATGTGTGAGCCAAGTTTTGGATTTAAGGGAAATAATCAATGATAGTTATTATTGGTTATTGCCTTAACCAAGGCAATAAAAAAGAAGGGAGAAATCAGTTAATTTAAAATTCTGATAGTAATTCTGCAATTGCTACCAGCAATTCTGGTAGCAATTGATTTCTCACATGATACTTCTATAATCCCCTGTGCAACCCCTCCTTCCTCCTCTCCTCAAGCTTTACTCCTGGATCTGAAGAGCATCAGTGTACAAAATTGTTCTGGTGTCATGACCTCTTGTTATCCTCCCCTGGTGCATTCCCACTTCTTTGTGTTCTGTCCAAATGTGGCTCCTGGTTATGTTGCTATGTCAGGAATGGTCTAACAAGTGGTAGCCCAAGCACTAATGAGAAGCAAAACAACCACGGCAAAAAACAGTCAGCATCTCTGTAATGGTTTCCTGTGGTAGCAGGTTTTGTGCATTTTCCTCTGTGAGAACTTGACCCTGTAGCAGTGTGACTTAGTAGTTCCTTTTTGTTTTTGCCTCATCTTTTAGTCATCCTTTCATACCTGCAGTGCAATTTCATTCTAGGAAAGGCTTCCTGTTGAAGTGGCAGTTAGGAAACAAAAACTGAAAAATTATCTTTTCTCTCTTTAAAATAAACATTTTTTTTTCAATCTAATGGTAAGTTGCGTGCATATAGGGACTTGCCAAGCATTCCAGTGTGACTCCTCTGTTAAAGTGTTGTAACTTTCAAGGTTACTTGTTGGCCATTTTTGTGAATCATTTTAACAACTAAGTAAATCCTTGAATCTGAGTCCTAAATAGTCTTGCAATGGAGAGATCTATTCATTCTCTTTTTCTTTAGTTATTTGACAGCCCGATGTGTTTGTTTTTTCCCTATCAGATTACCCTTCAAAATATTATATATTGTCAATATAGAGGGACTGTGGCAAGATCTAAGATTCACTCTTAAATCGAGAAAGGAAATGAGATTGTATGTTCCTGTAAAACTAAGCTTCAGCTGTACTGATCAGCACCACTGACACCCAGTAAGGCCACTTTACTGGTACTGAGTAGGTCCAGTAATGTGTAATCCAAATCAAGCCCATCGGACATGGAGAGCAGGATTTAGTCTTAATACCTGCAGATGTGAGGCAGGGGAGAGGGTGAGTATGAAATGTCTGCAACACTAGTGATTTGGAAGGAGAGTAGGAGAAACACAACCTTTCTGCAGCCTGGGAAAGGCACTGATCCACACATGGTGTTCTTGGGGGACCTCTGTCTCAAAACTGGGCCAGGAAACAAATGCCAGAGAGATCTCTTGACATTATGTCTAACACAGTTATGCTAAAGAGGACTTCCACTTTGTAAGTATAGGAACAGAGAAACATATACCAAACAGGTTTTTTGTATTGTAAATAATTAATTTTGTACCTGCTTATTTTCTAAACTCATTATGTGGCCTCAGTGAAACATTACAACAAAAATCTTGCAGTTTGTTTGTGCCATGCTAATACAGCAGTGGTTTATGTGTGAGTGTGGGAAGCGAAGAGGGACAAAGAAGGCAAAAAAGAGCCTTTGACACTTAAGAAGTGATGGCAGGTATGTGATGAGTAGTGCAGTACACACTGAATCCTAAGGAACACCTGTGAACATCGTAAATTGAGTGGAAGAGCTACATGTTGGGCTGAGCGGGTGCATAATTGGAACCCTGGAATGTATTTGTATGGTCTTCAGCAGGCTTATGGAAATATGTGGACTTGGCAAAAGCAGTCAGTAGTGTCAAATAATTATGAAATACTTGAAAGTCTCAGGTAAATAACCTCTTCAGAATTGGCAGGCGTTAACGGGTCATTAATTATTTTGTTATTTCCGTCTTTATATGGGTGAGCTGTCGTAAATCCCTGGTGGAAAATCTAGTGAGGCAGACAGGGGAGAATGCAATCAGCAATCCAAGCAGGAAAAACAAAAAGAAGAATGGCACTTACAAATTTTCCTACAAACTCCACAGTCCTTTCCAATTCCAATCTGATAAAAAGGATTTAGTCAAGTAGCTTGGCTGGGTGCAATGTGGTTTTTACAAGACCAGCACAAAGCATCAGTACGTTTGATTTGGTGGATGTGTAAGTTCTAATTCAGCAAATTCAATTCTTTAATCGCTGAGACCATAAGAACCAAATGTTTGTAATGTCTCAGGCCATGTAGAGAGTAATTACATTGGATTTTAATAAGACTTGCTGTGAATTGTTGACCAATGATTCACTATAGGGGAAAAATTAATTAAATTTTAATGTGAAAAGTTATTGTTAATTAAAAGTTCTGTGAAAAACAGCCATAAAAAGTTGAGAAGGTGGACAGGTTTTGCAATTATTAAAAGGGCATATAAAGACAAGGAATAAGATATGCTACTGGCCGGGATTTCACCTTATGCGATATATGCCTGAAAAGATGTATTCATATGCAAGTTCTCTTCTCGTTACTTGAAAAATCTGTCACAGAAAGATGCACACCCTGTGAAGGATGGTAGTACGCACTGAAGGATGAAGAGATGAGGCAGGCTGTTGGATCAGTGAATGGGTCAGAAGCAGGAAGGATGCTTACATTCACATCCTGGTATATCCCTGCCTCTGTGGAGTTTACAAAGAAAACGACTATGCCAATTTGAGGACTTGATGTGGGGAAAACACTACATGGAAATAATATTAATGCATGCTCAAGTTGTCTTGAGGCCCGAGCCCCCTACCAACTATGCCTCTGACTTCTTCCAGTATTTCCTGGGGCAGCCTCTACTTTTTTCTACCACTTAGGGAGAAAAAAATTCCCTCCAGATACGTGGAAGCTGGAGAGAAAATGCTCCAGAAGAACTTAGGCATGGATCCAAAAAATGACTTATATATAATTTACACTTCTAAATGGAAAACTGCAATGCTCAGAACTCCAGCGGAGCTGCCAGCCAGCTCCCCTGTCACTGCGCTCCTGCAGGCGGGTCGGCTCCCCGTGCCTGCCGTCTGCTTTGGAGCATGTCCAGATGGCATTGGTCAATCTAGAGCCCAGTTCACACCCAAACGTGATTAGGACCTTGGTTTTCTTCCTACTCTGAGGAGTTTAAATCAAAGCCTGGGTGCACTCTTAAAACTGCTATCAGATATATATGTTAGCACAAGAAAGAGAAATAACACATTGTTCTTCTGGATATTTAGGGAGAGGAAGAGGAGGAATTTCTTTCCTCTTCGTTTTGAGTTGAGAGGGAGGCTTTGGGGGAATCCAGTTCTTAGACACTTGATGTCCCTATGCATTGTACACTCACTCTAGTCAGGCTTGCAGGACCAAGCACCTAAATGTTAAATAATGTGCCACCACCACAGGGGCAGTCAGGTCCTCTTTAGACTGTAGACCTTGGCATTCTCCTCCGTAACAAACATGCAGGGGGTCAGTAGAGTCACAAGTTGGAGCCATGACCGGGGCTTCTTTTAAAGGGTGTATTCTATTCCCCTTTTATAGTCCAGAGTTTGATGGATCCCAAGTCATTTCATCATACATGTCCCATTCAGGTCATTACAGTGAAATCAGCAGGGTTAAATCATGCATTACATGCTTTTCCTTAATCATCAGTTTATCCAAAGGACTGGCAAGTGAGTTGTTGCACTGGATAATCCAATGCCCATTTTTCCTTCAAGGATTCGGATTAATTTACTTGTAATTGACAAGCATCTATTATCTCATTTGGGCAAAATTTGTGAGAATTAAATTCTAAAGGTTTCAACACTATATAGTAAATTCTTATGAAAATACCTTCTTAAATTTTCAAATTAATAGTGCTGTATATCTATATAGCTGACTTTAAAATTTTTCAGTTCAGTGATCTGAAATGTATTGGAATATAGCATATTAATTATGGTCTAAAATCTTTTACAGTAAAATATTACTTACTTAACTATGTCAGGGGGTCAGTAACCAAAAGATGAACTATAATTGTAGTCTAGCTACTGAGACTCGCTTTTCCAATCAAAAATGAGCCTGCATTTCTTCCTAATATTCAATATTTCTTAAAGGGCAAATATATAATTAGGCTTATATCACAATTTTAATTTAGCATTGTGAACACGGTATGTTGATTCTAAAAGAAAGTCATGTAAAGCTTTAAAAAAATCCTGTACTTCTTGACTTGTGAAAGCATCACTATATATTAAATTAACACATACATATGTAAATACATATAAATAACCTTTCAAATAACAGTTTGTATGTATGTCATTCTCATTAGCCCCATTAATATATTCCAGATATTCTCAATAGTGAGATCTCTTTTAGCATATCCAATGATCAAAAGCTGTTTGCTACACAGCATTATAAATATAGTGACCTGAGTTATGCAAGCCTAACTATACCAACAAATTATAACATTAACCAAAAGTAACAATTTATTTTATCATTATTCTATTGCCTAAATCACACCAATGTAAGACTGTTATTAAGTGCAATTGAAAAATGAAATTAGCCTGACAGATTATCTCACAAAGAAAGATCACAACTACTAACATATAACCCAAAATACAGAAGACTTGGCTTGCTGGAGGTCTGTGACAGAAAGGAAACATTTGCAGGCAAATTATTTCTAATACTGTAATTCCCATGTATGTAATTAAAAAGAAAAGATGGTAAGAATTTGCACAAAAAATAATGATTGATTCCTCGTCAGTATACCCTGGCCCACAGCTCTGCCGTTGCATCAGTTCCCTCTGAGGAGAGACCTGCCCACTGAAGTGCAGATCTTCTCATCAAAGCGTTGCAGTGTCAAAACAAAACTTTACAGTATCTGTCACCCGAGCTCTGGTTGCCCCTCCCATCTCTTGCCTATTTGCTGTCAAAAATACTGTATTGCTATAGTGGCTACCATATCGTGGGCCCAGGTGTGTATGAGGGCTTTCTCCCTGTTGTAATACAGATTATGTTGCGTTGTCTTGAGTGCACCATTGTCCGGTGCTAAGAGATGCACCTTTTTCCCTAGTATAGAGGCCAAAACACAGATAGGCAAACTGTAAGCTTTGCAAGTCACCCCAGAAATTATGAAAGGTTGAGGGTAAACCTTTTTTGTAATGTTTTGACATTAGCTTTTGAGAGTCTTTTGTTCCTGAATAATGCAGGATCCTAATCCAAATCTGCTTCTCGTTTTGCCTGATTCTGTAAAATGACTTCAAACCGTTCATACCCGTTCTTCACTGGCAGTGAACTGTCAGCTCGTTTTTGTCACAATTCTGCATTTGATTATAATCATACTTCTTAATTTGACAAGTAGCTAAACATCTACAGTCTATTCACTCATCCTGTGCCTATAATCAATAATTCATTCTCTGAATAACTCCATAAAAATGACAAGGATGATGAATATTTTCATTCTCTCTCAGTTTAAAATAAAATCCATATTAGTTTCATCAACTGGCAATTATTAATGTACCTTACTTAACCAAAAATTGATTTGATTCTGACAAGTTTTTAATGCCTTTAAATTGTGGTAAATAATTGCTATCCATATTCAGCAGTTTAGTGTACCAACATAAGCCGATCTTATTTTAATGGAAGAAGTAGTTGTAAAACCCTGCAGAATATTGGGTAAAAGCTTTCAATTGCTGAGAGACATTTCTTTTGCTTTAATGCTTGTGCTGGACTGGGAGTATGGACAGTTACGACAATAAATAGAAACTAAACAAAGCTTGAGGCTCAAAATTGGGGAGAAGCAAAATCAAGCTAGAAAATCTTAAATTATGACTCAGACTTAAAATATGAGAACTTTATGTCTCATCCCTATTTCTCCTATTATATCCCCATAATCTGAAAATCATTATTTAAATGCCTACCTTTTAGAAAACTCACAGGTTTCACATACCTATTAATAATTTAGGACTTTGAAAGGATAGCCTGTCAGTGACATTGGCTCGTCATAAAATTGGTGCATTTCATCTTATGGATGTAGCTGTATTACATATACCTCATAGATGCAGCGTAACTTCTGTTGTAGATATATATCTCAGTTGTTTATGCTTCTGTGTTCAGTGCCTCCCTTCTTAAATATCTGTGAAACAAAGGGGAAAATAATCATTATAGTTATAGACTGACCAACCACAGAGAAGACAGCTCTTATTTGACATATAAACCAAATATGGAATAATTTGCAGAATATGAATTATTTGGGAGATATAGCCACTTTAAAGATCTCGTGGCTTTTAATTCCATTATTCTTTTCCCTTTTTGACTGATGCATGACTCATCCACTCATCCTTTGGGTATCCACTGATGGACTTCTGGAGCAAAGGACATTGGGCCTAAGTATTTAAGATTAAGTATCTTGTACTCTACACTAGTTGATTAAGATAAGAGCTCTGGGGTTCATAAATCAAATGTGAATTTGCCTACTACTCTGTCCTAGGTCTTATTTAATGGCGCTGGTCCCTTCTCTTTTGAAGAAAGGTCTGCCATCGTTGTTCAGTATCTCAGTAATGAGGCTTACTGTAAAGAGCTGAGTTCATAGGTGCAAGCTGAAAAACTTCGGAAAGGGAAAACTAGAACTTGTTAAATGTTTTCTGTTTGTATGGCTGGCATCAAGCTGCCCAGACCTCAGAAAAATAACAGTGGTAAAAAAAATTATAAATCCTGTTTTGAATTTACAGAACACAGGCAAAGAAGTGCTGCGTGGATTTAGTAATTTGTTTATTTAGAATGGCACTGGAAGCATGAATTTCAGCAATCCTGCTGGAGTAAATTGAACTGAAGTGGGTTACAGGTGTTGCTTTGCCCCCATATATAAGCCTTTTCCCAGTAGGACAGCTTACACAAGCCTGTTGGAAAATGCTTGTATTCAACAACAACAACTCTAAATTCACACTGAATAGTAAACCTTGATATAGTCTGAAATGATGAACAAACACTCCCTTGCAAAGCACATATTGTAGAAATATCCCATAAAGATATAGGAGCTCACATTAATCATGTGAGCTAGGACAATGGGTGACCTTTTCTAATAAGGAATGAAGCATCTAAAGCAGCCATTAAATTTCACAGCAGCCCTATTTACTGTACATCTGTGGCACTGATCATCACATGATGTAAATGTCCTCAGCCTGCCGACGTTTGCCAATCATCCTTCACTGAAGGGAAAATTGCTCTAAAGCTTTTAAAATTCCTGCTCCCCAAATTCTGGCAACACCAAGGCCATTACAGCTTCTTTTCAGTCTTATAATGAAAGGGGAGCAGCTGTTGAGCAAGCAAGGTTAACAAACCTTGGAAAAACATTAGTGCTAATTTGTTTTTAGAACTTTTCTAAGCACAGAAGTTGAAAATGGCTATATCTGATGCGGGTCCATTACTTTTCCAGGACTCCAATCTACAAAGACACAGGCAAGATATATATCCTCTGGATTTAAGTAAAAGATTCACATGCTGGCAGATCTAATTCATGAAGGATTTTTAATCAAAAGAGGTTGATATATACTGAGATGTAGTCATTGCTTTAAGCTTTGCAGTTTAGTTTCAACCTCAGGACAGAGATGGTAATTAGAAATGCTGTCAAATACAGATATAGTAATTTAGTGGTTTGAGAATGTGTTCTTTTGTTGGACTCTCATGAATTCTCACTGTCACTTTGAAAACTTGGACACCTACTACTCCTTCAGGACTGTGTTTCACTGGCACATTGCTTTTAGCTACCCCATTAGGATTTCCTGCTTTTGAGGCTTTTGAAATTAGCCTCAGGGCTTCTCAGCTTCACAGAAAAATGACTCTAAAACAGCAGCTAGAATTCTGCAGACCAGGGAGGGGGCTTAAAACTTTCTTTCTGTCTTGATAATTTGCTCAGTTCTTAACCGATAGCTCCAGCTTCGCTTTAAGGAACTATTGCTTTGGTACAAGTGACCTCCACAGCTCCAGCAATGACTTGTTTCACATCATCATTACTGAGGAGCTGGTGGCCAGCCAAATTTTGTAACATTTGACTTCACTGGATCCCAGTGAAGTTTCATGCTGGTTAGGCATAGAGAGAGCCCTTTGTTGCTGATCGATGACCTATTTATGGCTATAAGCAGACGAGACCTCAATGCTAGTACTATTTTAGCTTACAGTGATATTTGATGCAGCTGACTTGCCTGAGAGATTTGGGAGAGTGGGGAGATCTTGTTCCTTTCAAAATTTCTTTTTTCATTTCTCTCTGACAGGTCTGAGGTTGATTGTACAGAACTTCCTCTGTCTCTTCCCCCAATACCTCTCACATGGAAAACTTCTGTTACATGTCGTGTTTCTTCCTCTCAGTGAGCATATATAATTTTGTGTTGCAGAACTTAATATCTGTTTACAGTGCATTAAGTGTTAAATATGAATGATACTTTAATTTGGTGAAAAATTGGAATTTAGATGAAAAGATTCTGGTCCAAAGCAAAGTCATAAGAGTTGTAACTTCTTAAAAGTGGAAACCAATTTGATGAAAGGAAAAAGCTACATGTATAGCCCCATATGTGGACTGCAGTCATCCCTTGTTTAGGTTATAGTATTGGCTTCAGTCTCAGGTGCTGCTCTGTTCTTGGATGCTTGTCATAGTCACAGAAAGGAATGCCTGTGGATGGCAAAGAAACCCAGCTTTGAAGGTGAACCAAGTCTCTGTAAACCAAGTTTTGGTTTTCTGAGATAGGGATTATTGCAGTCTTTTCTGCTCAGGTATACCAACATAACCCCTGTGAAAGCTTAGCTCATCCAGGATGCAGGTATACATTTTCCAACACAGGCAGCCAAGAGGGAAATCAGTCTAGCTTTCGTTTGCTTTTCTTAACATTCCTGCTGAGACTGAAAGTGGTGTTCTTCAGTTTTAAATCCTTAAACAGAACAGGTCCTTTTATGTCAGTATCCACCTGTTTGCCTGTGGATCTCGGTGTCAGTGACGAGCAATCATCCTGGGCTCACTGGTTTACAGTGTCTGTGGGCAAAGCTGAATTTGTCATTAAAGGCTGGGCTTGACCACTGTGAAAACTTTGGGGGATTTTTGTAACATGTGTCTCTTTATGTAAGTCTCTCGAACAGATTGCCAAAATGCATGGCAATATTTTAAATGAAAGCATCCTCCTCATTAATGTTATGTAAAATGATAAGAAATAATGAGAGAAGTCCAATGAGTAAGTGTAGGGCAACGGTGAACAGTTTGTGAGTTATGCATAGTGCTTGAGGAGTTCGACTGCAGCCTTGGCCTGTGGCAAGCGGCAGGCTGTTCTCATCCAGGCGCTGCCAGAAAACCCAGAACTTCAACTAAGAAGGAAGTGAGCCGCGAGCAAGGGCCAGGTTGCCAGCATCACCCTAGACCACCCCGTCCTGGAATGGAGCTGCACAACCACAGGCAACTGCATATTTTTCCTGCCTGGTACCGCCTCCTTGTGCTTCACCACCTGTGAGGTCTGTAAGTCAGTTTGCCTGTGCCTTAAGAGGAACTGAAGGGAGATGGCAAGATCATAATGTCCCCTGGTATTACACTTTACATTTATAAAGCTGACATCCTCTGTCAGGAGAACCCCAAGAGATGATAGACAAGAATGGACACCTTCATTAATGTTTTCAACAGCGTCTTAATTAGCTGAAGAGTTTGCTTTTGTCCAAATCTGAAGATTTGGATTCAGGTATCTTTGCTTCAATATAACGTAGGAAATACAGTTTAGTTTACTTACTGCTTGCATGTTGCTCTGTGGTCCAGATATCTGAACATTCTCTGTTATGATTCTCTATGGACAGGGATTGCACAAGAGAAAATATGTTATATGATCATTAGTGCAGTTCAGATAAGAAGTTAGTCCCTTACAGAAAAGTAGCTAGCTAACTCTAGCTATAAAGCTTCATTGCAAGACTTCCGAATCAAAATGTTTGGGTTTTGTATGATCTTTTTAGGCCAAAATCCAACTAGCTGGCAGATCATGCATCATAAACACTTTTTGTTAGCAAGTAGAAAAACATTTTCCAGACAGGTAAAGCTTTCCAGACCTCTCTTGCGTTGAGTGAAGTGACAAACAACACTACCCATCAAAATGATATGTTTCTTTCAGACCCCATTATCTTTGGCTTTTCTGTCTCCCTCTCTCTCAAAAACAAAAACAGAGAAGGAAAAGCTATTGAATAAAGTCTTTATAAGCAGAGGGTTGCAGAGGTGAGCCATAGAAATATTATGGAAAATAACCACTCCCTGTGAAAGGGTTTGGTCATTGCGTCCTCACTGTACTAGCCACTGTCCCTGCCCGTTCTCAAACATTAATGAAGTCTGTAAAGTTGAGAGATGCTCCCAGGACACAGTTCCTGCATCCATATGCAGGATCTGTCATTGCCATTTTCAGTAGGAACACTAACATTTTAAGTTTCTATCTGATGAGGCTATACAGAGATACTATTTTCTATGCTCGAAATTTTCTTAATTTATAAGAAAACAGTGAGCATTATCACTGTGAAGTAATGGTATGTTTGGCTTATTGTTCCTCTACACTTAGAAGACACCTTTCCTTTAAATACCATTCTGCAGTATCATTGTTTCTTGAACTTTTACACAAGAAAATATTAAATTTGACGAAACAGATTAAATTTGAAAAAAAATCCATTTTAGTGATGTTCCTGTACTATGATGTCTCTTCAGCACTTGAAAGAGCTAACCTTAGCCATCCGTTTCACTGTGGAGAGATGATTTTTCTTCTGACAAGCTTGTGAGCATCCTAACCTATAATTCACCCAAATATGTGAGGCATTAATTCTCTCTGGCAGCTCAATCCATTAAAGACAGTAAAGAATCTGGATCAATTAATACATTCTTTTGACAGATACGGTAATGAAATTGCTACTTTCATTCTATTTGCCCTTTGACGTATGAGCCCAGATCAATCCCAAGCTAGTATAAGTGCTCATTTTTATGTCTGCTGTCCAACAGTGACTGGATATTATGTGTGCGTTCTTCAGTGATGTCACCAGGCTATTTCTATAATGTGTATCACAGAGCTACATTAATATTTCCAGAATTGTTCCTTATTTCTATTTGTAAAAATGTACCATTTCACACCTCTGGGATGTGAGAACGAGTGCAATTTCAAGTTAATGAGCAGTGCAATGTAGAGCTGTCTTTCCACTTCCAGCGGCAATCAGAGATCCCCAGGGCACAGGAGTTGAGACACAGACTAGTTGCTAGTGTCTGGGTAACCTAGGTTTGGGTGTTCTCCCAACACCCAAACACCTAGTGACTGAGTTTCTCAGAGTGGAGAAACAGAAAACTTAAGTAGATAGCACTTTAAGGATTTGGCATTACAGCTGGCTTACTGGACTTCCCAGGGTTTCCTCTCTCTCGTTTTACTTCTGTTGCAACCTCTTGTCTTCCTCGGTTTTGTTAGGAAGCCAAATTAAAATGGCTTTCAAACTCATGTCACTGGGCTCTGGGGCTATTGGAGACCCTACTAAAATTTATAAAGACATATAGTTTACTTTACTGTTGAGATATAGTTTACGTTCATCTGTGTCTCTCCCCTTCCTTCCAAATTCCCTGAACTTCTGTCTTACAGAATTTGGCTTTAGAGGAGTGTTGTTTTCTTCTGCTGTGGTATGTATTCAAGCTTGATAGTTTATACAGATATGTAGGGTGGAACGCCTTGTTTTTTCTTGGATTTTTGTCAAGCTCAATGAAATTCTAAGGCTAAATAAGTTATTGAAGAGGAAAGAGGATACATATAAATACATTTTTTTTCAGCTGATGTCATTGTTAGTAATTTAGAAGTTCCTCAATTTTTCTTTTAAAATAAGTAGTTATTCATGGCCATTCATTCTGGCATTGACAAGCTGACACACTGAATAGTCACAGCCATCATAACAACTAAATACGTAATAGCTCTTTAATTTCTACAGTTATACTGGTAAACACTCTGAAGGGAAAGTATCACAGAAAAGAGAAGTTACTTGTAGTCTACCTCAGAGCTAGGTTTTAGTAGGCTGAGGCAGGAAAAGGTAGATGTAGTAGTAATGAGTACATGTTGCAATGACACAATATGGGGAGGTGTAAGCATAAGCAGTACTAAGGGGAGAAATCAGAATCTTATGCACCAATAACGAAGGACCTCGAGAAGTACAGCAAAAGAAAGGAGATAAAAGGTAACAGTGAGAAATATATCACTAATTGTTGTAACAATGTCTAAGATCAAAATCTGTTCAGTTAGAAATGAGAAAGCCCTATGGTGGGATATGGCTGTGAAGAAAACATACAGTCCTAAGATATATGTGTTGGGCAATGTATTTTTCAGTAAAGAAAATAAAAAAGTGATACTACTGTGCAAGACCTTTGAAGAGTTCACGTGAAACTCTGTACACAGTACTGATTTCTCACAGTGTTAAAACAGTAGTGGGTTCTAAGAAGAGCTACTAGCTGAGGGACTCGACCCTATTTTACAAAGGACTGCGTCAGGTTTACACAAGACTGAGAAGGGATATCACTATGCATGTACCACAGAAGTAAGCTCCGAGGAGGAAGAAAACCTATTTAAGCTAACAGTTTTGGCACAGTTTCCAGAGATAAATTTGGACCAGAAGTTAGAAGCAACTGGCTCTGGTAAGAGAAATGAGGTCTGATACAGACTTCCAATAAGAATAGGGATTAAAAAACACTGTTCTGAAGATGATTTTTCCGAGGTTTAAGAAAGCATTACATGATTGAGATTTTCTGTGACAACAAAGAACCAGAATTAACAACTTAGACCTAGTCAATATCATTTTCTATGTTCATAAAATTTCTTTACATTTAGATAAATTATTTTGGTTTTTGAATACAACAAGCTGTACACATTTACATCTGCATTTACACAAAGAGTGAAATGTAATCTTACTTAAATTTAAGGTACAGATGATTCAAGCATAGCAATCACTACTTTGCAGAGCTAATGGTCAGGAATTTTTAAAGATTGTTAAAGATTTGTTTTCAGCAACAGCAGTCTCTCTAAAGCAGTCCTTTTTGTTTTCTGAGGTAGTTAATATTTACTGAACAAAGCAGGTGAAAAAAACACATACATGTGTACACATACGCTCTGTATTTGCTTTTAGAGGCTTCAGGCACGTTTGGATTTTCACTACGGTTATGTGTGATTCATTCTACAGAGAAACCAAGGGAGTTACAAATGTTAAAGTGAAATCCAAATAAGCTTTTAAAATTCTTACTTATTCTTCCTGTTTTGTGTTTTTCTCTAAGCATAAATTAAATAACATTCTGAATGAGACTACATAATGCTGCTCTTTGTCTATGGAAAAGAGACAACATTCTTCATGTTTTGTACAGTGGCTCTGAAAGTCTAATACTTGATGCAGTATCCTTGTTTCAGTATGGGGATGTATAGTATAAAATGGTTTTAATTTGATCTTCCATAGAGAAACAGCATTAATGAACAGTCTACCATCTTGATCGCTCATTGTTAATCCTTTTCACACTCAGTTCTCGACATCCTGTCTGGCATTTGCAGTTTCATAGATATACTTTGTTCTTTATAATACTGTTTGCATATCTTTATATATATTGTATATTTCAAATAACAGGATACTTACACCTTCCTCTTGAAAGAGAAATTTAATAGGTTACAGAAAGTCTCTCAAAACCACTGGAGTTCAGCCAGCATCATTTAATGAATGAAGGGCCCTGTCTCACTCTCTATTGGACTTTTGGACACATCTGCATTTTTACATTTTATACTGAGCAGAGACAGCTGAGTATGTTAGCAGTACTGTATGCATCAGAAAGAAATCCCAAATATGCTGGCATGCTGGCGTTGCTAGCAGGATGTAGACAATAGCCTAGTAAGGATAGATTTGAGACAGCAAAAGAATTTTTTTTCTTTTTTCCTGTGTTTGTTAACTGACTGCTTGTTCAATGCATGGACTTCAACAAGGAGTGAAATTTTAAATATCTTGATTCTACTTGTCTTGAAAATGCCATTTCACTTTCCTGTAATGCTTCTTCTTTTAGTACCGGTGTAAACCTTGAAACAAGAGTCTTTGTACAGATACAAATATACCTTGGAAGTGATGATAACTATGGAAATAATCACACATTTCAGTATGTATGGATGAATAGAATGCAAATATGATCTCTAGCCCATGTGTACACTTGGAAAACTGTTTTACTTAGGTATGAAGAAATACTGTAAGTTGTCATAGGATATTATGTGCTGAACATATCTGAAAAACTGAGTTTTCTAACACTGGGCTTAAAAAAAACACCAACATGTGTCTGAGATGAGCGAGGCAGAAGTTGACCCACACTTTTGTCATTGAGTTTTTGTTCTACACTACATTGTGAAGAGAAAGCACTGTCATCTTTTTCACTGAACATTTTGGTATGCCATGAAGACAAGCCCTGCTGTATTGCACTCTCAGTGATTTTGTAAGCTGAGAAGGGCTACGGAAAACATCCAAGGAACTGTTTAGCACAAATGCAAGAGACTTGATAGCAAAGATGGAATCTTGAGACTAAATATGATCTAAAATGTGCTTAAATTCTTGGTTGTAGAAGAGAGGAGATAAAGTAAGGAAAGAATATATAAGGAGGAATTAGCTACTGAAGAAGTAGGCCCTTCTGCTAAAATGTCAGAGCAACAGTCTGGAACTGATGGGAATCCAGCTTGTAGTTTTCACCCGATTTTTAAGAGAATAAACTAATTGACCATATCGGTCTTATAATTTTACGAAGTGTGTGGCGGCCTCTACTGGTAAATCAAAATGTTACACGAACATTTGTTTATTCAGAGAATTCTTAAAACCTGATGTTTACAAGACAAAACTTAACAGTATTTAATCTTTGTAGACCGGTCAATTCAGGCTCCTGTCATGCTTCTTGTTCCTGCTTTAATGTAAATGTGGTGGTCCACTAGTTTACATCTTATAGTCCAAAGAGTTCTCTCTCCTCAACTTGATATGGGATTTGCATGTATGTGGCCAAAAATACAGATTCTCTTTTGGGCTGTAGATAGAAGGATTCTTGAGTTACTGCAGACCACATCTGGCATTCCTATGCTTGGCACGGAAATCTCTGTTTTGTTCTTTTGCATTTTTAGGATGTCTTTGGATGGATCATGAAGGTAATGTAGTAAAAACTTTTTTCAGATGGTTTCCTGAATCATTCTTTTATTGCAAAGCATTTATATCTCACTAGTATGAATTCATTTTGTACTTCTTACTTGACTACTTCTCATAAGAAGGTCATTTGATATTCAGGTAGTTCTTATATGGCCTATCATAATTTATTATCAATGAAGCAATAGTTAATGGATATTTAAGAGGATGTTACTGCTTGTGCTCAAGCTCTGTTAACACTTTATTTGCTCCTTCATTGCAAATTAATTTGCTATCTTCACAGAGATCTTCGATAATGTGATAGAAGTTCAGCCATAACATTTCAATTAGATAATGGGAGCTTAAATAAGCTGTTATTTCTCCTTCTTTGATAGAACTAGTTTTCCATGGAGTAGTAGTTTTTCATTTTATTTTAGTGCAGCAAAGGCTTCTATGGTAACAATACAAATAAAGGGCTGGTAGAGTGAATGAATGAGGGGTGGGACATGAGACAGGGGGCTGGATCGCTTGCTGACTCCAGGATCTACCACTTTCAGAGCTAGTTGAGGTAAAGGAGTTTTCTAAAACCTTTCCTTCAGTTTTTCAAGTACCCAGATTTCAGATTTCAAACTCCATCAGTTAGTGGGGAGTTTCCTCTCAGTTTCCTCTGTTGTTGTAGGAGGCAGGGACAGCTGAAACTTGCTTTTCACTGAAAGCTTAACTGCATTCCCATTGTTTGCATTAATGGTTTGGCTTTAGAGTTGGCCACCATTTACACTGAAGAAGAGGAACAAGCCATCTTTCTTTTCAATCCGGTATTGAAACTCTCTTTCTTTTAACCTAGTAGGGGAGTTGCTACGTTATCTAGGGTCCTGTTTGGCATCCATGTTCAGATGCTTCTAAATGGCACTTTGGAAACCCAGGATACCAGTTTTAAAATGCATTTGTGACCTTTCCGTGGGAATCTCTCTTCTCTTTGATTTCTCTCATGGTTTGCCCAGGCATGGCCCATGTATTATACAGTGTATAACTATGACAGTTATACTGTATCCTGGGTGACCTTACCCAACATTAGCCCTGTTATGAAAAAGAAGATTGGGGCAGATCACGACCAGAGGTCTCTCCAGTGTTAACTGTTCTATGGTCCTATGACTAAAGGAAATGATGATTTGAACCACTTTTCAACAGCTTAAATAAGATCTCCAGACATTTTTGTTAAAAGCTGTGTTCAGTGAGACTATAGAATATGACTCTGTGGAGAAATAACTCAGGACTTTTTTAAGTTCATGGAAACCTGCAGGAAGTAACTGGCTGATTTTCCTCTGGAAAAATGGAAGCAGGGTATATGATAAAGAGAGGCAAAGCCTTTTGTCTGTCTTGGTAGGGAGTATCTTCCTTTAACGCAGCTGCCATCAGTTCTTTCCTGGGTTCCTTCAGATGGCTAGTTCTGCTCACACACCACAGCCATTGCTGCAGCATGCTGGTACTTATGGCAAGAGGACTCACAGCGGGGCAGGTCTTTCTACTCCCCTCTTCTCCTGGAGAGGAGAAGCATGTGCATTGAGGTGCCATGTTGTGATACAGAAGCTTGAATGGTCAGTATGCTTGTATGAGTTTTCATAAGTAGATATCTTCCTTGTGTATCTTCCTTAGTAGGCAAGGTCAAAACAATTCTTGAAAATTGAAACACATTCCCCTGGGTGAGAACTGATACTCACTTTCAGTCCCACTAGTGTCAGAGAAGATGTCTCAGTTTCTTTGGTGTGGATGTTAACCTCTGCTAAAATTCTAGAGCCAAAAGTAGGTTTGTATTGGCACCATAATCTGTAATAACTCCTTTCCCAGAAGGCAGGTAGTGCTGGCGTCTAGTAAAGATGCCTTTCAGCAATATGAAAAATTCTGGCTAACAATTAACTTATCTGTTTGTAATCAAAGCACAGATAGTCTGGAGTTGCATGTTTCGGGTACCGCAGCAGGACAAAAACTCTTGCCCCTTGCTCTCAGCCTTCCTACTCTCCTTGCTTCCATTCTGCCTGTTCCTTCTGTGTGGCAGTGCATCTTGTTGAAGGGAACCCAGGGAAACCAGGGAACCCAGTGAGTAGCTTCTTGCTAGCTTTGTGTGCTGAACAGCCTCATCAGAGGATGATGCAGTCACTGCAGCCAGTGCAAGGGAAACAGCCTGTCCATGAGTGTGGTGGAACACCAGAGTGGCAGGCGACTGGGGTAGCCAGTTAGTGATATCTTACCCAGAGTGATATCATCATCCTTGGCTGTGGTTCTGTCAAATGTGAGGGCAGAACTAGGAATGTCCAGGAACTGAAATGCCTGATGCTGTACAAATAAATTTGCTGTTAGTTTTTTTTTTTCTTTTTTTCCCCCTGTGTATGGCTGATGTTGTTTCTAAGGACAATGGAGGTTTCTCTTGCAACCTGTCCATGCTCTAGCATGACAGATAACAGATTAGCAATCAAAAAGCTCTATTATTTTATGCATGAACAGCAAGGCAGGCTCCACAGAGCTGAAATTCTCCTTCCCATTTTCCCGTTCCTGCATTGTTCCATCTCAAGAGGAGGTGATAGAAAATAATGTTTAGCTTGATTTCCTCTAAACAAAATGAAACCAAACCTGTCACAGAAGAATAACTCAGTGCAAAACTGATAATAATGAGGATGGTCTGAGGAGCAGAAGTCTCTCAATCACAACGTGTTCCCAACAGGATAGCATTTTAAGTGATATTGCATTGTGTATTGTCTTGAGAAAAGCCTTCTGGCCAAAACATTGACATTCACAAGCAGCTGCTGCTCTCAAATAATGTAGGTTTTAATTATCTTGGGTAAAACAATCAATTTGGAGTGCAGTGTAAGATAGAAGGCTCCTGAATATTACTGATCACCTGGAAAATCACAATAAAGGTATGCTTTTCTTCTCAATCTACCTTTCAACGTGCAGTTCATTCCTTGGGCTGTAGCAAATGCATTTTATTTTGCTTAGTAAAGCAGCACTGCTAAAGAAAATCCATGAAATGAAGCTTGAAAGAAAGTGGATTACCTAAAAAAAAAAAAAAAAAAAAAAAAAAAAAAGGTATGCAGTTATTATTCAATTTCTCCACATTCATTTCATGGGGATTTAATATACTTGTATATGAGTCCCAATTAAATAAATAGTCCATATTCTTCTTCTTCAACAACTGAACTACCTTTTTCCTCATGTTTCTTGGAATTTTTTGAAGACCATTACAGTACTATACCTTACATAACCACGAATTACATGTCAATACTAAATATGGACATACACTGCCTTCTTCCTCTTTTCCCTATTACTAGAAAAAAAAAATACCTTTTAAAAAATTCTTTGTCTTGCATGTGAAGTCCAACGCTTGTTCTCAGTAAATGCAAGCCGATGACAGTATATTAACACCGGGTGGCAGCAGTGGGTTTTCAGCCAGCAAGTTGAGCTGTAATATAACTATTGTCAGAAGTAGCGAAGATATAGAAATTAATTTTGCTTTAATTTCAAAATAAAATGCTTGGCATGTTATTCAAAACCAAATTTCTTCACTTTGTCATCTGTTCGTGCCTCTCAGTCCTAGATCCCCTCTTTTAACTCAACTTAATGTTACAATTGCTGTAAGAGTCAAAGACTCATCAGGGCTTAGGATATTGAAGGATATGTTGTGTATGTATCATCTGCTGAGAAGTTGGGATTGTTGCCAGTACTTTGTAGCTGCAGGAGAATTGGACAGCATTTTGTCTTTAGGGCATACGTCGTTTTTGTCCCGATCTTTGCCCATACTTAACATGTCAGAGTTGTGACAAGCATAACAGGAGAAACCTTTCCAGAAACATATTTTGCAATTACTGCAAACTTTGTTGGGCATCTGACAAACCTGAGGAGCAAACTGCCTATTAACTGTTGGCTTCTGGTAGGATGGTTTTTTTTCACCTACCAGGTCCCATCTAAGTGGGTATCACCTGGTGTTTGGGAGCAGAGCCCTGGGTGAAGGCAATTTGTTGAGCTGATTTCTTCCTTCTGTGGGAGATAAGGGTGAAGTTGCACTCCAGAGTCAACATCTCCTTTCCTTGTCTGACATATGTGTTTCCTGTTACTGTGATAATTCCCAGATGCAGTCACTTTTGAACAGTATAGAGACTGGAATATATATATATATATTTTGTAGGGAGACAGGTGGAGGATGTAGGGTTTTGAGAGTGTATACCTCAGAATACACCTCACCATTGATCTTAGCCGTTAGTCAGACATCCTTATCACAAAGTCGGGGGGCAAATAGGACTGGCTCTGATTCCTAGCACTAGCAGTACGGTAGCATAACTCAAGATACTATTTTTATTTTTCTTTCTCCTTAGGAATAAGCAAAGGTTTTCCAAATGCCTCACTCTTCTCTAGTCTCCCAGACTTCCCTCTTTCAGAGCTAGCTGTGCTGGCTCAGAAGAGTAGGCACATTACCTCTTGCTTACTTTCACTGCTGATTGAAGCCCAAAATCATCAGCCCCAGCTGCAAGCACTTATGAGTAGGCCTGCTGCACAAGCAAAATGTCTTCATTGTAACAGACTCCTGTTCATATGTGCAAACCTCTCTCTTGAATTCAGGATTTTTAATGTGATCAGACTGTAGCTCAAAATCTAACTAAGACTTTTTGCAAAGGTTGGTAGCGTGTCCTCTTTGCATTGAAAATCCTTCTGTTAAACAATTAATGTCTTGAAAGTCTTTAACTGCCTTCCAAAAATGCTTTCCTCTTTTCTTGTTTTCCCAAAAGTCATTGGAACAGAATCTAGGGCAGCTCAGTATATGGCAGAGCTGATTATCCTAAATCCTGAATATCCTCAAGTCACATATAATTAGGTGCCACATGCATAAAGATACCATCATCAAGCTTAGTGGTTGGGCTACTTGTACCAGACCAGCGTTTAGAAGTACAATTACCTAATTTCTTGAGGCAACTATTGGGTTGAGAGGCATAAAAATGAAGATGAAATTAATTGCTTGGTTTACTGGGTAGTGAAAAGTGACTAAGTTTAGAAGACCAAACTAGAAGTGAATAAAATGAATCTATTTGCATTTTACCATCAACTGTACCATAAGTACACATTCTGTGGGGATTGGATGCAGCCGTGGTTGGGGAAATCACTCCTGCCAAAACATGACCTAAAGAAGGGTTTGCATTCCTAAAGGATTACTTGTCTAAGTGACAAAAAAATGAAAGATATGACTTCTCCCTATAAGTAACTTCAAACTTTGCAAAATACATACTAGACTGCTAGTATGGGGCAGAAGCAGCTCAGAGTTGTCCTCTCTTTTCCATAGCCCTTTCTGCTGCCTGTTTGCTACCTTTTGTCTGAGGGCATGCTGTATCCCTGTGACCCTCCATCCTACCTCCGTGCTATCTGCTTCAGGTACTTCACAGGTCCTTCCTTTCCAGTCCACTAATAAGTCCCCAGAACTTGTTCTCCACTGGTCCAATCCGGCACTGGAGACATTTTGCTGGTGGTACTATCAGCCCCACTCAGCACCCAGGGTCTTCTTTCTAGTTACAGTTTCTCTGGGTTTTGTCTTACTTGAGTTTTGCCTATTTTGCCTTGTGCGGTCCATGCCTCTCCCTGTCCCTTACATGCAGTACTGTCTCTGCTGCAGCACGAGCTCCTCTGTGGCTGCAGTATTATTCCACATCCCATGCTGGCTTCAGCATTGGAGCTGTGTTAAGGGACAGGAGAGGAGTCAAAGCCTCACTGTTGGCTGAAGGGAGAAGGCGTGAAAGGACAGCTGAAGGGACGGAGAGACTGGGCCAAGCTTAGATCAACTTAAACTGTTGGGAATTGTGCTCCACATCGTTGTATTTTCACAATACCCTCAAGCATCTCTTGCAGTCAAGGCTGCTGACTGTTTTTCAGCACTGGGGAAGCCACATTGATCATCCATAATGCATATTTACATGAAAGTTATTTACACAGATGCAAAATATAGCAGCTTATTAAATAATTTTTCATTGTGTCATTTATGGAGCAGAACAAAATTTGGCTGCTACATAGCAGTTTCTATTGAAGTGACAAGGACATAACGCATTGAGATTCAGCTGAAGCAATCAGTTTGAGAAATTTTGTATTGAATGTATTCTGAAGAGTAATTAAGTTTCCTACGGTAAGCAGTGCTTGTTAAATTGGGTGTTACTACTCGTTACTTAAAGCAGATAATACTACATTGTTTCAAACAGGCTGTCTTATCTTCTCTAAAGAGTGAGATTATCTCTGTCTTGTTCTTCCCAGCCTCTTATGAAATACACTTATGTGTATGTCCCTGAATCTATTTTTTCTGTGGCCTTCCATGATAATGCTCATATCTGTAGCTGTCAGAGCAGCTGTAAGCCAATAAGCAGTAATGATATTTCATTATTCAGGATCCATTCTGCCACTCTTGCTCATGTAGAGTAGTATCTCTTGTTATTGGAAATTATAGGACTGATCACATGCCAGGCACTACTCAAAAGAGTTTGAGCAGCAGAGGCATTGAAATAAGGGTAAGATGTAGCCACCTTTATAAAAGTGAGGGAACAGAGTTCTACATAATTTATACGACTAACTTGGTTAGTCAGGCAAAGGTAGAATAAAAGCTTAAGCCTCTTGATGCTCAGGGACTCATTGTAACCTCCAAATCTCATTATTTATATATATAACTACAATACCTGGGACTCATTCTTACAGTCCAAGTCTGAACCATTTTATCTTGTGTTTATACACGAGATACAATGAGGTTCACCTCTTCTCCTGTAAAACAGTTACAGCTTTAGTATGATGCTATGTTAATATGACTAGAATTTTCTCCGTAAGTAGAGTTTAAATTATGGAACACCTGAAAGAATAAATGACACCATTCTTGATATCATGCAAATATGTATTACTTAAATGTGCATTATTTGCAAATCTCAAAGGAGCAATTGAGTCAAGTAAGCTAATTCTTTTGAGCTGGATTAGTATATCCCATGAGAAGCCATGTCACATTATAACTGATCTCTTAATTTTTCTGAAAATGCAGTCACTGTGGTTTCCAGGTACTGCATATGATCTGTTGTCTTACATTTCAGCTCTGGGATTGCAGTCACCAGGGAGAATTTTTAATCTCATGGCTTTTATTAAAACACAAGAGCAGGAATATAAACCGCATTATTGCCGAAGGAAGTTGGTCTGAGAAGCTGTGTTCCCACATGTATGAATAAGTGAATTACAACTTAATCTACGTGCAAAGGAGTTTTAGTGATCTCTGCCTGCCTTCTGTGGTTTCAGCTCTCACTGGAAGAGTGAGCCAAACACTACTACAAACATATATTTTTCCACTGTCAAATATTTCTCATTTCTAGGCAGAGTCCCTTGGCACATCAGGAACTTCTTTTTTTGTTCTTCAAATGGATTACTGGTCACTTAGGCAACACACACAGTCTTCAGTGAAAAAGCAGACTTACCATGAAAATCTGCCAGCTTGCCAGTAAATAAACATCTCCATGGCTGGTAGTACAATTCTCCATATGATCTCCCTTATTTACAGCTTGGCAGAAGGTGCTAAACCAGGGAAGATCTGAAAAGTAATCCAAGATTCTTAGCAGATTAAGGCAGGCACTGTGTGCAGCAGTTTCCAGTTCAAGTATTTATCATCATGCTAAGCTTTTCCAAAGTGTAAGAGTGACTGGAGGTCAAATCAACATCCTCTTTTGGCAATTTGCATGCTTGTCTCAGAAGTCATGCATAACATTTGGTTGCTCCAGAAATTATTTGAGCAAATAATGCAAGCAGATTACATCTTTCTGCATTTCTGTGCAATCACTGATATTCTGGTCATGACAGCACACTTGAAGATGGCACAGTTTTCCTCCCCAGCATCCCCATTTTCAAGTGAAAAACTAAATTCTTTCAGAGAATGTGTGTGTCAGGTCCTTGAGGGAGAAAAGAGTTTAGCTTTTGTTCTGGTTTTGTTTTTCAGTGGGATTATTCTATATTGCTCATATAATCTTTCTCCTATCTTTTTTCCCAATAGGCTGAAAGATGAGAGACAAAAGTAATGGATGCTGTAGCTGAAGTAGAGAAATTGCTGTAGTGAGCCCTTTTGTGTACCATATATGATGTCATTTGGACAACGTCTTTTTGCACTTTTGCACTTCTCCCTCCCAATCTGTCTAGTTGGACTATGAATGTGGAGAGATATACACCAAGGAATATCAAGGATATTGTATGTGACTATAGAAAATGTGAAGCACAGTAAGAAAATTCCAAAAAGTGTTATTAGCTGAGTAAAGGCTGGTAATGTCTGTGCCATAACCTATACCGACCAAAATAAAAAGCTGTCTAGGATTCTCCAACAGTATTAAAACATGCACTTCCTCCAGTGGCCTTGTGTTGAGACCTTTGCAAATGTTTAACAGTATGAGCCTCAGAGTTGCTTTTAGGCTTCTTACAGCTCTTGGTTTATGACAGAAATCTTCCAAAAAGTGTTATTCTGTAAGAAAAAAAGAAATCCTCCAGAAAATGTGATGCAGAGGTTTCACATTAAGAAAATAATAATTACATTGAGTAATACCCACTGTGTCCTAGACTCGTCACTAGACACTTCATGAGGAGGGGACCCTTTGCTCCAGGGAGCTCCCAATCTCATGACTGCATACACAACTGTAATGTTTTATTTTTATTTCCTTTGTTTTGACTCTTCCTGAAACTCTAATCATTTCTTCAACATGGTTGGAAGTTTAGGGTTTGAAATATATAAATATGCCTCTGAATGATAACAGTGCTTTTAGTCTAAAGGCTTTTATCTCAGGCATTTGATAATAATTACTCTATAAATAAATATCAAAGTGCTAGACAGATACAAGCAATTTAGTCTGAAAAATTTGTTTGCAGACTTAGCTAATTAAACTTCCCTGGCCAAACTATGCCTTACATATATTCAAATCTGTAAAACAGGAGTAACAGGACAGAATAACGATAGTTGTTGGGCCTAATTTTTCAAGACACTGACTCAGACCAGCTGAATACACTGGAGAATCAACACCAGACTGGACTTTGAAGGAATTCAGTAATGCTGAAGGGAAAAAACATTTGTTATGTTGATACTCCTTAGTGTTGAATACAAAACTCTCCTCTGGGGTATTATTAATCTGGAGATGAACACATCTACATCTATACTTCAGCTCTCCTACAGCAGGGAGCATACGTTTCGGTTCAGGACAGTCTGCCTTTTTGTGTTTGTTGTTTAGACTAGGGATGACAGCATGTGTTAAAGCATTAAAATAATTTGGATCACACTGTCTCCTCCTGCTAATATATGTCTTATATCTTGTTTTATTTGCTTTCAAGTCTCCACGTAGGAACGAGGTCACAGCACAAAACGCACGCTGAGATTGGTGTGCTATTACAACGAGGGAAGAGAACTGCCGTGTTCAGCCTCGTCGGTCGATAGCAGCCACAGCTGTTTCTTTAGTGCCAAGGCTGGGGAGTACAAAGTGAGCTCCCAGAAGTGACAGCCTAGTGACTATTTGTGGCATTTCACACCAAAAGGGGGGGGGGGGGGGATCTTGCTCTAACAGTCCTTTTAGTCTCCTAACAAGGTATTTACAATAGATTGTGATAGTTCTGACATTGATTCTGAATATGTTCCTCAGTGGAGAGTTTTCTTCTCAAGTGTGTATTCTGCTCAGATCCACAGGTTTCGAAGGTATGTGGGCACTGCAGGCTTGGTGCTAACATAGTCAAGCCGCAAGGGAATGGCTAATAAACCTAAGCAAAGCCTCATGCTGTCTTAGCCGGACTGCAAACCAGCTGCTGCTTGTAACCAGTTTGGGTGCTTCCCTGTTGCACTGTAGTGCAGAACGCTGTCAGGCCAGGAGCTGCCTTAGGCACTAAGTAAAAAGCCCAATGCAATGAGTATGAGCAGTATCATATTTCAAAGAGCTAACATTGCTGAAAAGTTTTATTTGGTTACTTTATCTGTTTTCTGAATTGTAGCTAAGAGGAGGAGAAAAGATTTCTATGCAAGTATCAGGAAAATGCTGCTTAGCCTTGCAGTTTACCTAATGTCAGTGGGGCAGATTTCTTCTCTGCCAGTCACAGGAAGATATTGTGAATTCTCATGCGCATCAGAAAAGCCCTTGCAAGGACTAGGCCTTGAGAGTGGAGGACGAAGTGAATGATGGCAGAGAATAGGGAGATGAGCACTTAAAATTTTGTTAATTCTAGTTCTTGCTTGATTTATCTCCCTGTTTAAATGATTCGAGTAAGAAATGCAAATTTTATTTTACAGAATCTTCTGTTTCTGAAAGGAAAACTAGGCAGCTGTTTCTTCAGTCGAACTTCCCAATTTTCCCCCATGCCCATTGGTAGGTGGTAGATCTGATGTCAGCTCTCTCACTTCTGGCCAGCATGTAGGACTGGCACCCAATACTCAGTCATTGCACTTTGGATTTTGCACCTTAGACTCCTCTGAACTCTCTGGGAAATGTGGGCTTTGAACAGGATTTGGAATGCATGGTTCCAACTCATATGGTAGGTTTTTGCTGCTTCTATTATAACAGAGTAGAATAGGAAAATTTCCATCATCCAGCTTTGCAGGTTCAATTGCTGTATGTTTTTTTTTTTTTTTTTTTTTTTTGGGGGGGGGGAAGGATTAGGCTGGTCCGTGTTTTAGGAACTATTTCTTTGTGTCCTTTTTCTGACAAAACAGTACAACAAAACACAATAGAAATCTGAATCCTCCTGGTACAAGGAGCAATTTTAAGGGTGGAAATGATCAAATAAGTTTTAGTCTCTGAAATATGTGATCTGCCAATTAAGCAGTTAAGGGGGGGGGGAAACCAAAACACACTGGATGCTGACCATTGGATCAGAGCTGTTCGCCAAAGAGGAGAAAATTCCCAGCACAGGTGACACAACTCATTCTGAGTTCCCCAAAATACCTCCTTACTTTTCAGTTAATGACTAAACATGGGTTATAGCGAAGCTCTGGCAGAGCTAGGAAGGCTGCCATACCTCTACATCTGCATAGTCCAGAACACAACATACCGTAGAACTTAACTGTATTAGAGCGAGCACAAAAACATATTGTCTAGGTTTCTTTGGACCAACAAATTTCACAGTTCAGTATTTCCATCACAACTTTTTTTTTTTTTTTTTTTTTCCTGTAAGGTCAGCTGCCTCTCAGCAAAGCTTATTTTGCCTTAGTGCACATGGCATATCCACATTTAGAAGATAAAGCACACAGAAGTGGAAAGACTGTAGCTTTTTCCATGTATACTATACCTAAACAAAGCAGTTTACCCTAGCTATAGAATATGGACAAATATTCTTTTCTGTATTGTTAGGTAACATATTTTGAGCAAAACAGAAGAAAAGACTCCATATGAGGGGAAAAACCCTGCTTTCATGAAATAGTGACTGATAGAGCTGTATAAAAGTTGGGTTACTGAACGTGCAGATGTGTGACAATTGGTTGTCAATTTTTTTCACATTTTATTGTGTACTTTTACATACCAAATGTTAATTACATTTAAGATATATTGCATATTTTAGGTTAATTACATTTCTTCCATTTGTAGAACAGACAGAAATGCATAACTGCAATTTAGAGGAAGAAAAAAAAAACATACAAAATCAAGGATGCAATTAAGGCTGAGAACTGGTGTGATTTATTTGATGTAATTCTCATAAAAGAAAGACAAAGGCACAAAAACATGGTACTGAAAAGTTCAGGATGGTGTGAATTACATCTGCCAACATAATGAACAGTGCTGTCTAAAACAGTATGTGTTTTGTCACAGCATGACCTTACTAATTTGGGCCAGTGCATAATCTCAGAAGGTTATACAGAGAAATTATGGAGAAATTACAGACAATACAGAGAAAAATTATCTTGCTTATCTGCTTACATAAAAATCCAGGTAGGATCTAAATTATTATAAATTGATAGAACTAACATTCTTAGTGAAGTATTTAAAGTAATGTTTGCATGTTTTTATATGAGTTGTATTGTCAGTTGAAAAATCAGTTACTGAGTATTTCCAAATTCAAAATGCATTTTAAGGGAGTGTTAATTTACATCTGACACTGAAGTAAGTGTCACAGTATTTCAGTGTAAAAGCTGAGATTATTATGTTGTGGAGAAGCACGTTTCTAATGCTCCAAAAATCACATCTGTGTTATATGTGCATCAAACAATTCAGCAAAAATACATAAGACTTTAACAGTAACAATTTGCTTAACTATTTATTTCATTGCTTCTAACAGTCTTGATATTGTGTAGTATGTCATAAGAAACACATATCTTAAAAAAATGTATTCTCTAATTGTATGTTTTTGAAAGATTACACTACACTCTCATGTTGACTCAATGCCATTTCATAAAGAAAATATTACTTGTGTTTTATTGGACAACAAACCAAATTAAAGTTGTTCATTAGCTCAACAACAAGGAAAAAATATAGTACATTATGAGTTACACAGTATCCTGTGTATGCACACTAACAACTAGAAGAAAATGTTTAGCAAAATAACTGCAGGACACAGGGTATATGCTCTCAGTAAAAGAGTTTAAAGAAATAGGGAGTGTTTTCTAGACCTACCATTAATTTATAAAACCAACACTAGAAAATAGAATGTGTGTAAGTGAACAAGCATTATGGAGCTTCAGAAACATAATACTCTTTTAAACAGAAAATGACACTTGTGGGGAGGCTATTGTGTGAAAGAGTCCCATGGTTTTATTATGTTTCTTTACTTGTTTGTAAATTCCCCAGTATCATGCATTTTGAATAAATTGCAAATGACCAAATGAGAAAATTCTGCCAAGAGCCCATGAGTGAGCTTTGATTTGTATTGAAACTAGAAACTGACATTTTATGTTTCATTTTGGTAAGGTTATTTCAAGAACTCTTATTTTTTAAAAAAGAACACAAGATTAGATATGATATTGTGAATATTAAGCTAATTTATGTTCCAGCATATTACATGTAATAAAGTTGCCCAGAAGGAATTAATTAAATATTGATCAATATTGAAATTTAGGAAAAAATCATTTCAAGACCACCTAAATCCTGTTTCAAGATTCAGAATATATTTTGGTTTTAGGATCCTAGAGTACCTCTCAGACAAATTCCACTTCTCCAGCTGTGGTACTGTCATCCACAGTGAACACTGTGATCTGAACACTGAATATTCAGCTGAAGAAAACCATCAATATTGTTTTGCTTAGTACGCTGTACAGTATTTTAAGGATTATTTTTAGCCTGGTTTTGTAAGGAAAGAAGGACTCTGGTTCTCACTTTCCATTTCTCTCTCTCCCCTGGGTTGCTACTGAACATCCTGGATAATTTCACATAAAGTTGGCAGAGTCTTAAAAATTAGCTTCCGTGCGTTTCCTAAAATGAGCAGCTAGGGGAAAGAAAACAGGTGTGTGTGAGGGGATAGACCCAAACTAAATTGAATATAATCTTTTCTATCTCTTACTTTACATGATATAAACTTCATTGTTATCCAGAGTACAAGAAAATATATTTCCGTTGTTCTGAGGCATATGCTTTTTTTTGTAAGTCATCCTTGTCCTAGGTACATACGCACACAACTGCTGAAACGATCGTCACTGCATCTCCGGTGGCTTCGCAGGAAATTGGAAAGCACCATCCCTACGGAGGAGCTGACGCTCTTACTTTTGTAGGCAATGAGTCTGTGCAGTCTAGCTTATTGAAACCTAGAAGAGCACAGGCACTCAATGAATGAGATGTGAAATGAATTTCATGTGGATCAGCCCCCTGGAGGCTTGTCACAATAGATAAGGCAAAGTGGACAGATACTGCATTAGTTCATGTATACTTCTGAGTAGCAGAGCTAATAATTGAATCATAATTTCACTTCAGGACACAGAGGCCACTCTATACTGTCCTCCTTTGATCTCTTCACCCATTGCAGAAAACTAGAAAATATCATAATAAAACTTGTTAAATACATGCAGGAAGAAAATAGTAAAATCTTATAAAATATCCAAAATATTCCATAAGCATTTATTATTAACCTCTTTAAGGAGAAAGATACCACATTTTTTTTTTATTTTTACTTCTCTAGATATGTAAGCCTATTTTCAACGACAGTAGAAAAAGAATACTTCATGTGTGACAGACTGCGCTTCAGTTTTACAAATCCATCAATTTAACTCTTGTTGAGTGAGATATTATGGAGATATCTTAGTTCATACTGCAATAAAAGAGCATAATTTGCTCAGACCGCACTGACTCAACTACTTTTTCTCCATGAGAGATTAATTGCATAATGAATAGGGTAGCACTGAGGTGCCATTTTTCACTAGCTCTCAGCAGCTGAGTACTCTAAAGGCTCTGTGAGACTGAGGAGGAGAGGGTGAACTATTTTAAGAAGCTGATCCGCCAGCCTGACTTTGAGAAGATGAAGTAATGTGGTTTCTGTTAGCGGTTGTGCTCCTTTTTACTCTTCCAAGGTCTCTTCTCCTGTCCTTCAAGTCACCAGGTAGGAAGTACCTCTGTAAGGAGCAAACACTAGCTCTGTGGCAAAATTTGGCTCAAAAGCTTTAGTTTAACAAGGGAAAATGCCAAGGAGTATCAATTGGTCTAGTAACCCCTTCTCCTCCTCTTCCTCAAAAGTTTGTTCCAAATCATGCTGATTGATTGAGTCTGATCTTGGGAAACAAGCAGATCTGTCTACGAGAGATACGGCTTCCCTAGTTCCTTCGACTGTTAATGCTGTCTTTGTGCTGATCACACACCATTTGGCTGCCTCAGGAGGCCTCCCAACTCCTCACCCCTGTAATTCTGACATTAGAAAGCCTTATCTTTTTGTTTTCTAAGACATTCACATGCAAGAATTTCTCATAGTATTCATTTTCTGCAAATTCTAGGTGAATTCTAGAATGAAATGTTTTGTTTTAAGACTGTTATTTTTCTTTTTATTTTTTTTTCTTTGCTTTTGTGTTCATTCCAGTGATTTTATTGACTTCTATATCACACAGAAAAGCCTGGCATGGAGTACATTGGCAGTGATTTTAGATTGTGCGGTATTTTATAGCTCGATATTATGGCTGAGCAAACAAAGGAGGGATTGTGCATGTGATATTATTGCTTCTAATCTAAACTCCCAATAAGCGACTACTATGGAAATCGCTATCTTTGCAGTCAGAAATAAAATTGCTTTATAAACTATCACCACTTTTGACTGGCTTCCTGCTCTGGCTGAGTAAGTAAGGGAGGGACAACATGCAAGGTTATCATCTCAATGTATTTTTTATTTAATATAAAACTTCCAACAAGCAGGTTCTGGACTAATCGCAACTTATGAATCCCAATGTGCATACAGGTAAACTTGCTTTCAAACCATTTGCATCTATATCAGTTAACAGAGTTCTTCATGATTCCTTTTTTGTAAATGCTACCTCAAAGATATAAAGTGTGTTACTTGTCTCTGAATAAAAGACAAATGAAAGACAATTAAAGTCTGATTTTAGGTTAAATATATTATATTTTTATATATATATATATATATAAAATGAAAATCCTCCTTTATCTTAAGAGAAGGTAGGAGTGAAATGCTTTTGTAATCAAATTCTGATATGAGTGTTCCAGTAAATCATAATTTGAGAGATGAGCAAATTGTTCCATATCAGCAACCTATTTTATTGATAATAAGATGATGACATAGTAGCTGTTATCTGCAATTGTTCTTTGGTATTATAATGTCCTTGCTGCCACAGGCTGAGAATTCCCATTTCAGAATCAATCTGCAAATCTGTTTTAATTCTTGTCCTGTTAATCATGATTTGTTTTCTCGAGTGTGTTAAGGACAAATTTTTTCTACTACTAACTTTGAGTTTATATCCCTCTGAGATTTCATATCATTTATTTTCACAGAATCACAGAATAGAGATATTTTCTTCTTCTTCCATGTCTTTGCTTCTTAAGTCATTCATGTTTTCCAGTACAAAAATACAATCCAGGCTCACATGCCTACTTCCCATTTGAGTTAATAAACGGGATAGACTTCATGGATGATTACTCTAGATAATTATCTATTTTGTGGGCAATTCACATACATCCCAGTTGACAAATAAATTTTCTAGAGTGTTCCAATCTATCTTGGTGTAAAAATAAACCCAAAGAACTTGTGAGTAATCACTGAAAGAGAAACTTGTGTTTGTGATTATACAAATAGGATTTTGTAACGTATGAAGTTTCCTCTGAAGTTGTTGCTTTTTATTTCTTTAATTGTTACCTTAGTTCTGCAAAGTGGACATAAATTTCAGTGCCTGAACACTCCTTCCTGCTTGAGTAGCAGTGTTGCCGAAGCTTTTTGGTGGCACCCCAGCAGAGACGGTGTATTGCTGGCAGAGCCCAAGGAAACTGCTCTGTTGATGCCACTGGTGTTTACAGTCCCCAAACCAACACCATTAGTGGTGGAGGAACCCTAAGGCTTAGGTGTAGGTTTACTCTGTTTTGTACTCTGTTTTTTCCCACCCAGTGGAGCGTCCCGCAATCTTTTGTTAGCCCTTCTTCCCTAAGACAGACTGACTAGTGCATGAGGATTTGGTCCTTTGTTTTTCAAATGTAACTTTTTTTTTTTTTTTTTCCATTTTAGGCAGCCTTTGTTTCATAGCTCACGACTGTGCATTTTTATACTTTTTTTTTTGTGATGCAAAAAACCTTGCAATTTAACAGAAACATTTGCCAAACTAGTAATTGCATCCCACCTAGGCCACCAATAACTGTCTCTGAGCACACTCGGGGCCACCTCTGTAAATAGCTGTAACGAATGTGTACACAAAGTACACAGTAGGCAGGCATGTAAATACATAAACAAAAATCTTTTGGAAAACGAAGTATTTTCTTATTTGTTCTAAGAGAAGTTTCTTTTGTTTCTCTACTTAAAAAGTTAGGAAATATAAATATTGGTGAGGAATGGAGTAAAAAGGACCAGTAGTTAAGATTGCCTGTTGTCCTAGGGCTAAGCTTTCTTGAAGACCTGGTAATGCTGAACACTTCCCATTACCTATTTTTCAAAATCCAACTTTCTTTGTACTCAGTGTTATGCAATTCTTGTGATTCATAGGTTAGAGTCAGTGTGTATTCCTGCTAATAGAAAAGGTAGGTTTACACACAGATGTTCAGTAACTTAGGTGCCTAACGGCTTGGAAAAGAGCCATTCACTTGTCAACTTCTTCATGGGAAGTAGCTGAAAGCAGTGTCAGCCACATTTTGTTGTTCTCATGTAACTAAGACCCGTCATGTTTGATTGCTGCTTTCTCAGACAAGTACAGTCCAACTTGAACCATGTTCTTTGGGTTTCTTTTCGTTTGTTTTCATTTGATTTATTTTATTTTTAGTGCAGACTAACATGTCCTTACCTCCCTCCTTTTTCCTCACCCTTGTGTCCAGTATACAAACTAAGTTTACTGAGATTGCATCTGTGGTAGCAGAAAGGTTTTAAAATAATGTTAGTGGTACCAAACATTTTATCTTGCCAGCAATGAGCTAGAAAGGGCTGAACTTTAAATTAAGCATCTGGTGGTAATATAGAGCATTCATGCTGTGCAGGATGTCCTGAGGGTTGTAAGATCAATTCAGCTTTGCTCAGACATGTCAACAGTGACTATCCTAAGATGCTGACATGGTTCAGCTTGATAGGTTGAAGAAATTTAACTGCTTTGATAAGGTTAAAGGGGGAATCCAGCCAAGAATAGGAAACAAAACAAAACATGGCTTAGAAGCTTGACTGCACACTGTAGCAACCCGTTGACAACTGACAACACAACCGGCACAAATTACCTTTCCCTCAGAAAAAAAATTAATAAGCCATGTGTTAAAAAGGAACCATTTGGTCTCCAGTCTTTCCTGCTCTATCTGATGTCCAACAACGACAGCAACAAAACCGATTACATTGCCATTCTCTGTTTCGTAAGGCCTGTCAGTGTTACCGTACTAAGAGCTTCAGAATAACAGACTACCTCCAAAATGCAAAATTGTATCCTGAATTTAAACCTTTCTATTGAATAAGATGGCAAGCACATATATGGCTTTTAAAAAACATTTTGTGAAGGAAATAGTCTTGTGATTTAAAACAAAAAAGTTGATAATGTTTTAGGATAAGATTTGAAGCCCTTTTAAGCCTATGCAACTGTCTTCACTTTGAGACTTGCCTTAAGTTGGTTTCAATTTTTTTATTGTACATATACAGTTCAAGACTGCTGTTTAAGTACTTCCCTCTATTGATTGTTTTGCGTATTTTAAATGAAGCTAGTTATTCTCTGAGTAACTTTTCAATACTGTATTTTTCTTCAGATGACCTTTTATTACCTTACAATTCTCAATCAAATAAAAACACTCCAAAATTTTGCATAAGTAATCATCTACCTCAAAATTCAATAGCCCCACACTAGACACAGGCATTTTCAGGGATCTGCTGTTGTGGGAACTAAGCTGTTCAGAATGTTTCATTAATTCCTGCCTTCACCAAATCTTGTGCCCTCTGGGCTTTTACTAAGTTTCCTGGTCTGCAAAGGATCACAGACAGAGAAACCATGAAATATTTGATGATAGCACAGGCCAGGCTGATCTTTGTGAGACCTGATCTTTATTCCTGTTCTGACAGAATACCACATATGGATAAATAATAACCAGAACTAAGCTGCAGGGACTTAAGAATTTCCTGAGTAAGTGGGAAGCAAAGTTAGAAATCTAATCTAATCAACTGTATAATTAAAGGATAATTGAGTGTTGAGGTGAAGGGATCAAGAACACAAGATAGAGAAGGATCAGGTGGGCCTCAAGATAAGCAGGAAGCCATTTCTAGGGAGTTGAAGATCATGCTGGTGTAACTTAAATTGGAACAACCAGTTGGTAACTATGGGTGACGGAAAATCTTCCAGAGAGTAAAGTGCTGAAAAACTCTGCTCTTAGGACTGGGCTCAAAAAAATTCATGGAAAAAATACTGCATTGGCAGAGAGTCAGGGAAACATGTTAGCCTACTTCAGATAGGTCTGTTTCCATGATGTGAAAATCCATATGAATCTAACAAACCCAGGTAACAGAAGATATAGATGTTTAAGTCTTAAAAAACAATTGAAAATATAAACAGAACTATGGATGTGAATTAAAATATTGGAGACCAGATAGTGTGATATATTGTGCAGTACTACGTTTCTAGAAGCAGCCAAATCATTGACATTTGAGAATTATGATAAGATGCATATTTTGAGAGGGCCATTCTCTTCCTGATAGGAGAAATTCACATAGAGTTTGTATCATGAACTGCCAGACTAAATTCAGAAGTCATAATCCATACAGCTAGCCTATCCAGGCTAATTTTGATGAAAAACTTTTTAGGTTTGTTTGCTTTTTTCCTAGAAAACAGTGCTTATTGCTTTCAGTGGGCAGTTTCATAGTGCAGGAGGGAATGCAAAGATTAATCTTTTTGATTAATTTTACTGATTCTTAATTATTCTGGTCTCTCTCTCTCTCTCTCTCTTTTTTTTTTTTTAACTGGAAACTCTGAGGCAAAACAGGTGGCATCGTCACCAAGAGATCTAAGAGAATCAGCAGTTGCAGGAGAATATGAATTAGATTTGTTTGAACAAGTCTGGGGCAATATGGCCCAGAAGAAAATGATTCTTATTTTGTTGCCTTCAGCCTAAAAATTCCAATGGTTTGTATCTTACACAAAGTGATCGTATCTCTCAAATACCATCACATTTTTAAAAATCTGATGACAGCTAAAGTATCATGCTGGCCTTCAGAAAGCAGGCTGGGCATCTAGAAACAGGTGCCTTGATAATTTGAGTGACATCTAGTCACTTTTAAAGCAAATAAAGAATAAAACATACATTAATATTTTGGGCTTTGTAGCCATTCCAGAGACCAGATTCTGTAGGAGAGCTTGGCTGAGATGCCACATCTCATTTTGTAGAATAATCTTCTGGGCAGCAAGAGAGTTACAAGATAGGACAGAATGACGTGACCTCATCTACTGATGTTCTTCAGCTAGTTTCTGCTGTTTCCTTGTAATGCAATGACTCCTCATGTTACACTTAAATGCCCTGAAGATCAGTCAATCTTCTCACTCAAGAAAACACTGCTGGGAACAACGGACCGGTTGCTTGCTAAATAAATAAAAATGGTCTCCAATTTTTTACTTAACAGATAAAAATGATTGAGGAAATTGTCATTAGGCTATGTTTCTATCATCTCTTTTGTTTTTACAGCTTAAATTCTTGCTATTTCAGCACAGTGTCAAAATACTGAATGTCATTACATTGTCTCTTTTCCTCTGTATGTAACATATTCTCATGCTGAATTCCCACAATGCTGGCTAGTAATAATAATGATGTAATTTTGACTACAGTTGAATTCTTCAAGAATGATTTATTATAAAAAAGTTTTACATTGATCAGTGTTATCTAAGACTTCTGGATTCCACTGCATTTCTGCTACTAGTTTTGTTGATAGAGTTGGTTAAATAACTTCATTGCTCTGCATGTGTACTTTCTCCTGCAAAATGCAGGTAATGATGTTTATCTCTTTTGCTGATGCAAAGTACTATATTGGAGCTAGATAATGTGGTAATAGTAAAGGCTTGACATTCTGATGACCAAGGTATTTGAGGTGAAAGTAGAGATTAAAAGACAGAAATGAATATGGAAATATATTTAAGAATATAAGATGCAAAACTGCTGTCTGGGCTTCACTATCAAAAATGACCTATTAGAGATTGTAGAGTGGATCAGTATAGAACTGATCCATGGGTGTAAAGTGGTCTCCTTAGGATGACCGGAAATTTTATCTTGGACCCTGACGATCTGCAATGGAAATTCCTGCTTCTGAAAGAGAGAATTTCCTTCTAGAAGTAATCCCAATTTCCTTGTCAGTAGGAGTATGTACAAATACCAAAATCTAGGAAGGCACCAAACAGTTATGTTTTGTTTTGCTTTATAATCTTTTGAGATAATCCTGGTTTATTTGCCCAATCCTGTGTTTAAATGGTTATTATGCTATTTAATCTTTCATGTGACAGGAATGTCACAGTGTTAAAAACATATCCTATATTTAATAATGGACTTCTCACTGTAGTAGTATTGTGTCACAGCATTGGCACTTACCACTAGCTCTAGTGGAGCTGTTGTAATTTTTGTATTTTTGAATCTTTGTTCATTTTTGTGAACAAACTTATCTTACGCTTCTCTTCACTTTCATTTATTTGGCCAAAATGAAGTGGTTTCTGTTCCTCTAGGCTTTTAAACCCATCTCTGCCTTCTCTTCTAACTCGAGATTTCTTCATTTCAAATTTCACTGTTTCTGTTGTTCCTATTGGTTTGACATACAACCAAATCAATGGTGTGTTATCACAGGTAAGTCCAAAGTGTTGAGTCTGACATTGAGCTTTGCCTAAATCCTACCTCTCCTCTCAAGTTATGTCACTGTTTTGAGTAGATCATTTTAAGAGTGTATTGAGCTTTCCAGTGCAGCAATTGTTTTTTCAGATGATGCAGTATACCTCCAAAGGCTGTGAAACTGCCATTTAAACAGTCGTCAGCTACGTGTGTAGCCACAGGCACCAAAAAGCTTTACAAAGACACTGGTTGTTGCATGTCAGATAATATATCTAGGAGGAAAACAACATGAAAAGATTGCTTAAATGATCAAAACAGAAGCAATGAATAACGACATGACACTGAGAATTTCTGAGCATTGAGCCAGTAACAAAGCGCACTTCTCAGTTCTCCCCAAACAGAGCCTGTCAGGAAAACAAAGCAAGTTAAAACCAAGTAGCACAGACAGGTCTTCTTTCTCCCGGTTTTGATCCTTTGCCTGCTACTTTGAAGAGGGGGTTGTGTAATAGCTTGAACGAACTGTTAGCATTTCAATTATTTAAAAGGTCATCAATGTGTGGGAGAGTTATGCTAAAAGCTAGAGAAGATTTTTGAAATCAAACAGACAAGGCAGAAAAAAACTATGGGCAAACTATAAAGAATAAGTGAAATGGAGGAATAAATCTTACAGAAAAGTCTGTATGGAGACCACTGCCCTTGAATCGTTCACTTGCCTGTGGCATTGGAAAACTACGTAGGATGTAATCATGTTACAGTTTCAGCACTCCTACCTCCTCATTTAATGGAAAATCACTTGTTTCTATTTTATTCATCCATCTGCTGTACTATTGATTAGATATCTAGTTACCTTTGCTGATTTTAAGAACTGTAAGGTAAAAGTGTTTTCTAAAGGGAATGATGACCAACAGTTTTGACTTGTAGGACAGCAAGTGACACTTTTAATTAGAACTCAGGAGATTGTTCTGAAGCCAAAATATTTCATACCTTTAACAAAAACAGAAGAAATGTAAAGTACCTTTTGTGACTAAGTGGTTTAGACCCAGTGCTGACAGAAGACAGTTGAATACCTGTAGAAATTAATCACCACATTGCCATGGACTTCAGGTATCCCTCTTATGTAACCAGGCTGTCTGCAAGAATAAGGTCATGTTCTGTGGTAATACTAGTGTAGTCTGATACCGTGAAAGCCTTTAAGACTACAGAGACATAGAAGTTTATTAGTTCTTGAAGGGGCTTTATAAAGAGAATGTAAGGGAGGAAATATTAGAAATTCCCTTAAAATATCAAATAGAAGCATGGTATTAAAGGCACAGTTTCAGAACAATGGCAATTTGAGTAGGTTTATCTCTGGACTCCAGGATTTCCCTTTGTTCGCAAGCCCTAGAAACTAAATCTGAAAGTTTATTTGGGATCCCCTCAAGACTCTTCCCCTTAAGGAAAAGATAAATGACACTTAGATCTGTATTTCTTCTAATCTTTGGTATCCTTGTATTTGGGACAGTTACATTACAGAGATTTAAAAGCCAATCTGAAGCTCACCTATTTAACTGACACAGTGCAGCTGCACCCTGTTTTCTGCCAAGGATATGTTCCTGAAAAGTGCAGTGGCTAGTGGATAGTGCTGGATAGTGGAGAAATATTTCCCAGAAGAATTAATGTAATAACAGGGAGAATGCATACAGGGACTTGAAAAAGCACATAATTTTAGATAAACAGGGAGAGGATATGTACCATGAAGGCTGGAAAGGCAGAAACAGGATCATCATCTGGAGGAGATGTGGTTTTGAGCAGTTGGCTTTTCAGGGCAGATCAGTTTTATGAAAGATCTCAGATGCTTCACCTGTGATGCTGAATGCACAACATAAATCTTTCAGTGTGGGCATTCCTGGTGCCTCTTACTACATCATTATATTTTCACTGTTATCATCCTCTTAAGAAGAACCGTGGTTAATTGAGGATGAATGTCAGAAAAACAGGGCAATAATGATGGTTAGCAGAGTACGGTATTAAACAATTGGTAACAAACTCTAAAATGACAGCAAGAGAGGCAACTGATAGCGGGGTGTTCCATAACACAGTCTCTTTTTTGTCCTTCTGTCCTCCTGTGTAAGCATATTTAAAGAACTGTTTGTTATTGTATATGACTTACAGAAAAACAGTGAAATCTTCCCAGGAAAGAAAGTCAGTTCTCCATCCTTTTATGTTGGAGAACTATGTATAATTAGCTTTTGTAGCCTTTCAGAAGGCTATAAAGGTAGTGTATCCACAGTGATAATTGCCATCCCTTCCTTCAGACTTTGTCTTGGAGAACTTTCTGGATCCTCCCTTTGCAAACCCAAGGGCTCATGGAAGAACATTTGCCTGTACACACAGAGGTGAAAAGCCTCCAGAAATCCTACCAGGCCTTTTAAGGACTGATTTGATTTCTCCAGCTCACTTTAGATCCTGGGGATTACCTAAGTGAAAGGTTTGCTGGAGGTAATCGCAGTAGCTTCATAACAGTTTTTGGACATTGGTTTGAAGAACAGATTGGTGTGACTGTTGCAGGGAAACAAAGTGGCATACAGAAAATAGTGAGAGAAGACTGAATGTCACAGGAAGGAAGGCATCAGGGGTGAGACACTGGAATTTAGGTAAGAGGTTTTGAAGATACAAAAGGAAGAAAAAGGTTTCATTGTTATATATTTCAGGATTGATACTATTGTTGAGCCTCCACAGCTAATATTCTAGAAATTTGTCCTGCCATTTAATTAAAATGTTTTTGTGGAGAGGCATAAAAGGCCAGAGGGGCTTTGCTCCTTTGCTCTTATTGTCTCTCATTGACTGGCCCTTTGGAAGATATAACAAGAGTACAAAGGTATTCATCTCTTTACAGCTCATGTATGTCTTAATCTTTATATCATAGACTCTAATCTTTATATCATACTTAGGTGCCGCAGCCCATCCTTGGCAAGCACGGGAAGGAACACACACACATCAATGTGATGCAAGTTCAATCCAACTTTATTCCTTTGTCTACCTAATTTATATATCTTTTCTAACAAGCTCATGTATCAACACGCCTCGCAAAGCATTTCTATTGGTTGTCTAATATTGTCCAAGCGCATCTGCTCAGTTTCTAATTGGCTGTTGTGTTGACTCCCCTTGTGAGTGATCACAGGCGCTTGCTTATCTGTTGTGTTAACTCCCTTTCTGGATGCATATCCTGTCAGTGATTACAGGCATCTGCTTATCTTTTCTTCTTTAGCCTTTTGTCTTCAAAAGAATTCCTTCTTTGAGCAGTTTGTTGCTTACTTCAGCTCTTTATAATCCTGCAAGATAGCCAGGGCCCAGACACAGGGCCCCAACACCTCCCCCTCTTTTTTCAAAAACAGAGTCAGCTATCCTCTGCATGGACTGCTGCAGACATTGCAATATACAAGGTAGACATACAAGTAACATCAGAACAATCAATCCCATAAGCATAAATTGATGAACGAGAGAAGCAAACCAAGAGCTTAAACCTAGCGATTTTAACCAACTTTCCAAGCCCCAACTCTCGTCTCTCAGTTTACTCATCCCATCTTTTAGGTCCTTTATTCTCTTATGGATAGATTCCGAATGATCAGACAAATTCATACAACACATTCCCTCAAACTCCTCACACCCATGCCCATGCGCTAATAATAAAAAATCTATAGCTGCTCTATTTTGCAATACTGCGTGATTTACGCTGGCTACGTCTTGAGATAATTGATCTAGAATGTCGGAAGTCATGTTAAGTTCATTTTTTGTCCAACAAGCTAACTGCTTTAATGTTGTCATTGCACGCGCTGCTGTAGCCCCGGGAAAAGCCATGCTTGTTAAAAGAGTTCTCAGGTTACTCCAAAATTTAGGGTCTCCCACCTCGCTACAATCTAATTGGTGCAATTCTCTTTTCTTCTGACAGCTCCTTTGACTATCTGCCCACTGTATCACTGTCGACATATTTGGGTGAAATAATGTTAGTTTCCCCAAATAGCATGGTCCCCCTTTCGGTCCTGCTGGTACTCCGTTCCATGCCCTATCTCCACAGATCAAAAAGATTCCAGGCGGCAATCGCCGCGCTGGCTTATCAGTTAGATTGCATTTGGAGTATGTTTGTCCCATTACTTTGTCTGCTTTCAATCCCGACTCGACAGACGCCCATGTTTTACTGGGCATGTCAAGCTCTGTACTTAGGGGCTCAAATTGCACCCATCCTCCGTTTCTTGTGCCATTTGTGGCATTTACGCATCCTAATAAATCTAATTCTTCTGGGGGTGACCGCAATGTGTAGTTTAGTTGTTTTATAATCTCACACTGCCACCCACCATCTCTTTGTGCATCAGTCAAACCCGGAGTTTTCAGCGTCTGGTTGACCGTGGTAAAGTTTAGACATGTTACATTTCCAATAAATCCTTGAATTCTCCCGGTTGCCACACCGGCACTCCCACTAAACAAGTTCGAAATGGATCTCCTGGTCTCTGCAGGCTCAAGCAAAATGATTTCTGACCTGTTGTATTAGCTACGGTTACCCATATGTTTTCTCTCTTATTAATATTCGTTAATGACCACACATGAATCACGCCAGTTAATCCCAACCACCAAACCCACTGTGCCTTTATGTTTCTTTAGGCAACACTTCTGGGTTTGCTTCAGCACCCTGTAATGCATTTGTTGTTTTGGCTTTCTCCTTTGTCAGCCACGGCCGCACCCGCTTGGCTGGTATCCACGTAGTTCTATCCCTGGCAAATTTTCTTGGTACCGATAAGCCGCAGTGCCAGCTATCTTTTCCTCTATCCCTTTTATTTATTTTTATATTTATTTATATATTATTATTATAAATTATAAATATATTTATAATCACAATTATAATATTATAATTATAAATATATTTTTATATATAATTATTATTATTATTATTATCATTATTTATCTATTGGTTCCCATGTTGGTCCGTCCACTCTTTATATAACTGGCATGGCCGTAGGAGTGAACAGAAACTCTCCCTCCAACTTAGCATTCTCTATAAGGCCCTTGTAACGCGTAGCAGGGTTAAAATTCGGGTCATGAGGTGGCACTACCTCATCTTTGCCTCCTTTCCCCGCAGAGCCGAACAGTTCCCTCTCCTTGCCATGCACCACCGATTGCAACCATGACAACACCCCGTCCGGATTTATCCCTTTTGTCCCGCGACCCGCCCCACAACCGACCGCCAAACCCGACTCAAATTTGTCGATCTGTCTCTCAATGTTCTCGACCCCTTCTACAATTGAGTTATGGGCAGCTTTATATGCTGCCTTTATGTCCCTTCGTCCCGATCCCTGATCGAGGTGTTTCATCTGGTCCAATAAGGCAGTCATCTTGTCAGCTTGGCCGCGGAGCTCTTGACAAATCTCTCTCAGCTGCTCTTGGTCCGCTGGCTCATCATCCGGCAGCGGGACCTTTACTGGATCAATGTCCATGTTCGCCGGGGGAGTGGTACACACGGGACGGTCCTCCCCTTCCCAGGGTGGTAAATCATCGTCTACTCCCCCCCAAGCCTCCTTCTCGGCTACGGAAACAGGACAGGCATGCAGGGGACACTTGAGGTTATAATTGTCAGGCACCCTCTCATACCGAGGTCCCGAGCCACTCACAGCTGTCCATTCTGAGTCTCCCGAGCCCTCCTGCTCCTCATCAGTACTTTGTACGGCGCTGCGAATGGCAGCAGCAACAGCCGCTTCTCCGTGCAACTGTTCTAGCATCAGTCGGACCGGTCGGTAAATCTTTGCTAACGACCGTGCCTCCTTAGATCCCACTTGCACGCTCTCCCACAGTTCTTTTCCGACTCGTTCCCATACTTCCAGCTTGTATACTTGCGGAGCTTCTGCTATAAGCCCCTTTCTTCGGCACCACAGTAACAAATCAGTTAAATCTGATTTCGTTATCTGTGTGTCCGTTTTCTGAGCCAATTTCAACAGGCTCTCTAGTGTTGCTTGTTCTATCGCTGATGCAGCGAATCCCATCCTGCTTCCCTGACTCACCGGTCAGTCGTGGCCACAATCCGCCTTTCTTCGGGCGCCCAGCTACTGTCGCTGGCTATGCAGGATCCTTGCCCGCTTACGGCTCCACTACTACCCCAGTTGGTCTCTGAGGATCACGTCGGGGTCACCAGATGCCGCAGCCCATCCTTGGCAAGCACGGGAAGGAACACACACACATCAATGTGATGCAAGTTCAATCCAACTTTATTCCTTTGTCTACCTAATTTATATATCTTTTCTAACAAGCTCATGTATCAACACGCCTCGCAAAGCATTTCTATTGGTTGTCTAATATTGTCCAAGCGCATCTGCTCAGTTTCTAATTGGCTGTTGTGTTGACTCCCCTTGTGAGTGATCACAGGCGCTTGCTTATCTGTTGTGTTAACTCCCTTTCTGGATGCATATCCTGTCAGTGATTACAGGCATCTGCTTATCTTTTCTTCTTTAGCCTTTTGTCTTCAAAAGAATTCCTTCTTTGAGCAGTTTGTTGCTTACTTCAGCTCTTTATAATCCTGCAAGATAGCCAGGGCCCAGACACAGGGCCCCAACACTTAGGGCCTCATTAATTTTTTCAAGAAGAAGTTGCCTTACAACAAGATTTAAATATAGTCATGAACTTCTTCCATTTCCATTCTACTAAGCAATCTTACATAGCTCAATGGGGTCAATGTGGTCATCTTTTCCGGACTGTAAGAGGAAGCTTCCTGCGCGTAAATTTTTTACTGTCAGAAATGAAAACTCTACGTCTAGACAGCAGATTTCTTCAGATTTTTGCAAACTGCTGTTCTCTGCAACACACCCTGTACTCTCGAGCTGCCCAGCAGTACGCAACAGGGGAGCGCACCACAGCTCTCTCTCAGCTGCTGTGTTCTTTGCCAAGGAAATCAGGGCAAAGAAAACGAAGCACACCTGGGATTCTTCCTGACACACAGACAGCATGTGGCCGGTGCACATGGCAGATCCTGTCTGACAGACATAATTGTGAATGAGGGCACCCCACACTGCAGTTATCTCCCCTGTGGCTTTGGAGGATTTATGACTTCTGTTGATGCAGCTCTGCTATTTAAAGTAGAAGAATGTGCACTCAGTGTTTGCATGCTTTGCATTCCTTCCAATTTGGTGTCCTTGCAGGTTTGGGTTGCAGGAGCTTGATCTTACTCAGCTGAACCAACTGTTCCAACAGTTAAATCATGAACCTCTTATAACCTATGTTCAGTGTGCTATGCTTGCACCAAGATGTATATATACATAACTTGTTCTAAGTGCCTTTCTTTCCTGAAAGCTAAGTCACCTCTGTCTCCTTATGCTTCACCCTTGCATTACCTAGGGACTGGGATAGTCAGCTTAGCACCTTTCACCCTGCACCTCGTAGCCCACCAGAATTAGATAATACATAAAGGATAGGGTGCGGCTCCCAACTTGTACCCACGTCCACTGAACCTAGGGCAGAAATAGGCATTGGACTAGAAACACTGGCCCGTTTATGAAGTATAAAAGCAGAACAACTCCTGGGTGTATTACCCCATCACTGTTGCCGCTGCACGGTTTTGCAATAAGCTTTTGTGCCAGAAAAAAGTCTCTTCACTATTTTTGTATTTTAGGCTTAAAAATGGACAAGAATATTTTGGTGTTTACTTGTTCCTGATTGTCTCCGTGAGCCCATAACTGGATTTTCACAGGAATAGTTGCCAAGCCCAGAATAGGTTTTTATGTTTCTTGAAATTTCTGTCAACATTTGAGTGACTACTGCAGCATATGTGGCCAGTCTTTCTCATGCAAGAAGAGATTAACTTTTGTGTAGAAGAGTTCAAAAATGGAATATGCTGCACTAAAGAGGATGCTAAAAGAGATGAAATGACATTGAATAATTGTACATGTGTTATACTTCTGCAAAAACCAATAACAAGTAGGCATACTCTTTAAGGAACATATGTCTTGTATGGACCTTCTATGTAGTGGCGGCAATTAGGAAAAACTATAACGCAAGAAAGTTGAAGACTGATCAATTAACCCATACATTCTTATCAGAAGGAATTACTTAAATCAGAGTCCCATTCTGTGCAGTAGCTGCTGGTAATAATTGTTTCATATTCAGCTTGGCAGTGATCCTGGAGGGATCAAAGTTTCAGAAGAGCCTCCAGAGCCAGAATCTAAAGTAATGCCTAAAGTTTTTGTTTCTAAGTCACACTTTGCCCCAAAGCATCTTAGTATATCATAAGCAGTGAAGAGCTGTAAGCAACACTATTTTTAACCCAATTCTACATAAAGTAAATTGAGAAATAGAGCTTTGGTTAAGAACCATATGGAAAGTTTGGCGGGGGGAGAAAATCCGGATACGCAGGATACCAGCACAATTGCCTGAGCATCCCTTTCCATAAAACTTACATTTGACTATCCATCTTAACAACCCACATTTTGATACAGTAAGAGCTATCAGTATAAAATGGGAGTGAAATAGGTCTTGGGTGGAATTCTAGTCATGAGGACTTTAGGGTTCTTTCCCTAGGATAATTGTAAACTGGCTTTACATAACTGGGAGACTGTGTTTTTTACCTTTAAGAATAAATGATATTTCAGTGGTATACTGCCATTTAATAATGCTTTGAGTTTTATAGATGAAACAGTATAAAAGAGTGATACATTTATCTAAAACTAGTTATAATCTTGTAGTTTTGGCAGTATGATATCTTTAGGAAGATTTCTTTTTTTATATTGTACCGTGGAACTTTTGATGTACAAGCCTGAAGACTCTGGAGAAAAGAAATGAAGACCACAACTATGAATGCAAGCGAGGACCAAAACTCCCATCTCTACTTCTTTGTTGTCCTATGAGTTTGTGCCTTGTTTGTCCTTACACACAGCTGCTTGCAAATCTGGTAATAAAATATAGTGCATAGAGGCCTATAATTCTTTTTTGGACTATTTTTCACCTTTCCCCTTAGTTGCAATAATTTTCTTTGACTAACAGCGCGGGTAATGATTCATACAACGCCTTACGAACAATGCACTATCCTGTCAGCCTTTTGGTATGTCTGCCAGAGAGGAAAGTCAGTGTCTCTACCTTCAGTAAGTAAAAGAGCCTCAAAGGTTTTACACAGAAATACACATCCTGCCTGCAAAGTCAGAGAAAAGAGAAATATAGAGCAGTTTGCTGCTCATCACCAACCACCTTAATTTAATTTCTCTATTTTTTCAAATGCTACAGGAGAATTTTCTCCCTGTCTTCTGATTCTCAAGACTCCAGAGTGCGTCTTACATATTTCTCTCTGAATGGTTCAGATCAATAACAGAATTTCAATTTTAAATGTGGAAAAGTAAGCTTCCAGTAACACCTACCAAATATGGTAATTTACTGTTTACCTGGCACCTCCTGTGTTGTGGAAGAGGTTGACAGCAGTCACAACAGGAACAAGCATGTCCTTTTGCATTTGGAATATGGTGTCATAATCAAGATTTTAAGAAATCTCTTTGTTTCAGCTCTCCCAATTAATTGCAAGCTTTCATGAAGGCAAAGTATAGCTGACTGTGCAAATACAGTCAAAAATGAACTATTTTCACCAAGCATTTTTATTTTGGCAAATTCTAGTGGAACAAAAAAAAAAAAAAAAAAAAAAAAGAAAAGAAAAGAAAAGAAAAGAAAAGAAAAAAAGAGAAAAAAAAATCTTTCATCAGATTTTTTCCAGCCAGTTCTATTTCCAGGTATTATGTCTCTGCTCTTTTGAAAAGCAATATAACATGAATCCTGAAATCTATTGCTCAGGATAACACTATTGATAAATATGGTAATACAGGTGTAGAAGGTGATCTGAAGATACTCTAAGTCTGAAAACCTAAATGACCCCATCTACTCTGGTGGTGCAATCAGTCCTTACAACTAAATTATGGATGCAAACTCCATCATTCCTAAATGCAGTATTTCTAATAGGCTGATGACCCTGACATTTCTGTCTGTAAGCATTACTGACATGGCCAGTCTGCAACAATCTGCAACAGCAGAGCACTTTTGATCTCTATTCAGTTCATAAACCTTTTGTTATCTGTCAGTTGTCATTAGAGTTCAACTAATTTAGTTGTGCTGCTAGTAAACTGCGAATTAATTTTCCTCCTTTTCCATCTATAGAGTATCTAATAGGGAAGTTGCTTTAATCTCTAACCTGTAACTTTATAGCTACATTTTAGGGAATCATAGAATTGCAAGGTTGGAAGGGAGGGAAGGGATCTGGAGATCATCTAGTCCAACCATCAGCGTAGCCCATACAGGGATTGAACCTGCACCTTGGCATTAGCAGCACCACGAGGTGCGACCAACCACCACCAGCTGAGCTAAACCTGCCTGAGAGTGGTGCTATGTTAGGCTAACTATGGTTCAGCTTTTAGAAAGCTTCAGACTGACTCAAATTTTTTTTGCAAGACAAGGTACCTCACAAGCCACTTTTAATGAAATCTTCAAGCATGAAAATTTGCTGCAAAAGTGTTTAGCCTGTAGCCAGAAGAAGCTTACACTTTTACAGTCCTAATTTAATTTTGCCCTAACATGCTTATCCTTGTCTGGCTTATTCAGTAAATTCCTAGCTGCTTCAAATATGCAATTTTTTCTTCAATGATGGACACAGGTTACAAAACAACATATTTTCTCTGACTAACAGAGCCAACAAAAATGTTTCTAAAAAGAGTATGAACAGCACTGGTACTGAGATAGATGTTTATCTCTGGTAGAAACAGCTTGAGCGAAATAAGAATCTGACTGAATTTTCACTCAGGTACTTTCACTTACATAACTAAATCCTGGGCCTGGCTTCAGGCATATAGGAAGTCTTGCTGAAATCTGACTCATTCGAGATCTATGTTTCCCATCCAGTTTTGCAGAATATCACAAATTTCTCTTGTGCTGCTTTTTTCATTTCCCTTTAATCTAAAAACTCTGAATCCATCTGCCTTTCCTTATCTCTCTCTGTCTCACTCATAACTCTCTCATTTAGGTTTTCATATAAAGTCTCCCAATAGGCCTCAGATGTGTATGTCATTCTGTTATTTTGGATAGTTTAGGCTTTGAGAAAGATCTGAGTCTGCTGTCATCTTCTTGACTCTGACCTCAGAGTAACTATTATGTAGAGAGCTATCCTGAAGAAGCGTTTAACTGAGCTTTGTGCATTTTTGGTGTTTTGTAAATAGTTATCTAAGCAAACAGACAAATACTCGAGCCTATAGAAAAAGTTGCTGGTGAGGTTTCAAAAGCCATGCTTTAAAAAAATTCCAGATTCAATAATCCAGAAAAGCTGTATATACATGTTACCTCACTGTCCTCAGTTACCTGAGGACATATTGTCTCCATCATAAAAGCCTTATTTGGTGCAAGGGTGGACTATGCTCAGGGAAATAGTCAAGAGCATCTACTGACCATGACTGTTATCTGTAAGATGTCAGTTGATGTATGGCAGAAGGTAGCGTCCAGTGAAAAAGGCCAGGGGCTGCAGGAGGAGAAAGTAGTTTTGTGTTCCTGAAGCTTTCAGTGCTCCCTTGGAGAATGGAGCTCTACCATGGGACCTTCTCACAGCTGTCTGAAATCCAAGTTCAGAGCTTATATGCTGTTTGCACTCAGTGGAGAGAGGTGGTATCTGAGAGCCTGATGTCTGGATGACTGTATGAATAATTATCCATATGTGTTTCTTACTTCCTTGGTGCAGAAATTTAGCCTCTGAAACTATTCATGTCCCCAACTGAAAACTTTTGAGAGTTATTATCTGAGTGCACAATGTGCTACATAGTGCTAAATCCTGGGAATAATCAAGCTTGTGCATTTGAAACATAACTTGAAATCAGCAGAGACAATTCCACATCAGAACAACGAAGGGAAGAAAACCTTCTTACCTCTCTTGAAGGCTATAGAGATTTAATAATTGCTACTTGCCTGTGAGAAAAGTGAGTTCCATAGAAAAGTGCGTGCTGAAATACCCACATCTCTAATCGGAAGAACTGAGTAGCATGAGACACAAGGCCACACACTGCACAACGGAAAAAAGGGAACGTGATTTTTGTGCTCTATGGCAGGAGTGGGCAAAGGTGATGGCACCCACAAGCTAGGCAACCTGTAGACAGGAGGCATTCTATTGCTCTCATAGTCATCTGAGGAGGGACCTTCTCAGAAAGTCCAGGGGCCAGGAGTGGGAGAGGCCAGGAGTGGCAGCACAGAATCTGTTTCTTGGGAGGGTGGAAGTGAGGGTACTGGTGACAGCTCTCATGAGCTGAATAAAGACTGGATAGACAGCACTTGCAAAGTTTGTAGTCTCATCAGAAGGGGTTGTGAGAGCCCTTGTCCAGACCATCTGATCCCTGTGCTGGAACCCCATTTGGTATTTAACTAGTGTTGGGGATTGCAGCAAACGGAAGCTGCAAGCCAGGATTTTGTATGTAGCAAGGCAGTTGTCAGTGCAGGGGACAAGCAGGTCCTGGTGTTTGTGAAACAGTTTTGGGCCCTGCATCTAGTTCTGTGAGCAATACTGACGTTTTTCAAGTCGAAGTTACTGCTGGGCAAGCCTAGCTCTAAACACCCAGTCAAACAGTGCTAAAGAGAGAAGGGAAGACCTGCCCAGGCCAGAGCATACATAGGTCATTAAGTACAGTGCTCAAAAGCAGCACTTTGTGCAAATGGGATCTGGAAACTTTGCTGAAGGCAGCATGGGATTCAGCATCTGTGGTGGTGACACTGGCCCCAAATACAGGTTGGAACAATGACCCTGACTCAGAGCTCCTGAGGAAAGATGCAGGTCTGTAGGTGTGGGGCTGCAGGCAGTGCCTGATGCCTCCCCCTGGGACTGGAGCAGGCAGAGATGGTGTCTTTGCTTGCTGGAGATATGTCCTTTGGGTGAACTTGTCACCATGATTAAGGAACTACAGGAAAGGGTGAGCAGACTCTGCATCATCAGGGAAGATGAAAAGGAGATTGACAGGGTCTTCACAGAGACACTGCAAGAGAAAGCCTGAATCCCCAACTGCACAGAAGAAGGGGCAGCCAGAGGCTCAACAGCAATTGGAAACCTTGCAAGATGACAAAGGCTGGAGACTCGCAACTCCTGGCAGCAGGAGGATAGCTCCTTTTCTCACTGCAGATCTACAGCTGCAGAATAGATTCAAAGCCCTCATAGTGGATAACGGGGATAAAGTCATGTCCAGCAAAACATTAGATCTGGCCAACCATGATCAGTGCAGCAGCACCTGGAGAAAGCTGTAAGTAACAGCAGAGGGAGACTCTCCTCTGTAAGGAATGGAAGCTCCCACCTGCTGACCTGACCTGCTGTCTAGGAAGTTTTATTGCTTGTTGTAGACTAAAATCTGGGATGTTGTGGAGACTACTAAGACATGTCCAGCCTTTGGACTATTACACCCTGCCATACCCATGGTGACCAATGATCTCAAGTGTATCAAGAGTGATTACGTTGCTCTGGTGGTGAGAGTTAAGGATGTGGGGGAGCAGATGGTGTTATTCTTTATCTTGCCAGTACAGGGACAAAGCTTGGGAGGAGCAGACAGACCCCATGGGTCAACACCTGATTTCATAACTGGTGCCAGTGACAGGGATTTGGCTTTTATGACCAAAGGATCTATTCTGAGGACTGAGAAGTGCTAGGATCCACTTGACAAAGTGAGGCAAGGGTATCTTTGCTAACAGCTGGTCAGCCTATTGAGGAGAGCTGTAAAGCAGGAACAATGATGGAAGATAATCAGAAACCACAGTGAAATCAAGGAGCAGAGGTTGAGAGCAGAAGATGTAGGGTGACAGGAACAAAGAGACCTCAGAAATGATAAAATAAGGCAAGTCAACATCCTAGAGCTTTGTATGCCATCACAGAGCCAGAATATTATTAAAATAACAGACATGGTGGGAAAACTTGCATGGCTGGCATGCTTCAGAGGACCATTACAACACTGAAGGAAAGACAGGCAGTGAAAATGAGAAAGGGGGGATGCCCTCCATATTCACGAGCAGATTGAAGGTATGGGGCTCTAATATGAATTAGATAACATATGGTTGTGATGTTGTGGGTCAAGGATGCCAGTGGCCTCCAGAGGAAAGGCCAGTGACATGGGTGACATCATGATGGGAGTGTGTTACACCTTATCAGGGTGAGGAAGTGGATGAAGTTTTTAAACAATTCAAGGAAGTCTCTGGATCACAGGCTGTTTCTTGTGGAGGACCTTAAAGTGCATGATGTCTGTTGGAAGGGCAACAGGGCAGGGTGCCAACAGTCAAGAAAATCACTGGATGATGTCAAGGACAACTTTTTGGTACCAGTACTGGATGAGCCAACAAGAGTGACACACAGTTGGATCTGTTATTCACTAGCAAGGAGGAACTGGTTGGGGATGTGTATTCAGTGACAGCTTTAGCTGTGGGGACCACAAGGTAGTGGAGTTCAAGTTCCTAAAGGGGTGAAGAAGGAGAAGAGCAGAGTGCAGACCCTGGACCTGAGGTAAGCAGACCTTCCTTACTTGATAAACTGGTAGGTGGCATCTTATGCGAGGCAGCTCTGAAAGGCAAAGGAGCTCAGGAAACTTGCCAGCCTTTAAGGCTTGCATGAATCATCCATTCCAGTATTCAGGAAAACAAGTGGATGTATCAGGATACTTGCTAAGAAGGGAATTAGCCTTTTACTCCAGTGCAAGGAGTAAAAGGCAGGAGTTGGAAGCAGAGAGAGGCTACAAAGGAGGAATTTAGAAATGTTGTTAGCCATACAGGGATGGTGTTAGGAAAGCCAAAGCTCAGCTGGAGTTGAGCTTTTTTAATTGGAGTTACAAGAGAGATCAAGGGCAACAAGATCTTCTACTGCAACATTAGTAGTAAAAAGTTGAACAAGGAAAATGAGGTCCATTGCTGAATGGGGCAGGTGATACAGTGACAGTAGACACAGATAAGGCTGAAGTACTGATGCCTTCTTTACCTCAGTCTTCACAACCAAGGTCTTCTAGGCCGTAGTGTGAGTTCAAGGAGGAGACCTGCTGGGAGTGCGTAAGCATTACGTCAGGGATTACTTGAGAAAACTTAACCCATATGAGTCTGTGGGACTTGATGGATTGTACCCATGGGTGCTAGAGGGTTGGCTAATGTCTGTGGAAGGCCACTCTCTGTCAGTTAGGAAAGGTCATTAAGAGCAAAGGGATGTTGTCAACAACTGGAGAAAGGCAGATGTTGAACATATGTTCAACAGAGGCCAAAAGGATGATCCAGAGAACTAAGGCAGGGCAGCCTAGCCTCACTTTGACCCTCTCAAAATTATGGAGCAGGTCCTCTTGGAATGCACTTCTGAGCATTTGAAAGAGAAGAAGGTGACTGGGAGCAGCTGACTCTGATTTACTAAAGGTAAAATATGCTTGACCAATTTGATTGCCTTCTATAATAAAATAACTAAGTTTGTGGATGAGGGAAGATCAGTGATCCTGACATTTAGAAAGGCTTTTGGTATCTCCCACAATATTCATGTATCCATGGTGGAAAGTTACAGTCTGAGTGGATGCACAACTAGATGGGCAAAAGAATGGTTCAATGATGGCTCACAGAAGGTAGTGGTTAATGGGTTGTACTCTACCTGGATACTTTAACTATTAGACTACTATAAGGATCTATCCTGGGATGTTATTGATCTTTATTGATCATCTTTATTGATGACCTGGAGGAGGTGATGGAGTGTGCTCTCATCAAGTTTGCAGGTGACACTAAACTGGAGGGGACTGACTGATACATTTGGGGGCAGAGCTGCCAACCATAGGGACCTAAACTGGCTGGAAGAATGGGCTAATAAAAACCTTATGGAATTAAACAAGGAAAAATGCAATGAGCTGTACTTGCAAAGGAAGAACCCTGTGCAATAACACAGGCTGCAAACTGACCAACTCACAAACATCTCAGTGAAAAAGGACCTGGGGGTTTTGAAAGACAGCAAGTTGACCATGAACCAGCAGTGTGGCTTGGCAGCAAACAAGGCCGAAAGTATCTTGAGTCGTGTTAACTGAAGCATAGGCAGTAGAACTAGAGAAATGATCATCCCCCTCTACTCAACAGTCATTAGACCACATCTAGAATATTGTGTCTAATTTTGGGCCCCCCAATACAGAAAAGAGATTGATAAAGAAGAAAGACTTCAGTGAAGGGTCACCAGGATGGTCAGGGGCTGGAGAACTTGCCCTGTGAGGAGAGGCTGAGGGAATGGGGATGAGATGGCTTTGAGGGGACTTAACATTTCCTGATAGTACTTACGGAGAGGTTACCAAGAAGCCACTGCCAGGCTATTCACAGATAGCGGGAGGACGAGAGCCAATGGGTGTAAGTTGAAATGAGAGATGTTCAGACTGGATTTAAGGAAAACATATTTCACAAAGAGGACAGTCAGGCGAAGGTATAAGTTGTCGAGAGAGATTGTGCAGTCTCCATCCTTGGATGTTTTCAAGACTCAGCTGGCTAAAGCCCTGAGCAACCTGGTCTGATCTTATAACTGATCCTGCTTTGAGTTGGACAGGAGACTTCCTGACCTCTGATCTCTTCCAGCCAGAATTATCTGATGATCCTATGACATGCCATGAGGGATGCTGGAGAACGAAGTGTCATTGAATAGTATGTATGTGAGCATGTGAGTGAATAAATAAGAACTCACTGAATAATGCAGGTAAACCAAAATAATGAGTAGCTTCCCATTCCCTCAGCATCATCAATATTCTACTCTGAAGAAGACTTGGGACCTATGTTAAGATACAGCATGAGGTTAGCTAATTACCAGGTCATAACAAATATTATCAAAAGAAGAAAATTTTGGTTTCATAGGTGGTCTCAATTTCATTATTTCCTGACTTTGAGGAGCTTGACTTTTAGCTTTAATGTCCTTTTAACATAGTTTTTGTGTAATACTATATAAACAAAAACACAAGATGTTTTACACTGAAAATGCATTTGGATGTTCATTCTATCATTGTGCAAAAGGTTCCTCTCCTTGACAGATTGTCTTACCAATATGGCTTGCTTTCTTAGCACTTAATCATGCATGAAGCATAAACAGGGTGAAGGGTGTTTCATTTCAAAGTCTATGCATGGTAATCTTGCTGGCTGCTGCACTGGCCAAGTACATTAGGATGTTATTCAGTCTGTTGGTTCAAGCAGCAGGCTTGTAAGTCTCAGGAGATAAATGCCCATATTTTTGTATCCTCATGTCAATCTTTGCCAACTGGACCTATGTCAGACTGCTTTTGGACTCTATCCTCTATAGATCAATGCATCTGTATGCATACTCACATCAATCACCTTTTCTACTATGAGCCAAGTCCTGAAATCTCTGTCTACACAAAACTCTCACTGACATCATCAGGGGCTCTCTGGACTGCAGGATTTGATACAACAGGGCATGTTTCAATAAAACATGGAACAAGGTTCTATATGTAAACGTGGAAGACCTCTCAATGCATGAATAATCTTTACCTGAAGAAATTTACCTTGATGATAAATCTGTTTTCTACATTTTTGCAGAGTCTCTGCTGCTGTTAACTTCTGGTCATTTTGCCCATCTTTCCCCTCATGGCCCTACCTAATCCATGCACAGAACCGGCATAACACATTCTCCTGGCCAAGAAAGCAGACATACATCACAGTTGTGAATGTTATATTTCACATAACTGCTTCCTCATACAACAAATAAGGGTTATTTATATGTGTATATGTATATGCATAATTTGGAGGAAGACATTTTTGATTTACAGAAGGGGAAATAAAAATGTTAGGATGAAAATGTAGCCTATTTTATAGTGTGTAAGTGTAAGATCCTCTTGTCCTGCAAGATAGATGTATGTCTGCAAAACTGAAACTGCTTTACTGGTACTGTTTCTACATCTGCTCTCACAAGAGCAGCAGTGACAGGAACAAGGTCTGCAGAACTGATTACTATAAATTATCTTCCTCTTTAGTGGCAATGTCCTACTTACCAAAAAATATATGCACAGAAAATGTTAATAGCATCACATCCATTCAGCTATCCTCTTACTTAAAGATTCCAAAAAGATGCATCTGACATATCAAGATCTTTTAATTTTTAAAAAATATTTTAACGATGAATGCATTAGACTTTCGCCTGCCTGCTGTCATCGGTATTGCACAAAAATATATAGGGGATCAGCCTGTACTTGGGGACATAATGTAGGAGACTGGTGTGACTGGTGTCAGATGTCACAGAACCTTTACCTCTGGAATTCATGATTGTTTGGTAAAATGAAACATAAAAATAATATAAATAGACTTTTTTATTATTTGCATGTTTGTTTTTGATTGCTAAGTTTTCTGAAATAGTAGTTTCTGGTAGGAATACCAGAATTGCACCAGGGCCTTCTTACCCAGTATCCAGCTTCTGACAAGGCCAGAGACAACTGGAATTTAAGATCCAAGTTGTACTTTCTAACCTAGTTTCTAACGATAGAAGATTTCCACCATCAGTAGAAAAGAATGGTGCACTAGCTGTTCAGAAGCATTAATAACCATCCCCTCTCGCTTTGGGCTATATTTTTAAATATGACACATGTACTTTTGGCAGCTAGGAGCAGTGGTTGAGTTTGCAGTAAGTGTTGCAGAGAGAGTTAAGTGTACATAACTGGTTTAAGACATATACATGTGTAGCAAGCACCATCACAACTGTTAGTAGCAAGTGAACGAGCCATTTCCAGTCCTAGAAATGTGAATTTTTGTAACTAGAACAGAAGGACTGCATTTCGTAGCTAGAGAATTTAATACTCATAATCTATGGAACAGGAAAAGAAAGGGTTTACAAAGTCCAATATAAAGCCCATGACATATGGACATGTAAGTAGTTCTGCTTAGAATATGAGGATTAAATGGTGATTTAGCAACATTATTTTTAAGGTGCAGGCAATTTAATATAAAAACATTGTAGCCAAATACCAAATTATATTTCAGGAATTAAACATTTGACCTGATCTGTGCTGAACACAAGTCACATTATTTGGTTTTCTCAGCAACATATTTTAGTGCTTATCTCTATTGAGTACAATGTCTCATTTAGTGCTTAAGGAGCCTACATGCATACAAAACTACAAAACTACAGCTGTGTTCATAAACTGCTTGGAATGCAAAGGTACCCATTTTTCATGTTCAAATGCCAAATGGAACCCCAAAAGATGCATTTGATATGTGAAAGTTACACAGATTCAAATTTTACAGATGCACCTCGGGGCTCATGTTTTCAATTGTTTGACACCTCTTTTATAACAGATACAAAATAGATCAAAGATATCAAATATCATACGGGCATTGAAACACTACCTTGTAGTTTTCGGTGCTGAAAGTGCTCTCCTGAGGTACATAATGCATATCCTGTAAAATAGTTGCTTGCTTCTCTCTGAGTTCAATTGACATGGACACTTTACTTGAAAGGTAGGGCTTAAATACAAGGCTATATGTTCTGATAATTCTTTCAATGATTTTTAGATATTCTTAGATTATTAGGTTTTCTCCAGAGCTATAATGCACATAACACAGTTTTCTGTAATGAGTGAGGAAGGGCAGTTACCGCATTTAGCATATTTTTTTAATTTTAGACTTAGAAGTGCCTTCAAAGCTTTATTCTAAGATTATTTATACCGTTGTTAGTGTTTCTATATATCCATACTTTCTTGGGGATTTATATTGAAAGAATAAAGGAAAAAATAATTCTGATTTTCACTGGTCTTCATAGTTTTCTTCAGGAACAGGAAAGCTCAGCAAAATCCTAGGCAGTGCAATACTCTGAGCATCACCCTAGAGTGCTTACTGCAGGTCAGATTGCAACTAGATCCTGCCCCATTAGCTGGTCCCCTCCCTCCAAGTTTTCAGTCACTCAAAACTTTAAGCCTTTATAAAGAAACAAGATTATTTTGGAGCTAAGCAATAGGATGAAAGAGCCCATGAATAATGCTTCATTGGTTTATTTTGCTTTATAAATCTTCACAGTTCTTCAATTTTCAGCAAACAGAGCTGAATGAAGGCCAGGAAGATACACGTTGACACATAATACATCTATCTTCTCATCCTATATTGAATGGCAAGAATAGGGGTAGAGTGAAAAGGTCCAGTCTGAACAGCAGGAAAAAAAAAAAAAAAAAAAGCCTTTCACATAAAGCTGTAAGTTATCCCTTATTTTATATTCTCCATCAGACGGAGTCACAGAAACGTTTTTAGCCTAGTAATAAGACAAATTATATTGGTAAATTCCTTCTGGGTAAATGGACTAAGGCAGTCTCAGTGTTCTTCTTCTGTACCCTACAGTGCTCTGCTAGGATATGTTGTGCAGAGTTGCATCCAAGGAATTTTATTCCTTAGAGCAATTGCTTCACATTCTCTGCACACAGGTGAATGGCAGTATTTCAGTGTATTAGTCACATTTTCTTGCTCTTCTTTATTCTGCATTTTAAATAGAAATGTTGACTGTAAGCTCAATCTAGATTTTAGTTATTTCACTCCAGAGCCTTGGTGCAGACATGAAATTCTACATACCCCATGAGGCACTACTCAAAAACACTACCCAAGAAGAAACTAATCTTCAGTGTTGAGTTTACTCTTAGTCTAGTACTAGTGGGAGGGGAAATGATTTTTTCCGACTGACAGAAGCCCAGAAGTACAAAATTCACTTTTACGTGTATTTTACGTCATGACTTGAACTTGCTGATTGTGGTTCCCTTATTACTTTGTGGGTTTTGTTTGTTTGTTTGCTTTTAAAGGTCTTTTAAAAACTTAATAAAAGAGCTACTGGGTTTATTGGAGAATTTGCTGGGCCAAATCCTCTACTGTGCAAGAGATCAAAGCAGATGAACGCAATGGTTCTTTTTGGTTCCAAAATCAAGAACTTCTAAAGAAAAACATATATTTTCTCTGTCCTTGTACTAACCCTGGTCACTTCAAAATAATAATGCTCACTGACAGAATTAATACAAGTGCAATTTCTGCTCTACAGATGTTTAAGTCTATACAGATGCTTGGTAGCAAACTGAGGACACATCTAGTGCATATCTGCAGCTAGCCAAGGCCCAAGTCATTAAATCTGCAACACGTGGTAAGAGATCATATAGGTTTTCCAGCTGGTGTCCAGCATTGTATAGAGGTATTGTCATGGAGCTGCACACAAGTTATTCAGTCCTAATGAGAGTAATTAGCTGAGGGAGAGTAACCCAAAGACACAGCTAATCTTGCTTCCAGTTGCCAGCTGTGTGCATGTAGCTTGTTGTATGCCTAAACATTACCGTTTCCTGAAGTTTCAATTTGGAGGTTAGTCTTTTGTGTTAAACAGAAGGGCAGATTTTAAAAAGAAAGCAACCAATATGAAAAAACCCTCATATCTTAGAAAGTTTAGTTTTACCTGTGTTAAGGCTATATACGATGAGTTGTGAAAATGTGGCAAGCAGGACAATGTCTCAACTGATATTATTTACAGGAACTAAAATCCTGCGTAAATCTCAACTTATACAGGTGTGCTGTCAAAGACAGCCAAAACATTATACAGATGGCTCTTACAGCTAAAAAGATGGAACCAGTGTGTGCTGAAGTGCTAAACTAGCTTTTGACAGCATTATTCTCTTGCAGGACAGGCAGAGCTTGTTCTTCAGTTCACTGCATTCCCTAGTTCAGTTAAGTGACTACTTAAATCAAACATGGAAAACCAACTTAGAGCTGAAAAAGCAGAGAGGCCGACATTCCTTTTCAGACTGAAGAAAAAAACGGGAGGGGAAGAGGAGGAGATCTGCTACTACTTCTGAAATCTTATGAAGATTGTGACCAGAAAGAACTACTGCTGTGCAATTCACTAGTAGGTACTATTTTCTTATTTAGTAAGTCAGCTAGTTTTGAATGTAAAGCTATTTTTTCCCCATTGAAAGTGTTCTTAGTACATTTCAGGTGGTTTTCTTTCATTTTGTGCATTTTAATTGAATTCCTGTTACTCTCCTTATGCAGCCTAGTCCAAATCATAAACAAGAAAGGAACTGGCAAATAAGAAGTGAGGTAGTTTCACAGTTTGTAGTGTGATAGAAATGTTGGAGAGAGAGAAAGAAAGGATAAGAATAAATACTAAGCTGTTTCATTGTTTATATCAGGAGGATTCAGCTTGTGATCTGCAGGGTTTGTGCAGTCTGCTAAGAGAGCTCTGAGATAGTTGTAGCCTTGTCCAAGCCGCCCTCTTTGCTAGGGTGTCCTGCCACTGCTTGGGTGCACATCCAGGTGTGTGGCAGGACAGGGACCAAAGGACCTCCAGGGAAGGTGGCAGCAAGGATGTATGCCCCAGCTGCACAATGCACAAGGCTCGTGATCCTTTGGGACCCATGTCTAAGAAGGCCTGAGAAAAGAGGAAATCCACAGAGGTTGTGGGAAACACCTACATAGTGGTCACGTTCTTTACAGGTGTTCCTCAGATTCCAAGAAAAAGCAAACATGGGCAAGAAATGCACATTTGCAAAGCTAATGCGGCATCAGTGCCACTTTGTGCATGCAGTAAGTCTAAAAGTTCTGGAAGTATCAGATCTAATGCACAAATGCAGAGCTGCCCTACTGCTCATGCACAAAGTGTGGTCTGATCCTAGAAGAAGGTCTAATGTCCACTGTACACTACTTGCTTAAACAATTGCGAGTACATTATGATGTACAGTAGCAAAAGAAACAAATGGGCATCTTTAATAGGTTCCAACCAGTGTTAATCAACACTTATTTTGGAAAAAAGGTTCATGCAAAACAAAATAAAAATCAACTATTTAAATAGAAGTTTTCAGCTTGCTGATTTAAGATGCTGATGCTTAAATCTCTCTGCTTTAATCAATGCACACTACCAAGCTACCATGTTAGTATTCAGAAATTATCCATACCTTCATGATTAGGTCAGGAAACCAGCCCCCTTCTAAGCAGAGAGGAAATTAATGCATTAAAGAAATTAATGTAAAATTTTTGATATTCTTTAGGGAATCTCTTTTTTTGTAAAGAGATTCATTAGGAGATCATGTTACTTTAGTGTATATGAATGAAAATTCTTTGCAGTAGAAGTGCCAGCCATGAAGTAGAATGGTACATGTTGATTAAAAGGAATCAAAAGGAGAAAAGGGATTATTGCTTTTTCAGAGGTGCAAATTTCAAATTTTAAGTCAGACTGTAGTGAAAAGGTGCTTGTCTGCACAGTTTATTTATAAGTATTGTCTATCAAAGTTCTTTGAGGAAAATAGGCAGTTTGCTAGACTGGCAGTACTTAGGACTTCCCAGTTTTTATTCAGTTCAAGCTACTGCTTCTCCGTATTTCATATGTTTTCTAGATTTCGAGAACTTAACAACGGTATGACTATACTGACCCCACTTCTTATGCTACAAGCTATTTTCCATGGGAAAATACAGTCTTTTGCATTTTAATAGATTCCGAATGGGCTACTCCAGCTTGCTCTGCTGGGAACACGAGCTAAAAAAAGAGATCATTGTATAAGAACAACAAAAAATACTAACTGTATGTAGTTTCTCATTACAATTCCATACAAGCTCCCCTTTCAATGTATGATGGGAACCATATTTATAAGTTAGGTAGGTTGGCTTTAGAACCATGACTTTGTATCCTTAAATTTCCATAGGCGTACAATTTGCACTACTTAAATAGGCTTTCATGGTGAGGGAAGGGGAAATTTATCTGTTCCTTTGGTAAGAAAAGCAGCCAGTTGATGATGAGGTGGAACAGTGATTTGCAACTGCAGAAATGTTTATACAGCTTACTATCAAGCTGGTGCCAAATGAAAGAAATTGCTAGAAAATAACATTAACGATTCTTTGAATATTGATGAATTGGAGCTGGATTTTACTATACTGTTGATCATCTCCAAGAAATTTTATACATTTTCATTGTATTGTGGAGATGGTAGTACAGTTGTTTCATCTGTTTCAATCATTAAAACTATCTTCACGTTTTATACAGAAAAGGTAGCTCCTGATAATTTTTATTTCTGAAAGTTCAGGAGACTCTCTTTCTCCCATCAAAAGATGTGAAACTGCTTTGTTGGTTCCTTAGATGGAGAATTGTTGTGAGAAGATTAAAAAGAGAGTATATGTATATATAAATATACATATAATACTCTTTTTTATATAGTATATATAAATCAGAATATATGTAATTCTGCTTTTGGCTTCCTGGAATTTTTGTGCCTGTAGTGCTCGTTTTCTTAATCTAAAACCAACATCTTGGAGCTAGAAAGAGCAAGCATTCCTCTTTGTGATTAGGAAACGTAACTTGTCCCATGGTTGTCTAAGGCATGTTGCAGTCCTTCCATACCTGCTCGTATCTCAGCTGGATTCTCATGCATTTAACTGAGATGCAGCTAAAGCAGAAAGGATTTGCCTCATGGCTTTTCTTTTGGATCACAAAGTCTTTTAGGGTTTCTGCAGGACCAAGCGGTAGCTGGTTTTATAACACATACTGGCTCTCCCACATCACAATATTTGGAGCTGGATCTGAACTCCAGATAGCAGGAGAAGGTAGCAGTAATATTGATAGCTATGGCAGTGCCTACTCCATGTTTGTATGTGCTACAAAGTAGGATCTCCTGCAACAGTTGGAGGGTTTCCACTAGCTGTCAACTTTATCAGGAATATTATTATTATTATTATCAGGAATAATGTCAAGATATGGGCAAAATAAAGGGACTTGATTTATCTGAAAGACCACTGTATATTTATGCATTGCCTTCTTTCCACTTCTGATTTCAGATAGACATGAATGTTGGTAGTTCCATTTTTGCTCTGCTACTATTTTGTTTATCTTGATCATCAGTCCCTAATATTACAAAAATTACACTATTCCTCTATCATTATTCTGACCCAATTTTGTTTACAGCATCCTGATTTCTTTTTTATGGCCAATTTAACACTTCTTTAATTGACATTTCTTAATAGCTAATTTCAGCTGTGCATTAGGAAAGGTATCTAGTAAGTTCTAGATTGCATCAGTGGATGACCTAGCATTCAAGCACATCAAGTTATTTTTAAAAATTAAAAAACAAGTACAAAAAGAATCAATATTTATTACTTCAGAAATTAAGAATAATATCTGAACTAAATCAGGAGGTTTGCAATCAGATGAATAGTAAGCAGTCATTTATTGTTTACAGGGGGTTGGATTAGATGGTCTCCCAAAATCCCTTCCAAACTCAACTATTCTGTGATTCTGTAAGTAGAGGAGCTTCCATATGGAAAAGTTTGCCCAACTTTAGCAGGCTAAATAAAAGAATCGCAAATGAAATCACTGTGTGAGTTGTTTAGAGAAATGAATTTGTCTTTTCTTGGTATAACATCACCAGAATTAAATTCCAAGGAGTGAATGAAAGCCACTGAAGGGGAGGGTTTGTAGGTCCATGTCCCACTGGAGACCTTTAGAGAGTGAGGAAGCTGATTGTGTTACCCTATGTATGCTTGTTGATTCAAGAACAATTTTTTTGGTAATACAAAGTGCGAGTTGCAGGCACACTTCACTGTGGATTTACATGCTCAACAAGGCTCAGGGTAGGCAGGAGTGAGAGCAGGGTGCCAGCAGGCACGGTGGCTGTGGCATGCTGCTCAGCAGCCCAGGCCCATCTTAGGATCTGCAGCTCTTCCTGGAGGGTCGAGGCCCACAGTCTCACAAGGCCAACAGTCAGACTTGACATCGGCAGTGAAGGCTGCCCATGGTTATCCAGCGTGGTCCTGCTTGAGGCTGGTGGTGAGATGGGAGCAGACCTCTCGCCTGCCTCCATGGCCAGATGCCAGTACACACAGGATGGAAGGACAGTGGCAGGACAGCGTCCTCATTGGTCTCATCGCCAGCCCTGTTGAAGGCTTTTATTGAATAGAGGATGAAGTTTGAGGTGACTATATAACTCTCCCCAGAGCTAAAGGCAGTGCACTGATGGTAGTCTTGGAAGTCTTTCATGGAACAGTGTGTCTGACATATGAATTGTTATTCAAAGTTGAAATTCTCTTTCCAGCTGTGTCTGCTTTGTCTGGCAAGAATGTGAAGTTTTTATAGATATCTATAGTATGACCTTTTCACAAAACAGATATTATATAAGTAGAATGTGTCATAAACAGTCATTACTCCCAGAACTTACCAAAAAATTCCCAATATTGACAAGGATATGAACATCTTCAAAAATTAAACTTAGATGATGACAGCAATAAATAACAGCCCTTCTAAAAGCCATATGACGGAATAATTCTCTCAAATGTGTTATGCAGTCATCTGGACATGCTGCTAAGTATAAAATATAGCACAATTACAGATCTTTATCTCTCAAATCAAGATCATTCCCTTTACGATTTTCCCCTGGCAAAATCACAATGTAATTATTGTGTTTATATTAACATTTCTTGTGGAATATTGTCTTCTCACACTGAAATTATTTGAAGTCACATAGTGAGATTTAATCTTCTTTATAAAATAATTCAAGAAGGACAAAAAATACTTTCAAATAAGTTTTTAAGTTTATTTTTATTTGCTTCTGAGGCATAAATATTTAGCAAAAACATGGTTTGAAAATTAAATTTAACTGGAAAAGTTAAATACTTTAAATGAAAAAGGAAATATCTTTTTTGAATTCAGCATATTCATGAAAACTTAAGCTAAAGGAAACACAGTTAATGAATTTTCTTGAAAGACAACATTAGCAGTCCCTTTCATTCGTGAATAGAAGTTCTTTCTATAAAGAAAAATAAATCAATGAGGAAGATAGCAACAGCCTAATTAAGAAGAAGTGAGAAAAGGCTTTCACCAATAGTTGAGTCTGCAGTCTCTTTGGATCAATTTTCCAGTTTCCAGAATGCTTGCAGATGGGAGCACACAGTAGTTTCCTTGGATATTTTATTTTCCATAGCTACATTGCTTTGTGAGGAGGGATCATTTCTGTTCATCATGAATGTTGAATGTCTTTGTGACAGATGCATCTTGTGATCTAAAAGGCTCTATCTGCCTCACGGCACTGCCAATGATCCCCCTTGCAGAAGGCATTTCTGGTATAATCTAGCAGCCTATAGAAGCAGAAAAGTTCCTATAGAATTAACAGTTAATGAAAATGTGTTTAACCCTTCCGTCTGTGCTAAGGCTATATGTGCACTAGCATACTAAACAGGACAAAGCCCTGGTCAGTGATACTGTTCATTTGTTAGTATGTTCCCTCTGTACATTTTTGACCCATGCCAACTAGCACTTTCCTAGCCAATGTCAAACAAGGTTCAGAGGATAACATGGCCCAGGCCTTGTCCCAATAGACATAAAAGAGGCCAAAGGAATATAGTTTATCTTTTCAGACACAAGCTATGCAGCGACATTGTCTTCAGGGCTAGAGAACAGGTCTTGGATCATTTTCATTACTAGCTCTTGCTACTAGGTTATTTACCACAACAGAAGTGTTTAACGGTATGTTAACAAGTACTTGCTAGGATCTTTCTGTCAAGAAAAGATATGTGAGCCAACAGGTTTTAAAGCACATGTTTAAACTTATATTGCTGACAAAATTCTACTTTAACATAGCTTGACCAGTTGTGATGCCCAAGGCTAAAATACAGCATGCTTATATTGAGGGAAGTTTGAAAACACAGTAATTATTTGTAAAACATAGTTAGTGTCTTGGGGTCTGGTTTGTGAGAATTTGGCTGATGTTTATTACAGCAGAATAACGTATTTTTTTGTGTATTCCTCAGCTTTTGATTTTTCCCACCTGTTTTAATATGTAGTTTACACACTCTGCCAGGTGGGAAAGCAATCAGTGCTTGGGGTTGATAACACAACAGCAGGACTGTATGAAACACTCCAAGACATCATTGCTCTTAGAATTGCTCTTTTAAGCCTCTGTGTTTCCCCATATTTAAGATTTCTTTGTCAAAATTTCCAGATCCTATCATCTCTCTTTATCCTCTCCATAAAAAAAAATAGGGTTGCTTTTATTTGGCTTGGTGACAAATGGTCCAATGGTGACTAGCTCTGTTTCCAAAGCTTGTCCCAAGTGATGTTTCTGTCCTTCACCACAGGGAACCCTTAAGCAATGTAAACCACAATGTGTGGACCACATTCCTCCTGTGTTGTCCACTGGAATCCAGCCTCCCCCAAAGAGTCACAGACAGGGAGATGAGGAGACGAGAAGGAAACACAACCATCAGCTTTTTCCTCAGCATGGCATGAGACAAAATGCTGCAATGCCTGTGCAGGTATAAACCAGCCATCAGCTGCTCTTACTCCTTTTCTCAGTGCTTATGCAGAGACTTTCTGCCAGTTGTTAGCAAATCTGAAAAACATTTGTTTTCTATTATAGAAACCAGTGGCTAACAGCTGCACTTGTTGTCTCCAGCATTGTAAACCTGTCATCAGCGCTGTGTTGTTTACATATGGCTACAAGACCTTGTAGCTGAGATTCCCTATGCTGTGCAACAGCAGCAAATGCTTTCATGACAGCTGTGTCAACTGGAAGCAGCACAGAGAGCTTATTTGTTTCAACAGACGCCTCCGTAACCCACACCCCAAAGACACAAATCAGATTCTTTCATTTTTTTAATGAGCTCAATGTTAATAATAGATCAGCTGCAGTGCAGATGCTGGGATAGAAATAGTGGCATTTCCCTAACAAGGCACATAATTCTACTAGAAATAATGGATTTCAACTGAAATAGTTACAGCCAGCCAGGCAGCACTTATAATTCATGACCAAGTGTCCAAAATGAAATCAAAATCTGTGAAACGTGCAAAGGTGCTAATTTTCTACATCAGTGGAATTTATCAAGTTCTCGCTGATTAATATGAAAAGTTTTGGGGTTGTTCAATTAATAGGGCTTTGTTTTGCTTGCATAGACTTTTGAAAGACATTGATTCAGTTATTACAGGACCTTCTAGATTGGCAGAATGTTTTTAAAACAGTAAATCAGTTCTCTCTGGATTGTAACTGGCAGTTATTAAATAGGAGATTTTTCATCTCTATCTTAGTGACAAGATTCCTGTTAATTGAGATAAACTGTGATTTGAGGATTTTTGGATATACACATACCAAGTTTTTTCTCAGAAAATCAGAGCTAAAATCATTGTTTTTTCCAGCATCTCCCATTATATAATAAAAATTTATTAATCCTCCCTGTTCAAAGGGGATCACTTACTAGGATTCTACATACAGGATGATTTGAAGCTGCTTGGCAAGAGAGAAAGATAAAAGCAAAACATATAAATAAGCATTCACTTCAGAACACATACTACTCCACAGAACTTTGTCCCCAGATCATTAAAAGTGAGGTTAACTTGTTTATCTACAAAGTAGGGATCACTCCATTAGCTGTAAAAGGGAGAGTTGTAGGCAGATGTTTTTCAACTCTGACAGTGTATGCCAGCTCCAAATCTAGCTAAAAAATATCTAATCCACTCATGATGGAGTAGATGTCAGTCCTGCCAGAGAGTGGAACAATTTTAGATTGGGAGGAACTGTTGAATAAGTTCTGGGCGAGGTAACCCTCTCTTTACTTTTCAAAGAGCTTTCATAGAATCACAGAATCATAGAATGGGTAAGGTTAGAAGGGACCTCTGGAGATCATCTAGTCCAACCTCCCTGCTCAGCAGGGTCACCTAGAGCACGTTAGATAGGGTTGCATCCAGGTGGGCCTTGAATATCTCCAGAGGAGACTCCACAGCCTCTCTGGGCAACCTGGTCCAGTGCTCCGTCACTGCTTTGTTGTGCACACCTTCATCTTCTTTAGCCACGTTGTCAGCTGGTAATGAAATGCTGTAACATTTCCAGGTCTTGTCAACAAGAGGTGATACCAGCACCCAGCATAGGACAGAACAGCATGATGGGTGCACAAAACACTAGTAGAGGCAAGGGACTGAAGGGTGTATACTGAACACCAGTATTTCCATGATGTCTCAGATACTATGTTTCTGACTGCTGCTCCCCTCCAGTGGGACTCCCATTGCGAATACCCTTATCTTGCAGCTGAGGGCTCATTCTCCTGCTAGCCAGTGCTGCCTAGGGAAAATGCCAGTCCCTGTGGCTCTGCTGGCCACACACCCCTCGTATCAAACCACAGTCGCTTTTGAGGATACTTTGATTAGTAGCCTTATCCCTTCACCTCTTTCTAATGACCTAGATTTGTGGATTGGTCACAACATTGCTAAATAGCCTTTAGTCTTTGATCTACCCAAAGTGCTTTGATCTCATTCTGTCTAAAATATTTTCTTTAAAAGTTTTGTCTTTGAACAAGGATTGAGTGCATCAGCCTGAACTATTGCTTAATATTAAGTATTATATATTATGCTAAATTACATAGGATTTTAAAAATTACCTCTAAATGTCTCATAATTGTTAATCATCAGAGTCTTCCAAGCCTCACAGTACAATCAAAGAACATTTTTTGCATTTGTGGTGTTTTACTAGACACTGTAAAGGTTATGACATTCTCATTCAATACTTCTTACTTCCCTAACATTAATGACAGAAATGGGCAGCAAAATGTAACACTTTTAGAATAGATTAATTTCAGTCCCCTATTTGTATTCATTGGTTTTATTACCAACATCACATGTTATCTGTTATGGTCTGGCATTTTAAAAGGGAGGATGACTTTATGCAGTAAGGGCAACAACTAATAAAATAGTAAAATGATATGATGTTCCATCTGATAAATATATATCACCATTTCTTAAAACTACACTTACTGACCAGCCAACAAAAGGGGAATTAATCTAATTTATGGTTGTATCATTTTTATCTAGGAATGTGTACATTAGTCTTTATGTGATTAATATACAGCAGTGGTAGAGAACCCTTTTCAGCCACTGAGTAATTAGTTGTTGCTTGATGTGAGGCCATAACACTGTCTACTGAAAAGCAATTATAATATATCATGTACTGGCTAACTCAGACTTTTAAGTTTGGGGCTCTTTGACAAGAAGAGCTATAGCTTTTGTGTTTGGTCATATTGCAGCTGTTCCACATGTAAAGCCTGAAAAATTTCATGAACAGCTTTTGTTGAAAGAAAAGCATGAAAGCAGAAATAGCAATAACAGCAGTAGTGAAAAAAACACTGAGTTTGGTTGAATTTTGGGGAATAACTTCAGTCATTCCTCCCCGAAATGAGCATATGGATTGCAATATGTCTTATCCATTTTGGATGCTATTTAAGTTTGAACAAGTAGAGAACTGTGTTTTAAGACCCCCTCTAATTTTGAATTTTTGAATATTCTTCTTTCTCTATTTCCTTCTTCCTCCCCAAAAAATTGTTCAGTCTGAAGGGGTCCCACACTTATATGCTATATTGCAAGTTTGGGAGTTAATTGTATATAATTCCAAATCTGTGTCTTCCACTGAATCAAATAAAGTTCCAAATTTTGAAATGTTATTAAAATTACTGAGATTTAGACAGGAAGAAACAGGTCAATTTTTGTGAAAGTGATCACGGGCACTTTTCAGGCATCTGTATATGTATTTGTAGCATAAGTATACACTGAGTTGTTTATATAAATTGCCTTAATCAGATTCAGTCTTCATAGAACTTGCAAAGCGAACTCAGGCAATGGAAAATGAAGAGAGATAAAACTGAAAGTATCCTAGTGTGGATGTGGATAAATGGGCAAAACAGGAGTAGCTGAAACTGATACCTGAAAGATTCTGGGTATTTTCAGATAGCAGAGCTGCAAAATACAGAAATCTCTTCTGAGCTGTTTGTGTAATTTAAATATCTTACAGCAAAACCAGGACTGTCTAAAGTTACAGTGCTGCCAGGGCTGAGCCCATGAGCAGAAACGCGTTGACCTGCAGTGACTCAGATGCTCCAGATCTGGAGTTAAAGCAGTACGCTTCCCTATAGCACTAAGGGGTTATGGTTACATTCACTAGGCGAAATCTTGATAGCTGTGTACCTGGTTTTGGTGAAGGAAGTAGAACAAGCTACACTGGTATGAAATACTTTTATAGGGTACCACTGTGGTTCAACTACAGCTATGTGTGTTCAGCTATTTCTTTTAAAATAGTTTATCTTATACATGCAGTCATACAAAGCTCTGTTTAGTCCAGATCTCTGCCTTATATCTAAATCTTCTGTTTTAAGTCCTGATTTTTCTGTTACTTTGGCTCGAATACTTGTTTTGAAGAACAGGTCATTTGATCACATGATCGCCTGCTTAAAAACTACCAGCAATTTGTGTAGTTTATACTCTTACTGGTCTAGCTTCTCATGAGTTAGGGAAAGTGGATCTTCTGCTTCTTTTCTTTCCTTCTTTCCTTTCTTTCTTCTCTCTCTTTTTTTTTTTTTTTTTGGTGGGGGGGGATGTCTGATTTACACAGTTGCTTTTGTTCTAATTTCACAGACTTAAGGATCAGATTTCAGTGTCATCACCAAACTAGCTGAAGTCTCCAGTTCCCAAGAAATGCAGCTGGTCACTACAAAAGTGTTATATTGCTTTTTGTTATTCTGGCATTAGAATATTTTTTCCAAATGAATGGTGTTAGAGAAGACCCAAAAAATAGGGTATAGTCAAATCCATATTTGTCTGTTTACAAGAATGCATGCAGTCTATTTGAACGTATAGGTTTTTGTTCAGGTTAGTGAACTCTGTCACTAATATTGGTGTGTCTGTTTAATTTATAAGGACTGAATTGGCATTCAGGATGGCCAAGTTAACAATATGCATTGTTTCTCTGTCAGCGGTGAGAAGGCCTTCTTCCTGGGCAAAGATGAAATGCATACCCTGCATTCATGCATATGCTGAAGTCTGGCGGAGTAGTACAAGAAATACTAGTCTTGAAATGGCGCTCCATCCTGACAACGGCTTGTTATAGGAGTTTTCGATTGTTTGTAGCAATAAAGGTGTTATATCTGGCTATGGTTACTAACTACGTGTTGTTTTCCTTGGCAGGCTGAAAACATATCCTTTGCCATTGCTTGTCTGCCCACTACTCTTTGCTGAGCTGTTGTGGCTCCTTTGGCGATCAACAGGTCACTTAAAGTAAGTTTAAAACATAGCAGTGAAAACGTGGAGCAAGCACAGAAGATTCAGATACAGTTAAGCAAGCAAAACAAAGAATAAAATCCTAAAGATATGGAAATAAGTGTAACGCTTCTCATGGTTCAGCACTATTCCTTGTCTGAAGTCTGCACTTGTGGAGATGAGTGTTTCATAAAGCTGTGGACTAAGCAAGGACTGAAAATATAGAGATGGCATGCACAAAATGGTGGCTTTGCCAGCCAGAGAATGTTAACCCACTCCTATAACTATTTTATGCCATTCCCTTATGCTATGCTGTGAAGGTGCCAGTTTTCTGGGAAGGCTTATTTACAGTAAACTTTAATTTGGAAGTTCCTGTTCAAGTTTCTCATTCATCTGATCTTTCTGCCCTGATATATAAACAAACATCCCATATGAAAAGTTCTTTTAAATTATAAAGAGCAAATGATCTGTTTAGCTTAATAATGTTGTCACAAGCACAAATAAACTGGCCAGCAATGTATTCAGAGTGGAAACGAGAAGGAGGTTTGTAAAGAGCAGAGCACTGAAATTCAGACATAACCTTCTAGTAGGAATTGGGTGGATGAAAAATTTGAACGACTTTCATAGTAAGGCTCATGAAAGGGATTTAGGGCAATTTTTGCCTATAATAACAAGGACATAAACACAATGACCCAGGATGCCGCTTCTCTTAAGTTTTCAAACTACATTTTAAATATATTCTTTTTCCTTGAAGTAATTTTGACTAGATTCATCCCTGAAGCTTGCTTGTCTCCCTCGTTTAGAACGGAGAATATTCTGTGTCTCTACAGGCATAACTAAAAAAGTTATGAATCAGTATTTTGGGTGGTTAAAAAGAGTGACAGCTGAAGAGAATGTGTTAAAGTCCTTTCTTCTCTGTGCAAGGCTAAGCAATGTTGCTTGTGATCATTTATTTAGGTTATGTCATTATGGGATCCAAGTTAAATGAAGAACTTCTGACAAGGCTGAGCAGTTCGTATGCTCCCAGAATGTCTGCTTTTTCTAATCTAGTTGTTACCATCTGGGCACTGTGGACAAGAAAAAGCAGAAGGTCCTTGATCAGCTAAGCCAGATGGTTCATGTGTCACTTCCAACAAGAAAATACCTCTAAAATGAAATACAATGAAGTATACAATTGCTTTTTCATTAAATTTGAATGGATGCACACAGGATCATACCTTGAATTCTTACAATCATTTTAAAGTTGTCCAGTTGTCCACTTACACCATCAGCAATTATCCCAGATTTTACTCAGTCTTTGACTTGAGTAAGTCCCTCCCTGAGGAAAGATCTCAATGTGGCCTTTGCTAATTAAATGATGAGTCACTATTACTATGAGCTGTGAAAGGAGCAGTTCTCACTGTGCTGATTTCTTTAAAACCTGTACAGCTCTGTATGTTAATACATAAATAAATATTTTTCAGAGTCCTTCTCTGTAGCACAGAGTAGATACAGAGCGAGACTCCATGATGTTTATAGCACTGCTGGTTTTTATATACGGATCTTCCTGGGTCCTAAGAAGAATTTTTATGGAGCCAGTTCTTCTGACCTTTGAAAACTGCACCTTAAACCCTAGTCAAGATCAGGAACATACTGATATAGGAGATACTCTGAGAGCAACATGGGTATGTTGGGGAAGGACATGGCTATTCTGCTTTTGCTTAACCTCATCACTGCTTTAGATGTCTTTGCGTTCTATTTTTCTTTGGTTTTCTTGATGGCTTATAAGATATACTCAAGCTTATAGCTTGATATAGTTCCTGTGGATAACTTACAATAAAGATATTACATGGTTTTTGTGTGTCCCGTAAAATAAAGCAATAACAAAATGTTTTCAATGTATCATTAATTCAGTTTATTATAACCATAAAATGTATTGACTAGGAGTAGTACTAGCTCTCTGTTTTGCAGCACATTTTTGTTATTACTGAAATAATGTTTCAGCAAAACTGCTTTTTCTCCTTCATGCTGCATACCTCCTGCACACTCATTCTTCTGTTAATATAAAGGGGGAAGATGTCATGCTGAAAGCAAAACTTTCACCATCTGATTTTTCACACTGAAAAGGCTGTATGATTTAGTTTCTGTCTTCATTAGTGTGGCTGAAAAAGATTAAAAATATGAAAGTTGCTAGCAGAGGGCAAAAGCAAGGACTATCCATAAATCAGTAAGGGCTCAAGGACCTTTAAATTATTTATTTTTAATTATTATAGTTAATAATAATTTAATGTAGCCTAGAATAAATGAATTGATTATTATTGATTTTTGTGATGACTTCAGAACAGGAAGAATTCTTACCCTGGATTAACAAATTGACTGATAAATTGACTACATTGTTAAACATTAGCCTGGAAGTAAAAGATAAGAAAGCCCATGCTTTGTCCTCTGATCAAGCAAGTTGTCACTCAAAGCTGCGGAAATATAGCTAAGGACTTTAAGAACTGAGGGAAAATAAGTTCAAGACCCAGGAGGGGAAACAGAAGACTAGACAATATGCCAATTAATGGAATTAAACAGAAAAGATTTAAAAGGGGTTTCCCTCAGGAGACAGCATGAAAGAAAAGACAACAGTTAATTCAATAAGGACAAAAGCATAAATGAGCTAACTATGAAAGGATCAGAATATTTACAGATGATAGTGTCTGAAGTATTAAGGAACACTAGCTTGCAATTACTGTGAATTTATTATGCCCCAGTAGCATATTCTAATTTGGTCTCCTCTATCCTCTGAACAAATGTGCTCATCCTTAAATTTCAGAGCAAAAGAAATAATCCCTTTTTAGTTGCAGTCAGACTACGAAACTGATTATGATCAGCAAAAATTCAAAGACTGTAACAAACAAAGGCAACTTCACTGAAGTTTCCTGTCCATCATCTGTATCAGCATTTGCAGGTTTCACAGCAATTTAAGATTTATTTTAGCGGTGTTGTGTTCATGAAGTCCATGAGAAATATAGGCCCTTATGCTTCTTTTCCTATACGATAAAAGGCAGAAGAACAGAAGGCACATGTGATAGAGAGTTGCCTTTCCCATGTTGGATGCTGGCAGATGCGGGTGTGGAGAAGTGCATGCAGACAGGAGTAGTGCCTCTCTGTCTGCCTTTTGCTAAGGCAGCCAGAACCTCTCCCAAGGGGGCCATGCTCCACAATATGAGATGCCTTTCACAGGAGGTTCACAACCACTGTGAGGGACATCTCTCCTTTCAATAAATATCTCAGGCTTACAAATCACATTTTACCCTTCATATTGTGGAGATATTTCAAGTTAGAAAAAGGGAAATAATGAAAGTGAAAGAAAGTTTTAGCGTCTTTGTGACTGAGATGCAAAGGGTTTCAAATACCACAACTTTACTGAACTTTCAGAGATCTGCATGAACTATCATTTCTCCTAAGATGAAAATAGTGCCCAAGTTTTCAGAAAGTCCCACAAATACAACATCCCAGTGAGCAGTCACATCTCTAATTTGAATTGAAAGGAATATGGCCTTCAGTAGCCTCTCTAGGACAGAGGAATATGTTGTAAAGAGCTGAGCCTTGCTCTTCTCTCTCTCTCTTCTTGAAGAGAGAAAATTGCACCCCTTTTTGCTTCTGGCTTCCATGCCTATTGCATGTCAGGCTCCTCCAAAGCAAATCAGAACTCAATTACTCATCTGCATGTCATTAACGAGGATGTTCATTTCACATCGGAGGAAAAGTGTCAATATCCCACTAAATGTCCTAAAAAAGTCTCGATATCCCACTTTGAAAGGCAGGGCTGTGCAGATTAGGTACAGCAGAGATGGCTCTCTGCTTTCTGCTGCCAAGACCTCTGTCAGCCTGGTCTTGACTAACAGCAAGGAAAAGGGGACTCCCAGCAGGTGTTTTCCAAGGCTGCAATTTTCTCGGTTTCATGAGTTCCTTTTGTCGTTCCGTTTCCAGTTGTGTAACACAGAGTTTTGCCCTTTGCTTTGCAGTAATGCAGCTTGGTTTGAATCTGATGTTAAAGAAAGGCAGGAAAATTTAATCTGCTTGACTGTGGAGCAGCAAATCCAGGTATGCTAGGGCAGCAAATCCAGACAAGTTTGTAAATGCCAGGAGTTGGAAATCTCATGTTGTGGGGGTCAGTCTGGTACCCTGACATCTCCAGGAACAGGGGAGAATTCCTCCTAGCAGTAATTAACCTGTGCCTCTGTGGTACTGAGCCAACTAAAGCAGAGGTCACCCACAGCCTTTGGAAACCCTGAACTGTCACAGGCAGGTACTCTGCCCTCACATTAGATACTTTTGTATTCTAATAACTATTCCAAAAACAATTGCAAAGCCATTATTCTGTGTTATGAACTAATCAACTGCCAAATTAATTCTGATAAATGAAATCCCTACTGAGTCATGTACACAGCAGTGTGGATGGACGGAAGAAGGGGAAGAAGGGAATATTGGCAATCATAAATTTAGGAAAGAGCAAATTGATATTTTTTAATTTGTTTAAACAAAAAGTGCTCCCTAGATGGAGCACTGTGTGCTGTGTTTTGCTGGGAGCAAATGTTTATGGCTGAGCTATAAAATAGAAGTTTGTGACATCTCATAGCACTGAACATGCACACAGACATACACACACATACACAAGCCAGTTTCTGTCCAATTGCTTTATGTCAGATTAAATCTCTGCTGTCTCAGCTATTAGTGAGTATCTTGGGAGGCATTAGGTTTGAAAAGGTCCTTCATCTAATGCTGTCTTGTGTCAGCTTGTTATGATGATGTGTGGTATGCTTTTGTTATGTCCTCCACGGCACCTACCAGTACTTCTTGTAACTGCATAGGGAACCAAAATATGAGTAGTCATGTCCAGAGGAGGTATTTTAATGGCAATCCTAAAAGCAGAAACAGTGTTCTGATTCATCAGTAACAGATTCAAACAAGGGCTGAACCGTATCTTGCCCATGTATCTTTATAGACAATGCTAACTGAAAGAACTCTATATGAACTAGTGCCATTCTGCAGGAACATGAATAAGTACCATCAGTAATTCGTCTTATTTATTTTCCTCTTTTAGAGTCTCTATGGAAAAAGTGAAGAGTTACTGCTTTTACATTTCTTTCCTAATATATATACCATATAGGAAATGATCATTACATGGAGCAGTGCCAGCTTGTGGTTCTGCAAATTGCAAATGTTGCAGAAGAGTGGTTCATCAGTTGTCTTGGTCAATGTTGCAAAACTAATTTTGTTTTTGTGTTGAGAGAAGTGCTCACTGCTTTGACACAACATAAACTGTTTTGCCTACACTGTATAATAAAGAGTTTAGTCACTAAGGTATGAAGTTAATAAGCAAAACAGGCAGCATAATAATTCAGAGATTGTGCTGACGGTGTTCTTCATATGGATTTTTGAACTGCCTTTGGGGTTGTTGTATACATAAAAATCTATGCCGTAAAAGTATGTAAGGTGGAGACTGTGTTCTACTCTAAAATCACCTCCTCAGAGCCACCCATTCAGCTTGTGTTCAAGGCTACCCTCTTCAAATAACAGGAATCTGCTTCCATCCTGTCTAAAATTGCATGTGGCAACTGGATACCAAGAAATGAGTGAGGGAAGTGAAGTGGGGAAAGGTTCCACAAAGAATTCTAAGTTTGCGATGTGGGCTGAATACTAAATCTCCCTGAGTTACAGATCTATTACCACTGAGGACACTGGAGCCAAGCAAACCTCCCAGTAAGGGCACTGCAAGGTACTTATTTCTCTCTACCTTTCTCTCTCATGTTCATGCACACACGTTCTGTAAGCAAATTCAACGAGACACTCCTCTGCAGGTGTGTCAAGTTCAACAAGACACTCCTCTGCAGGTGTGTGCTTGGGAATAGAGGCCATACCATTCTTTTAGCATGTCTTGTTTCTTCCTGGGAAGTCTTTCTCTTCTTTGCTTCAATGCCATGGCATTATTTAATAGTGACAGTACAAAAAGCATAGCTAGCACCAGATGAGACAAACTAGAAAAATCTGTGCTGCAAATAAATGTATGTAGTCCAAAAGATGAAAAGGCACTGCATGAGTGGTAAAGTGACACATTCTTCATTCCTAACATATTAGACTTATGTCCAGGATGCAAGTTTTGCTCTATGAGAATTTTGAAAATGAGATTTTTGTTCTGAAAACTGAAAATTTCAAAATACTTTAAAAAGAGATAGTCTTCTTTTTTCCTTTTTTTTCCTTTTTTTGCAACTGTATGAATCCTATGAGGCTGAAAATAAAAATTGCCTACATCCTTTATTACACCTTGAGAGGGGGACCTATAAACCTCCACATCCCTTTGCATAACATAAGTAGTAGATACTATTTCCCAAAGCTGCTATTTTATTGGACTATCCTCTGGCTCACCTACTTGTGACCTTCGTTCTGCTCAGTAAAGGCAGTGGTTAATGCTGTCCAGAATGCAAAAGATGGAGCCCAAGAAATCAAACAAAACAGTTTTATATGAGGGGTATCCATGGTTCTCTTCAAGGGTAAGGAACCTCATGTAGGATGCTGGTTTTTATATCCACCCTAGGGAACGTCAGTGAATTGATTTACTCATTTGGTTAAGGGCAGGAAGTGATTGTGCTTTTTCATATAGGACTAATTTTTTGGTTGTTCTAGGTTACTGGACAGTGTGACTTTCTTAACTTATTGTTAAAGCCTTCAGATCATTTCCTGTTACATGCTTGATTCACAGTTATCTTCCCATTTATGTTAGCAGAAGTCAGGATTAAGTCTAAAAACCTTGGTATGGTAAAAAGCAAACCAAGTTCTACATATGAAGCATTCCACAAGCATTGTCCCTACTGCAAATTAATTCTGGTTCATGAATGCGCCTTCTGGAATAGCAACTGAATTATAAATCTTCATAAGAAGAAAAGTGATCAGCATCTGCTCAGAGGCGTAGCAGCTGCCAATGGAGCTGTTCTGTTTTACGAATAACAATACGTACTCATAAATGCATGTTTTCCTCTCCCTGTTGTCAAAGGCAGTGAGAAAAAGCAAAGCAGTGAATTTTCTTCAGTCACTTACATATTGATGTCTGTTGCCAAATGCCTGTCAGTCAGTTCTGGGGCAAGGGCAAGAAAGGGAAGCAGCCTGGCAGACTGGGGAGCAGACGGGGAGGAATGGGAGAGCAGCCACCTGCCTCACCAAACTGCAGGCCAGCAGACACAGCAGGACTGCTGTGTTCTCGAGGCAGGGTGTTTTGTGTCCTTTCTGGGTTCCCCTTTCTAAAACAAAACAAAACAAAACAAATATAGACTTCACCACCTCCAGCACAACCTGGTTCACGTTTTTCCTGTCATATTTCTGAGGGTGTCCCTCAGACACTAATTGGTGCCTGCTAATTAAAGTCACTGCTTGTAGGTTCGGTTGCAGATACCTAAAAAGAAACAGGAGTTACTTGGAATCTGGAGTTTGAGAAAGATTTCCTCTTTGCCCACCCTTGCTCCCCTAGCCTCATTTAGCTAGGCATAATAAAACTGGCTTTCGTCTGTCTAGATTAGGGAAAGATAAAATAGCAGACAAATTTAACTCCTTAAACCATTAAAAATCTATCCACAATCTTTGTTTTTGTATATAGACAGTCCAACAGAAGACTATAGTTTCCTTCCATTTTTGGTCCCAGAAGTTCTTCATGAAGCGTGTTTACATCTTGTTATCTGAAGTCTCACTGCTTAGGCTTTTTGTTCTCTGAATGGATGAATTTGTCATACCAGGCCATCTTCTAGTGTAAATAGCATTTCTTGTGAAACTTTCTATTCACTTTCAAGGTGTATTTGTGCATAACAGCTTTAAAATGGTTTCTCAGCACTCACAGTTAATAGAATTTCATCACAGCAATCTGTAAAAATCAAATAAAACACAGAAGAGAGTGTCAACACAGCAATGTTTTAAAATGTGTGTGTATACTCAGCAAGGGCTGGGGCTGGAATTATTTGGCAGGATGGCATTTATTTGCTTTTCCAGTGTCCCTTCACCTCCAGAGGATTCCATAGCCAGGTGCAAAAAAAAAAAGATAGAAAATATGGCCAGAAAGGACCTCCGGAGATTATGTTTCCTGTTTGTTTGAAGGACTAAATTATTGCACAGATGTTCTTCTGTCCTGTTCTTAAGATACTCCAAGAGATTCTGCAACCTACCTTCCCTTTTCAGTCCTTATACATTCCTTAACTTCTTTAGGGAGTATTTCCTAAAGTCTAATCTAAATCTCTTCAAGTGAATGATTGCAATTGAATGGATACAAGTAATTACTGCAATTTGAGCTCATTACATTTTGCCCTTCACCCAAAGGACTCAGAGAACAGTTACTACCTTTCTCTTTGGTTGTACATTTGCAACTAGTATAATCTTTCTCTCTCTCTCTTCTCTCCCACAGACTAACCAACCCCAAGTCTTTTCCACATGCATTATATTTCTTAGTCTTCTGGTCAGTTCTCTCGTTCTCCCATGAATTGTCTTTAATATATCTGTATCCTTCATAGCTGTGATACTCAAACTGGATATAGTGGTTTAGCTGAATCCTTACCAAAAAGAGTTGTTATAATTTCTTTAGGAGCAGTCACATATCTAATCATTAACACATTCTCATTTAGTAGGATTTATTTCCATTATTAGCAGGGAGCTATTGAAACATTACAAAACCAGTTGAAATCCTTAGCAGATAAAACACTGAGTAAGTTTTATATTATATCTTCTATGTAAGGTAGTTGTACTGCATTAAAAAAGATCAGGATTAGGAACAGTAAAAGCACTTGTATTGTTAAGCTTACAGTATGGCATCTGAGAAAGAGAAATTTGCTAACTTTTCTCTAAGAGCTTGCTTCAAATTACTGATCAAGAATACGTGTCAGAACATATGTTAGTGCCACTCTGAAAACAGGTGCTTTGAGCTTCTTAAGATGCTGTTCTTCAAAACTAAACATTTCATAAAGTTAGATCAATTCTCTCAGTGTTGCTTATAGAAAAACCCACAGAAGTATGTTTCAGCAGTGACACAATGTTGTGTTATCATGTTTTTGGAACAAAATGTTTCAGTGACATCAAATAGGAGGCAGTGAGTGCCAGGCTGCCATTCAGAGGGACCTAAACAGCTTGGAGAAATGGGCTGTCAGTGACCTCATGAAATTCAACAAGGGCAAATGCAAAGTCCTGCACATGGGACAGACCAATCCCCTGCAACAGTAGAGGCAGAGGAGCAGCTCTGCTGAACAGGTCTGGGGGTCCTGATGGCCACAAGGCTAAATATGAGTCAACATAGAGTCCTGACACCAAGGAAGGCTAGCAGCGTCCTGGACTGTATTAACAAGAACATAGCAAGTGTGTCAGTGGAGGTGATTATTCCCTTTACCTGGCACTTGTTAGACCGTATCAGGAATACTACATCCAGTTTTGGGCCCCTTATACAAGAAGGATGTTGATATACTGGAGCGAGTTCAGTGCAGGGCCACCAGGATGGTCGGGGGATAGAGGACTTGCTCTGTGGGAAGAGGCTGCAGGACTGGGGCTTATTCAGCCTGAAGATGAGACAGCTTTAGGGGCACATAACAACAACCCCATAGCATTTACAAAGAGGTTACAAAGAAGACAAATCCAGGCTCTTCACAGTGGTGCGTGGTGGGGGACGAGAGACAACAGGCATAAGTTGAAAGAGGAGAGATTCAGACTGGATTTAAGGAAAACCTTTTTCACAAAGACGACAATCAGGCAATGGAGCAGGTTTCCCAGAGAGGTTACACAGTCTCCACCCTTGGAGATTTTCAAGACCTTCAGCAACCTGGTCTCATCTCAGAGCTGACCCTTTGAACAGAAAGCTAGACAAGAGACCTCTCAAGGTCCCTTCTAACAGTGAAGATTAATTATGATTCTAAGACATTCCCATACTGAGACCTGTGCGCATCGTCTTCCTATCAAGGCAGATATGTCCTGAAGTGATGTTTCAAGTGACTGAAACAGGTCTGTATGTGCCAATGTGCCATACTAATAATATATCAGCACTTCAGAATAATAAACTGGAATGAAACTGAAGTCGTGGGGTAGATAGATAGATGTCCTTCATCAACAATGCTAGTTTAAATTGTCCCAAATTCTTCTTGTTGTACCCAGATTCATTCATTCCCACTTCACATGTCCCTCAGTTTGTTGTGCTGGCTCAATTGTTTATTCTAACAAATGGTAAGCCACAGCAAAGATCACATCCACTTGAAAAGTAACATGCAAGAGAGGGATAAAAGGGGTTTTCGCCAGATCCAATCAGATACATAGTGAGCTATAGTCCAGAGGAAGATGGAGTGAAATTTTATTGCCTGGTGTTTCTTGATCTTGTGTAGAACGTCTGCAAAATGAGCTGCTACTTATAAAAAGTTTAAGGTAGGAAATATGGTACTCAGACAATCTATTATTAAGAGAGAACAAAAATGCTAGCCCAACAGAGTAAATGTAAAATTGTTAGACTAACAGTCAAAACTGTTTCTTTCAGATATGGCCTAAATAATTTTAATTTTAAGAGGTTTAGTAGATAATGCTGACACCCATAGAAAGGGGTTGCTTTGCAGGAGCAGTTGTGTATTATCCTGAGATGAATTTGAGAATATATTCTCAAATTCAATGTATTTATAAATAACATTGAAAATGCAGTTAGCAGTGAGGTAAAAAATTTGCTGATGCTAAGAAGTTATTCAGTGTAATAGGGGTTGAAAAGGCAGGAGGAATGGCATTTTGTTTTTGTCAGGAATGCACTTTTGAAACAAATTTTGTGATCCTCAGTCACTGTACTTTAATTTGCATTGTTGAACAGTCTTTGAGTGCTCAGTCAAGATTGTGGTTTAGCAAAAATTAAACTGGAAGATGCAGTCTGACAACTAACTAGTTTTCAGTCCGTGGGCCCAGACTGTAAGTACTCCTAAGCGATGCTCCATTCCTAATGTACTGTGGATCCTGGATCCTCAGCATCAGCTGGTTCACTATAAAATCTGCTCTGGCTGGACTATTCTACTTAGTAATGTACTTATAGTGTGGGAAGAATTACAGAGGGACCTTACAAGACTGGACAAATAAAATGGAGCTGAAAATCAGTTTGGATAACAGTAACGCATTAGGGGAATCCCAGCATTACAGGAAAATGATAGGCTCTCAGGAAGATCTTAGTGATATATTAGATACACGAAAACTTAGCTAAATGGTCCTTGCATTTCAAAATGAATAGTCAAAGGCAGTGGCCTTTCTATACAACGAATGACTGAGCAGCCTAGGAAAAGACATAAGTATGCAATATCCTGACATGGATGACATGAAAAAGTGTGGCCCTAAGAATACTCCAGATCACTGTATTTTAACAAAGGTTACTTGAAAAGCCTTCTGTTCCACAATCAAAATGTCTTTCTGTTATCTCAGCAAGGTCAGTGACAATGTAAGATTGCAGTAAGAATGTCAATGAATTGTTCCATATTTGTCACTTTGAACATAGTAGGTTTTATTTAAGATTTTTTGTAATGAAGTATTCTTGGTTGATTGCTGTAAATCAGCAAGAAGAAAGGTAATTTTAAAGGCAGTAAATCTGTTAAAGCCATGTTTTCCAACCTATGTTCCAAGGCCAATGAAGCCTACTATTAGTGGATGCTTAATTTACTATATAGCAATGTTCTCACCTTCACTGGAATGCTTTTAAGGTACCTCAGTTGGAAAATGACTCACTCAGAGGTTGAAAGGTAGATCTGTTTCTTTTCAGTCTGGGTCCTTGAAAACAACTGTTGAGTAATAGCCAGCTTCAAGAATAGCTGTCACCCTATCAGGCTGTACTCAGAGCTGGAGGTGATCAGAAAACAAGATAAATTTGTGAAACCTAAGGAGAGACAGAATGACATTTAAAGACACTTACCCTTGAGCACAACAAAGTCCCTCCCTTAGTGTTGTTCCTGAGATGGCTGGCTGAATTTGACTGGGGGGCAGGAGTGTCAGACAAGCAAGGTAATGGTAAAAGAATTAGGATAATTGGATGATGCAGTTTGTAAGAAGCAAAAAAATTAGCTCCTTATTTGCAATTCAGTTTGTGCTGCCTCAGAGCACCAAATCTGTGCTTGTTTCCATACTACATTGTTCTTTCCATTGCTTTCTACAATTCTGAGTGTATGTTGCCTGGCCTTGGAACTAATGTATTGTCTGAGCCACGGCGGATCTTAACAGTGGAGCACCTCTAACTACTGCTGTAGCATACATAACTTTCTTGGTTCCAACCATCCTTATGGAAGACAATTGAACTTAATAGAGTTACTGCAGGGATGAATTTGGCCCATTAAGTCTGGCAACACCTTATGGTTCATCAAACACGGTCTTATAAACCCAGAAGATAAAAATCCACCAATATTTTATCTCCCCTTTTTAACTCTCATAATATAGGTAGCTGTCATTTTCCAGCTGCCCATTCAGTTGATTTACACTACTTATATTGATGACTTTAGCACTCCGTTCTTTGTGTGTAAAGGAAATGGTCTGAAATGCTTATTGTCTACTCACTCTTTTAAAAACTTCAGTGCCATAGTTTTGCAGATAGTCTGGCATTTTATTTGCTTCCAGCTGAGTGCCACGGCTTGCGCTACGTCTTTTCAGCAGCTTGAGCAGCCTTGACATCTTTTATAAAGTCACATTCTGACTGGTTCAAAGGGGTCCTGAATGGAGATCTTGGGACTCTGGTAGCTTGCAAAACAGACTCATGGTAGAGGAAACTCCCTTCCAGTGACCACAAGAATACTTAAAATGTGACATGCATGATTCATGACTGACAACTTTATAATTGGAAATAAATGCTAATTTGTACCTGTTGAAATGGAAATAAAATAAAAAGTTGAGAACATTCTCAGTCTTTGTCAAGTTTTAAGCAATATTTTTGAAAAATCCATGGATGACTTTTTTTATGAAGTAATTAAGAATGCTGTGGTCATATGATTGCTTGTAGGCAACTTTCTTAATTAAATCTTTCTCAGGTGCCTGTGGCATACTGAATCCAGAAAAAAAAATGCTGTGATATAAATTACAAGACTACTTACACACATGCATACACACATCAAAATCAAAATAGATTTAGAAGCTCTGGTGCTAAGGAGTACTTATATAACTATGTGCAATGCTGAAAGAAGTGATAAGATGGTAACTGTTACATATTGGCCCATTTCAACAGCGAGTGACTAACCACCACTTCAGAGAATTAGCTGGAAAGTGTCATTTTACTCAGTCCTGCAATGACAGACTTCATTGAGGACCTGCACTTGTATGAAGGCTAGAGACTGAACTAAGTGAAGGTAATTTGTAACAGGATGTGACCTGAGTTCTGACTGATCATCTTCTTTCCTCTTCACATCTGTCCAGTAAATTCTAAAAGCCAATAAACTAGTTAAATGCTTGATATGACTAGAAACTATTTCCCCATACCAGGGATTTAGGGTAACCTGCTTTCTCAATGCTCAAAGAAATCTCGGAAGAAATAGGCACCCAGTATGGACAGAGCTCACTGTCAGGGCACAGCAAGAGCTAGCAGCTCCCATGAGGTGGAATCAGCCATGGCTTCTCCCCATGACCCGGTGGGACAGGGCTGCCCCAGCCATGTAGGTACCAAGCTGGCCCCAGGCCTTGCAGCCAGCCTCCCCGGCACGGCCATGCATTCAGGGCCTTTATAATAGCGGGCTGAGTTCTGACAAAAGCTGTCATTTATTTTAAGGAGGCAAGTCTGTTCCTGCAGATTGAAACCTGGGTATTGTAGTATCACAAAAAGTTCACCCACGTAAAAAGCTGCCGCTCTGCAGTGGAGCATAAAAATGCAAAGACTACCTGAGTGTATGGCCTAGCAATAAAGCTCATATTGCTCAGTTTTCTGCTGAAAGCTGGTGCATAACGAAAACATCTTAGTATGTAAAAATAGTCTTTTAGTTAATTTTGGTAACAGCTCCAAATTGGTAACTGGTCATGTAGTTGTATGAATTTATTGTAAGAATATGTGGCTCCATTAGAAGAAATGGACATTGATGTCTGTAATATATAGAAACAAATTGAGCTCTAATGATTTCCTAATAAAGTAATTTGTTCATAGATCACAAGAGGATACAAGCAAGAAATTTTTAATGATAAGGCCAAGGTAATTATTTTTCAGCATCTAATTACACCTATACAACTGATTTGGGCCACATTTGCTGAGCTAAATGATGATACAGAATGTCCCAGTGAGGTTCACGTTCATCATTAAAAGCCAGTTCCCAGCCTCTGACAAGAGGGCAGAGCAGCTCGTGAGAGGCAATTTAACATAATTAGGAGGATATTATGTTTGCTATCTGCACACTGTGCTTGCTTTAGATTAAATCCGACAACTGGAGAAGTAGAAGGACAGCTTTCCCAAAATTAGCCTTGTCCTCTTAAATCAGACTTGCTCAGCTTTGCCTATAGTTTATTTTCTTTCCATCTCTAAATTGGAGCTAATGAGTGAAAGAAGCCAGTCACAGGAGTCACAATAACAGTGTATGATTGATGTTGTTGCAGATCCAGAGAGAACAAGCTCTGTAGAAGCACATACAGATACCCTCCTTGCTGAACACTGTATGTAGGATAAATATGTATTGGTAGGATACTGGTGTAACATGGGGGTTGGTATTTTCATTGCACATGGCACGTTTCACAGAAAACTTAAAGTCTGAAATTGTGTGCTGTGTTTCTGTTTACAGGATATCAAGACTTCTGTAAATTTATTTTTGCAAATCAATTAAATCTGTGTTTCATGGTAAAAACAGACTGCTTAAGCCCTGTTTTTTACAACTTGTTTTTGGTTGCTCTTGCTGCCTGACCAGACCATGCGCTCACATGGAGCTGCTCTTGTTCTGTGAAGGGTTCATTTATCTTTCAAAGAAGGGGAAAAAGAGGTGCATGTGAGGGTAAGTGCAGTTTGGACAATACTGAGTTTATCTTTTTGTTGTCCAGCCTATAATACTAGACAATTAAATTTAACTACATTCTTGTTTACTGCAGTGCCATGTAAGAAAAGGGTAGTAAAGGAGTCAGCAGATCCAGAACACAGTGATATAGAGTAGAACTTTTCTTTAGAATGCAACTTTTCAACGTAAGGTGGAGATCAGGAAACAGGAAATTCAAAATAGGTAATGACACCTGGCAAAGAGATTTTCAGCAAAAATTCATGTAGCTTTTCACAACATCTTGAGCTCAGGAAAGTTTTTGGAAGCCAAGGTAGTTCCCACAGGGTAATTCCCACAGTCCAAGGAAGAACACCAAAGATAAAAAGAAGATAAAAAGACTGAAGTCTGGAGGGGATTTATCTAAATGAAAAGGCTTCTTATTTCAGTACATCATCCACTCGGCGTGTTCTCTCTTTTTATTCTTTAGGGATCTATTTCCCACAAGGCTCCCCAAACCTTTTCCTAAGCAGATTTCCGTTGTACAGGAACAGATCTGCATTCCTGCAATGAAAGGGGGCACTCAGGCTGGTTCTTCAGGACTGAGGTCTTCCTGGTGATAGTCTGCAAGTTTTCTCTCCCCTGCCCACCTTCTCTGGGGATGCCATTCCAACAGCTGTCAAGAAGAAAGGGCTATTTTTCTTGGACAATTTAGCCAGCCACTTTGGTGAGCGGACATATGTACTCCTATATCTTCCACCCAGTCTGCTGGAAGCTTGTCCCTCATAGTACTCTGATGCAAGTGCAGAGTAGGTCTTCCTCCCAGCAATCTGCTCCTAACTCTCCATATTCTCTTTTCAGACCCACTGGTTCATATCTTTATTCCACACTGTGCAATAAATTCCCAGATAGCTCCTGTACTGCTACTGCTTCAAGATGAAATTCAATTTTACCCCTATGTCTACCATGTTTCCCACAATTGTCTCTGCAAAGACTATCTGAAGTGCTGTGGTCCGAACCCAATAGAAATTTGATTTCTAATTTACCTACATTTTTAATACTCTTCTTTCTATTACTCAGTTCAGCATAATAAATATGGTTTATTAACCACAAGGGACAGTATCAGCCAGATATTGAAAACAAAGGCTTTTCTACTCTATATAACTGGTGATGCAGTGCTGTATAGGACATTGTCACCCTCTGACATATTTTATCCCTGTAATGCTCTTAAGAACAGTATCAAACCTTATTTGCTCTGCCACTGGCAGTCACGTAAATTAAAGATGCCTAGAAGCAGCTTATATTTATACCTAGCAGCTTTGAAAAATGATCTAATTTTGATTGCCAGCAGTGTAACTACCTCCTTTATGTTATAATTCTTTATGTGATATTTTTTCTTCTTTCTCCAGCCTCAACTTTTAACTGCAAACACTAACAGCTAGTCTCTACTTGCCATGTAGATTCTATCCAGAAAATCAGAGTACAGAAAACTAATAAAACTGCTTCGTCTTTCCGCATTTTCAGTGTAGTTTTGAATATGTCCACTTAAAAGGAGTGTGGAAGTAGCTTACTTTAATGTCAACCTTGCTTTTCATCCAGGAGAACCTCTTTCTGTTTTCAGTGGCACACCTCGCACTCCATACTTGCAAAGTGTAACAAGGTATGTTACTCATGTGGCAAGTCTGCTCTAAGTTTTTATTTTATGATTTGTGACCATCTTAGTAATTGAACTAAAAGAAAGAATGCTTTCTTCTGCTAGGTTAGTTAGACTAGTTAGGGTTTTTTTGAATTATTTTTGCATGCAATTTTTTCATTGTCTTGAGTAACATGAAGAAACCTTTGTGTGTTTCCAGGCACTCTGGGAAACAAGTGTAAATCCATGGCATCATATTGTTATAAAACCTGTGTATACATATATATATATATAAAAAGCCTCAATATTAAATAAGCAGACAAACCACAAAATTACAAAGAGTAATATATTCTAGTCATCATTGAAACATTGTGTCAGAGGATGGGATATATCTCTTTGAGGAAAAATCTGATATAGCTATACATCTGCTATCGGACATCTTAAAACTCTGATTTATTTGCTATGTAAAATAAGGATTTCTTATTTTAATTTCAGAAATGCTTTTACAGGTTATTGTTTGCTTAGTACACCACAAACTTCCATTGCAAATCATATTCAGTCTTTTATTCAGGATGTAGCCGAGTAATTTTTCCTGCCTTGTCCTGCTCACAGAATGGATGATACCCAAGATGGCTCTTGTATTTTACAAGATGGATTTAGTAGTAGACCAGATGACCGTTCTATATGATAGAAATTTTCAGAGAGTTGAAGTTTGTCTTTATTTCTTGTCAGTCATTAGACTTAGGGAGTCTTTGCTGTGGGTGACTTAAGAACAAGGCAGCATGTTTCCTGAAGCAAGACACAAGCCTGTGGCCAGCCAGTTAGTCCAGTAGCTGAATGCCGTGGGCCAGATCTGCTTTTACTCCCCATCATTTCACAGCCTCACTCCACCCTGCTGTTCCCAGAAAGCAGGAGCAGGCTGGTACCCAACACATTCCTAAAACAGCTGCAGGCTGGCAGGGCCAATACGTATTGTATGCAGACTTCCTTCCTTCTCCTGAACCCCTTGGCATTAACACCGTATGTTCACTTTGGAGTGAACGTACATTGGTGGCTCCCAGATTTGTTTGAAGTAGACAAACCAAAAGACTCAAACACACTGCTCAGAGAACAGCTGATGTAAATTGATGTGCACTGATTTATAGCAGCTGGGGATTTGGCTCAGGAAGGGAAACAGTCATTGATGGCATTATAGAGGTGAAACTGCAGACAAAATGGGGTCCACCATGCGTATTATTTATTACTCTGGAATGTAAGAACTGCATTCCTCTGAGGGAAACATCCTGGTCAGCCAGGTGCAAGTGCTATTTGGAATTCATCAGCATCTGTGTGTTTAGAGCCCCATACTTTACTGCTGTAAATCAAAAGCATGCACACTAATGTTGAAGAACATTGCGTGTGTCAATTCATTAGTCAGTGCAGTGGGAAAGATTGGCATATCAGTCATGAAGATATATGAAGTCTGCCTCTTAATGATGTTAGCTTGTAGGCAGATTGCGATGGAACCTTTGTGGCCTGATGACTGTGTTTAATATGTGCAATCCATACCCCAATAAATCTGTAGCTGGCAACAGAGCACAGTTACTTTGTTCAGTTTATGGAAAGAAGCACATCAAGTATTGTGGGCAGCATTAACATTTAACAATGTTAGGCTAGAGCCTAGAGAAGTTCTTTATTGGATCCAAATTAAAAAATAATAATTACCCAATGAAAAGAGTCAGTGTGGGTAATGCTGCTTTCCAGGACAGGATAGACACCCATCAGATCCCATTATTGTTGCGCTCATGTCAGTGTCTGAAGGAACTGCATGTTCCGTGCACTATGCGCAGCATTTATCAGTCTGGAATATCTCCTTGCTCAAGGTGTAACAGCTTAAAGTGCAGGTGGGAACTGACTTGTGTCAAAAATGTTATACTGACGTAGTTTTGAATGGAGCAACTGAAAAAACAAGCAAAGCTATAAAGCATCACAAGAATTTAAAACATTGCTAATACTTGAAATATATTCTAGAAAAAAGATCATTAAAATGAAAAGAACTTGGAGTAAATCTACTCACTTATAAATAATTGTAGTTCAAAAATGTTAAGGGTCAGATTCTCAGTTGTAGTGTATGGACTCTGCCAAAGTAAATGGAGCAGCACCAACACATACCAGCAGAAGGTCTGGCCCTGCCTAGTGCTCTTATTTCTTTCTACTATAGCTTGTCATGGTAATAATGTGGGAAGTTCTGATTTATCTTTAATTCACTCCTTTTCAGCATGGAAAAGTGGGGAGCTTGCTCCAGCTTTTAAAAGGCATTGGTTTTCAGGAATAGTCCTCCCATAAAGCAGGAGTAGCAGGTGGCAGCAATTTTGCCACCCACACAAGCTTTCTTCAGTGACTAGAGAGCCAAACTAATTGCATCATAGCTGGGACAAGTGTAGCGTATACGGGAGTAGGATTGGATGTAAGAATGAAATGCAACTGTTCTATTACTCACTGTATCATAAAAACTGAACTTTGGTTCTACTTTGCAAACAAACAGCAGCAAAATAGTTGGAGTAATTGGACCTCAGAATAAATGGTCCACTGAGATTATTAGAGGCGTTCATACATTCTAAAGAATAGGTTGTGAATTGCTTGTGGTCTCAGTAAAGAGCATGACATTTGATTCATATTTATAAGGCTTTTTCACATCCCTATATATGTGAGCTAGGATTTTTTTTCTAGTAAAGAAGAAAGCAATGAGGCTACCAGAAAGACTCTAATGTGGTGCACTACCAAGCATTGGCTTAATTCTGCCTCATTCTGCCGATACTGAAAGATTTTTTTTGGTTGAACAGCAGAAAATCTTGAAATTTTTCTGTGAATACAAGGTAGGCAGTTACTAAATGTTACAGTATATGAAAACTTCAGATAAAGGTATGGGGACTTAGTTGACATCACTGAAACAAGCTTATCACTTTTGAAGGTATTAGCAGTGATTTTAAGTCTTACTATTTGAGTAAGAAGGAACACAGAGCAGTACTTTGAAATCTGGATAAAATATTAAATAGGCAAACATGCTTACAGAGCAGAAGGGTTTTCAAATTGATCTTGAGAATGTTCTGTATGGCTTCAATTACTACATTTTTACATATATGTTTATACCTATCCATGTCAAAAAACCCTAAACCCAACGCTTCTAAAATGTTTAACAGTATGTATAGGAAACTACGTCCAACTAGAAAAAATACCTGCCATTTATCCACATATTTTCCCAGTAGATGCAATTTGGGATGTTTGTTCTCCATTTTGTGTTCTAAACCTCAGGATAGACTATATACATCCAGCATTTGATAGATTTCACCTTACAAATATCTACCTTTGTTATTCTTACAAGGAATTAAACTTACAGCTAAATTTATATCTGTTTGCTCTATGCCAAAGCAGTCTTGATGATCATCTTTTCAGAGGGAAGCACCCTTAGAAAAAAGGATGGCTACCCTTGTTTTATTGTAGTGCATTCAAGATGGGTTGGTTAGAAAACAACTGCTCAGTGGCTGCAGGACTTCATTCATCTGACTTTGGTTTGCAGCTGAAAAGAGAGGTTTCATCATGACAAAAGATGGAGGTTTATACAAAGCTGAATCTGCTATCTACCATTTTGAGAAGAGACAGAAAAATGGAATGCTTAGACAAAAGAAATCTTTCTTCCTCCTTTCCAAAGGGCAAGAAACTTAGTTTCCATGAAGAAATGAAGGTAGTGATTTTCTTATAAGTATTTGTTATTTCGTAGATCCTTATGTCACCAGTACTATTTGAAGCAGAATATTGGTTTAATCATTTCTCTACCTTTTTTTTTTTTCGTATTATAACACAGGAGCAGTCACTTTGAGTTGGAGCAGAAGTCTATCTAGCTCAATATCCTGTTCTATTAATGGACAATCTTGGATACTCAGGAAAAAATTTTGAAACGTATAGTGATATTTCCTGGCTTATTATCACAGTCCCTGCAGCTCAGAGACTTTCTCAACTACAGCTGTTATCTTTTCTGTTTGTTTTAACATATGTTGGTGGACATCTTTTTGCCTCCCCAACTTTGTCTAGTTATTGGCATAACAGAGCTCTGTTAGGTATCTAAACCATCCTACAGCAATGAGTGCCGTAGCTTAACTCCTTTCGTTTGTTCTGAACAAGTTGTGATTTTTTTATTTGATGCATCTGTTGTGCTTCCACACTCACCTTTTTCCTGAGTACCCCAGAGAAACTTGTATGTGAAGCTTTTTGGAGAGGACCATGGGTTAACCCATGGAAAGTCTCAAAGAGACAGAGCACAGAGAAGCTGAAACAAGGGGTCTCACTGGGCAGAGTATTCCTGCAGCATAAGGCTGAAGACCAGAGAGTTTACACAGAGTAAAGGAGAGCCAATAACATGAACTTGATGTCTGCACCAAACATTAAAAGTATAGCAAATGCTGGGAAGGAGGAACTTTGACTCAGGCTGTGACAAATGCTGACAGCATGTTGGAATACTTCCAAAGGAAATGCAAGTGCAGAATTAATATGTACTTATTTAAGACTCCCAGATCAGGTTTTGGGCAAATCTCTTTTTGCTGCAGGTGCGTGGCTGGTGATCAGAAAGTTAATGCAGCAAAGCACCTCTTATTATCTCTGGCTCTCTTATTCTAACTGGCTGTCATTCAGAGAATAGGGAGCTCAACACTGCGTGGAGAATTGTCCTCTCCACCTGTCAGTGATTAATTTCACACATTCTGCCATCAGGGACTCTGTAGGAGATTATGGTTATTTTTCTTTCCTGTCTCAAAGCAGAATTTACCGTCTGCACTTTGCATTCAATTCTAAATGAATTTTTATAGTTTGAGGAAAAAATGCCTCATTATTTTTCTACTGTTTTTATAAAGCTTTGGAATTAAAGTTATTTGCATTTGTTACATTTGAACCAAACAATTTATGAACTTATTTTTTCAAGTGTATTATTAATCATATTGACAAAAATAATCCTCAAACAAGTCAAGGAGTTTTTTTTTTTTTTTTTCCCTAAATGAAAAGCAAGGAATCGATTTTTTTAATTCTCTTTGCAGTGTTCCCAGTGTGGATTCCTTATTATCATGATTGGCCAAGCAAAGCCAGGTCTAACGATCACATTGATACTTCTCCTCCTTTTGCCTACAGTAAGGAGTGCAGAACAAGTCTGTCAAATCTTAGATGTTCTAAGCATCAACGGGAACAACACTGTTGACCTTGCTGAAACTCAGATCCTCAAGAAAACACTGTTCAGAGAAACTGTAAGGCCTCCAGATCTCTGTGCTGAAGGTAGAGAAATCTTTCTGCTACCTCCAACTTATCTTGAAGTCCCTTGTGTTTATTAGAGGCTATAGCTTAATTTGTTTTCTGAGAGAATGTGGCTCTAACAGGATTTGAAAAAGAGCAAGGTAATGGGGAATAAGAGAAAGTGGTAATGAGATGAAAGGCAGCAGAGATCCAAATGAATGAGACAATGTAATTGAGGAGAAAATAGCGGGAGAGGAAGAGCAAGAGGCAATTCATTTGCTGATGGAAGACTGAGCAGGACGAGGGGGGAATAGGAATTTGGAGGGGGAAACTGGTAGGAAAAGCTAGCATCTAGAAGGTGTATGAGGAAGGATAAATCAAGGTAACAAGGCATGAAGGGACCAAGCACACTGGAAATGGAATCATTGATAGAGTAGCAGGGACTTGAATGGATGGAGGGGTGGAAGGATTTTGGAGAAGAGAACAGGATCCAGTGAGGGGAGAAACAAAGAGCAGAAAGGAGCAGAGAAGAGTATGAGAAGGAGGAAACGCCTATCATTGAGGGAAAAGGGAGAAGAAGCACTCAGAGAAGCATAGACATCAGGGAGGATATTGGAAGGTGCTGATATTCAGAGATGTTGGTGTTTTGTACACAGCTTGAGTTTGACCTGAAAGTAGGTAACACTCAAAGCTTTGTCAAGATGTAAGTCAGATGCCCATGAACGTTTATGGGTCAGTGACCTGACAGAAACAATTCAAGATGGTCTGCCACAGATACTGCTCTAGAGAACAGAGTAACTAACGCCTTAAAAACCTATTCATAATATGTGGAAAAGGCAGCGTTTTATCATGGGGGACTTCAATCTGAGTACTAGTAGTCTCATATTGCCAAAAATAAAATGTCCTTGGAATTTCTAAATGTTATAGATGACAGTTTCTTAAATCAAAAAGTACTATATCCAGCTCAAGGGGATTCTCTATTAGACTTCATCTTGAAATACAAAGAGGAATGATTGGTAGACTAGAGTTTGATGGTAGCTTCAGAGCAAAGTGATCTGGAACTTGTTAACATTTATAACAGGCAGGCAGAATAAAGCCCGTACTGGTAATAAATACATTTGAAGCTTTACAAGCTTCATAAAAGCTGAAAGTTAAATCAAAAATGACAAAACATTCCTAAAAGTATGTGACTATTAGCTAGGAACCGCCCAAGAACATTCTATTACATATAGAAAAACATGTAAATGAAAAGTCCTGGATAAGGGTGGAGATTACACTGCTTAAAAAAACTTGAAAACATCATAAAACTACTACATTTCTCTTTTCTGTTTGTGAAGTATTAGGTATACATCAGAAATGAGAAATCACAGAAAAGTGATAAGGAAAGTCAAATAATAAAGTTGTAGCAACAGAATGAAGAAGGTATTCTCATAAACTGTACTTTATGATCTTTGTGACAATCACATAATCTCATTGCTATAGGAATTTGGTAGGATGTAACAGTGAAAAAAAGCCTAAAAATAATTACATTTCTCTGTATTTGGCATTCTCAGCACATCCAAGTGCTCTGGTTACATATGAGGAAGAAATACTTTCCATTCTAACAACAACTAAGATTGGACAGCAGATAAAAATAATAAATTGGTAGGACTAAGTATCTTGTATCTGTGAGTGTTAAAAGGATTGTCCAAGAACCTCTCTGAGCCTATAGAGCTGAACTGTCAATACTTTTCTATGTGAAAAGGAAATTTTGGTGTAACCTTTAGGAAATACTGAATGAAACAATCTACCCATTTAATTTTCCGCTTTGTTACTTTTCTTCAGGAGTTTAACTACGTGACACAGTACTGTTTAGATTTTCATCTGTACTCTACTTCCAGGAAGTATCTTTGGAAAGAAATTGAGAGGGACAGCTATCGAGAATCAATTGAAGAGGTCTATGAATATGGTAAGGTTGTCTATGCTATTGAAATCGCTAAGTAAGAAACTTGATTTTACCCAAGAGACTGGTAAATTGTTTGACTGGTGAGGAATTTTGACCCCCTGATATTTTCTCAAGGTCACCTAGGAAAGGGGAACTATTGAAGGAACTCTTCCATTAGCCATTTTAATTGGTTGCAGAACTTGGAAATGTTTGTATGCTTCAGATGAGAAATCATATTTAGTCAAGGGAGGGCCTTGATTTCTGAGAACACATTTACCTACACATTCAAAAGTATACAAGTGAAAATGAAATAGGGTGAGGAAATAAGGTAAAGGTGTTTGTTGATTTCTGCAATCCAACAGATAAATTGATTGTACAGAAACCTTATTTGAAAACATGTTTTTTTGCTTCTATCCACAGGGATAGACCTCTAAGCCAGCCTCTGTTTCTACACTCAGAAAGTCTGGGGATCCTGGTAATTAAATTGTTGTATAAAGGACACAGATAGAGTTAGTGGGGAAAGTTTTGGTTTTTTCTGTATTTGGCACTGTGCAACCTACAGTAGAAAACTATCCAGACATTTTTTTGGTTCAACAATTAAAGAAGGATGATGAAAAATGGAAGAAGGTTCAGAGGATCATTCAAGCACTGGAAAGCATGACTCCGTTCAGGGTTCCCAATTGGTTTATTTTAAGGTAAGAATAGGGAAGGAATTACCCTACTTGGAGGACAGAAGGCTCTTTACTCTCCAGCAAAAAACATAATAAGATCCAGTAGCTGGAAGCTAGAAATAAAAATTGTAAGTTATACTGAATCAATTTTCCAATTTTTAATTTTTGTGGATTCTATATCAATAGAAATGTTAAAGTGTATTTTTCTTAAAGATGTGCTCTGAAATACAGATGCATTTCATGGTCCTGTATCTTTGATGCACATTAGGTGCACATACTGGTCCCTTTTGCCCTGCAATTTGTACAAGGCAGGTTTTTGGGAAGGAGATGCTGTGCCTGGAGAAGCAGCAAAGACATCACCCCCTTTTCCAGGGAATAAATTTTGTTTGACAGGATGCTAAGCAGAACAGGGCAGGCTGCAGACTGAAAGTTGGAGGAAAGAAGTATGACATTTTCTGCACTATCTGCACAGGCCACGGATGGTATTTGACTGGGTGTAACTGTCCACCTGAAAGTAGTGAGAGAAAGAGGTGGGGCCTGAGTGTTTAAGCAGAGCCCGTTGCGCAGAACGGACCAGTTGGAGAACTGAGAATGAGGCTAGACAAGAGGGAACTGGACACAAAGGTGTTGTGGTTCAACCACAACAGAGGTTCAGAGAAAAATGTTGGTGAAAACGGCAAGAAGAAAGATGGATATACAGTTTGAAAAGGTTGTTATTTTTAAGGGATGTAATGCAAAAACTTGTCTGAGGCTGATAGGAAACTGTTGGACTGCAGAGAGGAGTGGAGAACAAGTGAAAGTGAGGGAATATGACAAGAAGCAAGGGAAATCAGCTCTCTGAGGTTTATGGATGTATTTCTCCCAGGTGGAGATGAATAAGGACTTTGGGTTAGAGACTGAAACTGTTACAAGTGACTAACAAATAGTAGAAGTAAGAACATGAGAAGAAGGGAGGAAGATTTGTGTCTCAGGCAGGCAAGCTGCTAGTACATTTTTACAAAAGACACCTGCTCTGAGCCAGAATGATCCACGGGGGTTACATTTTAGCCTAATCCTTTTTATTTTTTTAATGCATAATTTATTCCTATAAAAGGGACACACTGATATAATTAGACTAATTAGAGTTCTGTGTCAAATATAGGAGAGAAGCATGTGGAGGTGGGTAGAAGGTGTAGGTGTGGAAAGACAGAGGGGAGATTCATTTCAGGGAGCATCAGTTTTCACTCAAAAGAAAGTGAAAAGCAGTACACTGAAAATCTGGATGCTACAGAAATCTTGCATGGCTGGGTGCTGAAGTATTGGAATTGAAGCCCAAGGTAGATTTCATAGAGAAATAATGGTTTTGCTTGAATATAAGACTGTAGATGTATATGGGAGAGAATGTTTTTTCAGCGCTGTGCAGTTCTTTGTAATATTCTGAGGATTTTGGGAGATGGGGACAGCAGAGTAGTAGAAGGAAAAGGATAACAGAATCACTGACAATTCATGGTACAGAAATGGGAAGGGAGGGGCAAAAGAGGGAAGGCCTTTAGAAGGGACTGACCATGTATGAGAGCGGATGGAACTGCAAAGAAGATGAAATTAATATGGAGAAAATGTTAATAACACAGACAGAGATACTGCTAGTCACAGAAGATGATAAAGCAGAAAATAGTGGATTATCTGTGGGCTCTGGAGATCAGAAGAGTGCTAGGGGAACAAGAAGCCCAAAGAGGAGCTAACTGGAAGGTAGGACAGGGTTTATTCTCAGTGGTTCCCGGTGGGGGATCTGTTCTTCACGTGAGAAGGGAGCGGGAGATGTTGGAACAGGCTGGTATCTGAAGTACATGACAGGAGTGATTTAAGTCAAGTTGCTATCACCACTGAAAATAACAGTTGAACTAAATCCAAGACGCTGACCTCTGCAAAGGTATTTACTGCATCCTGATGAAGACTGATAATGTAGCCATAAATATAGCAAGTAGTTGAAAATTCACAGTTGAGAAATACCAAGAGCCCTTGAGGCTTTTCCTCCCTCACAGAGGGTAATGTATTTCAGTGAAATGTGAGAACAAAAAGATGATAGACCAGAAAGATTTATCTTCTTACTAAGGCCCTGTGTTGCATATTGAGCTTGGATTCACTTCAGCTAACATTTCTGTGATATAGTACTGCTTTGGAAAAAGAACTTTAACAGAGAATCAGATAGAAAATTATTCAATGAATATACTTGACTTTAAAAGGCAATAAAATAGTTAACTTGCTCATAACAAATGTTAATTTTGGGGTGTCCTGGAGAATGAAGGGATAAGAAAATCTTGTTTGCATTACATCATTCCTAAACTAAAATAGTGAAGGCTGATAATCAATGTGAACACTTTACTCTTGCAAGAAACACAGTATTTTGCCACATTAACAAACAGGGGAGCTAGCTCAGCTGCTGTCAAGTCCTGAGAGGCATGGAAAAGGGAGGTGGGTTTGGAACACATGATGTTTTAGCCAAGGGAAATACTGTTTTTGCCCAGTGTGTTGGAGCTGGAATACAAGATGCCATAAAATGCCAGCAGTCCCTCATTTTCATTTCTTAGAAGACCTGAATAAGCAACCACAGAAATTTGCCTCAGATCCTATAGCACTGTAACCTTTTTATGCTCACTTCCCAGGAGCATTTAAGCATTTGGCTTTTTCTTAAAAAAATGCTCAGCTGAAACAGATTCTTAGCGTAAAAGCTAAACTCAGCAAAAATATATTTTCAGCTATATGTTTGGGCTGAAAGGTGTTGATGGCTACAGTCAAGTGGGACTTTGACCTGTGGATAATCAGCAGATTTGAAGCAGATGGGTGTGCTAATCACACAAACTGGTGCAACACACAGATGAGAGTGCTAATAATCCAGGCTAGAGGAAAGACGAAATAAGTTTTGTAGCATGCATGATAGCTGCAAATAATGGGAGCCTGTGTCTGATAGCTTGGATGGCAAAGATGCTAAGCCGTCTAAGCTATCTGTCAATGCAAAGGCTAGAAGATTTATTGGGCAGACCATGCAGAAGGAAGGGTAAGAGTAGCTGGCGACACTTTCCACAGAAACAACACAGCCCTAAGTTGAGGACAGAAATGCTGAATATTGAAACGACTCAAGTCAGTGCAAATGGGGACTGGAGGCAAGAGGAGAGGAAGCGTGTCCCACCTTTCATCTCCCCATCTCTACTGCATCACTCTAGAAATAGTGCTGAGTGATCTGAAATTCATGCTGAGTGATTGTCACAAGCACATTACTGATTGTTCTGTGGCTTTTTTAATGCATCCTGAATTGCCAGAATTGCTATCAAATGCAGAGTTGAAGCTGTCACATGCCAAAATAGCAAGTGTTTGCTTACCCATTAGGTATGTAGATTATTTACTACATAAAATACACATTTGGGACAGGTTTCTTACTTGAAGAAATCAATGAATAATTTTGATTAAAGATTTATATTAAAAACGTAATGTTATCCTGGGCTTACATACACATTTAGAGACAGAGACCAATATGTATATAGAGATAAAATGTTGTGTTTATTGAACTGAATTGTGGAAGTCCTAGAGATTTCTGTGAAACCAGGATTTTATGTATAATGTTGAAACATACAAATAAAATAACAGTTAATTAATTGTTTCATAATTTGCCTTGTTAAACTTCTGAATAAGCAAATAAAGTTTATATGCAATATAAACTTACACAATATGCATCACTGGTGAATCAACACTTCAGCTGAGGCTTAAGAAGTTGAAATGTTTAGGACAAAAGATAAGTATGTTCTTATTGAACTTAATATAAATACAGTTAACAATATTCTTTTGGTTTTTCTGCTGCTGAAACTGATACCAAAACTGAACATTTCAATTTCAAATTGTTGAAACAAATTTAAGGAAATGTGGGGAGATGGGGTTAGGAAAGATATTCATACTTTGAAACTCCTTTGCCATTAGGTTTTTAATGGAAATTTTCTCTCCACCAATTTAGGCTAGTATCTTTTTCTTATGTAAGATGGAAGGACATCAATGTTGCAGTGTGTGCAGTGCCGTGAGGACCAGATAAGCTCTTCAAGACAAGTAAACAAATGTCTGTCTGAAATATGCATACATGAATATTATCATCCTTGGAAGTTTCATTAGATTTTCAAATGTACGACTTTGTTAGCTATATCAGTGCTTGGCAGTCTGAAATAGTCGTTAGTGAGAATCTATAAATTAGGAAGGAGGAACAAAGAGATTGGTGTGATTTTGTATTCCAGCATATTCCCTTTGATTAAAAAGCCGGGTTAGTTCTGGGAAAAAAAGAAAGCTTAATTTGCCTTCTATATGGACACATATTTAAATATATAAAATTGATTGAATTTGTAATAATTTATTGTATATAATAATCCACTGTATAAATTTGTAATGTGTTTGAAATAAACTCATTTTACTTAGTTGATTTCTGTGTAAATCAACTCCATTCTGTATATGGAATCTTTATTCACAATGAAAGCATAAAGGAAGAATGAACAATTCGGAAATAAAAGATTTATTACAGATTTCATCCTTGGATGGCTTTATCTCAAATGGCATCATTTGTTTTCTACTCATTTTCATTTCACGCCTAGGCAGAATAAGACAGCTTGGGCTCTGCCTTTACACTTCTGTTGACAGCCCCAAGCCTCCAACATAGATAGACTGCTGGTCCCAGGATAACAAGTTTTTAGATTGGGGCCAGAGGTGGTGGATCTTTAGAACACAGTATAAAACCCAGTTCCTTACTCAGCATTTTGAAATGTGAGGAGGGAGGTGGAGATGTAGGGACTTGGATGTATCTTTACTTTGGGAAGGAATATTTGAGTTCTTAATCATTGCCATTCAGTTCAATGTAGTTGACTCTTAATGAGATTCTGTGTATGCTCATTAAGATGAAGTGATAATTCTTTCTTTCCTGTCCATAATCAGATGACAAAAATTGTCCTGAGTCACCAGGAACCCCCTTACCTGATGATTTGTGTGAGAATGGCAAGAAGCTTTCACAATTCCTATCCGAGTAGATGAAGTTTGTGAGAAGGATACCAGGTATGTCTTGAATTGAAGCTGGGTATGATTAGCTCTGTATAAGTATATAGCTATGTATAGTCATCGATAGCAACTTTCTCAGTTCTGATGCAACTGTTTTCCTGATGGGTTAGCACTAGCCTTACCAGTTGTAATTGTTCCTCAGACTTCCATAAGCCATTAAATGAAACCATCCTTAGCACAGTGTACGGTATCCAGTTCACGTGTAGTTGTCAGGCTGCCGATCTCAACCATTTATCTATTCTTTTGTATACCTTGAAGAACTGGGGGAAATCTCCAGCTGCCTACTCACAAAGGATAGAAAGGCAGGGGGGAAACTTTTGCTAGTTTTTAGGTAGAATCTCATTTGCCAGTGGCCAGGCCACTTTCAGCTCGCCTTGACTCTTGGGCTGAGGAACAGCTGCTGTGCTGCCTGTTGCCAGTCTGCATTTCACCCTGCACATTTTCCAGCGTCTGGCAGTAGGCCCTGAGAAGAGAGAGGACCTTTCCAAAGACTAGCATAAAAGCTGAGAGCTGAGTAGCCCTTCTCCTTCAGAGAAGGGTCAGCACTGTATGTACTAGTCTTTTGCCTAATGTTATGATAGCAGAAGTAATTACTTCTTTTTCCCTGGTCGTATGGTTGTCTCAAAGCATTCAGAATACACAAAAGCACAGAAAACTCTGTTTGTGGAAGTAACTTGTTCTCCCTGTTTTTCAGCCACCCAGCACTGTGAGTGCTTTGTGAACACCTTCACAGCTGAAGTGAACAGGATTTGTTAGGTCTCTGACAGGAAGGTGGAAGCACTGAAGGAAATCTTCTGTATTTGTATACTGCGTTGAACGAGCACAGTGGAGCCGATTTAGGTAGATTGAGTTAAGAGAATGCTAGTGACACCTAGTGTTAAAAATAAGGTGTACAAAAATACCATAAAAGCCGGTGGATGTGTCTTTTAAAGCTGTTTTGAGAAGCTAGGGAGGATGGTGCTGCTGAAATCCTCCCTGCAGATGGGCACTGCAAGTGCCACTGCAGCCCAGGCCCTGAGAAACACTAATGGACCTTAACTCTGGAGAAAGAGCCAGCTTCGGGTGTTAGCAGGGCAGAGCACCAAGGCCAGCAGTGTCTCCAGCAACCCTGCAGCCACCTGGGGAAGGCCCAGGCATTCGTATCTCTGCTCCGGAGGTCTGTCCCCACCCCAGCACGCAGAAGCAGGACAGAAGGGAGGCTCTCCCAACACCCAGTGCCTCCCCCATTCAGAGACCCTGGACACGATGAAAGTTTCTTACCACATTTGCCCACTGTTGTACGCTGCTCTTCTCATGTCAGTCAGCATATAACGGAGATGGGGTCCAGGTCGGTTGTACTGCAGCAAAATAGTGTCCCAGCAGTGTAAGTGTTTGAGAATCGATCGCAGCTTAAAGCAAACAAGCAATATTGCAGGGATGCTTGCAAGGTGATAACAACAGTGCAGTCTACCATGTTCTACTCTGCTCACTTATCCCTTATTTTCTATGATGTAACATACTCTATGCTGCCTAATAAGATGGGAGGATATTTTAACTTTGTACTATTTTGTATAGCCTGAGATGTAGTTTGATCACTGATACACTTTCAGTGTACATTTATGTTTAATCAACTATTTGCAGTGGAAGCAGTATAGGAGAGATAATGAACTATATCCTTATTTTAACAAGGAAGAAGCAGCATTGCAGTAAACTCTGAAATAAAATTCTAGCATGTTAAGGAGCTCAAAGGTGGTGACACACTGCCCAGATTTAAAGGAAAGGGGAAGAATATTCCAAGGACATTTGATTTCACATAGCAAAAACAGTTACAAGTTGTTGAATTCAGTGTTCTTACAAGTGACGCTGACAATCAAATACCTCTTGCAGCTTTTTAAATGTTTGGTTTGTTAAATTCCTTTCTAAAATAAAGATAAACTTGGCTGTGAAAGCATATATAGTATAAAAAGAATGTATGCTTAATGTTGTAGTACAGAATTAAAGGAGTTACCATATGAATAACTAATCATCTTTGCAAGTACCTCAAGAACATGATTAATATAAAAATATTGTGATGTTGCTAGTAGAATCAGAATATCAGCCTAAACACTTATACAGATGTGTGATAATTTTATCCTTTTTGAGATTTACCATATCCAAGAGAAAGAGTAGTAATAAAATTTGATCAAATGAAAAAGCTGTTATAAAAGTATCAAAATGGACAAACTCATAGGCTTATTCATTATGAAGAATCCAGGCAAAAGTTTAAGATTTTTGCTATTCCTGCAGACTTGAACACATCCATACATGATTAGATTACTTCAAGGCTTCAAAGATGCAAAACATTTTTGAATCAGAGGAAAGCTGTAGATCTGGTGTCATACATTAGATGAGCCTAACATGTTTAGTGCTTTGAAAGTCATATAAAGTCACCAGAGACTTCTTGAATTACCTTTGGAAATAAATTCAGCATCTGTGTTGTTTGATAAAAGTGTGACACAGATGTCTGATGCTTCTGAAAACTGGGAGCACTCAGTAGAGGTCATTCGGAAAAGATCGTGGGACGTAACAGGAAACAACCGAGGTGATTCTGACAGGTTCTGCTGGAAACTGAGGAAAACTTTTTTGCAGAGACATAACTTGCACTATCCTATCCCTGAAATAAAATGCTGCTGCTGTATCAGTATAATATTTTAGTTTAGAGACCTACTGGAAAACTGTTCTTCATCAGGTAAGGCAAGTTTAATTCAAGAGTATACTTGAAACTGAAAGAGGGCCTAAGTAAATCATGTATTCCAGGAATACTATACCGGAGTACTTGTTCATTCAGATGGCGATGAGAGCAACTCACTGCAGGAATTCACATATGGTATATAGTCATAATTAAGCCAGTGTTGACTGTCCTGAACAGGTGAGGGCACTTGCTGTGGCTGAGCATCATGGATGTTTAACTTGGGCAATAGCATAAGCAAAAACAAAACTTGTCTATAAATCCAGGTCATAAAACCTAGTCACGCTTTTTTTAATCTTTTTTTTTTAATACCTTTGTATTCCCAGATATAACATACGGATAAGATTAGGTACTCTTGGGAGAGTAAAAGAATTAGAATAGATAGAAGTTTTCACATGGACTGTATCATGCTTAATAATTGTACTGGATTCTTACTCAGTACTCTCTTTTTAGGAACCACATATGCAGGAGGAAAATAAAGATCTCAAGAGACCTGCAATCATTATATTTCTGTGAGGTTTGTTCATTCTGATTACTACTTATACTCTGATAATTTTCGTGCTATCTGTAACAAAACTGTAGTTCTCTACAATTCAAACCTCTTTAAGACATCATCAAACTGGTATAACTCTCACAAGCTTTTATTTAAGTGATGGTGACACCTATTGAGTTCTAGGTGACAATGTTTTTATGCTTGCTATAAATAATTACTTTCATCAGCAGTTTTTTTGACCATATATCACTGTAGAGAGATGCAGCACATTCCAGGTCTCCACACATATTAGCACTGATTTATTGTTTCACCTTTTTCATCTGATATACGAATAGTACAGGAAGAGTTATTCTTCCAGGCTTTATTTTCTTCTTATTTTCTGTATAATCTTAGAGTTTGACTCTGCTGACTTTGGAGATGGCTTCTGTGTTGTTTTCATGTGAGTAACATTTCAGTGAGGGTTGATCGGATAGGTTCCCTGGTGCAGCTTAGCTTTTTGCACTGCTAAAGCAGTAAGAGGACACTTTAATAGGAGCACACTGAAAGAGAGGGCACACTGGAGAAATGGCAGAGACACTACTTCTCTCAAGGAGCTCTACTGAGGATTGTGGAACAGAACAATTTCTGGGACAGGAAATAGCACATATTTTAGTTGAGAAAGCTTAAATTGTATCAAAACTGACCTTGGAGGCCTTGCTTTGCATTTATGTTGTGGAGCCACATCCTAAAGAGGATACTATTCCTACTAACATACTCTTCCCATTTGCTGGTATTTTTCTGACCTCAGGGTGAGCAGGCTGAGGAGTAAAATCAGCCTCACTGGGGTTGCTCCTTCATGTCACTGACAGATCAGATGATAAGCCTCTATACCAGTGCAAGAGAGAGAGCAGGGATGCAGCTGGAAGCAGGGCCATAGCATCTCCAGTGCAGCTATGAAACTACACCCTTGGCTAGTCTACTGACCAATCTCTTGACTATTTGGCAGAGTGTATGGCTTAATGTAGACTCATTTTTGACTCATTTTTGTATTTAAGGAAGTTGGCATCCCACCATAGGTGGAGTCTACTGATCAAATGTGAGGGCTAGAAAACAATCAAAATAAAATAATTGTATTAAATGTGTATGTTAAATCACTCATGGTCCAATGAATTCAGATTATAGGAAGGCACAGATTCCACATAGCTTTTTCTTGGTTTGTATGTTTATGGAATAACTTCTGTCATTACTTTTTATACAAGAGGAAAATATATAGTATTCTTAAGAATTAAAAAGTATTTTAGGCATTTTTTTATGAAAGAGGTAAGAAATTCATCTCTAACATGTGCTTATCTTGACAGCACCACTTTAATTTTCACTTAATTGGCTGGATGAATGGCTGTTTCCATGACAGCACAGCAAACATACAGTATGGGCACTTACAAAAAGTAGTAAATAACAGATCATTAGACTTCAGAGAGAATTATTCACAAGACTGTTGCTGCCTTTTATATTTGCCAGGTGGAGACCACACATGCAGAGACCATGAGATGGTGGAGTTTGGCATCCTGTACGGAGGAAGCAGGAGAAAGCAGGACTTTAGGAGAGCAAACTTTGGCCTCCTCAGAGAACTACTTGGAGGAATCCCATGGGTTAGAGCCCTAGAAGGAGGGGGGAGCGGGAGGTCCAAGAAAGCTGGTTAATATTCAAGATCTCTTCCTCCAAGCTCAAGATCAGTGCATCCCTGTGAGTAAGAAGTCAAGCAAAGGGGGCAGGCCGCTTGGGAGAAATATAGAAACATTGTCAAAGTGTGCAGGGATGCGCTGAGGAAGGCTAAGGCCCATTTGGAATTAAATACGGTAAGGGATGTGAAGGACAGCAAGAAGGGCTTCTTCAAATACATCAGCAGCAAGAGGGAGACTAGGGAGAATGTGGGCCCACTGCTGAATGAGGTGAGTGCCCTGATGACAAAGGCTACAGAGAAGGCAGAGTTACCGAACGCCACCTTTGCTCCAGTCTTCACTGCTAAGGGCAGCCCTCAAGAATCCCAGAGCCTAGAGACAAGAGAAAAAGTCTGGAGAAAGGAAGACTTTCCCTTGGTTGAGGACGATGATTTAGGCAAACCTGACACCCACAGATCCATGGGCCCTGATGGGATGCACCCGCGAATGCTGAGGGAGCTGGCGGATGTTGTTGCTAGGCCATTCTACATCACCTTTGATAGGTCCTGGAGAACAGGAGAGGTGCCCGAGGATCGGAAAAAAGCCACTGTCACACCAGTCTTCAAAAAGAGCAAGAAGGAAGATCCAGGTAACCACAGGCCAGTCAGCCTCACCTCCTGTGATGCAACAGCTCTTCCTGGATGTCATCTCTAAGCAAGTGGAAGTGAAGAAGGTGATCAGGAGTAGTCAGCATGGATTCACCACAGGGAAATCCTGCTTAACCAACCTAATAGCCTTCTCTGATGGACTGACTGGCTGCGTAGATGAGAGGGGAGCAGTGCATATTGTCTCCCTTGACTTCAGCAAGGCTTTTGACACTGTGTCCCATAATATCCTCCTAGGCAAGCTCAGGAAGTGTGGGTTAGACAAGTGGAGGATGAGGTGGATTGAGACCTGGCTGAATGGCAGAGCTCAGAGGGTTGTGATCATCAGCACAGACTCTAGCTGGAGGCCTGTAGCTAGCGGTGTCCCCCAGCGGTCAGTCCTGGGTGCAGTCTTCTTCAGCTTCTTCATCAACGAACTGGGTGAAGGGACAGACCTGGGTGAAGGGACAGAGTGCCTCCTCAGCAACTTTGAGGATGATACCAAACTGGGAGCAGTGGCTGATACACCACTGGGAGCAGTGGCTGCGCTGCCATTCAGAGAGACCTGGACAGGCTGGAGAGTTGGGCGAAAAGGAAGATCATGAAGTTCAACAAAGGCAAGTGGAGGGTCCTGCACCTACGGAGGAATAACCCCGTGCACCAGCGCAGGCTGGGGGCTGACCTGCTGGAAATCAGCTCTGCAGAGAGGGACCTGGGAGTGCTGGTGGACAATAAGTTAACTCTGAGCCAGCAATGTGCCCTTGTGGCCAAGAAGGCCAGTGGTATCTTGGGATGCGTTAGGAAGAGTGTTGCCAGAAGGTTGAGGGAGGCGATCCTGTCGCTCTACTCAGCCCTGGTGAGTCCACATCTGGAGTACTGCATCCAGTTCTGGGCTCCCCAGTACAAGAGGGATGTGGAGCTCCTGGAGAGAGTCCAATGTGGGGCTACGAAGATGATCAGAGGACTGGAGCATCTCTGTTACGAGGAAAGGCTGCAAGAGCTGGGTCTGTTTAGCCTGGAGAAGAGAAGACTGAGGGGGGACCTTGTCAGTGTATACAAATACCTTAAGGCAGGGTGTCAAGAGGATGAGGCCAGACTCTTTTCAGTAGTGCCTGCTGATGACAGGAGAAGAGGTGATGCCCACAAACTGAAACACAGGAAGTTCCACCTGAATATGAGGAAAAACTTCTTTCCTGTGAGAATGACGGAGCACTGGCACAGGTTGTGCAGAGAGGTTGTGGATTCTCCTTGTCTGGAGATATTGAAAACCTGCCTGGACGCGATCCTGTGTGATGTGCTCTAGGCGAGCCTGCTTGAGCAGGAGAGTTGGACTAAATGATCTCCAGAGGTCCCTTCCAGCCTCAGCCATTCTGTGATTCCATGTTGTCCGTAATACCAAGATAAATGTTGTCCGAATTCCAAATGCCTGATGTGCTATAAGATAACACTTACTGCCTTGAAGATATATATTGAATAAAGGTTTTAAACTATGTGAAAGTACCTCTTCTAACAATTAGCTTGCTAACTACAATGTACAATACTGAATGTCCTACTTGTCCTTGTCAAACTAGTCACAAGCTTCTACTAAGCAACAGCACTTTCAAGATGGAAGTGGCTTCTGATGTAGTAAGATTTTTTTTTGACCACGCTGCAACAGAGACAAATTCCTGCAGGAAGCAAATTTACCAAAGCTAGTTTCACTGCTTTGGGGTTCACTGTACAACCTGTGTGGAAAGACGTTGAGGTAACTCATTTTGCTGAAAGCCATCAAGGAAGACATTCTCAGGGGGATGAGCAGAGGTCAAAGTGGAGGCAGTAACTGTAGTATGCAAGTTAACACTGTTGCCATGAATAGTGTTTAACCAAGACCCACTTTAATTCAGCCCTAAAACATATATAAATGTCAGAAGCACACCCCAAAACCTTTGCTCAGGGTAATAGTGGCTGAAATACTGCTATTTCAAAGGACTCTTGATGGTACTAGATGTGTCCTAGCACAAAATTTAAAAACCTCTGTTTGGCAACGATTTAGATTAGCAGTACAGAAAAAGATTAAATCTCTTTCCTCTTAAAACAATGACAGTTTTGACAAGAATGTAAGGGGAATCAGAGTTTGTTTCTTGTTGTATTGCTTTTTATGATAAATCATTTTAATGAAACCAGATGAGGTAGTACTAAATAAAATATTAATGTAAGGGTAATTATGTGCTTGTTTGGACTATATAGAATGCAAGCTGAAATAGAAAGATTATCTACATACTCCCAAGTCTTACAGAAAGATTTTCTGAACTCCTGCCGTATTCCAACCATGAATGATATGTTTCAATTTACTAAAACATTACCGCTTTCTGCTGAGACAAATTAGTATCCAATCTTGGGCAGCCAAATTTGTTTCCACTCTTCTTGTAACACAGTGACTATTTTTAAACTAGTCCTTTGGTTTACCTCCATTGTTACTCACCAGATTTTAAGGCATAGTTTAATGTTTGCTTTGGTGATAGTCCTGACTCAAGCAGCCTCCATATCTTTGTGCCTGTGATTGATCCCCATTCCTCTCTCTCCTACTTATTCTGCAAAGCAGAAATTGCACTGGTTTGTAACACTACTTGGTTGACCAAATCAGGGATTTAAATGTAGCATTTGGGGCTTTTTTAATATACATAAATTCTCATCAATTACTAACAATAGCAAATTTCAGAAACTTCAAAAAATATCCAGTCATCATCTGAAAAACTTACTTCTCTCAGAGGTACCTGAAGACAGGCTGAAGCACCCAAGCATTACTGACTCTAGGGACGTTAGGCTACATTGTAATTTAGTAGCTTCAGGTGATTTGTTGATTACATTTCCCCCTTTTCAGAAAAAAAAGTTGCTTTGGCAATAACGTTCAGCAGGAACCCCTGCTTTATTTCACTTTATAGAATATAAGACTCCTGGACAAGATCAAAGAGCTTGTTCCTGTACTGTTCTGAACAACTCAGTGGTTGTTATAAATCAACAAGGTTCTTCCTCTGCAGTTTTAATGTAAGTGATAACTTTCATGTTCTGGCACTGGAAGCTCTTCAGTGGTACACTGTGCTGGCTTCCCAGATAATGCTGTGTAATAGAGATGTGTGGCATTTCTCAACTGTTTCCATTATACAAGCCAGAGTGAAGCACCAACGTGGTGTGCCATCTGTGCTAATGACAATGATGTTATTAAATCATTCATTACATTTCACAATTTTATACTAGATCATTTAAATTCTTATTTTGGCATAGTGTATGGATTTCCTCCTCTAGAAATATGAACTGCATATGCAGATATGTTTGCCCTGTTTTCTAATAAATTCATGATGGGATTGAGCATACTTACAAGTGCTGTGGCTCATGTAATTATGTTCTCAGATCTTGATAGTAAAAATAGAGACTCCTAGTTCATGCCAGATTAATTGATCAGTATTTTGCACAAAGTAGATTTGATGCATTCATTTCTGCTAATTGTTCTGTGTCTACAAAATACAGTGCTACCCAGAGATTCTACCCCTTTCTCCCTTTGCTGCCTTTCTTTCCCAATGAAGAAAAAGTATTTTTCACTCACATTTTATGTCATTTAATAGTAGGAATATTGCACTAAAATCATATTATGGCAGTAAATGAACACCGTGATTTTACTGGTCACTCTCTTGATATGCACATAGCATACTAAGCAACCTATATATGCTAAGAGCTAAGAATCCTGGTGCACATCGCACAAGGCAGTGTACAAAAACACAGTCTGCCCTTGCGATCTCATAGAGTTCAGGGAGAATGTAGCCCAACAGAGTAGGTTGAACAAATGAATGAGTAAAGAGGAAAAGAAAATTTATAAACTTAGAGCAAAATTATTTCACCAAAATTTTCATTGACTACCTGCTTACATATCTGAGAATTGCCATGGAGACACTGGTAGCCTCTATATAACTAAGATTCTGTTATGATTTTCATTTAAAGCAGAACAAAAAATTCTTTTTGATGTAGTTTAGTGATTATGTCCCAACTCAGTGCAGTAAACCACCATAGGATAATCAAATTTTTCTTGTTTGTTTTTAAAGATTGAGTAACCTTGTAGATGAGGAAGCATATATCTGTCTGTAACTGCCTTACAGAAGTATAAAATATTCAACATCAATGCATGATGTTTGGCTAGCTAATGAAAAAGATATCTCACTTCACTGTCACAGACATTTTACTAGAAGAAATATGAACTGTAGGCACTCTGTATGATTGCACTTTTCATGAAAGAACTGTATACGACCTGCAAGTGCATAATCTTTGTTCTGTTTTGCCTTAGTGCAGCATCTTTCAATCTTTTGAAGTGTCTGTAAATAAAAATAACAAACGTAACTGTGAAGTGGGAGTGAATGGAGAATGCTTAGTGTAGATTTTACACCTGCTTTCCAAAGTCTCCATATGATAAAATATGAGAGGCTGAAAGATGCCCTGAGTTCATGGCATGTTTGACAAATGGTTGACCACATTCTGGGCCTATGGAATAATCACTTACCCTAGCAGAGTAGCTTTAAGTCACTTTTTGTGTCTTCGTAGCATTATGCCTCTGCAAGGACTAAAATCTGTTCGTAGTTCCAGCCTGTGTTTGTAAAGTATACTACTACAATTATTGTTAGAAACACTAGATGTTTGTACTTAAAAGTGCTGCAGCATTCAATTATGTTTGAAGAAAATAATGTCTTCTTAGTGGAGTGGGTTACACTTCAGGGGTGCAATGTCCTATCCTTCTGCACAGACTCCCTGGCATCATGGGGACTATTTGTGTGAATAAAGCATTTCAGAAGTAGTGCAACAGCAAAGACATGATTGGTCTGAAGTTAAGATTTTCTGCAGTTACTCCAGAAATTGAAAATAACCACCAGAATCAGAGGAGAAACCTCTTCCCCTTAAAAGAGTAGGTAGCTCCTCGATAGACAGGAGGCTTCAGACCCCGGAGATATTATTATTATTCAGATATTATGATCTCCAGCCAGTGGAGATTTTTCTGACTAGTCCATCTCTGCACTTTTTACTCTTATTTTTGAGATCGTCTTGCCACCTGTCAAAACTGTAGCCATCTCACAGTGAGTCTGGTTTCAGGCTGAGCCTGTTCTGTTTTCCAGAAAAGGGAGGGAAAAGACAGAAGGGAGGTCAGAAATGTAGAAAGACAGTGAGAACCTTTTGTGAGATCTGACACAGTTAATTTGTGTGTGACCGTTCGTCAGGCCATGAGCTGAACAATGCGACTTGTAGAGTTTGCCCTGACACCACCTACTCGGTGAGATGAGCAGTGTAGCTCTAGATGTCTCTGTTTGCCAAGATGAATTCAGCTCTGAGATGGAAGCACTTTCTTACCTTCCAGCTATGAAATCTTAATGAAGCTTCTGAGGTCTGGGAGAAGTCCTTTTTGCTTTTAAAAACACCTCTGTCCCCCACTGTGCATGACTGGAGATATAGAAAATCTAGAGAGCTTTTTCACCTTGCTTAAACTGAAACATTTGAGAGAATACAATACAGGTGAAAAAACAATCCTATTTAAAACACATTGTTCTTTTGACACGTTTTCATCCCCGTTTTATCAAGCACAAAACATTCTTCATTTTAGCTTTGTCCACTATCATTAGCAATGCCTCATGATATTAATTAGTACTGCAAGAGGCTAAACCTCAGGCTGACTGTCTCACATGTGGGAATTAGTTGTGTGGATTTGCAGAGCAACATCTGCCTGTGAATAGACTTTAAAAAATAATAATTAAATTAAACAAAAGGGAAGCTCTAAGCTGAATCTGTGGCTAAATGATTAATATCACTTCATGTTTAAGATTTTTTTTCCAGCCTATTTTGTTTAATGATTTTCAGCTATGAATATTACATGTCCTTCTGCAGTTAATTATTTATGCTGATGAAACATGGCACCCTCTATACCCTTTTAGGATTCTAAATGGAAAGGAACACATTTTCTAGACAGCTCCTTCTGAATAGTGATGGCTTATAGAGGCTTCTTGCATTCAGAGGCAGGATCATCCTCAAACTGGTTCATGGAAGTTTGGAGTTCACTAGCCAAAATTGTTAAAGTCTTCACTGCTGGCCACCAGCTGCTTGTACCACGCTGCCAGCTCTGTGCTTCAAAGAGCCTTGCTTCACAAATCCTTTTCTTCCTGGTAAAAAAAAACCTTTTGTATGAATGATTAATTAATCAGCAGGAAGAATAGAATTTCAGAATTTTTGGTGCTTTAGGAACAGTTTGCATCTGCCTAGGATTTTGAACTGAGTTTGTAGTGTGGCTAAGTAGAACTTCGACATTTTGAGCTTTCATTCTAAATCAGAGTAAAAGCAGTTATCAGATACTGAAATCTCCCCAAACTGGAATTATCTTTTTCCACCCTGCTCTGACAGTCACTGTTTATGGATCTCTGTGCAGCCATATATCCCTCATTCAGTGAGCTGATCTAGGCAAAAGCTTTGGCTGAAAGCAATCTGCAGATATCTCTTTGTTATTGTGTTAGATTATACATAAAAATGTATGGCTATCCTGCACTGTAAGTCCCTGTGAATTACAGAATCCCTAGCACCACTCTTGGATGTGTCAGACCTTCAGAATCTGACCTTTATAATAAATTGATTGCACTAAAATAGCCTGAATGGCAGGGAGTCCAATGAAATATTAGCTCCAGAGAAATTAAATTTGCTTTAACCAGTCTGAGTACAAGGTAATGTGGTAAACTGGTCCCACTTAGAAACTCAATGTACCTTGGCTTTTGGGGAAACACAGCAAGGTGTTACAAGCTTTAAAAACACTAGCCATTAACTACACACGTACTGCTATTAAGTAAAGGAAGATTTTTCTCAAGGGACAAAAAAACACTATTACAGGGAATAAGAGAGAAACATAGTTGTTCCTGAACTTTGCCATAAGGGAAAATTCAGCAGTGGATCTAAAAATAACATTTGGGTGAGACTTCTCTGATTTAATATGGCTGGTGCATCTAGCATGATTTATACCTCTTTAATTCATTCTTTTTTATGATGAGTTTGGAGATTTTCTTTGACAGCAGATTAATCCAGGTGCTACAAAACTCTTGTTGCTGTTATACATAGTCAGCTGGAAGCAGACCCAGAATAAAACCAAGTTCAGACTTGTGTCTTAAGCATCCATTGTCTTCTGGACACAAACCCACTGGAACAATTTCAGCCATGTTGGAGGACCATCTGGGCCATCATGGAGGACCATGTTAACCCCGGCCCTACTGTGCCCCCAAGACTCTTCTGCTCCTGACTGCTGCCTTGTCTGGCTTTCTGTGTCTTCACTCTTCTTCTCCCAAATATGTGCTGCCAATCATTTCTCAAGAGAAAAATGAGAATCATCTACCATTGCTTTCTGAAAAATACTTGATCTCAGTGCTATGCCCATCGGAAGTATCTTCCATTCTGCTATATGGAAGTGTCTCAGCTGTATGTGGAGGATGAAGGTGTTTGCAGCTGTATCGCACATGCGTGCAGCAACAGGCCTTTCAGGTGCTTGTTCTGTAAGTGACTCACTCAGTGCTATCTTATGTAAGTATATCCTGTCAGCAAGAGCCTCTTGGACATCCATTTATGATATGGTATGGGCAGAGAGAGGCAAGAAAGAGAGAGAAAAAGATTTCTTAACCTGAGGGTCTTGCACTCTAGCTGAGGTTGTAGACACTTGCAGGAATTTAGCCTTGGGGTTCTTTAGAGTCAGCCAAAGTTGTGCCTATGAGATAAAATCCTAAACCTCTGCTATTCTCTATACATCAGCTGTTCATAATGAAGGTTGATGATGTTATTGCGATTGTTATTCTGATTTTTTTCCATGCAGGAATTACCATAAATAATTAACAATGAAGCAATAACAACCACTCACGATAGTGGATCCTCCTCAGATGAAATTTTCAAAGTACCAAAGACTATTTCCAAGCAGCACTTCAAAATCCCCTATGTCTTAACAGGACTGTTTAGTCTGTGTGAAAGTTTATGCTAACAAGCAGCACTATTTCCAGTATAACAAGCTAGTCCATTCTGAGATACCTCTGGAAGTGAGCTAGTGCCACATATACATATTCCTAGCTGCTTTTGTACATTTTCTCAAAGTCCCTTTTGCCTTGAAATCTTCCTGTTCTTAGGATTGTCTATGTTTTTTAAAAAATATATTATCCGACTCCTAACAATGACATCTTAAATAAAATAACTTCCTGTAATTCTGATAGCAGCTACTATCCTCATTTCCATAGCTTTCATCATTCACCTCTGATCCTCTTTCTTTTTGCTTGTCATTATTTGTCTTTGCTTTTATTCTTTCTGATCACTATTGTTATCCAATTTCCTTCCTTCTTTCATCTTTCCCTTACTTTCACTGCATTTGTGTCCTGTCATTTTATAATTTTGTTTTTACTCTCCATGTAGCTTTCTATCAAATGCACAGCTTTGTAACTGACTTTACCTTCATCTTCCTATATTTTTTTTTCTTTTCTTAGTCATGCTCTGGGGATCAGACAAAGGCTGGTGATACAGACAGCTGAAGACTCTCCTTGCACAAAATACACAGAGCACAAATGCTCAGTCTGTTTCCCTGATGAATGGCAGAACAGCCTTTGGCTGCGTTTGTTATTCATATTAGGTTGAAGGCTCTGAGGGATAGAGAATATCTCTTACTGTGTGTTGTGTAGTGCCTGAAACACCGGGGCTCTGATCCTAATTGGGGTAGATGCTGTTCCAGTAATAATAATAATCTCAGGGAGTGGGTTTTGGCCTACCAACAGGTTTTGGCTCAGTCAAGTGATGCAGGAAGAGCTCAGAGGAGGACCTCTGCTACACTGGTTTATCAAGCATTTATTTATTCATTTGATTGGATTGCTATATATAAAAAAAAAAAAAAAAAAAAAAAAGAAAGAAATGAAAGACAATGAGAAAAACTGTCCATGACTCTAGGCAACTTTACCATATATTAAATTAGTAGCAAATTAATGATCAGGAATCAGTGTTTCCACCAACATCTCAGTAAGAACAGAATCAGGGAAAAGCAAAATCACTTCACAGAGGTTATTTCATCTCAGAGACTGCAGTAAGTCTAACGTGTTGTCTGTTACACAGTTTCATACTACATAATAAGGAAAGGGACAGGGGTGACCAAGTAGATGTTTCATCAGCTTCTCCCACATAATTCCCAGCTCAGGTTGCATCTGTCTTGCTCAATTATATTTAGCATAGTAGACCACTTGGCTATATATGACATACAGCCATTTCTGAGGAGAAATACTGTTCCTGTGCCAACAATTCTACAAAACAGAGAAAAAATCTTCTGAACAAGAACAGGAATTCCCTTTTCTCCTTCTCCCTTCCTGCCTGCCCCCCTCCCCAAAAGAGTGGTCTTCAAAGTTCAGAGATGTACTCTCAAGCAGATAGATAGAAAATGAATATTTAATATAACTTATTTGGGATTTAAGAAAATGGAAAATGAGTCATCACCTCCAACTGTATGCTTGAAAATTTCCTGGATACTGACTTACTTAACTGACGTTTTGAATACAATTATATTTGTTTTATTTGTCAAATATGGCCATATTGAATGATTTCTTATGCAGTTTCAAGAGAAAGGGATAATGTCCTTCTCTTGAGATAAACTAATCTTGACAGAGGTGTCAGGGACAATATACTTCACTCAATTCAGAATTCAGCACTCTGACCCTGAAGCCATTTGCTCGGCAGAGACAGACAACTCCAAGATGTTTCTTGAGAAAATTGAACTCGCAGACTCTAAGACTGGCAACAGACCCTTTCCTAGAATACGCACATTCAGGATGAAATCCTGTTTACCTTTACAGGAATCCCGTTTTTGACTTAAATAGGTAATGTGTGCAAGCCCTAGAAGGTACAGGCCAAACGAAGGGCCCGTGCTGAATTCCTCAAGCAGACAGTGTGCTATCTAAGCACATCAGAACAGATGCTCTCTCACATCTATGATCATCAGTCCAACTTCTCTGTCATTTTCCTTCTCTCTCTTTTTGCAACTGTCTTTCCTCTGAGATGTTGTCTCAAAGGAAAAGAGGACTGCTTGCTTTCAGACAGGTCAGATTTGGAGAAGTTCACTCTCATGTTTCTACAGCCTGTAGAAACTCTCTCTCCATTCAAGCAAATACTCTACTATGTAGATCCTGATACATTACCATGAATTATACAAGAACAGAGTATATAAATAATTCCAGATAACTGTATGGGCATCTGGTTGTAGAGGTGCATACATACATCACCCAAATCCAGGTGTTCATGTAGCACTAGAGCTGAGCAGGCAAGCCCTCAAAACTTACAATTTAATTCTAATCCAGCAGTAATATTGAAATATTTTAAAAGTTTAGGGGTGCCAACTTCAAGCACCTGAATAAGCTGGCTGAGTTATCTAGGCGGTCTCCTACTGTAGTCAGTGAAGATGGAAAGTCATCTCTAACACAGATGTTTGCAATAGCCCTGCAGAAGAGAACCATCTTCTTCTATTACCTTATCTCTACTAAAAGGGAAAAAAAAACATATATGAAGATTAGCAATATGATTCTGTGTTAGAAATACAGAATAATTACCCCCAATAGCAAGGAAGAACAAGCAAAGTAGCAAGACGGAGGCCAGCCAGAAGTCCTCCGTGTGGTCTTCCTCCAGTGGTCTGTGGGTTAGGGTTTATGAGCTCTTGCCTCCAAGGAGCGCAGGGTGCAGATGCGGCATGGACACGGAGGCTGGGAAGTGAAACAGATGCTTGCCTGTCATTTGACCCAGAGAATATGCTTCACTTTACAGTGCTCATTAGGGGAATTACAATTTCCTTTGCCAGCTTGGTAAATCTGCCTTCACTCAGAATGCACCTCAAAAAAACTATTTGTCCTACAATGAATACCAAATTAAACTTCTCATGCAAATTTTTGTATGGCAAACGTCCTACTGTATGGCTTTGTATTGTGTCTATGCTAAAAATCATCTCTTTGTGTCGTGTTTGTGCAGCATCAAGCACCAAAGAGTTCTCAGCCTCTAAGAAGGGTTCTTGGCCCTACAATAAGGAAACTAAAATTGACATTATTTGTTTTGTGGTAGTGCCTCTAGGCCTCAGTCAAAAATGACACAAGACAACAGATGGATGCAAGTACACGGGGGAAACACAAGACAAAACATTTATTCCTTTAGTAAGCATCTGACACAACACACCAGCTGCTTAGGTATTAAATATTTTGTAGGCTGCATTGTATATATATAAAAATTGTAATAATTGTTGTTATAATCTAGTATACATAAGAAGCAGAAAGATTTTGTTGTACAATGGAACTAGAAGATGTGGCCATTAAAAATAAACACCTCTGTAAGTATAAGCATTCAGTCATTCTTCAGCTGTAAACATTACATTATCCTAGATTGAATATAAGCTGATAGATGTGCTCTTGTTTAAAAGCTGATAAATACCATATCAGAATTTTCCAAAGAGTATGTCTGCAGTATACAGACGATACAACTGGTTGTAATTTGCAGTGTTGGCTAATTTTACATCTGTTCAGATATTTAAACCGCTTTGAAAAGAAAACTCACTCCCCATGCAAAAACACCCAGAAGCATATTAAAGTGGCACTGGTATATGAAGCATGTTAAAAGGGAAGGTAGTCGATGAGCTTTATTTTAGACATTAGAACAATATTTTAAAGATAAACTTATGAAAATGCATAGGTTAATATTGCATTTTTTATTATTTCAAAAATACATTTATTGACAGTTTTTGAAACCTGGCTTAAATGCAAAAGTAGTAGATCCCAAGCTTATAGTTCAACTACAGCTAAATAGCTTACTTTGTCTGTCAAATCCGTGGAACTATTGGGAATTTTCCAAATAAAGTGTTTTTTGGTTTTTTGGTTTTTTTTAGCAGAAAGGTTAAAACTGAAATTTTTCAGGACAATGTCCCAGGATCGATTAACTTGCTCAGGATGATTTTCTCAGTCTTGTAATCATATTTCTACTACAACTGAGGGGAAATAATCCCATAGCATGGCTAATTTCCCCATTTATTTTAGTGTCAAATAAGTTCTATGCTGAGTGCTGTGGCTACGTCAAGCATGATTATTGTGTATATTGTTCTCAGGTCCAACAGTTAAACTGAAGGAGGCTTCTCAAGAATACATTCCTTAATATGGTAAAACAGGGAGATTTGGCTTGGGCTAGATTCATTTGGATCTAAGGTAATATTTTTCTTAGGTGCTTTTTTCTAGTTTTCATCACAATTATATAGCTTAAAGTTTAAAAGCTCAATTTCCCTGCTCTCAAATAAGTTTTAAAACTAATGTTTTTGACCTATGATTGCTTTTATTGTCTTTTTTTCTCAGTTTTAAGACCCAAAATATTCACAGAAATTTCCCCCCTTTCCTTTTCAAGAATAATCTGAATTTTACAGAGAGAGATACAACAAGTAAAAACACATGTAGAAAGAATTTTGTGTATATAGCACACTGTTTGTCTAGCCAACATACATAAATTTTTTCCTAGATTCAACTTTTTCTTTATTTTTATTTTTTCCTTAAGAGGTGGAAGAATGACAGCAAAACCAACCAAGTCCATTGAATTGATTCCATGTGTGCTAAATAGTCTGGAACAGATTCCCAACTAATATAACTAACTACCAAATTTGGTAAAGGTATGTCAGATAATGAAGTGGCCTTCTAATCTTTGTAAACATTTCAGAAATATGATATGAGATTTGGAGTTGCATATAGGGTTTTTTGCTTAATCAATAGACAGTAACCACCTTTCAGATGTTCAATCTGTGGTTTGACATCTGACAAAACTTGTAAAATACAATCTTAGGCATATGAACTGTGTAAGATACAAATATACTTTATGTGAAAATCAACTCATACACTTTATAAATTGCTATATACACTTCAATATCCACATTACCTCTTATTTACTCTGTGAGTGACTCTGTTGCTAGTATAAATGGAAGTTGTGAGAACATTGTCTTGTTCCCAGTTGAAGGAGTGTTTGGTTAGTGAATATGCAATTTATAAAGTATTTGAGAGTAAGCATAAATTATAATAAAACCTCTCTCCAGTAGAACTTTTTTTAAAAACTTCTCATCTTATAGATGGATTTAATATATGTTTTAGAAAAGCTAAAAATTACAATAACTGAACCTATCTCTCATATAACTCGTCTTATTTCTCTTTTGGCCAAAACCTAAACTAAATCGCCCAGCACATTTATGATGACCTCGTTAGAATAATTGTCCACCTCAGCACTGCCCTTAGTTTGGAAAGACAGTTATATAGGGAATTATATTTCCTATTAATGCACGCTAAAAAGTACCTAAATTACCCTTTACTTTCATGCCATGTTTTTGGTGACCTGAGTAAATTACTTGAATTTCAGCCTTGTGGTTTAGGATGTCACTATAACATGCCTGCTAGAATTACAGCATTGTTGGGTACTGAGAAGGGCATACTGTTACTTATATTCTGGCAGGAACTTTATCTTCCCCTTACAGACTAAAAACAACTTTTGAATATTAACCATCTTCTGAACACCTTACAGCCTAAGATGTCATCCTCTTTGGAGAATAATCACTGAATTTTCCTGTCCATGGTGGACACAATCCCTTCTAAGGAGAAAGCTGAAGCCTTCTTCAGCAATGCTATTCACTTCAGCTTACCACAGGGGGTCAGTAGAAATCAGGGAGAAATATCCCCTTCTTATCCACCCCAGAAACTATGAAATACTCACAGCCAGTATGCCATTCCCTATTAATTTCAGGAATTCAGTGAGAGCAAAACAGATGTGATATTGTTTTTCTTTATAAACAGACAGCTTTTACCACTAACATACAGGAGCGGTTTCCTAAAATTACACAAAAGTTTGTTCTTGATCAAAGCTGGCTGAGGTTCAAAAGCAGCTTAAAGTTTTATTCTCTGTCACTTTCACAACAGAGTAGTTTGCCTAGGGAACCTTCCAGACACAGATTATAGCAAACTAAAGACTTGCATGCACCACAGTGTGAATTGTCATCTCCTAAAGTTTACCAAATTCTATCATCTGACCACTCTCTTTTAGGCAGGTAATGGGTCAAGCTGATGTCGGTTAACCTTAAACAGCAGCAGTTTATTAGCTAGTGTTCCCGGAGTTCTTGAAAATCCTCTTATTTTTTTGGAGCAGTAGCCATTCATCCTGAACAATTTCAGTCTAATACTAATAAAATAATGCTGGAAAATAGTTTGGGAAATATTCAGGTTTTAGTTTATTGAGACTCTTACAGGCAAAGTGTAGGAACAGTCAAAGAGGAAGTCTAGTTGTTGAAATTGTCAGGGAATTCTGGATTTGTAGATTGAGTCATCCACTAGAAGCGTTAATGCATTTTGCTTCCTTTTTGTAATGATGGGAACATAAAGGGTAGAAAACAAAATGGATGCTTTTTCACTTCCAGCAAATCAGAATTTGACCCATCATGCTGTTGCTTGAGAGAAGAGTTTCATTGGTATCATTGTACAGTGACTTTGCCATACTTTGTTGTAGAGCTGGGCTATAATGAATCTATGTTCAGCATGGTATGCAGGAATAGTATGCACAATAAAAAAAGAGTTGATTTTTCATGTATATTGCAAAAACCAAGGCAGTATTACTCTTTCAGTTCAGGCACTGACATTCACTAAGCCTCTCATAGCTAGTATATATAGCAACCGGAGTCTTTGAAACACTATTTTTCTTTTGCAACACTCACAATTCATTATGCGTATAAAATACATACTCTCCAAGCTTTCTTAGAAGAATCTAATTTCAGGTGCTGAGTTAAGAACTGGCAGATTTGCAGTTACCCAGACAACCTTAATTCTGCTTCCTTGAGAGTCTATTCTCTGAATTGAATATGGTGGGAGATTCTGTGGAAAAGGTAGCAGAAACCCATCACATTCTCTGTTGGAGACGGAGCCTAGGGCAGACAGTGCAAGTTCCAGCGACATGCAATGCAAAATTTCAACCAGCTGATGATAGAGAAAAGTCATTTTTGCAGTGAGATGTTGGTTACGCATGTTCTGATGAAACCTATAAGAAATCTCTTCCTTTAGTGTTCCCTCAGAAATCTAGGAAGCTGCTGTCATGGATGGTGTGGAAGGCAAAACATAAATGAAGCCAAGGGGACCAGGCTTACTTATGATGAAGGACACCAGTGCTGCTCCTCATCGCTCAGAGAGGAGTATGGACAACAGAAGCCAGGCCCTGGATTGAGGAGATGAGGAATTCAAGGTACAATTAATGTAACAGATTCCTGGCATTTATTGCATGGTGTCAACTGCTGCATCAGCAGTAGTGTAAACCTGGAATATTTATTGGTTCCATTATTATTTTGACATGCAGCCAAAAAATGAAGAATAAAAATAAAATGTGGAAAATCATAATTTCTTTTTTTCTAAGATTATATACCGCAAACTCATAACTAGGTATTTTCAGCTATCAGAGCTCTTTTCTTCGGCCATGCAGTGTATCGCTCTTATTCTGTCCTGAGAATCTGATTCAAGTAATAACGTTCAGAGAGCTTTTTGAACAGTTTTATGTGGAGGCCTCAAGTAGGACTGGCTTTTAGCTGTGTTACAAGCTGTAAATAAATTTTGCAAATGATAGTTCATCTACTATAGACTGAAAAAGCAAGGTGGAAAAAAATTATTATTATTATCCTTATGCAGACTTGCAAAAATGTATATAGGAGGAAAGGATGGAACATGGCCTTCTGGAGTGCTGCTCTGACACACTAGGTGCTTACAAAAGAGCTAAAGTTGAAAAATTCATAGGACCAATGAGGTGAGGAAAACAGGAAAGTTTATACGAAGCAGAGGGTAAAAGGAAACTTCATTAATAAATAGCAACTTAAGACATAGAAGTTGGGTATGCAAGCTGAACTTTCCCTGGGGCTAATTGCAGTAATGATATGTTAACTAATCTTTTTCTAAACTTGACTGTACTACAGGAACAGTCAGGAATGAAGTGCTTGTGGACAAATTCTCCAAAGTACTAGGTGGAAAGAAGCTTTTATTTAACATAAGTTGTAATATATGGGGTTTTTTTTCATACCTATTTGTTTGGACCATTACAAATTAGATAATTTTTTTCTGTTAGTCTTAAAGTTGCCTCTTCTTTATGCTGTCCTGGGTGACCATGAATAAAGCACTATTTCTTTGCTTTTTTGTACAATTCCCCAATAGATACATAAATGTTTTCTGACCTTTGTTGAGAAGTTGGTAACTTCCATGCCTTTTATTTCCCAATACATACATGCTTAAGACAAGACAAAGCTGCTGGGGGATGGAAAGATGTTTATGAAACAATAGACTCTGTTGCCAAGAGTCTTGAACAAGGGTATTTTAGCTGGGAAAGTGAGAACATTAGAAGAGTTTGTTCTTCACTAAATCTAAGTGATAGAAGTCCATACTGAGGAAAAGTTAGAAGGGAAAAAAATGAATGTAAAGGATATTTTTAAAATTTAAAACTTTTAAATGTGAGTAGTTTCTCTCAGTCTATATATATAGAAATAGCTAGACACAGCTATAGGCATCCTAGTACGTTTATCATACAGACAGATTACTGTTAGATGGAGTCCAAGGGTTCAAATGGTTGATTACACTTGGAAAAATATTTCAGAATGTTATCTAAAGTTTTTACTATTTCTCCACCCAAAGAAGCTGGAAATATTGCAGTATCCTACTTCTGTGGTATTTGGGGCATTTCTGCTTTGTGTCTAGTTAACAAATGACTTCAGAGACAAGTGAAAGACTGGAAATAAAATTCTGCAATCTGCATGAAGGTTTCTCTTTTCAAGGAAATGAAAGGAGTAATTAACATCAGCAGAAATCTGTAAGTCTTAATTACAAAAACATTTCAGTAAAAGTCAGTACTTTGTACCTGATTCATCCCTATTCCTCATCTCCTCTGTGGTCATTTGCGCTGGTATAAAAGCAAGTAAAGAGTCACTGTTTTGAATAGGTAGCACGTAAGTGGTCTTTGCAAGAGGTAAGAAGGAGATCCTCTTTTTTAACTTTGAAATCCAACCTCACGACCAGCCATGATATAATCACACTGAAGTAACCTTCCAGACCCATGTCTTTTAGTGTTCAAATGATATATTGCCTTTTCTTCGAGTAAATATAAGGTAAAAGTAGGAATGCTTAAATCTACTATGTGAGATGGTGCTTTATATCTTTGGTGGCTTTTTCTAGAAAAAACATACAACATTTTATCTTTTTTTCTTTTGATAAACATTTCCTTCCAGTGTTTTCAGAAGATAACAAAAATAAAAGTATATGATTCCTAGAGTCATATAACCTTAGAATAATGTGTTTACATATTAGAGAATCTATTTGCTAGAAATCAATACCTTTTCATTTCATCTAGGGAAGAATAATATTAGATACTTGCTGTTTCTTGGCTTTCTGAACACTCTGTTTGCAAAGGGAAACAAAGAATTTTACAGCTGCTTCCAAGAGAGTGTATTATTAGATCTTAATACTTAACTGCGTTTCCTCACAAACATTGATTTGCTGTTGTTATTATTATGACTGCATCCAGGTGGTCGTATAGTTTAAAAGAAATATGCAATTAAATTGGTATCACAAAATTATACTTGCTATATTTGTCTTTGCCTTGGTCCTGTACTCAAAAGCAAGTCATTTGATTTTTCTTCAGAAATGGAAAGCTCAGTTTCCTCCGAGGAACTTCTTAATTGCTAGCAACCACCAAGAGTGACAGAGAGAGGTCTCTCTTAACTAAGGGACCTCCCCAATGAGGGAGCTGGGGGCTCTTCTAGTTCTTGGGCAGTTGCAAACAGGGAGGGAAACAGCCTGTTTAGATTTTCATTCACATCTTCTCAGAAAAGTGCCATATCCCCAGGCTTTGTTTGAGGTGAACAAGGGAGCTGAAGGAAGGCAATGTCCCGCTCAAAATACCCACAGAGTGCTTTACACTCTCTATCTAGCACTGGAGTCTGGGTAGTGCCATCTGAGGCCGAGGCTGAGGTCTCTTGATGGAATAAGGTATAACTCAGCAAAGGTGTAAGACTTTCTATTCCATCTCCTCAGCAGGTGATACAGACAGTGAATAATTGGCTGTACATATACTTGGCCCAGAAATTCCTTCCATATTAAAACTATATACGTAGCACTGTTAAGAGCTTTCTTTGACAAACCGATTCTTCCATGTGAAAAATAGCTTCATCTAAAAATTCTCAGCTAGCTTCATTGTATATTTGCTAAAGACATGAATACATAGATATTTTTGCTTCAATGTTATTTTTTTTTCTGCTAACCTTTATCCTGTGTCTGTTCTAATATCAGAACTACAAAGGTGCACCCAGATTATACGGTCTGAGTACTAAAAAGTCTTCCACCTAGAACAGATTAGGAACCTGATTTTCAGAACTTCTGGTCCATGCTTTGCCAACATCAGGCATTTTTAGAATTTTTGCTATCCATCTGAGCTTTTGAGCAGTTAGTCACTCCATATATTTTTAAAACTGTTACAGCAAGGGCATGAATTTTAATTTTCTCTAAATATCCCTGTGGATTTTAACTCCATGGAAGCAGGAACATGATATACTTTCTCCTGAGAGATTTGTTCTTCCCTACACGTTAAAATTGATCACAGTCAGCAGAGGCTTTGTCCAAGAAATGGTCATTTAAACCTGGCTTTTGCTGTGCAGTCTTTGAACGATAGCAATCTACTCAAGTATATGATTATTGCATCTTGTCTTCTGCTAGTGTAGGGGTTCTTCGTTGACACTGAAGGGTAGTGCGAGCAGACTAGCTTTCACAGAATGGAAGTTGAGGTGAACTTATTTAATTTGTTCTTACTACGGATCTCAGCAATCTGCTGCTACATATACACTGCACTCTGTCCTGTTGCAGCAAGACATCTAATGGTCCATGAGTAGGTCCCATTACACTGGGACAGCTGTATTGACTACTAACCTCAACTGTCCATCCTGGCCATAGTGAAGAGATAGTTCAGTTGCTTAGGAAGCTGTGGAAACCACTGAACAGCTACAGTTTGCCACCTCACCTATTAACATAAAGAGGCTCCATCAACATGGACAGGTTGCATGAGCTGAGTTACTGATGGCCGGGCAGACAGATGGGCAGCGAGGTCAGTCATTCCTACGTAGCACAAGGCAACCAAGCTTACAACTATCTTAAGTATGTCACACTGCCTGGCAGGGCTTTAACTCGCAGAGAAAACTTTACTCAGGAAAAAGCTATGCCAGATTCTGGCATTTGAAGATTTCGGTGAACTTCTTTCTCAGGGAAAAGACTAATTGGGATTTTTTCATAATTTGTCTGCTTTTCAAAGATCTCTATGAAAGAGGCTTGGTTAAGGGCACTGCTAGGGGAAGCCAATTATAATTTTCAAATATGGTAGACTTAAATAAACCTTTAATTAAACTGAGACCAGCTTGTTTAGCCATGGCCTATCTTCACTTGTTTGTAAAGTTGGGGAGTTCTAAGGAATTCCTGATACTACACATTATTTGCCAGCATCAGCAAACTTTTCAGACTAACTTTCAGTATTTCCTTTCCTTTCTCCTACCTCCCTCCCAGCTCCTTTTCTCAGCCATTTTAGTCTACTTCTTAGTCTTTCCACTCTCTCTTTTGTCCCTATTTTTTTTTGCAAAATCCACTTTCCTTCTAACTTTTCTAACCTTTAACTCATTTCTGCTTGATCCTTTTTCTGTGTTTTTTGCTCTTCGCTCTCTCATTCTCCAGCTCAACTCGGCCTCACTCACAAACGTGCTTATGTCCCTCACTTCTCCCTAGCGATAGTGAGGAGTACCCCAAAATGTCAGCTTTGGGCAGGAGGGCATACATGAAGGAGACACAGCTCTTCACCTCCTCCCTGCTCCTCATCGTTCTCCTCCTGAAGAAGGGTTGGGTTTCGCCCAAAGGCCGGTCTACCTTTAGCAGAAATGAAAGATGTAGCTAGATTGGCAAGAGGCAGAACTAAAGAGAGGACAAATTTTGTTGCTTTTTCTGAAGGAGCTTTAACCCACCAGAGAGCACAGGGGAAGAGCTGCAAGGGAGGATAGTGTGTGATACAGGAACAGAGCAATGGCAATGGGAAGAGACAGCACAGGAGTGTCAGGCAGCATATAAAAAATCTCTTTCCACTGAGACATCGTAACACTTTGTTTATGGCATGATGAGCATTATATCTGCAGCAGAGCATGCATCATTAGATGCTGAGTGTGAGTCTCTGCAGTTATTAAAAACTATAAATATCTTCAATAAAAGCAAATGGAAAATATTGGTCACATAGTGTTTTTCTTGCAAAAGCATCCAATTGATTCTAGTTTGCTCAAGGTTTAAAGTGCCCCCATCCTCCTATATAAACTGATTTTTGCTTTTCCTTTCCTTTTTTTTTCCTCCCTCTACCTCAAGGACTTCCAATGCTTAAGTGTGCTTGTTTGGTACAACATGATTAAGGAGCACAATACTGCATTGAGATAAAGTAAATATAAACAGTATTATCATCTCTATATTGCAGAGGAACAAAGACAGTATTGTACAGTAACTGGTGACACTGGTTGATATCAGACATGCATTAACGTGTTAAAGTTTGACTATTTTTTACACATCTTCAAAGATAAAAAGAAGCACAGGTTAGCAAACATGGGCAGAAAATACACATGCTTATTAACTACAAACAAATAAATGAGGCATAGCTTTAGCTATTCCTTTAGCTTTGTTAGAGTTCTGACATAATTTGCAGAATAAAAAATAATAGTTAAAAAAATACCCCCTAAAAAGCTCCCATGTTATTTAAAAAAATTACGATCAAATTCTTTTATACAACTCCCATACAGGCTTCGGCTCAAAATTATCTTTCTCCCGCTCTATGCTAAATATACAACATGTTTTTTCCTTTGTTATTTTAAAATAAGCAAAATGTGCAGCAAAATCTTGTTAACTTTGCCTGCCAGCCTTAACTTCTAGGGTTTTTAAACTTTTAAATGTTTGATCTCATAGATCCAGTTTACCATTAATCTTAGGATTCTCTGTCCTTTTTCTGTAATTAAAGCTTTGGAGACATTTTGCTTTACATCTGCAGGTATTCTATGAAGACTTACTGCTTTTTCACCTGTCAATTAATTTTCAAAAGCAGCAGAGCTTTTTAAATTTTCATAATCTAGAAAAGATACTCCAGGAAGAATGAGCAGACTGAGGACTCAGTGACAGCCTAAATTAAACTGGAAGAGGTGAGGAGGTGTTTTCAGAATCACACCCTGATAGCCAGCCTGCTTATAAATTCTGTTTCAGCTCTTAGCAGGACTTTTCAGAGTGGAGGCATTTCAAAAGAGAAGAAAATATTTAGATCCTACTGAAGATAAGTCATTTCTAGACTTCAAGAAAATATGTAAAAACACATTCAAAGTAATAGACTTCTATACTGTTGTGAACAGAATTGGGAAGATAAACCATGGTGGAGATGTCATTCAATGTCTTTCAAGTAAAGTATTTGATAATGATGCTCTGAATTTTGGAAAACAGAAATAGTCTCTTGATTGGCAATTTGGGTGAAAGCAGATTTCTCTTCCTTTTCATACAGGCTAGAAGATTCTGTAAAAAGAATGATTTGATGATGATAAGAATAACAAAAATACAATGTTTTTCAGGAGCATTCCCCACACCACAAGGCAACTAGCAATGTCTATGTAACTCCTGTCCCATTGAACAGGACTGAACTCTTCCATCAGCTAAAATATAAAACGTAGTGTGCCTTAGAGTATCTTTAAGAACACTTGAGGGTTTTGGTTTCACAGGTAAGTTGGTCTATAATCAATATGGCACTTCAGTCATATTCATAACTAGTCAGTTGAATGAAAGCAACAATTTCAATGTTGTTTGTCTTAAAACACAGTTTTAGTGTTCTATAAATGAAATTAAAATATTTATTACACCTATTAATATACATGTGGATTATACGGACATGACTATTTATGAACCACAGAATACTACGGAACGCTTTCCGAGTTGATTTTAAAGGCAGCCTGTCCGCTGAGTCAAATCCAGTGACAGTCATTTGGGAACCAGATCTCCACGTCCCAGCCAAAGGCTCAACCACAAAGGAGCTGGGCAAGGGCAAAATTCAGCACATTGCCCAGCTCCCTTGTGACATGACTATAGAGCATCTTCTTGCACCACTCCTGCATCCTTGATTACCTCTCCGAAATGCCTGTCCAACAATGCATGCAGCATGGGGAAAAACAGGAAGCCTAAGAGAGCTGTGTGTGGTCGCAGGGCGATGATCTCATTGCAGTTACAGAGACATGGCGGGATAGCTCACACTACTGGAATGCCATCATGGATGACTTCATGCTTTTTAGGAATGCAGGCCAGGAAGGTGAGGTGGTGGAGCTGCTCTTTATGTGAGAGAGCAGCGGGAATGTATTGAGCTCAGCCTAGGGGTTGATGAATTGTGAGTCAAGAGCTTATGGGTGAGGATTAAAGGGCAGGCTAACACAGGTGACACTGTTGTGGATGTTTACTACAGGCCACCTGATCAGGAAGAGCAAGTTGATGAGGCCTTCTACAGACACCTGGAAGTAGCCTCACAATCACAAGCCCTGGTTCACATGGGGGACTTCAACCACTCTAAAATCTGCTGGAGGGACAACATAGCTAGGCATAAACAGCCCAGGAGGTTCCTGTAGAGCACTAATGATAACATTTTGACACAGGTGGTGGAGGAAACAGTGAGGAGAACTGTGTTGCTGGGCCTTGTGTTAACAAAAGAAAAAAAAAGAGGGGGGGGGTGAAGACAGGGGCCAGCCTTGGCTGCAGTAAGCATGAGATGGTGGAGTTTGGGATCCAGGGCTGGGCAATAAATAGGATTGCAATCCTGGACTTTAGGAGAGCAAACTTTTGCCTCCTCAGGAACCTACTTGGAGGAATCCCATGGGCTAGAGACCTAGAAGGAAGGAGGGTGGGGGGGTCCAAAAAAGCTGGTTAATATTCAAGCATCTCTTCCTCCAAGCTCAAGATCAGTGCATCCCTGTGAGTAAGAAGTCAAGCAAAGGGGGCAGGCCACTTGGGAGAAATATAGAAACATTGTCAAAGTGTGCAGGGATGCGCTGAGGAAGGCTAAGGCCCATTTGGAATTAAATACGGTAAGGGATGTGAAGGACAGCAAGAAGGGCTTCTTCAAATACATCAGCAGCAAGAGGGAGACTAGGGAGAATGTGGGCCCACTGCTGAATGAGGTGAGTGCCCTGATGACAAAGGCTACAGAGAAGGCAGAGTTACCGAACGCCACCTTTGCTCCAGTCTTCACTGCTAAGGGCAGCCCTCAAGAATCCCAGAGCCTAGAGACAAGAGAAAAAGTCTGGAGAAAGGAAGACTTTCCCTTGGTTGAGGATGATGATTTAGGCAAACCTGACACCCACAGATCCATGGGCCCTGATGGGATGCACCCGCGAATGCTGAGGGAGCTGGCGGATGTTGTTGCTAGGCCATTCTACATCACCTTTGAAAGGTCCTGGAGAACAGGAGAGGTGCCCGAGGATCGGAAAAAAGCCATTGTCACACCAGTCTTCAAAAAGAGCAAGAAGGAAGATCCAGGTAACCACAGGCCAGTCAGCCTCACCTCCTGTGATGCAACAGCTCTTCCTGGATGTCATCTCTAAGCAAGTGGAAGTGAAGAAGGTGATCAGGAGTAGTCAGCATGGATTCACCACAGGGAAATCCTGCTTAACCAACCTAATAGCCTTCTCTGATGGACTGACTGGCTGCGTAGATGAGAGGGGAGCAGTGCATATTGTCTCCCTTGACTTCAGCAAGGCTTTTGACACTGTGTCCCATAATATCCTCCTCGGCAAGCTCAGGAAGTGTGGGTTAGACAAGTGGAGGATGAGGTGGATTGAGACCTGGCTGAATGGCAGAGCTCAGAGGGTTGTGATCATCAGCACAGACTCTAGCTGGAGGCCTGTAGCTAGCGGTGTCCCCCAGCGGTCAGTCCTGGGTGCAGTCTTCTTCAGCTTCTTCATCAACGAACTGGGTGAAGGGACAGACCTGGGTGAAGGGACAGAGTGCCTCCTCAGCAACTTTGAGGATGATACCAAACTGGGAGCAGTGGCTGATACACCACTGGGAGCAGTGGCTGCGCTGCCATTCAGAGAGACCTGGACAGGCTGGAGAGTTGGGCGAAAAGGAAGATCATGAAGTTCAACAAAGGCAAGTGGAGGGTCCTGCACCTACGGAGGAATAACCCCGTGCACCAGCGCAGGCTGGGGGCTGACCTGCTGGAAATCAGCTCTGCAGAGAAGGACCTGGGAGTGCTGGTGGACAATAAGTTAACTCTGAGCCAGCAATGTGCCCTTGTGGCCAAGAAGGCCAGTGGTATCTTGGGATGCGTTAGGAAGAGTGTTGCCAGCAGGTTGAGGGAGGCGATCCTGTCGCTCTACTCAGCCCTGGTGAGTCCACATCTGGAGTACTGCATCCAGTTCTGGGCTCCCCAGTACAAGAGGGATGTGGAGCTCCTGGAGAGAGTCCAATGTGGGGCTACGAAGATGATCAGAGGACTGGAGCATCTCTGTTACGAGGAAAGGCTGCAAGAGCTGGGTCTGTTTAGCCTGGAGAAGAGAAGACTGAGGGGGGACCTTGTCAGTGTATACAAATACCTTAAGGCAGGGTGTCAAGAGGATGAGGCCAGACTCTTTTCAGTAGTGCCTGGTGATGACAGGAGAAGAGGTGATGCCCACAAACTGAAACACAGGAAGTTCCACCTGAATATGAGGAAAAACTTCTTTCCTGTGAGAATGACGGAGCACTGGCGCAGGTTGTGCAGAGAGGTTGTGGATTCTCCTTGTCTGGAGATATTGAAAACCTGCCTGGACACAATCCTGTGTGATGTGCTCTAGGCGAGCCTGCTTGAGCAGGGGCATTGGACTAAATGATCTCCAGAAGTCCCTTCCAATCTCAACCATTCTTTGATTTCAGATTTTGCAATTCTGTGATACTGAATTGCACATATTAGTTATTATGTAGTACTAATGAATCACTATACACTTAATATATTATATATATTATATTTTCATCTATGTAAAATAATCCAGTGCATGACATTTTAGTAGACTACAGGAAATTGACACACTAAGCAAGTCTGAAAGCATCTGCCCGATCTAGTCAAATTACTAAATTAATGATGCAACAATGTAGAATTTCTCCTTCCAGTTAAAATTTTCATCATATTTTAATAGATACTTTATAGCTCTGTCCATCATTTAGAGGGGTAGAATTTGCATACAGGCCATAAAAAAATAATTTCTTCTGTATTTAGTAACACAGGTCTTCATCAAACATAATCTACTTCTTCCTATTAGGAATTAATACTTTTGAGGAAAAAAAAAAGGATCTATATTGAATTTTTTTTAAGTCTAAATTTCTACCCCAATTCAAGGAATTAATATCCAACAGGACTAAAGCTTCTAAACATATGAACAACCCAGGCTTGGTTCCTCAGAAATTTACTTTTTTCAGTTTTGTCATAAAAGCTTGGAGAGTATTTTCCCCATCTTGGAGGATAGGGTTTGTTTAGCTCTTACGTGTCTACATTTCCATTTCATTTACAGTGCTTTTGAAAAATACTGCCTTCATCATTCTGAGTGCTGCAGTCAGTCTCTGGAGCCACAGCAGAGGTGCAGCTACAACAGCGACTATGGAAGTTTGACCACTTGGCAACTGCATTTCAGTCCTTAGCAATTAGGAAGTAGATACTCTCCTAAGAGTTTTGATCTGTCTTACAAGGCTGTTATTGTCATCTGCAATTGTGAGGCTAAAGTTTCAGACTGTGAGCATTACATGTGCTAAGAAATATCAAAGTTTTTTGTCTAATAATCGCTTTACCGATTGCCAAGCACTAGATTTGCACTTAATTCTGAAGGCTAGAAGCAAAGCTTCTCAAATGATGCTCATGTGACACTAAGATTTTGTCCTTAAAAGAAAAGGTGACGTTGGCTAAGTTTTGTCTTAAGCATGTGTGGTAGTGGCAGATGTTCTTGGCAATTGTTAAATGAGCTCCAGATGGTAGTTTCGAAGTTTGACCTTAAACATTTTCTAGCCTTCAGCTGTAATTTTTAAATGAAGAGATGTGTAGATGCATGGCTTGTTCAGTTTCTCTCCTAGATTTAGACTGAAGATGTGATAATGAGGTTCATCAAGAAGGTGGATGATGATACTGTCTTGAATTCATCGCAAATGAAGTTTGAAGGAATCATCTGTTCACTATTATGTAAAAAAAGATTTTAAGGGAAAAGAAATAGCCCACTATTTTTTTTCTTTTTTATTCCTCATAGAAACTAAAGCATACTTTCTGCTTGAATCTTTTTATTCATTCTCCAGTAAAATTTTACCTATTTATGCAGATTGTTTTCTTTTACATTGTGCAAAAGTAAGCCCAAGCTTGATGCATTTTTCCTGACAGAGAACAGACCATTCAACTTTCAAGTCTAAAGAACTCTTACTTTGTTTTCTCCTTCAAAAGATAAGGTACATATTTTTAGATCATCTACTTCTCTCACCAGAGTACTTACCAGATAGTTTGTCAGAAATTGTAAGAAAGCTCATTTCCATAGGAAGCTTTACAATTTAGAAAATAAGAACTAAAATCATCTAAATCTCCTGTCTCCTGGAATTGTTCTCTAAGTGGAATTGTTCTCTAAGTTAAGGGAGAATAAGTGATGAGTTATTGCCCATTTCTTCATTAGGAAAGAAAACAACCTGTTGTTGCACACATATAGCCACTATGGGTATGCATAATAAGTGGGCGATTTGAACACACAATAGGCATATGCTGTGAAATCATCATTCAATTTTAAACAGATTAGTTGCCTTCATTATTCTCTTTTTGTTCTAACACAAACCTACAATTCTAGCAACTACACTGAAAGCTGCACTGAGAGCTGCACTCTCTCCACTGAGTACAGATAAAGCTCTGCCTCGCCTGTGCAGCAGGTGCAAGGCAGGAGTCTGGTCCTTGACGGCACAGATTCAGGGCGGAGTGGTCAGAGCACACATCAACCCAGTTCCCTGTCATGGGTACGACGGTGATGGGAGAGGACTGGGCCATGCCCATGTTTCACCCCGACATGGGCTCAAAACACAGAGGAGATGCCTCCCAGAACAGGACTCCAGACCCCTACTGAGTCCAGTAATTTAGACATAGACATAATATTTAAAATGACAGAGATGATCTGAAGCTGTAGATACCCTACTGCTTCAACCATGTTTAGCACCAGTACTCCTGCACCAAAACTAATGAATTTTAGAAGGAGGCAAATGAAGCCTAAAGAAGGCCTGTAAATAGAATTTGGGCCTTCAGTTGTACAGCACTTCTAGGTTCTTTTGAATGAAAACATCTGTGAAAATATTGACTTGGAAATATTTAATGGCTGCCATTGATCATATCTTTGATCTATAGATAATTCAAGAAAATAAGATCTAAAAACATATCTTATTACAGTTGATGAATGTAATCAGCAGCTTTCAGCCTGAAGGAATATTGAATGTTCCTTTATATAGCAATAACTCAAAAGGGTAGGGAGTACTCAGCCAAGGTAAATGAAAGCAAAACCATGAGGCCAAAAAGGGTTCCTTAAAGCTAATTATAAAACAGTAGGGCTGTGATACTGATTTATGCAAACACCTTTGTCTGTATGTACATGAGGCAGAAAGGAAGACAAAACAATCCTGACTGTGACCCTAGGAATAAGCAGAGAAACTTATTTAGTGACAGATTTCTGAACCAGCCATCCTGCTGGCTGCTTGTTCCCCATGGCTTTGGGGAAAGCGAACTAAGTGCTTGCATCTGAGTGTGTGTGAAAACAGACCTGCACCCAGGCAGCACCTGAGCATATAATCTATTTTTCTCCCCGACATACGCGCACAGATGGGCCAAATACTCCTTTGATGCTCATATCGGAAAAGGGGCAAGCTATGCTTAAAATTTTTAGATGTTAGTCTTCATCACACTTCACACATGACTCCACACTGCTATGTGGAGTATCGCTGGAAATGAATTAGCTGCTTGTTGGTGGGGGGATTTTGCCCCTTACACAAAGTAAGGGGTCCCTTACATTAGTATATAGCCAGCACAAGTACGACTTACCTATCCTCAACATGTATTATTTGCGTTTTCGAAAGTGCAGATGGAAGATTTTCATTACTTCGGTATAATATACGGAAAGTGATCAAATGTTTGTTTGAAAATGCTAAATTGGATAATGCCTTTAATGTCTTTAACCACAGTTCACTATAGACACAAATATTCATCAATAGATTTAAGCAAATAAAACCAACTCCAATTTTCTGCCTTTTCTTCTCAGAGATATCATGAATTTGAATCTAAGGTCAGCTTACCAACCTGGGTGAACTCAATATGAGTAGGGTATAAGTTGAGGACAAGTCTGACCTGTGCAGTATGAAGGAAAAGCAGTTTCTTTCTATTTCTAGTTGCTGTGGAATGGAAGGTTTTATATCGATAGTCATGATGAATTCATTAAGTGTAATTTGAAACTAGCCTGGTACAAAATTGCCCAGAATTCTATTAAAATCAATATAACTATGGAGTGAGTAATTAGAATTCAATCAGCAAGGAAAGTTGCTGAGTCTTAAGACAGAGAAATCAATATATATTTTGGCAGAAATTATAAATTGTAATGACTATTTTCTGTAAAATTAGAAGGTAACCTATTTTATTGTCTTAAAATTACCAATTAATTACATCTTTCACTCACACTCCCTCTGTGGGTCTCTGCCCAGCACACAAAGAGCTCTCTGTGGCTGTACTTATGATTTTTTTCCTTAATCACTGAAATTTGGCACACAATGAGAAATTTTCATGTTCTAATGAACCTTGGGAAAGAATGTAAACTTAAAAAAAGAGGCAGACAGACAGATTTCTCTATGCAAACTAAAAATTCCCTCAGGCAGATTGCTTTAATACTTATGCTAATCATTAAGTTAAATAAACAGTTTTAGTCTGAAGATGTCATTTTACAACAGTTATTTTGTTGCTAGTTCAAGAACCTGGAGCCTGGATAAGGTTGTATAATGGGCTTAGAGATGTGGAGACAGTAGGTAGAATGGTTAACACCTCATGGTAGAAACTTTGGTGTTTAGGAAGAAAGATAGAATGTAAGTACAAATTATACAGTCTCCAAAGCTGTAAAAAAGGGCCTTCCAAGATTTCAGGGAGAACGTGTTGAGACCTAATGTCACAGTGAAGCTTTAAGAGAAACTACTACATCTTTTTCTGTTTGTTTGTTTGTCTCTTTGTTTTAATATAACCCATATTTATTAATAAAAACAGAAGAAAACTATGAAATTTTGTGCAAGTATATTGCACTACCTGTCTTAAGTCATCTCATCAAAAATGAGCATTAACAATTTTAAGAGGCTTTTCTAACAAGGCCCACCAATTTCTGTTCCTGAAGTTCACCTCTGGAGCATGAAAGAAAATGACAAACAAGCAAACAATTTCCTGGAATAAAATAGGCAGGAAAGAGATGAGAGAAGAGAGTATGCAGTATGTTGACCTAAAAATGGTAAATAATAGATTTCATTTCTGTGCTCTGTGTGCGATCCACAGTTCATCTGCACATGGTCTTGGTTATCAAGCAAAAAATCAATTCCTCAATCCTGCAAGCTAAGCTTAGCAGATGCTCCATCTGTTGATCTATGGTAGCAGACAGAGGCCGCACTCTATTGCTGGCTGTTATATGTATGCTGGGTATAGTGTAAGGTTATCATTGCAAGTGTTGACCTCCTTTTCAGGGATTTGTACCTGCACACTGAGACAATATTCTCTAGCTGAAAGCTGCAGTTGTTCATATTCTCCCTGGACAGGGGGGAAAGGATCAGTGGGTTACACGTGGGTCTGTGTTTCTTTCCTGGGCTGGTCCAAGTCTTGCTTTCATTTAGGTCAGTAAATAAACCTCACTTCTTTGCAAGTCATCAGTCTCCTATTCAGATCAATGGCATGGCAGCATGCTGGTCAGTGGAATCACATAAAGTTATTACTGATCCCAGGATGCCCTGATTTGCCATTAAGAGTAAACCATTTTAATAATCTAGTGCAAATCTCAGCTTTGTACCTCTCTTCAACTCCATCCTGCAGAGATGCTCTTAAACTGTTTACATTTACAAGTCTCTGCCATTTAATATTATGCTAGATAGGCTCAACTTGCAAAAAGGAAAGTACATTTGCACCAGACTGTTTTTTTTATCAGTGCTAAATATCAGGCTGACAAGACAGATAATCTTCACTGATTACTTACTTCCTTCATATTTTGTTAGAACATGTTCCTGCATTCATTCAGACATTTCATTTCACTGTTGATGGCTGCGTCCTGAAACATGAACAATTCTATCCTGGTTTGAAAAAAAGATTTATATGATATCCAATAATTGCCTTAAGTGACAGTAACCACCATTACAAGCTCAATGCATTCTCCAAGGTTACCAGACTCAAGAGCATTTTCAGCTGCTAATTGTTTTTCTACATGCTTCTTTGTTTTTCCTTTAGCCTGGCAATTAATTTCTTCATTCCTTCTTTAGGTTTTCATGTTCACACACTAATTTTCTTCCTCAAGCTGTTGAAATGTTTTTGTGTATCTTAACCTTCAGATAGAACTACTGTTCTCCTGAACATAAACCAGTTTCTTACTTGGGGCTGTGCTAAACCAGGTAACTCTAGAGTTGCCCCATCAACTTCAAAAGAGTCCCTAGAGTACTGTTATAAAAGAAGGACTGGCCACCTAGCTTTTTACAGATAAAGTACTTTATCACTACTTGATTGGGATCTACTAATGTAATACTGGGAAATTCTAGAAGTTTTGCTCCAAAAGTTGAGCTAAAAATGCAGAACATGGCTGGAACACAGAAAGCTGCATTTCTTCTTCTTTCCAAATAACTGCAGTGATTTCAATGATATTGAAGCAAAAGACAATGTGACTGAAAGCTCACACCAGTCCTTTTAGAGGAATGGGTAAATGCAAAATTATTACGTTATCTCCTCCTGGCCAGCTACTCTTTCTTCTGAGAGAGTCTGCAGAACTGCTCTTTTGCTGCTTGAGCTAGGGATCGAGAACAACTAAAGGAAATTTCTAAAGAATCATAGCATCATAGCATAAGAGAGTCTTACCCTCCCTCTGATGAACATTACTGGAAGAAAAAGAAAAAGATCTAGATGTGTTCAAAGAGGAAAGCAAGATACTGCAGTTGCTATCAAATTGTCTATGGAAAGAATGTGACCCAGCTTATGTGAAGATGGAGGAGGGTGCTGGCTTAGACGTGAGTGAGCCACAGCCACCGTTGCCTTCAGGACTCTCAATTCAAGGCTTTTGGCAGTATTAACATAAGGGTTACTCATGCTCGTGTCAGAGAGCTAGGGGCATGCCAGAACAAAATGTGTTACAGAACCTGTTAACAGCAAAATCTCACTCTCCCAGCACTGTAAACTGCAATTGTTACTGCAGTGACTTGCGCTCTGCGTACGTTTTGCAGTAGCTGGATGCATGTTATTGGCAGATCACTGCATACAGTGGAAATCACAAACGCGAGCTTTGCTGACCTGTTCTGATCAGTGATAAGTGACATTCCAAATGCAAAAGTGTGCATGCTGGTTTTCTTAGGATGCGGGATGTTTCATGTCCTCTTTAGAGGAAAAATCCATGTTTTGAAGCATTTTGTGGGCTTGTTGACCAGAAGAAAGGAATTCTGTCTGAATCTTCAACCTACCCCTACATCTAAAGCTACTGTATATGAAAATAAAGGAGAACTAATTTTGTCTGTACACTTGCACATATTAAATTGCATATAGCTGAAACTGCAGCTTTTCCGGCAAAAATTATCTCATCTTTTGGTAGTGGCTGCGGTGGCAGCAGAGGTAAAACTGGCAGTTTGGGCTTTTCAAGGCTAGGAGAAGGAAAAAAAAAAAGACCTTACTGAAGGAGAAAAAAAGATTATAACAATGCAGGAATGAGGAAGGATGCTCAGGGGCAAATGTAATACCTGCAAGGAGTTATAACTCATTTATTGAAAATGACCAGGTTTCATACTACCATCATCTTCTTAAAGGAATACATTCAGTCTGTTTTGACAGCTTAAAGGTCTCTTTTTCTATATAATGTAATCTTTACAGGCAGCTGCCAGAGAATGCAGTATAATGAATGCATGTGCTGAATACAAGATACAGTTATGTCATAAGGTGAATTTCATACATATTTTTTGAAGCTAATCCGTCAATTCAGAAACATGATCTGATGTAGCTAAATGAGACACCCTGTTTTGCTGTAGGGTGACAGAACTGAAATCACTTCTACAGCCTCCAGCACCAGAACAGCGTGATAGCACTGTATATATGCTTGTTGGAGACAGCAAGATCTGAGCAAACATTGCTAACTCTTTTGCCCCAGCCTCCTGTAGAGGATACCTTACCCTTACCCTGGTACTATAACCACACTCTAAAAGCATGTTCACAAGCACTAGGGGAAAAAAAAGGAAAGCTAATTTGAAGACAGACTATCCCATAACTCATTTGCTAAATACTGTGTAATTCTTTTACTAAAACACCCCTCTACCCTGTAAGCTAAATTGGCATTAATTGACTATAGGACTGTTCAGTGGCAGCCTGAAATGTCCCAGCTTGTTTGTAGCTGCTATTGGTAAAATCTGTTGTTTCACAGCAAAAGATTTTTTTACTCTACTTTGAAGAATGCCAAGATGCTGCTGGATGTGGTAACAATTTTCTGTAAGTCCTAGAATATGAGATAAGCAATTAGAGGTGAAACCCCTGGAATAACCAAAGCTGAAGGTGCAAGTGGAGCTGATTTTCATGGTATGGAGCTCTGGAGTTCTAAGTTAATAAAAGTGAATTGCAAAATGAGTATGAATTTGGTTTTGTGAAGTGTAGGGACTCTCTGACAACAGGTAGCTAGTGGGTTTTGCTAATAGTGATTTCCCTGTGAACTATCTAACATATTGGGTTTTTTTTTTTTTTTACTATAACCATTTGTTTGCTTTTGAATACATAATTTTGCCACCTTTCAACACTGAAAGCTAAAGGAGCTTGTTGCAAACAAAGCTTGGCAGTCAGTCTTATATTGACATAGGTAGCAACGACTAGAGACTGGTGCCAGGAATGTACCTACCACCAGTCTGATGTCAGTGAAAGACAGGAAGAAAAGTAAACAAAAATTGCAGCTACTTTAATTCACTGCTGGAAGTTTAAATTGCTTTCATATGCTCCGTTCTTTTTAACTAACTTGAAAATTTGAAACAAATGAACAAACATGTATATTAGTAAGATCAAAAGAATATCTGAAACCATATATGCATGCAGACTTAAACTTGTATTGATCTTAATGTATGTGATTAAAAAATAGGCTTAAGATAGCTGTAATTGGAAAATGTGGTCACTAATGATCTACTAATGTTTAGGTTAAGGTTGTTGAGTGTGTACAGGGTCCACATTTCTCGCCATTTCTTCTCTTATTTAATGTTCAGATCAAAAATCTTCAATCTCTGCTGACAAAGAACTTCACCGTTTATAAACACTACAATAAATAATTGTATGTGTTTTAGTTTACCAAATACTGAACGTCAAATATTTTCTATGACTGTAAAGATTTCCTAAATAATATATTTTGTGCCTAAGCATTTAGCTTTAGAGGGATAATTACAAAGTAGAACAATTATTTGTAAAATGAACAAAAGACTAACAGCCTGCTTTGTTTATTCTTTAGCTATTTTTCCATAGTAACTAACATAATCCTGAAAACTACACAGCAATGAAGATAGTTAAGCTTTTCCATTGCCCAAATTTGGTAAAATCCCCAAGCACATATGTTTTAATAATAACTAAAATAAACAAAAACAATAATTCCAGTGGTAAAGCCCAAACCAGATATGTAGCAGGAAAGTTGCTTTAAAATATGCTGCGGTTTCACTGGTTGTTACCAAGCATTTAATCAGGTGCATAGGTTTTTTCCCTATATAAAGGTGAGCCCTAAAATTATTTTAAATTCTCTCATGAATGGAATTATCACTCTTATTCTCCTCTCTAGATGTTCAGTAATAATCTATAGCAATTAAAACACTGGATGAGTGCAGTTGTGGAAGGTCACAATCTGTCACAAGTTAATTATTAAGTGTTCTTAAGATTCATTCCAGAGATGGAGAGATCAAAAATCATGATACTGTCCGGAAGAGGTGAAATTAATAATCACAAGTCTGAAGAAAATTCTGGCCAAGGAAGAGAGTCATTTCCAGCATCCTTGAGAAAGCCACCTTTGTTTGGTAGATTATGATGAGAAGGAAATAGAGAAAGTGGCTTACACTGAATTTATGAATGAAAGAAATTCACTGCAGAGTTCAAACAGGATAAAGGGTGATTGCTTTGTACTCAGGAAACAATCTGGTCTGGGTGATTGCTTCCTACTAAGGAAACAATCTGGTCCATGCTTCACCATGTGATAGGTTACCACAAAGGAGGTAGGGAGCTCTTTTGTATCCTTTGGGGATAGAACAGGAAGAAATGGGCATGAAATCGGTGAGGGAGAATTAGCTTAGTTATGAGGAAAAGTTTCCTAAAAACAAAGAAGAACCTTCCTGGGAAATCTAATTACTGGAAGGAAAGTAAGCCAAATTCTGGAGAGAATTATTTATGGATAGTTGAGCCTGAGTTGAGCCAAGATAATGAACCAGGCAACCTGTGAAATTTGTTAAGATTTTCTGATCCTGGAGCTTCAGCATGGTATTCACTTGCACTTCTTTCTGCAGCATTCTGCAGTGATGGAGCCTGAAGGCAGGAAATACACAATTACATGTACCTGACTGGAAGGAAACCCCCTAGGTTAGAGAACTTCCTGTCATCACTCATATTTCCGGAGAGCTTCGAGCCTAGTTCCCAGTCTGAGATGATACTATCTTCCAAATCTCCTCCTCTTTGAATAGTCCAAAGTTAGAAGCATACTGAGTTTCCCCAGACTACTCTTCTTTTTAGTGTGTAAGGCAATTCACTTTAGTGTTTAGGAAGTTTAGTTATAGTATCATGGAGATACAGAGTTTAATTTTTGATGCATGCTGCTGAGCCCCAAATCCATCTAGTCTCACAATATTAACTGAGAGTTTTTAATACATGGAGGTGATCACAGAACCAGGAGCACATGTAATTCCAATGATCCATCTAAGAGGAGGGATAAGAGAGAGAGATGCAGTTTTATCCACCCTGTCAGATTTCATGAAAAAGAACATCACATGACAGTCAACTCTATCAAATCCTGCCAACAGATCTAACTACATTAGCAGAGCAATTATTCTAAAGTTTATGGCTAAAAGAAGATGGCTCACAAGAGCAATCAACATTGTCTCAGTATAATATCTTCATCTAAAAACCCAGCTGCGAGAATATTTAGGAAACTGGCAGAGATCAGGCAATCATAGGCCCCGTTGGCTTTTGCCCCCTTAAAGGCAATTCTGTTTGTATATATCTCAATCAAATTCTAGCTAAAAGGGGAAGTTTGTATTTAGTAGTGAAACTGCTTCCAAAACTTAAGCCAGCCAACATGCACCCTACACCCACTGCAATCTATGTGCCCTAGTTTTCATTAGTTTGCCCCTGTGATAATACCTTGCCACGATTCAAAGGCACAGAACAATACTGACATTTGGCCACATGTGAATTGTTACACAATGACCAAGCATTTGAGAATTAGGCCAACAGATATTTTTTAAATCTGTAGTTCTTTTTCTGTGTTTCTTCTTCTTTACAGTATCTGGCTTGCATTCTGCCTTGTCTTTATTCTACTTTCCACCCTATTTTAGCCCTGGAATGTCTCAGCAACTTTTTTCTGGCACACAGGAATAGTGTAATGTTATGATTTGCTGGATGTTTGAATCCAAGCTGCCAGACTGAGTTCAAAATACGTCCATTGGTCCTAACAAAAAACGCAAAAACTGAACTTCTACTAATATGCTTGCATCTGCTAAGAGAACTATATATTGTCTTACTTCATTCAGTCTTCTCCTATCTGTGCTTCAGGGCAGCTGCTAGACTGTCATGTCACTATTTTATTCCAGGTATTTAGGCTGTTTAGGATGGAAGAGAAACTGTAACTCTGGAGTTACATATTTAATGGTATGGTGTCTTGCTTCAATAGATCATGAATCACTGTAGATGCACACTTGGCTTCATGTATCAGTTTGTTTCTCTGTCAATCTGTATAGACAGCTTGTCAACAGATGTGGAGTCAGTGTAGAACTTAATTTGGTAGTAAGTGCTGTTGGTAGTAAGAGAATGTTTTTTGTCTCACATTCAGGTTTGTGTAGTGATCAAAGCATATTAGTCAGATTTTACTTCTCTAACTTCTAGTAGTTATATAAAGGATAATAACATGAGTCTAAGAGTTTTTTTAAACAATCTGCACAATGCCTAAGAGCTGTCAGTTGTAGTTGAGGAATGCAGATTCCACAGTGAGGATGGAAGTGACATGTTAGTGTCCCCTCAATCAAAATGGAAAGACAAGAGTGAAGAACACACCCATTAAGATCTTTACAAATGCCTTTAAAGCATTTAAACTGAATGGTTTAGAAATTCACACTTAATTTTTTGGGAATACCACAATACAAACATCTGAAAAACCAAAGAAACTGTTTCTCAGCTAGGCATTTTAAAACAATAGGCTATTTTTGCAAAGCTGTGTCTAGGAGGTACCATAGTCAACCATTATTTTGGAGAACAAAGACAAATGTTCTCCTTTCTCTAGAGCTAGGCAGACTAGAAATTACAGTGTTGCACAGCTTTTACAGACACTGTTCAAAAGGCCTGGAAAAATACTTCTCATTTAGAATTTTCTCATGATAGTGATGAAGGCTTTCAGTGAAACCTCTTCATGTTTTACAAACCTCATATCAGCAGAAAACCTCCTAATCAGAGGTAAGGATCTCATTCATTCATTTGTGATTTGTGATCCTGCGGTCTTCTCATGGTAAGGCAGAAATCTTCAAATCTTGTTTTGGAAGTGACAGTAGCAACTTTTGGTGAAGCTGTGGCCTCCTGATTTTTAGATACACTATTTTTTAAGAGATCATAGGAACATAGGATAACTCAGGTAGGATGAGACCTCAGGAGGTCTGTTGTCCAACCTCAGTGCAAGGATGGGTCAGCTCATGGTCAGCCAGGTTGCTCAGTCTTGTCTTGAAAATCTCCAAGGATGGAGACTGCACAACCTGATATACTTTGATGTAAGGTGTAAAAGTATTATATAATAGCATGAGAACATCACCTTGCTCACCTGTGCTATGGTAGATGTAGAAGGAGAAGCAATCACCTTCCTGGATACCCCTGTACCTGGAAGTCCTCATCCACCTTCTCCATACAGAACATGTGTTCTTTTTTTCAGAAAATCAGTCTGAACCATTTTCCAGCCCTGCAACACCTGATGGGGCAGTAGCTGTCATTCAAAGAACCTACTAGAATTAGGATAAGATAATGCACCACCCCACAGGAAAAAAAAAGATTGCAACTGCCATCTTCTTTGGGGCTTCCTTCAAAACAGGAGTGCATTTGATTAGTTTTCCAGCTAAAGCATGGAAGTGTTTAAGTCAAGTTGGCTTTGTTTCTAGAGACTTCTCAAATACGGAACTTTATAGTAGCTGAAGAACAATAAACAATTTGAATTGCCTAGCATTTTTCAATGAGCACATGAACTTGCTTAGCAAGACTTTGATAATTATCTAAGCATGGGAGTTACTGAGCAAATGAATTTTATACCAAGCTACTAGCAAGCAGGGTTTTTTTAAAAAAAAAGAAATAAGCAAATGCCCCATAGCAATGTTGAGCTGAGGCAAGTTTTAGCCTCCTAACTGAAAAGTATATTGTAGGTCTGGTGTTTCTAGCTAATTAGCTGAAAATTAAAACAGCTCAAGGAATTAAAATAGAACCATTTGCTAGATGGTTTATGTCCCGGAGCAAAAGATACCATCATAATGATATCATGCTTTTAATCACCAAAGGTTTGTCTAGTCAGCTTTCTGTTGATAGACAACACACACCACTGAAATAGAGACTCTGCCAGTGTTGCCTGTCTTGAAATTCACTGCAGTAAATGATATTGGTATTTCGGCATGAGTTTTTCTAATCTAGAGAAAGTCTGAAGGTCTAACCCTCCTTCCTAAGAAAAGGATCAGGCCAAACAGGCAGTTTTGTCACAGCTGCTACCCAAGTCATGAATTTTAAAATAAGAATCCATGACTTATGACTTCTTGAAAGTTGTATATATATGTGTAAGTGGCTGAGCTAGCTTTGCTGAAAACTTTGTAAAATGTCAAATGGAAACTTGGCACGGAAAGTTCACTTAGAGGGGAACATTTCTTAACAAAGATCACAGCAATGGAGCACATGGTTTCTTTACGTCATTGTGGGGGCACAGTCCAAACATTCACATCTGATTTAAGGGGCTTTTGCAGTATGCACCTGCAGTCCATGGAGAAGCAGTGGTGAGTGAGGGCAATTGTGATCTTCTTCTATGCCAAACTTTCCTTCACAGCTGTTACTGCTCCATTGAGCTGATAAACTATACAGGGAGCATTCTTAAAAAAAACACAATTTGTCTTATTATGAAGTAAGGCTGTTTTCTTTTCTTTCAGTAATGTGACCTGTAATTTTTGGCAGGTTCTGGTTTCGGTTCATGACCTGTTACCTTTCTTTTGTAACTGTACCGTGACTACTCATATTACTACAAGTAGGCATCACCACCCAACTGCTGTCTCCACTGCTTTCAGAAGATGATGTTGCTATTTTAACCACTGAGCTACTCTCTACAAGAAGATACAGGAAAAGTGTAGAAACTTGACAAGAATAGGTTTTCTGATGCAGGAGCTGGCTCTATACCAATCAAGCTGACTCAGACAGACTGCCGCCACCCTTTCGTAATTTGTTTTGTTTTTTGCTTTCGTGTTAAGCTTCAAGAGATGTTGATTACCTTTATGTAGTTGATGAGCTTCCTAATCCAGTGTCCAATTTCACCTGCACGTTGAATTTTTAATCTTGTAAAGATCCTTAAATCCACAGTTGAAATATGCCCTCTGCACTGGAAGAACCTGTAGGGGTACAGGCATTATATAAGCTAAATACACCTTTCCCCCTCCCTTAAGTTATAAAATGAGAATTGGCTTTATTCCAAAGCAGTAAATTTATTCCTTTAACTGAAAAAAAAAAAAAAAAAAAAAACACTCACAAAGACATCTGATCTTTTCACTGTTATATATAACTTTAATCAGTTGATGGGTACAGCCTGTGAGTAGATCAGCCTGAAGAAATATGTTTGCAGCATGTACTTATTGAATGAAATTAAATCTACAACACTCAGAAGGTTATTCTGTGTATCTTTATTAAAAACTTCGGTGACCTTCATTACAATCTTTTCAGTGCATTACCTGAGGAAGCTAAAATTCAGTAAGCATGTTGTTTTTCTCAAAATTCTCCCTGGCCATCTGGGACTAATAGGTATACAATTTAAATCTGAGGTTGTATTTTTTTGTTAGGGCATATGGTTATCCTAGCATCACATGCCTGTCAGCTTGCCCAAGAGAGGAAATATGCTCAACTGTTGTAAAATAGCTAGGAAAGAACATATTCTGATGTTAAACCATTTCCCCCTCCCCCCCAATTTATTTGTGGTATTGAGCCAACAAAGCTGCAGGTGTGACAACATGAGGGCTTATCTTTCCCCATTAGAACTTTAAAAGTGGTTTCATGGTTGGCTTTAAGGGAAAACAGGGAAACTATTTTTCTCTGGGTTTACTGCGAGCTGCTAGCCTCCATTGTATCCATAATGAATTATGACTAGGACAATCCTTAAGTGAAGTAAAAGGGGGAGTGATCCTGGAAACTAAAAATTTATAGTACCATGGGTGAGGTCATACATGCTTACAAAACCCAAACTAAGCAGGAGTGGGATGGCTTAGTGTTTGAATAGGAAATCCACAGGGAACACCCCTGTGCACAGGTCCTGACTGCTTGTGGCTGCTCCAGAGCCTGAAGCATTTTGCTATGAACACGTGTTATCCCCAGGCTCTAGGTTCTGGTTGGGGTAGCTGCATTCTGCTTAGCTGAATCCCTCCAGAAATCAGATTAACGCACTGCTCTTTACTGTCTGCTGAGTTGTCTTGGGCTGGTTGGCAACGTTAAGCTTCACGGCAAAGGTGGTTGCGCTTTGCTGGTTGGAGAAGTGATCCCTGTGTGCTGCCTATAACAGTGTGTGCGATGATTTGAGATCTGTCAGGAGAAAAAATGCTGTAAAAATGTGAAGTGTTAGATTGCTTTTATTCTAAGAAAGGGCTTATGACACAGGTGAAGGATGGGACAATAAGTCAAGGAGTATTTCAGAACCAAATCCTGGGGTAATTCTAGAGACATAGCACTGCAGTAAAACCCCAGAGGGGAGAGAGGCGACTAAGGTGATCTGAGCACAGCTCCAGAAAGTCAGAACTCCTCTGTGCTTACCCAATCTCTAGCAGGAACCAGAGCAAGTCCTTGAAGAAATGTAAGCAAAGAAATACACCGATTAAATAGAGATAAGGTCATTTGCCTGTGTGGCTGGACTATTATCACAGTTAGCTGATAGTGCTTGCAAAACAAACTCGAAGTGCTAATAAGTGCTAAATAAATAGTTTCCTCCATCATCTACTCCTGTTTCCTGCAGATGACAATGAAGTTGTACGTGGGAATACTACTTGCTTTAATAGCTAATTCCAGTTATGACTTGCCATAGCCTTTACCTGGCAGCTCAGATGCACTCGGTTGACTGCGCAGGGAGAATCTACCTATGGATACGTAAAAGCAAACAAAACTCGTTAGCAAAACGCGTAATCTCAGAGGAGTTTTGAGGAGGGAATGGAAAGACTCTTCCTATAATTACACGGGCTTTGTAGACGGATGGGAAAAAGGGCCGACGGAGGAGGAGCTGCTTTATTTACCTGCCTCGGCCGAGAGTCGCTGCCGCGGGGTCCCGGCCGAAACTTTTGCGGCGAAAGTTTGCGTCGCCGCGCCGCTGAGCTCCCCCCCCGCGGGGACACGGCCGCGGCGCGCAGCTTCCGCGGGGGCCGCCCTTCGCTGACCTTTCCGCGGACGGCCGCGGGGAGGAGCGCTGCCGGCCGCCGCGGGAAGAGGGGGCGGCGCGGAGCGGCTCCGCGGGGGCGGCCCCTGCGCGGCGCGGCGGCGGGCAGGTAAGGGGGCAGCCTGCGCGCTGGAGGGCTGGGCGCGGGGTTTTCGGCGGCGCCCGCTGCGGGGGGCTCCGGCAGCTGCTGCTCGGGCACCTCCAGCACGAGCCGCGCAAGGTTTGCGCGGGTGCGGAGGGGTGAGCTCGGCGGGTGGTTGCGGGGTCGGGAACAAACCTGGAAAGTTTAAATGGATCCTTTCGCTCCCTTGCTGTGGCCCCGTGTGAGGCAGCGCTCCGCGGCTCTACCAACTTTTCTGCTGACCCCTCCCCAAAATCGTCGCACATCAGAAATCTGGAATTCAGGGCTTGTCGGGGGGGGAGAAAAAAAAAAGAAAAAAAAAGGGGGGTAGTATTACCTGTACATTTTAAAGCAGCAGAGTGAGTGATTGGGGCAGAGCACAGGTCTACTTGGCATACTAATAACGCATTGGTTTACTGCAGTCAATAAGCAGGTATTTGAATTAGCAATTCTTATTTGAATTCTGCAAAATTATAAGAAGATCCTGCTTTTGGCACCATCTGTTTTCTAATCTCTTCTATCCTAAAGGCGGGGGGGGGGGGGGGGGAGGGGGTCCACCTCCAACCCTACTGGAAGATTCAGAGCCATCCAAGTTGCTCTCCTGTGAGCCCTGCTTCTGTTTAACTTTCTGTAATCCAGGTGACTTTCCTGGGACTGCTCACTTACTGCATGCTGCGCTTGAGGCAGGTAAGAGCTAAGCCTGCCAGCCCTGTCTTTGTCTGCTCGGGTGCCTGCTGCCATCTGTCCCCCTCCCTCCTGACTTGGAATTGTTATGAAAAATAATGCTTTTTTATTTTTTTTATTTTTATTTTTTTATTTTTTTTAATCTTCCATGTAAGAAGGTGTCATGCAGCAGTAGAATGACACTCTTGATAATGAATTTTAGAGTAAACTGGCATATTCAGTACTGCTGGAATATCCTGTCTTTTCTCTTGAAGCATGCAAAACTTTTCAAGAAGTTGATATGCTACTACTTATGTGTATGACTACTCTGCGTGTGTTAATACAAGCACAGCTTTTGTTTGCTTTTGTAATGGAAAATGATTAGAACTGCAGCTTTAAGTTAACCTGCAAGTGGCTGACAGTTGCTCTACAGATTAAATTAGTATGATCTGCAGTTCAGTAGGATTTATGTTTGAAGAGGAGGACCAGGGAAGTTGTTGTGTTGCTGAATGTGCTCAGAAGCAGTGCAGGTGCTACGGGCTGATTTCAGTCACCTTGTGCAATTCCTGCAGAAAGATTTAATGGCATCAGAAACCAGTATGTGCTTCTTTACTACAATGAGTCATGTTTATGTCTATTGTTTCATTAAGGGGAGTTCTTTCTTTGGAAAAATATTAAAGGAGAAACTAGTGGCTTTAATATATAAAATAGTCAAATCAAATGCAAAACAAATTTACTTTGTCATATTATTTATTTTGTATAACATATACACTATAAAGTGGATTAATAACAAAATTTAATTGCTGTAACAACATTGAGGTCTGCCCTGTAATAAGGGAGAGTGAAATAGAAAAATGTTAAATATGCGTGACTTGGCTAAGTGGAAGTTGCTCTGGTGATGTTCATGTTTGGAATTTCCTGATTGTTCTTGAAACTTTAATTCTAATTTTATTTTTTGAAGGGGCTTCATTTTTTTTTTAGTTTTCTGTGGGTGAGGGAAGAATGTCCACCCTTTAAAGCAGATCTCTTCTTTGAAAGTAAGTCCCTACCTATTTCCCCAGAAGAGTTCATTGTTTTTGTCTTATGGAGTTTTGTAACAAATTTTTCTTAATGGATTTGCAAGGTCAGTGGGTAGTAACCTTATGTTATTGCCAGCGATAGAAGTTCTGCAGGCCGGATGGTGTCTTCAGTTACACTTGGACGCAACCTTCTTACAAGTGGTTCTTGAGGGTATGAAGTTGCTGAGGTGTTGGCAGTAGGCCGGGACAGGCTATTTTCCCTCCTCTTTGGCACCAGTTATTGAAGTCCTGTCTGTCAGGAGGTGGCAGAGAAATTCATCACTGCGCTGCCTTGTTTTCAAGCCACTGCAGTGAGGCTTGTCACATAGCTAGCTATACCCTCCTCTCTCCCCCTCCCCCAGGAGAGTCCTGTGGATGGAAAGGGCCACATTAGGATAATTTTTGTCATTATTATTATTCCTTTGTTGTCAGAGTTTATACTGGCTAGGTTCATTCCTGTAACTTGCCTTGCAGAACTGAGTTTGGTTATCTTGATCTAGTCAAGCACTTAATGCAAATTTCTGTAAGGACTTTGACTTCATCCGCCTATAATACTCCCCTTAACTTGCTGGAATGAGAAAATGGCCAATACTGTATGTTTATTCATAGCCACCAATGGAATAAGCCACTGCCTGATATGAGGCATTGTTGAAAGCTAGGGCTATGCCTTCACACTTTTATTGGGAAGCCAGAAAGTTGGTGTGTGAAAGGTGGAAAGATAATCCTGGAGGATACGTGTGAAGTAGGACATGTGCTAACAGATGAGAAGTAAAGGAGGAGAGGTGCCTTGCCCTAAGATGATATCCTTGTCTCCTTTTGCTGCCCAAGCTGAAAGTAGCCTGGGCCAGTGTCCAGGAGGACATTCCTCGGTGCAAAATTTCCCTGTCGTGATACTCCAGTGGTGGCATCAAAAGATGCTTCTTGGGGTAAAGAAGGAAGGAAGGGAAAATAGGTGTGGACTACAAAGGGTTGCAGTAACTTTATCCTTTTTCTGTTTTGTTTTTATTAATTCAGGTGTGTCTAAGGAGATGCTGAGCTAGTGAGCGAGTATTTGTAGTAACCTGAAGCAACATGAATACACTGACCATTATAAGGAGATCAGATTTTTTCATGAGTAGTCTGCTGACTAACCACTAATAATCATCATCTAGAAGGAATGGAAAAGAAGGGTTTCTGAATACTTCCTGAGACAAACTACTACTTTGCTTTTGTATCATTTTGACTTCTGAATTAGGTGATGGTGAGAAGGAAAGTGGCAAGGAAGTTTTAAGTTGACCAAGCATATTGCAACCAGATGCCATGAGTTTTGTGCATGGTGTGAAACCCCAAGAAGCCAGGAGCAGTATTTGAGTGCTGGATTTCACTGGCATAGCATGGCCCTAAGAGGTGCCTCTCCTCAGGTACAAGTGTATTTGCTTGTCAAGAAGAGAAAGGTGGATGACCTAGTGAAATGGGGAATCGTGCCAAAAGCAGGAGGTGCTCTCTTCCTCTTTTTGGGTGACCGTGCTGTTTCATTTGCTTGTGTTGGCCTTACACAAGAACATGCGCCTTTGAACTGGGCCCAAAACATGAAAGGGATTGTACATGCAACGTTTGTACGTTAGTGGAATGCAGATTCCTGAAACTGTGAAATTTGATAATGAAATTAAATAATTTGGCCTTGAAAGTGAATGATTATTAACTTGTTCCAGCTTTAAAATTCTTGCTGGATAAAGCTCTGTATTGAAAAGTAAAGCGTGTTATGTTGTGTCTGCAACTATAACTCTTCCTCCACGATAGATAAGAATGATACACGGTGATCTCTCTCAAAAGCACACAAAATTTTGGGGTACAGGGGTCATTGTGGCATTCTCTTTGCAAGCTCAAGTTGAAACAGATGGGACACTGGGTTCATGATTAAAAAAAAAAAAAAAAAAAAAAAAGTTGGGCTGAAGAAAGAATTGGGTTCAGTAGAGATAAGCAGGACACTTCAGTTTTTAGGCTGCTTTTAGTTTGTCTGTAGCAAAAACGCTGTCTAGGTATGGCCCAGCAGAGCTATGTTACCCAGGACTGGGTAGAAAGAAAGATTTACAGCTAGTTAGGACACTGAACCTCCATGTGGATTTCTCTTTTGGAAATAGGCAGGTTCAAAGTAATTGATTGTTTGCCCTTCTTTCATAGCTATAAGGGGGTATTCATCTTGATTAAAGCATCTTTGCGAGTATTTCCTCTCTCCCAGGATGCTGGGAAGTGTTATGCACAATCTTTGTTTTCAGCGCTAGAAAAGCCAATTTGTCAATGTTGTGTGGCCATTCTTAAATTTCTGGTAGAAGACTCAGAGACACAGACTTTTTTTTTAATACCTCTCTGATATTTTTTTCGTATGTAGGTGACAAATCACTGTATTAAGTAAGTTTAACTACTTATTCAGGCTGAAAAGCCATTAAAAATCTTATAAGCATAAGCATCTTCAAATTTCACGGTATTTTAAGGTATTTATTGTCTGACCTATGCTGAAATAGGTAGCCTTACTTAAAATTAATTTTAATTTAAACCTGGCCTGAACATAAACTTGGCCTGAACATAAAGAATATGATTTCACTTAAATTTAAAGAAGCTAAACTGATTTCAACTAGGTTGAAAACTCCTGGTGGCATTGTAATTTGGGGATATGACTACATGCTTGAGATAAATTGGCTATAGAGGATTCTTAGAGGATTCTTTTTTTTCCTTCTTAGCATTCTTCTATAATTAAAAAAGAATTGAGGAGGGGGGAATGCATCTTGAAGTGCCTTATTAATTTTTTTTTGAGGAACTCTTGTCCCTCAAAACTGAGATTGCACTAGTAGAAAAAAAAAAATTGTCCTACTAATGTATTAAATTGCTTGGTGCTGTTAATGTTTACCATCCGTCTGAAGAATGCTAATGCAAGGCTTGTAGCTGGTCCTGCATGCCACCCTGTGGGTGTTTGGGCTACCTCAGCCACACGTCGCGTGTGGGCCATCCTGTGCCATGAAGGCACGCGATAGCTGGGATTGCTGAAGGGAAAACGGCAGGCGCTTTCCTCGGGTGACTCCTTTGGAGGCTGTAGCTCGGTAAACCAGTGCTTGCCTGCTTCCTTTGGCAGAAGGGTCTCCGTTTCATCTTTCTGGAGCAGTTTTCAGCAGGATCAGTTTGCTGAGCCCTGTCGTGCTGGCAGGGCAGGCGGGGACGGTGAGAACGAGTGGCTGGAGCGAGCCGCGGTGCCAGCCTGCACGCGCTTGGCATGTTGGTGGAGCTGAAAGCAGTGTCACCTGTGTGGCTTGAGGGAGCGTTTCTTGGCCGCCCAAGGAAACTGTTTCGGAGAGAAGAGCAGAAAATGCAAGTGAGAGTCACAGAGAAGCAGAGATGGAAACAAGTGACAAAACTACAAGGGGGCTCGTTTGGAAGCCTGCCTGCGTTCACCATGAGTGTCTGGATCGCCTGCTTTTTATGGCGAGACAGTTATGAATCCCAAATAGCTTTTCCAAAAACTGTTTTGCACTTTCTGGTACCTGCAGTTTAATTTGTTTCTTTCCAAGATATTCATTCCCACCTGCAGAGTATTCAAATGTCTTATTCTTTGTTCTCTCTCTCTCTTTTATTTTTATTTCTTTATTTTTTTTTAAATCCAGATGCTGTCAGTGTCCTGTAATGTGAACAACATAGCTTTTGTTTGGGAGGAAAAAACAGAAGAGGTTTGTATTTGTTTGTCCTTTTTACTGTAAGAGTTCTTGAAGCGCTAATTGTGCTGGAAAGCTGCTGTGTGGTTAGCAGAGCGAGCTCTGTGGAGGCCCCCAAACCACGTGTTTGCTGCAGGACTGGTAGGTGCAGAGACCGCAGCACAGGCCCAAGTAAACCTTTTAGCATAGATAAGGAAGCCTGGAAATCTGAGAGTGCTGGAGGAAAAGGTGCAAGCGATAACAGCTAAGAGCTGGCGGGAAGGAGACACCACTACCCTCCACCCAGGCAAAAAGCATTTCACAAGGAACTCCTCGGGTGCTTGCCTTTCTTTCACCCAGTTTTCACCACTTCTTTCCATTGAAATGCATCAGAATAATAGCTGCAAACAGGTATGTAGGGAGCATAGGTACGTAGGAGACGTACATGCCTTCTGTAGGGAGTTCCATCTCTGCAGAATTTGGAGAGAAAGAACTGAAGGGAATAAAGCATCTACTTGCTTTCCTTTCGTGTTAGCTTTTGGGCTAGTTCCATTGTGACCTATATGGAAAACATGGGCTAGGTTTATGTTCTGTTAACATTTAGCTATCTATCCACCTACAGAGAAGTTTTATATAAAATGATAAATACTTAAAGTATGGCTTACATTTTCAATAACAGATTTACTGGCAAGTTTGTGCTTCATAAAAACTATATATATATATATATATATATATATATATATATATATATATATATATATATATATATATTTTAATGGCACATAACTGGAAAAAATCTGTAAAATTCTGAATACCATTTGGTTGTTCTTGGAATCTTTTGTCTTTTAGGAAATGTAGTTACTGTTTTATTCAGCAGCTATTTTTAATAGATGTTCCTATTAAACCATATGTGTATGTGTGTTTGTTAGAAGCTCAACAATCAGATATGTGACAGTGCTGAGTTATTTAAAATACAAATATTCTTGGGAACGCAAAGTACTCTTACATTTTGTGGTAACTGTTAAATGCCTTTATTTTACTTTGTGTTTATTTGAATGCACATGAAGTCTAGTTCTGTTCTTTCAATAGACTTCTTTAAAATATTTTTCAGTATACTGTTGTCTGTTAAAATCTTAAGTTTGCATTGCATTCTTTATTGTAGTTTACTAGAAGCTTCCATCAGATACTCGCAAGGGTGCACACTGTGTTGAATTTTTCTTCCCTCCCTCACCCCACCCGTACAGGCTAGTTTAACAGCTACTCTTCAGCTCCTGGTAACCTGCTTTCATGGTGAACACAATCTGATTTGGGTTAAGAAGTTTTATATATATATATATTCTACAGTGTCTTCTGTATTCTGTTGTTATAACTTGAATTTTATGACTCCTTAGTGGCAGGTGTGGTGCATTAGGTAAATAACTTCCTTTTTCTGGGGCCCTCTGATGTGCCATAAAACAATCTTTTTGATAAGGTTTTATGTTTGATCTCATTTCCACTGCTATTACTGGCAAGAAACAGGCTCTTGACAAGTCTTTCCCCTGTTGCAAACTGTCTGAGTATAAAAGATAATCCATTAATTCCGTTTCTGCAGGCAAAGTTACTGATACCACCTGAATCTGGGGTTTTTGAGGAAGGTATGGGGTTTTTTGTTTGTTTTGTTTTTTGTTTGTTTTTTTTTGGGGGGGGGGAGGGATTCATGTTTGTGGGTGAACATCAGTTATAACTGCCCAGAGCCAAGCCTGTGCAAGGCAGTTTGAGCGGAGCTGTTGGTCAAGGGTGACCGCACAGTTCTTGCTCCATGCACAAAGGGCCGTTTGCACCAGCTCCAGCAGCAGAAATGCTAGATCATTGCTGGCACAGGTTGGGTAGCACTGGCACGCAGCCAGGTCGCCCGCGGAGGGCTCTGGCTGTTGCTGTAGCTCCCAAGCCGCAGCAGTCTGTTGCAGTGGTGCGTTGGTGTAACACCTGGCGTGTCGGCGCTCTCTGTCATCCTAGAAGATCCCTCCATCTGTGTGGAGGTGAAATGGTATCTGCAGTAACTTCTGCTTCAAACTCATCAAGGCGTACAAAGATTGTTGAGATTCAAAATAGAAAACAACCCCTTAGAACTAATAGCTTATAAGAGCTGCACCTCATATATTGTACACTGTTTAAACTGCCTCTGAGGTGGCAAATAAAGTAGCGTAAGAACTAGCTGAATCTCTTATTATTCCAGGTCGATGTCTCAGGAAAAGGTACAGAAGAAGATGCAGGCACACTGAAAACTTGTGAACCATGCGTCCTTTTGAAAGCTGAAAAGCAGCCCCCTGGTAGGGTCATGAACCTAAGACAAGTGTTTGTGTCTGTACTGATGTTTGGGGTAGCTGGTCTACTCCTCTTCATGTATCTGCAAGCTTGGATTGAAGAGCAGCATACAGGTACAGTAGTTTTTATCAGCAATTACATCCATTACTTTAAAGGTGTGTTTAAAAAAAATGTTTTGTTGAATGTGTATGAATAGTTGGGAGAAGTCTGCCTTGTTTGGCAGTAGAATGGGATTAGCAACAGATTTGTTTCAATTTCTGTACTTCATATAACTACTAAGAAATTTTTTTGAGTCACATAGGATGCCTCTAGGTACCTAACCTTATGGTAGCAATATTATTTGTGCTGTAAAAATGTACTCTCTATGCATGAAACCAAGCAAGGGCAGTTTAGAAAAAATTTTGAGCTTTTTTGTGGGGTTTTTACATCCTGTGTTTTGGGGCAAAGAAATTTTGGTAAAATTCCTGCAATGTCTTGTAGGTGTAAGTGGACTTCTGGGCACCAACAGTCATGTGGAATCACCCTATACTGTTTTGTTTGTTTGTGTGTGTGTGTGTGTGTTAGGGGTTTTTTTTGTTTGTTTGTTTTTTGAGACCGTTAGATACTGGACTTGACAAGGCATTTCTGCATATAGTATCAAAAGCATGTGGAAAATTCAGGTACATTAGTACATGGCCCAGGATAATGCTTCTTAGTTGAATGTCTGTTGTCTGCATTTACTATACTTTGGTATGAACCATAGGGTTATCTGGATTCCTTTTTGGATGGAACTAAAACCGGAGATGCACTTCAGCCTCTAAAAGATGCTCACCTCACAGGACTGGTCTGGAGCTAGTTTGAAGTAACTCCCCTCTGAAATACAGGGTGGATTTCAGGACCTCAACACCAACTGTTTCACTATGCTGGTCCACTCCAGTTGTACCAAATTACTTGATGACATGTCCATAGTTTTAGCTGTATATGTTTTAGGGTTTTTTTTTCCCAGTTAAAAATACAGAATATTTCTAGCTTGTTAAGATCTACTGACTTTCTTGTCCTCATCTCAATTGCTTAGATTCTTTTGCCTCTGTAAAACTCTTACAGTATAATATGCTGAAAACATTGTGAAGAACTACATCTGTAAAACCACCTTAGTCTTTCAGTTTTATTAGTCTGTGCTTTTATTCTGCAAAATCTGTTACATTCCAGTAAGCTAGGTTTGGGAAGGCAGAGAAGGGGGTGGAAATGTAGTTTGTTATCCCTGACACTGATCTTGAGTTCTTTCAAGTAAGTGTAATGATCACTTCATTCATCTCAATCTATTAATATTTCTGGGTTGGTCCAAAATATTTGCAAGAAAAAAAAAACAGTTAAAAGAGGAGGTATTGTTTCTCTTTGGAAATGTTCCCTTTGATACCAGAGTGTTGACAGAAATATGTAGTACTGCAGATGGAGTCTTCCTTGAAAATCTCTACTGTTGCCAGGAATGTGAAGAGCAAATATCCTCATTTTCAAGTTAGTTCAGGAATGTAGATGATGCTTGTAGATTATTCATTTATTTACTTTATAACATTCTTCACATTCCTTGCATCTTTTCTTGTCCTGAAGTTAACCTTTTTTCCCTTGCAGTGTTTCTTGTTTCTCTTTCTCAGTGTAGTTTCCCCCCATTTTCCTTTTGTGTGTGTACATGTACCATTAAAAAGAAACAAGAAGTGTGTACCTTGGTCAACCAGAGGTTTTCTTGAAAGTTTTGTCTTTGATATATTGCCATGATGCTCTTCAGGAGTGAGGCTGTTCCTTGTATAAGTGCATCACCTGTGTATGAAAATGCTTCTGTAACAACAACATAGAAACAATCGGAGAATAGCAGAGTAATTAGCTTAAATGTAACTGCAGTTTTGAGTGGACCTTTGTCTCTTTGGACTGCTGTTGTGGCAGCACTTTAGCAAGAACCCATGTACAAAAAAAAAAAAAAAAAGGAGTTTGACTTTCTCTACTTTCTCACTACAGTGACTAGCTCTTGCCATCAAAAAGAGCATGGAGAAAAAAACTTCTTTGGTGTCTGCTCTTTCCTGTTTCTCTTCCAATTTAACATGTATAGAGCCTTTCATTTTATTTCAAACACCTGCATCTCCTCTAAACCTTCTGCAGCTCAATTATCCAGTAGTATTTCTCTCCCCCATCTTCTTCATGCTGCTGCTTACAAGTTGCTACAAAATAAAACATGTTTGTGTATTTAGAATATGCCTTAGTTTACCGATGGGCATTTTGCACTTTCTTTCCCTTTCTCTGCTGCTGTGTTCTTCATGCCATGTGTTCTGTGCTGTGGCTTTTTGTGGGGCTGAGGTCTGCTGCAGTTCTGGAGAGTCCCAAATGGACAAGTATCTTTAGGATGTAATGTGCTCCCTTAATTGGATCGGTAGTCACACAGCTGTAAGACAGCTAGAGTTGTAGTCTGCAAGTGGCAGGGCGTGTGATTTGATGTTATGAAGAAATGGAAAGCATGCCTCGTGCTTCTGAACCGCCACTCTGCGAGCCTGTAGGGACAAGTGCATTTGTAGGCAGAGCTATTTTTATCTTCCATGCTGCCCTACTCAAAACCTAAGCGAATCAGGACTGCGTTTGGCTGCTGAAAGATGGAAAGTTGGCTGCGTTTGAGTTTAGGAAAGTATCTGTTTTGCACCAGTGAGCTGCTGCTGCTTACCACCCCGCTCTTCTGAGTATGGAGCCTTTGTAAATCAAGATCCCTGGGACAGATGCTAAATTTTACTCGATTGTTGTTTACAATGCTCATGCTTATTTCCAAGGCTTTCCTGGCTGAGAGGGGAATGATTCCCAGTAAGATGTAGATTTTGTGTGAAATAAGAAACATCATATTACCGTACGATTTTCTTATTAGGGTTTATCCTGCTATTTTAAAGTCAGAATATTTGCTTACACACTTAACATTCTCATTGCCACTTCTTTCTAGCTGCTTGTGTGCGATTACAGTAGACCTAATGCTGCTTTTTTCGTAGTTTTCTTTCTCCCTTTCTTTTCTATTTTCCCTCTATTTACTCTTCACATCTTTGAGATATCAGCTCTGATTGGATTCTCCTCTTATGATTTTCCCCTTCACCCAGCCTTCTCCAACATGGCTTTTCTGATTAGTTTGGTAGACTTCCCTCATTGCTCACATTTATCCAGCCCAGGAACAACTTCCCTAATTTGCATCCTGTCCTACTTCTGTTGCACCCACAGACTCAGTGGCTGACGCAGCAGTCTTACGTTCTTTAGTGAAAGCATCCAGTACTGTGGCATGGATTAAAATGCAATGGCTGTTCACCTGCTTATTAATTTCCAGGATTATTGATCTTATACAAGGAAAGCAAACTAATGCCTCTCTTATAGAAGGCATCAACACAGCTGATGTCCTGTTGCATCGTGCATTTTATACCATGAATCAGGTGATTCATTTATGAATTCATGAATATGAATTATGAAAGGGACAGACATTTGTATGTTAACACTGGTAAGTTATAGACTTGAATCAGAGTTTTAAGTAAAGAATTCTGATTTTGTACTTAAAATTTTTTTTGGGGGGTAGATTACTACAAAATAATCTGAAAATATCGTGGTGAATAGATCCGTATGCTGGGCTTTTTTGCTTTATTTTATTTTTGTTTCTCAGTAAATTGTATGTAATTCTTTGTCAAGTACTCCTAGTTACTTTATGCCTGCAAAGGACTACTTTGGTGCTTCGTGGCCTGAAGTATGTATGAATAATGATTCATTTTACTATGGCTGCGCTGCCTCTGTCATCCTGTAGATTTCTGCTTCCTGAGCATGGGAAAATCTGTGTCTTCTCTTCCTCAGCAGCTCTGCAATTTACTGAAGGGATGCCAGGCTTTTTGTGCATGCTTTCCCCTTCCCTTGTGAGGCACCCGTGTGGCTGCTTTTCTTTTTTTGCCACGGACTGAAGTTCTTTGCAATCAGACTGTTCCCGCAGGTAGGCAAGATCCAAGCAAAGGACTGAAGAGCAAATTGTGTTGAAATGCTTCTTTTTTCTTTGGGACCTTACTGACTCTGATATGTGGAGATGGTGGGCTTTTTACAGTCAGCAGGTACCAGGCAAGTGTTGTGCAACACGCGTACTCTCCTGCCGTGTTGTCTACTGAGCTGCTGAGCTTCCTCATGCAGAGCCCTTCCCCTGTTCCTCAGGCCACAGCTCTTGCTTTTTTGAAGAATCTCCATCACAAATTGGAATAAAAATCACATTTTAAGAAATGTTTGAACTTCTATAAAATAGAAATGAGCTTTTTCGGTTCAGTCTGCCCTCACCAGCTATCCTCGCTAGCTGCACAGCGTGTCTGTACTATGCATACGAAGGTAGGCTCTTTCTCGCCCCCCCCCCCCCCCCCCCCCCCAGTCTGCTAGATTTAGTAAACTGGAGGCATATTTGGGATCTGTGGAACTTATTCCTTTTTTTTGAGTCTCTAAACAGCAAATGTTTGCATTTGTGTAACAATGTACACTTGTACAAGTATATACGTGCAGCAATATTTAGTCTTTGCGGTTTCTGTGGGTTGATTTAAAAAAAAAAAATCCTAAATGGCGGGCTCTCCAGAACTGAAGAGATACTATGAGCTGAAAGCTATTTAAAAACAACAACAATAAACTCTGGACAATGACAGAAAGCTGACCACTCCACTGAATGACAACGCATCTGTTAGAAAATTATGCAAAAGTTAAATAACTGATATGTTAAGCAACTACAATATTTATTTGTACAATAGAAAGAATGATTGCTAATGGCTCTGTATAAAGAAGCGTTTACAAATGTTGTCTAGCAGAATAACTGTTCTACTGATTATCTCGCAGCATCCTTGCAATAAACATTTAAAGATCAGGAGGCAGACAGGTTACTAGGTAGTGGGAGCCATTTCAATGTACAAGGGATTAATGTCCTTCAGATGGTGTGTATGATTTAGCTGAAAAAACCTGTGAGGTGGGTCTTGGAGCAAAGAGCTCAAGGAAGAAAAGCTTCCTTTAACAGTTCATGGGTTTTGGTTGTTTTGTGTGTTGCCTTTTTCTTTTCTTTTTTTTTTCTTTTTTACTTTTAAAGGCAGTCCTCAAGCAGCATGGCACCATGGTGATCCACTAGGCCATCAGGTCTGGGTCCCTGCTGCCTCAGACAACTGCCTTGTATACTTTCTATATTTTTACATTGTATTTATGTTAACCGTATATTCTAAGAAAATGTTTCCACATATTTAGAGTATTTCTGCAGAAGGCATTTCATAACTGTCAGTTTGAAACTTGTAAGATTCATGTCACATCAGTAAATAGCATTTTCCTTCTCAGCTCCTCCAACCTTGAGCCCTGTGGATATGTCTGTAGGAGTAAATGTTACTGTCTTTTGCCACAAATGAAGAGTGAGTTAGAGCAAATGATAGGCTAAAAAAACCCTCCAAACTGAGAGTCAGTGACCAAGTATGCTTTCGGATTTGTAAAACTGTGAATATTCATTACTTGGGGAAACTGCAAAATACGCTGCATTTCAAGTGTTTCACTGAATATGTATGAAACTGTTCTCAGACACGTATCAGCCTCACTTGATGTAAAGCAAAAGGAGTAAAAAAACAGGCAATTATGTTAGATTTTGACTATTTTGATTTGGTGAAGATGTGCAACAGAACCCTGCACTGCTTGGAAAGTCTTAGCTGGCCCTAACTGGCAACAATACTTTGCAACTTTATCTGTTAATTTATCTGTTACAGTAGTTCTTTAGAAAATCCACTCCTTCCAGCTCACCTCCACCAAGATACTTGTTTCTGTACCACATTGCAGCCTCCTCACAGTAACTAAATCCAAAAGTATCACTGCCCTCTAGGAAGCTTGTCTGAGACCTGCTACAACATAAATCTGCCACTTGCTGCCACATTGAGTCAAATTATTTTGTGTTTATACTGACCATGTTGCTTTCTATTGTGTGATCCAGACTGAAATTCACAGTCCATCGCTCTAGCAACAACTGTACTGACTCAGTCTGATCTGGTCTCTTAATCCCCCGTCTTCCTATGAGCCCACTTAGCACCATCCGTAAGGGGCAATTATATGACAGTTCTCAAAGCCTCTGAGGGATGGTAGAGATCTTGTGGTTTATGGGAGCAAAATAAGAATGCTAAGCAAAGAGGATTCAAAACCTCACATCATCTTTTTAATAATTATTTCCCTGTTTAAACTTCTATAATAATCTTAAACAAATAAACCCCTGCTACCCGCCCCCTACACACACACACACACACACACACACACACACACTCAAAAGAACCGCAAGTGCGTGTGGTCAAATGCCACCCTTTCTCAGCTAATAATAGAGGAAAAGGATGTGGAGGTGGTTGACTGCCAGGCAGTTGACAAGTACTTTGTCACTCTCTGCATGCTTAGATGCTGCAGCTTAGAATTGCCCCCTGGAATGGCAATGTGAGATACACGTTAATCAGTGTTGGGATACAGGTTGAAAAAAAAAATGGGTAGAGATGCATGAAATTTACTGTGGGCTGAGTAAATAATCCCACCAAAGTTGGGGCACTGGGGGGATTTGCTTCAAGGCTAGGCCACGCTAACAGCGATGGAGGTGCAACCTTCGCCACTCAGACTGCTTTTCTGTTTCTGCGTGCTGGAAGCATTCCTGGCTTGGAAAGCAAACCCATGATTTTCGCTGCTTCTTAGGTGCATTTTTCTCTTCCGCTTGCCTCCACCACACCTCCTTGTTTTGCCAGCCATGCCATGTTGCACTGTTAGCTCTGCAGTGGGGTAGGAGGCAGAGAAGTGGCTGCCTGCATTGCCACCTCCAGCGTGCTGGGCAGGCTACAGGACTTGTGTCCCCATCTGGTGCATGCAGAGGTGGGCAGGCTGCTGACAGTGAGGAGCATTTTGTATGTCTCATGTTCCTCAGGAAGGCGGCATTGGAGCACAGTCCTGTGCACTTAGTGCAGGTGATTGGTGGTGCTGAGCTGGGGCTGCTGCTTGGCACCCAAAGGATCTGTCTTGGTTAAGCATGTGTGTTACTGCCTCCATCCGGCAGCTACCCTCATGCTTTGGTGGAGACTGTCCCTGCACTCAACTAAAGCAACTTCTGGCCTGCCTGAAGTAATGCCACCATGTTCCCTGAAATCCTTAGTTTTCTCTGTCATGACTTTTTCCAGTTAATTCCTGTAGCTAGATCACCTTTGTCAATTAAACTATCAAAGTGACTTGGGTTTTGTCAATGAAGCTATTGGATGAAATATAGGTCTCACTAAAGTCTGTGATTTATGGATCGGTTTTGTTCCTGTCTATACTATGGCTGTCCAAAGAAAACACTGTCTTCCATTCCTTGTTTTAAAAGTGCATGTATTTTTGCTATGGAAAGGCATAACTTGGTGTCTTATCTGTGGCTGATATTCCATCTAATCACACGAGCTGAAATTTGTCCCTGCAGCCAAGATCTCATCACTGACCTATCTTGATCCCGACCAATACGCTGTGCCCAGGTATCACTCACAAAAGCTGTAGGTGAACCAGCATGGTCTGTGGTTCTGACTTCCCTTGGATCAGTCCAATCTGAGAAGCAGCAGGTATAGGTTCATCAGCTGGCTTAAAAACAACAACAAAACCCAAAATAAACTCCCCTCAAAAAACCAAAAGGCTCTCTGGACTTCTCTTAACTGCTAAACATGTCAGCAGTATACTTTTTACTACCAAAACTTGCTATAGCAGAACAAAAACAACTTTGTCTTTTGTTTGTTTTCTTCTTTTCCCTGATGTAAGCAGCAGTCAAGCATCAGATCTAGCATTTTAACTCCATCAGACTGTGGGGATTGTGATTTGTTTACTTCTGTCTTAATCCAGTCCTCATTTGGTGCAGCTGAACCAGGCCCTTACAGGTGATTCTGCAGTTTTCCCAGCAGTTTTGATCTTCTTTTGAGTGTTAGATAACGTAACTAGAATATTATGGCTTTTTGGATGTGGCTCCTTGGGTGTCCTTAAAAAAAAAAAAAAAAAAAAAAAAAAAAGAAGTCTGCTTTAATTTTCATATATAGACGCCTCAGAAAGTTGTGGGCTTTGGAAAATTGGGTTCCATCCTGAGAAACAGAGATAACAAGGAAATACATGTCTCCTAGCAAAGAATTTCACTAGCCTAGTACATAATGGGTGATGGCCTAATAGCCGCAAAATTTGACATGCACCTCGAGGGGCCATTTGTGGATGTCATGAACACTGGGCAACATTCAGAAAACTATTTGAAGGACAGCCTAAGGTTAAGAGTAATCAGAATCAATATTAAATTTCACTGTGAGCAAATGCCAGGTGAAAGAAGAGGAGGTGTTAATTGATTTTATGTAATGTGATTGGAATGGAGCAGGTCATTTCAGTGCCAATTATAATCTAGCAGTAGAAGAACTTACCCAACTGTATATGTGTAATGGCACAAATGGAGGAAGAAAACTTGTTCCAGTTAAAAGTGTGTAGTACTTTCTACCACAGAGATATTATAATACAAACTTTAATACAAGCATCCGCTTAGAAATTGCTCAGTTGAATGGGGATTATTTAGAGTCATGCAGTTGTGCCCCATGTATGTGCATATCCCCTCTTGGTAAGTTATCTGCAAGAGGAAAGAGGGATTGGGATTTTTGTTTTTGATTATGATCATCTAGGGAGATGTGGTGCCTGAGCTCTGTTAGCTGCAGCTGGAAACACTCATTTGTGTTAAATAGAGGAAAATACCAGTGCCTGATGTGTCACCATTCATCCACAAAATATTTTAAAGTGAAGAAAATATGTTTAATGGGAGATAATGAATATAATAAACATTCTTCTCAAAGGCAGTTTTCTCTCTCACTTTTGGTCATATTTAGCATCCTTGCTTACACTTTCAGATAGATCCTAGAAAGGGTAAGAAATATAGTTGTTCCTGAATACTTCTTTTAGTTGCCAGAAATTCATGAATTTTCTATTACGTTGGCCTAAGAGGTCACTTTGACTTTGCATACCCCATATTGTATTTTCAGAACCTATAGCTTGGACGTAATATTACGTTTAAAAAATGAAGGTAATGTTCCTGCTGTCATATGGCAATTGATCATTTCCGAACACACTGCTGTGTGCTTTAATTCAATAAGGGTCTCATTTTCTTGGGTTAGGGTGGGGGTTCAGGATCTCCTTCTAAGAGATCTGCTCTCTGATGTGCTAGCGGTGTTTTCTCTGAGTTGCTCCAAGATTTCCATGGTTCTCGTTCAGGTAGGAAGCCAGCCACAGTGACTGCTGCTGGCAGCATTTCAGCAGGAATGAAAATATACTGGTGTGCACTCTATGCAAGCCCAGTGACTTCACTGGAGGTGGCGCAATGTCAGGTCAGTGCTCTTAAAGGACAGCAGTACTTAGTGGCGAGCAAAGTAACGGTTACTGGTGGGCATTGGAAGGGGAAACAACATGAGCTTTGTCCATTTGTCCATTACTCCACTGGCTTTGGAGAGCACAGTGGAGTAAGAAAAGCTGTTATTCTTTTGTTAAAGGATGGCTGCTTGGGAGAAATCAGAAGTTTTCAGGGCTTTCACTTTTCAGATTTACTCCTTCTAACTTAGGCCTCACAGCAATGGTAGCCGAAGGAGAGGCTTTAATGATGAAAGGCTTGTCAAAGCTGGGACGATAAGATTTTCCTCCTTTTGCTCCGCTATCTACACAAATAAATAAATAAAATTCATTTATTTGAAATAATTTTTAACTGAAGTAATTAATGTGTTAGTGTTCTCTGAAAAAAGATATTAAGTGACCAAGAAGTTCAGTGAAATCTGTGTTATGATAATATTATATCCACAAGATATACTACATTATATTAAAGCATTACTATACATTTTCCAAATAAAGCACAACAAGTTGAATGAAGAAAATGCACATTGATGTATTAGCTTTGTTTATGTTTCTCTTTGTTTCTAGCTCTTTTTTGCTAGCCTGAAAGATTCATTACTTGCCCCTCCTGAGAACTCACGGGCTACAACTGTTGATGTAGGACGTGACAGTTGTATTTTATGTAAAACGCAGCCTGTTAGTTTAAACATGCTAGTTATATAGTTGAGTATATTTCATTGCTTTCTGATGTTTCTCTAATTGCAGACAAGAATCATGACTGCTTTTCCAGAAAGCTCTATTGCTGTATTCTTGATGTAGGAGCAGAGAATCTGAGTTTGCTTGAACATCTACTTCTTTTATGAGCCATTTAGGAATGTTCAAACTAAGCTCCAGAGAACAGTTACTGATTAAGGCAACACGAACTCATTTTCCTTAGGAACTGAAGTTTCCCTAGGAACACAAGAAAACACCTGTGTTACTGTCAAGACATCTTACCTTTTCTACCTACTAGCAGTGCTCTAAGAGATCATCAAGTATGTAAAATACTGACATTAGGAAGAAACAAATCTGTGCCATATTCTGTGATAGAAGGAAAAAAAAAAGGCAGGAAGATTGGTAGAGGGGCTGCAACTTCCTTGAATTTTTGTTTTCTTTTTTACTCTTTGACTGTGGGAGGTGCTGAATTATTAATGTCCATTTGATTTGAATAGTCCCTAATCACTAAAGAAATTACTTGTAGGAGTGAAATCGTTAGAGTGAGAGCTGGATGAATAGGCCCTGACTAACTGATATCCAGTGAAGCAGCAGAATGCAAAACAAATATGTTTGTAGAAGAATTATCTAATGATTTTTCTTCTTTCATCTTGAGAGTGGTAGCAGAGGGAAGGAAATGATAAGTGTCTCTCAATAAACTGTCTTTGCCCCTCACTTCTGAGTTTGATCCTGGGAGGGGGAGGAAAGGCAAAGTATGTGTGAAGCATGAGGAACAATACAGAGCTGATCATTGTTTTTCATTATTATTACTTGCTTTGGCCTGTTACTGGTGGCAAAAATAATTTCACCCTGCTTCTCTTTTTGTTACAATTTTGCACTTCAGTGCATATATTTTGAAGAGGAACAGACTGGCCTTATGTAGGCTGAGGTAGTTACTGACAGTGAAGTATAAATATTTCATGATTTATTTAACCTGTGAGCAGAAATTCCTTTCTAGTAAAATTAATCTGCAAATAGCTGAGGTATGCTGCCTCTTAAGTTATGATTGATCATGCAGTATAATGAAACTCTATTGGTATCAGGTTTAAGACTGACGTACTTATAAATATAACCTGGGTGAATCTGCCAGATGTTATGACTGACCGATGGGTTCAAGGTATTCTAGGCAAGTAGAGCCAGTCTTGCCTCTTCAGCCACCCAAAATATACCTACTGTGCAGCTGGGATTAATATGCTGTAAATACAGCATAGTTTAGATTGCAGTTGGAAGTCAATTTAAACAAAGCCTCTTCTATAATGGTAGATGCCAGACTACAAATAAATAATCAATCCTCTTAAAAGTTAGAGGTTGATCTTGATGTTTTAAATGGGCTAATCCGTGAAGACTAGTATGCACTTAAATTATTTACATAAATTGCTTGAGAGGTCATCTGTTTACCTCTAATGCGCAAGACAAACTTCCTCCATGTTCTTTTTCTCTCTCAGCAAAAATCTTTTTGGTCAAATTGTAGAACTAAATTTTTGTCACAGTCTGTTCTGCATGCTTGAATGAGCAAAAGGTTGTTTTGTTTTTTGATTGAGTTAAGGTTAAAAACTGAGGAAACCAGAAATTAGCAATGAAGCCTTTGCTATCATTCTAGCATTTTTGTGTGCATGAAGACTATATATTTCCTCTGGATTAGAGGACTGTCTGAAAATAACTAGAACTGGTAGCACGGAGCTTTTTTCAAGGACATTCATCAACTTGCAGTCCCTTGCTGTCATTGAGCACCACAGGTAAGAAAGAGTAAAAACCTCCAAGAAAGGATCAAAAAACCTCTAAGAAAGGATTAAAAAGGCTTGGTTAGCCTGTTCCGTAATGAGCTGCTTAAAGTTGACATGTTGGCTAAGAAATTTGTTTTATTACTGTTTACTTTCTGTGGTAAACCATGGAAAAATGGGAAAATTTCCAAAAGTGGTGGAGAAAAGTGAATGTTTTCTTACTCTTCAATGACAGGAAAAGCAAGGAAGCCAGGTAATTACAGTCACTTAATTCTAACTTCTATTATGAGAAGAGAAATTGCTAAACTTATTTTATACTATCACATATCTTATTTATTGTGCTCATGAGTATTCTTCATGATTACATACTGCTTAGTTACAACTCTATTTCTCGACAGCTGCTGTTACTGAATATTTTTGGCATTTACTGTGTCATTTCTCAGACATGAATCATTAGATAAATTCTCTATCATTGAACCACATTTCAGTAACTCTGGTAGAGGAAGACTATCATTGTACTCTTAGCCATTATGAGGGGTGGGAAATACAGTCTGTATTGCAGGTCCATTATGACTAACTTGGCCAAAATGCAGGTTTTGCCTTTTGAAACCCTCTGATATTTCATATTTTTCCAGAACTCAAATTCCTGCCATTATTTCTTCTCCTCCCTTCCAAATATTTGGAAGAAACTAATGCTGCTACAGTTTGTAGAAGCTTACTGCAGTGGATGTGTAAAAGTGTAATCTCTTCTTTTTATTGGTAAGAACTAAAAATACATTCCTCATGATTGTTCTGTGCCAAAAAAAAGGTCTGTGCTCCAGAGCATGATGATATTACAAGTAATCAATAAAACTATTGAAAGTTTTTTTTTTTTAATGGAAGGAACACTGAAGTTTGACCAATTATAAGTAATTCTGTGTACATTTCTACAATATCACTCCCTAAATATTTTTTCCTCAACATTTGTTGTTTTTCTCTGGTCTGATAGTACACTTGGGCATCAAGTGTTCCTGGCATAAAGGTGATGTTCAGGTACTTAGATTGCTCTAGACAGTCACATTTTGTTCTTAAATAACTAACAATAAAACAGAGCAGATAAGTATGTAGTATGTTTGTGTTTCGTATAATACCAAATACTCGGTCATCAGAAGCATTCATTTGAAACTATACTATCTAGGAATGTTTTCCAACTGCTAATGAAACCTTTGATGTGAGGAAATGAGGCCTAATCTGAAATCTAAACATCCAGTTAGAATAACAGGAAGCATTTGTACTTGAAGGCATTGCCTTTTAGTGATGCTGTGAGCTGGGGCAGGAGGGGAGTACTGGAAGGCAGTGCCTGGAAGACAGTAAAATAGGTATATGGGTGCTGTGACATTCAGTCCTTGAGAACATGCCTGTCTGAGAGTGACAAACTCAGCAGCTCAGAGAAAAGCAAAAAGCCCAAATCAGATCCCTAGGATTTTTTTAATTATTATTTTCTGATGAGGAGAATTTAATCAGAAATAATCCCTTTAGTGAGGGATGTTTATGGGACATCGTAATGTAGTTTTAAAATACTAGATGGCCTGAATACCAGTGGTGCTGAGGGGAGGGAGGCATTCAAGCAGCTACAACCCGGAAAGCAGTGGCTTTGAGGAGAAACACTACTTGCGCTGAGCAGAGGGTAGTGTGGCAGCAAGAAGATCGCTCTCTGCGGTGGGAGATGTATGGTGGCACCGCTTGCTTCAGATATCTCAGAGACTTGTTAAAGCAGACTACAGATAAGAAATAAAACTAAAGCAGGTCGAGTCCAAAGGTTTAGCTAACTTAGCATGCTGCTTCTGACTGTAGCCAGCAACAGTGCCTAAAAGGGGCTATATAAATAAGGCAAATATATACTAATAATTCAGGGAATTTTCTTTGCACTTTGTGTTTTATAAGTCAGGGCCATGCATTTGTTAAGTGGCCCTGGATTATTTATTCTTTCATTAATTTGTCCAGTGTCTCCCGGACTGATATCTTTACCCTGTGATACCTTGTGTTGAGAAGTGGCCAGCTGAAGTGTATTGGAGATGTTTAATAGTGATCTTTTTATATCATGTTTTTTAAATCTATAGAAGTATTATTCCCTAGAGGGCATGGTATCACTGGTTCGCTGAAATGCCTTTTGTCCCTCTAAGAACATCATTTATCTTAAAACAGTAAAGTGACTAATGTGTGATGGGCTCAGCAGAGCATCCTGGCTACTTTGGTCTTTACTTCCTTGTTACCTTTTTGTGCTTTTCTCTGGCAAAGATCGTAGCAAAGGAATGCCTCATTGCATCATGCCTCATTGCATCACCTTTGTTTTGTACGTGTCAAAGAATTAGCAGTCATTTGGATAATTTTTTCTTTCTAATTATTTAAAAAAGGAGTAGAATCTGTTTAACTCATGGCTGTTTGGAGATTATGTTCTGATGTGTAAATAGTCTTTCAAAAAGAGGAGTTTCAATACAGATCTGTTAGACATTTGGAGGGATTTGGGTGTAAAGCACTTTTTTCCATACATGGAAGATTATCATTTTTTAAAAATGAATCACAGAGAACTGCACTTCTCTGCCAATGAGGTCAGTAACGACTGGAGTAACGATTGGTTGGGTGTCCTTTTCGTGCCTTTGATAAAACGTGTGTCTTCTAATGTCTAATATTGAGCGAGGCAGAAGTATTTGAGGAATTCAGTGTTTCTCTATAAAACCTGTAGCGTTGTGAATGCCATGTTTGTTCAGTGTTGCTTGTACAGCGATTAGAAGTGCAGCTGACAGTCCGAGTTGGGCAAAACGTTTGCTAGGTGGGGATAACGTAGGATAGCCTTTTTTTTTCAATCACCATCTAGAGTGAAGTTTTAGTGTATCAATCAGTTGTGTAACACATTTCAGAACATAATAATGATTTAAAAGTATCTGAGAAAATTATTGCTATCATTCTTCCTGCTGCTTAAATAACATGGCAGCCGGTCAGATCCTGTAAGATGAGCTGCCGGTCATTAGTGCATAGAGATGTGCAAGTTCGCTGCTTCTGCTCAGAAAAAACGAACCTCCAAGAGATATCAGAGGCATTTTAGCTATGAAACTGCTAGGTTAAACATTCCCAGACAGAAAGTAAAATTTCCTCTCTTATCTGACAATTAGTGAGGAAGATGACGCTGCTGAACAGTAAGAGCAGCACTCTGGTCACTGCTGAATAAAGGTTTGAAATGTAAGAGATGAGTGAATGGAAAAAAGTAAAGTTACTAATTTGAAGCAATTTAGCTAACCACATACGTTTTGGAAAAACAGACAAAAAAAAAACCAAAAAAATCGGACCTTGGTAGGGGAAAGAAAAGTTATAGGAGGTTGTGTTTAAACTAAATAGATGCAAGGAACTATATTAACTTTCGTAACATTTTTTCTTGATAAAGAAAAAAATTTTATTTTCCTGATAAGGGTTTATATTTTGAGGAAAATTGGAAAATGAAATTGGAGATTTTTTTTTATAGGTTTGAAAGGGTACATTTTGTTTGCCTCTGATACCTGAAAATCTTTCAGAATAATTTTTGCTGGAAAAGACTGTTCAGAATAGATACAAAATAGAAATTAAAAATAGGTAGGCTCTTGTCTATTTCAGGGAAAAATGTGATAAAAAATCAAATATTTAATTTCTGGTTTTGCTTTTTAACGGAACCTTTTGATTCAAAGCAAGATATGAGCCGTAGCTTACACATCCATATCCTGTTAAAGATGGAGAAATGAGAATGTCGAAGTTTCCTTCAAAAGAATAATTGAGATTTCTACCAGCCAGAAAAAGACTCTTTAAATTCACAAGAATATGTTGGAGATGCATTACAGATTATTTTATTATGTGAATTTAAAAGTCAAAGGCAGATGATAATGTATTACTTAATTTATTTGACGAATGTATTTTGTTTAATTAGTTGTTATAGTACTTTGTAAACTATTAGAAAATGTTTTGTGGTCTGTCCTCTAAAAATGATTTCTTGTAAGAAGATCTTGCAACAACAATCTATTACATTTTGATTTGCGATGAAGAGAGCTCAGATTTTTTTGAGTAAAATCTGACTGTATAGTTTATTGGAGCCTTAGTTAGAGAATCTGATACAGATGTTTTGTCTATCCTTCATTAAACTTGTGGATTTGTATTTTTTTTTTTACTTATTTAGTTTAGTAAGTTACACTTTCTGGTAGAAACTGGTAGAACTGTGTCTTGTTGAAACAATTAGTTAAGAGTCACATTCCTTTTTAATTCAGTTCTTGAAAAAGGCAACTTTCTGTCACAGATGAAATAATCTCTGAAGTAGAGTTGATCAAACATTTTTAAAGCTTTCAGAAAGTAATTTCAGCCATATCATTAATTGTTTTAATTCTTCTTCTAAGCACTTTTAGTTTGGAGAAAACTTGTAAGAAAATATATTCTTCTTCAAGAGTAAATTTTTCTTGGGGAAAAAATGTCCAAAAAGGCTATTTTTAGCAACTGTCCAGTTAACATACATGGAGAATGTGTGTTTTCAGATTGCTGAATCTCTGCTGAGGAAGGTAATAAGAAGTCTGGCCTTCTTTGTATCACATGGCAGCTCTGTTGAGGATTACTTCTAAACTGATAGTACCCACTAGATAGGCTGTTTAGTAGAAACTATCCCTAAACAATAATGGTTCACCGTTGAATATGAAACGGCATTTTAGAAGATGCAGAGAATCGTGCCTTCTCTCATGTATAATGCAAAATAGGTTAGGAGGAAGTGACATATGCACTTGCCTTTCATAGCTATAGTGACAAGCGGTAGATGAGACTTTGCAGGTTTATGTGTGCTTCATACATTTTTGCCTGACAGAAGAAATGCCAGTATAAATTTGACTCCTCTCTTGCCTAAATTGCAAAATGTCAGTCAGTAGTTGCAGTGGTTTGTGGAAAAGAGGGTAATGTCAGCTTACTTCAGTGTTATGCTCTTCATGCTTTAAGCAAGTAAGACTGCTTGTGGTCTGAAAAGTTTGAGGTATTTGAACCATAAAATATTGTAACACTTCTCCGGCATTGTAGTGAACAAGGCATGGCTGTTGCCACTAAGACACTTGAATGCTCCCAGCCGTTGACTGTGGAGTCTCAGAGAGAGTGTGGTTGAGTGCCTTTGGGCATAAACAGCTGTAAGGGACCATGCTGCTCTCCTATACCTTCTCAGGTACATACTGTTCGTCTTACCATTTTTAAGTTAAAAAACAAACAAACAAACAAAAAAAACAAAAAACAAAAAAACAACAAAAAAAACAGGTTTTATGTAGCCTTTTTGGCCTGGGCATCAGTAGATCACGTCTGTGGAGTCAGTGACTCTCTAGTTATTCCCAGAAGTTGAAAAAATGATTTGCAGTACTCTATTAAGCAAACCATGGTGGTGACACATAAGTATCAGAGAAGTTTCTTATTGGGCTAAGGAGACTTAGTGGAAGGCTTTGTTGCTTGTGTATGGAGACTTGTCAAGAAAGGTGTAAAGAGATTTGAAATCACAGCCTACATCTTAAACCTGGGCAAATCAGTCAAGACAAGTAGGAGAAAGCTGGAGACAAGACACATGGGAGAGCATTTTTTAAATGCTAGGCTCAGTAACCTAGTCCTCCTGAGCATTGTAGTCAGTGAAGAGACACCTCCTTTGCCCCCCTACAGTGCTCTGGGGTCCCAAGCTCTGCTGTGCTGCAGTGCCAGTGAGGTCGACACCACACACAGGTTTGGACTGAAGCTGGGCCAGACGGTGGTATTTGTAGTGTGGCATGTGGGCAGACTGGGAGAAAGAGGAATGTATTTGTGCAGGTGAGGCTGAAAATGAATTGGGAGCAGGCAAAGATGTAGATGCAGGCCAGCTACTGGTTTAAAGTTTCAAAATAATAATAATATTTTTTTCCCCTGTTGGATTGCTGGTTGTAATTACAAATCCAATTTAATTATCCTTTTCTGAATTTCTCGTATGGAGCCATCGTCTTTCCAATGGCTGTAGAGAGAGTCTAGAAGGAGACTGATTTCCTCTGCCTAAAATTAGCCTTGTGAATACCCCCTGGAGGTACTACAGTTTGTGTATGCTCTACATAAACATTTTGAAGAGGGTGCGCAAAGGAAATTTAGCCAAGAATAGAAAAGAGGTTTCATGTTGCTAGGTTATATAAAACTGCAAAAGTTTGCCAGGTTCTTCTGTGGTTATTCAGCTTAGTTAACCCTTTGTATGTTATATTGTTAAAGTTAATATTTTAAGATAGTTTTGAATACTGTATCAAATACTAATCACCAAGATAAAAAAAATGTAAAATACTTTCTGCAACATGAAATACTGTGAGGAGGACTATATAGCGTGTTGCATCCTCTTTCAGCTGTTATATATTCAAGAGGTTTCTTTCCATTTTGTGAAGGTACGTGGCTCCTCCTTGATGTGAAGTGTACTTACATGGCAAGCAGTAAATTAACAGATTTGTGGCATCAAATCCTTTTATCTTCCCTTTTTGTGGGGAGTAAGGGTGACCTCCTAAATGAGGTCATAAATAAGATGTAAAATTTGCCTTCAGTCTGAACTTGCCATAGATTTCCTATGAAAGCTTCAACAATGAAGATAACTCTTCTGCCCCAGTTCTTTGTCTGCAAAGCGAGGGGATGCCAGTCTGGCTTCCTAGGTTTCCTTTGGTATTCAGATCTCATGGTAATAGGGACATATCAACTTATGTTAAAGTAAGGCTGTTAATATTCAGCATGCTTTGTTGACCTTTGCTTACAAAGGCAAAAGACCTTTCTTCCCAGAAAGGTGAAATTCTGTTTTTTCCATTTATTCTTAGTATCTGTGAAAAAACAAAGTGATTATGAATGAAATTCTGAGGTTCAATTTTGCTGTTCCTTAAGATTCATACTCTGCTTTCTTTGCTTATGAATTTCTTGCAACCGATTTATCTTATCAAAATATATTATCTACTCAGATAAATTATTTTAGTAGATGATTTAGCAGATTTTTGTAGATGATAATGTCCATTGTACACAGGCTCAGTAGCAGGAGTTGCAAAGTAGAAAAGTGATGCAAATACTTCATTATTTGTCTTAGTTAAAGAGCTACCAATCATTCATATGTCAGTATGAATATTTAATTTACTGCATTTGGAAGCCAGTTCAGTTCACCATCTCAAATTCCAGATTTTCTATGTCCTTGTATATTTGGCCCAATAAGGCCAAAAAACCAAACCAAACCAAACCAAACCACATTGCTTAATTAAAATATTAAACATAAAAACACTTAATCTAAAATTAATGAATTCACAGGTAGATTTTCAAGAAATTACGTCAGTATCTGCAAGACAATTATCTATAACTTGAGTATTCACACATTTAAGAACCAAAAGAAGAGGGAAAATGAAATTTATAGTTCACTGACAGTTTAAATGAGAAGGACATATTCAGAGCCTACAGTCACGTATTGTAACACCCTCCAAAGGTGTGATGGTGAGAGATATTTCAGTGCTGTTTATATTAAATGTACTGAAGATATATTGATCACATTGGTCTAAACAGAGTTTTTTCATAAGCTCGATATATTCTTCTTTATATAGTTATAGATCGGTACTGTATGTTTACTGCTTTTCTGGTAATGTGAGTATTACACACTTTCTATCAGGTAGATTGTGTCTTAATAGTGTCTGAAGAAACATTTCTGCATGTAATAAGTTTTTCCCCTGTTCCTCTCCTCTTTTTATTGCTTCTAATTATCAAAAGCAAAGTACATGCAGTTTTGATTTTTTGGAGGAGCTTAATACAGAAAAAATTACACACACTTGAGCAGTAAGCTGGTAATGTGAAAGCAGAAGTGTTCTAAAGGGGCAGAGAGGGTGCAATATATAACCTGTGGTGGTAGAGATGCTGCTCCACATTGCTTAACACCTTGACTGGACATCACTACAGATACTTCTTTTAACAGCAAATTAAGGCTATACATTCTCAGAGTAGTGGATTTTTTTTTTTTTTTTTTTTTTTTTTTGCAATATCCAAACTGTCACCCATAATTCTTTGAGTATTCTTTTTATCTGAGCTTTGACAGACTCACTGTTTTTCTTATTCTCTATTTCTCTTTCACTCCCTCGGCATAATGTTCTCTTTTTTTTTTCCTCCCTTTTTTTTTTAATTTTCATTCAGACAGCTGTATATCTTAAGGTATATTAAAGTAGTAGAAGAAAAATATTCAGAACCAACAGGCACTGATAAATAAAGAAGAGCTAGTTAGCATTAACTTCCTTTGCTTTTCTCATCTGCAGCCAGGAGCCTCAAACTACCTCCTCCTCTTCCACAAATATTGCAATATTTTATTACTAGCATGTCCTTCTGTACCACAAAATACTTGAAAATAAAAATGTTTCTAATACAAGCTGAAGTGAAAAAGAAGTCTGATTGCAGCAATAATTAGAGCGGGGGGGAAAGCTATGTCCCTATTACTGATCAAAAATACGAAGCACTGCTATTACGTATGTATTCTCTTGTGCTGCCATTTCAAAGTACTTTAGTTATAAAGGCTTTCTATATTGCAGCAGGAAACTTATTTGAACAGGGCAAATAATTCTGACCATTTCTTAAAAAGTTGGAATTTGGCCTTTCATATTTATCGTTGCTTTGGAGGCTACTTCCAGTGTCTGGTTAGCTCGGTAATGTAAGGTAGAAGGTCTTCAAGACTTTTGGTTTCTTGCTGACTGGAACCTACTATCCATCTATCTGAAACCCACTATATAAGTGATATCTCAATAACTAGCTACTGAAGTTCTCAAGAAATCTGCACCTGGAAACCATCACTAGGATAAATTTACTTGTCAAGTTACAGAGCATGAAATCTGAAGTGACACTCAGGATTTACATAGACAGATCTTAATTAGGCAAGGGGTTCTTCTTGGAGTGTTACACTACCTTTTTTCTAATACCAGGCATTTAATGTCTGACTTGAAATATCTGAGAGAGATGTACAGCTATTCTTTTATCATTTTGAAGGTCTTTATTACCCCCACAAAATGGGCAGCAGTACGGAAAGCTAGCAAATGGCTCCATCTGATGAGGATACAGTGAAGGTGTTCCTACAAACCCAATTACTTGGCTTATTCAGGCTGGGAAGAGCCCAGCAGCACAAAACTCTTGTGGTTTATTTTCTCTGCTCTGGTGCATTCATAACTTCAAGCTGTTTGAAGATTTTTTTGCACTTTTTTATGTACAGGTGGATATAGTTCATTATATTAACAGGCTTATTGAAATAAAATGTTTGTTCCTTACCAAGAACTAGATCGTTTCAGTCTTGCTTTTAACTTTTTAATAAAAACTATAACTTATGAAGCATTGCAAACGAAGTAGGAGCTATAGGTTGGCAGAAAGAAGTGTGCTTTGTTCCTTCTGACTAGTAATTGCGGGGTCTGTTCCCTCACACTCTCATTTTGTAGGTGGAGCTATCTGGAGTGAGGGAGAAATGAATGCAAGAGGGCAAGATTAAAAAGCTGACAGTTTTGTGGTTGGTTGACTAAAGAAAAAAGAAAAAAAAAAGAGTATACTTTTTCATAGGTGCCATGAGAATAGTAAAAAAAAAAGTTTTTAGTTTTTAAAGTATTTTGGTGACTCCTTATGAAACCAAACAGCAAAAAACAGGGAGGGAAGTACCTATAGATGTTTTGTTATATTACACTGCATTCTTCACGGGGTACTGAACTTCTGTCTTAATAAGAACATGAGTGTGATGGTATAAAAAAACAGAGCAATTAAAGTGTTGTTCTTGCTCTTTTTGAGGCTCCAAACATAAATAGTTCACGCATTCAATATTTTGGGATCTTAAAACTATATAATTTGGGTAAAACTTTTTAGTAGTGATTCAAGCTTTCCATAACATATGAGATCTATCTAAAGCATCTAAAAACATTCACCGAGTTTAAAAGAAAATTGAGAAGCAAAATCCAACCAAGTTTGTTTTCATATACATGGAATATAAAGTTGTTAGATAACTAAAGTCCTCACTGGATGTTGGAGCTGCCGTGTTCATTAAGCTTAAATCATTTTAGCAATTGAACAGATTACAGATGGGGTTTTAAGCCTCTCTCTGCCCTGTCCTTTCCTTAGAGATAAAATTGTGGCACAACCCTTTCCCTTTGTAGGGCTCATCTAAACCATAGCATAAAACCAAAGCATGGTTTTCTTGATACTCAGCTTGTTTTTTTATCTCACTCAGTGGCATGGCTTTGACTCAACAGGATACTATCCATACTGGAGGTTTTTCTTCTAATTTATATATACCATTTTTATAGTTGTCTTTTTGCAGTGCTTTATTTGTTGGAGTTGTTTGTTCTTCTAGATCTTTGTTTTTCTTTTATGGCAACCATAAAAACTGTTGGCTTGGACAAAACTGCAAGCTGTTATAGGAGTTTGATGCTAACATCTGCCTATGCCTGGCATCTCTCATTTCAGTAGACTTTCAGGCATTACCTTAAAGCAAATATAGCAACATGGACACTGATTATTCGAATTTGCTTGTAATAGCACTTTCTTTAAAGCCAATGAGTCTTATTTTGATGAGTTTTTTCACTTAATAGCTGCAGTGATGATTGGACGTTATTACAGTATGGTACTACCAAGAAAGTTGAAGCCCTTTGCTCTTTCTTCCTTGTCATTTCTCTTAATGAATTATACTATTGCTACAGAAGAATTCTGAAAAAAAAAATCTACTGTGAATCTGAAAAGCTATAGGGAAAGTAACAGGAGAGAAATAGCACTGCAGACATGACTAAGTTAATGATCTGTGCTATTTGAATAAAGATTTTGAAGATATATAGTCCATGCCATGACCTTCCTGTTTTGCAATCAACAGTAATTGGAATCTAAAGCAGGATTCAAAGTGTGCCCTAGGATTTGTATGTTTGAACTGTACCATAGAGATAAAGATTTGTTGTATTTATTACCACATGTAGAAGGGATCTGTTAAAATCCTCTGCCTCATAATGACAAATATATTTGCAGCTTCTTGAATTTTAATTGTCAGTTCAGATTGCTGTTATTCTGGTATGACTAGTCCATGGCCATTAGAGCCCAAATAGACTATCTCATGGCCACATCTCTGGAGCTGGTGCAAGAGAGGTTGTTCAATTGTTTGAAAGTACTTTTTACATTATTTCACAGAGGGATGTTGTCAGGGGAACCAGAGAGGCGTTCAAGTAGAAAAAGTTTTCCAGATGAGAGATACTTCATGAAGAATGAAGATAACAAAGACTGAGAAGGACAAACTGTATTTGAGAGAAGTCATTTTCAATTAAGGGATAAGAAAAGAATCACGTCTCGAACTTCTCTTGAGAATCATTTCTCAAACTCAAAGACATCTATTGGTGATGCCTGTGAAACAAAAGCTGTTCTCTTGCCCTTAGAAAATGCTAAGTCTCTGTTTTCAGCTGAATGGCAGAAAAATGAATATAAATTGTAAGATGAGAAGTGTGTGTCATAAAAATAAGACATTGTTGCGTATGTGGAGGACCTCAGTGCAGTAGGTATTGCTACAAAATTGAGTCCTTGCAGGTAGACATTAAATTGTGGCGGTGAGGACTAAACCTGCTTACTCAGCATAATAGTATAAGGAGTCTTAACTGAGTCTGTAGAAATTCAAGTACGGGTCATTTAAAATACCGGCAATATTAGGATTACTCACTAATTACATTAATGAATCATCTCATTAGGTGAAATAGTGGGTGAGATGTGTTTAGATTCTTGAAGAATTAGCTGCTAGTGAGGAGAGAAAGTAATTTCAGTTAGTTCTGAATCACTTTCACAGCCCTCCCAGTGTGGGATACTTTTCTGAGGAGCTCCTAGCCATGGGTTGAACAGTTTGGGGGTTGTACAAGTCACTGTAACATTCATGGGCTGTAGAAGAATCACTTGACAGCAGCTCTTTGCTGCTGTGGTCCCAGCCTCAGGGACTGCAGGATGGGAAGTTTTTTTCAGCTGGATGTGAAGCTACCATTGTGTTGTCTCTCCATCACAGTTGGGATGCCAAGGCTGGAGCAATTGTGAGTCTTTTACCAAATTTGCCCTGCTTGTTTTAGTTTTGGCTCTTTGTAAGGGGATGCTGTCTATATAAAATACTACCATTGTTCCATATGCTGTCATACGAGTAACAAAAAAAAAAAAAAAAAAAACAAGTGATTTTTTTTTTATTCCATGGTAAGCCAGCAAAGAATCTACAACTGTCAGATAAAGTAAGGTAGACTTCTTCAGAACTGGCCAAAAGTATTAGAACACCTAGAACAAATTAGCTGAGAGTTTTGGAATGAGAAAGCCTGAGAATCTGTGGGGTTGCTGACTGACAAGGAAAAAAAGGGAACAATTATAGAAGAATATGATACTATCAGGAAGGTTCAGTAATTTGAGAGCTGGTCTGAATTTTAAAATACCTCTATGGCAGAGTTAAGTACAGTATTTGTTTCTGGTACTAAAGACAAATGCATTTAGAACAGGAAATACAAGAACAAGCTGATGTATAAAGTAACATTAAGTCTCTGAATAAAAATTACTGAATATGAAAGCAATTTAGTCTCATTAAAATTTCTGGTTTATTGGGTCTTAGCAAAATGTGCATCAGTGTGTGTGTGTGTTGTGCTTTTTCTCTGAATTAATATGAAGGGTATGTGAATGCAAGTGGTGAGCCTGAGAGTTGCAGAGCACCTTCTCCAAGACTCTGAAACCAGCCTGGAGTAGGATGAAGTAATTCTTCCAAAGTGAATTGTATTACTATTCTTTCTTCCAGGAATATGTTTTCTTCACAAAGTAGTGAGGAAAATGTTTTCCCACAAAATTCAGTAGGACAGAATCTGTCTCTTCTCTACACCAATGTCTTGCCCATTTGACAGTGCTACCTCTTGACAAACTGGTGCTTCTTGAGAAAACAGTTTGGATATTATTGCATCTGCTTTTTCAAGTGCTTATGTTATCTCTGTCTCTACTACTTCAGTGTCTCATTGCTGAGGTAGTTACCAATATATGTTGGAGAATGTGGTATGGCAACAGGAAGCATACATTTTAATGAATGAATTAAAAATCTGTATGCAAAATATTAAGATGCCTTTCTACAAACTATTAAATCCTTCACAAGTAAAGTCATGCTTAGCTCTTGCCACTCATTAAGCACATTCTACCACAGTGAGACAGTAGGCACTAACTTAGAATTATAAAACTCTACAACGTTTTAGCCCATATCCTGGCTAATTGTGTGCTGTACTGGCAAGCAGACTAAATTATTATCAGCCTCGGCTGATGTGTCCATGGCAATTCAGTGGGATCGATAGCAGTAATAATGCAGGAAAGGAAGGAGAAGGCAATAGAGAGAGAGGAAGTTGTCTTCTATAAGGATGAGATGGAAACCTGGGAAGAGGGTATGAAATGAAGCAGATTATTCCTTACCTATACTTAAGGGTTTTCCTGAGTTCTGCAGAAACATGCCATACTTCTGCTAAATGCTACTAGGCTGGATGATTTACCAGATATGGGGTGGTATCTTAGTTCTCATACTCCTTGATTGTATTCTCATGAAAATGTTTATTCCTTCTTTTTCCTGAGCAATAGTAGTGTCAGACAGTGTTAGATACCCTATTCTGTGATTACATGCCTTTCTTGCTATAGAAACTTAATGCCGCTTTTGCCATTCTTTCCTGTAATATTTGTTCATACTTTTGATTGAGGCTTCAGGACACCAGAAAAGAATCATAGAATCACAGAATCAGTGAGGTTGGAGGGGACCTCTGGAGATCATCTAGTCCAACCTCCCTGCTCAGCAGGGTCACCTAGAGCATGTTAGACAGGGTTGCATCCAGGCAGGCCTTGAAGATCTCCAGAGAAGGAGATTCCACAACCTCTCTGGGCAACCTGGTCCAGGGCTCCATCACTCTCATAGGGAAGAAATTCCCCCTCATGTTCAGGCGGAACTTCCTGTGCTTCAATTTCTGCCCGTTGCCTCTTGTCCTGTCACACGGGGCAACTGAAAAGAGTTTGTCCCCGTCCCCTTGACACCCTCCCTTCAGGTACTTGTGCACGTTGATAAGATCCCCCCTCAGGCTTCTCTTCCCCAGGCTGAAGAGGCTCAGCTCTCGCAGCCGTTCCTCATAGGGCAGGTGCTCCAGACCTCTGATCATCTTTGTAGCCCTATGCTGGACTCTCTCCAGTAGCTCCATGTCTCTCTTGGACTGGGGAGCCCAGAGATGGACACAGTCCTCAAGATGTGGCCTCCCCAGGGCTGAGGAGAGGGGCAGGATCACCTCCCTCGACCTGCTGGCAACACTCTTCCCAATGCACCCCAGGATACCATTGGAAAAGCTACGTTTCCTGTGAGGAGGGTGGCAGCCACGGCTACCAGACCACCAGGCAAGGCAAAATTTATTACTAGGATGTGTTTGTCACCAGCTTTAGAACTAAAACTAAATTTTAAATATACACTTATCATTTTTAGCTCTTTAGAGTGGAGTGTTTTGTTGTGCTTTTCTTCTGTTAAAACTGACTGTCATGAATCAAAGCTGAAAGCATTTACCTTGATATATCTCATCTGAAGAAAGTTTCCTCCTCTTTCACCCATCCTAAATCTAAGGTACAAGGGAAAAGTAACTGAGCAACAATGTGGAATTACTGCTACTACAAAGCATTATTAAAGTAGAACTGCCAAACCAGAAAGCATCGTCCTGTAAGTTTAAAGCACCTGGATCAGTTTTGATCTAGTTGTTTTTCTCTCTAAAGAAATGCTTAATCTTCTAAACGAAACTGAATCTCTTCTGCAAATGAATTTCAAAAATAAACGTTGTTATGTCAGGGCAATTTACTTGCATAATTTTGAACTGAGTAGGTCTTTGCTGATGTAATAGCTATCTAGTACACGTAAGTAACCATAAAAAACAGTGCCAGCAATTCACATGACTTTCAGCACTGTGTCAGTGATGATGGTGTATATATAAATGCCTGATTAATAAAACTTTTTGAGTTTGTCAAGTTCTAGTTTTAAAACTAGATCTGACATATATATATATATATATATATATATATAAAAATTGTGTTACTTTTAAATAATTGCATGTAAAATAGTTTTATTTGTATAACTTTCACATTTATCTGTCTTCCACCTGCAAAAGTTATTTAAATAAATAGGAAGGGTGTGAGGCAAAACCAAGGATATTTAACATAGGTACTTGGCTACTTCATTCTGCTCTTAATTGCATCCACAATAGTGACTTCACTGTGTTGAGACGCTGTGGCTTGAGAGAGTTCAGGGCGCTCAGTTATTCCTACTTCCCTGACCAAGTTGTAGACGTATTTCAACTCTCCGTAATCTTTCAGTCCTTTGAAATTGCTTGTGCATCATTCTCTTGGCCAAGCACAAGGATTTTTGAACAGTTGGAATGTTATTTCTTGTTAAAGGTAACTGATGTGTCATAGACTAGAGATACTATATTGCACCCTCTTCATCTTTTCCTGAAAATTTTGCAGGAAATTATTTGGTTTGCTCCTCTACCCTGATAAGGCTTCTTTCAACCACTTCTGCAGTGTGGAAGGGAAGCAGTTTCTCATGGTTTGTGCAAACCTTACATGCAGAGTACTGAATATGAGGGAAATACTGAATATTGAGGGAAACAAACTCTCCTTACCTTTCAGACTAATGAGTGGACTTTTCAAAACTTCTAACACAGGACCCACATTTTAGAAATTGCTTCTTAAATATTCAGTATTTCTGAAAATGTCAAATGCAGTCTTCTCTAACCCTATAAAGATAGAGAAGAAATGAAAGTTTGTTGGAGAGGGATTTCTTAAAAAACAAACAAACAAACAAACAAAAAAAAAACACTCTGAAGTATTCACTTGCACTTCTGTATTAGAGAGTGGGTTTTTTTGTGTGTGTCTCTTGAAAAGTAATATGAGTGCATCACAGTAACCTCTTCTAGAAATGTTCAACATCCATGTTGAAACATGGTGAAACATCTATGGAACATAAAGAATTGAGAAGTTTGCAGCTGTTATTTGGAAAGCACCAGAATATTATGTAGCAGGAAGAAAAAATCTGTCTGGTGTCACTGCTAGTCTCTGAAGGGCATTTTTGGTTTCTGTGTTCTGTAAAAGGCGAAGACTGTTTTCATTATCCCATTGATGGCAGTGTTTGCACCCAGGTATGCTCTCTATAATAATAATCATACTAATAGCATCCAAGTCAGAAATCTGTACTGAAAACTCTGTAACTTTGGTTACCATCTCTTTTTCAAAGTGCCTTGTTCACTTTCAGGGAAAAACTTCACAAAGGTTCGCTTTCCTCAGAAACCGAAAAGATTTGCAGGCTTGTGCTGATACTCTCAATTCTCTCATTTTAACCACAAATTAATTTTAATCACTGAGTTCTTGCAGCATTCAGTGCATACGCTTTTTATTGATTCTCTGCATGTTTTTAGGAACTACAAGTTAAATTTCCTAACTAAGGAAATATTTCCCTTCACTAAAGATGGAAAGCGTTGGCTTTGGTTTATATGTATCAGTATTTGGTATGAATGGCTATGCTTAATGATACCAGTCAGTGGATGAATGTGAAGTAGACAGGCAGGTACGAGTGAGTTGTTTTACTTGATGAAATGAGCTTGTGAAAGGACTGTTTTGTGTTATGATGGAGTAAAGGCATAGAATGAGTATGAATTCAGATGCAGAGGCATAAGTGGTTGCATATGCTTTATAACAATAAACTTATAAATGATATGCTCATTTACTTAGGCATATATAGTAAAATTTTATTTTCAAAGATTTTATGGTAAATATGTTTCTGTTCATTTCACTGGATATTAGATAATGTTCTCATTACTGAACTATTTCTAATAAAGACATTGTGGCAAATTTAAAACTTTGCCAGTAACTATGAAGCTGAACATTTAGGCTTGTTTTTAATTCTAGTAGCACGTCTCTCCATTACCCAGAAGCATCCCAAATGAAGCTCTGCTATGCAAACTGGAGACTATGATTTTTTTTTCCTTATTATTTTTTTCTTGTTAATGCATACTCTTTCATCTCAGGGTCTTTATTTTTAAAATGCAGTTTCTGCAAGGTAGTTTTCTTGTCTCAAATCTGTGCGTTCCTTGTGGCACTTTTTAACAAAGAGAAACATTAAGCTTAAATGAACATCTCCAGGTAGCCTAGCAACAGGATATGATTAATAATACCTTTCACCTAACTGTATGCAGATAAATGTCTGAAAGTGAAAGCAAATTCAGAGTTGGTTGGCCAGAGACTGACAGTGCAATGAGAGAGAAAAGGTAATGTGATAATAACTTGTGATCTTTGTTATAAAAAGGAAGAGAAAATTAAAGATGTATTTAATGGGTTGGATCTGCCTAAAGGAGCAAAATGCAGAGTATAATGGCTTTCTCTCTCCCTCTCTCTCTTTTTTTCTTTTTTTTTTTTTTTTTTTTTTTTTTACTAACAATTAAATGGTATACTAATAGAGAGCAAAAATGCCCTTGCTTCTCATTATTGGTTATCATCACTAATTTACAAGCCATGCTTTTTCGTTTGTGAGAAATCAGAAGCAATTGGTAGTAATTACTGGGCCATCATCACTAAAATGAAACGTAGTATAATTTAATATACAGTTAATGGCTTTGTAGGACCATACCAGTGTTTTTAGGCCTAAAATGGCCCTTTGTATTCTGTGTTATACTTAATACCATATTTGATGTATTTTTTTATAATTAAACAGTTTTCTAGCAAAGAAGAGGGAGTTATTGTTGTTCTATGTTAAATGACAGTGTATTATTTAGCTTTTTGTTAAAACTTTGTAAAAGTTCAAATTCAAATTTATATATACATATATATATATATACACACATGTATACATATATACATATAGGAGATACCTACTCTTCAAGTACTTTAAAGGTGTTAGAATATGAATTGGCCACACAAGCTCCATTCTTTCCTATTATATGTTTATTCTGTATAACGAAAGGGGCAATGCAATGAGAGCAGGGTTAATATGGTATTCATTGTAAGCTCATCTCATAATAGTGGGAAAATTGCTATTTGTAGAGGAGTAAACTGGAACAATATATTTATATTCTGATTGTAAATCTAGTTGTCCTGAGACAATCCTTTGGATTGGCATAAAATCATAAACTTTTGCCTTTAGAGGAAAAATAAACTATTACAATGCAGAAGCACAATTTTTTGTCCTTAAGACTGCACTTCAAAACCCGCAGAAGCCTGTTTTTCTGAATTCCTTAATTATACTGATTGTGCACCATCTCCTCCGTGAAATCAGTAGTGATGTTTTTTCTAGTTTTTACTGGATGTTATATATTTGTGTTTGCTGTTCAAAAAAAGCGTGCCTTTCAGTGTACTGTAGAAGTTGAAGGAGAAATATTGTGAAAGATTAACTGTTCATAGTACTCCTTGTAACTACCTGGTTGTGTTTTCATGTGCTCCCATCCACCAGCAATCATTTCAGTCTTCACTCATTTTACCTTTACATAGATTAATCCTTTAGTGCCCAATAAGATTCCATGCTTTGTTACAGAAATAGAAAGGGAAGGTTTCCTGCATTTAATAGGAAATTTACTTCACTTCATTCCTGGTTGGTACCCTACGTTCAAAGCATAATTATTCTTCTGAATTAGGAATTGGTCTGTTTACGTTCTGACTCTTTTCAAAGGGAAGTTGCTGCTTATTTCTGTAATAGTTGCTGTCAACAATTATGGTGCAAGATGTTGGCGTAGGTGTTTTGCGGTGTTTGGGAGGTGTAGCAGGGCGCCTTAACCTTCGTTAGCCAAAATGCCCCCTGGCGATGTGTTGGGATCCAGTATTTGGCTGCTACGAGACCTAACGGTGTTCTCTGCCCAAAGACTTTCTGTCCATGAGGTTTCCCCTCAGACTGAGCGTGGCATTACCTGATGCTCCTTCCTAAGTAACTGGTGTTTCCTCTTTCACCTTTTGGTCTCTACCCGAGTCCATTTCGATCCCAGCTGAGCAGGCACGTGCTGCCCAACAGCAGCACCCGACCCTGACCGCTTGCTGCCTCTGCTTTTACCTGCTTGGGGATGTGCCACTCGGTGGCTGTGCAGCTCCTCAGCCGTCATGGCCTGGGCATGCAGCAGGATGCACGAGGGGACCTGAGGGCAAGAGGAGGTCTGTTCGCCTTTGCTTTGTCTTCATCAGGTTTGCAGCTGGTAACTGCCAGTTTACACCAAATGATTAAATTATGGGGCAAAAAGTTATTTTGCTCAATGAAAGCTATTCATGCACTTGTTTTCCAGCTTTACTGACCATCTAGTTTGAGTCAGCTCTCTTTGGGGCTTCTGCTCTTAAATACATTTACCAGTTTTGATTAGAAACAATCAAACCAAAACAGCACAAAACTACAACCTGCCCTCTCTTTCTGGACTGCAGTTTCAGGGCAGCATTTATTTTGCTGGTGAATCACATTTTCAGGTTGTGGAAGAGAGACTTTCATAGAGGGTCTGTAAACTTAAATGAGATCAGAAGTGCTTGCTTTCAAAAAAAAAACTTCATTTTCCAACCAGTCAATTTTAAGATGGAGTATAAGTAACAAAACAGCTGTGCACTACTATTTTGCAAATGGGTACGATTTTGTTGTTTAGCACAGCTCTGGAATATAGTACATTTATGCAAGCATAACAAATCTGAAATGATAAATGGCTAGTGGGGGAAAAAAAAAAGCTGTATCTTCACGCTGACAATAGCAAGATAAAAAAATGCAAAAATATTTCTTCTCCACAGCTCGTTGTGGTTTAGTAGATGGATGCAACAATCCTCAGTGAAATAGAATGTAATTAAATACTATGTCCCCTGAGTAATTGCTAATAAAAGAGTATTATATGCTTATTACACATTACCTGGTCTGAATTTTCAGAAATCATTTGTGATTTGGAATTCATCTGTCTATCTTTTGTAACTGAACTGAGACACCTTGTAAGAACATCTTTTACAAAGTGCCGTAAATCTGCCCTGAGTTTAAGGCAGAAAGATAAACAGAATCCTTGTTGCTTTTTTATATAATTCACTGTTGTGGTCTGTCTTTCTTTACAGAATTGAAAGAGGTGAGGATATTCGCTTGGCTGAGAAATGTGGAGAGAGGGAAAGGGTTTTACCCCTCTCTGCCCTGTACCTCAGCTGCCAAAACACTTCTGCTTGTATCTCTGACTTGCTCTAAATTCCTCTATATTTCCTTAAGTGAAGTGAAATAGGGGTCTGGGTATTTCCATCATAAATTTGACCACTGAGTTGCAAATGCTCTTGGGATCCCCACACTGGTGAGGAACTGGCATCAGCCAGGAACTGTATTTTCTAAATTGCTTGTTACTGTGCTGCTTATGTCTTTAATATCTGTTCAAGGCCCCCCGGATCAATCCAATCATGTAACACTGTTATGATGCAATCATTAATCTTAATATTTTCATTCTTGTGGAGATCAGTAACACGCACAGATGTCTGAGCAAATCCATTTAGTTCATTGAATCTTGTTCAGCATATCCAGAGAGCTGTTGTATGGCCTTGCAGTTTTCGGTTTCACAGATGTCTGAAATGTTACAGATTTGTTCTGTTCCCTTGGAGTTAGCAGAGATGGCTTTTTAAAAAAATGGAGAGGGTAAATGCAGTAGTACAAATTGCTTCAGTATCCAGGTTCAGGTCGAACATTGCTATTTCTCTTTTGTGACTGCTTGTTCATCATATACCCTTTTATTTGGGTTTATTTTCCTCTAGATTGATCTTTCTTTAGCATGATAATTTTAATGTCTGTTTAACACAGTCAGATCTGAACAATCTGACCCTCACTCTTCTTTCTCCCTTTCCCTCTCAGCTGTGTTCACTCCCCCCTCCCCTTTTTCTGAACACTTCCAATGATTTGCTCTTGGTCAGGGAGTATAACTGGCATATTCCAGCATCTTCCTGTCAGTGCCACTCTTAGCAGACAAGCTGTTTAGATACTATTTTGTGTGAAAATCATTTGCTAGGTGGTGTTAGCCTTTCAAGTTATAAAAATTTATTCATTAAGTTTCGTGTTCTTTTGCCATTTGAGAAGCAACATCCTGTTACCATAGTATCATAGTGGTGGGTTTGTGTTGTTGGTGGTTGGGTGTATTTACTGGGTTGTGACTATTAGGGTGCTTTTTTATTTTACTTTTTAGTCTTTTTTAGGCGAGTTTTGTTTTAGTTTCTGGTTTTTTGGGGGGGGTAGTTGGTTTGTTTTTTGTCTAGGAGAATTACTTTGACTTAAACATACTGAGTACAGCTAGAGCTTTTTTTCCTTAAGTAAGTTTCAAAGTTTAGTGGGACTTGCAAAATACCATACAAACACATAGCCTCATCTGATCAAGGAAATAATTTGTTGGCAAGGTTGACAAGGCTATTTAGAAGAGGCCCCAATTCCTTTGCTTTTGATCTTTTTTGGCTACTGAAGAACCTGTCTTTGATCTGCAGCGAAGTGGATAACTTCTCAGATCATCTCCGCCATTTGCAGGTGCAAAAGGCATGTGTGTGTACAAGCAAAATTAGTAGAAAAGAGGGAGCATAAAGGGATAAAACACAACATCCTCCTAGGGAATGGCAAAAACAAAATTCAAGAACCCAACAATATGTAATAAAGAAAATGAAGAATATGAATGAATGCTAGTCAAGAGGTGTAACAGGAAAAGGCATGAAAAGAAACTTGTGTGGAGCTGCTGTGGACCTTAGAGCTCCTCACAGGCAAGTACCTTTGTACTTTTTATTCTCACTTCCTCCATCTGTAAGAGGTAGGCTCTCAGAGCTGATACATAAGGTTTGTGAATCACCGTGGTTGATTTCTCCTTCTATGAAGCTTGTGTTTAGCTTGTGACACTCGAGGAGGCCCAGAAGTCAAGGGGCAGTTTCCATATCCTTAGAGTTAAGAGACTGCTGAAGTGCCACATGCCCAGCTCCTTGCTGCAGAATTGAGGTTTAGTACATGCAATATATTAAGGTCAGAAGAGAAAAGTTTACGAACCTAAAACTTGCTAGACCTTGGCTTCCATTTCTGGTCTTCCATGAGCCATATCATCATGTTGCATCTCTTTTCCTGTAGGGGTCCATTTTTGAGAGTGTGTTGTGACAGACTGGAATACTCAGTGCAATTGGAACCATAAAAAAGGCAAATAATAAATGCATTGAGAGGTGGAGTAAAGGAGATTATTTTCCTTGGCTTTAATAATGGAACCATAAGCAATAAGACAAATAAATAGGCTTAGGAAGGATAAATCTAGCCAGACTGCTTTTTTGCTTTTCTGATAAGATTACAAAATAAGCAGATGAAAGGCAAGTGATATAATATGTGCATTTTAGTAAACCTTTTGATACCATCTCACAAAAGCTCACATGAAAAACTAATGCAACTCAGCTTGGATAGAAACATGGGCATATGGACTGTAGACAAGTTGAAGGACTGTAAATAATGAGAAGCAGTGAATGGTGATGCATTGAGACAGGGTGAACTGTAGTAATGAGCTATGGAGGAGTCAGGAATTAAGTTTAAGTTTTTATTCTTTAACATCTTCATTACAGCATTTTCAACATTTTCACATACCGTTGATTTCACCTCTTATCTAAAATGCCTGTGAGGCAAATAAGTAAAAAAATTGGCACCAACTGGGATTAGTCCTGAGCGGAAGACAAGATCAAGTACATATTAGGAATGTCCACATTTATTTTTTTTAACACAAGAAGAGAGAATGAACTTGCTAGTAATACTGATAGATGTAGGTGTTTACATAGCAAGTAGTGGATTAAACCACTGGGTGAGTGAGGAGTAGTGACAGTATTCAGTTGGATTCCATGAGTACTTAAATTAAAGGGAGTTTAGTTTTCTGTCTGGGATGCATAGTAAGTTACTGAACAGCTCCCAACATAAAGTTACTTAAAACCTTGCTACCTGAGACATCCTGTGCTTCATTGGACAAAAAGCCATAAAATGTGCTGAGCGGAGGTAGATAGTCAGAATAACTTCTCTTTATATTCTTTGACTGTAAGTCTAATCCCCAGGCAGCTGTCAGACACAGTCATAAATAGCAAGTGTTACCCCCTCTGCTCCCATCCCCAGTCCTCTCCTCCGCAGATCTGCTCCGATGCCTTTGGCAAGACGCCCTGTTGCACAGGCTGAAATTCGATGGTCTTCCCCTGGCATCTATGTCTACTTCTCTGGAAGATAAGGAAGGTAAGGAAAAATGTCAAAGTATGGTTAATACTTTACACATGATTTCTGTAATATAGCAAAAGTGTTCAGCTGTGCTATGAAGAATGACCAGGAAATGGCTTAGGTCGAATAACCGGTGCTGGAGAGCTGTTGCTCAAAGATTTTAACAGTCATAGAATAGAATGTCTACAAAACAATCTCATACTAAATACCATCAAAGCAAGCAGGAAAGGATTAAACCTGCTCAAAAGTTCTTTTTTCAAAATATTTTTAAGGAAGAGTGCTTTTCTTGTTAAAATCAGCACTGCTTGAAAAATGCTTCTTTTGATAGATTGCCACCAAGCGTTGAAATAATGATTTCATTTTTTTCTGAACTTGTTTATATCTTCAAAATATTAATAGGCAATATCTAATAATTCCCCTATAAATCAGAAAATACATAACATATGATGAAATAAATAATAGCTTTGTTGCAAGTGCTCTAAAAAAAATGCCTGCGTGACTCTATCAATGATATAATAATCAACAGAATACTGTTTTTTTCACCTAAATCAGTGCCTCCTGTGTTGTAATGAAAGGTTGTCGCTTGAATGTGAATATGTACTACTGCAATTGATGTATGATGAAATAATGGAAAATTAATGTTACAAAGGAATTTTTTCTTAAAGTTGTTCTACAGGGTACTGTGAAAATATTGCTGATTTCTCCTCAATTTCAGTGCATAGAAATCAGGTTAAGTGAAGTTTCTTCTGCTGGTGAAATTCTGTATTTCAACCAGCTCTAAAATGATTGTTCTTATTAAAGTGGGCTTATAGAATCTATGCAATGGAAATTAAACCAAGGACATCAAAGAAATAATAATAGCAATATTTTATCCTGAAATTAAGTGAAATTAATTGGTGAACCAGTTGCCTCAGAAATTGGAATTGTGTGAATGTAGGCTTTCAATTCCCTAACCATTTTGTGGAAATTCTACCAAACTGATCAAACTAATTTTGCTGTACATTTCTTGTGGCAGTTGTGATGCATCTTCCTAAATAGCAAATATGCATCCTTCATGCAAGTGTAAGCAATTAATGGCAGTGCTATACTAAAAGTATGGGAAACGTGGTAAACAGTTTTTCTTTAGTGAGGAAATGGTTCAGGTTCTTCCTGCCACTTCTTGTAATTAAGCCTGTATGATATGTAATTAAGTCCTATTATACATGTCTCGCAGTGCTGCTGTTGCTCCTTGTCTTTTTAAATCTAAATCTAAGCTAAAAGAAAAACAAGACTGTTTTTTTCCACATCTTTTAGGTTGAACTGAAGCTGACTTAACACAAATGATACTGAAATTAATCAGATGCGAAAATGTAGCTCGTTTCTGTATAGCTTAGATTTGGAAAAAAAAGGAAGAAAATACAATTGGAATAGTAAGAGATGTGCATTGCATCTAGATTGTGCATCACTGTAATGCTACAAGGAGACTAAACTAATTAGTTTGAAAAACTGGCAGACAGTAAGAACTATTTCCTATTCTGAGTATATCTTGGTAGTACCACAAACTTCTACAATCTCAGTTTTGAAACAAATGATTTGTTTAGTGATAATTTACATTGGCACCATTACAAGCAGTTGTTCAATGACTTTGTAATGCAAACAACTTGGTGTCTGATCCAATAAATTACCATGAACATTTTGCTTTATTTTTCACAGATATTAACCCAACTATCCTCCACTGGTATACCAACAGTGGGGTATAACTCATGATCTACAACATCTAACTCTTGCATCCGCCTACCTCTGGGAGGGACTGACTGCTGTATCTTATAAATTTGGCACTGCACTATGTTGTCTGTGATACTGTTTAGCAGATGAAGCACTGTCTTTCTAATTTCCTGAAGAAACTGAAGCATGCATTAATGCATAGGCTTGTTCCTTGCCTCTCTAAGGTTAGAAATGGCTTTTGAATGAGAGATTATTTCAGATCAGCTGCAGCTCTGTCATACGACAGCAACCGGTAGTGGTCAGTGTCAACTGCCTGTTTTCTTGAAAGACTTTTAGAAAAAATCCTCCTAGTTCAGTGGTAAGAAAAAGAAAATGGGTTGTGTTTATTTTGGGTTTGACTGAAGGAGATTCAATAGAGCAATAATCCTACTTCTTACGCTAACGCCACGTGGGCAAATGGAATAATCTTATAAATTAGCACAGAGCCTAGCCAAGCTTGGCGCTCCAGCCCCAATACTCTAGAGTGTCGTGGCTCCCATGTTTACCAGCCACAAGCTCGTCACCTGTTTCCTGCAGCAGGAAAATTAAATAAATTACATCCTTGTTCCAGATGATGGTTAGGAGTGTTGTAGTACTAGCATTGTCCTGGCGTTGGTAATCCCAGCCCCACAGTGACTTCTTGCTTCTGCAGAAATTCATATCTCCTAACCATTTAGGCAGTAATACAATCACTAACAAGCCCATGTGGATACATATAACACTTATAAAATTAATGCAGTAATCTTCAAATGTTTAGTGATTCCATAGCATCTGTCACATAGTGCCTCCAGCCATGCTCTATTATTAATGCTTAAAAATAATATTGAAAATTTGTTTATCAGGAAACCATGAGATGTGCAGACTTATAAGTCATTCCAAGCTGTGAAATGAGGATGTAGTATAAATTGTGTAGTAAAATGAGAATAATCAGATAAGATTAGACTCTTGATACATACAAACTTGAAACTAAAAAATTGAGTATGATACTGAAAAATTATTTGAGGGTAATACTAAATACTGTTTTATACATTCATATATATGGTAAAATCTGCTTCAGCAATGGGAAATGAGTTAGAACTGTACAGAAGTACAGCCTGGTGAGGCCTCCTCTGGAGTACTGCATCCAGTTCTGCACTCCCCAGTACAAGAGAGACCTGGAGCTGCTGGAGAGAGTCCAGTGTAGGGCTACGAGGATGATCAGAGGGCTGGAGCACCTGCCCTATGAGGAACGGCTGCGAGAGCTGGGCCTCTTCAGCCTGGGGAAGAGAAGACTGAGGGGGGATCTGATCAATGTGTACAAGTAACTGAAGGGAGGGTGTCAAGGGCAATGGGCAGGAATTGAAGCACAGGAAGTTCCACCTGACCGTGAGGGAGAATTTCTTCCCTGTGAGAGTGACGGAGCACTGGACCAGGTTGCCCAGAGAGGTTGTGGAATCTCCTTCTCTGGAGATGTTCAAGGCCCGCCTGGATGCAACCCTGTGTAACATGCTGTAGGTGACCCTGCTGAGCAGGGAGGTTGGACTAGATGATCTCCAGAGGTCCCTTCCAACCTCAACTATTCTATGAGATGAACTAATACTTTAGATTGTAATTAAGCTTCCATTGCAGTCATTTTAGTTTTTTAATTTGTGTTTCCTTTTGAAATACTCATTGGTTTAGGAGATTAGAGAACAAAAAGAAGTAGACAAGATGCTGATCAGTGGGTTTTTTTTTTTTTTTTTTTTTTTTTTTAATCCTAAGTACTTTATACCTTCTCATGTGAGCATTTTTCCTCATGAATCATGTAGCAACTAACTGTCCCCAGCTCAACAGCCTTATCTCTGCAATTTTGCCATTCTTACCTTGTGTGGTTCTAGCCCACAAACTTTCTCGCAGCTTTCTCTCACAACGTAGCAGCTTTCTTGGAAATCTGAGCCAAAGTGCAGCAGTGCTCTATCAGAACTGCGCTCGAGATCACAGGCAGCTGAACCCCAAGGAGCAGGCATACCATACTTCTGGTAGAAAAACATATTTTCAGGCCTCAGTTCTCCCGTTGCTAGAATATAAGTAAAGAGACAGCCCTAGAGCGAGTCAGAATATTCTTCTTTAGAAATAAATGCTTATTCAATGCAAATGAAACAGTGTGTGGGAAAGAATGTTTCAAGTGAATTTTCTCAGTTCATTTCTTTGGAGAAATATGTTGGCATTATTGTTTTGACTTCTTCTGAATCAAAGGATCCTTTCTTCATTATTCTCAATTTATGATAGAGTCCACAGCCCAAGAAAAAGGACAGGATGTTTTGAAATCATTTGACAGTTTTAACTAATTCAAAGTGAGTTTTTATTATAAAATTACTGTAATCTTAGACTCCTCTTCCTGAGTTTGGAGCAGAAAAGTTTGCAAAACCCCAAATGTTTTCCAAGAATAGGAAAAGGGCTTCCTACTTCGTTCTCAAGGCAACTCATAAATAGGAAGACTACTGAGAGTAAAACATTTTAAAAATAGACTAAGACATGAAAGCTGGACTTTGACGGATCAGAAGAGACAAAAATTTCTGCTATCTTAAAGCAGAAGAACAAAGGTAAGACACAAATTGCACATTCCAGAGTTAGGAGCTTCAGAAAGAGATGGGTATTTCTACTTGCTTGATGCAGAAGAGGAAAAGCCAGCCATAGCCATGCTCATTTATATATTATATCTTCATCCCAGAGCATTTCTGTCCAGAGTCTTCTCTTTTTTTATGGTTTTGTGTTTGTGTTCTCTTTTTGGAATTTATCATAAGTTACACTTTTAGGCTTAGTTAGGTAAGGAGAAAGAAGTATGTGCAGGGAGAATTGGGTCTCTATGAGCTTACTCTTGTTACAGAGACTAAAAATTTGAAAGATAGAAGTAGGCAAAAGGAAGACTTAGGATTCAAGTCATGCTCTGCATTTCCCATCCGGATCTTAAAAGTGCCTGAATGAAGTCTATGTTGACTTGAGTTGAGATCTTAAACTAGGCTGTGGTAAAGATAATACCCGCATAGAGAACTTAGGAATTTAACATACTTGTTTCTTGGAAAGGTATCCAATATTACTTTTCCCAAATAAAACATGATGGATGATTTTTCTAGAGGACTTCCAAAATCAGTTAATTATGTTTTTAGTCTCCTAAAGTTGAAAAAGTACACAGCTTCAGTGGAATACATACTCATTTGATTTCTTTCAGAAATGTTATGAACCCAGTTGCAAGCCAGGCAAGTTTGGAAACTGATCTTTAAAACCATTCTCACATTTTGCAAACCATATGCAATGAAAGCTACCTATCATGCAATCTGCCTCTTGAGAAAGAGTTGCTTTTATGCTAATACATTTTATGTATCTTGTCTTATTTAAAATAAAGCTAATGGAATTTTGATTGTAGTTTAATGAGAATATTTCCTTGGAAAGGTGTGCAGTACAGGTCAAATATTAGAGTCGATCTGGAAGAATCCAGGAGCATTTGCATAAGCATCAAGATAGTTCGTTTACAGGTGCATTCTGCACCCCCCTTTTCTAGCTCTGTCACTTGGAAAAAGCATCTGATTCCTGATGTTATGAAATCAAATTTCTGATATTCTTCTATTCTTAGCCCAAGAATTATGTTCCAAGGAATTGTATCCTCAGTATAGTGTCCAAGAACATCGGTTAGTCTTTATGGAGCAAAATTTCCAGTATCAAAACTCGTGCAGTGTGGGCAAGTTCTCCTCAGGAGAAGAGGCTCTTGATACTGATATTTTTCTTCTGCTATGCAAGTTCTCCAACACTGAAAGCCAGTTCATTGTTTCATTTCTGGATTTCAACCAGGTAAGGGGTTAGGTATATTTGTATGTTTTGGACTGGCACTCATGAAAGGAAGGGTATGCAGTGAAGTCTGCATTTGGATGTTGATGGAGGAAGTCCTAGATGTATTCTATGAGTCCTCCCATGGACCCTACCACTAGCGTCCAGGGGTGCAGGCCAGCTGAGGGGCATGCAGCCCTTCAATATGCTCTGTCCACAAATCCCTTCCTCTGGTCTGGGAAATACATGCACAAGCTCACTTTGGGTCTGGGTAGCTCAAAACCTGGGGCAGGAGGTTCTGGCTAGGTTATGTGGCCGCTCCAGTCTCGGTTGTAGTGTCAAGGACAGATGCCATTCTGTATCCCACATATCTTTGCTCGGCCAAAACTAAGAAACTGTCCAAGCTAGGCCTGGAGCTCCCTCAAGGATCCACTTAAAAACTTTATTAGGAAACTACTGAGACCGCCTGGTTTTTAGACTTAACATTTCCATTCCTTCTTGTCAGAAAGAAAGAAAACGATACTACGTTATGACAAAGCAACAGCTATACTCTGGGTTATAGCTCTCTGTCTGCCCCTGATGGCTGGAATATAGAATAGTTTATAAATGTGCTTTAAGGTAACAGAGTTGGATTTCTTTAATTTTAAAAATGTGATTCTGAAATATCAGATGTTATATTGGATCTCCCTTGCTCGTGGCTTACCACCAGCATCACACTGAAGGAATGACATTCTAAAATTCTTACAAAATCTTTCAAGCAATGTAGCCTTTAAATGGAGGAAAAAAAGCAGAATTTCTATTTTTTTTCTCATCAAATTGACCCCTTTTCTCTGTATCCAAATATAACTCTCTTTTTTTTTGAGTTAAATTATGCAGTTCCAGCAAAACATTATTCTGAGTTTTGTCATGCATAGTAATTTCATGATTACTAGCTAGGATGTCTTCACATTTGTGTATTTACAAGGTGATTAAATAGCTGGTTACTTACTTGGGTAGCAAAATTTATATAAAATTACATCACTCTGGGGGGTGGGAGGAGGAAGGGTTTCTTCTTCTTTCTAAAGAATGATCATTGCTGTATGAAATATATGAATCCGGTAGTTGCCGTGTTGAACCAGTGCTGCCAACAGCTTTTCTTCTCTAGTGCATTCCTCCCTAGAAACTGAGGTCCTCCTGGCCTCGATGGCTGGATTGTAAATGAGTTGGTCAATGCCACTGCTCAGAGGTGTCTGTACATTACAGCAGGTATAGGTCAGAAGAGGTGAAGCAGGCATAATACAGACAAGAGACAGCCCTCTCCTCCTTCCACTGCGATGGGAGCTGAGGCATGAGATGGCTCTTCCTTCCACACCTTTACATGGGAAGGTCTGTGCTGGTGCTGCCTGTGGGAGTGTTCAAAAAATAGACCAGTCTGCTGGCAGTTACTGTTATGTGCCCTTCGATGAAAGTGCCGGCTCAGTTATCTACCCTTAACTGGGAGATCGGGAAATGAAAGCCCGGTTCCCTGTTTTTGGAAATTTCACCTTCTGCTGGCCTTCGTAACAATCGCGATTCAGACTTGAGAATTTTCCGACTCTCCTACCTACCAGCCACAGCTGGTCCATGCATTCCTTTACTTGGAAAACTACAAAATGTCCCTCCTTTCTTTGGACGTATGTAGTCACTTCCATTTAAATGGAGAAATTATATTGGGAACAATAGTCTAAAATTTGAGAGGCTTTTACTTTCCTCTTCTGTTGTGTGGCATGTTGGGCTTGTCTAAAGACTGTATATGGGTACTTCCACCTTGTCTTCCAAAACAAATAGTTTTTAAAGATTCAGAATTTATAATTTCTCTGTCTTTAAGTAAACTGACTGTCTTTACACTCTCCACACAGCTCAGCAGCAATATTCTATGTGTTTTCATGTTTGTGTGTAGTTTACTATTGCTGAAGAGAGTTCTTGAAGTGTTACTACTCCCCTTGCTGGTCTGTTGCAGCAATGGCACTTACATGTCTATCCTGCTTACATCTTGCTATTTGAATTCAGAAAAATGATTTTTATGAAGACATAGAGCATAATTTAAGAGGACAGGTTTTTGCCTTATTTCTTGTACCACGTGGCCATTTATTAAATGACTAGTTTGGTTTTCAAACTTGTCAGCATAGTTTTATCATAATTAGAGCTATTTAAACAATGGTATGGAAGCTGTTTTAGCAGTCTTGTTTTATAGAATATTTTGTTCTCCTATATATAAAATTAAAATACCTTTTGTATACTTTGGCAAATATTTTCTGATACTGCTATGTTAGGGCTTAATAATAATTAGTTTCCTAGGACTTACAAACTAGAACTTTTTTAACATGATAACTGTTCTTTCCTGTCTCTGTTTAGCTGATGAAGTTCAAGTATTTCTGACCTCACTTCTAGGTAAAATCAATTCTTTATGATGCAAATAGAAAAATCTGTGTAGCTCTTTTGCCTCACTGTAAAACCCTCTGAAATATTAACTTATACAGAAGGGATGATGTAGACGCTAGACCAGATATTTAGAGAAATTTGGATTTTCACATGGAACTTGCATTTTTGATTTGGGCTTTTTGTTTTGTTTTACCTTGAAAAAGGTAGTAGAAACAATACAGAACTATGTTTTAGGACTTCATGAGCTGCAGAACAAATTAATGGGCTGCCCCTTCATCTGGTGTTATTTTGGACTAGTTTTCACATGATTTTATGTAAGCAGGACATAATTTGCTTGCTTGTTTGCCCTGCAATAATAGGCTGTAAGGGGTCAGACAGAAAATCTGCTGAACATAGTTATCTGGTCTCCAGCAAATATCCCGAAGCAGCTTGCAGGGGAAGAATGCAAGAATAAAGCAAGCATTGGTGGTCCCTTCCCCCAGTTCTCTCTGTTTCACTTAAGTAATGCTCGAAGGAGGCGAGGTTTCAAAAGTCCTTCCTAAAAGAAGAATTGTATTTTTTGTTTTTTGGAGACTGAAATGCGGAGTAGAGTTGGTGTCGTTTCCTCAAATGACACTAGAATATAGCTGGGTATTAAGAAAGGTGCGAGATGCTCCAAGTACAAAGTGCACATGTCCTAAAAACCAGCAGAATGTATATAATGGGATGAGACTTACAGGCCTTATAACACAGAGACTAATCTCACATGTTGTGCACTGTATTTCACGTGAGGTTTCCTATATATTAGTGTGATTTAAAGTGGTGAATCTGTGCCTTATGGCAGTAGTATAGAGCCCTAGTGAGTCTTTAAAACAGGTCAAGAATAAGGAAATTAATTTTGCCTGTGCTCATTTCTGTGAACAAAACCAATCAAATGAAATGTGGCCTAACTAGGGACCCAGGTCGGAATTTGTGGCACTTACACTTCTGACTTGTGAATATTGACCCTGCTGTCTGAAATGTAGGTCTCTGCAGGGTGGTTTGGTCTCCTTTCATCTAGACTGTCCAGATAAGGTGCCCTAACTGTGTCATGGCCATGGAGGTGCTCGGCAGGGAGCTCTTGTGGGGCACAGCAGGTGAACAAGAGCTTGGAGGTAAGTGCTGAGATTTCTCTCGCCCAGGGGTTCAGCAGGAGCTACCCAGGAGGGCTCATGTCCCCCCGTCCTGCTACCCTTCTCCCTGGGAGTGCATCCTTGGGGGACACTGCTCCTCTTCTGGTTTTGGCTCACAGCAGTGGATTTTCCTCTGCAAGGACCTCATCTGCAGCCCATCGAGGGAGGAGGGGGAGACTGTTCTGATACGCAAGAGCAAGAAGTAGGATTTTCAAGGTTTATTTTTAAAGTACAAGTTAAAATTTTTTAATTCTTTTCTGCCTTGCTTTGTGTGGCATACTGGAAAACTTACTAAAGAGAGCTGTGTCTTTAAATCTTCTGTTCAAGTGGACTACATTGCCTCTTTTCTCCTTTTTTTCTTTTTTTACTTAATTAAACCCCCTGAGGCTAAATATGGCTAGTTGAAGGCTCTATGGGATTGTAATCCAGAAACACAGAACTAATTTTCTTGTTTTACTTTTAAATTAGTTTTTTCTGTTAACTAAAATTGAAATGTTTCAATTATGAATAATGCCAGGAAGAACTAGTACACTTCAGTGGGTTTAATGAATTGCGTGTGTTCTTGCTGCTCTGTGAGCATGTGCACGGTACTGGAGTTTCTGAAACCTGTCACTTAATATATACTGAAATACATGTTTTATTTATGATGTATTAATTTTAAGTATCCTAGCTTTTTTGTTTTATGAGCAGGGTTTCTGTAGAGCCTTAAGATCATTTTAATATGTTCAGAAGAAATTTCTACAGACACTGAATTCCATGAAAGTGGAAAAAATGGCATGTTTCTTGTCTACATTCATTAGCCTTAAGAAGGCACTGGATTTTTCTGTAATGATGGAAAAATACTAAATGTTTACCCTGGGTAACTAGTCAGTTGGCATTTACAATCCTTGAAATTAAATGTCAAGTCTAAATATATTAGCCATACATTGACTATGAACAAAGAGATGGCCACATAAGTGCAATGCTAAAACTTGAGAATAGGTACCAACAGTAAAGCTCTACCTTTTGTGAAAGTAATTTAAAAAGTGGGCTTGTAATTTGGAACATTTTGGTAGTGATGTATTGATTTTAAGGCAAATTTCCTTAAGAGAATTGAACTTACTTCAGTACCTTTTTAGGTCATCTTCAGTGGAACAATTTGAGTTTTTTTATAATGTCCTCTTTGTTTTATGAACTGTTCTTTTTTTATGTAAGAAGTTGATTACTGAAAAGTTGTATTTTAAGAATTCATTTTAATGTTCCAAAAGAATATAGGAGCATATTTGACTCAAACCCCAGTCTTAGGATAACTTGTGAGCACTCAGAAGAAGTGCTTTTCTAGCTACCATCATTGATTATAATAGTGCAAAGACAATGAGGCAAACAGAATTAATGAAGTGTGGTTATTGCTTCATTAGAAAAACAAGAAAATATAATTCATGCTTATTAAGTGTGGAGAGGAGCTCTCCCTGTTTTCTCAGAAGTGATATCTTCAAGTTTCTTAAGAAAATAAAAAGTAGAAAATGCTATTTAAAATAGTTGATAATGGTCCTTTCAAATTTGACCCGGAACTATTGTAAAAACTAAGGCAAAGCAGACATTGTAGGATTCTCCAAATTTAAAAACAAGGACACGACTTGAGAAAATGTTATAACTCTTATTTATAGAAGAGCAATGAATAGTTTTGAAGTAGATCTGATAGCCTGTTTGTTGAAGAGGAGAGAGAGGGGGAGCGAGAGAAATTAATATACAGAGTTTTTGTTTGTATTTAAGATTAATTAGTAAATCTTCAGCTCTCACTTTATTGAGAAGCAGCATCAAATAGAGGTGCTGTCTTTTCTGGGATTCCTCTCATTTCACAATTTAAAAATGTTTGAGGGCAAAGGAAAAGATTAGGATTTGGGGGTTTGGAGAGTTTTTGTTTTCTAAGAGCTCGTTTGTAAGGCAGGCCTCCCAGAGGATGTGTTCTACATTTATATCTTCAGAGAGAACAACCAAACAGAGGAAGCTCCGTACGTGCCTTTTAGACATGGTTGCTCCAGCACATGGGTGGGATTTTTGGGGAGGGGAGGGATGATTGATTTGAGGTGAGCTTGGGTGTGAGGTGAGGGAAGATTTATAATGAGCAGCAGGGCTGGTGCAGAACTGATTTGCTTTTCTATTTTTTCAGCATCACAACTGGGTGGCAGCTCTTAGAAGCAACAGAAATGCATCAGTTAATTGGATACTGTGTAATTTTAACAGCTCACTGAAGAGCTGACTCTGCATCTCTCCTGAGTTATATTTACATTGACTTTGATGCTGCCTGCGCAGGAAAAGACTGATGGAAGCATTTAGAGTCATGTTTCAAATAAATAATGCTGCCCTTAGACTAACACTTTGATTTTTATGGAGATAGAGGTTGGTTGGCTGTGTTGCTTTGCTTAAAAAAAAATGGTTGAGATACTGATAACCAAAGTAAATGACATAACTGAAATCGTGACATTTTTTCTGGAAAACGCAACAAACTGTATGGAATGAAAGTTGTTTGGAGTTGGACTGTGTCACTAGGGGGCACTTAGTCACACAAGATTAGCTGTGCTTTCGGTTTGGGTTTTGAGCGAATACGTGAAAGCTTTCTTCAAAATATCTTTGAAAAATATCTGTTTTTTTTTTTTGTTTTTTTTTTTTTTGTATTGATTCAAAGGTATGCACACATAGACAGGAGGATGTGCAAACACGGAAGAGTTTCAGGGCAGTGATCTGCAGTGCAACGTTTCCTCTGGGAGAAGGCAGGGTGGTAAGGCTAAGAGGCAGCTCCAGCATGCAGATCACACAACGTACAGTCAGGCTAAAAATGTACCGGAAGGCTTCTCAATTAGTGCTAATTTAATTAATAAAATCTGAAGCGGCACAAATGATGATATTTAGCAGTGGGGAAGAATAATCACAAACACATTTGCATTTCTTATGAATACCAAAATACCGCCACTATAATTTCGTACCTCCAAAAACTCCTGTTATTAGAAGCAAATGAAAACACAGCCCACGTTTGCACAAACCAGTCGTGAAGCAGCTGAGATGCCAACTGGAGTGCTCTTCTAGAAAATGGTATAAAATGTTTGGCACTTTATATTATCTAGATTCACTCAGCTTCAACTATTTGTTTTGCTGATCCTCACTATAGCACAGAGTGCTTCTATGGGGGGCTTAAGATATGCTGGCAAACTGGCCACAAACAGTCATGTTGGCAACTCCAGTTTGGTAGTAAAGCTGTCTTTGTGTCTAGGAAGAATACTTTTTACCTACCAGCAGCAGGGCTGTGAGAATTTGCCACGGGACTCCTTTTCTCCATCTCCCTCTGACGGATAAACTGTCCCCAGGGCGGGGGAGTTGGGATGCGAGCCAAGGGCTGACCCAAGTGGGTGGGTTTTGCTGTAATTTTGTGGCTGTCACTGCCAGTCACAGAGTGTGAAGAAGGCACTTGGGGACTGTGTCCGCCAGGGCAGCTTAATGGTGAGGCATGCAGATTGCAAGGATTGGTTTACAAATACCGTATGTGTTGCAGCCCTGCTGTTTGGCAGCGTTGTCCTGAGCTTCGGACTAAAGCTTGCCATAGAAGGTCTTGGCCCAGGGTTGTTTCTTTTCATTTTAGCTTCAATAGACAGTCTGACAAGTTAGTTATTAAATTAATCGGCCATTTTCCAGGTGCGAACGTGTGGTGAGAGGGTGGAGCTGGGGTGAATATTCCAGACGTGAACCAGAATGAGCCTGGGAGGAGGAAGGGAAGGGAATTGCCAGATTGCTGGTGTCCAAGCCTTGGAGAGAAGAGGAAGCAAGGACAGGGACTCTACCATGCTGGAAGCATGATTTTTTAAGCGTTATCCTTGTTGGAAATATGTAAAAGCTTAGAAATTTAGGTGGTTGCAAAAAAGAAAACAAAACAAAACAAAACAAAAAAAAACAACAGGTTCAGGTAGCTGAATATCTATGTGGGTATTTGTGTTTCCGTGTATTCCCTGCCTCGTGCAGAGTGCAGTGCTACGGTGGAACATGCCTGTGGATGGAATAATAAAATTCTAGCACATAGGTTGCCATGATTGCCTGCACCTTTCCTATTTTAGAACCACTGGTCGCGATTAATGTCGTGCACACTCGCAGCCGCTGCATTGCCTTTGCGTGCGTGGTCCGCGAGGTCAGGTGTAGCTTTCTACGTGCCTTTCTGCTGCATGATTCTTGTTCCTTCTCAAATGGACATACTAATACTTACTGTCCAGCAGCACAGAGGGACAGCACTGAAATCTAAAGCTTAATGCAAAATGCAAGTCAGAGATGGTAATTATGGGCCATAGTAGCTTAGGCTGCCTGACAGATCAAAACTATTACGCCAAAATTTGTCTTTATTTATGGTACTGGCTCTCTGCTCTGGTTCACAGCAGTATGTTTGTATATTTTTCCATGATAGAAACTTTGACCTCTATGGTAGAGTCTGATCTCTGCAGGCATCAGTGCCTAGCCCACCTGTAGTATGTGCTGAGTGCTCGGATGGCCCATATAAGTGTTTCAGTGTATGGATCATATTGCAGGACTGGGATTTATGAGCTGGAATTCTTTTTTTGTGGGGTGCCTCCCACCACATTTCCTGGAAAGATAAGGTGGACATCTGAATTTACATTCCTGATGACTGTATGTTATTAAGGGAATTTTAAAATTAGATTTTATAAAAGCAAGATGAAATTATGCAGGAAATAAAGAATCTGCACATTTCACCATTTCAGAATGGCATTCCCTTGTGTAGCTTGGAATCTAGAAGAGAAAAACCCTGCCAACTCTCCTAATTGACAAAATAGATTAGAAATCAGTGATAAACACAATGCTTTTGGCCTGGTAGAATTGCAAAAATTAGAAAATGAAGTTTTCCGTTTTTGCTTCTTAGGCATTTTAAGCAAAGCAGGTAGAGGGCACTAGGTGCTAACATTCAGGATATCTGCTCTATTGTACTGATGCTGGACAAATCACTTTTGCTGGTCTTCAGCAGTGATTCTAGATAACTGATTTAAAATGGAAATAGACTGGGAGCACTCACCGACCATTAACACAACTGAGCAGTAGGAGCTATAGTATCTTAAACTGCTTACAAGTGTCCCTCCCTTTAGGACATAAGAATCAGCATGAAAACACTACAGACATAGGTTTAGGGGTTTTCCATGCATGAGAAGTTTAAAGCTGACAGCTAATTTTTCCCCAAGATAACTAAATATTTAGTGTTTTGTGTGGATTTTATTTTTACTTTTTAAAAATAAATGTAGTGATAGGCATTTTTTTGCCAAGAAAATGAATCTCAAAAAGGGAGAAATCTATAGGAGTACTCTATGAACAAAGCTTAATTAAAATATAATTATGTTTAGTCAATGCAGTGTAATTAAAAACAGTGTTTAAGAGTTTATTATAATGACCATTCAGTTATTTGTTTTCTTTAAATGAATGGCCATTTTATGAACAAAAACCCAACACAGTGCATTTCTCAACAAGGCTCATTTGTTTTTTCCTAGAGACTTTGTCCAGTTCCAGGGGAGCCAAAACAGAAACCCAGCATATTGGCAGGTGGTACAGAATTCCTGAAATAGAGCCTGAACACTTACCATTCCTAGTCTGTAGCCTGGAACTGATCCTCTGATGGTCTGGCTTTTGCACGTGGTTTAGGATACTGCAATTCAATCCCCTCTTCTCAGTGTGCTCCCCAGTAACTCTGAGAAGTCACTCAAGTCCTTGTGTTCACTATCCTAAACATTGCACACACTACCTAGTATTTTTAAAATTCAGAAAGGCTTTTTTTTTTTCTCTCTCTCCCTTTCCTTGGAAACTGGTCTAGACACAACTCAGACTCTTGTGGTCCAAATCATACGTATCAGCTTGACTGGAGAAGTCGACAGAGTCCTGTCTGAGTTTACATGGGGAGCTAGGGCATCTCCTTACAGATCAGGCAAATATCATTTTATGTCCCTTCAGCAAAGGAGAGGTTTAAGCCCAGGTCTTCCACACATGCTCTAACCCTAAACTGCAGGATTGAAAAAAGAGCATTGCTCAGAGACCACCCCCCAGCTTGGTCCACGAGAGCACAACAAGCCAAGGATGAACGTTTAGTTTGTGACATCTGGAAGTGCTCAGGTATAAACAGGTGGTTTCACTGCTCAGCACTGTCTGAGTTTAGGGGGTTCTTGGCATGACTGGAAGGAAACTTCTATATCTGCAGCGAGTCTTATTGGTAGAAGCACTACCAATAAGTGAGCACTTCGCCTGTCCAGCCGTCCAAAGCTGAGAATAGTCGTTACCTGACTTACGGCCGCTGTTCAGAGCGATGTGAGATAAGGAGCACAACTTCACTTTTCTCTTGCCTATCTGTCACAGGTTCGCATGTCATTAAGCTGTGACGGACATAACCTACTGAGGATGTTCAGACTCTGAAGAATTTTACACTGGGGCCTCTTTTTAGTGTCTCGTGTGAGTACACATACAAGCAGCGGTACTGAATCAGACCAAAGCTCCGCCTTGCTCACTATCCTAGCAGCGAAGCGAAACATCTTCCTGTTGCTTTCCCAAACTCCAACAGTTTGTGATTCAGGGACTTCCTGCTCCAGAGGTAGTTTCTATTTGCTTATTAATCCCCAAAGGATTTCCCTTCTCTCAGCTTCTTCAGTTGTCCCCCGAATCCATTTAAAGTTTTCATAGCCGTAACGTGCCCCGCCAGCGTTTCCTTTCCCAGACGCATGGAGAGCGACTTCCTCGTGTCTGTTTTGAACCTGCCATCTGCCTCCTTCATTTGATGCCCCCTGGCCTTGCATTAGAAGAGGCAGTGAACAGTCAATGCTGATTCACCCTTTCCATGTCACTTATGATTTTACAGATCTCTATCATATCTCCTCTGGATTGTTGCTTTTCCAGGTTTCTTTGCTGATGCTCATGTGCAAGTTATCCTATGCTAAATCCACCCATCTTACCTTCTTCTGTCCTTTTCCAGTTCCCTCACATCCTGCTTCATGTGCATGGAAGGATCAGAGTTGCATATAGCAGGAGTTGTTCATGTCATATTCAAGATGCATATGGGCATATATACAGTAATATAATTATGTCTTCTTTTTTTTTTTTTTTTTTTTTTTTTTGTAGTATTCAATTTTCTCTCTCCAACTGTTGTGGGCATCGAACTGATACTTACATAGCACTATTACCTCCCCAAGATCTCATTCCTGAATTGTAATGGTACGTTCAAAATCCACCATTTTTGAGTTCAAATTAAAATTTCTTTTGCCTATTTTGCATCAGTTTGTATAAATTGAATTTAAGGTGTCATTTTATTACCTACCAAGCCTTGTAAAGCTTTGTAGCCTCTCTCATTCCTACTCTGAGTAACTTAATATCATTTGCAAATGTTGTCATCTCCCTGTTCAATCCCTTTCTCAGTGATCTTAAAAATGTGTTGAACAGCATGGGTTCTTTCTCACTGCCTGCAGGACTCCACTGGTAACTTTCCTGCACTGTGAAAAGAGACTATTAGTTCCTGTGTTCCATTTCCTATCTCTTAACCATTTTCTTTTTTTAAATCCAGGCAAAAATGTTCCTTCTAATTCTGTGCCTGCTAAGTTTCCTTAAGAAATCTTTGGTGAGAGAGCTTATCAAATACCTTTTAGAAATCCAAGTAGACTGGGTATCTGAATTTTTTGGTTTGCTTGTTAGTTTGTTTTTTAGAAGGAGCCCAGTGTAATGCATGCCCCAAAGGAAAACAGCAAGCAGGCTGAGAGCTTGCTTTGCTATCAGTGCTCACCTGAACCATTCAGTCATTCGTGACAAGGGTCCGTGTTCTGGTACCGGCGGTTTGGTAGCAGCTGAACACATTGTAGGCTCTCAGGATGTGGATATACAAGGAGTCTTTGCTGGTCCCCTTGGGAGCTTCCCCAGACGGGGGCTTCTCCTAGCCTCTGTGGTCTGCCCCACCACGTAGGCTGGCAGGGCGTCGCACGGCTGGTCAGAGCTGGTATGGGTGCAACTCAGCCTATCGAGCAAGACGAGAATTTTGGGCTGAATCGGGTTTGTGATAGTGGCTTGTCCCCATGGTGCAGATGCGCCTGTGCTGGCACAAGGAAGGAGTAAGAGCACATCACTATGGCTGGGGCAAGGGCAGCACCGTCCCTTTCTGCCGGGCACTGAGTAGCTTAAGCCAATGTGAAACCAAGCCCTAATGTGATCAATGTGGCTACTTCCTATTTTTCCTGTGATCACGTTACTTACTTTGGTGCTGTGTGGCAGCAATCAGAGGGGCTTACATTTTTGTTTGTGTCCCCACCACCCGCCCCCCCTGGGAGCTAGTTATCTGTAATTAAGAGTGAGAAAAAGTATTGTTGTAAGTAAATACGTTACTGAGACATTTGTATGAATAGAAGAAATCTGAAACTCTGAGTTGTTTGCAGCTTTATTATTTCAGAGTATCTTGCTGTGCATCTAACTATCCATTAAAAAAAAAATACTGTCCACTGTTTTACTCTCCACCACCAACATTGAGATGCAAAATTATTTTTTCTGAAGATTTACTTCTCATTTATTTGTAATACTTGGACCTAGCTGTTATATTCTAAACAATCCAAAGCTGACAAATCACTTTATAGCAAGAAGTCAATATGTTCTTGGTGCTCAAAATTTCTGGGGGGTGAGGGAAGAAGGAAGGCAGGAAGAATGCTCAATTATCACATTTTCTTTTTTAGATTTCTGAAAAGGTAGGGAATTCAGTCCCATCAAATCATTTTTTCTTTCCTCATTTATTATTTAAGTAATAGTAATAAGTGTGGCTTTGATCCAAAATACTTTTTGATTTGAAGAGAATGTTCTCCCCATTTCTTTTGTGTTTCTGTTTATGTTCTTTAATTAGGTTTTTAGTTACAGAATTATACCTAGTTATAAATAAATATTAACAATGAATTAAATGGGAATATGCCTTTTTCCCTTTAACTGTAGGAATATGTAAAGACCGTGCCCCTGCAATTAGCAGTACGCCAATAACATGTTAAGTTCTGTTGATAATCACATGCAATATTGACTATGTTTCCCTGTCAGAAGAAAAGAGAAATGTCTTCTCCCAAGTGCTCAATTCAATAGAAATTAGTAACTTACACATGAATAATGGCATCAAATTATGAATATGTCACTTAGTACTTGCTGAAGCTAACTTGGTCAGTAATTCACATACTGATTCATGTCAGGCACGCTTGATTGTTTTTTAATGGCAAGAAGAACACAGCTCACTGGGGAAGAAGCAGCAAGGCGTGATTTTGCAGTCGAAAAGAAAATATTTTAATTTAGTCACTTCGTGCTAAGGACTCTTTTAGAATCCTTTTTCACCCTTGTAGAAGATGCATTGATTTTGTCCTCTATTTAGGATATCATCTTCGCTGCAAGTATTAATGTACACCCAGGATGCAAACCAGGACTGGGTGAACATGTGTTTTAAATAAAGCTGTCCATCATGAACGCAGGTGTGATTTCAGTTGTAATATTCTCTCTCTCCATCTCAGATCTGGTGTGTTTACATCCTGTGGTGGCAAATGGGAAGATTACTAAGGTTGTTTTCTGAAGGCAGAGATGTAAATGGTAGTTGTGTGCTGTGCAGCCTCATTCTTCTCATAGGTCTCCATAAATCTGCACCTGCACATTTTATGGATGCAAATTGTACCTAAGCACCAGCTTTTGGGTATGTACCTATGGTCCTTTGAAAACAGCAGTATTGCATTTTGTGGGCAGAAAGGGCTTGTGTGTGAAAAACCTGCAGGTGTGGTTTTAAAGCCCATTTGACAGTTTACCCTCTATGCGTGGAAAAAAGTGTGCAGAAGCTAGGAACATCTATTTACACTCTTCCCGCATGATCGAATTGATACAGTGCATCATTTATGGTTTTGCCATTGGGGCACTTTGTAGTTTCTGGGTACATGATACTGCCTTACCGCTGTTACTTTCAGTCTCTGTTTAATTAAAAGGAGACATTTAACCATGTTTGCAGTGACATGTGTGAGTTGAGTTCTCATAATGTTTTCTCCAGCTGAACTTGCGGTGTCACCCCTGCTGCTTTCCACGTCTGAGCGCTGCCAAAGCAGCAATGATGGTGCTCGGAGGGAGGCACAACTGGGATTTCTAAAGTAAGCAAAAGACTGCTGCCAAAGCAGAGTATGGCGCTGTTTTACGGCATGGAGCATCAGGGTGTTTCACCTGCAGGAGAGAAGGTGGTAACGATCAGCTGCAGCATGTGCAATGAGCATTTAGCTGTTGCTTTGCCAGCAAAATTTTGTGGTAGTGGTTAGTGCGCAGACCAAAAGCTCAGGCTGCAGGTTTTATCTTTAAGGATGTTCCACCTTAACAAGAATTTTTTTTGCAGAAAAGCTTAAATGTGCTTTCTTGTAGCTGTGGCAGACTGGCTTTCAGAGTGATTTTGAGATTTTTGGGGAGGTGGTCTCATAAGTTTCTGATGAAATAACTACTGTCAATTCTTTTTTATATAAATTTACTTTTAATTCTAGATATAAACTTCATATCCTTTTCTTCCCCCCTAGTGAGTTACCTTTTCAATATGGAGAATACAGTCTAAATTTTCTCATGTTCTTCGGTGTTCCAAAAATGTTATTATATATACATCTATATTATATATGCATCTATTGAATTTTCTTCTTGTTGAGAATAGATTCTATATTCTTACAGGTTCTTCTTTAAGGGCTCCCTAAAACATGACTCATCCACTATCTTTTGAAAAATCCAATAATAAAGAAAGGTTAATATGCAGAAATACAGGCACAGATGTTTAATATGTGTATAAACCTCCATCTTAGCTGGAGAGTCAGATTTCTTTAACTATAGGAACTGAGCTTCCATAATCTTTTCATAGGATGGAGGATAGTGGGAGGAAGAGGTTTAACAGTGCTGTAGTGATCAAAATTTAACTCCTATTGCAAAAGGCAAATAGGTAGACTTATTTGGTAAAATTTCTCTCAGTAATGTAGTCACCAATGACAAATATTAAAATTGTGTATACTCTAGTAATTTGTATTCGGGTGTTGGAAATTGTCTAGTTATTAAATTAAACAATGTTTTCAAACTATTCAGATCTATTTGAGAACCAAATCTGTAGCAGTGATTGGGCTTCCCACCCTTCTCCTTCTTCCTCACTTTATTTTGGCTGGTGCAAGGCAAAATAGCACAAACTTGAACCTTTGTGCATCTTGGATTCATATTATGTTCTTATCCATGGATGACCTTTTACAAATGACTTTGAATAACTGCAGCTGAATTCAAGCACAAGAGTTGGTAGCAAAAGGTCATACTCTAGTTATACAAAACGTAGATAAATTTGTACTCCCTGCAGCAACTGATTGCTGTAGGTTTTTGTTTTGTATCTGACCAATCTTAATTCAAAACCATGCATTAGGAAAGGTTATGTTCTGCTTTAAGTCTCGCTGCCTTTTTGCATTTCTCCTAGTTATCTTTCACTATAAAATCACCCTGGTTTTTTTTGTTGGGTTTTTTTTTTTTAGTTTTACAGTTGTTAATTTTCAATTTCAAAGGACTGCTTGCTGCCACCTTTCCTTTTCCCCTTATTCTTTACCTACAGGATTGTCTTGCATATAATCTTCCTCCTAAGTGTGAGCAACATTTTTCAGTGTGCAAGAGTCAGATTCTTATTGGAGAATATTTTACTTCCAAATGGAACACTTTCAGTGTGTTATTTGAGTCAGTGTTCTAGGAGCAAGCTTTAAAGTAGCACATTTAGACCTTAAACAAAAAAAGTGGCAGATTCAGACAAGTACTGTTTGTTAATATAGCCATAACTCAGAGAGAGCAGTAAATTGAGAGAGTGTTTGCTTTCATCACCACTGGTTACTTCCTGGCCTTATGTTGTATAGAAAATTCATCTCTCTCATTTCTGAAATACAGAAACTATAGACTAAGGCTTCCCATGGAGACTCTGCTGTGGTAGTCTATTTTGTAATTAATGCCAAGAAGCTGCATTTTCCATCTATGTGTGGACTTGCTGCATGCACATCTTGCATCTCTCTGCGTCTGATTCAGACCAGAGGAGCTTTGCTGCTGTTTATGGTGCAGCTGTCCTTGCAGATGAGTCAAAGGAAAGGCTCTGTAGGCATAACCCCATAGAAGCTTGTGTGGTGCTTGCCTGTGGCTCTGATGTCTTTGTCTTCATCAACCATTTCCAGGCTGTTCAAATTAAGTTTATGTGGAGATGGTGTGTTTCAGAGCCAGATTTCAGACTATCCTTACAAAAAGTGACAGACTGACAGCTGACCCTCTCTAGGGTACACCAGAATGAAGATCATGGCTCTGTGTGGCTTTGCCTCAACAGAGTTAATGCGACTGCAAATTTCAACTGCAGTCACGTTCCTCCTCTGGGTGGGGGCAGCCATATGTTCTTAATGCGGACAGAAACCAAGCAGGAACCAAAACCAAAGCCAAACTGCTGCAAAGTTTTAGCCCTAATGTCAGTGCAGTGCAGAGTCTGAGCTGCCTTAAAGCAGTAGCAGTGTATATGTCCTTGGCTTTATTTCTGTGTGGGATCTGTGAGTATGTAAGTGCACGTGCCCTAGTTAATCTCCATAGTCTTTTCCTGTAGAGGAGCTCTTACCTTACTCTTTTTGTACTAAAAGCCAGATAGTTTTCCTTCAATGGAAGAAATCTGGGTTAATCATCCTTCATTTAACACGAAGAGAAAGCCTTGATATAGGAAGCTACCATGGACGTGTTGGACAGGTGGAAGTAACTTCTTTTGAGTCAAAGCCCAGAAATCTATTTTGTGGAAGATAGCCACAAAAGCAGTTGAGCTTAACATGGGAGTGTAGTCAGGAAAGCATTTTAACAGATTATTTGACCTTTCCTCTAAACAATCATAGTATAAAGCAGCATTGATGTAGCTGGCAACATGAAAATGGAGACTGCTGGTCCATGGGTTTTCAAATGGAAAAGCAGTGGCCCTTGCAGTTAGCAGCATGAGAGCTGAGGCAGTGCTTACCATAGGATTGGGAATGTATTGTGGTGAAGTTTGAAGAAATGTAGTCATATACTGAGCCAAAATTAACTAATCTTTGCCTGCCTAATTGCAGATGACTAGGAATCTATGATTTGTTGCTTAAGAGAGCAGGGATCCAAAAAAGGCATGAAGTAGTTAGATTCAACAGAAAACATTTGCAAGCAGTTGAATACTAAGTTCTAAACCAAAATTGAAACAAACTGTTTTTGTTGCTAGATACAGGATGAATGCCAATAGGCATTGAAAATACACATGATGTTCAGCTGGAAACCATCCAAAGCACCATATCAATATTGTACTAATGTTAAAATGAAATATGCTGCCTGGCATGCTTCCATTATCTCAAATCTTCCATCCTTAAAGGAACACAGTGACAAACCTTTGCCTTCCCTTTCAAAAGATAATAAAATGCAACTTTCTAGAAGTTCTAGAAACTAGTTCTAGTTTCTAGAACTTCCTGCTAATTCAGGTAGCGGGCATACTGGCAGTGCTGGTCGAAAGAAAATGCTGAATCATTTGGAAATACTTGTCAATGTTGATGAGGGAGAGGGCAGGTAAAACTCCAAATTATAAACTAATTTATATTCTAACATTTCCTTGTCTTAAGTGTGATTATATACACAATGTTAGTCAATGGAGAATTTGGCTGAGGCATAGCTTTTTAAAACAGAATTGCACCCTCTTGACCTTTTTATGCCCAAAAGAATTGATGAATGAGGGCCTTCAATCCTATTAAAACTAATGTTTTTTTGTTAGACCAAGAGCATTCCCCTCGCCCCCCCCCTTTTTATTTTTTTATTACTGCTTTAGATGGAAGCTGAATGGTGTATGTTAATCAGCACAAGATGTTTGGCTACTAGAGCTTTCCTAAGTGTTTGGTTTCCCAGGGTCCTTTGAACCACCCAGGGAACAGTTCTGCATCCTTATTAGAGATTGACAATTAAAGGTCTGTTTTCATATCAAAAGTAATCATGAAAAATTAGCTGAGGAGACCTTGGAATGCTGTGAGAATTTCAGTGTTTTGAGATGGCCAACTTTCCTTCATTTGGTTCAATCAGTATCAACTTGGGTTTCTTTTTATGTTTCCTACTGTCAGGGCAACTTACGAGTTGGCGTTGTGACAACTGAGGAGGATTATGCAATACCATGAAGATGTGATTAATGCATTGTGGGCCACTGTAATCGTATTCAGTCGCATAATTAGTGCAAAGGTGCAAAGTTAGTTAAAGTAGGTTTTGAAGGTAGTACTATAAATAAGCAGTTTCAGTTTTCTGGATTCCGTGTTAGAAAAAGGACGTAAATGCTGCGCATATCTGAAGGAGTTGTGTTGCATCGTGTTCGTGGAGATTCTGTGATTAATTTACAGGAAATATTTGGTTCTGTCTTTAAATATTTTAGAGTCTTTACGTTCCAAATTACAGGCTACTTAACTAGGAAGGGGTGACACAAATTTTTTATGAGTCTGAAAAATAAACCTTACTGCTTTGTCCTCTGGCCCTGCGGCCACTGGGAAGAGCTGCAGAAGTTGGTCATGAATGGATGCTTTGGTTTCTTTCCACTCTTGAGAAACTACTCTGATAGATTAGGAAATCAGTAATGAAAATAGGATGGATCACAACCACATAGGTCTCTTGTGTTTAGATTAATAAAAATAAAGTCAAAAGCTCTTAGTGTGTCTGTCCACAAACTGGAAACACAAAATTGAACTGATATTAGAATATCAGATTTCTTCCCCAAAGCTGATTTCCTTGTATTGCCATTCCCACTTGTAGGAAAGTGATCATGGCTGTTGCAGAGGAAAACTGAGCTTTTTCATGTGCTGAGGGTCTCCCTTGCCTTCTGGGATTTTCCCCATTTTTCTCTTTCTGGTTGGAAATCCTCAGACACTGGGAACAGGGACACAAACACGGAATTCCTGTTCTTCCCCTGCCTTCTCTTCATGCTAAAAATATTGGTAGGATTATTTGAAGACTTAAAGAACCAAACCTTTTATTCCACCTCATTCTCTTTATTGATGTTGATGATAATGTTTTAAGGTATAAATTGAGACTTGATTTTTGGACAAAAAGAAACCCCTTGTTCCTAGGACTTGCAGCAGTCACGTCACATAAATTGGCAGACCAGTACGTTTAAAAGGATTTTACACCCTAATTAAATGCAGTAGTACTTTTTCACCTTTTGAAATGAAACTTTTTTTTTTTCTTTCTTTTGCTATATACTGAAGGATTTTGACAGCATGTTTGTTCCCTAATGTATCCAACTACTTGGACATAAGAAACAGCATCAAGTTGTTATTTGTTCTGTTTGTACTTGTATTTCCAATCTGAATCTTTTGTACCTGGTGATCTGAATTATATTTGAGCTGGAAGTAGTTTAACATTCAAAAGAATTACAGCAGATTAATCTGTAAACCTGCACAAATATCACATTCCTTTGTATGGAGGTAAGCAGGACATAGTGTGCTTAATTATGTGGTGTTCTCTGTGTAGGTTGTACTTGTAAGGCTGAGGAGTCCACGTTGCAGTTCCTCGTGACAGCATCAGTTGTGACATGCTCTTGTGTCTTGCATTGGTCAGGTACATTATAAAGCATGCATTATTCTCTCACTAAGGTAATTTTCTGTATTATAAGAAGTAAGCAAAGAATTGAAAACCCTGGAAACAGGATGTTGATGCCCTGGAAACAGGAATTAGTGTACTAATTAGTGAATGAAAATACAGAGAAATCCTTAAAAGAATGTTTGTTGTAAATGTTTTTTTTCTTAAGTGATATAGCTTGAGGTCAACCCGATGAGGCCATTTATTTCAACTATCCAAAACCAAACCAAGGTATTACTTTACATTTTTTGTGGATGGAGAGACATTACTTTAGAGTTACTTAACATGCAAATCACTAGAGATAAATTTGGGGTTACAAACAATGGGCTTGTTTCTCCAGCTCAGGATTCCAAAGTTGCATCAGTTTAGCCTCAGTTAGAGTGTCAGGAGAGTAGAGTCTCAACCAACAAGAATCTTTGTGCTGGTAAATACATGGATTTTGACTAAATGTATCATTGGTACATGGTTGTCTATGATTAAGGCCTTCTGATTTGATTTTATTCTCAAGTCTTGTCAGATGGCACTATTGAGCTGACTTTGCCGTATGACAGGTAGAAAAAACAATTTTTAATATAGTAATTAAAATATAGGAGGAGAACAATCCGTTCACATGCAAACTGATTTGTGAAAGATGTGCTTTTGGACTACATGGGCTACCTGCTGTGCAACTTCCATATGAATTTCCAGATGGCAGTAAATCTCCCAATTAGTTTGATGTTCATGCATTCATTCATCTTGCATGAGCTGCCACCACAGTGGCTCTGGAGAAACTGGTATAAAAGTTGAACTTAGTGTGTGTAGGTCTACAAGTAATGAAACTTCTGGTACGTTTCAAGAATGATGTGAATATCTTGAGACTAATCCAGGTGTTGCTTGTGGGACTGTCTAGCATATTGTGAATATTTTGGTCAAATTGCCTCATATTCTTTGAGTCTGGAGCTGTCTCTCTAGTGGAACTCCTCCAGTGCTTCTACTGAATGCTAGCAGGCTGGCTTAGAAATGACAAGGCACATAAACAGAAACATTCTTCTCAAAAATGAGTGTGTCATATATAAATTACAGATTAGTGACTATTTGCTGTATGAGTAAACAGGGGATTAAAAAAAGGAGGGGGGCAGGAGAAGAAGTTGCAGTTAGTGTCAGTAGCAAAGCCGCCTTCATCCATGGTTGTTGTCAGCCAAAAGTTGAAACTCCTCTCAGTTCTGTGTGTTTGCTGTGGAGTGCCAAATCCTTTAAGGATCCATGTTAAGATACAGCATTCTTAGTCCTTTTAAAATCCGCCTCCCCCTTTTTTTTTCTTTTTTGCTTAAGGTGAGTTCTGAAGGGACATTTTTATTTCGTAGTTGCTAGTTTCAAAGGATTATCTCTTTCAAACTTGATAATGATCTATTGTCAATGAGGAAGAGAGAAATAAGAGACTTTTATTGATGCTAAGGAAGAAGAAAGTATTGTTTTGTGTGTTCATGGGGGTTTTGCACTTTTTTGTAGTTTTTCTCCTTAAAACAAAAGTACGGTACACACCAGTATTTTGCAGGCTTCATGATAAAAGGTGCCAATGTATATCCACCTTAATTCACTGTATCTCTTATTACGGACCTCAGCCTCTTCTGAGTGAACTGCTGACTTTACCAGATTCATTGAGTTGTTCTGATGAGGACAAGGGTCATGCAGTGAATAGATGGAGAATAAGTAGTCAGTTTGCTGGTGCCCTTGAATTTGATCTCCTTTCTATCTTTAACTGGCTGGTCAATCTCTGTCCTGTTTAACCCATGTCATCATTACTAGTTTATCCTACACTTAGGCAACTGCTTTTTCATTGGTACTGTTGTACTTAAATCAACAAAAAAAAAGAACTAAGAATGATGCCGTAAATTCTTCACATTTTCCTTAACAGTGTCAGCAATGGTCAGAAAGGTCTTTCCCAGTCTTTTTGTTCATTTTTATATTTGTCTGAGGTAGAAACCACAGGTTTGATTGATATTGCAGTTTGCATCTTGAGGCATGACTGTAAATACAATGGCATGTAAGGCTACTCTTGCAGAGCTCGCTTCTCCCTCTGGGCTGACTTTAGAAACTCATTGATGTCACTTCCTTCCTCAGTCAACAAGTGAATTTTCACTAATTCTCAAGACCAGCTGTCCATGCTGTCAACAGAAAGTTATTAAAATTCCTTTAAAGTGAATCAAAATAGCCTAAAAACAAATGTACTAGGAAACAGGAAAGCATCAGTATTCAAAGTCCACAAACCTTTGAGCAAAATAGTGTTGATCTAACCAGAGATTTCAAACACTCTGCTTTCCTAGCAACTTGTATATCATTAGAGAATGCTAAAAACACATATTCCTTTAATCTTCTATTACCAACAATCTATTTGGTTAAAAAATTAGTTATAAGAATAAATTCCATTACTCCCAAATATGATCTTAGTGAACAAGGGAATACTTTCAGGGAAATCTCCCCTCAATGATATTTCTTTATTTTTTTCTTGGAGACAGAAAAGCATTATTTTTATATTTAGCAAACAAAAACACAACACAAGCATGGAGGAAATAATTATCATAAGAGACCATCTTATAAGATAGCCTGCAGTGATTACCTTTATCTAAATCATCTATAATGCTTTCCTTAAGAAGCGTATTCTTGGGAACCAGTAGAGAAGATGATTTTTAAAAACTGTATCTTATGCCATACACAGCAGTACAATGAAATTCTGTTGAAATGGAGCAACATTTTCAGTCCTGAAAGAGGCGGCCACCAGTGCTATGCAGAAATAGGCTCCTCTGCCAGTTAATAGTGACATTGACAGGTTGTAAACAGCATCCTATCGTTATTACCCCAAAACACTCTGATGGATACATGTAGACCTATCTGGATAGGTAAGTGTGAAATTCCTGACTTTCCCCAATATGTGCTGATGGTCTCCGATAGCAAAGGGAGAGTAATTGAAACCAGCTGCTCTTCCGCCAGCTACCGCATGGTAGCAGTTAATGAGGCCAGAGCGCTGTCCTTTTGGATCGGAAAGGAAAGAATAGGTTTGAGACGTCATTGCTCATAGGGTCGCGGGTGGTTGTAGGAAAAGCAGTGTTCTGCCGAGGCTTTGGTCGTGTCTTCAACAGTGCTGAGCACCGCTGCAGAAGGCAGCCAGGATGAGTGAGCAAGGCCATAATTCAACTCGCCACTTCGTGCGGGATTGTCAGGGGAGGATTTCTTCTTTTAGCCAGCTGGTGGCTGACTTCAGTCGTCACGCACACACAAACTTGTATCGCCAGTTAACTGCAGAGGCCACTCTTCTCCTCAGATGGTCAGATCAGGAGCTGGATGCTGCCAACGTCTCAGTCACATATTCCTTGCAAAGTTACTTGAGGGGCTTCATTGTGCATGTTTGAAATTTGTTTTCTTAACTTTGAATGTTGTAATGCCTTGTGGGGTACCAGGCTAGTAAGCCTGGCTTCCTAGCTCAGCCGTCTTTTTATGACATCTTGAAGAAGACGAGTTGCTTTCACTTTCACCGCTTTAAGTGGATTTCCATTTTGAAGGTTTTTCCAAGTCATTTACACTTGGTAAACTCTACTGTTTAACTAGAACCTGTTTGATTTCTTTTTTTTGACTTCACCATTTTTGTAGCATGTGTGTATGTTTGTATTCATTAAAATATGTACAAACTAATTATTTTCATTCTCTTTCAGTGTCTGGAGAAAAATTGCAACAACAGATAATTAATCAGGTATTTTGACATTTTCATACTTTTTGTTACTTAATTTTTCTAATAGAAGAATTGTAACAAGTACAAAGAAGAGAACTTCATAGGACTAACTAAAATTAACTGTATGGATATGTAAAATATGATGTATCAGACCATGGTCTGGCTCTGCAGATGTGTTGAATTCACAAGAGTAACCATCTTTTTGATTTAAATATGAGATTTGCCACTTAGGCAGTTTAGTACATCTCCTTATTGATGTGTTGAAGGTGAGGATACAGATAATCAACAATTTGTCCACTGTCTCAAATTTTGTAACACAGACCTGTGAGGATTTTTTTGTTTTGTTTTGTTTTAATTAATGGTTTAGTTTTTTTGTTTGCTAGCGTTGCTCTAAAAAGCCAGGAAGCTATTGGTATGAAATATGTGCACACCACAGGTAGATTATGCCTTTCAATGTTGTTCAGGTTTCATTTCTACCATGAATTTTCATTGAGGCTTCACTAAACTGTGGCATTGCTTGTGGAGGTATTTTCTATTCTGTCTTTATTACTGTATCAATTAGAGGAAATTATTTGAAAAACAACTCTTTAATATTCTTATTTAGCATTTCTATGTCAGGAAAATAATACAAGGAACTATGTTGAAATAAAGCTTCCTTTAACCAGAAAGAGAGGAGGAAAGCCATAGTGTGCTTTTTTGAAATGTATGCTAGTCCTGAATGAAAAAACCTAACTTGTACAGAAGGCACATTCACATTTCTCATTCACAGCTTGTTGTCCTCTTACTGAAGTTGTTATCCAAATGGCATGAAAACAGATATTTTTAGCATTTGTGAGATTTATTTTGAAAAGACATTTACAAACATTTTAAGGACTGCTTTTTATACCAGCAGCAGTCTTCAGAGTAGCTATTGATGCGCACAAAACGTTGGGTTTTTTTCAGCTTTTGTGTTCATTCACATCCCTGAACCATTAGAAGGGGTGGTGCTAACGGGCTACAGAAGGGCTTTGTTGTCTCATGCTCTTCACTGCCTTCTGAAGAAGGAAGGAGGTGACTAGAAACTGTAATGGCCATTTTCAATATAGGTGTGACTAAGAAAGGAAGCAACTTGAAAGATGCGGCTAGTAGGAGCAGACGAATTTATAGCAGCCCACTGGTGTGAATACCTGGTAGTTTTACATGTCACCACCAGTATAACAGCCCTTATCCTACCTTTGGTGGGCTTTCTTCCAAGTCCTAAATTTAGGTATTGAGCATCATAATGTCCATTTACCTAACTTTTATCAGTGATCTGATTATCTAAACAAGGGCTAACTATCCCAATGATTACCCACCTAAGAGGTTTGTACACAGCCTCATTTGGGTCGAAAAACATTTCGCCTGCTGTGGCAGAGCACTGTGCTGATGTTGCTATATCATTTATGTGCTCTGAGCTGGCACCACTCCTGACCAAATAAACCCTTTGGGTCTGGAGGCTTACAGGAAGCCTGGTCCTGAGATAACTAGTAATAGCCATAGCTTTCTTTTGTCAGAATTGTTATAATCTTCCCATTATCCTGAATAATGGATGACTGAACATATTTAGCCCATAATACGTCATTACATCAGGCAAAGAAAAATCTTCATTTTTTTCATAAGCAAATGTAGAACTGTTCAGAAACTTCATGGAAATTGCATGCTTTTGCTGAGAATTTGTATCCTAAAACAAGAGTAATTAACTTGTATAAATTGTATTTGAAAATTAACTTGAAATGTTTTATGAAAACACTTTTGGGAGTGCTTATTGGCCAGAAGGGGGGGCAGTTGTATTTAAAACACAACTTGAGGCTACTTTGGCAGAGCTGGGGATGTCTAATTGGAGACCTAACTCCGCACGTTTTCTGTGTCAAAATCAGTTCAGTGGACGATACTGACTTTCTCTGGGGAAGAGCATGTTGTGATAAATAGTACATTTGTCACAATTGCAAAGGATGGATTAGATGCCATACTTTGTGCGTCTGGCCTTGGTCCTTCCCTGCATGCTACTGCCTTGCCTTCCTGGAATTGTTCATGAGCTCTGTCTGTAGTTAGCTAAGAAACATCTAATTTTACAGTAGAATTGAGATGCCTTACTGTGGTGGTGGGTGTACCCAGACAAAACTGTAAAAAGTTGGTTTGGGGGCAAATGGTAAGACAGTAATTTTAAATGGATGCTAATTAAGCTGTTGATACTCTACTCCACAGCTAACCTTCTTTGAACTTCCAAGAAATAGAAGAATATTTTAAATTAGAACACAATCTTATTTTCAAGCCTGTAATCTAGGGCATCATTGCACAGGTACTATGTGTTTGATCTGAAATAATACTACTTCAAACAAATGTAAATGGCGTGGATTCTTCCATGGAAGGACTCTGTTTATTTTCAATACTGAAGTAGAAATTTTTATATTCAGTATCAAAATCCTTACTTGGCTTAAACTTCTGTAGTTCCACTTAAATCAGTGCATCACCACTGAGTTAAACTGTCTGCCAGATAGTTTAGTGGGAGGGAAGTTGTTCTTCAGAAGATAAATGGTATTACAATTTGACAGGAGTCAAGCAGGAGTGTAAAGGGGCATATATCAAGGAATGTCTTATTGAGAGGTGACTGAAAAAAAGGGGAAGGGACTAGGAAGCAATAAAGCTGCTGTCTTAGTGGTCTCCTGCTAGGTTAAACCCTCACCAACTGTGGGGATTTGTGACACCTTACATCCTGAAGACCCCTGTTGTTTTCTGTTTGCTTCTTAGTTCTTTCTAAAATTTTAGCAAAGTTTGGTGAAATATGGCATCGATATATCGCCAAGGTAATCTGCTTCCAAAAAATGCCTTGAGTGTGGTTATCACCTTCACTGGTTCTTGTTCCATTGAACTCAAAGCATTTGCTGGTTTTTCTTGGGCACCTTTTTGTCATTTAGATATGTAAGAATGTATGTATGTTTAACTGCAGCCTCTTCCACAGCTTGAGTAGAGTCATCCAATCTGTCCTCTTCGCAGTGAAATTGCAGGCCAGGTTAGCAGGCTGGCTGTTGGGAGTCCTCCACAATATCTTTATTGTTGTTTTGTCCCTGAGGAGCTCTTTCCTCAAGGCAAAGCTCTCTTGCAGTGGCATAGCCATTTCTAAGAGTCTTTGAACATCTCTGTCAGGGAGCATTTCCATTTCTGTGCGTGGGGATGAGCAATGATCATGGATGATTTGTTCATCCTTCAGTATCCACATGGTATAACAAACCTACCTCAGTATGAGTAAAAACTTTGCAGTTCGGTCCAGACACCTTGCCTTCTCTTGCACTCTGCTGTGCTCTACTTCAGTACTCTGTCCCTTCCATCTTTTCATGTGGCCTAGCTAGCAGAAGCTCCATATGTGCTCGTTTCCAAGTGCTGCTTCGTTGTGCTTTCGTAGTGAGGTGGGCGTGTTCCTTGCTTCCATTATCCCAGTCGTGTGTTCACTTTCCTCAGTGTTACTTTATTCCTCAAAGTAGGAGTTTGGTAATTCCCTAAAGAGTGAGTGCATTTAGTCCACTAAACAGACTAAACTGTTATTTCATTTTCCTGTGTTTCATATAATCATAGAATAGTTAAGTTTGGGAGAGACCTCTGGAGATTGTCTGGCCCAACCCACCTGCTCAAAGCAAGATCAGCTAGAGCAGATTGCTCAGGACAGTGTCCAGCCAGGTTGTGAATATTTCCACGAACTGAGATTCCACAGCCTCTCTGGGCAATCTATTCCAGTGCTCAATCACCTTCATGGTAAAAAAGTTTTCTGTTATGTTCAGCTAGAATTTCATGTGTTTCAGTTTGTGCCCATTGTCTCTCATCTTGTTACTGGGCACCACTGACCATGTCTATTTTAGCCCATTCCATTAGATATGTATAAACAGTGCCAAACATGTTCCAAAATCTGCTCTCCTGATGTCCAAGGTTGTAATCCTTTTTCTCTTGGTCCCTTCTTGTAGGATCCTGAACTCCATCTCATGGTCACTGCAGTCAAGGCTACCTACAGCCTTCACATCCCTGCCCAATTCTTCCTTGTTTGCGAGTATGAGGTCCAGCAGAACATGTACCCTTGTCGGCTCCTTGATCACCTGTGCCACAAAGTTGTCATCAGTGGAGTTCAGAAACCTCCCTGCTGTGCTGCCCTTCCAGCAGATACCAGGGTAGTTCAAATCCCCCGTGAGGACTGAGGCCTGCAAGTTTGAGGCTCCTTTTGATTGTATGAAGGTGACCTCATCTATTTCCTGACCAGGTCTGTGGCAGATACCCATCACAATGTTGCCCAGGTTTGTCTGCCCACTAATCCTGACCCATGAGCTCTCAGCTGGCTCACTGTGCATCCCTAGGCAGAGCTCCAGGCATCCCTGCTGCTCTTTTGCCTAAGAAAGCTTCGCTTTCTTGCTATCCCAGCCTGTCTTCATAAAGAGTCTGTATCCATCCATGGCAGTACTCCAGCCAGATGAGCTGTCCCACTGTGTTTCTGGGATCCTAATGAGATCGTAGCACTGCAACTGCACAGAGATCTCTGTTTCCTCCTGTTTGTTTCCCATGCTGCATGAATTAGTGGATGGGCACTTTAGGGAGGCCCCCAGTCATGCTGATTTCCCAGAAAAAGTGCAAGAGCTTTCCACATCATGCTGTCGCATAGGCACTTCCTTATTTGTGTATGTATGCTTGAGGTGGGCTGCCTTCAGCCATATTTTCTTGATTATGAGGTCCCTCTGCACACTCTACTTGCCAACAAGCAGCAGAAGTTGCATTTTTTTTCAGATCATTACATGAGATCTGATCAGGACAGGACAGGATGGGATCTGGACAGGAAAATGGTTCACATCTGCAGACAGAAATCTAGTGCCCTGCACATAACATTTTCTTTCTTCTAAGCTGATAAAGGCTGCTGCTAATACCTTCCTCTGTCCTTTAAAGTTTAGATGATGCAGTAATCCTTCACTGCTGAAATAATATATAGTACAGAGATAGTGAAACTCTGAAAAATACAGAAGGAAGTATTATTCAAATAACAGCAAACACTTGTATTTGAAAACCTTCTCAGTATCCCTCTGAAGGAAACCATTTCTGAGGCTCAATAAATAGGAATATATATGCAGTACGTACCAGGATGTTAAAATAAATATATCTTTGTTTTTTTGAGGAACAATTCTTCTTCTGGAAAAACAAGGACTAGCATGTGCAACAGGCTAAGTCCGGATGTTGAGCACAAGTATTAGAATTAATAATATGAGGTATGAGGAATAAAAGGCAAGATGGGCCAGTTAAGTTGAGTTGCGATGCTGACTCTCAGTTTGCCAGCTGTCAGTTCTCACTCTGTAAAATGGTGAGGGCTGTTCACTAGTATTGTACAGAAATTAGCAATATTTACATGAGGTAGGCAGTTATCATCTGTCCTTATTTTGCAGACATGGAAAAATGAAGTGTGAAGGTCAAGTGGCTTGCTCAGAGTTTTGAAACCAAAATCTGTGGCTCTGGCCTATGTGTCTACTTGTAATCACAAGGCAGTTCTCCAATTAGTCTTCCACTTCAAAGAGGGATTGGGATTGAACAAGTTAGTGTTTGTGTGGCAAACTGAAGCTCTGTAGTGCTACTTATATATTAATGCATGCTAAGAAGATAGCCATGCAAAACCTGCCACAGAATAAGCTGGGATGTTTCTTCTTATCTGTGATAAATGCGAGGTGAAAATAGTGTACGTCACTTTACACTTAACATGAAGGGAGAGTGTGTGCAATGGATAGTTCCTGTTGCAAATTCACAGTCTGTCTTGTCTCGCAGTAATTTTTGAGTATGATCAATGCTTAAGTATTACTGGTCTTGTAAACTCAAAGCACATGAAATTGTCTAAAAGTGTATGTAGGCAGCCGAATTCAGGTGTCTGTCTCATACTGGAAAATAAGTGTGTTTACCTGCAGACAAGATGGAAATGGATTCTGTTTACCAGCAAAATATCCCTGTGGATCTTACTGCAGCCACTAATGTGAGAAATATTGCCATATGTGCAAAAGTACAGTGTTATATTACGAGCCTGTCTTCTCAAAAGGGATGGTGGTTTTTGTGGGGAAGGAGTACAGTTGTTTATTTGTCTTCATTTTTACATCTTTCTGGTTGTAAATGCCGTTGGTTCCCTAGGGAAACTTTTCAGGCACATTGCCCAGCCATCTCCCTGTCAATGCCTTCCCGTTAACATTTGAACCCAGGACCAATTTTAGCCTACTTTAATGAGGAGCTAAGAGGAGAGCTCAAAGATGTTCAGAGTGGTGGCTGGTTGGAGGAGAAAATATTGTCCTCATCGAGGAACAGACAGTCAGTCATATTGCAGCTCCGTATCAATTTCAGGAGGGGGCCGAGGGCTGACCAGGGAGCTGAATATGGCTGTACGGCCTCTGTGTTGCCTGCTGCTGGGAGATGGGGAAGGACAGGAGCCAGGAGCACTGGCCAGGGAGACACAGGATAGGGGAAATATGATATAAGCCCCTGCAAAACCAGGCCCTCACTTGTTTCGCTGCTTGTAAGAACAGCTTGTTGAACAGCTTGTTTGTACCTTAATATTTGCAGCTGAAATAATTCTTTTAAAGTAATTGTTGGAAAGGATTTGGTGTGTGGTTCAAAGCCCTTTGTGCCTAGAATTGCATTGTGTTCCACTTATAACACATGCTCGTTGCCCTGGTTGTGCATGCAGATGTCTTAACAGGCATCCAAGATCCACATTTGACTAATTAGAAGAACACCTAAGCGCTAAGTCTTCATTGTAGTTCAGGAGGGCAAATTAGGAATGAAACTGAAAAATTCAGTTTCAGTTGAATTCTGAAATTCAACCCAGGTCCAGAGCTCTGAAAACCTCTACTCATTTGTGACCTACCAGGATGGGCAGCTGAGCATGGCAGGCTTGTTCCTCTGCATGTGTGGATAAGCCGCAGTGTTGGCAGCACTGATCCAACCCAGGCCCCTCCTAGGAATCCACAAATGCACGTACCAGCAGAAAAGCGTACACCTGAAAGGTTATATGAAGAGCAGGCATGCCATACTATCTTCTTAAAACAGCTTTGCCATGACTACTGTAGTCACTGACTTATTTTTCAAAGACGTCTCTGACGTAGAGAGATGTAGGTTCATTTGCTCCCTCTGCCTAAGGTGATTCAAGCCTACAGCCTCCAGAGTTAAATGTCCTGGAGTCTGATAATCCTCTCTAGAGATACATATGGAACCTGGTCAGGCAGACAGTGTCTCCCACAGTGGGGTGGATACCCCCAACCACCACATGCCAGGACTCTGTCCCTGCTACCTCTGGATAGCGAGATGTTAATGTCTAGCCTCAGGTGTCAGCCCTTGTCCTCGGGCAGGAAAACAGATGTTGTTTAAAGACGTGTGCTCAGAAATGCCTGCCTGGCTTGAGTTGTGAACATACAGGAAGCATTACTTATTTTCCATCTTCATAATATGACCGTGTATATGAAATACTATGTACTTGGAAGTGATGATTTTGAGAATTGCATTTGTCAACAGAGGGAGATGTTTAGATTATTTTACTTGCTTCTGTGCTTTAAGTTATGATAAAATAGGCACATGGACATTGTTTAATGAGCTCAAATATGAGACCAATATGTAATATATTGAGATTACCTGAAAATGTGTCATCTTCAGATTTAAACTCCCTATATAAATAAAAAATCTGCAAGTCAGCAGAACTGGAGAATCTTTTTTTCTAATGGTCTTCTTCATAAAATGAGTATCTTGTGCTTAGTTTGAGTCCATTTTGAATTTCATGTTGTTTAAGCTGCTTTATTATGAGTTCCTATAGAACTCATGAGTTTCCATATAGAAATCAGAGTGAGTATTGAGTGAAAATTTCAGGCCACTGACTGCAGTGGCTGACTTTGTATATTGTATTAATAAAACCTAAGGAGGAAGACAGAACTCAGAATTTGAAAACTATCAAAACATGGTAGATTATTGGTACCCAAAATGAGCAAGGCTGCATAGGAAGGAGACAAGGCTGAACTTGGCCAGCTGTAAGTGTTCCACGATCTAAAAGTTGCTTTTTTCTAACAAAACATTTTGGCAACATATCTCAAGACAAGCACTCTATGTAATCTGAATGCACTTTCTGCCTAAACACAAGTTTACTGGGTCATAGCAGCTCTATGCTTATTTAAAAATCTGTGGGTTGTGCAGTGAAAAAACCCAGGTCCATTAAATTGTTGTTGGAAAGCTAGAGAGATACCTTCAGTGTTGTGCTATCCAGAAGGCAAATAATCATTACTGTTGACCTTGAGACTTCTTCAGTAGGCTGGAGATAGTAAGGGGGTGGGACAATTATATTTAGTTTCAATACTTTTTGCAGTTGCCTTGGTGAATCTTTAATCTGTTGTACAAACTTACATGACCTTGCGAGTTTCTGATAACCATGGCATCTTATTTGGGACTTTTTCTATTGGACTGTGCCTTGATCTTCTTATCCTTACCTTTTTTGAGCATGTTTTGGAGAAATCAAAGGTTTTGCCTGTGAGGGCAGATACAGGAGGAGATTAGTTCCAGATTTGAACAAGAATTGGCAAGTAAATTAGAGATTTATTTCCTTCATTCAGATTGCTGGCCATACAGATCAGCTTGTTGAGGTGGCTTATGCAGACTGTCTTGCTTCATTAGCCTGGGTGACTACTTCCTGCCTATAAAGGCAGGACAGCAAAGAGAGGAGGGGAGCCCAAAGCAGCCCCTGTGCTGTATCTGGGAGGGCCTTGGGCAAAGACTAGAAATGGGTTGCCCCAGTTGCCTTGTTAAATGACATACATTGCTTTTTGTCCTGTCCTGTTGGGTCTCTCCACTTTCCCCAGGGCCTGTGGACCCACAGCTCTGGACTGGTGCTGCTCCTTCAGATTTTTCTATGTCAGCTCATTTCCTGATGCACTGCCACACCACATGAATAAAAAGAACTCCTTCCTTCTGCCCTCTTCTTCTTCGTCACTCCCGTTGTCGCCAAGTCACCCTGTTAAGTGAGACTGCAAAGCCTTCTGATTCAAGAGGAAGTAGCCACTAACTCACCAGCTGTGTTTCAGAAAGCAATATTTAGAATTATCTGTATCCGTTAATTAAAACTTAGCTGCTACTTTTTTATTATTCTTATTACCACCATCATTAGTTATTCTCTTTTGTGTCTGACTTGGTATTCATAATTACTTCTTTTTAACCAAACTGTTTTTCAACTGCAAAATAAAAAAAAAATTGCCTCTTTCTGTACAGGAAGCTCTGATTATCTCATGTGTGCATTTCTTTTTGTTGTTGTTTTTTATTTTTTCCACTTGTTTGTTAATCGTAGAAATGCTTAATACAAGCGCATACATTCTAGGGATACATACATTAAAGGAAAATATTGTATCTGTCATATGAATGGTGGTGCCATGTAAGAAATATTCCTAGATCTTGATTTGGAGGAAAGATAAGCTTGCTGCTATTTTGTGATCTTTTGAGAACTTTAGAGACAGAAAAAGCTGTGAAAGTTCAAAGCAGAAATATTCTGTTCTTCCTCTTCCATATGGAATTCAGTATAAACCACAAGGCAATATTAAATACCTCTGAAAGAAGCACTTCTACTGAATTTGCACTGTTCACAAGCAATATGTGTGTGAACTCTGGCTTGTGAGGAGTGTGGCAGTGACGATTTTTCGTCAGATTGGATAAGCTGAAAATTCATTACTCCACTGAGGAGAGTAGTGGTGCTTATCTCCAGAGTAGCTGTTTTAAGCACGAGTGATAAATCAAGAGGTTTATCTCCACTGCACGGAAGGTGAAGCACCTCCTTAGCACTTATTTCCTGTCACTTGCTGCCATCCTTCATTGGGTGACCACCTGAGTTGTCTCCCCGCTGAAAGCTCCATTAGGAACTTGTTTAGCTCACCAGCTTCACATCACACAGTTTCTCTGATGTGGGAAAAGTGATCAGCATATGTCCTTGTTGCTTTGGATGGCATTGCATCTGAGGAGTCTGGCCATTCCAAATTATGCTTTTGTTCTAGCACAAAAAGGTTAAGAATGGTCCCTACTTTCAGCAAGGTCAAAAAAACTTGCACATACCTGGTGTTACATATTTTTATGCTCAAGAAAGTGAGGTAGCAGGTAACAGTAGTTGCAGGCTTCACTGGTGCTTGCTGGAGGTAGGAGTCATGAAAGCTTTTCCTCATATTTTAACTACATATTAATTCTAACCCCTAACTGCAACAGTTTTGGACCTCTCCTGATGAAGTCCTTCTAGTTATGCCCAATTAAGTGTTTAGGTTGAAATTATATATTTTATTTTCAAAGACTCACACCTACCTACAACCCTAGTAAGAAGATACTTTGTTTACAGCTCTTCATATTGCCTGTATTTAGAGACCTGAATTTGGAGATATATCTCCCTGTGCTCCCTAATCAATGAGGAGTGAGAGAGTGAATCAGATAATGAATCTTGTCTCAGAAGAGCCCTTTTCTCTATTCGTTTCTACAGAGAGATCCTAGGGAAACAAGTAGGGTACTGAAATTAAGTGGTCATTGTGACATAATTCTTACGTTAGAAGCGATGTTGAAGAAATATGTTTATACACTGAAATAACATATCTAATGATCTCAGTCCATGCTGAACTTTGGTACTACCCAAGTATATCTAGTACCAAAAGACTGGAATATAAGATTAGATAGAGGGTGCTCCAAGTATATACTGTATTTCTAACTCCTGTCACTTCCTCGGTAAGGGGACTGTGTCCCCCATCGTATGTAGATTTCTGCAAATGTGTACTGTAGAGTCCCTGCCTAGGGTTGATCTTTGTCCAGAAAGCACAAATGTTCCTTCCGTAAGAATATTTGTCTTCCACAAGTTTCACTTCGGAAAAAAAAAATCAACATTCTCTTTTCTTAAGAAATGAAGTGAAGTTTTTATCACCTTTCAACACCCATGTTTGCAGAGCACCTACATTAGTTATTTAATATAATAGTGCTGAGAGAGTCCTTGGGGCACTCAAACCTGCCACAGTCACTTGACTAGTGAAAGTGACAGTGAAAGTGTAACCCCAGTGAAAAGGAGAGTACAGTATACTCCCAGGTGATTCATGCAGTTGCTCCTGAGAAGCATCATCAAGACTATCTGAGGCAGCCTGTGTTACAGGACAGAAGAATATATTAGCTAGATGTTGAGAAACAAATCAGACATTACTAATACCTGAAATGTAGTTATTTAGCAGCACAAAAGAGCATGATATAACAGATTCTTTCTTTTCCTCTACCCCATATTTTTTATTGGGCTCACTTAATTTTATTATTCTGGTTAGTAAAAATGAAGATCCCACACTAAAACATTTAGAAAATACAGCACTATCTGCACTGCAAACCATTAAATTTTTGTAAAACAGCCCTGGAATATCATTCTTCCTAGTACATCATTATCTTTTTGCATGGCAGGATGCTGTAATTGCAAACTGTCTAGATGAGATCCCACCAGTGCATTGTAAAACTACCACAAAGTGTAATTGGATGAGGCTTAACCTTTCTTGGCAGTAGTCAATCTCTTCCACCTCAGTGGCTTGTGAAGGTACTGAGGGAAAGGACAGCTTCAATGTGCATAAATGAAGGTAATAGTGACTTATTTCTACAGTGAGGAAAAATCCTTTTGTGAATGGAGGAGGAGCAGGGAATCTCCAGCAATAAAAATGTAGAAAAAATCTGTGAACCCATTATTGACCTCAGAAAGGCCCTTTATTTCAGCAGCTTCACTGAGCTGCCTACCAGTAGCCCAACACTACACTGAGACTCTGTTAAATTCATTTTTCTTTGTATTAAATTAACTTTTAAATCTTTCTTCAGTTCCTGTTTAGCCAAAAGGAGACAGAGGATATGTGCATACTCTTCTAAATTAGATTCTTGGCCATTTCATAACTTCCTTTCATATGTGTAAGTGCAAACAGAGAACATGGCACTCTGCATAATAACTGGCAAGGGTGCAACACTTCATTGAATTTTAATTCTCGGACGAAAGGTATGTGACCAGCTGCGTAGGTCATCAGCATGTCTCAAGGAGAGCTTTGCTTCTGTCCAAGGTGACCCCAGAGTTCATTTCCCATACCAGAGTAAATTAGTTCCCAAACATACTTGCTCTTTAGGAACCTTTAATGGCCATCTCTGTATTTGAACACTTGTCTCAAAGAGTACAGTAGAAGCCTTTGCACAAGATGAACTGGATCCAGAATTAGTTACTGATACAGGTTTATCTATTCGGTGCCTGTTGTTGGTACATGTTCAAGCATTTTCAAAAATAATGGTGCTCAGCAGCTTGTGGAGTGGACTGTTAGGAACATAGGTATAATGACCATGTTTTTTTAAAAAAAAAAAGATCAGTGATTTTGGAATATTTCTTGTTTTCTCATTTCCACTTTGAAAAGAAGTCGGTGTAACATGGAGATGTTCAGCTCTTTAAGGCATCATAACATGAATACTGAAAAATCTCTAGCACTAAGAGGAAGCCAAAGAAAACACTTCACTTTGTGTAAGCCTAATATTTAAAAATGCTAAAATCCTTTCAAAGCATGTGGCATTCAGCTGACGGTACTCGATTTTTAGATAATTTTGTTTAAGAAATATGGCACTACCTATTCAACAGTTCCTGTTAATTTTCTAAGAAACCATTTCAGGTAAATCTCTCATCAAACCCAAGCTTAATTCTTCCTTGATTCATCTCAGTGTTACTAGTTACGAATCCAGTTAACTAAGGCTGGTATATAGGTAGATTTAATCTCCTTTTTGAGATGGAAAAGTTCCATAGCAACTGGCAATATGCCTTTAAAAGTTATTATCATCATCCTTTTCTGTTCTTAGATATAGCATGTTACAGTCAGCATTTACTGCAAGCACACAATTCCTTGTGGAGCTTATAATAACATTTATAAGCCATTATTGTTGTATTCACTATGGGATATGTATGTCAAGGAGAAGGGGAAGCAGAGACGGGAAGCAACTAATACTATTTTACATATGTATATATATATATATATATATATATATATATATATATTTTGTCCTCAGAACTTCCTGTGTCATTGTTTTTCCCCTAGGTCTTTTTTCCCTTCTGTTTGGGGCTTTTTCTTCCTGAGAGATTCTTTCTTCTTTTGCCTCATCTTGCTTAGAGGAAACCCCTTTCAAGTGACTCCCTCTGTGCATATGTCGTTCCTTAAGGGTGTTACCTGAGATTTCTCTGAATGGTTTTGCCTATCCTTTTCTGAAGTTTTTAATCCCATGAAAAATCCCTCTGTAGTGGTTCCTATAGCTGTCTGTATTCACAGTTGCTAAAACTGAAATACCATCCTCCTTGGGTGTCTCCTCAGGTCACCTTCTGAGGTTGGCCTGGATCCAAGGCAGACTATTTGAAATGGAACAAAATATAGACCATAAATGTTTCAATCTTCCTTTTTTTCACCAGACCTGGTGGAGTCAAGGCAGCTCTCCACTAGTCCAAATGGTAGACTGAATCAGAAGCCTGAACTTTCCTCTGAAGTGTATGCCTAATTGTAGTGGATTTACTTTGATAATCAGTTGGTTTATGTGTTTTTGTGTTATCTCCTGAAATAGACTCCTAAATTCAGATTACATACCATAAAAAAATATGAGGTTCCCTCTGTTGAATTTTCCCTATTTTGGGGAACCAAAATCCAATCAGATATATTTGCAGACTGTCTACTGAATTATAATTTTTTTCCCTAGAGCTGAGCTGATAAATCTGTGATCTTCACTAACTATGATAAATCTATGATCTTCAGTAACTATTATCATCATCAAATTTATTCCTACCTTTGTTGAGTCTTGTATTGTGTAGTTAGTTTTTGGGTATACCATACACATTTTCATCTTTTTAAATTCCAGATTTTCCTTTTAAGGTCAAAACATTTATTTAATTTCTCTTTATTTGCAAGCCTGTGGTTCCGTGGTAACATTTATAAGGTGTCATTCACTGTGATGCTGAAATTCCCATTAGGCTCATGGACTTCCTCTGTTTTATTGCTAGTACTACCTCCTGTTATTATATACTAACCATGCTCCTAAATTTTTTCCATCCTAGTACAGGAGCTAAATCTTTAGGCACATGCATTTTAGCTTTCTAAAGAATGAAATATCAAAAACCAAGATTAAAAATTAGGTAATATCAGATAAGCAGACCAGGCCAAACTGAAACAATTTGAGTAGCCTTTTGCAACCCTGTAAACACCAGCATGCCCTTGCTCTCAGATGTGCAAGTTCTAAATGTCTCTGTTCTTAAATTTGCTTTCATCAATATAAAAATCATTTTACTGAAATGAGGTTCAGTGAAAACAGAGCTGGTACTTAGAGGTTTGTGGCAGTTCAGAATAGCTCGATTCCCCAGTGTTATTTTTGTCACTGGAAATTATTATACTGCAAGATAGGCTAAATTTCTTGGAACTGCTTGTTTTTCTGCGGGCCTTATTTCAAACTGGCGTTCAGATCTGTGTTCCATGTGCTCACTTTTCTTAGATTATTCGTCTGAATTTTAACAGCTTTTTTTGAATCGGCTATGAATTTCCTGTCCCTCAAATTCACACTTGCAGTCTGCCAGTCCACAAATCAGCTTGCCAGATAAATTCTTGATCAATTTAACACTCATTTTAAAAAATTAGACTTATGAAATCAGGCAATCTATGTATGACTGTCCATCAAATTATGGCTTTTAGCTATCTTTTCTTTGCCATGCAAAGTTTAAAAACCTGTTGACCAGAGTCTCCCTTCTCAGGAAGCATAATGAAAATAGGCAGCTGGGTAGACCTCCTAATGCTACAGACTTGCCTACTGAAAGGAGAAATACTATACAAGCCTTAACAGACACAAGAACACTCACTTTGGGATGAGAGAACAGCAATACCCAAACTGCAAGAAAATCTTTGGTCAATTTGCATGTTACTAGACCCTGGAGACCACAAAATGCAGATACAAGCTTTGCCATTTCTGTTGCACAAAAGCTGGTAATGTTAGAAGAGATGTTTGGGAGGAAAGTCCCATCTTTTCACACTCTTGGCAAGGTCACTGGCTGACACTTAGGCAGGTGATGTCATTAATGTTGATGTTTAAATAGATCAGATGACATAAGCTCTAAAAGCTACTCTTTTACCCTATCAACTGTGAAAGCAGCAGGATCAGATGCAGGGATGGATATTGCCGGTACCTGCATGTAGGCAGATGCATCCCACTTCCATGATATATCTGTAGTGGGGCAGGAAGTGACCCTTTATGGAGAAGGTTTTCCACTGTCACTATATCCAGCTCAAACCCCCTGATGTTAGTTAGTTAGGAACTGTAGTGTGGTTCTGCTACCACAAGCACTGGCCCTGCAACCACGGAGTAACAAGGCCTGCTCCAAATCACACTGGTAAAAGTAGATGCAGAAGCTGCCAGCTTGATTGTGTCAGTGCACTGTGGAAAGCTGTTAACACCAGTGCGAGTGAGCCAGCCTATCATGGAGGAAAAATGTATTAGGTACAGAAAAGCACCTGGTCACCCCTACCAGAGCTATCAGCCTCCCCGCATGAACCTCTTCTGGTTTCTTAAAAGGTTTGGTTTAAGCTATTTATTTTTGTGTGAAGACCTACTGTTCGCTAACAGGTAAGCTTCAGAAGCATGTATTTCAATAATTAGCCCAGCTTGCTGCTAAATTAGGTGTGTCGATCAAGTGATTCAAACAGATTTTGTAGTACTGAATGTGCCTTGCCAACGTGCACACATGCCTGTGAACGAGCACCACCGTTCTGATCAGTGATACAATGTGGATGAGCTCAGTTGTGCTGTCACTGCTTTTTAAGCTCTCATTCTCTCAATGTTTGCAGGATTTCAAGCTCCCACCTCCTGGGGAGCTAAGGAGAGCAGCCAAGAACAGGAGCACTCCTGCTGGCCTCAGCAAGCAAGAGATGGTGGCCTTGGAGCACAGGCATTCACAGAAGAAGGCTGACCCTTTTGGCGTGGTAGCTCTCTCCTTGGCAAGCCAATTGTCTGACCAGCAGAAGAGGACCGAGTTGTTTCTCAGCCAGTTCAGAGAGGTGTATTTGCCCCCTGCAATGCACCCTTTAAACAAGAGTTTACTCAAGGGAGACAAGTGGAAGGATGTTGATGGTGCCCAGGAAAAACGCAGATCCTTCCTTTATGGCTTCTGTAAAAAATACAACAGCAGAAAGAAGCTGCGAACCCACCTTGTGCATGTGGTGTCAAGGATTTATGTGGAGGATAGACACAAGATCCTGTACTGCGAAGTGCCTAAAGCAGGCTGCTCCAACTGGAAAAGGGTTCTCATGGTGCTCAATGGACTTGCCGCCTCAGCACACAACATATCCCATGATGATGTTCACTATGGTAAGCATCTAAAGAAACTAGACAGTTATGACCTAAAAGGGATATACACACGTTTGAACACTTACACTAAGACTATATTTGTACGTGATCCAATGGAAAGACTGGTATCTGCATTCAGGGATAAGTTTGAACATCCAAACAGCTATTACCATCCAGTATTTGGGAAGGCAATAATTAAGAAATACAGGCAAAATGCAAATGAAGAGGCATTGAAAACAGGATCAGGAGTTAAGTTTAAAGAGTTTATCCAGTATTTGTTAGATTCCCATCGACCAGTAGGAATGGACATACACTGGGAGCAAGTCAGTAAGCTCTGCTATCCCTGCCTCATCAACTATGATTTTATAGGAAAGTTTGAAACCCTGGAAGAAGATGCCAATTACTTTTTGCAGTTGGTAGGTGCTCCAGCTGAGCTGAAGTTTCCTAATTTCAAAGACCGACATTCCTCTGATGAAAGAACAAATGCAGAAGTAGTGAGGCAATACTTAAAGGAATTGTCTAAGCAGGAGAGACAGCTGACCTATGACTTCTACTATTTGGATTACTTAATGTTCAATTATACATCACCAGTTGTATAGCACCAGAATAGCTTCAGGCTTCTATTAGATATTTATCATTTCAGAATTCAAAACAACTGCTTTGATGTTAGCCCTGAAAGGAAACAAAGTGACTGCTAAGTGGAGTTGTCTTGACGTAGTAGAGATTTCATAAACTAGAGTGACACCAATTGACATAAAAGTATAGGAAAATGAACAAAAAAAAAAGACCTGTAAACAGCATAAATTGCACTAAAATGCTGAAAAAGCTGCTTTTACCATTGTAGATTATGTTTTGGAAGCAGTAGCACAGCCAGCTGTTGCATTAGCTTACCTAATGTGCTTTTAATGGTTTAAGAAAAAAAGCATTTAGAATAGCATGATTCTTTCTGTTTTAGAAATTGTTTTTGAAACTATTTTTGTATGTATTTTTTTATTTTCTGTAGCTTATTAATAAAAAATGGCTAATTTTCTAAAATGTTTGCAGTGTACTCAGTTAAAAGGCATGGTTGTATGATTACGTTAGACTGTAGCTATTTTCAGAGCTGACTGTATTTTATTGAAGGATGCTTTCAAATACAAATGCATAAAAACTACAAATAATGCAGTCGCCAACTGCTGTGCAGAAGAGGTTTTGGTAAGCTTCAAGGAGTCTCCTGCATTTTGCTGACCTTTCTGCCTTGTCAACATCCTGCAAAGCCAAGGGGTGGAGGTGGATGCCCCAGTGTTAAATGGCAGGATAGGTGTTGGTGATGAGTACTAGAGGCAGTTTGTGTCCAAAGTCCCACAGTCTTGATTGTGAAAGGAAAAAGTGTCTTCCCCCCTGCTCTTCCCTCTCCTCCCTCAAGTGCTGTCTAGCTGATGTGTGCACTTGTTCCTGTGATATGTGGTGGCACACAATGTTGTAGGATGGGCGACCACAGTGGCATGTTCTAGGAGAAAGGAAAGTCTCTGCAAAATGGATGGGGAGAAATCTCTGTGCCTGCCCTTCCAAAACAGAAGTGAAAGCTGTTGTTTGGATACCATATGATTTGGGGCATTTGGCTCCAGCATCTTGATATAACAATATATAGAGTAAGGAAACAGTCCTTAGACAGGAAACTGATGCAAGTAAAATATTATTTGTGCTCTGTTTTTAACAAGTGTTAAAACCATTAAAAACTGTTGCTGTCCTTTCCCCTCATTTTGTGCAGCTGCATGGCATTGGTAAGGAGTGATTGTAAGCCTTTGCTGAACGGAGAGGCCATTTCCTACTTTACCCTCGCTGCTTCTCACTTATTTTTCTCCTTAGAAGAGGAAAAAAGCCCCTTCCAGCCTCCAGAGTAGCACTGTGTAGCAGAGCAGGCTCCACACCTCTCTCCAAGGGGGAAAGACAAGAGCACACTGGGCAGTGAGAGGCAGAGGCAGTGCTGCGTTTGGCTGCTAGCTGGCCACCCCCATAGCAGAAGCCAGCCCCTTCCCTGGGGCATTGGAGCAGAAAGAGGGAAAAAGAAAAATCCCACAAACCGTCCTCACCAGGTGGCAAGGACAGGAGCCAGCACTCAACACTGAAGAGGGTGTAGCAGAGTGTCCTAGACATGTGGACATGTGAGACAGTGCTGTGTCTAGATGGACCCATAGGTTGTCCAGAAGCATTTGGGGGAAGGAGTGAGATAATTAAACATTAATTCAGGTTAATAGTGTGCCCCTAAATCTTCCCCTGTATCCTCAAGATTGTGACTGACTTCCACCCTCTTCCCCAATACGAATCCTTCCTGGTTTATCTACAGTGCCATTCCCAGAGCTGGGAACACAATTTCTGTGGGGAGAAGTCACCTGTCCTACAGCTGATGATGGTCATTTGTGAAAGATGCTGGAGAGAGATTTCTTTGTAGTTGCTCTCAGGCATTTTTGTGGCACCTACCACATGTGCATTATGTTTTTTTGTCGCTATTACTGGATCAAATGAAGTTCCCTGTGTCTTTACTGAGCACAGTTTTCTGAATCTGGCCTTGCAGTTTGACTGTTGCTGTTGAGTAGAAATATGCATTAGGACGTTAAAGAGCACATCCTGCCAGAGTTTCAATTTTGTGCGGTCCAACCTCCTAAGTTACGTGAAAATAAAGAAAGTCCTCAGTTTTCACTCAAGGTTTTGCCTTGCTGCAGAGGCATCTTTCAACTGATGCAGCAGAGATCTCTAGATCCTCTGGTCTTGTAAGTATTGATCCTCACCTCAAATTCTAAATGAATTTTTCTTGCTTTGTAGGGAGTTCTTCCAGGTCATTAGAGATGTCACATAAAAAGTGAATGTACACTGACATTTTGATGTCTGTATATTTCTTTTGTCTTGTCTGTTGTGAATGTGTGTTAGTTGATTGTTAATTTACAGACAAGAAGCTGGCTTATGTACTGATATATCCCAAAATTTATTTGAGAAAAAAGAAATTTGACATGCTAATAAAGAATGAAGATCAATTTATACATGAGTTTTGTATGAATTATTTATTTGAGAGAAATAAGTAGTAGTAAATTACAAAGTCTCTGAAGAACATGAGTTTAATGTTAAGCTTGGGCAAGTGGCAAACTTTCGGCTTATCTGATCAGGGAATGAAAGTAGTAGTATATTTGTGTTGAAAAGAATACACAAGCTCATAAGAATTCATCTACTAACTGGTCTTAGTTTGCCTTTGTTTGAGACAAGGGGATGGTAAGAGAAATTATTAGCAAATGTTTGGCTTCTGCAAATGAGAAGGAAAATGACACTGATTTGCATGCATCTGTGGAAGTAGGCATCAGGTCCCTGGACTGTCATCTTGAAAATCTGGTGCAGTTTGCATTTGTGATTTAAAAGGGGAGGACACTACTTAAGGTCTTTAAAGTGTGTATGTGCACAGAAGCGTAATTGTTTTAGCTGCGCTGTTGTTCAATGGCTCTGGTGAAAGTAATTTAACTTCTTTGTATGCTCAACTTCAAGTTTCATAGCCCCTAACTGCACTTAAAAATTCATTTTTTGAAAATCTAACCCAGACTTTTGTAAAGAAGAGCCTCTCCATAGTCATCTTCATTGGCCTAAGGGATTCGGATGATCTCAGTAGCAGAATCTAGATTGTACTTTGCCTCATTAACCACATTTTGAAAATCACCAGCCTGCTTTGCCAGGAATTAAGTTACATGATTTAAAATTAACATAAGAGTTTAGCATAATTGAAGTGGGACTATGATATCTGACTTGTGGGATTATAAGAGATAGAGGCATAATTTGGAGCATAAAAGATAACCTCTGTTTTAAAAGTAAATTTTAAAAGGTTACAGCATGAGGTCAGGTAGTAGCTTACCTTATGTTTTGTAAGGTTGTTAGGCAAAACCAAAAATTGAAGGTCATCCACTATAACTTACACAAAGCCCCAGCTCCACAGCTACACACGGATGTTTGTTTTATTCAGAAAATCATACTGAACATATACAGAAGAGGAGTGAAAACACACTTTACAACATTCAATAATGCAATTACGCTTATACTAAAGATAAGCTGCAGCATGCAGAGCCCCTTTTAAGGGGCTTCATTAAGGTAGCTGCTTTTTAGTTATGAACACTTCTTCATTTCAAGATCTCAAAGCACTTTGATGCAGGTCAGTTGCCAGGAGAAGTCAAATGGCCTGTGAAGGCACTCTTGCCAGTCTGTGAAAGGGCTGGAGCAGGAGGAGAGCACTTCCTTTGCCAATTCTTCTCTTGGAAACAACCAGACAGTTGTGCTTCCCTCCTGAAGCAAACCCTTGTTTTTTTTGGAAATCAACAGTGTTCCGTATTTGCTTTTCCTCTTAAAAGTGAATCAGCATGAATTAAACTGCATAGATTTGTGTTCTCAAATTCTGGTATTTTTGCCCACTTACTGGTAGCTTCCTTCTCCATGCTGGATTTGGCTTGCAGACTTAAGGCACAGCCATTAACACCACTTCCTCTAAAACTGGGGGTAAGCTGTTGCTGGCTAGAAGTCAGAGGTGTGCAGCCACAATGCAATCAAATCTGGTACACCCTCTTGCAATGTCCTCTGGTGTAACTCCCCCAAAAGGCTAAATTTATTGGAGCTATTCCTGCCCCAGGCTCTTCTATCTTGGTGATGGGTCATTGGAGATCACCACTTTAATTTTAAATGTAGTTTAAATTTAAATGAAAATTATAGTATGACACTATTTAAAGGTCTAAGAGGAAAATGTTTCAGCTGAGCTCTACATTGTATATATAGGTTATATGTAAAAGTCTTTGTTGTATGTGCCCTCAGGCTAACTATATATCAGATAAGTATTTTTAACTGCAGTATTAATACCAGTTTATCAGCTGGGTAACCTGCAGTGGTGCTTTCATCTAAATGAAACTAAACTAAATGAACTAAATGAATCTGGTCTCAGAATCTATTCTCCAAAATCATACTATAAATTGTACTTTTTTAAAAGACATAGATGTGCTTGTCTTGTCTCAAGTAGTTCTTTTACACTTCAGAGGGCATAGCAAGAACATGGAGGACTAGGGACTATAGCTAACTCAGCCAAGAAAATGTCTTCTTAACCTCAGATATTTGGGATTGCATTGTGTTCTCAGGTGTGTGTATTTTGGGGGGGCATTGTCATATTATTTAGTTGAATGAGATATTGTCTTTACTTAAATTAGGTATTCATAATAGTATCTATTTAGTTTGGTCAAAATTGCCATGAGTCCAATAGATTCACCATATGTTAGCTGAAACTCTGCTTGTGGCTGGAGTGGCAGACGTTGACTTCAGAGACCTGGATTCTCCTCCAGGTTCTGTAACTTGGATTTCTTCGGTGAACTTCAGCAGCTCTATGCCTTAGTTTCTCCATTAGTGGAGTGCTCCTGTAAAATGAAGATAATTAAACCAAATTCCATTGAAAAAGAATATTGAACTGTGTGGATAAATAGTCCTGTTCAGAAATTAAGTAGTAGTATGGAATTTAAATCATAGGGCTTCAATGCCCTAACTTTGTGTTTTCTTTCCAAAGGCTTGGAGGAAGCTGGGGATTTCCCAGTTTTGTTCCAGACGTGAAGTGCATCATTCAGCTCTGGATCATGCAGTTGGCAATCTCAAGAAAGCAAGCTCTAGTTCCAAATGCTGTGCATCTGTCAAGCCTGCCCCAACACAAAGCCTGGCACGGGGGAAGTGCCCCTCTGATTCCTTTTTATACAAAGTAGAAAAGAGACAGGGTGGGAATCTCACTTACTTGTTTTATTATGACAAGATTATGACAGATTAAGAGAAGCAACTGTATTTTGGCGCATTAGGCCTAGATACAAAGACGCTCAACTGGAAGGTCCCGCAGCAGCAGCAAAGAGCTTTGAGTGCAGTGAGCGACTCAGCCATTTTAGCAGACTTACAGAAGGAAAGAGCAAATCTTGAGTCCATCGTCATAATTCCTTTTCTCTGTCTTCTCACATATAATTTCCCACCTTTCTTAAGCATGTCAGCACAAATGGGTGCAACCAATTGCCAGTTTGTGCTCAGCTGTTGAGCCTAAGCCAGCTCCAGTCCAGCACAGCTATGTTATCGTGGCACCGAGGCTGCATTAATAAGCCAGCCTGGGAGTACGGTATTGTCAGTCACCATCTGTCCTGTCCTTTTCATTTAGGAATTCCTCCCATGTCAGATTTTTCTCAAATTCTTCACGAAAATGCAGTTTCCACCATATCTCCCAATAATGCTCGTTTCCCAAGGTTTGCAAATATACTTTGCATGCAAGAAACAGCATTCTGAGCCATAGTGGGTGGGGGGCAGAGCAGGTTTTTCTGGGTTTTTAAGCACATAGAGGTGTACATCAGCACTTAGTAGATTGTAAATATAAGTCAGTAGGATATTCAATGCTTTAGGTTTAATTTTCTCAAGCTAGTTACTTGGATGCAAAACCTGGATGTACACAGACTAGCAGCTGCTTATTAAACAATCTTTTTCTTAATAAAAGCAGATACCTTGAAAGATTTTAAGTGTTAAGAACGATTATGAACTATAATTCATTGGGGACTAATCTATTCAGAGAGCTGAGTGATCGACTATACAGAAGTTCCTTCCCCACAAACTTGCATACATGCATGTATAAATGCATGCATGTGTTTTGTAAATGCATATGTGCACGCACACATAGTCACTCACTTCAGATGTCTGAAAGTCATTTGGACCAATGTTTCTCTTCACTGGTAGTGGGGAGCTACATAGCTAAGTCCTGCACTTGACTCTAAAGATCTGAAATCTGAATTAAGATACACTCCTTCTGTTGGCTTTAGATGGTACTTACAGAATTTAGGTTAACTCTGTTTTCATCTCTGACTATAGCAGAGAATGGCTATGGTGGCACCATATGTGCAAAGGCGTCATACGTGGCATAGTAATGTAAATGTTTTATTAGGATGTTGCAGAGCCACCACGCTGCTCCAAAGGAAGCCAAACTCTTCACAAGGATTGCAAGGTTCCCTCTTGCCTGGGTTTTCTTTTTGCTCCTCGAGCTGGCCCAGCCTATGGTGCTGTTGGTCCTAGGGGCTGGTGGTTTGTGCAGCTACAACTGGTTGTGGTCAGGAATAATGCTACTGCTGTTGATGGGAGCACGAGTTTGCATCTCTCTGCTTTCAGGGAAGTTATGGTGTTACCACCTATAATGCATTCCCAGCAACAGAAAGCAGCTGTCACCTTTTCTGTGACTTCTGATATTTTCTGGAAAAAAAGGAGTAAGAGACAGAGGGAAAAACCTCTAATGAGAAAGGGAAATGTTAACTGTGGCTAGAGGTGAGAGTGCACAATAAGAAATTGCGGCCTTGCTTTTGTATCTTTGATGAAAGTGTCCTAAAGACAGCAGCACAGCAAAACCTGAGCTCTGAGGGAGGGTGACATTTCTAGAAATCATACCGGTCTCTGCAGGTCCTCTTCAATAGCAGAAAAAACACAAAGAGAGAACCAAAGTTAGATAAAATTAATTTTTTGGCACCCAGGCTGACAAAAAAATCCTCTTCTCCCATTTTTCCGTGGATCTTTTCAGCTGCCTTCAGTGGCTCTAGTAGGGTCAAGGCTGACGGTGTCATCTTTTCACATGTAGAAACTCTTTTAACAGAGGTGTTGTTATCAGGCAGCATCTGACTCACAGTTTGTTTTCTGTCCTGTCTTACTTAAAATTGCCACTAAGATTGAAATTTCCAGCTTAAACCGATATACTTTAAACTTCTCGAGCCACAGATCTGCAGTTCAAGGGATCTTTGCAGGTGGTCTGAGTGACCGCTGCTGCCAGAGAGATCAATAGGAGCAGCAAGGGCCACCTGTAAAAAGCAGGCAGCCTTGGTGGAAACTCCTAGTTGAGGACAAAGAGCCCAATTCTTAGGTAAATGTGTCTGACAGCTGGGGTAGGGCAGTAATGCTTGGTACCTTAGGTAGAAACGGCAGAGGCTTCTTTGAAAAAGCCATACCTTTCTCTGTGGGCCTTGGAAGAGGAGAGAGAATCCTTTGAATTTTGAGAGAATCTGTTAAGCATTTTTAGTTGGAGTTTTTTTTGTTGTTGTTGTTTTTGTCTTCTGTGAGCACTGAGGCATTCCTTCAATTTATTACAATTTACCAAAGGAAAACAAGGTCTCTCACTGACATCGTTAGAGCTGAAATCTGCTCTCTGTGCTGCCTTGGTTGCAGGACTGGGCACATGCTGAATGAGAGAAGCTGGGAACTCGTTATGTAAAATGCACAGTAACCAAGCTTTTCTAGTGCTATTATGCCCTGACCCCTTATTTTGGCGCAGTAACAAAAACACTGAGACTGGACAATTATAGGGTTTCCCAGGCTCATTTCTTTTATTTTTTTGGCCTCATCACAAAACCCAGTCAAATCAGTGGTGTTCCCAAACCTCTGAAATAGTCCAGGACTTTCAGCATGCCCAACACACAAAGAAACAGTGGGGAAATAACTGTATTTTACTTATTTATTATTCAACCAGGAGCCTCTCCTGCCTCCGAGACACTGTGCTTTGGATCACTTATAAAGTCTCTGACACGTTTTCTAGTCGCTTGATATTTGGGAAATACTGTGATCCCTATGACTTTACATTTACTTGATTTCTGTATGATGTGGCTTAAGTTCTTTATTTTTCCAATAAAATATGCTTGTAAGTGCCTGTAAGTCAAAAGATTATTCCCTACCTACCACCAAGACGCTATCTTTGTTCCATTCAAACATCTTTACTTGAGTAATAAATAAGAGATTTTTTTTGGCTACAGGCTGCTAAGACTTCATATGTACTTTTGCCTGTTTGTGGTCTTGCAAGCTGAGAGTGTCATCCACAATTTCTCAGGTATATCATCAGCTTTTTGAGACAATATAGTTGGGATCATTATCAGCATAACTTTTAAAGAAAGAATTATAAAATAGGACAGCAAAATTGCATTGCGAGGCTGCTATGACATGCCTATCTGTGCCCATCACATCAGACGTGCTTAGTTTGCATGTTAAAAATCATTTTCTAAGAGCCTGTTCTACAAACATCACCCTGCAAATTTTAAAAACAAACTGCATGATTTTGTGACCCTTCTTGCAACACCAGGCATAAATGGGCCATAGCTGGGTCCACACTGCTAACAGTGCCGATGAGGCGTGTAGCTGAAAAGAATCTCTATCACCACTGTGTTGGTACTGCAGGGCTGGTGGAAGAAAAATGAGTTTCTGCCAGTCAAGTAAGCATACTGAAACTGAAAATCGGATGGGTAGTGTAGATGTTTAGCTTATATAAAAAGGGAAATGTGAAACCACAACTTTTGCAGAAATTTCCCTTATTCTGAAATCATTCTCATAAGGGTAAATCTATTTTTAATGGAGATAAGACTTTTTTTGGCACATATCCTCCAAGAAAGAGGTAGAATTAGCCATTTTTTGCTCTATTCTTACCACTAATTTAATGCAATACCTGTCTTCACAAAAACCATTGTCTCCAAGAATGTCACAAAATTCACTGTGAACAGCAATTTATAGCAGGATTATCTACAACCTATCCAAAGTGTGGCTGCAGAAAGAGAGAAAACTGATACGCCGAAAGTGACAAGCCATGGAAAGTGCTCACAGACTGATTGCTCTGTAGTAATAAGATAAGTTTGCAAACAAGTCAACAAAATATTTATTATTCCCAAAGTCTTCTCGAATAAATGTCTCTTGGTATTGTTTTTAATTATTCACACAGCTTGCAGCTTTTTCCCCTCAGCTGGCTTTGCAAAAGAGCAGCAGTTTGCTATTTTATAGGTGCTTGCAGAAAGTAATAGTGAAGGCGATATTAGAAAATGTTCCTTAAGAAAGGAACACAAACTACAAAAATAGCAGAAAGCCAAGAGTGCTCAGGCTTTGTATTTGATTTCCCTCAGTCTTTACAGGTTCCCTCTGCCACTCTGTATCCGCTAGTATGTGGAGCACAAGAGAAAGGTGCAGATACCAGATAAGACCAATGGGCCTCAAAAGACACTTTCCTCGGGTTGCATGTTCTCCTGGAACATGTTTTGGTGATTGAAGAGAAAGTATCACGAAGTGATTAGTTTTTTTATGTTGGGCAACCACCACGTATCCATCCATGCAGTGGCTAGAGTACAGGGACTAGTAAAGTTGAAAATGACAGCAAGAGGTGTTGATTTCTCTTCATTTTATTGAGCTTTAGTTCAATTATCTTTATAGATAATTGAGTCAGACACAGAAATCTCTGAGTAATATAGCTTAAGTCGTAACATAGAGAAAATAGCCTGAATTTGTGAGTTTAAAATCATTCGACTAGTCCAGTAAAACTGTGGCATCTATATCTCAAGTTATTAGACTTTGTATAATTTTTTTTCAAGCTGTAAACATGAAAACCTGCCAGAAATGAAACTGGTGTTCTACAAAGGGTTTCAGGAAAAGCATATTGTCAGATTTTCTTTAGAAGCTTTTGGGCAAAAGAGCTTGAACTTGTAAATATTCATAGTCAGAGCTTGCTTTTCAGTTAGTTCAATGAAAGATGAACCTTTGCACAAAGAAATATCAACAGTTTCACTTCTAAGGCCTGGAGTGCAGCTTTTAGAAGGTATTAACGTTGAAAAGGAAGAAAAAAAAACTATAAAAATACACAACATGAGGAAGACAGTTATTATTGTAATCTACAAAGATAGCCCGAATGATATGAAACAAAATTGTCATTCTCAAAACAAGCTTCATAACCTCATTCATGTCATACATTTCTTGTAGGCATACAAATCTTGTGAGTATGAAGCTATACATGTATTATCAATATTGTCATTATATTACATACAGCAGATGGCTACAGCAAAGGACAAATTCTGAGCATTAGGATGAATGTCAAGTGTAGTATGTCACAGAGCCTCAATCTTCTCAAAACAAAAAAAAACAGGCAAGATCTCATTTTTTAAACTACACATTAGGTGGCAGAAGGAGCTGCACAGAGTGATGCCTTTCTGTGTTTCTAGAAGCTTTACTGCAAAACTGAGTGACATTTGTTTAAGTATTACGTCTGTACATTAGCCATAGAGCATTAAATGGGCTCAGAAACAACTGACAGATCTCTGAAAGTACTTAATGGACTAGCAATGGTAGCAGCTAGCAGCGATCTGAGAGGGTCGCTGGGAGGCCTGATGCATGTCAGAGCTTTCCTCAGTGATCTGGAAGTAAATACAGAATCACTGACAATATAATTCGAACATGACTAAAATTAGCAAGTTGAGAAAAGAATGCCCCAGAAGAACAGTTCAGACCATTCTCTAGTTAGTTTCCCATTAGGAAAAAGATCTTTTAATATCAGAAAATGCAAAGTTGGATGTCTTGGAGTGAAACAAGCCTTATCTCCTGAAGGAAGGCTATATCCTGAGAATGACTTAGGGATTATCATGGAGAAGCAAGCAAGAGCACACTTTCAATGGGATGCTGAGTTAGAGCTGATAAAAAGTGTGCTATAACACATGCTTTTACTTCTGAATAAGCCTGTTGAGAGTTCAATGTTGAAAATGCATTTTAAAAAGCATGTTGAAAAAGTGGTTAAGGCACAAACAAGAATCAAAAAAAAAAAAAAAAAAAAAACTAGGAGAAATTTCTTTAGACTGGAAGACTTAAAGAGCTCAGTCTGCTTAGCTTATGAAAAGGATGATGGAGAGATGACTTGCTAACATTACATAAATATACTAATGGGGAGAAAATAGAAGTACAAAAGGCTTTTTTAATCTGGGAGAGAACAGCATAATAAGAACCCCTATTCACACAAATTCATTTTAGAAAGAAAGACCATTTTTGGTAACAAAATTATTGGTATTCAGAATCAGCTACCAAGGGAACTGGTGGATTTTCTATCCCATGAGTTTTCAGATCAAACAAGGATGATTTTTGGAAAATATATTTACCTAAAGTAAGTTATTGAACTCATGAAAGGTGTCATGAGGTGAAATATAATGGTACATGATATATAACTGGAAGATATAATGCTGCCATGTAGTCTTTGACCACCATGTGATTACAGTCTTTCAGTCAGGGCAATGTTGCTGTATGCAGAATTAATGTGAGAACCAAGAAAAAATGCATCTTCAGATAAACTACCATCTGCTATTTGCAAGCAAACTTCTCTCTTAGAAACTGTGTTCATGCTTGTATGTGGTTGTTGCTGCACTAATATTGGGATTCCTTGTTGTAAAAGATTGGAAACTTAGATGTAGGTCTCCGTTACTTGTAACTTTTGTTAAGATTATGCTCTTCATTCTTAAAACTAGGTAAAAAGGTAGAACACACAAACTGCATCACCACTGTTAGGGATTAACATAGACTGCTGGTTCAAAACTTTTTGAAGAGGAGAGACACAGAGAAAGAGAGGTAGAGGTTTCATTTAAGCCTTGTTTCTGAAGGAGACTGAAAGCTTTTGGAGAGGTGCTAAGTGAAGAGTCAGAGCACCAGGAGCTAAGGAGCATAGAAATAGCAGCAGGGCAGTAGGGGAGAGCAGCTCAAATCAGTCTAGCAAGCCTGGCTGAATGCAAAAGATTATACACTAGTGGTATATATGAAGTGGAATACAACATTTTGTGTAGCTAATAAAATCGGTGATTGCATGACCAAATTTCAGTATGTCCCTAGGAAAGTAAGTATATCTCTTCAGCTTTGCTGGTTAAGACCACACTGCCCCAGGATGTAGACATTAGCATGAGGGTCAGGCAGTCACCTCAGGATAGCACTTGCAGAATAGCCTCAAAGTACATCTTGAAGAGGAGTGGAAGGAGAGGTGAGAGTAGTCCTGATCTCCTGGTTAGGATACTGTAGTAGGTACTCAGTCCCTCGCCTGTACCTTTTCCTGCATCTCTGCATAGCACTCCCTTGTTCCATAAAGGATCTGGGCTATTTCTCTCCCACAATTGCAATTTCCCCTGGACTCTTCCGGTTACTCTCACATTCTCAGAACAAGTGTCAAAGACTGCTTTCCTGCTCCTCCTGTCCTGTTCATCAAATCCTGTCCATGTGTCTGTCACAGATGCAGCTTTTTGCAACAGGGGTTGCAGAAGTTTGGGGTAGCAGAAGAGAGAAAGGGCTTCTTCCCGTATTCCCAGCAAAGAGTCTAGCCATGCCATGTTCCAAAACTCTCCAAATGAAAAAAAAAATCTAAGATTAAAAAGCCTCCAGGTCATTCCTATCCTATCTAGCTCTTAACTGTGTTTTCCTAAGTGTAATTGCTGCCTACTGAGGTGGGGGAAGAGAGAAAAGAAAAGGCAGTCAATCCAAATTGTCTTGTGAGGAAAGTAACCGAGCAGGACTACGGAAGCTCAGCAGTCATCCAACTGCACAGCTTCTTGTGAAACCTTTATGAAAAGCCTGAATGAGCCCCTCAAATGAATGGCCATTTTGTCCCTTTCAGTTCTCCTGCTCTAGCATGGGACTCAGTGTGCAGCTTGTGGATAGACAGATTCCACAATAAATACAGAAGGAGAGTAAAACTAAACCCTCTGGAGCTTGGCCAGCAGCAATGTCAAATCTCTTGACTGATTTCCCAGGGAATTCTTGCTCTAAATGTCAGGACAACATAGCCCTGCAGCCAAATCTGGACCAGACTGATACCAAGGCGTGACAAACCGAATGACCTAAGTAACAAGATTACACTACAGGAAAATTAAAACTTTAGAAATGTGCAAAGATCACATTTCAGTAAGCAGTGTTTAAGATCCTTTTAGTAGACAAATCTTAGCTCAAACTTATAAAACATAAATTGGTGAGAGGAGCGGGATTTATTAGTGACAACAGAGTGAAACTTTCAGTCAGTCAGTAAAGAAAGTCTAAGAGCTTCTGTAAGTGTCCATGGTTTCTGAAACGCTTACAGTCTCTATTAAAATGGTCTTATCAATAGGAGCCAAGGAAGGTCAAGAGAATATTGTCTGCCAAGAGTCAGCCCCACTTATGAAAATGGCAGCTAAATTCCTTCATCATCATTCAAGCACTTTGGAAAATCCTTTTGGAGCCACTCCTCTGAGTGGCAGCAAGCTTCCCATAAGTTACTTCCGCCATAAGTTACCTGCAAACCCTAGCTGGGCACTCACTCTGGTATGGTTGGCAGGAGCTTAAATAGTTTGGGGATTTTTTGATCATCTGTCAGCTGTAGCTGTAATTGGCCTGTAGGTTCAAAAGCTTTTGGAAAGGGCAGGGACGCAGAGAGAGAGAGAGAGAGAGAGAGAGAGAAAGCACATTCATGTAAGCCTCATTGCTTTTGGAAACCGAAAGCCTGAAGTGGTGCTGAGAGATGAGCCAAGCGAGCTGAGCAACTTGAAAACAGCAGCATAAATGAGAACAATCTGGATCCTCTGGGTACAAGTGAAACAGAGCTAAGATCACTAAGAAAACACAGGGTGCTTCCAAATTATGTCAGTCTGGGAGGGAGTCATCTTTCTTTTCCCTGCCTCAGTCTCCTCTGACAAACCTTGTGAGGCAGATCTGACGCAGTTGCCCAGGATGAAAATCCATGAGAATCGTCATGGAAATGATGGGGACTCTGCCCACATTGCTATTCAGTAAGGTGACAGAATCTAGTCCTGGGAGATTTTCTGCCTCTCTGCCCTCATATTATTTTAGTTGGAATTAGCAGTTTGCACACTGCTTTTCAGCTTTGGCAATTTGCCCTCTCTTCCATAACAGCCCAACTCAAAATCTCAGATGCAGCCACTCCAGCTGTCTGGGAAGTCCTTGTTCAGAACATGGATGTGTCTTAGGAGTTGCTTCTTTCCATGGCTTACTTTCCTACAGAGATCTTTAATTCATGATGCCCTAAAAATGACTATAAACACTGACAGAATGCTTACTGAAGGAGAAGCAGCATAGTGAGATTCCACTGTGTATTTTCCCCCCTTCAGAATGGATCGAGCATTAACACCATTTTTAAATTTTTCATACATATACTCTTACAAGATATTTCCTTAGCTGTGCTGAACACAACAGCAGGAGGAATATTTTATCCAGGGCAGAGGTCCAAAATGAGCTAACCTAGATTTTAAAAAGATGAAAACACATAAACAAACAAAAGAAACAATACAGTCCCAACTCCCAGTAATGACAAATTTATCCTTGGAAAAAACTGGGGCTGCTTTGCTGTGGTTTTCAGTGCCATCTCAGGGGATGGCTTCCTTGCCCTCTGGGCTTTCAACAGAACATAGTCTGTTTGTTTGAGCAGGGCTGGCACAGTGCAGTTTGCTCCAGGTTTGTGCCTGAAGTGTTGCCTTTCCCCATTTGTGTGGCCACAACCTTTGCCTAATCCGCCAGATCTCTTGCAGTAGGAACTGGAGTAGTGACAGAAGCTATTAATGTTCTGGCTTCTCCGCGTGGCAGTAAGCTGTTCTGCAGATCACAAAGAGCAGATATGTGCTAACTGCAGGAAAAGCATCAGCAATCATTTGCTTCACTAAGTGAATTTTGTTTGTGATTACTGCTCCTTTGAGGGACCTCAGGAGTAGAGTCTGCAAGGTAGGAAAGAACAAGTGTATTGTCTGGGCAAAGCCATGAAAGCAACCTCTGCTCTATTTGAAACAGCCAGCTCTGAAAATAGAAGGAAATTTGAGTTTTGTACTTGAGCTTTTTGTAGCTTTTGGAACAACAGAGAGACAGTAAAGGGGTGTGTGGCAGAAGTAGCCATAGTGTAAAAGGCTGAAATACGCAGCTAATCACTTCACCAAATGCAGATGGGAAGAGATGTGATGCATTCAAGCAAAGGAACCTACGGATGTTCAAAACAGAGCACTACAGAAGAACTTTTTGTACACTAGAATTCTTAGAATGGGGTAAAAAAGAATAGGGGAAGAACACTGTGCAGAGGAATATTCTAATCAAATCACTGTGAAGAACTCTTGCAAACTTGACATTAACAAAATTGGTCTGTGAGTATATGATGGGATTGTGTGTCAATATAATTCAGGCAGAATATGAAGTTTCTGTTACACAACTGCGACAAGTTGTGAATGGTACAAATTGTGAAACCAAATGCAACAAACAAGAGCAGAGCTGTATAATGGTGACTGTACCACTTCTTGACTAAGCTCTAGGCATAAGCAAATGAAACAAAGTTTGCAAACAAGAAAGTCAAACATCCAGCAGTTGTTTTTATTTGTCACTGAATTACAAATGTCTCTTGCAATACATAATTTTAGTATCTTTTATGGCATGGCTTTAAGGGAAACGCTTGAGAGAAACACATACATGTGCACACACAATTGTACTTTATGATCTCCTTCCATTTACCATAAAGTCTGATTGGTAAGTATTTAACACATGGATATGACTTCTTTATTACTGTATGTGCAATCTTGTGCCAGGCATTCTGAGCTGATAGTGGTTTACATTGCTTTGCTTTGCACCCACGTAAATAGTTACCTAGGGTCCAGAGTCTCCTAGCAGAGGCTAAGAGACGGCTTTCTATCCATGATTTCCATGCCTCCTCAAAGTAGTTCTTCAGCTCTTACACTGTTTTCTAACGGTCAGAAAAACTGTCTAGTAAAGTGCAGTCTGTCTGGTGGTCAGGCTGGCTGGTTGTCATGACTAGTTTTTATTCTTTCTTTTGCTGTATGCATGCATGGTAGTAGATGGAGTTTCTTTGTGCATGCTCTTATAATTTAGTTTAACACTTGCACAGTATATCATTGAAAATGTTTTCCTGTATAACTTTTGCCTGGACTCAATGTTGCATTCTAGGTTCAAAGCTACTAGAAAAAGGATTTCTAAGATACTAGACCATTTTCATCCCTGTCTTCCAGAAGTGTCCGTTTCTGTATGTTGTCTAACAAAATAATCTCACCTGGAAACTTAGGTGACTTTGCTTTTCACTGTCTTAAGAGTATTTTGGTTGAGTATTTTTCACTAGGTCTTTCTCAAGGTGGGAACCATCCAAATTTCTTGCCAGCATAATGATCTAATTCAAACTGTTTTTCTTGGTGGCTTTCTGCATTATATTCTAATTCCAACATATTTTTTCAGTGACTTTCCACACCGGGCAGAACTTTATTGAACTCCACAACTTCCAACGAATTAAGCAACTTGCCTCTTCTTCACAACGCACCAACAGTCATTTTGGATGTATAAAGCTAGCTGGCTGCAGAGTAGCTTAGAGTTTATTTCATAGAATAACGTGTGCAGCAGGCAGCACTAGGGAGGAAACCGAGACATTTTTGAGTCATCCCCAATACTGCTCAGCCCCCACCATAAAAGCGCAGTGGGCTTCCTCCTGCCCGGGCTTCTTCTTTTAACGGGCGGCACAAACCACCTGAATTAATCTGCATATTCACATGATCGCAAATAAGGAACAGCCGGCGGCCGGGCGGCAGCGTCTCAAGTACCCTTCACCTATAAGGAAAAGCAGGTAGGGGAGAGTGGCCGGGAGCGCCGCTCTCGCTCCCGCATGGCCGGGAGCCCCCCCGGGTCCCCCCGCCGGGCGAGCGCCGCCGCCGCCGACCCGCGCCCGCCGCCGCCGCGCTCCGCGCCCGCCGGCGAGGCATGAGCGACGCAGCGGCCGCCCCGCGCCGGGGGTGAGTGCGCGGCTCTCCGCGGGGTTGGTGGGGGGCGGCCCGGGGCGCGGGCAGCTCTGCCGGGAGGTTTCGAGGCGGCAAACGGGAGGAGGATGTGAGGGGAGGGTGCGTGGCGCCCGGCGGGGTCTCTCGGCGGCCGGGTCCGCGGAGCCCCCCGGGATCCCCGCGCCCCGCGGAGAGGTGGATCCGGGCTCCGCGGGGCTCCCGGTCGGGGGGCTACAGCCTCCCCGTGGCGAGCGCCGGCTGCGCCCGGGGGTTGCTCCCGCCGCGCAGCCCCGTCCCCCCCCCGCCCCGCTGCCGTCGGCAGCGCCGCAGCCTCTTGGGCGCCCTTGAGCTTTAACCTTGGAGGTGCCAATGGGGCCAGACCCTGGGGTGCTTCTCCACACCCTGAAACTTATTTATTGACGCTCACTGTCCTGCTTCAGTGAGGAGAGTTCACAGCAGCTGCGAAGCTGCGGTGCGGTGCTGGCCTCTCTCTTCCCAGATCCTATATCCAACTGAGTGACAGTTGTTCATTTAGTACTTTATTGTGAAATGAAACGAAATGATTTTTTTAAAGCCCTGCAGACAGTGCCGTTGCATTGCAACAGTATCCATCTCTTTCCCTCCGCCCCCAACCCCCAAGTTGGCAAGCAAGTGCCTAATGTCCATTTGAGCTACCGCCGGCTGTGCCAGCACAGGTCGGAGACTATCTGAGTTTGCTACGGAGGTGCCACTGTAAATAGCTGCCGCACGCACAGAACTTTTCGGCAACCACGGTGTCGTGTGGAAGGGTTGGCAGTGAGCCCACATCCAGTTTGCTTGCTATGCTTGCCTTATTCGTCGAAACAATATTAGCTGGAAATGGAAGAATTTAAAAGTGCGAATTAACTTTTGTGCTGAAGCTTTCGTTATGGCTTTTAAGCAATAACAATATAAATAATAAGGAAACCTGCTGCCCTGCATTCTTACAGATACTGCGTGAATCTGAGTAAGAGACAGTCCTTACCCTCATATTACTTTATCTCTAGTAGCAGTAGAAGCTGTAAAACCCACCTTGCATCCTGTCAGTCATTCTTCTGTATAATCTTGTAATCTAGAGAATTTCAAGTGTGGCCACGTGTAAGACTAATCTGTGGCCAGGATATGAAAGTACCTTTCCCCCCCTCCTTTCTGTTGTATTTTGCATTTATCTAAGGGCAACATGAGTTAGCGAGCTGGAACTACTTTGAAATTGTTTTGTAGCTTTGACAGCAAATTGCAGCTGCTAGAATGTCATATTTCAGTTTCAGACCTGGCACAATCATCACTGTTTCTCGGTCTTATCCCAAGCTTCATGTTGAAAAAATAGCAGGCTTTGGAGATGGTGTTGACTTCAAAGTTGTTGATAGCCCTTGCCTTTGAGTGAAAACCTGCCCAAACACTTTTATTTATGTAAAGCTTTAATTAGTGTTAGGAGGATTGCTGTGGGGGGAAAAGGTGTGCGTTTTGTAAGAAAAGGTTGCTATAACAGCTAGATGGTTTGTTGGGGCTTACCCGCCATTTTTTTCAGAAAAAAAGTGTATTAAAAACAAATATTTAGATAGTTAACTAGTCAAGTAAAGTGACACAATATAGGTTTATTGTTTTGACTTTTTTTTCTCTTTTTCCATGCAGCATGCTGTATTAGCAGTATAGAAATTCTATTTTGATGAACAGTTTCTTGTATTTGAATTATACCTTAATAGATGTTTGGTTTACATGCAGCATTCCTTGAATTTTCAAAACTGAAAAAAAAAAAAAAAAACTGACTGAACTTGACTGCATGTACTCTCAGCTGGATGAGCAGTGTAAGATCTGCTTATACTGACTATAAGGATTGGCCTTTTCCTAGGCAGAGCCATCAGCTGCTCAGTGGAAAGTACGGCTTTCTGTTTTTGTTGTTGTTGTTGTTGTTGTTGTTTTTGTTTTTTTTTCCCTGTACCATTATTGCATGTAATGCTGCATGCTTCTGAAATTCCTCACAACTTGAAGGAAGTGAACTGCATTATTTTAGTACCTGATGCAAAAACTTCGATCTACCTCTGCAAGACAAAAGAATGTAGTTAATTTGTAGACCTTGCTGTTTGCTGCACGTACAAAGAGGTAGCAGGACAAAGAAGTCGGGAGATGCTGTACCCTCTCTATCTTCCATGCTCCAAACACCTGTGGCCCCCTTGGCCAGCCCTCAGTGTGGTGAAACATCCTACAGAAGCCTGGAATATAGTGCTTGGGCTTATGTTTTGTTCAGCAAAAGTAAGTGCAAAATAAAGTTCAGGGAGTCCCAGACTGCATCCAAACTGAGCTACAGGGGAAAGGGGAGGCATGTGCTGCAGCCCATCTCTGGATGTCCAGGCTGCTTCTCTGTGAACAGCAGGATGTATCTTATCCCTGTGTAAAATGTCTAATTAGGGCATGCCCCGGGACATGGAGCTCTTCCCAGTATGGACATAGCTCTTGCTCAGACAACTAAGTTAAATTGCTCCTGAGGAGGTAGCTGTAGGTTAGTAGCTGTGTCAGATTTGTGTCTTTGGGTTTAAATGCCGCCTCCTATAGGCAACTGTGAGCTTCAGCTTTGGAGAAGGTGGTGAATTTGGATCCATTTGGAATGAGAAGTCTGGTCTAGATAGTTGGACATTAACTGTCTGTTAATATGAGATCTTACAAAAATGGCTTTTGGTTTGTTTTGAGGTTGATCTGAAATCAGAAGTCAGTTTGGGGTTGACTTTTCTCCTAATTACAGTCCTTCTCTAGCAGAGCAGCTCTCACTCAGGACTCTTAGATCACTTCATAAGCATTTTACAACAGGCTTTTGAAGGCAATAATGTAATTCTTGCTCTCATCTGAGAGTCCAGAGAACTGAGATAGAGTTCAAGTGACCTATCCAAAATACACAGTGAATTAGCATAAGGAATGAGACAGGGGAAACAAATTATTTGTTCCAGTCACAAGATTAAAATGCCTTTCCCTAACTCTTTGCAACTGTTAAGAAATTCATGGGCCATTCCTCTTGCAATAACCTGAAAAGGCCAGAGATGCCTTTTATGCTTCTTTCTCATGTTAGTAGTATTAAATATGCATTGTAGCTCAGTTACCTCAGATAACTGAGCATTAAATTCTTCCATCCTTCGACTTGAAATTCCACTCCAAATGTAGCAGCTCAATATTCTTTTTGTTTTTTTCTTTCTTTTTTTGAGGGTTTGGGGGTTTTATTTTTAAAGAAGAATCTTGTTAGTATTCCTTAAACTCATTAAAATGCTTCCCTTTTGGCTTGTTCTCCTAATTTATTAATATACCAAATAACTTTTCATTGGTGACCCAGTTTCATAGGTATCTGAGCATCTAGCAAAACTGTAACTTATCAGGAAGGCAGTGTAGACTAATAAGTAGCCTCTTCAGACAGGGTAGAAAACCAAGATACTTCTTTCTTTGCCACAGAACTCTACGTACAACAAACATACAGTAAATATTGCTCCATTTCACTGCTTAGCCTTCACCTTTAATCCAAAAGAAAGCATCTTATTGATTGCATGATTGATTCAAAAGACAGGATTTAGGATTGCTTGTATTTTCCTGGCTGAATTCAATTTTCACCCTGTGTCCCCAGTGAAGAAACTGTTCTCTGAATAAATATAAATCGAAGTAATGGTTTATGAGTGTTGAAACAAGTAGACGTTCTCTTATAAACTCCAGGCCAATATCCCAAACTGCAGTGTTATCAGAATTGTCAGAGTTTGGCTGAGATGCTGCCTTTTACTAAACTATTGTACATGCTTGGTTTAACAGGTAAAAATTTGTTGAGAAAAAAGATGATAGATGCTCACTGATTTAATGAGCACAGTAGTCAACAGGCCACTGGAATTAGTAGTGTTTTACAGATGCTAATTCGGGCAGAATTTAGCTAGTGTAGAATAACATGCTTATTTTCATACTTACTTGCTTCAAAAAAGATATAGAGGCTGCTTTGTGTGAACTGGAGCTATAAATGAGACTGATTACAGGGGATGATTAACTTCCTCTGTCCTGCACTACAAGCAGCCTCTTAAACACTGGTTTAAGGGCAGCCCACTCTGACAGTGCACGCGTCTATTGTCCTGGTCCAAGGACGCTCATCACTGCTGCCTTCCCTCCACTGTCTGCCAGATAACACCTCCCAACAGCAAGGCTTACTTGGTGACTTCTGATGAAGTTTTGTTCTACTTTTCAGTAAGTGTAGACGTCTCTGCAACTGTGAGAGCATCATGGTGGCGTTCAAAGGAGTCTGGACTCAGCCCTTCTGGAAAGCTGTCTCAGCAGAGTTCTTGGCCATGCTAATTTTTGTCCTCCTCAGCCTTGGCTCTACAATCAACTGGGGCGGATCTGAGAAGCCCCTACCTGTCGACATGGTCCTTATCTCTCTCTGCTTTGGACTCAGCATTGCAACCATGGTGCAGTGTTTTGGACACATCAGCGGAGGCCATATTAACCCTGCGGTGACCATTGCGATGGTCTGCACTAGGAAGATCAGCCTTGCCAAGTCTGTTTTCTACATCGTCGCCCAGTGCCTGGGGGCCATCGTGGGGGCTGGCATCCTCTACCTTGTCACTCCACCCAGTGTGGTGGGCGGCTTGGGAGTCACGACGGTAATCACTTCTGCTCTTGAAGTAGACTATTTTTTAAGAGTCTAAAACAATGTAAGCAGTGTCACGCAGAATAAAGAGTACGCAAGCAGAGATTTAAGGAGCTTTTGTTGGTTTATTTACAACATCTAGACATGGCTTTAAGCTCTCCTTAGGATGTGTTGATGCGGTGCAGTATAATCATTATTTTTATAGACATTTTCTAGAACTTCCCCAAATCTGATGACAGCAGGTAATGTTAATTTACATGTACCACTTAAATAATGTATGTGTGAAATGCCATTTTCAGTTGGATCTGGGAGGGTGAAATTAATTCTATGCTGTTATGATGGGGATTGAAAAAACATCAATTTAAAATGACACACTTTTGAAATAGATTGTGGCTTAGATTTCAGCTTTATTCTAAACTAATAAGGAATGCCATCAGTTAGCCCTGTTGCAGGACTTATTAAAAATGCACTTGAGCTGCACACTGCTTAATTTTTAATTGAAATTTAAATTAATTAAGTCAGGGCTAATTAATGAATTTATAATTGAATAGTAAATTACAGTGCTCCCAAGGAAAAAAAATGGTGAAGAAGTGCAGCATTTGCAAATCCCTGTGTAAAATAAATAAATAAATAATAATAATAAAATAAATAGACTTCTGCAGTCTACTTTGAAGTTCTTGTTGAATGTTACTGTAATGACTTCTTTTGCCAGCCCAGCAGTAATTTTCCACGGCTCTCAAATTAAAGAAAAAAGAAAGAATGAATCTCTACCTGATTGTTACTTTTCACTGTGTGTAATTTAAAAATGTATTTGGATTTTTGATTTACAAGCTCACAGTTGCTTCATCTCCAGTGTTTCTTCTTTCAGGTACATGGAGATCTTTCTGCTGGCCACGGACTCCTGGTGGAGCTGATAATTACATTCCAGCTGGTTTTTACTATTTTTGCCAGCTGTGATTCAAAACGAAGTGATGTCACTGGTTCAGTAGCCTTAGCAATTGGATTTTCTGTTGCAATTGGACATTTATTTGCTGTAAGTCAATGGTTTCTGTTTAACCAATAGAATCCTTATCCTTTTATGGCTACTTCAGAAATAGGCGGAAACTTCTGCAAACTTTCAACTGTACTTTACACACCCAAATCAAAGCCCTTTAAAAAGCAGTGGGAGTGTCCCCTTGGATGGGATTTTATTTCAGAGCTTGCCTGCATGTTTGTGTGATGGTTTTGTTACTTCTGTGGCAACGCCCCAGGGAGTAGCAATACGTGCTACTGAGATTAGAAGCCATGCAAAACCTGGGTGTTTAGATGTGGCTGTGGCCACTTTTTTTTTTTTTTTTTTTTTTTTTTTTTTTTTTTTTTTACAATTTACAGAAATTATGTAACTGCCTTTGAGGTATTAGTAATAGGTAAAATTTTGTCTTGTCTTTAGATCAATTACACTGGTGCCAGTATGAACCCTGCCCGATCATTTGGACCTGCTGTCGTCATGGGGAAATGGGAAAACCAATGGGTAATGGCTTTCATATTTCTTTTGCCATAGCAAAAAATATCTAGCAGGACTTTTTCGTATATCACTTGTCTTTAGTTATCTATCCTAGCATATCCCAGAGAGGCCACCACTGAGGAAGACGGATGCTGACCTGCCACAAGCTCTACTACAAAAGCTTTGCTTAGGATTTTGGTGTTGTACACAATATGGTGAGATCGCATCTTGCTATTTGAGGGTCTTTTTGTGGAGGCAGTAGCTAGTGTAGGAAGTAAATCATTCAAGAAGCTTGAAACACAAAAGCAATCCAGTGAGACTAGAAACTGCTAGAAAGAAAAATCCTCTGAGGCAGGTTGCAAAGCCCCAAGTCATGCTGGTGAGACGTTATGGAAGTAATTTGATTGGCTTCACATTTTACCTGATTCTACAGCAAATTGTGGCAGACATAAAATGGGAGTGGGGACCTCAATCTGGTTGCAGGGAGAGAACCTTCCTCAGCAAACGATCACCAATGAGAGATGAAGGGTTTGTAGTCTGGCTTTTACAAGCCAGGTCAGATGTTACCTGCTTTGATTAGCAAGGATCAGTCTAAGAGTATTTGTGCAGGAAGCCATTAGGTAAATGGATCATGAATGATGCAGTCATTTTCTACATCATCTCTATTAAACTTCTTAAAAAACAATTTATGTTTTATAAGGAGAGAAAGATTGCAGCTGAGCTTCACCTAATTAAAGAGACTACAAGTGCTTCTAGAGACAGTTACAGTTAGTACTGAAAAAGCTGTATACTACAGTGTGTATAAGGATTTTCTTAATTTTAAAATATGGAGCCTGCATTGCTCCCACTGCAGCTAATAACAGAAATAGCATTGTCGTCAGGCCCTAAGGCTCCAATTTTGCAAACATGATACCATGTGTAACTTTGTTCCCAGGAGTTATCCTATTGAAGCAGATTTACCCTGTTATTAGTGAATGGCATGTTCATATGAAAAACTGCTGTAGTTTTTCACAAGATTAATTACCCATACTCTGAGGCAGTCTGAAATTTATAAGTAAAGCTGTAAACAATAAGCAAATACATCATGTAGAAACTTGTAGGAGAAGCTTAACTGTTGTCCTGGTCATTTGGAGAGATTGCCTTCTCCTCTTCCTTCAAAGTAGTGACATTAGCATGCCATTAATGGAAGCCTAGTGGGCTTCCACACCTGCTAATGTTACAGGCCTACTACAGGTTGTCCTGAAATAAATAGGTACCCTGCAAAGTTGAATGCCTATTGTATTTGTTTATTCAGCTCTAATCAGATATCTGACTGCCTGTTGGATTCTACTGGATTCTTTTTGAATTGTGAGTCCTAAACATTGAAGTAGACCCATTTGTTCTGTTTGTTTATATGCTTTGAAAGATTTTGTCTCCTTACAAGTTTATCATCCTCTTGAGTGAAAATGCAGCAAGAAAACCAGTTTGCTGCACTGGCGTTTATTTTCTTGTGTCATCCTGCAAGCAGCATAAATATGTTATCTAGAGCTGACAAATAAGCAGTCAAAATTTAGAGAAGGCCTCATGGAAAAAGATATAAAGCTCAACAAAACTGTTTCTCCTTGAAGATATTATGTGCCTATTTCTTTATCATCTTGCCTCTGGTAGTGTAAAAGCAAAGCTATTCCAGAGCAACTGTATGTGACTATGGAGCTGTATATGACAAGTCATATATGACTCCATAAGGATTTATGGCCTATTTTTTTCCTCAAGAAATTTTATAGCTATAGTTGAACCAATGAAGGATGATGAAGGGCCTGTGTTTTGTCTTACTGCACAAAGTTTAAATACATTAAATCTCCCCAAAAAGGGGAAAAAATGCTTTCTATTAACAGAAGAGGAGGGTAGGGCAGAGAAAGAATGCCTGCATGTCCATCTAAATATATAACTTCACTGTTCCTTTGCCGTTTGCCCCAGTAGATTGGTTATCAGATATTTGGATGGAAATCTTCAGACATCAGAGTTGTAACCTTACCTCACTCACACATCTACAGAGGTGTCTTCTGTCCTGGCCGCTCTGTTGCGGTACACTGTCTAAACTCTGATGTGAGAGGAGTTTTTTAGGGAAAAGAAGGGCCTACCAGTGATTAGATAACTGGATTCTAGATGCCTAGTGAGTATTTCTGAAGAGGAAAAAATGTGTGAAGAGAAGAGAGACTGAGAGCCTGCAGAGATAAATATAATAACACAGAAGAAACCCATGACATGAGAATGATGCCATGAACTCTTTAAGTCTTTGGCTTTTGACCAGTTTATTGTGTGACTTTAGAAGTCACATGATTGCTGAGCTCCAGGTCAATAGCTGTGAAAGCTATGGTAGTTACACTTCTCTGTCCTATAGACTTGGTATGAGGGCAAATTCATCCTGATTCATGACATCTAGGGAACTATGTGATTGCTTTCCCAAAAAAGGAGAGTTGATTAAAAAAACTACACCAGGACTTTTTGCTGGAAGTGTTCTGGATGAAGTCTGTAGTAATCTATTTTTGTCTGACAACCAGGGATTCTTTGTTCTATAGCTTAATGCCTGTGTTTTTCCACCTCTCTTTGCAGGTGTATTGGGTAGGGCCAATAATTGGAGCAGTTCTTGCTGGTGCTCTTTATGAATATGTCTATTGCCCAGATGTTGAACTTAAGCGCCGTTTTAAAGATGTGTTCAGCAAGGCCGCTCAGCCATCCAAAGGGAAATACATGGAGGTGGATGATAACAGGAGCCATGTAGAGACTGATGACCTGATCCTGAAGCCTGGTGGTGTTCATGTGATTGATATCGACAGGGGTGAAGACAAGAAAGGGAGAGATCCGTCCAGCGAGGTATTGTCTTCTGTATGACTAGCAAGGAGCACTGAAAGCAGAGAGCAGCCTGCTAGCATGTCCACAGATATCCTTCCACCTATTAAAGAAACAGATCTCCTGTAAACTAAGCATCTACCATTTCCCAGAAGGTATGGTGCACGATACTGGCATCACCAAACTCAGAAGGAATACTAGAATCTTACCAGAATTAGGATTCCCTACACATTACTCAAAATTAAGAGATGTCCCTATTCTCTTCCTCTCCTCCTTTATGGAACAACTCCAAAGTCAAAAATGAGATGAAAGCATTCTCCTCTAATAAATCAGTCAATGAAATGAAGATAGAGATGTTTAACATTCAGATTGACAGTTAAGATGTATCAGGAAATGCCTATAGACATGAAGATCTACTTATCAGATTGTTCTTCTGACACTTAATTGGCTGTTGTCAACTCTGATTAAGACATCTTACCCATAAGTGTTCTTTGCTAGGTCCAGGGACAACATCAATGGTATTTAAGACTTATATCCAAAGTCAAGCAAAGGAATGTTGTTTCCGTTTGCACGTATCATTATTGCCTTGCAAACTACCTCTGAAAAAATAATATTTTATAGATTTTTAAAAATCTCACCCCATCAAGTTTCACTCATTTGGTTTCCAGTATAAATATATTACTTTTATACATTTCCAGGAGTAAATACATTGAAACTGAAAATTAAAACCTATTGTAATAAGGCTGCAAAGTATTTGACTGTTCTTCATATTAGCTCATGTCACTGTCTTTCTGGTGAAACATTCTCCTGAGGTTTGACTATTGACCATTTAGTGCTAGCAGACTCTCAAGGTCATGCAGAGAATATGAAGGCTCTCCTGTTACTTAATAACTCAAGAGATATCAGAAGAAAAGAAAGCGTATCTGTTTTCAGTGCACTTGTTCAAACACACATTTCTGTGCCAATTTATGTAAACTGAAGTTTTAAATTACTTATCTACTTTCTTACAAAATTGTTGGAAATAAGATTTTTTAAAAATTTATTAGTAATGTAGAGGTTTTTTTAATTTTTGTTAACTGTATTGAAACACTGATTGGAAAATATTTTTTATAGCATGATAAAATGACTGCTTCTGGCTTTTTGTTTTAATTGATCTCTCATTGAACAGGATCCATGCTTGTTTTGCTATTGCTATAGTCTAAATTACCTCTCTGGTGAAGCTTTTTTTTAATCTATTAGGAAGAAACGCCAGCACTTGCAAGATTTTTTAGGGGAAAAGGGAATGAAATATGATAAATTAGTCTTTCTCTTGTATGAAGTATTTCACTAGACATAACCAACCAAACAAAACATTTCTATAAAGCTGTTGACTTTATTACTGGCTTTTGTTTCAATCCGTTGCTTGGAGTTTTACAATATGCAGCTGCAGAGCAATCAAAAGTCTTGTTATTACAGTAATTGTATAGATTTTACTTTAAAATTGAAAACAAATTCCTGCCTACTTGGCAATAAGAGGGAGTTGGGAGAGAGAAAGCATGAGTCTCGATTGTGGCCTGTAATAGATCTGCCTCTCTTTGACGTTACTCCATATACAATCTTTATCAGAGGGAATTAGATGTTTCTAATGAGGAGATAGCGCACAGATTTGAGTCTGGCAGTGCTTTACTATGATTCAAGGCCAATTCTACTATCCCAGCTCGTAACACTGGATAGTTCTAGTGTATCCTATTATGTTCATTTTCCTGATCTTACTTTTCTTGTGTTAAAAGCCCTGTTAGAGAAGCTCTCAAACTCACTGCATGGGATGTGAGATTTGTGACTCTACCAGCTGCTTCCAGTCTGGCCATGATTTTCTTCCTGCTCCCTGCAGCTGTAGGGCTCTGTAGGCTAAGCATGGCATGTGGCACCTGTGGGCATGGCATGAGGCTTCCTTGAGTGGTCACATAACATATGGCACAAGTAGGCATAGGAATGAGCTTTCCTAAGTTACTGCACAGCATGTTGCATGTGTGGGCATGGGATTGCGCTTCTAGTATGAGCAATCCTGGACCTTTGCCCACTCCCACCATCCTACCTGCTCCATCTCATACCTGTTGAGGCATCACAGCAGTGACTACCTGTGGATTCTGGTAAAGTAGCTGGATATTTGTCCTCAGCTGAATACCTGACACAGTGACAGCATTGCTAGGGCATGAGCATGGTTAGGGGCTTTCAAGACACCATTTCAAATGACAGATAAGAGGTCCTTCCTGCAGCAAGGAGTGAGCTTCCTGTGGGAAGGACAACACAAATGTGGTGTTTAGATCCCCTACATGACTCTTCTTAGATGGGTGCGAAAGTATGAAACTTACTTTTTTTTTTTTTTTTTTTTCCCTTTAGATATTTGTTCTATTCCCCTCCCCACCCCACCCTAAAAAAGCCATATTTGTTAAAGGGGCATTTTGATAAACCTTTTGCATGGCTTCGGTGGACAAAGTAATGTGTGTAGCCCTGGTGGATTATTAAGAAGTTTTGTGTTTTGATATTCAGAAACACTGTGAAAGCTAATAATTTGTGAATTTTGCAGGGTATTATTTAAATAAGAAGCTGTGACTTGTTTTATGCTTAAGGGTCCTTTTACACAAATGGCATGATGTATATTTTCTTTACCCACTTTGATTCTACTGCTGAGGTGAGCATAACATTAGTATAATATTAGCCAAGTCAGGAGACTCTTTCTTCTTTCTTCTTCATTAATGAACTGTGGCAAACTCTCGGAACCGGTCCCAGGAGAACTCCTCACAGAAAGAATATTGAAGATAAGGTACAGGCTGCTGAGCAAAGATCAAGGGAAAGAGGGGAAGCCAAAATAAACAGGGCATTAGTAAAGGATGTTCTCTGTAGATATAATCAGGAAGGTGAGATATGGTAGGTCTGTTCCTGCTCCCACCGAACACGACTTGTGGAGAAGTTTCTTTAATCCTGGGCTATTTCGGGACCTCATGGCTTCTCATATACTTTGCTGTGATTTCTGCAAAATTGGAGCAGGATGCTTAATTCTAGAAGGAGATGCATTCAACATGAGTTTTATGACCCACTCTAAAGTAAATTCTTACCAGTAGTTGTCATCACTGTTGGTTCTGCCCTACCACAAGAGATTACCATTAACAGAAGGGACGATCACACTTACACATGCCTCAGGGCTTGATTCAGCTTTAACCTGTAGGGCTACATTGTCCTTTAAGTTGTTTTGCAGCCATCATCATCGTAAAGTTACATTTCGTTAAATAATAGACCAGTGTAATCTTTTTCATGGCCTGTGAGTACTTTGTCTTAGTGTGATTTAAAAACATGTTTTAATACTTTTTGAGTTAGGTTTACATTAAAAGACCTTCAGCTCTATATTGCAGTTAGTAATACAACTTGATGTCCTCTAAAAGTATTTGTTGGTTGAGGTGGTAAATGGTAAATGTCTTTGGTTTACAATAGGAGATCAATTTTGCAGTAGGCATGCCAGGCATGTTGTCATAATTCTCAGATCCTAAAATATAAAAGATGGATGAGCCCCTTGCTCCTCCATGAAGGCAGGACTGTTTCCAACAGTACTTTTACATTCTAATAAGTGAGTTCAAATCATTTAATTACTGGACTTCAGAAGAGAAAGGGTGAAATTTAAAGGTGGGTTACACAGGGATATGCAAATACTTTTCAGGTTGTATGGACCCTAAGGAGTTTATCAACAAAATTCTAACTGCTCTCAGAACGGGTAAAAATAAGAATCGTATGGCATCTGAGATATCGGAATCCTTCTCCTATTTAAGTACTGAGAGCTGTATCTTTCATTCATTCAGTGGAAGGAAGAGTGAGACACTGCATATCATATATAACGCTTAAGTTTCTCACCTGTATTAGTACATGAGCTTTTTGAAATGTTTCATTTCTGACTTTTAATAGTTAAGCACAGTAGCTGTTTGAAAAGCTGGATAGCCTTCAAATATGATTTCTTCCTAGTACTTTGTTACAGAGCAATTGCTGTTGTGCTTGCAACACTTTATCTGCAGCCTATGCTAACCCATGCTAGCAAAATGTTATACACCATCCAATATTTATAATCTAAATGAAACGTGATAATTTACATTGTGAGCATTTCCTTCCAAGGTGAGAGATGCATACAAAATCTCTTGTAATCTCAAATCAACCTGTGTGTGTCTGAGTTTCTTGAGGACTTATTAAACAGGCATGATGCAAATGCAGACTGAAATATGTTACCCACTTATATGATCTAAACCATAGTGATGTGATCTCTGTAATTTAGGATAAATGAGGTAAAGCAGGTAAATACATGGATTTTTCTGCAAGACTGCTTCTTGTTGAAATGTCTGGACACTATAATACCAAAACTAATATTATAAGATTTAAAATTTCCTTATGTGATATTTGGACTAATCTACTGAAGAATATACTATAAAATACTGCATGCTTATCTGTTTTCCACTTGTATTCTGCTGTATCTCACACTGCTGTTGCAAATAAAACTTCTGTTCAGAAAAAAAGAAAAGGCGTCATCTGATCATTGCAAAATATTTTAAAACCCTAAGGCTCATGACTGAAATATATGAGAAAAAAAAATCAGACAAATAGCGCATGTTCAAGAAGAATCTGGAAGTGTATGAGGCTGAGAATCAATGATTTACTGCAGGAAAATATTTCTGTCAATGAAGAGATGAGTAAGTGATTCAATATCTTTATGAAAACAAGCTAAACCAATTAGAACAAAATCTATGCTAGAATATGATAATCATAGATTTTTTGCTAGATAAATTTAAAACTAATGTAAGCTATTGGAGAGCTAAGGGATAATACAAATGTCCTCACCTTATTTTTCAGAAATGATATAGGCACTTTGTATCAGTAGGTCCTTTGTGATATAGGTCCTTTCACTACGGCAAGAGTTTTAAGACCCACCTTCCGTAAGGAACACAGGCAAGTGAAGTGAGGCCCTATAGCAATTACAGTTTGGTTGCCTGGCTCCATACTCAGAAGACTGTAACTGCTACACCTGTGTCATATTCCATTTTTTTCCTGCAGACCTTACAGATCTTCCTGCAAAATGTCGTTATGAGGTGCAGAGAGCCTAGCCCGTGGGTCCCCAGCTTGAAATCCCCTCAGCGTGCAGAGCGTGATAACCCCACGTCTTGCACTCCATGAGGCAGTCTGTTTGTCTTAATGTCCTGAGATGCTGGATACGGCCACAGGGTCTGCCACACCACTATTTCACAGGAAGCTTAGGGGTGTTTTGGGGGGTGGCAGATGTGTATCTTACTATACACATCCTCTGTATGTACTGTATTGAAACAGATTTTGAAGGGAATTCAGGTAAAACAACATTGCATCCTTTTGGGTCACAGGCACCTAAAGCAGGAGCCACTCTGATGTTTTGGGGGCACTCACAAAACAGGAATCTAGGTGTCATGAGAGTTAGAAAGGCAAGGTGATTTTGCTCTCTCCAGGGTTAGAATAGCAAGGTCCTGGAAGGAACAGGAAATCAACAGCATAGGCAAGGAAGAGCATTGCAGTGTAGCTCTGACACAGTGATTACTGGCACTGTGGTGTCACTCACAGGGCAAAAATGTGGTCCCTGTTGGAAGTAAACAGGTAGGTCAGCTGTGGGATCATGTCTCAGCCATTGTGCAGAGAAGAACAAGCTACGACGCGTCTTGATTTGAGTGATGCCTTCATTCTGAGCTTCAGGGGCGATGGCTTCAGCAGCAACCGTTGCACGCAGCAGCTGTGGCCCTGTCATTTGCTTAAAAAGAAAACTTAGACACTCCCATTAGCAGCTTCCTTATGACGCTCCTTTGGGTTTAAACTCTTTTATCTGCTGCAGATTGTGGTGTGTTGCAAACTTCATAAGCTGCTATATTTATATCATATTGATAACTCTTATCTTGGGTATTAATGTCTTTTGACCTTTCTTTCCCCATTAGAAAAGCAATCCTAAGAAGTACAAAGGCTGCAAAATAATCTAGCTAAAAAAGCCTATCACAAGCTTCTTTTGAAGGGAGAAAGGAGCAGATACTATTTGGCTCTCACCTTGTTGTTTACGACAAAGAGAGCACAAGCTTTCTGCCGGGCTCACAGGTTATGCCCTGCAAACAGCAGTCACAGCCTATTTTCTGCACTAACACATAGCAACTGCCTGCATATGGTGTTTCATCTCTACTTCCCGTTGGATTATGAATCTCCTTAGAAAACGCTGAAATGCTGGAGTTTGTATTAGTGGGCTCTGTGTCTGCATGAAAGAGCACACTGCATACAAACGCACAGCTTTGCACAGCAACTGGATTTGCTCCTTCCCAGCAGTGGACAAGATCAGTAGGGGAAATCATGGGAGATCAGCTACTGTCTGAGGTTTTTGCATGCCCCACTGGAATTCTAATGACTCAGTCATTTATTTACACTTATTTCTGAGCTATATGACTTTTAACTTGAAGAGGATCATGACTGTTGCCCTACCACCACCACAGAGCCAGTTGAGCTCTGCTACTGTTCCTCTCAAGGATCATTTGCCATGAGTTTTTTTTTTTTTTTTTTTCCTTGAGCAATTTAAAAATTGATTACTTTACACATTTTGGAACCTTCTGGCATTGTAAGTATTCTACTGTTATCCCATTCTACTTTATGATTAGTCTCACTTACTCTGTGGGAATTGCTGCTTTGCTTTGGAACAGCATAGCTTAGGGTACTGCAGATTCTTTTTATTTTTTTCCTCAAAAAAATCTTTCGATAATTCCACTGACATCAGCACTGTTTTGTTCTACTACTTAAACTATCCTCATCTTCATGGCATCCCAGTGCCTTGCTGAAGATAGCTGGTCCTGCCTTTAGACTAGAATGCATTTTTTGTTTATTTTATTTTATTCCCTGCTTTGCTAGACAAATGAGCCCATCAGAGCTGGAATGAGATATATGTAGAGCCTTCTTCTCTAGGCTTATTCAAGTGACTACTGCCGCTTTGGATTTGAGCACTTTTTCTAGGCAGCAGCAGATTTGCCCCCTGAGGAATGCTTCTCATCTGCCTCAATTTGCTGGATCAGAGATGGGAGACTAGATCCTTCCTCAGCTTCACTGAAGAGAGGAAGTCAGCTTGCACCAGCTGAATCCAGTCTTGCAGAATTTTAACAGAGTCAACAGTGTCCTGGCAAGAAAGTAAGTGACTTTGAAAAGATCAGATTTGGGCTTTCAGCAAGTCCCTGGGCTCTGATTTGAAAGAAAAACATCAATAGGAAAACTGGAACAATGGTAGATTGGCCCTGCAAGTATTGAACGTATGCACATGAATATCTACTAGGAAAAAGTCTAATGTTTCCTGATTAAACATGACAGAGTAGGGACAAAATGAACTCCAGAGATCAGGAAGATGTACATAGATGTTGGACTCTGCTGCTGTTTGCCCACAGGTATTGCTCCAGAGAAACAGCTGCACAGTATCTCCTCAGAGCTGAGTCAGACCAGCTGTACAGGGTAGGATGCACACAAACACAAATGTTTCAGACACAAGGCTTTTCTGTTTTTTCCCTCCTTCCACAGCTGCCCAGCACAGTTCACATTTGTTGGAGGCAAACATTGCTTGGACATAAATGCAGAAGCTTCTGTAGCCTCGAGACTAAAATATGAGAATAAAGCTTTGTGTCCTCCAACCTTTTAGCTTTGAAAAATCCTAGCAAATGCCATGGAGGGAGCTGCAAAAGAGGAGGTCAAAAAGTCCATCTGGATCCCTCTGCATCCGAGTCATTCCTAGAGCTATCCTTAGAGATGTGCTTCATAGGTTAATTTATCACTGTGTGAATAAAGTATCCCCCAACTGCTTTTACCACTAGCCTTCCTGAGCTAGAATAGATATCTCTTAGTTGAGTACAGCTGAAGAGCATCTAAGGTTTATATATAGATGCTAATGCTGTTGTGTCTGTGTGGTGAGGAAAAGGTCAAAGCAAACTGATTTTTTTCTCTCTCTAGTTAGGAAAATACTGTTTGTCTATTGTTTCCTGCGTAGTGTTTGGTCCTTTTTTTCTCCTCTTATAGATCTGTATTCCCTTCAGGACTTCCTAATTTTATTTTACTTTTACACAAGTTGAATCCTCACTTTACAGAATTAAGTACCACTGCTTAGTTTCTCACCCAGCAAAATCCTATCACTGTCTTCTTTTGTGATTAAAGACTGTGATTTGAGGATGTTTTAAAGTCTGTTGGTCTGTTGTAATGTGCTTGCTCTGCAATACCCAATGGCATCCTGTACCACAGGTTCTCCATTTGTTTTTGTTTCCTGTATAGATAGATGTCCCTTCAGTGAGGTTGAGAATCTCTAAGAACTACTAAGATTTTTGCAGTGAAGCTGAAAACATCTGATCTTCTGATTCAGATCTTCATTTTACTTCAGCTGGTATCTTCTATATTAGAACATGCAAAGTTTCTGTGAACTTTTTTTCAAAATAGACTTAAATTTTTCCTTTAAGTCCTTTTTTATTCATTTTGTCATCATATTACTATTATTTAAATTTTACTCCTAAAATCTGTGTGTTTGATAAAATTGCCTTTATAAATAATGTTTCCATTTCTTATATTCAGTTCTATTTTTTCCACATTTTCTGTGTCCAAAGGGCCAAGGGTTTTTGTGAGAACAACTTGTAAACATTGTCTAAAAGGAGAAAACTCCCGTTCTGGCAGTTGTATATGGCATAGCTGAATATGGCCACAGTTTGGATACTGGAAAGTGCCTGAAAACTGTCATTTTATATCTCTGCAAATACAAACATCAATCAACAGTCAAACATCACTTAAAGGTTTCAGGGTTAAGTAGAGAATACTACCAACATGAAGTGAAAACCTAGATACTGATTTTCAGCTGTGCAGCCAGGGGATGGGAATTCCCCATCATATTCTTCAGCCCTGGAAAGGGCTCCGAATTGATTTGTCATGTACGAAAAGTTGCCTTGTGCAACGTGGGGCTGAATCAGCTCAGAGGATATATCTATGTAATCATTTGAAGATTTCTTTACCACCATCAGGACACCTGGTACTGTCTCTTCAGAGCATCACCATAGCCAGAAGATTAAGGGCAGGCAGGATGTCACACGCCTGAACTCATCTGTGGCTTTAACACAATAGCAAGAAGTTAGATATAGGGTCAGAGATATGGCCAGAGTCACTGATGAGGCAAGCTGAGGACAGGCAGAGAAGAGGATGAGCAGCTGGGAAATCAAGAAACAATCTGTGCTGCTCAGGGTTGCTCCCCAGACAGCTCCTGTAGAGCCAGGCAAACACAGCAATGAGGTTCTTTTCTCCACCTCCATGGAGGAGGAGAACCTAAATAAAAATTTTCAGGTCCTCATCTGTAAATCCTGTAGCATCCCACAGCTAAAACAGCTTCCAAATACTAAACCTTGCAGTCCTAGGATATGGTTATAGCAATTTTACTATTAAATATGCACATATATATATACACACTTATGCATATATATAAACATACATATATATATGTGTGTGTGTGTATACACACACACACACACACACACACATATTTGTATATAAAACAAATGTTTGAGCAGTCTTGAAGTGGTCTGGATACACCACAGGTATAATAACAAACTTTAATGGGGGAGATAATGGAGACGCCCATCCTTCTTTTCCGAATGTTGATATTTTCTCTCTAACAACTGTTAACATTTCTATAGCCAATATAAAGTGTTTATTCTGCAAATAAATATGAGAAATGGAGGCTATGTCTGCTCTCACGGTTCTTAAAGGAACAGCCTTTTCCACATGGTCTGGTTGAACATGAAGCTACAAATATTCTGTGTAAATATCAAATTATTGAACAGTAACACTGAGTAGACATAATACAACTCACTTATACTGAAACACAATGGTTTTATCTTGTCTACTTTGTACCTTCTTGAAGATAAAACTTGGACTCTTTTTAAATCAGATCAGGAAGTCCTAAAGATTTAACTAATTCATTGAATCTTCCCCACCACCATGCCCCCATCCTTCCAGCTGCTTGGAGCTCCTCTGGTGGTGATAATTCATTACAATAAAATAAAATAAAATAAAATAAAAATAATTAAATCTCTCTTTTCTCTTTTTTTTTTTCTTTTTTTTTTTTTACAGGACAAACTTTGCTTGTGATGTTGATGCCTAAGAGACATCTCCATAACCCAGATCCTTCATTCCTGTGGATCAGCTCTTTTTCCTCTGCAGATCTACATACGAACTAAAAGAAGAACTGTGCTAAAACTACTATCTTTACCATATGCATTTTTAGGGGCTATGGATCACTTCTTTAATAACAGCAGCTGGGCTGTGAAAGCCAACTCAGTCACAGGTGTTGTGGCTGACAGGACAGAGCTCCCTCCAGCTCATAACTGAGGAGGTTGCAGCGGGTGGTCTGGTGTTTCCCAGTTTCTCTAGACCCATGAATTTGAGTCTAAGGCTGAAAGAGATTGTTAGTGAGTAACTTGAGTGTATATTGCTGCTATTAAAAAAGGGTAGGAGAAGGGCTGATTGGTGAGTAAGGAGATGGGAAGTTAAATTTGTGTTGCCTCTTTGGTAATGCATTAGAAGACAGGATTTGCAACAATATGTTGTGAATGGTAGCAGATGCATCAATTTCAAAACATTACCATTAATGTGCTAGGCCCCAGAGTCACAACAGTCTTTCAAAAAACTGGAGGAGTTTTAAATTAAAGACACTTTGTTTGCCTTTCCAAACTGCATGTGAGCAGCCCTGTTACAACAGCAAGAGCAGGTAATTCCATGACACCAGATCCTGATATTTAAGGAATACACCCAGACTGATAATGAAACATCTTGTGAATAGCATCATTGTTACACACTTACATGAGCCTTTCCTTTTTACTGATGATGTAGTTCTACTATCAAGGAGCCAGGCTAAGTATCTTTACTGGGAATGACTCTTGTATGAAATGCTATCAGGGGATTAAGGTGGTCATTCCTCTCACAGCAAAGTTTGGGAGCTGGAAAAATCTCCTGCACAGAGAAAGATCCATTGATACCAGAAGTCTTGGTCTACATAATACTTGGCCAGACCTCAGGTGACCAGTAAGCTATCTCAGATGATGGTTGAAATAAATTGCCAGGGATGCTGTAGAGAAAGGTGGCAGAGTGCTCTGTGAAGTGTGACCCTGCTAACACAAATGCAAAGAGACTGTCAGAAAAAATGTTTGTGCTAAGAGTAAAATTTGTTTTAAAAATAGACACTGAAATAAAAAGCATGAAAGTAGGCACTTCAAAAGACATTTCACAGCAAGTAATATCTTGTATTAAGTATTTCACATTAGGAATTGCACTGTATTTTAGTACTTCTTATTCAATTTAGCAGCCTAAGTAGTCCCTCAGAACATTCCTTATGTGATCCTCAGAGCTTCTGTCAATATCCTGTTGCAAACCAATCTCATAAGGGAGACACCAGTTTATGCAGCTAATTAGTAAGACTAGCTTGAAGATGAGCTCACAGTCCCAGAGGCCACAATAAGTTGTTCTAATCTCTTTTAAGAAATGAGATTTCTTTTTTATCCTGGTTGTCACCTACCCAGTAAAACTAATGTATGAAAACAAAGCTGTAATGTTGTACTGTGAAGATAAGTCAGCATTGTCCATTGACAGCAAAAATAAATTATTCAGACATCAAGACGATATGCTCTAGAGTCCTAATTAATTACTAGAGCTGAGGTTAGCCAATTGAAGTTCGCTCCAAAAAGAAGCCAAGCTCCTAGAAGTGAACCTCTTAAATCTAGGTGCCAGAGCTCTGGTCCCAGAGACCTGCAGGTCATTGCCTCCATTGCTGACACAGGCAAAGACATTGGGTTCCTGACTGTCAATATACATGTTTTCACTGGGTGATCTCCCTAAAGCATAGATTCAATACAGGATCACCTGTCTGGGTTCCTAGCTACTAGTTTTTAACCATTTCTCTTTGCATAGGCTCCTATTTAATACATTTGCTCTGCTGATGTTAAAGTAGTTCTAGTGCTCCTGAGGGGTGACTATTACCAAGTGACTTCAGCATATAGTCATACACCTTTGCACACACCTAGCCGGAATGGATTTGGGTATCACTATTCTGTTCCTCCATTTTGCTCTGGATTACTCACCTCCAGCAGAATCTGGAACTGAATGAGTGAGCGTTCAGTCTGGGAAAACGACCTTGGTTAAAATGGTCTGTGACAGCTATTCAAACTGAGCTGATTGAGTTTGCACTGATACATTTGAAGAGCATTCTCATCAATCCTAAGGGCTTTGCTCAGGGGGCAACAACAGGAGAAGATGACAGGGAAGTCCACAACTTCTTAAATTCTTCTGCAGGAGGATATATCATGATTCACAATGTCAGCTGTGTTGAAAACCAACAAGTAATGTGCTAGGAACACATGCAATGTCTTGTAGATAGCAAACGTTATCTCGATATTTCTTAGGGGATCCTGGTTTCGAACACTAGTGTTATAATACTTGAAAGGAGATAGATAGTTTCATCTTCTTGTCAATCATTAAATTTAAAACAATATACAGAAGCTATGGTATTCTAGCAGTCACAGATGTATTATTAGCCTTTTTAGCTTATTTAGAAAGATTGTGAGTTTTGCTCCTTGGCACAAACGTTTATCACTTTTTATTACATGATATTCTGTACCAGCAAGTCAGATTATCATTATTTGGAATTAACTGTTGTATGATAACCTAGAGGTCACGGTTTTCACTGTGCTAGAAACTGTATAGTGTAATGAAGAAATGGTCTTTGTCCTAGGAGCCTGACACTCAAACTATAGGGCTATTGGCTAGAGAGGCGGGTAAAAGAAATAGCCCTGGGGAGGAGAGGGAGCATAAAGCAATGAAGAGTCAGCCAGGAAAATGAGGATCACATCAAACCAGGTATGAGCTACATATAATGCTATTTAACATTCTGAAATATCTCATTGATAAAAGAAATCGTCCAACAGATTTCATTGAAACTGTAAGTCAGTCAGTGACTGTAAGTCAATGTATATTATGGACCTACAGGAGAATTTGGTTTGTTACTAGAGCTTTACAAAGAGGAAAGAGAATGTCCCAGAATACATTTGGTCTTTCAGTTGCAAAATGCTGTCCTCTATCACTATACTAAGTACCATTGGAATATAATATAAAAGTAATTCTTCACTAATGTCTTCCCTGAGTATATATCACAGTCACTAGCTAGGGAAAAAATGGTATGTCCAGTGTACCTTTGACAGTGACAGATCCTTTGCCACAGTCTGTGTACTTTGCTGTTCTTGCTTTGAAAATCAGGAATAGTTAATTTATGATGATTCAGAATGTCACCTATGTTGAAAACCAACATATAATGTGGTTTTTTTCTCCTCTTATTTCTATTTTGCTACACTTCATTTCTACTAAACTACACACATTCCCTCTATCCAAGAAGTCTGTGGCCATCAGGTATCATGTTTTCTTCTAATACTGTTTTAATCAAAGAACACTTGCTGTTCTTGATTTACAAGTTGATCCTTCCAGCTCATTAATCATTGTTCTTATTTTTGTCTGCACTGTTCTTTTAGCATTGTGAGGCCTGGAACTCATTGCAAAAATACTGCAAATCTGACTCCTGTGATACACAGTGAGAGATTTACATCCCTCTACCCTAAGACAAGATGTCTTTCCATGCACCTAGCATTTTGTGCTCTCTTACCACAACTACAAACTCTCCAAAGCAATTCTTGGTGTTTCCTGGCTCTAATACATTGAGCCCAGGGAGTTACAAACACATTAAAATTGTAGCCAGAAATATTAAGTGTGATGGTACTGCCAGCTCTGAAATTTCACTCAAAAGCAATCCAATAAAAAGACAGGAAGGACAAGAAACTGAGTGAGGAGGGAAAAGCCAGCAAGAGATAATAACAAACAGACCCAATAAAAAGAAGAAGAAGTAAGGAAGATAAAGAGCCAATGCAGCCATAAGAAAAAAGCAACAAACACACACTTGGGAAAATTAACAGAAAGCCTTCCACACTTTCTCCTGTACATGAACACTGCCAGTCTCAGCGGAGAAGCAACCAGCATCTTTCATTCCCGGGAGAGATTTGCTCAGCTGTGTCGAAGCTGCAGCTGCAGTGTGCCCTCTTATGGCAACACCGGTTGCTTTTTCTCTCATCACTGCACAGTGGTGTTCATGTAGGGGGTTGCTTTGGTTTGGTTTCTTTTTTCTTTCTTTTTTCTTTCTTTTTTTTTCTTTTTTTTTCTTTTTTTCCTCTTTTCTTCCTCTTTTCTTTTTTCTTTCTTTTTCTCCTGTGAAAGAGATAGGGGAAGAAAATACTAAATTTGTGTATTGTGACATACTTAGAAAACAGACTTGAAGCTTCACATCAGAAGTGTCAGAAATGCCCCATACATCACAGAAGCTGAAGTAGTGAACAAAACTAAAATATCAATGACTCCCACTGTGGTGATGTGGCACTGTCTCAAAACAAGAGTCATGGGACAAATTCTGCCTTTACTCAGTTTCCTTGTCAGTCTTGGAGATCCAATATATGTTGACCACCTCAAGTTTCTGGTTCAGAACCTGACCGAACCTCACACATGTGAAGAACAGAAAGGCTCTCCTCATTTCAACTCTTCCAACAGAATAAAATCTGGTACCAGACGAGGATATGCTTTAGTCCTCACCGATTGCACTGCATGCTCTGAGCACAAGCAATTCCTGGGACGATCTGTCATTCTGGGGGCAGGTTCGTAACGGTGCCCAGAAGCCATGCGTGCACATCCTGGTATTTCTGACTGCAATTGTATTTGTGTTTCTACCTTCCCTCTGGCTCACTGCCTTTTATATTTACTTCAACATGCCTGCTCACCTTAGCATAAAAAGCAAATAAGAAAACAGTCTGAAGACTTTTTCTGTCTATAGGGCAGCTTCTACTGTAGCTCGTCCGCTATTTGTTCACCTGACTAAAGTCTGTCCTTCATTTAAATGATATAATGATCAGGCAGTTTCGATACTTCCAATTATTGACGTTTAGATGTATGCTATTTACTAAAAAAAAAAAAAAAAAAAAAAAAAGAAAGCAGAGTTGTTTTGAGCAAATAAAAACCAACTCCATGTTCATCTTGGATTTCTACTGAATCAAATTCTGTTGGTATGGTGCTAAAATCTATGATAAAGCTGTCTAAAATATCACAATTGTCTTGGCACTACTTGGATGGAGAGAGGAAGATCATGCTGTCTGTAGTTATGCAGATACCAATCCTGCCCAGCTTCTGCAAAGACAGTTAAATGGCCCATCAACATTCCTTTTGGACTTTCTATTTGATGATTTTAAAAGAATTTTGGAATTAAAACTGTTTCTGTCACCTTGTAACGGTTTTCTACATCATAAGAAATCCCTTTTGTGGCTGACACAGTTATTAGACTTGGATTTGTGTGGATGGGAACAAAGAGGTCAGGATTTAGCCCTTCTCATTAGTCTGCACAGAGACAGTTGAGAGTTTCATTGCTCAGCATCCTTCCCCCGAGGATGCCTACTTGTTCTCCAAGCCTTGCACTTATTTTGTTGTTTGCAGTGAGGTTTGTGTTCTGGAGAGAGTGCTGGTGAGGAGACTCTAGGAGAAACAGAAAGGATTTTGTGCTTCTGGACTGTTCATACACATACCCCCAGCATGACACGTGCCAACCAAATACTTCATTTAATTATGAACACAGACAAGAAAAAGCCTCTTGTGGGCTACAGGGCCCAGTCCGTTATTATCGCAGGTAACCATATAACACAGACCCTTTCACCTAACACATCAAGCTTTCTTAACATTATGCTAAGTAATTTGTGTCTAACTATTTTAATTAGAAGGTTGCTCCAGAGCTTACAGATTTGAGAGTTAGGAAACATCTCTTAATTCCCAGCCTAAATTTATTCCTGGCTAATTTATACTCACTTGTTCTTTATCAATATTGTCCTTGGTTTAAAACAGCTCTTCCTCTTCCTTCTGTTTTCTTCCAGTATATTCAGAGAGATTAGTTATATCTTCTCCCATCTTCCTTAAGTGAGGCTTGCTCACCATCCTTGGCAATGTGAGCTCACTGTTCGGTTCACCCTCTTGGTAGGGTAGCGTTTTTGCTACTTATCTGCTATTGTGGGTACAATACTTCATACTCAGAACACAGACCTTGGATTCTCTGTTACCAGAACTATACTACTGAGCACTGGTGGCCAACCATTAGCAGCAAAACAAATGGGTTTATGTTGCAGTCACAAATCTTTCCTGGCTGTCACATCATTCTCTTCTCTGTTCCCAGCAACTCTCTCTGCTCTGCTCATTCTAACTTCATGATTACGGTTATATTTGTCTTTCTTCATTTTGGCCTTTTTGTTTTAGGATATGTAGCAAAGGAAAGTATGAACACTCTTACCTGAGACTTTACCTTAAGGCTTCTGATTTTCTTCTTCTAGCAGTTTCCAGAATAAAAGAATGATTTGTGAGCTCTTCTTTCAGTCCTAAAAGAATAAAAATAATACAGACCTGTGCAAGAAACAGTAAAAGCTCTCACCTAAATGAGTGCCAATAGCTGACAATTCTGGTCTCTTGATTTTTGTTTTCAAGGCTGTGAAATACTCCGTATATCTGCAGAGATATAAATGAGCTGATGTTGGTTAACACTCAGATGAATATGCTAGCTGAAGTACATTTTGCAAAATATGCATCATAGTTTATTAAAGGACTACATGCAAAATTGAAATGGAACAGCTACCTCTACTTAACAAAATCGTGGAGAAAGCCATCATTCCCATTATGCTGTAATTCTCCCTAAGTTAAGCAGGAGAAATCCAGGAAGCATAGGGCTAAGTGATACTTTAAAATACACCAAGGTGGGCAGTGCATAGCGAGGATATTTGGACATTCCTGTTGTGCTGGAATATTGCCTTGGCTCTGTCTCCTCAACCGTTCCCACCACTGACAAGGTCCCAGGGAGCGCCAGGTTTCTGTCAATATTCATAGAGCGACTTTGTCTTTATAAAACATCCAAGCTATTAAGAGTTCTGATCTGTAAACATGATGTCTCGTGCAATATCAAACATGTATTGTGATCCACAAACTTCACCACATTCTACAGATTAATCATCTATTTTTTTTTAGTAGAAATACTCTCTGTGCTTTCATAACCGGTGAAGGATGGAGCATGCCTCTGTGTGAGTGTGTTCCACTTTTGTACGGTTGTTTCAAGTAAAGATCTGTTTTCCCTCAAAGATATTTTGCTGTGAAAATCCTATAATAACGGATCTGTGTACATTCAAAATGCTGACTAGAATAATTTGTCTGAGGCTACCAACATGTCTCCAGTCTTTTAGTGATGAAGCTTGTGGATTTCAGTATGCCTAGAAACCAAAACATCATCTGAAGTCACATGTTAATGAAATGGACATTCACATTTTTATTTAATAAAACATTTCTTGGTTTTGCAGCAAAAAATAAAAAAGAAAGAAAAAGAAGAAAAGGAATAAGGTATTGTCTTTTAGAAATATTTTAAACTATATTAGAATTTTTATAAATTTCTAAATTGGCTCAACATGAAGAAGCTTTCTCAGATGAGATGAAAATCCCTGCTATTATGGACAGATAGGTATGATTATGTTCCCCAATGCAAATCTGAGGAATAACCTTACAGTAACAAATTTTATTAATAAAAAAGGAGCTTTTGTGAAAGGGTGAATCTTTATATTTAAGTAAGTTTTGCAACTATCACTTTAAGCAAATCCTCTGATTTTCAACACAAAGCAGAAATGATAATAATATAGTAGCCATCATGGCTGCTGTTTCTAAGATGTCTGAAGCAGCCTGCCTGCATTATTTCAGCAGTTAAAAGAAAGAATAGGCCAAGAATTTCAGAAAGTGAGAATATTTCTCTGGGGAAATAAAGAAATGAGGAAACCTCATAGCATCCCATTAGTGTTGCCCACTGTAACTGTCTCCCTTGATGAGGGGGAGATGAAGCCACACACGGTCTCTCCACCTCTCCTCCGTCAGAGACCTGGCTGCCGGGACATAACAAGTTTTAAATGCTCACTCAGGTACCAGGCACAACCAAACTGCAGCACTGGCAGGCTAATTTATCCCATTACAGATGACAAAACTAGTTCTCAGAGTTCACGCTGTTGCAACTGGGCTGATCTTGATGCCTGAACAGAGTCTTTTAAAGCTAGCCCACACATCCTTATGTATGTGGTGCAGTAGAGACATACTGTTTACTTTAGCTATTTGAAGGGGTTGGTGGCATGGTGCCCTGTAGATCATGCCTGGTAACATATCCCTAGACTTGCCAGTCATTATTAATGAATGTGGATTAATGAATGTGTGTGTTTGCCTGTGAATGCAGTCTTGGGTAAGGCAAGTTATCCCCCCGCTGTCTGCTTTCACTGATACCACCATGATAGGGATGTTTAAAATAAATTCTATTAATTTAATCGTTTCTTGATGGAGAAGTACTACACAAAGAGAAACTGTAAAATTAGTCTTGGAAGGATTCAGTGTACTGTTCACTGCTGTTCTCACCATTTCTAAAAAATAAGAAAGCTTTACAAGATTTCTGCCAATCATGGAGTAAAGTTAACCAGAGGCTTAGAGCCAGACCATTATTTTAGGGAGATGAAGTTTAATGGGATGCCAGACCCCCCCCCCCAACATAGCACATAGGCTTCCCATATTACCTGCGCAGAGAGCTTCTGCACTGGTAGAGTGACCCTCTCTTTTGGCCCTCTCCTTACAATGCTGTCAAGCAGTGTTGTTGTGTTTCACTCATCAGTGTGAGGAAAAACCCAACAACTTATTTAGAGCTTTCAAGGGAACTGGGCTTCCTGGTGCCAGGCCAGTCTACACTACTGTGGAAGAAGGACCACTCTTTCTCTCCTCTGCTGCCATCCTCAATCACTGTCTGTGCCATCCTCTTGCTTTCTTGTAAGGGATAAGGACCACCAGGAAACACATTTAAAATCATCTGTGGCACACAGAAGGAGAAGAGAGAAAGTTGTTGGTACATTTCAGCAAGCCTTGTTAAAAACATCTCTAGGCACTACAAAGTGCATGTTATCAATATGCATATGTGATGTCTCTGAGGCAGAGTTGCCTTTAAGGTACATATTCAGCAGGACAACATTTTCCCATGTGAGGCAGGGAACAACAGTGAATCATATGTGTAGGAGGGAAAGGCCTTCCGGCTATGTACAGTATTTATTCCCTTTTGTGTCTTGCTTCCCCCCTCCCCCCTTTATTAATGGCATTTGCAATTACTGGTAACAGTGCTAGCTAGCAGAAAGTGGTGACTTCTGCAGCTGATTGCTTAAGTGAAGCTGGATGTATAGGGAAATGAAACAATGCTTATGCACTTGCTTTACTTACTTACCCCTCTAGCCCCAAAGTGAGAGTCAGTCAACACATTATTTTATTTGGAATGTGCCCCCAAAGCTGAGTGTCACATTACTTGACCTCACATAAATGTACGTACATATTTAGAAATACATAAGATGAGACCTGCAGTGCACATGTTAAAAATTCCTACTGAAGATACCAGCAGGGGATCCACAGAAGCTGATTTTGATTTAGAGGGAATCTGAAGAAAAAGTATCACACCCTGCTCTGCCTAGAATCATGCAAGCTGCCTATAGGACTTTGATTTTTCTTTCTCACCTTATTAAAGAGGGGTAACACTCCACCTCAGGAGTGTTAGCACTGGAAAGCATTGCAAAACAAAGAGGTGCACCAGAGTGAGTCATGAAATAAGGTATCTTAGGAAGTTAGTCGAGTTCCCAGCAAGTCCCCATCCTTGAATGGATAGCATTGGAATACAGCATTTGCCTAAGTACTGATCAGTGATTATCAACTGATGTTAACAGTGGTATGCAATCAACAGACAGCAGGTTGCTCATGATTTTGGCAGTAAATTGTAGCTGAGCATGACAGAGAATAGAACTATAGCTGTAGAAGATCTCTTTGTCCCAGCGGAGAGCATATTCTGGCAGCAGGGATGTTATCCAAGAAAGATACCTTCAACAGGTAGGCTGGCAACTCCCAGCTGGGATGCTCCAACAAATTTCCCAGATAATGTGACAGAGATAAAGGGCAGGTGATTCCAGACAAATGGTTTTAAGAATATGTTTTTCAGTAGGGTTATATATGTCATTTAAAAGGAACAAGATCCAGTAACAATGTGCATTGATGGAGGACCTGTGCAGCTATGACAATATCAGCCATGTTATCACACATATGGCTAGACCAGAAGTAGTGGAGATCTGCATCTTCCTTATTCTCCTTGCCTTCACTCCCCACTTTCCCTTTGTTCATCTAAACCTGTACCTGCATTTTGAGTTTCCATGTTGACGCTCAAATGTCAAAATAGAAGGGATTGTATAACTGTTGGACTCAAAAAAAAAATAAATCTGAATGGAGTACAAAAGAATAAGAAAGAGTGAAATAAGAAAGAATAAGAAAGCTGGCATCACTGAGCTGGGCAATGCAATGATTTCCAAGCATTAATATCATGATATTTCTGTTTGTTAACTTATACTGTTTGCTTTATTTTTTCTCTTGCTGGAAAAGCAGACAGGTACTGAAGAGAGAGTAAAAAGATAGCAGGGAAAATGGGCAAGTGAAGTGAGCAGGATGAGGCTCATGGGGAACAGTGTGAGAGGGGTCACAAGAAGGAATCAGAGTCAACAGCTAATTGACAAGAAAGGGTCATCTGGAAAAGAATAGTGAAAGGTTTTGCAGCACCAATAAGTAGAAATGGTTGACAATTTCCTGTCAAAATGAAAGGGATATCATTCTTTCCCGTGGAAAATGCCCTTTTAATAACTGTCCATCCGATAATATTTCCTGGAAAATTTTCAATTTTACCTGACTTTTATTTCAAACTTATGTTGGGGAGAAATTGTCATATAGCTATGAGCTGACATTTCTGGCAGGCTCTTATCATTCACATTTTCTACCTAGAGGCAAAGAGTGTGAGATCCTTCCAATCTGGGAGATACAGCTGGGCTGGCGGGGAGGTGGTGAGCCTGATGCTTGCTTCCAGCCATCTGCCTGGAAGCTTCACACCATGGCAATTCTCTCCCTGCAGGCAAAATCAGGCTGACAAGAGCCTTTCAAGACAGCAATCAGCAAATCAAATAAAGTCTTTGTTCCTTCAGATTGGAATGTTTCCCTTTTCTTTCTAAATGAGACACATATGTACAAACAATTTTGTGAGAAAAGTCTGACTCTATTGATGACCTTAAAGAGTACAAAGGCCCTTTGGTAGCGGCTTGCCTGTGCTTCCACTGGCTAAATTTCTTGACAGGCCAGTTACTTTGTCCCTGGATTTCCCTGGTTGCAAGCAGGACCAGCTGCCCTGTGGAAAAGCCTTTCCTGAACACAGCTCTGCCTCTGTGAGTACTCAGGAACAAGGAATAAGCTTCTCTTCTGCTCTTCTCTGCTCCTGTGCTACACCCATCACAGGACTTTGTTCTGCTCTAACTATGACGGCTGTCTGGCTAGCTCTGCTAGCAATTCAGCAAGGCACAGTAAAATAAGGGATGGTATAGACTGGCACCAGCACAGATATATATAACAGATAGCAAATTTTCCAGGCTACATTAGAGACCATTAACTACCCTACTTGAGTCCTATTGATCTGTTAGTTTCTAAGAAGGGCTCCACAGACAAAGCTTTATGAGTGGGTTGACCCTGCAGATTGTTTTCAACCGGATTCCAGGTGGAGTGTCTCCTAGGAGGAGAAGCTTTTGAGGAACTTGGAGCAAGCTTCTTCATGATAGCCATAAAAAGTAACAGACCGAGTCTTATTTTTCCATTCTAATCAGAGTACTCTAAATTTGGGGCACTGAACTTCAAGAAGAAGGAAAGTACTCCAGCTGGTGACTGTATGCAGGAGAGCAACAGAAGTGATCAGAGACTTAGAAAAATTGATGCAGAAAAGACCAATCTGAGAGTTGACTGGCCTAATGCTTAGGCTAAAAAAAGAGGTCTGGAAGGGGACATTCTGGTAGATAAGTAAATGAGTGTTGTCTGTGGTGGACAAGGTAAGAAATAATGGATCACAATATGAAAATTTACATGAAACACTAGGAAAAAATTTGGAGGATAAGGAATGTATTGTCTGGAGATTTTTCCAGAGAGACATCCTTGGAGATCTCCAAGAACAAGTTAGAGAAAGATGTGCCAGAAATGACAGCTAATGCTGTCTTGGATAGAGGGATGGACCAGACGACCCTTTGAGCTCCTTTCCAGCTTTATGTCTGTCTGTTCTGTCATCTTGATTGAAAACCAGATGTCAGGTTTTCAGGCTTTTTCTAGATACTGAGGTTTGCCAATAAGCTGATGTACAGAGGGAATCCAAATGTATAGAAAAAAAAGACGGGCAGAGGAAATCTGGGTGCCTCCAAACAAACTAAATGGATTGTCTGAATTCTTAATGGAGGAGACTCTGGGGAGCTACTCTCCAAGTAAGTTAAGGATCTGTACATGTGCCACAGAGTTGTATGGAAAAAGATTATATGTGTGACTTGAGGTATCTGCTATGTTGGCTTTGCCTGCACTAGCTTTACCTGTGTTGAATAAACAAAGAAAATGCTCTAAGTATTGCTCCAAGATTGAATAATAAGCAAAACATTTCTTGTTTTGTTAGTAGCATGTGTCCTTGCTTATTAAGTCTCAGGCTGAGCAGCCAAAGGGAATGTTTGAGACATAAATGCCAGAGGGGACACCCATTGCTGAAAGCAACCAGCAGGCAGCTTGAAACTTGGTACTTCTTTCTGTTCCTGGAAGACCATGCTGATTAGAAATACAAGTTCTGTGTCCTTTACTCCCTATCCTCTTTTTTTTCTCTCCCCCTTGCTTCTCCTCCCACCCCCTTAAACAGCATTTAGGAAGTTCAAAACTCATCATTAATTGCAAACTGTTGACCAAAAAAAGTAAAATTGCTCATTTGTCTTTTATTAACTAAATTAGAAAAGATCAGGTTTTGGACAAATTCCTCATTTTACCTAGAGGTAAGATGAATACTAACATTTCTTTCCCTGCTTCTCTGTCTCTTTTTGCCTTTACATACAGTTGTAAAATTACCTCACCAAGATTTTAGCCTATACAAAATAAGAATATAAGAAAGCAAATATTTTTCTACTAAGATTCATTTTCTCTTTCAAAGCCAAACTTATCTCTCATAAAAAGCATAGAGCATACTTGTTCAGCGCTTTAAAAAGACCCAGATGCTTACATTAAATCATCCTGTGCCTTTTAAGTCAGTTCCTCAAAAAAGCTTCCTCTGCCTTAACGAAGTCAAACCCCACAGACAAAGCAAGGCTTTGTTAGTCCTACCGAGAGACACGAGTTCTTGTGCTAAGGACAGCTCGTGAAAAATTCCCTAATCTCTTTTTACGTGTCCAAGATTTTTAGCCCTAGCACAGCTGCTAATCACAACTGCTTGCCATCACTCAGAGATCAAGAAATAGTTTTTCAATCTATAACTGATACTTCTTGAGAAACTAATTGGAGACAGTGCAGATGATAGAGCTACACAGTTAACTGCTCACTTTTTCAAAGCAGCATGACAGTAAGCTGACCTAACGTGGAACAAGCAGCACTATGTTTTACTTTATAACAACTCACTCGTGCAATTATTGCCAGATGTTTGCAGACATTCTGAGAGTCTCCCATCTAACATTAACTGCTTTTTCAAAATCTGTTGCATTTACAACATTCAGAAACTGCTGCTGCTGTGTGGCTAGTGCTATCAAGAAAAAAGAAAGGGAATTAAATTTGGTGAACCTTTCTTTGGTTCTCTCTACTAATAGCAATGGAGATTGTCACCTCTCGAGTGATATGGAAGTCCACAATGCTATTGACAGAGACAGAGGACAAGAATTTGGTCTTTAGTTCTCTTATCTAAATGATATACAGATATCAGCCTCAATAATATGATCTGCACATCTACTTAGTCAGGTGAATTGAGAAAAGTGATATCTCATTGCTGGTGCACATCATAATTTTGCAAAGAAAGAGCATCTTTCTATTCAGGTAATATTAATTAATATACAGACTAAATGGCTCAGCTAAAAGTCTTAATCTGTTGACATTGTTGCCCAATATATCCCTGACTGTAGACAGCTGAATGAAATGTATTGACAATTTCATCCTGCTTCAGAGTAGCTGTAGGAGGATTTACCTGCAATTACCTACTGAAAATAAAAGGAAAGATTAGTAGAAATGAGATGTCACTCTGGACTTACGGCTCCTGTTGCCAGGGAAACCTCAGAGTTAGCATCCTGATTAGGGCAAAAATTGCTGTAACCCAGCTGAACCTTTGTCAGCATCAGTGTGTTCAGCACAGCTGCAGATGGCCTGTCAGGCTAGGGACAGGGAATGCCCACTGTGGTCTCCTCCTTCACTGAACAGCCCTTTCTGAAGGAGTCTTATCTAGACACCAGCTTGCAGCCATACACAGCTGAGACTACATAACTGAATTATACAAGCACACCATCTTTGCAATTAGCTAGGGGAAAGGGAAAAACTGACAGAGGAAATAAAATGAGAAGTATTTTCATATGCTTATCTGGATCGTCAGAGAGAAAAAATAGGTGCTTATGCAGAAAGGTAAAGAAGAAAAGGAGTGTCCGCAAGGGCTGGTGATTTGTTACACTGTTCTTACTGAGGAATAGGCTCTTTGGCGGTTTTGGAGGGCAAAGGAACTCTTTTCAGGAAATCTTTACTCTCCCCTTCCCCCCCCCCCCCCATGTTGGGGAACCCTTTTGGAAGATCTCAGAGCCTGCAGTTTCACATACTTACCGAAGGTGCTGCAGCTGCAGCTGGAACACCATACTCCTGGCCCTATAAGACTTGAAAGAGGGGCCTCACCTCGGTAATGGCAAGAAAATAGATTTCAGAGAAGTTCAGAGGATTCAGAAGACCAGTTAATACTGTTTATTTGTAGAGTTTGAAAGTTATCAGAGATCAGTTTGACAACATAACTGAATTAACTGTAATCAGTACTTTTTAGTTGGATTCAGTGGAATAGCTGCTTTTGTCTTTGTACCTACAGGTAAAGTATGCCTCAGTGCTATTAGATGTATGGGTTTAAAAAATGTTCTGGGTTTAAAAAATGTGCTGATTTTTGTAATTCTGTAAGAAAGCTGCCATGTCAGATGAGAAAGATGGTGAGTTATTCTGTTTTTCATAGTTTTTATTAATATAGTGCATTACCCATCATTTGAGTCAAAGCAAATACTGAACTTGAGCTATATGTAAATCAGAATGTAAATGTATAAATTTAAAATAATGAATTACTTTGTATCTTCCCTTTAGAAAAAAATCACTATCCTTAAAAAGATGTTACATGTCAAATGTTGTGTGTTCAGCTCATGACCGGAAACACCCAAAACAAACCACTTCTTTAGTCCTTTCTTCTTTAATGTTGCCTAAGTGCTGATTTTATTTTAAATAATCTGGTACTAATATCTGAAATATGCACAGATGTTCTTATATTCTTCTATCCACAACTTCGATACCAAAAGAAACATTACAAATGCCAGGACTGTAGGAGTGCTGAAAGGAAAATTATATTCAGAGCTCAGGAAATACTACTTGTCTATATCCTTAAGAGCTTTATGGAGTTCTCCATTTCTTAGAGACCTGCAGACTTTACGGCTGAATTTTAAAGGGTGTTAGTTGTTGATCACAGGTGCATTCAGCTGCAATGACTTTAGTAACTACTGCTTCCAGCATCCCACTACACATTTTTTTAGTTGATTACACCATGTTGTAATAGATGAGGTATGTTAAAATAGATATATGGTGAAATAGATGTATGGTGAAAAAAAAATGTGTGCCCATTCCTCAGCCATCACAGTATAGAACTAAGTGAGTCATCACACCGAAATTCTCCAGTGGTGTCCCAGTTTGTCAACAGTAAAGTGTAGTTCAACACCTCTTTTTCAGTTTTGGAAGTCCCACCTTTCTGAAAAGAGAATGTAAATATTCAGCTTTTTGCTCAGGTGGAAAATTCATTTCAGGTCTTAATAATTCTAAGCAAACTATCACCTAATTTCTAAATATGATGAAACCACTTCTATTGTCTCATCACTCTGCTTAATTCCTGAAAATTTTCTTCTCACATCATTAGATCCGATTTATGCCAATCAGCTACAGAGAAAAGACCTTCCAGCGGAAAATTGTATACACATAATATAAAATCATTTCACTCTCCAGTAGTATCTTTACTAATTCACAGCAGTTCAACAGCACAAACTTTGGTTCTTGGGTGGCCACCAGAGCAATTCCTTTTAAAAACTAAGGAGCCAAAACATTCCGTTTTGTGATATATTACAGCACATACTACCCATCGCTATAAAGCTGATTTCCATCCTAAGAATCAAAGTTTCAGTGGTAAAAAAACATGCATCTTATTATGTGTAGCAAGACAGCTGATGGGATGCTGTTCCAGATACAGTAAAAGGTTTACCTTTGTTCTTTTTCCCCTTGAGTTTTGCAATTAATTATGAGTTCAGTTCAGAAGACATTCTAAGACGTAAAAACTTTTCCTTAGCCCAAATACGAGTAAAAAGATAAAATTGGTATCATTATCTGAGCATCATAAAATACCACCTAGACATTCCTAATTAACAGAGGAAGGGGAAATTTATGGCTGCATTTTTCATCTCTGGAGTCATCAGCCACTGTCTTCATGGAATATTCATCATTGAAAAGCTGGGAGATAGTGTCAATGTTAATATCATGTGTTGCACATAGTTGGAAAAGTAAAAAGCTGTCAGCAGAACACAAACATAAGCAGTCCTCTATAAACAAATTCTCTTGTGTTTTTAACACCAGACATAAAGAAAGTTCAACCTTATGTATATATTCAGCCAGTGGTACATCATGGAATTAAGAGCCACATTCCAAGCTGGGACAGGGACTTGAATAAAAGGATACAGTGACAGTGGTGTTTTCAGCATGATACTTTCTATAGTCTACAACATTGAGACATTCTGGAATTTCTTCTCTGGAATGACCTTAAACTCCAGGAATAGTTAGTAAGGGCCACTCAGAGGAATTTCTACTTTAAGAACACGAAAAAAAATCTGAAGTAATGAAAGAAGAGGATTGGGAAATGGGAGGAAGAAGACTATAGTCTTGTATGGCAACGCATGGAAAAGACTATACATGTCCAGTGAAGAAAATGCTTCAGAGTTCTGCATTTTAGTAATGAGTAATCAAAACAAGAGTGTAATCCCACCAGAGTATTTTAGCAGTACTACATTTTCTTTTCTGGATTAAGTTTGTAGATTACTAGAACTCTTTAAAAAATAATGATCAGAGACAGGTGCTGTCTGAATTAAATGAACAACCATTGCACACAGAAACAACAACCTTGAGGAAAAACACATTTGAAAATACTCTTCGCAAACATTCATCAAGCCAAAATTTTGCTGTTCTTTTTTCATGTTCCTTCTGTCCAAAGGATAGCTCCTGGTAATGTCTGTCCTGGTGATGAAGGTAAAAGTAAAATTTATGCTCTGCAGCAGAAAGGAAAAAAACATCTTCAGACTTCATTGAGATTTTGTTGTCTTGTACCAAAGGCAAAAACAAAAGCTAGAAGTGAACTCCTGATTCCATTGAGAACAACGGCAAATATCCATTAAATTCAGTCTGTTTGGGATTTTATACTAAAGAAGCATCAAAAGACTGAGATACAGAATCTGGGTATCAGTAACCAATCCACCACAGGAATTCTGAGTTTAACGTATGGACTGTAATATAGATGAGTCACCCTGCTGAGATCCTGCTGGGGCTGATCTAACTAGCTCAGGGCTAGTGCACTGAGTGCAAGCATAGGCATAACATGAGAAAGACACAGCAACAATTAATATGAATAACAAATGTGCCCAGCAAATCACATTTTGTTTGTGAAAGGTTCTACTCCAAAAAGAAAGCATAGTAAGTGCTCTGGAGAGAAGTTCCACTTTGCCCGTGGGAAGACTCTTTTCTTAAAATTTGCTCTTTTTCTAATAGTCTGCCTTCCAAATACTAGAATTTGAATCTGAACATCTGCGAAATGAATGTTTTCAATACATGCTAATTCAGAATGTGCTTCAGGCAAAAAAGGTGCAGCTGCTGTGAGCACCATAGGTTCTGGTTGGATGCCTATACAAGGCAGTAAGTATGCAGCAGACCTTGACCACTATGTATTCTCTCCAGATCTGAGAGGACCTTTGCTGAAAAGTTTTTACCAGGGGGATACGCAGGGACATAGTAGAAAGGCCACTCAGAGTAAAAAGGACTGTGAAGTTCCCAAAGCATAATATCAGGGAAGATACACAACTAAAGAATCAGAGAGTCTGAGAAAGTCCATGATGATTAATCCAGTGCTTCCTGAAAAGAGATGCTGGAAAAGGATAAAATTAACAAATGTCCACTAAAGCCAAGAATAAGCTTTGGCCACTAATAAAATTTTATGCTGACCAGAGAGGCTGTTTCCAGAAAAAAAAGGTTTGGTCCTGGGTTCCTTAGGTCACTGGCAAAGCTAACAGGAAAGAAGGAACCTCTCTCTTCAGATAAAGGACTCTCTTTCAGATTGATAGAAGAAGCCATAAGCCTGTTGATCACTTCCAAAAATCTGCAAAATTAGCATAATTACTGGTCATTGGGGCCTTTCAGATGTCTTTAGTGATGAGCATCCAAGACTCTAGAATGAAGTGGAGATAGAACACATGCAGAGGGAAATAGAAATATGTAGGAAGAGGAACAAGTGAGAATTTATATATTCAAAAATATATGTACATTGCAAACTATCTTTTATACTGTACATATTATGTATTATATAAAATATTCATATATATTATCAATGTTTATAACATTGATAAAGTGCTTCCAGTGACAAAAGTGCTCAATGATTATTAAATGATTACTTACACTAAGCAGGCAGCTAAAAGTGCCATCTTAGATTCTGAGGACCCACTGTGTTAGATGTGTTACTTGGTTTAAACATACTGTAGGTATTTTAGGCAGTATTTTTAGCCATCTTTGAATAGATCATGTCTGTTGAAAGATAGAAAAAAGCTAGAAGAAATGAAATGTTATCTCCACTTTTGTATGTACATGACTAAGCATGCTTTGGAGTAGCAGGAGGGTGTAGTAGGGGAAGAAAGGGACTGGAAAGAGGAGAACTGGGAAGAACAAGAAGGGAGGATTAGCAAAGAAGTACCTGCTGAAGAGGAGCAGGGCAAGGTCAATAAGGGAGAAGGGAGAGCAGCCAAAAGGCAGTGTCAGAGAGGTAAGGAAAAGTTTCAGACTTCATTAAGTCTAACTGAGCATGAGCTATTCTTGCCATGGCAGCGGGAAGCCAAGTGGCACAGTTCACTGCTAGTTTGAAGAGCTGGATACGCTATTGATCACATCCACTCCAAGATGAGAAGTGTGTCCTGTAGAGTCCTTCTCAGTGTTCAGTGAACTGGGGCAAATATACCCAAGTCCTGGCAATTACTGTTCCCAGGTTCTGAAATGAGCCCAAGGAAGATAAGGAAGGAAGGAGGAAAAAATGGTACCATGGATGCTAAAACATCCTGTAGAGGAAAACCTTTGTGAAAAGGTGAAAAGGAACAGTAGTGACAAAACCCTAGCTTTAGTGAGACAACACTGGCTTTCATCTTCATCTGCTCTCAGTCCAGTGAGGACTCCAGAGCATGTGAGCTTGAGAAATACACTCCCATAGTTCTAAAGCTCTTTTGGCCATGTTTCTGACTACATGGGGAATGGAGGAAGAGTCCTTTATCTTTCCAGCTGAATACTCCTTCTGATGTGTTATCATCATGATGCTATCTGATCATGAGATAGATGGGAAGAGACAACAAAAATAAATAAACTTAAAACCTACCACACGATCATGAATCTTGGACACTTCCATGATGTCTCTCTTCCCACTTGCTCTGAAAACTGTGACTCCATCTCCCATCTCAGAAGTAATAACGATGACCACCCACGCCTGCAGGGAGCAGAGTGCAGAGGCACACAACTTTCCACCTTGCTTCTGGAGAGATTCTAGTGCTGAGATTGCAGCTCTGTTACTAACTATTCTATATTCCAGTCTCCCAAGTAAAAATGGCCACCCTTTTCCACTGTTTCCAAGAGTACTTATGCCAAGCTACATGAGTTAATGTGGGAATAAAGAGATGCTGTAATGGAGTTGCTGAAAACAGCAGTCTTTTTCTGGGCTAAAAAGCTCTAGGTGCTTAAGAGGCATGCTAGAGACCTGACCCTGCGAGATGTACATAGTAGGTACCTATATCCTCCCTCTCTTTCTTATTCTTCTTTAGGCCACATACACTAAATAGCTTAGGATACTTATACGCAGAGGAAGGATTTACAAAGGGAAAAAGGAAAAACACTTTTTCTTGACTGACTTAAAGACAATCCTACTCAAACATGAATAAAATGAATGAATACGAATACGCTACTTTGAATATGTGGTTGGTCAGCTATTTACCTACATGTATTTAACACCCACAGAAGGCCTATGGAAGCAGCTGTAGACTTTTTTCCACATGGTTTTTGCAGAGGTCTTACAGAAACCCCAAAGGGTTTAAATTACTGCTATTACAATGCCATGAATGACAGATAGAAGTATGTTAATATCCAAAGTGTTGGTTGGCTTAATGTAAGCAAAAGTGCAGCCAGTACAGAACAGCTTGGGTCTAATTCTGCTGGATCTTCAGCTATGGCATTTAGGAGCCCAGGAAAGCTGGTTAGTGTTACTGATGTTGTTCTTTTCTTCTCTTTTCTCCTCTTTTATGTCCTTCAAAGAGCCACAGTGGTACAAGCTGCTTATAGGGCTAATTGTGGTGGCAAATTAGTTTAGTTTGGGTTTGGCTACTGAAAAATTGTAGCAGGCATATTTGTAAGCTGAAACAAGCCCTGATTTTTATTTTTTAACAAAGAAGAAAAGTTATTTCTTTATACCGCACTGTATTCTAGAACAAAGTCAGCTTACCCTCATAGTGAATTGTTTGTTATTAAAATAGTGGCGTAAGTAAGTAGCAGTCTGGATAAAATACAGATTCTGTTGAAACATAGGGTAAAAATAACTTCTGTGAGAAAGGAATTTTGAGAGAGTGAGAGTGAAATCCCATTTGTCTACATAATCCCAGTCAGGGCTGCAGCAAATCTGTAAGTTCTACTACTACAATGAAAGGATATCTAGGTAGCAGAACTCGTCTCCTTAGAAATACAAAAGAACCTTTGTCAAATGTATGTATCTTACAATATTTTTTTTTTCTCTTTAACACTGACTTAAGGAGACAGCATATCTGCATGACTTTGTGAAAAAGATCTATTTACTTACAGCTCTGGGGATCATTTGGAGAGCTGATAATTATTGAGACTCTCATGTTTCTATCTCACTGGCTTATCATGTCTTCCTTTAAAACATTTGAGCTTAGAGGCTGAGTATAGGCTATCTTGATATGACAGTTTTCTAATAGACATCTGGTGTCATGGTAATTTGATGTCAAACAGAAGTCAAGCAGGCCTGGTGCTCTTTTCTTTTGACTGGAAAGGGATTTCCTTTTAATAGATAGCAAGCTGGTGAGTGCACAAAGAAAAGAGAGGGGGAAACAGAGAGGTAAATCTGGGGCCCATAGGGAAAGAAATGTAATGCTACAGCACAGAAAGAGAGAAATTCTGAAGTAATATGTGAGGACAGAAGATGAAAGGTTTTTTTAGAGATGAGAGTTTGAGGACAGGGCGTTAGTGAAGTAGGAGACGAAGGGAAATGGGGGTGATGCAGTGCTGTAGTACTGTACAAGGGCATGGGGTGTTTTCAGTTGTGCTGGGGCCAGGTGGAGCGGAAGAGACAAAACTATTTTGGCAGACTCTAAAACCCATAGTAAGCATGAGCTGCTCCTGTTGATTAAAAAAAAAAAAAAAAAAAAAAAAAAAGCAAAACATCAACCCCTGCTTCCAACCCTCCTGTCTCTGAACCATAGTTTTAGAGGAAATTTCAAAAGCATTCTAGAAATTCCCACAACTGCTCAGGTGTTCCTGAGCACAGTTCTTCTGTCGGGGGGGGGGGGGGTGGAACTCAGCATTTTACAACACTTTTAAGAACCAGCCTAGCAGTATGAGACATTGCAGACTTGAGAGAAGCCTCTTTGTTATCTGAATTCCTAGAAATTACATATTTTTAAAGGAATAGTTGATTTAGGAACAACTATTACAAATTTACCACCTTTAGAAAAAAATCTTTTCAGTTCAAAAGTTTTGACAGTTGCAGTTACCTTTAGACTTTCTCAGTTGCTACAAAAATTTGAATAATGAATCCATACTGTATACTTTAATTGATGTTTTAGTCATGATTTTTATCCTTTTTATGTACTTTTAGTTGGTTTGGCTTCTTTATTTTAAGTAACATGTCTTTAACTCTTACCAATCCAATGTGCCAACTCTCAGCTCAGGAGGATGGTGCAACATTTGCAGAAACCCAAATATTAGCCTGACTGATCCCCTCCACACATGGCAAATAAGCATTAAGTAAATATAAACTCTACTCTGTCATTGTTATTTTCTGTTGATTTCCAGCTTCAGATCTTTCTTGTTTTTTTGCGTAGGAAATAACTTTAAGAAATTTTCACTTATCTATGCATAATTACAAAATTTGCCCTGGGGCCTACTGTAACATAAATTTAATGCTATACCACAGAAAGAGAGAAACTTCTGCACCTGAGAATGGAAGATGAAATGGCTGCAGACAAAACAGTGTGGATGAAGTCTTTTAGTAGGTCCTTGATTATATGCTGGATTCAATGATGTCCTTTTTCCCCTCTCATGTGTCTGTTGTGGAGTATTACAAGTGGAAATCATGCCACTTTTTAATCCATGTTCTTGGCTGTTCTCAGCCACTTCTCAAATCATCTACTAATTCCCTGTAAACAATAAGTTTCACAAGCCATGTTATGGGGATCCCTCCCTTTAAATATATAGAAAAGGTAGTTTCTACATCTGAGATACAGAGATGTAACAAGAGATGCAAAGACTTAGGTATAATTGCAGTATTGTTATCCTTGGTCAATGAAACATCTGGAGTAGTTAAAAAGCAGTTATGTAACAGGAGCACATGGTTCTTCAAAGTACGGATATTACTACACTTGCATCTTGACCTAATTTTTTTGTTGAGTTCTTTCTTTTTTGGGAGTGTAACGTGGAGCTAAATGACAGGGCTGCAGTATGCAGAATCTTCATGAGTAGGTGGTGTTATCTTCCAGTAAAGGTATATACTTTGTACTCAGAGTGTTCATTAACTCCTCGCACCAAGGAGGCCAATAACATCTTGGGCTGTGTTAGGAAGGGTGTTGCCAGCAGATGGACAGAGGTGATCCTTCCCTGCTATTCAGCACTGGTGAGGCAACATCTGGAGTTCTGGGTCCAGTGCTGGGCTTTCTAGTATGAGAGAGACATAGACGTATTGGAGTAAGTCCAGCGAGGGCCACAAAGATAACTAAGAGACTAGAGCATCTTTCATATAAAGAGGCTGAAAGAGCTGGGACTTTTCACTTCTGAGAAAAGAAGACTTGGGAGGAATCTTATTAATGTGTATAAATATCTGATGAGAGGGTGTAAGAAGGACATGAACACACTTTTAGTGGTGCCCAGTGACAGGAAAGGCAATGGGCACACATTGAAGCACAGGAAATTCCACTTGAACATATGAAAAGACTTTTTTACTGTGAGGGTGATTGAACACTGGAACAGGTTGTGCAGAGAGATTATGGTGTCTCCATCCATGGACATTCTCAAAAGTTAACAGGGCACAGTCCTGTTTAACCTGCTCTATCTGACCCTATGTTGAGCAGGGGAGTTGGAACAGACGATCTCCAGAGGTGCCATCCAATGTCAACTACTCTGAGATTCAGTGTTTTTGTTTTTAAATAATCTCACTAAGAAATAATACTGGTGTTTGATTCTAAGACATGCTCCATTCAGGTTCCTCAGCCAGTATGCAGAACCTAGGAAACTGCTCGTAACAAAACACCACAACTTCAGAAACAGCTACTGACCTCTGCACTGCAATGTTTCTAGGCCTGCTACCCAACAACTCCCAAGATCTCTTCTGTTTTGAATGAGAAATATCAAACAGGGCATGCAGAATAGAGAAGCTGGGTCTTTGCTGTGTCTGAATTCCAGATGGGACCTTTTGGTTTCCTGGAAAACCTTTCAGGAAGTAAGAAGTTGATAGGAGCGGGGAAGTACCTGCACCAAGGCTTGGAGCAAGACATGAAAATAGACCAAGTTGTTTTAAGGGGAAGGCTGTTTCTCTTTCTTCTGACACTGTTCTTTGATAGCTGGTACAAAAAAGCAGCTCTTCATGTGTATATTTAATGCTGGCTTCATCCCAAAGCCTTGACATTGCTCTTTGAAAAAAACATCATCCAGCAACAAAGGCAGATGATACGCAACCAGCAGCAACCACTGCTTCATTTCCTAAGTCAGTGTCTCTTCAGCTACTACTAGATTTCTACCTGAGGAGCTCTAAGGACCAGCTTTATTAGTAATAGCCTTGGTAAAGCGGAGCATCAGCTAGGAGAGATACACAGGGATATTCGTAAATCTTGAATGATGTAACATGAAATCCTGAATGCTGTAACATGAAGCAGCAACCAATAAATTGGGCATACTGTATATTAACTGCAAGCAAAACCCTTTCTGATGTCAGATTCAGCTTCCATTTAAATGTTTGCTCTCAGATATTCATACAAAGTCTTACCTGTCTCTGTCCTCCTGCACTACTCCATGTATCAGAAAGGAGATTGGGATAAAGAGATCGTTTACCTCACCAAAAATGTGTGCTTTCTGAGGGACTTTAGAGAATTTGGACATTGATTAGCTGGAAGTAAGCGGTTAGAAAGCTTAGGGATCTGCTAATGGAATATCAATATTGCAAAGCTTTCTGGTTGAAAAATCAGGATATGCACTCAAAGAATACTGTGAGATTATTATGCTTTCTTTAAAAATCTAATTATATTTTAGTCATCTGGATTATTATTGTTTTTAACTCCTTCTTTATCCTTTTCTGAGGGGGAATATTTTCAGGAAAAGCCAGAAAGGGAGTAAAGAGATTCTGTTTCCTGATAAATGGCTGGTTGTATTCCCTGTTTGGAGATTGCCTCTTAATGTTCTTCAGTTGGCATTAAGCTGTTTCATATTCCCTCTGCCTCAACACCCTCTAGTGAACTTCATCTTCTCTGTCACCTTTGCCTCAGCAAGAGAAGGTGGCAGAAGAAAGTGCTGTAGCACAGAAATTATGCCAAGGCTTTGGGCATATCTTCTTTTTTTTTCCCCCCTTTTTTGATGTTACCACTTCTGGCTGGGAGCTACTGGGGAAGGACCTTCCACAGCTGGCACCACATCTAGCATCCTTCTGCCCTCTATACTAAGACAGCAGGTAGTAATCTGAGCACCTATCTCAATTCAAGGTGACCAACAGCAGCATCTTGTGGTCATGTACTGTTTGAAAGAAGATTTTGGTCTGAAATCTCCAGCCACATGGAATTTCTTGCAGACTGCAATTAAATAAAATTTCTCCAAAGTCATGAGACTTGTGAAAGTATGCCATTTAGTAACCTTGGCACACAGAGATGTTTTACTTCCAGCTGAGTAGTTTGAATGTATCGCCTCTTGTGTGTAAACACTTAATGGTTAATGGCCTCCGTGGAATGACTCAAGGCCAAGCTGATAGTGAGCATTTGAATAGAGAGAGATGGGAAGAACAAAAGAGAAGAAAGAAGCTCAACAATAAGGAAGTTAAGCAGAGCACATAGTAGTCATGCTTGCAGAACCAGACTGATAGGTAGCTTCCGCCTGAGCTGTCTCTCCATCTCATCTGGAAATAGAGATGTTAAACAGCTGCCATTAACTGTATATGCAGTTAGTGAGTACCTCTACTTGGTGTGCAAACTCAGCAGATGCATCCACAAACCAGCTGTTTGCCTGGGCAAAGAAGTAAACACCAATACCAAATTCCAATATTCCACATAGTCATTAGAAGGTGCAGGAATAGTGAGGCTTATACCTGTAAAGGTGATCTGTTAGCAAGTTTTGTCGTATGTTTTAGGAAGCAGGCTGAAGATTTGACTCTAATATCTTGGATCAAATAGAACTTTTCATGCCTACCTTTAGAGGGCTGCTAATGAAGGAGCTACAGAGTACACAGAGACTTTGTCCATTTCTCTAGACCTAAGACAATATCTCCAAGGAAATGTTGTATTTCTGTGCCAGAGTTTCTTCTGGGAAACTTGCTGCAGAAGAAGAGGGCCAGACTTCTTGCTTTCATTCTTCTGGTAACAAAGACAATACATTTGTGCTACGCAGCCATTTCTTGAGCATGTAGCAGCAGTGCTTGTGTTACAGTTTTGGAGAGAGGGCAGTTTCTGCCTGCTGTTTGCATTTATCTTTTCAAGGGCTAGCAAAAATAAGAGTTTAAAAAACAGCCAACAACTTGGGAGGTTCTAGAGCCTGCTACCACTAGGCAGAAAGTAGAGATCTTCTTGCAAAATGAATGAGTTGAATGTAAAGCAGTAACTGCTTACATTAAACAAGAATCAGTGTGTTTTGGTAGATAATTAATTTCCCAATAAACCTATTTACCTGCAGCCCACTCCGCTTGCCTACTATTTAATTTTTGTCTCTATCTTACTACCTTCACATATCTTTATAGCATTGGTGCTTGTTTTCTATGCACAGCTGATTCCAGTCAGTAACAGGTCTTAACCTCTGCTTCTTATTTATTCAGACTCAGCTTGCATATGTGAATAACTGGCTTTGTTTTATCTACATTTCCCTCCCCAGTACTGAGCAGTTCTGCCCTCTGAGCCAGCAGGACAAAATGTTTGCTGCTACTGTTTTGCCTTACATAAGTATGTGGTTTTAAGTGTAATTATTTTACATAAGATTTCTCACCTGGCACCGAGGTGTCGTGATAATAAGGTCTGTAAAATTACCAGGAAAATGTAGGATTTCATTCCAAACACACTTCTTCAAGCAGATTAGAGCCTACTTTTGCCCAGCCATTAAGTTCCCTGATACATATTTTTTTTTAACTGAACAAAACATTTGCCATGCCAAAACACTCTATGAGCTGCCGACCCTAAGCAGCGTGGGGATATCATAACGGAGAGCCCGGGCAGCAAGGCGCTGATGGCTTTCGCCGTGTGAAACAGTTCTGCGCCGCAGCCAGCAGGAGGGGAGCGAGCTTGTTCCATGCCTGCACACCTTCCCGGCACCGCACGTCGCCAGCTCCCCGCAGAAAACCGGCCGGGGAGGGCCCAAAATAACCCCAGCACGGGACTGGGACATCTGCCGCCTCTCTCTGCGTGCAGCCCGAGTCAGAGACGTCAAGGGAAGATGCGCCCGCACCACGCCACCCCAGCTGCCGTCCCGCCGGGCAGCCCCAGCGCTTCCCGGCTCTCCGCGCAAGCCCCCGTGGGCAGCACGCCAGGCGCTGGCCTCCTTCGCAAGCCGCTTTTCCAAGTTGCCAGGTTGCCCAAGGACAGTGAGCAAGACTCCTTTCAACCACTTCCCAGAACGGAGCGGCTCCACATGACCAGGAACTGTGTGTAAGGGAGACTAGAGCAATTCAAATTAATTCTGTATTTGAGACGTAGCCACATACAAAGCTAGAGTTCAGACTGGTCGTAGGAAATCGCCTGCATGTGGAGGGAGCATGTGGGATTTTGCACAGGAGTCGGCCCTGACAAAGTGCAGCAGTTCACGAATGCTGGGTGAACAGATATAAACCTGTGTTGTATCAAGTTATCAAATTTGCCTCTCATTGCTTGGCTCCTTGCCCTGGTTGTAGCTTCTGTAAATTACCTGGCAACTTTTGAAACCATTAGCTTGTTGAATCTGTAACAAAATTAAAGGCTGAAAGTACTGCCTTTTAGGTTTCAGAATAATATCCTAGTGCCTACTGAAGCCACTATTAACTTCTGGCTGAAGTTAATAGGAACAGGCTTAAGTGAGTTTCAATCAAGCTCTGGGGACATCAAAAAGCTTGTTAGAAGTTGTTCAGAATTGCCTGCATATATTTCATTATTATGCAGCAGTGTGAGCTGTAGTAGCTAAGGGTCTCCACGAAAACAGATTTGCAAAATAGGAGCTTACCAATATCGCTGCTCCCCAGGTTGGGAACCGGCGTGCAGAACTCGTCGCTGCAGCCACAGGCACACTTTTGACCAAACTGACCACCTCAGCTCTCCTCTGGCATGAGACAGGAAACCATTGAAGAGGCTCCTAAGCCACAGGGTGAGCATATCTGTGAGTGTCGCTATCAGAGGAGAAGGGCCAGCAGCAGAGCAGTTTTCTTTCTCAAGCCACACAAAGGAGTCACACTCATCTGTCCTGGTGATGAGATGGGATTGAGATGAACATTTTTTAAGAGCAGGAATATTATGGACTGATGCCTTCAAGTAAGTCATTGTTTTGCTATAGGATCAACTGGAGAATTAGCATTCTTTGGGGCTGATCTCTGAGCAGCCACAGATACTGTCTCTGCCCCAGGAAACTCTCTATCAAGAATTTAAACCAGGGCTGCTTAATCGATTTTTACCAACATCTGCTGGGCATTTTATGATTATGATTTTATGATTAGGAAGGAACGTGACATTTTTTGTCTTGTCTTTCACATCATACTTCCTACAGAGGTGGGAAACTACAGCCTCTACCCGGGCTCCTGGGAGAATAACCAGAAAAGCAAATCATGTGGGGGAATGTGTGAGAGCTCTGGAATGTATCTATAGTCTGAGTAGCCTGTGTTAGCCAAAAAAGTAGCAGTTGCCCAAGCCAAATCTCACGGGATTTTATGGTAGTTCTCTGATAGAAATACATGCATTTTGGAGCTTATCCAATTTGGAAGAGGTAAAGGAGAGTGTAAGAACTGGAACAACTGCTTTTGTGTAGCTTAGTACTCATGTTGGTCTCATCTCATATCTATCTGCTGTCAAATTGAGAAACATCTTATCATGGGAAGCCCTGCCTGCAAATTTCTAGCTTAGAAACTCCACACACAAGCTTCTTAATGTTGCACTTGTAATATTCTTCAGCCAGCCCTTTTCCCAAGGCTGCTGACTGCTGACAACACCTTTCTTTCAAAACATCCTAACACCTACTCCTCAATCTGTAGATCTTGAGTTTCCAACTTGCTGAAGCAATTTTTATACTCCTATTTTTGGAATATGAGGGAGGGAGAAGATAACTTGCACATGATAGCTACAATTGTCCCTTTGAGACTGACTCCTTTCCATATTCTTCTTCAATAAATAACTAAGAGGTGCTTACTTAATGTAGGCATGCCTGGGAGGAGGGAGAGAGCAGCCGATCCAACCATGAAGCCTTGGTTTTCAGTAGGAGAAAATTGTTCCTGCCAGAATGTGAAAAATTCATGTATCTCTGCCAAAGCAAGTGCTTGATGTCTGCTCTCTAATAGTTCATAATGAACCACAAACAATCTTTTAAAGTAAGGATAAGGACACACATGCTTATAATGTTCATAGACTAAACATCTAGAGAGCTGAACAAAGTACCAAAGAATAGCTTCACGGAAGGAGGATGCAGTGTGCTCATCTGCTAATTAAAGTAATGGGTCTCTGAATTAGAGTATTTCTGCTTTTGGGTATATTTGAACACTCAGATTCTCTCAAAGAGCTATTCCTTCAATCCGTGTGTCAGAAAGGAAATATAGTCCTAAACCTGTTGTTCCTTCTCTCCTTGAGTTCAGTGGAGATTTGTGCAGAAAAGGGAATCATCCAGAGCATTTGACTGCTATCACATCAGTCCTAGGGTAGTGTAGACTTTATATATTGTAATACAGAATATTTGACCTACAGTAACAACTATTTAATACACTCAGCACCACTTTGACTTTGATGGACTATATTGACTTTGATGATCCTTTTTTCCTCTTAATCCCTTTTAACATGTTTTTAAAATAAGAGTGTTTATTCCTGTAACAAACTAGATTTTAAAATGATATCAGTGGATATCCAAAGTACTTACCTAATGCTTTCTCTCCGGACATCTCAATCATATTAAGCACTGGAAACATTTGGGTTTTGTATCCACTTTTGACCACTGGTACACAATATTTGGATGACTCATCAAGGTCACAGAAAACCAATAGCAACACTCAGAAAGAAATTCAGGTCTCCTTAATGTCCCACATCTTATCCACAGGACCCTATTTCCTTTTACATGAAAGGAACAATAATATTTATTTATTTATTTATGAGAGGAAAAAAACACAAGTATTCCTGAAGATGACAATAAATTATTAGTCTAAACTTCACAGAAGGTTTTTATGCTGTATGATTTGCAACATCCAGCAAAATTAATCAGTTAACGCGTAATAAAGAGAAATTAAAAGCTATAGACAATGGAGAAAAAAGTAGGTTTTAGATTAGATGTTGGAAGGAGGCAGAAATCAGTGAGACAAGAAGACACAGGAGAAAGTATTGCCAGAGACTTAAGGGGAGAAGTCTTTCACACCAAGACGTTGAGTTCACATGAATTTAGTTATAGCAACAACAGTTACCCAATTTGGAAGGCATACAGTGCACATATATAGACACAGAGAAAGAAACATGTTTCGTGTTTGAGTTGACCTTGAGGCCTTCCTGTTGCCTTAATTCATGCAAATAGTTCCAACACAGTCAATGAATGATACTATTTGTGTGGTTAAAAAGACCAATGTCTCTGGGGTGTAGGCCAGCTTTTAACTTAGCCAAGTGCTGGATGACTGGAACATATTTCTAAATGTAATTTTTTTCTGATTCTTTTTTCCAGGGATATTCTCAGCTAAAATTTATTTTGTTTGTTCTCTTATTTAAAAAAAGTTCAGGCCTAAGCAAGAACAACAGAGAGGTAGAGAAGAACAGGAACTGTTGGAAGAAGACAACCTGTGGTCATTGGTCCACAACCAGAGACACAGAGTAGTCTAACCTCTCTGAAGCCAGGAGCCCTGTTTGTCCTATTGCTGCTTTTCTTCAGGTACTGCGAGTCAGGACAGACCAAGTCCATGCCCTTGTACTTTATATATTCCTACAACATAAAATGCAACATAATTGCAAGTGTTAGTTACCCCTACCAGTGCAATACACAGGTATGGATGCAGCTATTTGCTTATGTATATACAGTACATCCCAAACTACATCAGCTGCAGATGTGTTTGGAGGTCAGACCTGTTGTGCCAGGTAGAGGACTCTCACAAGAAATGAAGGAAATTGCTACTTGGAGTTAAACCCTAAAGGACACACGAAGTTCTCACTGAAGCAATGAAAAATCAGCCTCTTAGCTATGATACTGAACTCGAGAGAGTTAGGTTTAATTTTCCACAGATTTGTTTGATTCACAGTAAGTTAGATAGGCATATCAAAACACACAAGTGCAGGCAAACCAAAGCCCGTGAAAATTATTTCCCTTCTTCCTATACAAGATCTCTTTAATGCCAGCATTTCTCAGGAACCAGTAGCTGCTTCGGGCAGCAGCTGAAACTCCAAATGAATTCCTCTCTCAGATCAGTTGCCTGGTGATGAGAGGACTATAAATTGGAGTAAGGGCATCCGGAGTTTTCCCCAAGAGCCATATATTTCTTTATTACTAATACTAGTTACTATTTAATTCACTTCAGTATTAGGAACCACTCTGAGGACTGTGCTGTTTTTCCCTAGAGTTAATAGAAAGACTCCCATTGCACTCACTGGATATACAGCTGGTGCTGGTGCACAAATAGCCAAGGCATGTTTTTAGTTACTGGGTCTATTATTCATTCTCTATGCTTATGTTGCTTTCACAACAAAATTCAGAAACTGCGTATGCAGAATATCATTCGGGCATGTGTCTCTGGAGATACGTGGGAAAAAAGCACTAATGGAGTCATATCTTGGCATCACGGACTGATTTCCCCTAAAAAAATAAATAAATTAATAGCATTTTCAGGACATTTCAAACCACTTTTGACCCCTCTGATTCCAGAGGGAAAAGAGCTATGAAAAATCATGCCATTTAGAGGAAAGGCTGTTTCCTTGCTGTACCAGCACATTTGGAGGAAAGGTTACCAGGCCAGAACATGTAGTTCATTGTATCTAGAAGGAGGTTTCCTTGGTAATATATGCAGGCAATTATAATTAATTGAAATGTATTGGGAATTCCAGCCTAGTCTGTTGGACATTTCTGTGAAGACATGTGGTGCACTATTTTACTCAGATTGTACTATACATGCTTACTTGTTCTAGTCCTTCATGGAGGACCTCATTTAAAACTTTACACATGTTAGAAAAGCACCATGAGAATAGCTCAGCCATATAAAGTTATCTTATATAGAAAAAGGTTGGCAACTTAAAAGATCAAGTTAAGTGAAATACAACCACTGGTTTTTTTCCTATCCAAATCCAATGTTTAGCTTTATATGCCCTAGAAGGTTAACCAAAAGTCTTGTGTTGTCCTATTTCACTTATCATTTAAATATGTTTATATTTATGAATTTTATATGGATGATAAGCTGAGGCAGGTTGGGGGATTTTTTTAAAACATGCCAAATTTAGGATTAAATACTTTTTTTACTTCAGAAAAGCGACAATAACTAATTAGTTATCATATTGGGAGGCAAAATCTAATAGGCATGTAAATAACAGACTAATCTTGGCTATTTTGCAGTATGATGTAGATTGGTGGAGAGATCCAAAGAGGTTCGAATATATAATTCACATCTTCTTGCAATCACTCTCAACACATGTAATAATTTATCTTCCTTCTAGACTGTTTTGACTTTTGTAATCAAGATGTACTGACTACAGTTGAGTCTGATATTGATAGTGCAAAGAATTCAGGAAAGAACGAGCTGGGCTGTTAGCTCATCTGTAGAAGGGAAAAAATGTAACCTTTCCACAAGGAAAATATGTTGTCTGTCCAGAAAACAGAGCTGCATAAATTCTCCTATGCCCTAAAATGAAAGCTCAAAGAATAATATATTTACATCTACCTTAGTACAATAAAGACATAAGGAATTCTTTTTTTAGCCTCATATTTTACAGGTTGGTTTATTTCAGTTTCTTGTATACTGAACAAAGTGATCTCAGTGAATCCTAAAGACCTAAAAGTTAAGGCTCTAAAAATGGCATTCTCTATTCTATCAGCCACATCCAAAGCAAAATTCAGATCTTTGCTTGCACCCTGCTCTCAAAGCTATTCAGTTCTTCACAGTGTAAGTTACCTGAAGATAGAGAGATACCAAAATCTAATTCATGTAGGCCTCTTGATCTCTTTGCGAAATTGCACAGTGGCATGTTGATTCTACGGTACTACCATGATGCTGAGACTGTGAAGTCTTCCTCATGCTAAAATCCTAAAAATTGCCATTTTTTCTGGATGCCGTAGCTTCTTCAACCATAATCTCTCTCTAGAGATAAAAGAGGCCAAGGGACTTACCATGAATGCCGTACAGGTTTCCAAGCTACAGCATAGAGTTAGCTGTAAAGATATAATACTGTTATAATCTATATACAATCTGTTGGGAGACTGAATCCTAGGTAGGGCAGTTGCTCACCAAGGGTTCAATAAATGGAGCTAAGGAAAAAAGTCCTGTTGTGGATAAATGGCTGGTTAAAAAATAGGAGAGAAAAAAAAAAGGAAAAAATATGAGTTTTCTTGGTGGAGAGACACTACCAGAAGGATTTCACAAGACCTATAGTAAAATCAGTGCATTCAAAACTGTCAAAAGTGGTCTGGAAAATAAAGTTAAAAATGAGGCAGTGAAGTCTGCAGAAGATGCAAAATTATTTGGGATAGTAAAATACAAAACTGCCTGTGAACAGCTATGGAAGCATCTCACTATGCTGAATGATGAGGTAATAAAATCACAAAAGAAATTCAATGAAGATCACAAATGAAATGTCAATAAATGCAAGTAAGGCACGAGGGAGAAAAAGCAACTATCTACGTAACTATACACACAGTGATGAACTCTAAATTAGCTATTAGCTAGGGGAATTAGCTATTACCACTCTGAAAAGAGATCTGGGAGACATTATGGATAGAGTTCTGAAAAGTCAGCTCCATGGCAGTCAAGAGGTAAATAGTGTGTTGGGAATTATGAGGAAAGGAACTGAAAGTAAAACATAGCATCCTTGTAGCATTATACAAATGCATGCTGTATATGCGTCTTCAGTACTGTTAATATTAGTTATTCCTTTTCCAAAAGGATATGCTAACATTCGGAAAGACACTTAGAAGGGTCTCCAGGAGATGAGGTAGAGTAAACAGGTCAGTATATTTCTGCATGGAAAAAGAGTTAGAGTAGGTATATGACAAAGTAGTGGTGTTCAAATAGTAGGGAAAGGTATCTCCAATGAGGTCAGAAGGCAAGTAGTAACTATCTCCTAGGGGCTGACAGAAGCTCCAGGAAAACTTCTTATAGCTTTGCCTCTTGCCACTTTTTTTGTCTGCAATACAAGCGTATTTCCTTTCTAGCAGCTGTTTGAAGCATGTAACATTGCCTTGTACCACTGTGGAGATGGAAAGTAGGCAGGAACAGCTCAGGATGGAGTACTTTGGGTGAGTGTGGTGCCGAGGCAGAACTGAACACCCTTGCCACACCAGAGCGTGGGCTGGGCAGAGGAGATGCAAGCTGGGCTGTGAGGGGCTGGGCTGCACAGGGTGGGGCGGGATGCAGGGTGCAGAGAGTGGGTAGGAAAGGAAGGAATTCAGTTTGGTAAGGTGACAAGATATTACACTTCACAGAAGGAAGGTGTGAGCTGATGTTTGGGCTGCCTTTATTTGGAACAGGTCAAAGAATGAAGATGTACATGCATTCATGACAGGAGAAGGTCTCAGCCAAGAAGAAAAAGAAAGAGTAGGTCAATACTCAGAGAATGAGTTTAACTATGATCTAGAAAACCATTGGTGGCACATAGAATGTGAACAGGGAATGATTAATCAATATTTTCTATAACACATGCACTAGAACACACCCTGAGTAGTGACCAGGTGGCGTATTTAAAACAAACTTATGGAAACACTTTTCCCCAAAGCATACAGTGGAAATCACTATGAGAAGCTGTGAAGGTTGATGAGGTTTAAAAGAAGCAAACAAATAGACAAAAACTTACCTAATAAAGAAGACGATCTCAGTTCACCTGGGATCAGAAACTCCCTAAATCACTGACTTGCAGAGTTGTCCCAAAGAAGGATCTCTCTATCCTTGCCCTGTTCCTTAGTGTCTAAGTATCCATTGGTGGGTACCATCAGAAAAAGGATGCTGTGCTAGATGGAGTCTTACGCTGACCCTATATCGTATTCCCAAGCCACCAGAGGAGTGCTGAGGTATTTAGGCATGCTCTCCCTAGGATATCATGTTTTCTAATTGGAGTAAAATACCCTGATTCATCAGTTACATCCAAGGAAGGATATTCATGAGGGTGCACAACATTTTACAGCACTGCAGCTGGATTTGCTGCTGGGTAAACAGTATGGGTGCACAGTCCCAAGTCTGAGCACATATCTGCATGGAGAAGTTAAGTTTTGTGCAAAACTGGGTATGAATTTATAGCCTGCTCCTTACACTGCCCCTAGTCTCCGTGAGGATGTACTTGGCAACTGTTCTGCTTCTTTTTCCACTTTCAAAGCAGAAGTCACTAAGGGCCATTCTGTAGCCTAGTGAGTACATTACACCACTACTTTGTATTAACAATGTAGAGAAGCTCTGAGTGTAAGTAATATAATCTGTATATCACAGAACAGGAAAAAAAATCAATTCTACTACTATTGTATGTCCCTACAGTATAAACTAGTTCAAGTTCATTCTGGTCTCCCCTACGCATTAGCTGAAGTTGTAAGAAGTTGCAGGAACACCTAATCTAGCTCTGAAAGTATGTTTAAAGGAAGAAGTACCAGTGTATATGGAACCTCTCCATTTTACCCTTTGAACTGGATTTCTTGCAGTCAAGTGAGTGCTAATTTAGATGTTGACTCCAAAGGCAGCATAGCCATCTGTTACACAGCAGCCTAGGAAGTATTTAGTGTGACCCTGAGCATGGTTTCATTGAAAGTCAAAGACAAAACTCTTATTAGGTTCACTGGGACTCTTACTGAACTGTTATTCTTAAAAGGGGATTAGAAGGTGTTTGGTCACCAGAGTGTTCCCATACTTTCCACTGAAACATTAAGTGGAATTAAAAAAAACAACGGAAGACCTCCTACATTCAGACTGTGCTATCTAGCTCTTTGCTAGATAATCATGCACAAACAGGTTTAAGAGAAATCACATAATTTCTTGTTTTGTATTGTTAAAGTGAAAAAATCTGACCTTTCTTTCTCTCTCATTATTTTGTCTATGGCATTTCTCCATATATATATATATATATTTATACACACACACACACACACACATAGATACATAAACTGACAGATAGCTAGATCAGTTCTCTCTTTCACAAATATTTTTTCTCACTCTGTTATCTGTAATCCAGCTAGCAAGCACAAGCTAAGAAAAAAATATTAGCAAAAGGTCTTTTAAATATATACATAATGTATTTGTGTGAATGATGGTAGCAGTCAGAATCACCTGCTTTGGCACAGAGAATAGTAATGTGACTGTGTGACTACTTTTCTAGCAGCTCAGATCACTGTTGTCCCATTCAAAAAAGGAAGGATAGAGAACCTTCTTCCTCAGCAGTGCAGAATACATATATTTACAAGCGAACTCTTCCTGAAGAGCATGTGGTATCTCTACATTTGCAATTGCATTTTTCCAGGGGAGACAAGCTTGATTTATTTCTGCAGTGTAGCTGCTACTTGTTTCCCCACATCTTTTGTACAAAAGCAAAATTCTTAAAAATAGGCTGTTAAGCTCTTACCACATAACACAGAAGCAAAATATAAAATTAATTTCAAGATATATCCTTGCTGTATCAACATAACTTTCATACCATAGTGAATCTTCTGGCATATTGTTATTTCTTGGAAGGAATTTTCGTGAGTTGCACAAAGCGTTTCCGTTTCTCTCTCCATCTCTCTCTCCCTCTTCTCATAACAGTGTGTTATAAAGCAGGAGGAGTGTATTACACTAAAATAGCCTCAGACTGAGCTTCAGCTCCAAAGACATATTACAGCAATACTCCAGGAGAACAAGCTGCCAATAACTGAGTAGGAGGACTTAGTGATAGGCTGTATTACTCAAAACATGACATGAGAGAAGGGAAACCAAAGCGCAGACCTTGTGCTGATGGAGGGTGAACCTCAGCAAACAACCAGCCAAATGGAAAGCTATTTTGTTTGCTTTCTGCCAGGCAGCAGTAGGGAAGCTGCTGGTAATGCTAAAACTCTTTTTTTTTTCTTTTCCTAGCAGAAAGATTTTCTAGAAAAGGCTAAGCACCTGGTGTAACACAGGTTGTTAAAAACATGAGTGATTGAAATGAATCCTCTTGTGTTAGGTAATGCAGAGGCACTGGAGTAAAATCACTTTTATACTGCAGTCTTTGCTCCAGCTGATAGAAAAACACATATTCATTGGTTTCATTTATCATGTGAAGCTCCTTTAAACAAACGTGTCTCCCACCTGCAAAAAGCCACAGATAAATCTGGTGAATACCTCCTATCTACTGTGCTCTTTATTCAAATCAAAAGCAGCTGGATCATGTAAAGCTATTGTGGTTTTGCTCCTAAAAACAATGTGATCCTTTAGGATAACTAGAAGAGGGTAACTGATTCTGGAACATGTTTGAGAGACCAGGATTTAATTGCTCTCCATCCTGGATATCCTGCCTGTTTCCTTATTATCCCTACTCCTCAATTCTTCCTGCATAAAATAAAGATTACATTTTACTTCCTTCTGGGGTGCTGACAAGGATAAATATATTACGTAAGTTTAGATATCATGGCACAGAGGGAGGAATTTACAGAAGTGTCTAAGATGGATAGTCTATTTTCATTACAACATACGCCATTCTTGGTGCATACAAGCAGCAGGGCCTCGTGTTTCGTAGATGAGTGAAGAAAGACCAGTTCAAACAACTCATGGAATAATACCTCGCAAGGTATTAATTGATGCAATGCTTTTCTGCCTCCTTAGATACCACATGTAATCTTAACAAATTTATGATGCCAATGGACTTGTCTCAAAGACTGGACAATGGACTGGAATAACTGGAATAAACCATTATAGCCTTAGTGAAAGTATATTGAATAATATCATTTAAAGATCTGGCCTAAAGTTTGCTTGACTGAACATATACCTGATTCCTAAGCAGTTAAAAGAAGCGCACTGTCTCTGTTTTTTAACGTATGGGAAAGTGAAATATTTCTCTCCAGGCATATTCTGGGAGTAAACTTTGGCTGGCTTGAAGTCCTTAAACAATATATATTTCTTTAGTTTTAGTATGGGTAAGTTACAATGATTAATATATTTTATACAAAATTTTAAAAGAGAGAGAGAGGGAGGGAGAGAAAGAACACTGATATGATTTGGGTTATTTAATTGCGCTTTTTTCTGAAGTTGATATTTTGGTTTATCTTAGTGACTTTTACAGTGCAATCAATTCAAAGCAGGAACTAGACTTATTCATAAATATATATATCTTTATAAATGACTTCTGGTTGATTCATATTCTCTCTTTCCTGGCTATACATTGAAAAAAAAAATACTCCAAATGATATCTATCAGTCAGCCACTTTCCCTAATTACTAAAATGTTCTTGAGGAAAGGTGATCAAGTGACAAATCTGCCCCTCACAACCAACTCATCTCTCGACAGCCCCTTTAGGCATGGTTTGCTGCTCTGCACAGAAAGAAGTGATACTGCAAGCTAATTCAACTGAACATATTTCTGAGTTTCATTGGAAAAATAGATGTAAAACAAACAGTCTCCCTGACACGTGCTGTTACGATACAACAATCATCTTCTCTGGCTATGCAAGGGATATATTACGGAATTACGTCCCAGAGTTCAGAGGCAAACGCACAGATCAAACTTGTGGCTGGTTCCACTTCTCTCTCACAACCTCTGATAAAGCAATAGAGACAGAAGGGGGCTATGAATTTCATGATGGTCCATATACCCCGTCTGCCAAAAGAGACCCTCCACATAACTGGGCAAGAGGAAAGCAAATGAAGAATCATTAGATGAACCAGAACTTTGCCTTGGAATAATAATGCTTTCAGAGCTATTTACGTATCATTCTGCAAATATACAGCAATCAGGCTTATGCCAGTGGCCCAGAACTTGTGAAATGGATGGTTCCAGTGGTGGTTGTTTTGAAGAAATGAGCTGTCTCCACAAAATAGGGTGAAGGCATCCCTACCCCAGGCCGACTGTTGCCTCCCACTACTGACCTGCAGGGCACTGTGAAGTACTCAGGGCATCCCGACAGGCTGCCAGCATGCCCTCTGCTGCCCCGGGGACACCGTGGTGAGATGTTACGTCGCTGCTCAAAGATTTGTGTAGCCAATTGTTGCGAACAGTGATTCCAAAACATGATAAAATTACGTCAAGCTGGAACATAGCCTTTCCCCTATCCCATTAGCATCTACTAGTGCTACGTTGTGTCTTGTATCATGATGCTGTTACAGCTTCAGATTTGTGCATTTCCATTTAAAACTACGCCACATCTACTTTTGGTTTCTTGATGTGCATAACTCCTCTTACTGAGCTACCTGCCTCTTATTTCACTGGGGTTTCTATGATGAAGATCTGGACCCGGCCTCCAGACACAGAATCTTTCACAGACATAAAGATCTTTGAAAAAAATGAATCAAATGTGTGTGTGTGCGTGTGGAGGTGGGGGTTGGGGGTCAGCGAGCTCAATCAAGCTTTTCCATAAGGGATTGCACTCTCTGGAAGATCTTACTAGATTTCTCATTTGTATTTGGGCCTAGAGTGTGTTCTCAAAAGTAGTTCCTGCTACGCAGCCACTGTATTTTTTGGATTCTCTCACTAACACCACACTGCTGTCAACCTGGGCAGACAAACAGTAGAGTGACCTGTAGATGAGGATCTTGTAGACTTGGCTAATTTAATGGTACACAGGAGTCCGGAAATTCCCCCAGAACACTAGGAATCATAGCCAGAGGCATTAATTGAATCCCACACAAATCCAAGCTCTAGAGGGGGCTATGTGCCATTACATATTTTGTTGACTATTAAAAATCAACTGCAGATAAGTAGGAAGTTGCAGTGACGCTCAGCTCTATCAGTTCATTAAACACAAAAGACAGCTACTAATTAGCAAGACAAAGTCCTGTGTTACTGTGTCCTCATTTCTTGGTTCCAGTACAAATGCTGTAGCAGCTGAGGAAGAGGCAAATTCCCTGGACAGGAAGATTATCTGCCAAAGTGTATACCTCTCTTGTTGATTGCAAAAAGCGATAATGTTTCCTAATTTTCACCTCCTTTATTTATAAGCAGAAGATAAAAGAAAAACATTCATTAGTACCAATATTAAGGGGATCTTCTTTGATTTTCCTTAAAGTAGCAAATAAATATATAAATAGGGAAAATGTGTATCAAGAACAGTTATTCATATCATAGAACAAGACAGCTTCTCCTCAGTGATACAGAAATCTGAAAAGGAGTTAACTGGGCTATCGATCAGGGAAAGTTCAGCTGGCATAAATAGAAAGAGTAGTAGAAGTTTACCTTGCAGTTTCGAGTAGCAACAGCAAACTGTTTAAAACAAATACAAGCTTAACTAGTCCTACAGCCTAGTCTGTGCTAGACCTACAGCCTATAGCCTGTGCTATGGATTGCATTATATTATTCTGTAGGTATTGTATTGTGTTTATATTTTATTATACACACATACACACACACACACACACACACACACACACACACACAATTATGTTATGTAATATTATAAAGCCATTGAGTAAGTTTGCTCTGTCAAGAACAGCTCACATTTATATACCTTCTGATCGTAATTATTGCACCACCTCTCTCTTGTCCCGTTTCCAACCCTTTTTGCCAACTCTGCTTCTGGCAGAAACAGTGGCACTGCATAGATTACTTTGGACTTTGAACGGAAAGAGCTTCTGTTGTAGCAACAGAAACAGAAAAGTAAAAGCAGTGAGATCATTTCTATGTCTCACAGCTTCACTAATTCCCTCTAGTTTTGAGCTAATGTGAAGTTTTTATGAACCCTGACTATTCAATACGAGTATTTCTCTTCTTTCCCTAAAACCTATTTTAAACGACTTTAAACAAATTCACAACCACCCCTCCACTGTCGGGTTACCACAGAATTCTGTGCACTTGATATTGATGCAGAGGAGTTAAAAACAAATGTTTAATGCAAAGATGCTCAAATAACCTGGCTTTCCCCAGCATCCCCACCCCTGTGCCTCTGAGGCCAGAGACATCACCTTCTCCAGGCACCCTGCCTGGCGGTTCTGCTGCCTCTCCCACCCTTGCGTTATCCGCTCCAGGAATGCACACACAAATTCCTTCAACATGTCATCTCTTGAGTCCCCTTTCATCCAGGTAAGGATGGAGACAGGTGTTAAATCAGTGTTGGCACCCACTGTACCTCAGGTGGCCAGGGGGGGAAAATGAGAAAAAAAGACAATGTCCCTTTTGTCTAAACTATAATTTCTATGTTTAGCAAGAAGCTGTGTTGCTGCTCCATGTTCAGTCAAGTTGTGTGCCATGAACTCCATGTGCTCCATCCCCTGTCCTGGATGCCTCCAGGTATTGGGATAAACCTATCCTGGCACAGTGACCAGAAATGTATTTGCTAAATTATTTTACTAGGTTATTTGCTAGATGCACAGAGTAACAACAACAAAATGTATACAATTTTGAATATGGTTGAGGAGAATTACACTTTACTCCCTGTTCCAGAAGGAGTGAGCCCTTTTCCTATTATCCCTAAATCTTAAGAAATAGAGGACATTCCTGAGCATCTTGCACAGACATAATTTTAACCTTGAAAATGTATGCTTCTCTGAACTATGTATTTTTTTTAATATAACATTGAAATGTTATGTTTAATATAACATTGAAATCTTTAGTATAAGATAATAAAGAGTTCAACTTTGCATTGTTATTAATGTCTCAAATTTTCTTCTGCATCCAACATTTGATTTTATTTATTGTTAGAAATGTTTTAAAAATATCTTTAAAATTGTGATCCTAAGTTCATTAAAACACTAACCTCCAGTACTACAAAATCTCTAATGGCAAACAAAAGTCCCTACAAGAAGCATAATATTTTTACTGTTGAACTCACATATAAAAAGCGCGTACACCAAATTTAGGATTAAAGCCAAAAACAAAGGCATAATGCAGTGCACTGTTACCATTAATAGTGATGCAGCTGTACACTTGGAGCAGTTGTGGCGTTTCATGGAAACTTCATGCAAGTACATACACCAAGGGGAGTCTTAGTCTTATAAAAGTTTTGCAAGGCAAAATGAGCTGTTAAAATGAGATACAGCGTTTTCTTTTCAGCTGCTAGTTTTAATATTGTACTCCTCAATCCATCTTTCAGTCCTCCAGTTACATGTAGGCAAAATTTCTTTGCTGAGATCCAAGCACGCCATCAGAGGCCTTTAATCAGAGAGTAAGATGGTCCTCTTGAAGGAATATCTGCACCACTCACCTTTGGAGCCCTTGTGGGCAAGTTCCATTTCTCACAGCAGAGAACAGACCATGAGTACTCAGGAGATGCTGTGGTACGTGGTGCGGTACACACAGTCTTGGCATCTGTGAGCTCTCTGTGGTGACCTCGCAGGAAAAATTCCAATATTGTGGTTCAGTTTGAGGCTGGCAGCAGCAAAGAACAGGTATACGGTCCTGACAGAATCCTGTAAATTCACCAAACAAACCACCAGTGCATGACTGAGCTGGACTAGACTGGCTGGCAGTCTAGCAACTGCTGTAGGTGGTATGACAAGTCTCCAGGCCCAGATGGCCACACATCCCTGGTACACTGAGAGAAGCCCAGGAGCTTCCCTCCACCATGTGGCCATGAAGCACCTCTTTACCAGTGTGCTGGCACATGATTTTTTGACACCAGTGTGGCCCACTCAGGCAAGAAGCAGCATCCTGCCCTGCAGAGAGCGGTACCTGCTGTAGTCCTGAAGCTGAGGGTTCCTGGGAAAAAAAAAAAAAAAAAAAAATCACAGCAAAACGTCTGCTTGATTTCAGGCTCTGCTGGAGGTGTCCTGAGTTGTGAAGTCACGACCTGACTGTAGCTCTGCTAACACATGCCTGTTTGTATTCATCACCATGAGGATTATAGTACTCGACAGTGTCTCCTCCAAGCTGCCACTTGGGAAATGGCACTGGCTGTCTCACAAGAAGCAAATGTATGGTGGAACGAAGCTGGGAGAAGGAAAGGAGCTGTACATCTCAGTCTGTATTGTCTTCCTCTATGCCACCGTACAGCAGCAGAGCAATGCACTGTGAGGCATCTGACCAGATTTTCTTGGTGCATCTGTCGAAACACAGTATTGTGGTGTGATGGCAGCTTAGTCATCAGTTAATAACACTTGTGTGCACTCAACTTGTGCAACAGGGGCTGCAGATTGGTTAACACAGGATACACAGAAACCACAATCAATGGCAGATGTGAACATGCCTCAGGCTGCGCTGGTTCAGCCCTTCACCTGCCTCAGGCCATTAGGTAGGTGCGGAAGGATGACTCTGCTGCCTTCTTCCCCCATAGCATCTCCTGAGCCAAGCTGTGGCACAGGGAAGCAGGAGGTATTTTGTTCAGGGCTGGACTCAGAGACCTGAGCTCTCAAGGAATTAGTAATATGAATGTACACCTGAATGCAAATTTCTGGTGGCTGGGATGGACCAAAAAATAGTGAACTGAACCAGAACATATTCTGAATGGTCCCAAACGTTGCAGTTCATATTCTGAGCAGCTCCTGTGTTATTGCTAAACTAATCTTGTGGGTTAAGTGATAGAGATTCAGCTTGCTTAACTTTTTGACTGACATTTCTGAGACTTTTGCCCTGCCCCATTTTGTCTTGCAAAGACTATTTTCACTCCCTCTCCCTTTTCCTTGTCCCTTCTCCTCCTTTTGACTCACCCTTAACATATTTGATAAATTTTAAATCTTTATAGATAAAAATTTTCCAGAAAAGATTTTTAGACTGACAGTGTCTCATTGTATCTGTCATCTCCTGTTACACTCTGTGACATGACAGAACCTAATACGAATACGAATGATGAATTATGACATGACACGACACCAGTTACCCAATGTTGTACCTCATTAGAAAAAACTGTAAAGGCATAAACCAGTGGTGACCCCTTTATATTAATCTCTTGTTCCTTTTACTACTGTCATTAGGAGGCCATGTGGTTGTTACAGTTTTTCCCCTCCACGGACAGTTCTTGCATATAGATGAGAAACAAAGAAGGGAAAAAAAATCTGAAAGGTTAAAATCCATCATACTCTTCTTCTCTGTGAGGACAGAAAGCAAATCTTTTGAGACAGGCTTAGGTAGTCCCTTTTTAATATCTGGAAGGAAAATAAGAATTTGTATACTGCTGCCTGAATATCTTGGATTTAATTATTTCCTGGCCTCAAAAATTGATTGATCAGAATTACTGTTGGCCAGGTAAGAAAGAATCATCATGAAAGATGCATATTTTCACATTTAGTCAAAGTCTGGATAAAAAAAATGACATTTGTCAGACCAAATTAACATGTTTTCTGTCAAAATATGCTGGGCAGAAGACTGCAAATGTTGGTGGAGAAAAAGAAGTTATTGTTCCTGTTGCTTGTAGTTTTTCCTTTATGGCATCTCAAATTCTTTCTTTCCAGTATTTACCTACAGAATATCAGCTCCTCATACGATGGATGAGCCTGAGCTGTTGTCATTAAAAACTATGTATAGACAGAAACTGAAGGCTGATTTCTCTTCTGCAGAGCTCAACAGATCTGAGAATGGGAAGAAGCTGTTATGGATAAAACTTCAGGTGCATAGGAGATGTTTATGATCTACAACAGATAAGCCACGATCTGATTTTTAGTTATCCTTGTTGTCACTGCCTCTTTGTGCTCAGCATAGGCAGTCTCTGGGTTGAGCGCACACCTCAGACCTGGCTAACAAACTCCTGCGCAGTGTGTGTTGACTACAGCTCATGAAACACCAAGGTTGTCTTTCTAAGTTTTATAAAATTTTAATAGCAGAGAGGGTGGATGAGAAATTGATGTTTATGTAACTGTAGGAAGTAGTAGTAGGCAAATGAAGCAATGCCAACTGCAGATTAGACATCTGGAGACAAGTTGCCAGCTCCTGCAGCTACATCAAAGTCAGGGAATACAGCTGCAAAATATTATTTGGCCGATATTTCCCACTGGATAGAAGAGTGTATGTATATAGCTCAGGTGATTGAAGATATTTCAGGAGGATGCCATTTGGATTCTTTAATTGTATTTGGTGTCATGCAGAGATTTTGTGTATTAACAAGGATAAAATATTCCCCTGGAGCTCACTGATTTGGACCAGTTATGACCAATAGTCATCCCCATCTGATAGTGGTTTACTTTTATTTCTAAATTGGAAGTGGTGATCTCCTTCTAGCTCCCTGCAGGCAGATGTTTGCATCTCAAAACCACACATTTGTCTCTGTAGACACTTTAATGTCCATCTCACTGGACAAGCTAAAGAAAGAGCCATCATGGAGAAAGCAATTGCTGAAGCTGACTCATCCAGGTTGGAAAGCCCTTCTACTAGCTATGTGGATGTGGGATGGTGCTGTTTTGCTACTGTATCTGAATGCAGGTAAATGTCCTTGCTGTTTTATATTGGCATTCCCTAACCTCTCAAAAGAATTAAATTCATTAAAAGAAGCAAAAGCTATTTTTAGGATTTTATTTACAATTGGACCTCATGGCCCTGTTGTTACTGAGCTTGCTATTTCCAGAAGAATATAGCCTACAAAGCAGAAACCTAATTTGTTATTTGTTAGTAAAAGCCAGATGTTATATTGCAGCTCAGTGGAAGAAATCTGAGACATTCACCTTGACTAATTGGTACAACCGGTTTGGGGATGTACTAACGTGGAAAATATTAGCGATATCCTCAAAATCCTCAATCAAACTGATTTCTGAACATTTGGTTGCAACATTGGGTACATACTTTGGATTTCTCCTGGGGGAAAAAAACAAGGCCCTTTAGAAAAGCCACTAACTTTCTTTTTTTTTTCAATCTGCTGAGTTTTTTTTCCTTTATTGACTATGTTTGCTACACAGATTCTGACAATTTTGACAGTTTGTTATGAGGAATGAATTCTCTCTAACTATGGATTTTCTTCATCTTTTAAGTGCCCCAAATAAGTAACTAGTTAGACATTAAAAGCTTCCACACTGCAAAACACACCTTCACCATTTATAAAGGTTTTCTTTTGACATTGCAGGTGTTATGAGCTGTCTAATACAACAGGCACTTCCCTAGCAAGGTGCCAGTAAATTCTAGGTTACATGAGGTCTTATTCTGGAAAAAAAAAAAAAAAAAAAAAAAAAAGATGTGTGTGGAACCCACTGACTTCCAAATAATCTCTCTGCAAGGTTCTTTCCACCACAGCCTTCCTTCACACAGAGGATCTATTTTGACCAAGGGAGTTACCCTGGATGGCTACTCTATCCAACAGACTTCTAATCTCCAGTGATACATAACTTAATATGCTTTTGGACTGGTGACTTTGGTCTATTTTAGAAAAACTAGGTAGTTCTGCCTCTTAAAGTTTCTAAAGGCATCGTGCACTTTCTTAAAATCTGTTCTGCTGCTACCTAACCTTTCTTAGAACTTAACTAAGTGTCTAGAAGTCAAAATTCACCAAAACTACACTTAGAAGGGCAATCTTCTCAGGTACTTTGCCACCCATTGAACTCACCCATTACACCTGCAGTCTCTGGTGCCTTTGAAGTCCAGGAGCCCCAATAAAGCAATGGTTCCTGCTAATCAGAACAAGCTCAGCTAACTGAGTAGCAAGCACAGAAAAGCAGGGCCTAAGGATCAGAAATGAAACTGGGTAACTCCAGGTTAGAAAAAGTCCCTTCTTTTAATCAAGATTCATGATCCTGAACCTCTTCTGAAAGCAGGCTAGAACAGCAATGATCCTCAGGGAAAAATAACGGTGCTGCCAGCGGACATAACTTTAGACAGCAGGTTAGAACCTGAGCACTTGTATCTCTGGGTACTGAGGGACAGCTTCAATGGAGTCATGAAAAAATGACCAAAGAAAGCAAGTCTTTCTCAATTGATTTCCTTCTTTTTGGTTGTCTAGTGTCAATGAAAAATATGTAGGCTTCTGTAAGTCAAAAAAAGGCTAAAACCACTGCATTTTTTTTCAAAACTGGGAAGTCCAGACATGAGGTGTCTTAAGCATCTAATCCCACACAGACACTTAGCTCTAAGGGAGAGTTTGTGTATTAGGATCAAAGCAAAAAAAAATGTGCATACTGCCCAGAAGAGGCACCGATTTCTGGCAAGTCAGATCCTTGCCTACTTTCTCTGCATTTTGCTTCCACCTAGCTTTGGCTGGTTTAGTGTGGTAAACATGCTGCTAGGCTAGTTTCTGCTGATTTTCACCCTGGATTCCCAGTTCCTCCCCCATGTATCATTCAGGTTGTTTAGCCCCATCATGAGGATGATAATTCCCTTCACTGGAAGACCACATAAGGATTAGTTGTTGCAGCAGTGCCTGAAGCAGAGTGCTGTTGATCAGACAAGCCTTGTAGCCAGAGCCTAATCTATGGCATACTGAAGTCAGTGGAAATATTTCCACTAATATGAGTGGATTGAATTAGGACTTGCAGATCTTTGAGGTAAGCTATTGTTGCTCAAGTATAGTTCCTTTGTTAACAATATATATCTGTTTCAAAACAAAAAAAAGAACTTTGAAAGCTACATCCCTCTATTTTAAATTGATTGATACCATAAGTCCTTCCCCTTAGTTTGATCTACAAGTACAAAAATATAGTGAATAAAAGGTTAAATTATTTTTCCTCTGTTTTAGGTTTATATATTTCTCTGAAAATTATTGTTAGGCAGTTTTATTCTAGCACTTCATGGACCACTTCTCCCTCATTTTTGACCCCTGAAAGGTTTGGTGCCCTAGTACCAATCCATTGCTTAAAAGTCACTTTCAGCTTGGTTTGGTTTTAAAAATCAATGTTCTGAGTTCAGTCATACTTGCTCAAAATGAGTAACTCATTCCCGCGAAAAATGTTGCCAATGCAACTTTTGCAAAAAGGTACTGCCTAGCACACCTGAATTACATCAGATAGCAGGAACACTGAAGTCCTACCAGCTTCAAAGACAGATTTCCATGTCTTTACTCTAAAAGACAAAAAAGGCCGTATGCCTTACTCTGTGTTTATTCCCAGACGTGGGTTTATAGGAAAGGGGAAGGGAGGTCAAGGGGACCTCAAGGGTTAGCATTGCCTAGTACAATATACGCTCTTCATCATGTAAGGACTGGCTGCACAGCCCTCACCTACCTCATGGTAGGTCTAGCCTCAAATAACACTCTGGCATTAAGGGGCTTGTTGGGGAAGAAGGAAATCTGCAGCAGAATGTACTCATTTTGCTTTTTTTCTGTGTAGCTGTAGAATCCAAAGGACAGGGAAATTCAAAAATCTCTGTACAAAGAGTAACATAAAATTGTTCTCTTTATGTCAGTGTCAGTCACCAGCCTGAGCCCTCTCCAAAGCCTTTTCTTCATTCCTGGGTCTAACACAACACCTCTGTCTCCATCTGTGTGATGACAGGAGATGATATGCAGCTGCAAGAAGAGTGGGTCTGTAAGATCTGGCTCCTGCCAGCTAAAACTGCTCATTTTAATTTAAAACCTCCACTAAAGGAAAGATGATTTTTTCATCTTTCATCTCAATAACTTTTCCCTGCACCATTGAGCATGATTGGAGTGGGGAGTTTGTTTTGTTTTCTTCTTCAACTTGTAGGTGACATTTCTGCACCGCCGGGAGTTAGGGCTCCAGCGTGGCGGTCTCAGAAAGCCTGAGCAATCACTGCAGGGGCCGCACGGGGCCGTGAAACCTGGGCTTTCCAACCTGAGAGCTGGAAACGAGCCGTTCGTCACTGAGTCATTCTGTCAGGGGTGTTAGCACCTGCAAATCCTTGCAGAGTCACTGGAAGCTGTGGTTATTTGGTGCTGGTGAAAAACAAGCCTTCTTACTGAAAGGTCAAAATGTAGATCTAAACGCCTAACTTTGACCTTCCAGCATGGATGGTGTTATGCCAGGGCTCCACAGGGGTCGGGGACTCCCAGTGCCAGGAAGCTGCCTGTGGGGCCAGTCCAACCCTGGCTGCCAGGGCTCGTCCCCCTGCCTCGACGGAGCAAGGCCTCAGGAGAGCCAGGGCAGCCCCAGCCCCGAGGGGCATCAGGCATCACCGCGGGTCAGGGTCGGCAGGCCATGGCCAGGCACAGGCCAAGCTGCGATGCAGCCCTGGCAGAGGCTAAATGCAAGAGCTTCATCTTGAAAACAGCTCCTGAGGGAAGGAGCCTTGAGCAGCCAGCTCAACTAGACACTGAGGCAGCCTGCTCCAGCCCGAGTGTTTCTAGCACAGTTTCAAAGTGGCAAGAGTAATGTAACTTTTCCGCTACAACAGGGCGGTGCCAGGCCTTCTGCTCCACTTGAGCTCCTACCTGGGAATCTGCAAGGGCACAGAAGGCTCTGCATGGGGGCCAGCTGCGTTACCAGAGAAACAAAAACTTCTTTGCCTAATGAGGCAGTCTCTCTGCTTACCTCATTTATCTACGAAGGTATAAAGGACACTGAAGACAGCCTGAAGACAGAAAATGAAACTTAGTTTTAAAGGTATATGAAAATGTCCCTATAATCCCAACCAATTATCTACTATTCCTGCATATCATAGCAATTTCTGTTCCTAGAGTTGCCTGTATGTTAGCCAGATACCATAATGTGGGCAAAAGAAGACTTGAGAAGAATGCGGGTGTAGTATGAAAGACAAGCACAAGCACAAGACTATCTGATTTATCAGATTGTATGGAAAGACAAGCAGCACAAAGCTGCTTTGAGCAAGGGGCCTGATACCGCCTGCCAGGGACACTTCTCTAGAGTTACCCCTACTTGTGTGTGCAGGCAGGTTGCTAGGAAAATCATGGTGTGCTCAGGCCTAGATTCAGCTGCACCATGAAATGAGGGCAGGAGGAAGCCAGACAGCTATCAGCACATCACAGGGGCATACTGCCAGTGGCGAGTATTGCCCCATCAACCATCCCATCCTCAGACAACTTTTCTAAATGCTTATTAGCACACCAGGACCTCACTACCTCTATCCACAGCACAATTCATGCTGCTAGAAGGCTATCACAACCAATGTTACTAGAAAATCCTTCCCTTGTTTTCCCAGGAAGGAAACACAGGTGAGGATCATGTCAAAGCCCTCCCTGGTGCACCCCAGCAAAAGGGACAGAGACCGGTGGCTAGGTGGCTGGAGAACCAGGACTGCAGAGAAGCATCTAAACAGAAATAAGCTGAAACCTGAAACACCCTTTTGCCTCTCCTGACTTCAGCTCTGATCTTGAACAGAAAAGCTTTTGCTCTGAGATGTTGCTTTCTTGAAATGGATGAAGACCTAGATAAGAGCTTTCTTACTGATCTTGCCCTGGGTTATGCCCACAATACTTGTTTGAAACTTCTCTGAACAGACAGCTTAATTGTTTCATCTTGTGCATCAAGACAGTGAAGACTCAATTAAATGGATTTTTTTTTTCTTTTCACAGTCTTTTTCTCTACCTGGATTTTGGTACTATAGCAGCAGGGGCTCAAATACAACTGAAGAGATGTAAAAATATATGTCAGCTTTGCCTTTTGAAGAATATCTTGGGAGCATATTTTTAAGGTAGATTTTATAAAAGTTTATATTCACTTTATTTAACTTTGGACCAAGTGTAGCCAACAATATCTTTTTAGTATCAACAGAGAGGCAGTTGGATATGAGGCTGAAATAGGAAAAAGAAAGGAATGACAAAACTTGTTGTAGTGTAGTAGTACACGCAGGGTAATCTGTTCCCTCAACATTAATAGGGCTTGAGTACACTTACTGCAGCAGGCTGTCTTTAAAGCTTTTGTAGAAGTTAAGGCAGACTTTCCATTGGTTTCAATAACTAAGCTTTGTGAAGCAGGGAAAGTTCAAAGCCTTTCAAAACATAAGGAGAAACACTTGGATTGCTACAATACTAGGGAGTGTCTAACCAGAATCATGTCCAGAAGCATTTGAACTGAATGATAAATTAAGAAAAACAACAGAAAACAATAGCCCACTACAATGGCAAAAATCCATCAGCTGAGGAAAACAGGGCAGACATGGTCAAGGCATTGTGCTTAAAGGATATCCATGAGATACACATGTACAGTAACAGAGAGTGACATTCTTCATGTTGTATCAGTTTAAAAATCCAGATAGATCTAGATATAGATGTCAGCTACTAGGACAACCAGGCTTCATTGCCCATGGACATCGGCACAGCCAGCACCTGTCTGCTCAGCAGGTTGCGTGCCTTGTAGTGAAGGGCTAAACATGATCGGCTCCTCCGAGCCCCCACCGCCCCCGCGCGCCGGCCGCGGCAGCCCGCAGCGGAAGGTACGCCTCCCACCAGGCTGTGCCAGCACATGGAGTGCAGTCGGGGGAGACAACTTATAATTATTTGATGCAGATTGCAGATGGTCACTTCATTAGCGCCTAGGTAGATCCCCCCGCTACAAGGGGTGGGATTGCCTTTGTCCCTTTTCAGAGGGGAACGGCTCTCCTGCTCTTGTCATTTAGTGCCTCTCCCAGGGCTTGATCCAGCGAGGTGCCGAGCAAGCGCTGTTACATTAAAGAAATAGAAAAGACAAAATTAACAGTGCTTTGGGATAGAGGCTTGAAAAGGAAATTAGAGAATAGGATTTCTCCATCGTAAAATATTAGGGACAGATTGTATTAAATTGCTCCTAAATGGTGACAAAGGAGATCTGTTTCACTGTCTGTTTTATTAATTGTTTTAACTAAAGGATGTGTCTTTCTTGTGGGGTGTTGACTGTTAATTCCAAACATACAAATATCGCTGATGCATTGTAATTAGAATACTATGCTAATTTTTTAAAAAATAATAATAATCAGGTTATATATGTTGTGCTTCTAACATTTATTTACTTGTTAAAACCAGGCCTTTTATTGAGAGTGGTTTCATGCATTCTTTCACTAGTCAAGTCAACATTACTGTCTTTTTAAAACAGCTGTAAATCTCTTTGATTGGGACTTGAGGCTGGAATCATTCGTGCTGTGTTAAACTAAACTGTCTTATCTCCTTGAGTGCTATGCAGCCTCCAGCATGTCCAGAGTTGCATCTGCCCATGGCCTAAGGAGACCAATATTTGAAAGCTATTAATAAAGACATTTGGGGAGGAGATGGAGACACGCCTTTAACCCTCACTGCAATGCATTAGGAGAGATGACAGAGTAGGAGAGGCATAGTTTCTCAAGAGCAGGGGTTACTTCTTTTAAATAGGCACAATCAGTGCCCTGGAAATAACCCATTATTTTCAAAAGAATGCAGGCTGCTGAACATCTGCACTGCAGGATTGAAGGCTAATCCAGAGAAAGGCTTCAAAATGAATATGGGAGGGAAAAATAAAATCATCACGAGGCTGGCCAGCACCACTGCAGGAGACTCTCACTACAGTGTATTGGCGTGCCCTTTACTGTCCCAGACTGCTGAACTGCAGAGTGGAGCCCCTCCCAGGGGTCTGGGAAGCTCTGGGAGTTTCTGTAGGGCTGAGTCAAGTAGAGATGTGCCATAAAGTACACAGGGCTACCCATGCATGGGAGAGTCCTGATTTTCCCATTTAGGTAGGAGCTTCTCCTTTGATGTTTAGGTGACCCATAGAGGGTTTCAGACTGGTCCTATCATACCTTAATGTTAGCCAGTAACTCAAGCGCTATTGTAACGTGGAACATATAATTCCCCTGGAGTCATTAAATTACAAAGGACTAGTCAAAGCCTGGGTTGTTTTTCAGCTTTCCCTGTCTTGAAGTGCATCATGAGAGAGCCCTTGGTGAAAAACCAACCTTTTGAGGGAGGTAATGTTAAAACAAAATACCACAGACAAATGGTGGGAACTTCCTCAGCTATCCAAAAATTGGATAGCTAAGTCTCTTTGTGCTCAACAGAAAAAAACTGGGCACATTCAGAGCAGATTTATCACATTCATCATAGACCCCTATCCAGAAGGTGAGTGAGTTCCTTCCAACCTGGCAATTGGATGGAAGTCAGAGCCCTCACTCTGACTTCAGCTTGCATGGAGAAGAGTTTTATTCAGAGCAACATCTGAGGTTTTGTCATGGCAAAGCTGCTGACATCATGCTCAGCTGAACCTCATAAAAACTGGGAGAGGAGAGGAAGGAAAGCTAGGAGATCACTGCAGAAAGAGTCCTTGCTCCTGGTTTTCCTCTGAATCAGCTCTGCTGGGGATACTGTTTTTCTGGTACTGAAGGTGTTGATGACATCCACCGAGCAGGCTTTGCTCCGAGTTGTATGTTATCCCCACACTCCCTACCTCTATATCTTTGTTCTCAGGAGCTGCCTGTTTCTTGCACCTCACCAAGTTGATCCACATGTTTCTCTTATACATTATATCTAGAGCTGTCTGTTGCACTTCCTTCCAGGCTGGGCTACTCAGATATAAGTTCAGGCAGTCAGGAAAGACCCTGCTCACAGCTAGAGGGAAAGCAAGCAAGTTATCACATTATAAAGCTGAGCATGCTTTTGCAGCTGTCATTGCTTATTACAGTAAAAGAGGGAAATATCCCTCTTTCACTGAAACCAAGACTTGGCCTCAGCTTGCTTTCTTGTGTGGTCTCCTCTGTGGCAGTGAAAACTCAGTGATCTCAATTCTCCTTGCTGCAACAATATTTTTGATCTCCATAATACCACAGAATCACAGAATCACAGAATCGGTAAGGTTGGAAGGGACCTCTGGAGATCATCTAGTCCAACCTCCCTGCTCAGCAGTCACCTAGAGCATGTTAGACAGGGTTGCATCCAGGCGGGCCTTGAAGATCTCCAGAGAAGGAGACTCCACAACCTCTCTGGGCAACCTGGTCCAGTGCTCTGTCACTCTCACAGTAAAGAAGTTCTTCTTCATATTCAGGAAGGCAGAACTTTCTGTGGCTCAGTTTGTGCCCATTGCCTCTTGTCCTGTCACATGACACTACTGAAAAGAGACCAGCCCCATGCCCTTGACACCCTCCAAAGTACCCACCAAAGTAAAAAGAAAATACAAGTAGTACCCTTTTAAAAAGTCCTTGGAGACCACAATATTTTTCTGAGCTATCAAAGGTGAAATGCTGTCACATGGCCCTGAGAAGGACAGCATGGAGTGCGCAGACACCAGCAAAGGAAGCAGTTGGCCATATGCCCTCCTGACACTGGATGCTTCTCAGGCTGGAGGGATTTCCTACCATTGCTATTCCTCTCAAGGGTTATAATGGGTGCTACAGCAGACTCCCAATATCCCTGTGTGCTGTGGCCCCCACCACCTCAATTTCACCCCATTTCAACCAAGGTATATCAGAGAAGATGGACCTGTGGCTGTGTCTTAGTTTCTGCTTCAGATCTTCCTTTCTCAGAAGTTCCAAGACTTCAGAAACTCTTTGCATCGCTTTGGCCTATGTGCTCTGTGCAAAAAGAGCGAGGCTCATAGAGAATGGCTCTTTTTATACTGTTTTTGATACGGAGAATCCTTCACCTTCTCATGATGTTCTTTCATTACTCCTACAAGAAAAAAAAAAAGTAAAAAAAAAGAAAAAATACGTTTTCCTGGAGAATGGGCTCTGGTGGTAAGAAGGGGGAATGAAGGAGGGGGAAAGGGAAAGGAGGAGATCATGTCCCTTCTTTCTCATCAGTTCCTATCTCAAAAGAAAAGTTCAGGAGCGTACAGTAAACTCTCTCAGAGCCAAATCTGGCAGTTTGCTCACTTAGACAAAGCTCTACTACACACTTGATCTCTCTTTGAATTAGGAATTTCTCTGAATTCTTGGGTTGTTTATCTATGTGATAAGGATAAAATGCATGATAAACTACAGTCAAAAAAAAAAAAAAAAAAAAAAGAGGACAGTCCCTACTTCAACGCATCTAAACCTGATCGGATTCTTCCAGTTCTTTCATTTCAAGCCTGAAAAATTCCAGTGCTATCACGGCTCCCTGGATAGCGTAGAAATGGGCTGACTCAGCAGACCTTGCAGCTCTGCCACCACCTGAAATCTCAGAAGGGTTGCACAGTAATTCATTTTCCTAACCTCCAAAATTTCCTGTAGCTTTTTCTCTCAGCACAGCCTCTTTGCCACCACAGGAATCCCGAAACAACAAATGGAAGCTCCATGAATCAGTGCTGTGCTTATAACAAGTCCGACAGACCACTCAAAACAAATGTGTGATGATTTTCTTGCAATTAAAAATGTAATTTCTTATGAAAAAAAGATTATTTTGTCCAAAAAAAAGTTTCTATTTAAACTCAAAAAATTTTATGAAGAAATAAAATTGCAATTTATGGGGTGGGGGGGAGAGAAAGGGGGAAGGGAGTCCTCTCATAAAATATATGCTATTTTCTGAGTACCACTTTCTCTTATTTCTAAAATTTCCATCACTGCAGTAACTGAGCAGCCTGAAGTCCAGATCACATTTAGTTCCACTTAAGAAGTGCTAAAGAGATTAAACAGCTTGCAGATTGGATGATATTGCATGATATGCCCTATACATAATCATACAGAAACCGGAGCTCACCTTCCCATTAATTGTGCATTGATTCACTTTAAACAGGCTCTGGATAAAGGCTGAGATGTATTAATAATATTTTATTGAATTTTAACTCACTTCTCTTATTAACTTGTTAATTTGTTTTAATGAATTATTTAGTGTTTCTCATAAGATTTATTAGTGTATCAGACCATACTTTCACCTGTAGTTTTTTATCTGTGGCTGAAAGGAAAGACCAAGGAAAAAGAGAAGAAAGAAATTTTGTAGAGCATCTTTTCTCTGGTTGTACCATGTTGTGTAATTCATTATTACTACTTTGTTGCCTTACTCTGCACAGATGAATTAACCAATGAGTGCCTAAGGCATGCAGCACATGTTCAGGGTTTGTGGCAAAGGAGTGGATAAACAAAGATGGTAATATCTGCTACTAGAACATCTCATCCCATGAGGGGGTTTCATTTCTTATGTTTGTACTGTTCCAATAAGCAATGCTAACGCTTTAAATGAAGAGAGGCTTTTGTCCCTGTGAGCAATGTGAGCTTTAGGCTAGCAGGCCACAGACTGTCTGTTTGCAACTATTTCTTTCTCAATTAGCTTGCAGTTGGGTGCAAAGTCTTGCTGTTTTGCAGTTCCTCTACCTTCAGCTGACCTTCAAGATCATCTGCAGTGTTCTCTCTTCAGCAACAAAAATCACAGTAGAACTGGCACAAGAATCCTGTACTTAAAACACAGGTGAGGGAAGTGGTGAAGCTGTGACTACTTTCCTGCAATTGAAATGGATGCTTTCCCTGAATGGAAAGCATTTGGTGCCCCATTTTTGGCAGAATGGAAGAGAAATCAACACACATGAAAATTTTCAGCAGCATTAGCTCTATCATGAAGATTCTGCTATTGACATTACAACCAGATCAGAATAGTTTAAATTACTTTGGTGCCATTTTTGTGATACATTGGCTAAGGTCACCTAATATGCTATATTCTTTAACTACCTCCTTTTGCAATTACAGAATCAAAATGCCTATGTGGAGCAACACAGACCTTGAACCATGGAGACACTGTCTTTCCAATAAAGCGCAGAGTAACAGATTTCATTATGTTCACAAGTTTTGATGACTGATCTAAGATCTAAGATTCATCAAGTGTAAGATGATTAAAAAAAACTTATTTGATCACATTTTTTATCCTTCAAAATATCTTGATGTAAAGATAGATACCAGGAAACTCCATCTGGCCACCCTGGCTGCCTTGCTTCACATTTAATTACCCTTTGCATTCAGAATCTGTGCCTGACTTCCTGTTCGAATTGGTGCAGTTTCATCCTCCAACCACCAGCACTAGTTCAGGAGCTCTTTAATGTCCAGTGTTTTCTCTCTTCCAAGGTAATCGTACACCATAACTCAGTTTTCTGTGACTCTCTTCAGTGCTGTTTTCAATGATGTTCCCACCTCCTCTTTGCAAAGCAGGCAGCACAGCAGAATTGGTCTTACTAGGTGTGCTCTGCTTCCACTGCCTTTTCCTATGGGCCACTACCCATGCCACTCTTATTACATTCCTAGCATTGAAATGCATTTTGTTTAAATGGGCCCATCCTTCCAAAGAATTTAGATCACTATGTAATTCCCTCCGACTGTTGTTTATCCTTCAGAGTTTTCTCCAAATTTTGCTGTTGTAGTTGCAGGCATGTTGTTGCTCAGGACAGCAAAAGAAGATGTTAAAGAACATCAGCATTAAGGTATCCTTGTTCTTTCCCTTCTAGTGGATGTAAATGATGGTTTTTGTGTGTTTAAATCTTCTTTTTATTTCTGTGTCATTGCTGTCTTCGAATGATATGGCATGAAATTTATATTTGTTATTTTGTACCTTCTCCATGAGCCCTTAGTTAGTGCTCCAGGAACCTTTTCAGTCCTTTACCAAAAAAGCTAAAATAACACATCTAAAGGAGGTCCCAGAAGTTGTTTCCTAGGCTACATGTCAGTTCCTTCCATCTAGTGAGAGGAGTCCTCTAAGAACTCGTTCAAAACTTCTGTTCAACACGCACAGTGACAAGTGATGAGGTCTGCTTGCACATCCCCTCACTGAGAGAGAATTCATCCATTGGTGATATCAAATCTTGGGATTATCAAGGGTTCAAGCCATGTGTCTCTCACAAGGCACATTTTTGTTATTTTCCAGGTAGCTCCGGGTTGACGGGAAGCTGCATAGCTGGAGGCAGCTGAGACGCACAGCAGGGTAACACTTGTATGTGGCTTTTGGTTGATTACAGAGAATGGGCAAAGCAATCCCACATCTGCCTGCTGAAGACTGTGTAGACATACCCCAGGGGCACAAACAGCCGAGCTGTTTCATGTGGCCTCCCCTGCCCCCAAGCACACACTGAGAAAGTCAAGTAGAAATCCAGAATTTCAGAACTTAAGCAGATGTTGGGAAAAAAAAAAAAAAAAAAAAAAGGCAAAGAGAGGTGCCTGGCAGCTCTTTAACTGCAGCGAAGGTTTATATGGGAACATTTTTCTGTAGGGAGTGAAGAGGGTAGGGACTGCTATCAGGAGTGTCCTGACCCAGCTGCTGCCGACTGCACCCCAGTGCATTCCCGAGGAGCGTAGTTCATGAGATGGGCCAGAGATAGGAGCACATCCTGGGAACAGCACCACCAGGGCTCTGCATGCAGCACCTACACCTTATGGCTTTGAGCAGCAGCCAACTGCTTGGCTGAGGTAGCTGGAAGTTTGCTCCCTCCTACCTCTATTCCTTTCCTCATATCCTGACTGAACCAGTGAGGAATTCTTTGTGCCATTTTTTAAGTAGACTGAAATAAAAAATGCAATTGGATGGCAGTTATCTACCCTCAGCCAAATTTCAGGCAGAAGTTTATGCATTCAAAGAAGTATAGATAGCAATCCTGACTTTTTTGTTTGTTGTTTCATTGCAAAAATGTCAGGAAGCAAAGGTACTCTGGAACTAATTTCTATTGTATTCTCCAGACAGCTTGCTCAGTAGTGTAAATTCTATTAATAGATGACCTCAGACGCTGCCTTTTGAGTGGTGGTGAGCTTTTGAAGAGCATGAGCAATGTTTTTCTCTGCCTCGATAATTTCCCTACTGAGTAAACAGTCCCCTTTCCTCCCCTTCCCCCAAATGTGACTACTTCATCAGCACTTCCCTGGCTGCACGTGAAACATGGGCATGCTAAACAATAAACCCTCTGTTTTTCACGGCTGTACACATGCCAGTAAAGCTCTTTGTACAACTCATAGATTAAAAGCTCTCACCTCTCTCCACGATCTCCTTGCATGCATATTACAAATCCTCAGGAAAAAAAGAATGGCTTGTTCGGCTACAGTGAACCCTACTCAGACCTTTAATCAATGAGAAAAAAAACCACTGGAACATGTGGCTCAAAGCTGCCACCACTGAGGGGGCTGCTAAGCCCAGCTTCCTAAAGGGAGGCAAGTAACTGGTGCTGGAAATTGTAAATACGGCTACTAATGTCATCTATTGAGAACTCCAAAGTGGTTTTGTCACCTGCTGAGAAAAAGACCTTTGTAGCCTCATTACTGGTGACCAGTGCAGTGGGAACTCCCTGTATACATCTCTTTTGGAAAGATACTGATCAAGAGATTTTATATGTATATATGTGTATGTATATATATACATACATACAAACACACTATATTTTTATGTGTATACATATATATATTTCTATCTGGCCTGATTTTCTCTCCCTCTTTCTTTCTGACTCCTTCTTGTTCTCCTTTTCTAGTTCATCACTCCTGGCCTTGCTGATGCTAAGGGATCAACTCCGAATGGAGACACTGTAAAAGAAGAGAGCTGAGAGCCAAGAAGCTCTGTACTGCAGCTCTTAAACTCAAAGACTTACTTTGTTTTATTTTGTTTTCTTATCTGAAGAAGGCTCTTACTTGAAAGCCCTTTTCTGTGATGTACCCAAGTGTCACAATAACAGGACTAACATCTGGAAGAAAGGCAGCAAAGGAAAGGAAAAATCACAGCTGAAGTTTGCCAAGCAAACCTCCACTTGAATGAGAAGTGCGATAGCTTCAGGTTTTAAGGAGTCTTCTGAAAGACCCACACACTCTCTCAGCTTCCAGTTCCTCAGCACATTCACCTTGAAAAGCCATGGGGCTAAGCCAGCCCTGCTGCGTTGTGAGCTTCACACAGGTTTAATACACGTTAGCACTCTGCATCTGTCATTATATGTTATTGTACTTCCCTACCGCTGCCTGCACAATGTGGGACCACCATGCAAAGCTATAGCTCTCACATTATCAGGGCACTTGGATTTAATCAAGGTTACAGTAGCTTAGGGATGACACAGGCTGTCCACAGAACACTCAGCATCCCAAACTAGATTAACTAACTGAATAAATAGATAAAGATAAGAGAAAGGAAGCTGTGCTTTTGTTCCTTTCACTTTGCACTTCAGCATTCCCACTGCCAGGGCTGAGGGCCAGCACTTGCTTTTGCAGGCAGCAAAACTGCAGGCTGCGTGCGTCTTTCTTTCGTTTCAGAGCTGCTGAGCTCTGCTGCTGGACATACTATATGTTGGCTGCCAGCATGGTGAGAGGACATCCATTGCGTCACCCCTCCAGCTGACCCTGCCTCTAGGGGAGGCCAAAAGGCAGAAGTGGGGAGAGGAGGGAGGAGGGAGATGCAAGCCAGGAGTCCTAAAACACTCTGGCAGCCTCAATACCATGTGCCACAGTCCTCTAGCGCCTAAAAGCCTGGCTAGATTTTTCCCATTGGTAAATACTATGCTTGCCAGTGTCTGGCTGCTTTTCCACTGATATTTAAAGTTTAATATTAGGTCATGGACTCTGCAAGCAGCTGTAACTGTGAAAGACTATCGTTCCCAACCAGTTGCTACCACGTCCCCACCAGAAAGCGTTGTCACTTCAATTCTGCCAGGAAAGGAGCATGTGAGCCCTTCCTCATCTGCTTCAAGCCAGACAGCAAAGCTGCTTTCCTCATCTGTGTAACCTCACCTATCTGATTTGGCCAAGAGTTCTCACAAGGTCATGTCCTATGGCAGGAGTAGCAACTTCTAGCATCCAAGACAGGAGGATCTTCAATCCATGCAGTTCAATGTAGAAAGAATAGGTATCTCTAGCTTTACTCTATAGAAGTAGCTGCAAGTTCAAGACCAGAAGAAGCTGGTAGGATCTATTCTTCGTTTTTGCCTCTGTGGATAATGAAAAGAGCAATGTCACAGAGAAAGAGATAAAGAGAGGCATTCATAATCTCACATCCACCCCAAAACTAATCTAGATTTATGTGGAGATGGGGTCCATCACAAGGATTCTGTCTCCAAATCATATCTACCACTTGTAGTTCTGACAGATGTCTCCATTCTTGCATCTTGTGGACATTTCAGAAGTTCTGTAACTACAACAAGAATGCAAAATTATAGTTTTGACATCAACATTAATCTGCTCTGTTGTTTCTAGTATTATGGTGGTGGAAAGCAGGTGCCAAACATGGAAACTGAACTAGGACAGAAACCATGCAATCATTTTTCCTTCTAGTCATAATGCTTTGGAATTGGATTTTATGACTTTTCCCAGCTAGGCAAAATCAAACCTGATCAACAGTGAGGTGGAATTCCCCAATGAAACAATGAAGAGTAGTATGTGGCCACAGACAAGCTTCCTTCTGCCCATGCTCCATGGTTCAGGTCAGCTTGTCTGGAAGCTGTGTCCATGTTCCTGCAGCACTGTGACCAAGCTTATTAGCTTTGCAATGCCAACAAGTCAGGTAGCCCACTTCTCTGTGTCAGTGCTGAACCAACTCCTCCACTTGTGATTATGGGCTGCTTCAGGCTTGACCTCTAGAGGCACAAAAGACCTCTTAACTTTCTTCTGGGAAGGGCGGAATGCTGTTTGCTAGTGGCTAGCTTTTAGGTGGCCGATCACTGAAACACCTTGTGTTAAAACACACTGCACAATGTCTGACAAATGCTGGGCACCTCAGAACAGGAGCCAAAACAGTCCATATACATAGCAATGTAATTGCAGCCTCCTCAGGCATAGAGCAACATGATAGAAAACTCTAGGCAAACAGGTATATCTTCAACTGTGCCTTTATCCGGGGCTGAGATATTTAATCTGTCATGGGATGCAGTTAATATGTGTTTGGGATTCACTGCCTGGAAGCCTGTTCCCAACAGATCATTCCTTTCATTTAAACCACAGCAGGAAAGGGAGCAGGTCATTTTCCCAGCTGGAGCCACCACTGGACAGAGCACTCAGTTACCAAAGGGGAGAGCCCATTTGTTGACCTGCATCATTAAGGCTCCCTTGAGCCAGAAACGAGAGAGGACGTTGAATCCTCTTGGGCAGAGGAAGGTGGAGAACTGGATACTGCATCTTGGTGGTGTATGTCCCACAGTGTCACCGCTTGGTCTCTTCTGACATGGGCAGGGCTGGGTTTGCGTGCCCACTTGAAGGCAAGCCAGGGCTCTCTTTAGGGGCGGTGTGTAATTGCACAGCACTGAAGCAACCACTGCAAACAGCACTTGTAAGTAATGCCCCTGAATGAACACTACATAATTGTAATCTGTATAAACACTTTTTTTTTTTTTTTTGTATGTGAAAGTTCCAAGATATTTGCACCTGTCCTTGCCTACTCAGAGCTGACTGGGACACAAAGCCTGAGGAATTATGAGCATGACTGCAAATAACTATTTTTCCTCATTAAATTCTGTCCTTCCGCACCCAGGTCCCCCCTCCTCACAGCATTAGGTGCTGCTGCTACCTTGCAGCACAAAGCCATCAGCCCCGAGAAGTGATGATAGCCTATTTCAGGACTGCAGCACTGCTGTGAACAAGGTGCTCAAGTATGATACATTATCCCTCCAAGGCTGAAAATATCACCTCTGTGATGCTCCTAAACTCTGAGCTAGGTAAGGTTAACACCACAGCCCGGGTTTCTTATGTGATAGAACATTATGCTCCTAACCAAAAAATCAAGACTGTTTATACATACGGTACACTGGAGCTTATTACCTTTTATACTGCCCTGTGTATGATTTATTTAATATCCTGTATCAGCAGGAGTTTTGAGCTCAGAACACCCTTGCAAGAAGCTTTTGCACGTATGACAAAACCTGGCTAATTAACATTAGCAAGTGGAAGTCCCAGCATCAGTTACTGAATTTTGCAAATTAACAAGTATGTAACTAAAGACTATCAAACAAACTAGCATAGGATGCTTGATCAGATACCTGTTTCATTTGCTTTGACAGCTGCAGCATAGTTTTACTGTATTTACTGCAGTGATTCACACTGTTAGCTTCTACTTAGACTAGTTTTTTTATATTTATAATAACACAACAAATTCTGTGCTAAAAGACCACAGTGGTCCACTGAAATATAGCTCCACTACAGCAGTCTCCTGTGCAGCTTGAATTTAGAAATACAGAGGTGCCTGCCACTATCTGTGCAATAAAGTGCAATTAAAAAAAAAAAAAAAAAAAAAAAAAAACAGCCTTTTTTGCCCTGTCACAGAAATGAGCTGTACAGAATCTCTTATCATTCATGTGTTTAAATAAAGATGTAGGTAAGTACTTCCATGAGAACAACCATTTCTCTGTGACTCTGTATTATAGAATATTAGGCACCTGAAATGCGATTCTTTTTAGGCTTTGTTTGAACTCAAAATCTCTGTCCCTATACACAGCTGAAATGAATCTTCCTCCAAGCAGAATGCACTAGTTAGTCCTATCGTAGAGCAACACCACACAAGACTGGAGAACACTACCCAACTGTAATTGCCTGGGGTCAAGGAAGTACACATTAGTTTTATTTTTAGCTTGTTTTTATAGCCTAATTGAGTTTTCCATAAGATAATCCCATATAGGATCTCCTGTGTGTTGTTTTGGGTTTCCTTTTAATCATAAGGTTGGCTACATTTTTAGTTAAAAAGTCCTTAATAAGTCATTGACTGTGTTATGCAAATCAGAAGATGGGAATACTGGCCTCCCTTCACCAAACTTTTTTGTAGTTTGCTGATTGGTATGCTAGTATGTTCATCATTAAAGTATCTCAATACCTTTCAAACAATAAAGAATTTGGCCTCATGATACCAGTGAGAAGTGGAAAAGTGGTGTAAGAAGAGGCTAATAGATAGGGAACAGAGCACAGACTAGGTGCTTGCAGTCTCATAGGAAATTAGTAACATGAATGCCAGAACACAGAACACTGTTCCTCACTTAGTCTTACCTGATCACCATTTTACAGTCCCTTCATAGTCCCTGATTTAGTTTTTATTTTATACTGGAAGACTAGAAGAACAAGCTGCAAATGAAAATGAAGATCCAAACTTGCTCAGAGTTCTGCTTTTGATGTAAGGAATTGAAACATTATTTTCTTTTGTATGAAGTTCAAGTCCCTTGTTGCAAAAAAAATCTATGTCATGATATTTTAGTAATGCTAGCACCAAGTGTTCAGAAATCACGAATCAGGTTTCCAGAAATCTTAATGTTAGTGAAAAAAATATAGGAATGTTTTTAAATAAAATAGCCCTTTTTGCTTTAATTTTTTATTTATTCATATTTACTCTAAAAAAAATCTTGAAATCTTTATGCAATCACTTCAGGAGCTAAGTTTTGAAGACAAATGACCAATGTTGTAAAAAACATGGGAAAAAATGCAAGGGTTGGTACTGTATTTATTCAATATCATTGATTATTCAGGGGAATTAATTCTAGTAACTTAAAGGGTTATGCCTTATGGAGCTTAGTGGCAGGTGAACATGAAGATTTTAGACAGAATTTCAATAATATTGAGTTGTCTGCTTTTGAGTCAAAACTGAAGGTTAGATTCCAAAGAAGGGTTATGAGTGTTGTTAGCTCTTCTGTAACTATAAAGTGAATGCTCATCATGATCTGGCACCCAGAATAAGAGGAGACAGTCTGAATGTACTGATGTTACGGATAAGCACCCAAACTGTAACATCCCTGGGTTTTGCGCAGCCGCAGCTGGCACTGAACTGGGGTGAGATGGGAGTTGCTGACACAGAGGGCATAATTTAGGTGCTCATGCAGAGCTATTTGATGCCACCTGAGATGCCTTTGGCACAGGCAGCTGGCAGACATGGCTCTGGGAGCCTCTTCCTTTTTGCAGTTGTAACTCTGGGCCAAGTGCAATGCTCTCCATGCTTCCCGAGCTGCAGCTCTTGGTGTTCAGGCAAATTAATTGAGCCCAGTATTACCTGCTCTTACAAGGACATACAACCATCATTTGGTCTCATCATTCAGCTCTTTGGGGGAACTGAATGAGTGCAGAGTAGGATTCTACCCAACCAAGAAGAAACACGTTCAGAGATGTTTTTCTTGACCAAAATGATTAAAATCCTATGTTACAACAAACGATCTTTCCACCTTTCTCTACGAACACCCACCTGCTATGGCCTCTGTCTCTAATGGGCTTTGCTTGATGAGTCACTCACCTAACACGTTGTTGCACTGGTTTCCTTGCTGCTAATGGCAAAGAGTTATTGGCTTTATGTGAGTGACTGTTAAAGTGCTGTACAAATCACAAGGAAGGAAATAACTCCCACTGCGAAATTCTGTATCTTTCTGTAAAATGTCTCATTCCATGCACTTAGCTATCTTTTCAGTGAGTAAAACATATCTAGCCTTAATGTTAGAATAGTAGTTTTGTCTCTGTTAATTTGCAGGGCTCTTACATACAGCTTTGTGATCTGAAACATTTAACTGCTCTCTTAAGCCACTCTTTTTATTTTTAAAATAAGTGTTTTGATCATAAGCTAGAATGCTGGAGCCAGCTGAGAGTTTATGCAAATTCAGTCAAAGCCTTTTGCCCTGTCGATTCAATCCTCCCTCTAATCCACACAATGATCCACAGTAATGGATAAAAATTCTGAGTAGGGGAAAGGAGGGAAAAAAAAAACTCAGAAAGCAATTCTGATTGCTCTGAGGAAGCACTTGAGGCTCTTGGCCCCAGGGAACTTTCCCCAGCTCATTGGAGGCATTCAGATACCATGGTGATGGGGGATGTTATGAATAACTAGATAGATAAATGGTAAGTGCTTTTGATCTTTGCTAGCCTGTATTTCATTTTGTCAGCTGGGGAAGAGGCTATTCAAATCTGTCGGCTGTAGGAGGTCAGCCAAGAGAGAGAAAATGTCTTCATTACAGCCTTCTGTTAAGCCAGGCCTCCCAGCTGACCTCGGTGCCTGCGCTTGTCAGTCAGATGAGGAAAATTTTCCAATTGAGGGAAGATGTGGCCGTGCCAGATTTGTCCCTGGTGCAAGAGCTCTGAGGCAGCAGTGTGAGACCAAGGAAGACTTCCCTGGAGTTGGGACCTCTCCCGTAAAATCGTCATGGGTTTTGCAGCACTGGGACAAGCTTGTGACTTCCCCAGCCAGGTCCATGAAGGGAAATTGAGGGACAAGCTTGTGACTTCCCCAGCCAGGTCCATGAAGGGAAATTGAACTCATTTTCCTCTGTGTTATTTTCAGTGCCATTTGGGTGGAAGGATCAGAAGGCAGGCGTGAAGGTGAACGATTACAGAAGACAGCCTTACTCTGTAGTTATAAATGCCTTAATATTAATTACATTTTCTGAGTTATTTCAATCAGCGAGTCCCTTTTCATGGGTTTGATATACATTTCAGGCAAAGAAGATGGAGTTCATTTTAGTTTTCACTTCAGGCTGCAAGTGGATTCTTGTTATTTCTTTTAAGATTGTGCTCTGGGTCTGTGGGTGCAGCCCCACTGAGGTTTGTGGTAATGCTCAGGAAGGAAATACGGACAGGTTATCACAAAGCAGAGCCTGTCTAATGATGCAGGAAGATCTCAGTTATTCGGGAGGGAAAAGAAGGGCACAGTTCTGCAAAGGGATGCATACAAAATTGAAATAGGAATTCCAATCCCATTATTTGGTAATGAGATTTGTAAACCTCATGTTCACAGCCTGAGATAAACAATATATGCTTCCTGAATTCCTCTTGGAAGAAGAGCTCCTTACAGCATAGCTAAATTACACAGTAAGTTATCATTTACAAAGAACAAAAATAAGAAAGGGAATCAGCAAAATTAATTTACATCTAAAGGATTTCTCAGTTTTTGGATTGAAGGGCGGGGAAACAGAGTCTGCTCCAAAACCATACTCTTAATGGGGATGGTTTTGTTATGTTAGAGTATTTCAAGAAAGCATTGTAAAAACGTTCCTTTTACTCAAGCCACCCAGGTTTTAATAGTATCAAAGCAAAATATAGACTACTATTAGCATGAAATAACATTAGCATAAATAGAAAAGAGTAAGGATGCTTAAAAAAAAAATCCATCCACGTAAGTGGCCTGCTCATTTCGCTAAACATCACTGTAGCTGAGAAACTGTGAAATTTCCATAATAATCGAGTGTAGAGAAAAACAAACAACAGTTTTATTGATAGGGAAATTACATCCTGTTGCTGAATATGAAACTATAGCTCTGTTCAATGGCCCTTTAACAGCATCGAAAGTGTATATTAATTTGTAAGTGTAAATGAAATGTAAATAAAATATTCAGTTCAATCTGGCCGCAGACACATCCTGACAGCATTTCAGTGCGGAAACCCAGGGGACGTACATTTGGATTCCATATCCTAGACCCTGAGCTAGTGGCATCTGATACCTTTGTGGAAGTGATTTGCTCAGCTGCTGTGTGCTGATGTACTTGTAACAAAAAACTCCGCACCAACCAATCTACCAGACAGCTCTGGCTTTGGGGGAGAAGGGCTCCTTGGGGTTTTTTTGCTTGCTTTCCTTTTTAGAAAGAGGATCCTCCAATACCTCGGAGCAATAATCCGGGGTATAGGGGTTGCAGCAACACTGCTGCCGTGTCCGGGCCCGTTGCGGCGGTGCTTTTCCTTGCGATAGGATTGCGCTTGCAAGGGCGGGGGGGCAGGCAGGCAAGCGGCGGGGGGAAGCGGCGGCGAAAGCGCCGGGCGGGGGGGCGGGGAGGGCGCCCGCGGCCGTCCCCGCCGGGGCTCCGGGCGGCCGGAGCGAGGCGCCGAGCGCGGCGGGCGGCAGCGGGGGCTGCAGCTGCGCAGCCCCCGGGGGGTCCCGGGGCCCCGCTCGGGCCGCCCGCGCCGGGGCTCTCAGCGCCGCTCAGCCTCTCTCGCCGCCGCCTCGGGCGGGCGCGAGCGCCCTGCAGAGCCGGTCCGAAGCGCTGCCCGGCCAGAAGGGCATCGCGCTGAACCTCCCCGCTGCACCCTGCGCGGCAGCGAGGGCTTCCCCGAGGGTCTCCAGCCTCTCGGGGTGGCTCACCCAAAAAAGGGTGTTTGGCCCGCAAAGGTTCGGAGCGGGGCTGGGAAGGGTTGTGCAGCTGCACAAAGCCAGCTGAACGGTTAATGCTTTAACCTTGCGTATAATTTATACAATAAACAAAGTCACATGTTTCTCTAATAATTTAGATGTAAGCAAATGTTGATTTATTCAGGAAGGCTACTGCCAGCAGCAAAGCCTGCAGCACTGAAATTTGAATTAAACTAGGACAGAAGCAGGCTAGTCTATAATAACATTTGTATAATTTTATTTTTGCCCTTGGCTCAGTTCATTTCCTTCTACAGTAGATGCATGAAATTGGTTCTTCAGCCACCTTTAGCTGATGTTCATTGATATCGAGGGTAGGCAGGGAAGCAAGAGAATGTAACCTTTTTAGACTTTGTGTTCCCAGTCATAAGGCCATGAATTCTTAGGTCATTTATGACAATGATTTTCTTCTCTGCATTTCCTTCCTGCAGAAATCTCTGAGCAACTCCATTTAACCTGAAGAGAGAGGTTTTTCCCCCCATTTTTCTGCATGGAGTCTTCTAGAACAGAGACTGTTAAACAGATGCAAATATTGTGTTGTTTTTATTCTTTTATTCAGACCTGAGGGCATGAAATTTGAGTTCTCTTACTCTACTTTCAACATGAAGGGAAGGGACTGTATGATACTTTTAAAAAGACGGCGAAAAATAAGCCCTAGTACAAATATCTGGAGTGGATCGCTTGGTTTGACATCTCTTCGAGTCACCTTCTAGGTGAAAAAAAACCTGAAAAAAAACAGAAAATAGCCTGGATGGAAGGATGGATGGATAGATGGATGGATGGATGGATGAACGGTTGGAGCACAGCACAAGGCAGTGCTTCCGTAAGGGTTTCTGGTTTCAAGCCTCAAAGGTTTCACATTGTGAGGATGCAAAGTTAAACTGGTTTTGCTTTTGTCCAGGAGAGCCAGCAGTAGGCTTCCAAGTGAAAGCAGAGGATCCTGCTCTGAGGCCGAGACTTCGGCCCTGGTTTGCAGGCTTGCAGGCACGAGCACGGGAAGCGGCCGCGCCATGGGAAGGGGAAACGCGTGTGGGGTGACCCCCGTTGACCCTCAGCAGAGAGGAGCTGATATGCTGTGCTCCTAAGGACGTTGCCTTCACTTCTCCTGAGCCCCAGGAGACAGTGTGGTGGTGTGAGGACTTTATGACCAAAGAAGTGAAAGCAAAGTAGAGGCTGGAAAATGGGGTAAGTAAGGAAGGGTGAGAGGGGAGGGGAGCTGGGAGCAGCACTGGCAGAGCCGTGATCGTGTCTCTCTCTGGCTATGTGACAAGGATCATCTTTTAACTGCAGCCAGGACGAGCAAGAATGTTACATGGGAATGACTCAAGTTGTTTTTTTCCAGACTTAAGCCTAGCCCGGTGCAAAACCTTGAATGCCTATTAAAAATCGAGGTGTTCTTACTCATAACATGACTGTATTCAGTGATTTCATGGCTGTGGTATTTGCTAAAGAGTAACTGTATGTTTGCATACAGTTGGTTGCAAAGAAAATCTACCTAACATGCATCAAAACTTGACCAATCCTGCCTGCCTTGGTCACTTTTGGGGAACCGTGAGCTACTAATTCCAGCATGCACAGATCCTGAAACCTATCATCAGCACTTTCAAAGGTCACTGGTAAACATTTTAGTAGAAATAGTCACCTAATGTATTTCAGAAGACAGCTGTGACTGATTGCCAGGATGGGAAATGCCAGTCTCACACCCCTCGCTTATAGTATACCCTCTCTCCTCATCACACGATGACTAAGAAAATAGTAGCAGCTCACACGCTTCCAAAAAGTCTTATTGCCTCTTGAGTTTAAAACCCTAAATAGGACTGGCTGCAATCAGTAGTGCCTTTGTGTGTTAAATATGCACTAACAATATGCAGGATTTTTTTTTTTCCAGTTAGCCATTTCTGGTGTAATGAGGGCTAGTCAGAAATTAGCCCTGAATTTTGCCCTTTGGGCAAAAATCACTTCCTGCAAACTTTTTATGCTTGAAAATTTGGGGGATTTCCTACAAGTCATTCCCTGCTCCACATGCCTCCAATTTGAGAAAACTTCCTCAGGAGCTGCCAAAGGTCCAGCTTTCCAAGTGATCTGATCCAAGGGCATATAGGCTGCCTAAGAGAAGGGACTTCCAAACTAAATGAATTAGATTAATGCAAAATACTGGATTTCCTATCTATAGTAAATGTCCACACTTTAGTTCCTGTAACTTTGTTGTTTTTATTTATTTCTACCAACTGAAAATCCTCATTTATGGACAATTCTAGTTTGAGAGAGAGATGATCTCCCCAGATTTCATGAAACCCTAAATTCTAATGTTATAAGAACTATGGAGGCCTTAAATCTTATGGCCACAAGTGACCCATCTTGAGCTGTTTCATCTGGAAACTAAGGGCTGTGATGCCCCTTTGAACAGTTTTTCCTGATTATGGATCACAGCGAAGAGAGGAAAGCTACCTCTGTTTGACTGCTGTATCCATTTACCTCTGCCCACAAAAATGCTTGCAGACCTTCGTTCCAGCCCCCACTCCTCTTCCTTTCCCCTGTGTGCTAGTTACTGCAAGTGAGGGGAAGTGCAAGTCCAGGGTATTTCCTTTGCCAAGCATGTGGGAAGCAGGAGCAGATTGTGACTTGACTAGTCACAGCCTCCCAGGCTGCTCCTTGGGTAGCTCCGTCATGTGCTGCCTCTGACCTGGGGCAAAGTCATGGCTGAGCCTGTAGTTCCCTTATTATTAATTAAAATGCTGGATGAGATCCTCAGCTGGAGTACATATTCATAGCTCCTGGCCCTTGCCCACTAGTTTCTGAAAGCACACAGAAGAATCCACATTTATGCTGTTAAAACTGAACTTGGATCACATTTGGTGACTCTTGTAAACCGACCTGAATGCAGTTTCTGAAGTGCTTTAAACACAATGAGGCTCCTAAGAGTGTAATCGGATCCTCCTCTCTACTTCTGTGGTCAGACAAATAAATACCACCACATCCCACTTAGCTCTGTTAATGTCACATTAAGAATGGCATGTGTTTTGACATAACCACCCTTTTATTTTATTTTTTTTTAACCCATAAATGAAGCATTGAAAGTCCCAATCCATCACGGTGACATCAGATCAGTGGACTGTGACTTTTATGACATCAGAGCAATTGATTATATGACTCTTTTATGTGTAGCTTGCTATGCAATGATTGCTCCTCTCTCCATATATTACATCCTAACATCCTAGAATAATCTCAAGAGATAAAAAGGAATCACTGTGAAGCAGTGAAGTACAGTAGTTACAGAATTGCCGTAAAACTGTCATAAAATTGTAGAAACAAAAATGCCTTTAAAGATGGCAATGTTCTGTTATGGGTCCCTAGCTAATAGTCTGTACTTGCTCTGTGCATACCTTACTATATTTACTGCTTCTGGATATTTCTGTACCTTCCTCCCAGAAGCTTATATGGTTAGCAAGATATGCAAGGCCGTTGGCCTGCATACTGTGAGTCCCCATTATATCATCTCCAGTAAGTCAAGTGCCTTTTGCACCAAGCTAAATTCAGGGCTTGTTTTTGAAAAGTGAAAAAATAAAGAAGAAAGCTGACAATGAGAGTGAAAGGGAGGCATGAGCCGTTTGTTGCCATAACATTGCTGGAAGAAAACAGATATTCTGTGTGCTTAAAAAAAAAATGTTAAAAAAATAAGGTTCAAAACACAGGCTAAGTAGACCTTTTTTGAGAGATCTAAGATGGTAGGGGTCCCATGGATTTTTTACTACAAAACTGCATGTGCCTGAGCCCAGGTAACCTGTAAAATGTTGCACAATTAGCTGTGCATTTTCCTGTGCTCTTCAGTTTATCCACAGAGGGTTACTACCAGGAGCAAAGAGCAAGTCAGTGTTTTTCTCTCTCTAAGACAAATTTGGCATTTGTTTCTCTGAGGGAGGAAAGGCCCCAACAGGTAAAGATAAATGCTTTCCTTTTTTTTCTTTTTTTTTTTTTTTATCTCAAGGCAATTCGAAGTGGGCAAAAAGGTGCTGCAGTCATGAGGAAGGCGTAAGTCAACTGACAAGTCGATGCCTTTGAGATCTGACAGATGAGCTCGGGCAAAGCTGGACCTTGCACCCGAGGACGCCTGTGCCCAGCTCTCCGCCCGGCTCGCTGGCACCGCTGCAGAGCAGGGGCAGCAGAAAGCAACCAGCACCGGCACCAGCACGTGTCTGGGCTGCCACCTCTGCTCCAGCGAGGGGCACCTCCGGCTGAGGAGAGGGGCCAGCAGCAACGACCGCGATTCCTCAAGCAGGTGCGGCCGTTTGCCGCTGCGTGTCTGAGTGGGCACCTCCAGCTCCCTCCCCGGGATGTCTGCCTTGCTGGAGTGGCATGGAGGCTTAATTAAATGCTTCAACATCTGCAAACTTCTCTGGGATCCTCGTGCAGGAGGCATTAGAGAAAAGAAGAGATTTATTTGTAACAAAAATTCCGTGGATGGCCCTGTGCGCCAACATCCTCTGCTCAGCCTGGGAGAGGACGCAGCGGGAGCAAAAGCAGCGCCTCTCTGCCCAGCTTTCTGCCACCCCCCGAGCGTGCACACGCACGCGCAGATGCACATATGCCTGCCAGCGCCAAACTGCAGCTGGACAGGCCACTTGCTGGGGGCAGAAAATGCAGTCTGTTGGCCTGTCAGCCAAGACTGCCAAGCAGGGGAAGCTGCAGTGAGGCTTGCAGCCCCAAAACCAGGCCCACACATGGGGCTGCCTCTGGGGAAACCCCACCGCCGCTGTCCGGGGGTGAAAATTTCCTGCCACTCTCAGCCTGGATGGATATATGCTTGAAGCAGGAGCCCAGAGGTGAAATGCTCTGTGCCCTCTCTCCTCTTCTCTTACCCTTCTCAAACAGGCATATTTTGGCAGGCTGAGAGGCTATCTGAGCTATCTAAGATGATGCCTGATTAGTACTTATCCCTGGTAAAAGCATCTGAGCACTGAGGGGGAAAGAAGGGTGACTGGGATCCCTGTGAGTGCCCTTTGCAGATGCCCTTGTGATTTCAAAGGCAGTTTGTGGCACAGGATATTGGCATCAGCAGCGTGCTTGAGCACCCACCCTCAACTCCTCCTAATTTACATGCAGCCCAAGCAGCAGCATTATTGTTCGGCTGGGGGCATATTTAATTGCTGAATGTTCTGCAGATGTCTTGCAGGCTGTATAGATAAAGGCATTTAAGTTGCTGACTTATAACAGCACATCTTTCTTCTTTTAACATAAAAATTCCTACCTTCTTTGAGGGATGTGGGATTTTTAGGGCTGAAATCCTGTGCTATTCCTTTAGAATATTTTAGCAAATGTTAAGCTCCCCAGGACTGCGAGGGAGCGGCTAATCCCTGACACCTTTTCATTAGGGAAAAAAACGAGCTTCATTGCAGTAAGAGCAGTGCTTCCACCTGGTCTGAAACCAAGGCAGGTCCGTTATCGTTTCTTTAAGCCCAGCAGTGCAAGCCGTCAGGCTCTAGCCAGCCACCGAAGCGACTGCTGTTTGTTTAAGCACCAGCAGTCTGCTCAGTGCTGAATGAGACGTACACGGAGTCATGAGCCTGCCCCAAGGAGTCTGCAGCCCGAGGGCAGCCGGGCAAAGCATCGCTGGTGCCAGGGTCCAGCACAGGTCCCATTCGCAGTATCGCTGTGAGATAGCAACAGGATCAGGCCCGTGGACTTTAACCTCTCTGGGGAAGGAACTGTCTTGCCCATCTCTAGCTTGTAGCTTGTACTTAACGACTACATATTGAATATTGACTATCTGGTTTCATATTTTCTTTCAAATCCCTCCCAACTTTCGAAAATAATCAGATTAAAAAAATGTATATCCTGTACATTTTTTTTTAACAATACTTATGATGTTCTTTCTGGCTTGCGTCACACCTCCATCCTAGTGACTTAGGTGTCTGACAATTTGTCAGGGAGATAGCCATAAGTTAGGCAGAAAACTGGACTCCATTAAAAAAACATAAAAGCTGGAAGGAGGCAACTTGATGTGGCATTGCTCCTAGCAATGAGGAAGCATGAGTGCATACTGAAGCTTAGAAATAGAAAGTGATGTCCTCATAAAAATATGGCTTTAGGCTGGTGTGCCACTAGAAATTTTTCTGTCAGTTTAGAATATTTAGCTCTAAGGGATCTCTACTTTCAAATGGATCTTTTGATGCAAAATAGGCTGCACAGGCTGCGATAGCGTTGAAGAAGGGAGAGCAGCAGTTGCTCCCAGTTGTGCTTGGTAAACTGAAGATTTTTAGATAGACTTTTTGATCATAAAGTGTTGAGTGGGCAGGTGGGTTACCTCACTGGTGTGTTAGCTCTCCGGGCCTTTCTATCTGAAAACTGTTACTGATGTCTGGACAGCTAAATAATACTGAAAGCTTCAACACTGCTGGTTATCATGGGAACCCCTTTAGCCTAATTTGAAAGCTCAGAGCTCCAGGCAAATGATTTTTTTTGGTTACAGGCTCTTTTGTGTGATGTTCCAATGCAGTATATCCAATCAATGATGCAATATCACGCACAGTACCATCGTGTGGATCCTTATTCCCCCTGTGTTTTGTATTTGACTTGTTAAACTGCAAGAAGAGTTTGGGGAACAAACAGGAGGAGGGAGGGAGAGAGGGGGAAGGCTCCTCAGCTCCTCTGCTGCAGAAATTTAAAACTAGCAAATACGCAAGCCTCAGTGCTCCAAGAGAAATGAAAGGAGCGGAAAGTGAAAATATATACATATGTATACACACGAACAAAACATGAGCCACAGTCATGGCAATCTGGGCTCCAATGTGCCAAACAAAAGGGGTTATTCCTCCGAGCAATCCTTGTGCCGTGAAATTTAGGACACAACAGGACTGGTTTGTGATCACGTTGTAGATTCTACTATAAAACTATACAGTAGCAGTGCAGTATATTGCACTGGAATATTAAAGCCGGCTGGTTTGTGGGATTTTTCAGTATTGCATCTTCTAAAAGACACAACGTTAAGGATAGGCTGGATAGAGGGAGGAGGGCAAGACTAATCATGATGATACTTGTTCTTCCTTTCTTCCTCTAACCCTGCACCCCCACCTCACTGTGATTTAAGATCATCTGGGGGGACTGCAAGTGTTCTAAGGCTTCTCTCCAAATTGATTTTTTTTTAATACAATAAATATTGGGCCAGATTTTCAGATAAAATGAATGAGCCCAGACCATTTTATTTACAGTGTGCCTTTATAAATAGTGGTAAATTGATTTTTATTTATGAGGATACCAAAAATGAAAGTAAGAGCTAGCTATCTGCTGAATGATTCATTTACAGAAGATGCATGTTGCCTCCTGAGGTTTTGTCCCAGGACAGCAGGAGCTGTGTATGGCAATTTTATGACATTTTTTTATTTAATTTATTGTGAGCTACTTCATCCAGTCCAGAGCCAAAATCACAAAAGATAGTTTAGGATTAAGAATTCAAGCAGAACTTGATTATAAGATTATGAGCCTTTGGAATAGAGGTTCCAGCTCAGTTCAAACTGATGCTTGGGCTCATTGCATTTATCTGTGTTCATGAGATTTTTCTCCCAGTCTAGTTTCCCTCTCCAGAAAGTTTCCCTTTCTGCTCTGTTCTGAAGTGAGGCCATGAGCCTGCATTTGTGCTGCCGCAGTCCCTGGTTGGTGAGATAACATCAACACTGGGAGTTCAGCTTTCTCATTTCCCATGGTCAGCAGTGAATGAGAGCTCATATCTTAAGCTTAATAACAGTGATAATGAGGAAAAAGGGGAATGAGGCCAGTGTCTCATCAGGGCAATTACGCACGTTGAGCTGTTTTCTCATACAATGAGAAGAATCCCTTCTTTTTTGCCTTGCCCTTGCCCATGCTGACAGACAGCTGATGGTGCTGATAACCTTGTGCTGTCACTGACATTAGCCAGACGTAAGGATATTCCATCCTGCAGAACTGTATCCTGCACTCACCATTACCCTGGGGCATCTACCACGTAGCTAGCTCCTACTTCCATTTTTGTCATCCTAACAAATAAATTCATCTTAGCATTGTTTATACATTTCCATGGAAGCAAAGTGTCCGGAGACATACATTGGCCCCGAGTGCAACTAACGCTGCTGTCCTTTTCACTTTGTTAGCTCTCTGCCACATGAGCATTCACAGTTAGTTCATGGGTATTTTATTGATTCCAGGAAGATGTCATCAGTGAAGCTACAACTTCACTGGAACGAAGCATCACTTCCACATTCACACTGTGTGTATCGGCCTCATTTACAGTGAAATGCCATCCAAAATTAAAAGTATTGTGAACTTAGTAAATGAGTCACGGCTGAAGTCAGGCTATACTGCAAGTGGGCGTAATGAATGAGACCTCTTTTAGTGATTCTGGCATCAGTGTAGCCAATCAAAGAGCATGCCAAGTAACATTGAACAAATTCATCCAACAAATTCATCCAAAACAAGTGAAATGTTCCTTTCTTGCATCTACCTTTCTTACTCTGTGTATCCACAGGGCCCAGATGCATTTGCTCACTTTTTAGCTGCTCTAAAGGGATCTAGGTCCCTTTATAAAGGGGGGTAAGTGTAAGAAGGCAACATCTGCTTCTCAGGATGTTGGGATACCTACTTATATAATAAAAAGACCAAAAAAAAAGTACCAGAAAGGAGGCACTACAGAAGAGCAAAGAATTAGCTTGACTGGGAAATGGGATGAGCTGGCTAAACTCTGCCCTAGTGGGGTGGGAATGGTGGAAAGGCCTGCCCAGGCCTGGGGGGCTCTGCCAGCCCCAGGGCTCCTCCAGAGGGTTGCAACAGCTGCCAAACTGCAACTGGGTGGCATAGCATTGCCCACATTTTGGGTTCCACTCAAATCTGAAACAAATCAGAACCAAAACCAAATAAAGCTGGCAGGCTTAGGCCTCAGTTGCATGAGCACACAGCATGTAACCGGACTGTCGGAAACTGGCAGAAAGCAGGTAGAAACTATGTTAATTTGAACACCATAGCTAAGAGATTTATGAAACTAAGTGTGTTACAAATCCTGTGCTCATTTAATGTAGTGAGCTGCATTGTAAGTTATGCTTTCTATACTATTGAAAGTAATATGTTAAGGCTTTAAACCTGCAAAATCCAATACGGCAGTGACAGTAACTAATTGACTATTTTACGTATCCCATCTTATTTTGCCAGATACGTGTTTGGTTTGATTTGCCAAAACCCCATAATCTAGACATTTTCGAAACACCAGCATCCCCACAAGCAAGGGTTTACCCTTTCACTGCTATTTATTTTCAGTTTATGCTGGGGGAATGTAATGTGTATTTCTGTCAAGTCATATGGTGGAAAGTATGCCTAAATGAATACTCATCCTAACAGTAATGTAAGAAATAGCTCATTTTTCCAAATGGCAAAATTTAACTGCTGGCTTAATCTAGTGTAATAAAAATACAGAGGCTTTAGGCCTCAGTTCATCAAAGCATTTAAACATGTGCTTAAGTATCATTGCAGTTAATGAGACTTAAGTCTATGCCAAAGCGTTCAGCTAGTTCAGTGACTTAATACAGGAATTGAGGAATAAATGTTCACTGATTAAGACAGACTACTGCATAATTTGATTTCATAAAATAATATCTGAATAAAAACTTCTAAGTGTAAAGTTTAAGGGTGCAAGACAAGTAGCAGGCTAAAAGGCAAAATAAAGCACTTACTTAAAACTGATTAATCAATTTGCAGCTATTTAAGAGCACCCTCTCAAAGGAGGAGCTGACTGGCATACTTCTATACAAAAGAAAACATCCTTTGAGAAGATGAGATCCTCTCCGAATGGTATTCAGGAAAAGGGTCCCCTCCGGTCACTAGAGCTCCCAGAGTGTACGGGGGAGGCTGCAGCCACTCCAAACACCCCAGTGCCAAGCACATAGTCCTGCAGAGCACTGGTCCTGCTAGTAGTCTCTGATCCAAACTAGTAGTTTCAAACTATGGCACTTACATATCTTTCTGCAGTTCTTTCACAATCCACTCTGCCCTTTTCTACATTCCCGTTTTTCTTTAAAGAAGCCTTGTTTGGAAACTCACTGAAAGAAAACCACTCTGAACAGAACATGGATTCAATAGCTCTTCATTTAAAAGTCTGGAAAGGCAGAGGTAAGGGTTTTGTGTACAGTTTTAAATCTATCTCTTCTGACCCTCATATATATATGTATGTTTATACACACACACCCTTCCTTCCCCCCCCCCCCCCCCCGCCCCGGCACACACACAGGTAGAACAGTATTAGTTCAGTACTACTATTCCTGTAAAAGGATTTCCCATAAAGGCAGATGTTTAAAACCTGAACAAAACATAACGGAGCATGTTTGCTACCAATAGTTAAAGTAATATGCAACTGCAGCATATACTTGTTTCTACAAGCTTACACTTCAGATCTGTCATATGATCCACAGTGAAATGAAATTACAGATCAAAATATAAATGAGAAGTGTAATCCTGGCATACTGGAAATCTGTAGGAACTTTGCTCTTGACTTCAGTTTGACAAGAAATACAGTTGGAGGAATCAAAAAATTTTCTTAGGTCCCACAAATCACTGAAATGCATTAAGTAACTCCTCTGAAAGGTCTGTAAGAAGGTAGTGTATAGTATCCAAGCCCATCTATTTGCAAGTTTCTCCTTCCCAGACACAATGATTAAAAAAGCAAAGCACTCATTATAGAGAAGTTTGCAATTTAAACTACAGTTAGTACATATTTGCAACTAAATCAATTAAGAATGAAAGGTTTAAAACACACATTAAAAAAACCTACAGTCAAATAGCTAATATTAACTTTACTTTAGAAAAAAGTTTGTGCCTTTGTGACCTTCCAATATCAATTCTCACTGAAAGCTGGCAAGCGTGCAAGTTTCTCTCACAAATGTAAGTCAGGATAGATTTACTTGGATTTTCTTCCAGCTTTTGACAAGATCCCTTACTGAAAAAAGAATGTAAAAGTTATACAGCAAGAAAGAAGTGTTGTTCTGTGTTGTATAAACTGGACTGGGGACAGGAACTCCTGAGTTCTCATTGTATTTCCTTTGATCTATATACCCTGTTCATAATAAGCCTGACGCTTATTCCTTCTGTGGCTTTGGGCAAGTCATATAATCTCTCTGCCTCGTTTTCCTGTCTGGAGGGGTATTGCACGGATTAGTTAGTCAACGTTTGTAAAGCAGCTGAAAGAGAAGTATTGACCCAGTTCTCCCAGGGAAGCAGGGACACTCAACTTCTTGGAGAGTCGTGACCAATAAATTCTAACGCACATTACAGAAAATAAATACCAAAAGAAAAATGAATCAAGCCTTGACACCAACTACACCTGCTTTAGTTCAACTCATTCCTGCAAAAGGCTGAGTGTACTAACTCCCCCTTTATACAGCTGCCAAGGGAGCCCAGGATCTTCTCAAAGTGGCTGGTCTCTTCCAGGATTTAGACTTTAGCTGTTAGTGAGAAAGAAGGGAGAAAGGAGTAATCCCAAGGGGGATGCTGGAGCTGCCTTCAGCAAATGTTTGCATTAGTGAGCTGGCAGAGAAAAATAACCAGGGAGTGAACGACATTTGCTGATGGTGCTCATTCTTCCACGCTGTTGAAGAAGACTGTGAGAAGCATGAGATGAATTCAAACACATAGATGTATTCTGTACATTGGGATGACTGATGATCAAATGAAATTTATCTTGGAGGAGTAAAAGTTAATAAACATTGGCAACACAGTCTCTCTGTGACTTCATCAATTTTTGATTGATTTGATTTAAGTTTGGCTGGAATTCGCTACACAGTCACAACTTGTGTGTTTCCAAGTCTATTTGTACACAGAGAATTAACTGAGAGAGGATCACTCTTGTGTTAGGTGTCAGCGTGGTTGGGTTAGCTTGATTCCTGACCACTGAGTCAAAAAAAGCAAATAAAGATCATCCTCTTTCAAAACAGAGAGAGAAATTAAGAGAGACAATAACATGGCCATGCTATTGCTAAGTGGCAGCAAATCCCCAGGCAATAGGGAAGGAATATTTCCTCAGTATTTGTGATCTTTCCAGAATATTTTGCATATGGCTTTTCATACCACTGCTGACACTGCAATGAGAGGACAGATGCTGTTACATTGGCAAAACTCTGCTTTTCCTGCTGGGGAAGAGAAGTGTGGAGGCAGAAGGAGAAGGAAGTTTGGCCAGTGCGTGTGCACACTCAGTCGCAGTTCATCACTGTAGAGCGCTATTTGAGTGCACAGGTTGGGCAGTTACAGAAGGGAGAAGGTGGTCTATCGCCTTTCCGTAGAGTTGTTGCTTTTTTTGCACCAGTATCTGTGTCTGCTGCATCAAGCCACTGACTCTTTGCCAGCACCTTTTGCTGTGATATCTGTCGGGGGAGCATTCCTAGCACAGACGTGGCCGTGGAAGCAGTGTAATTTGCTTATGTGCCCTTGTCAGATGCCTCTTTCACACCACCTTCCCTGGACTGCCTTTGGATTTATGTATGGTGAGCACCACGTCCTTGCTCTTCTAGGGGCTCCCTTTTAGCGTTCTTGGTTCTTGGTTTCTTTGGTTCAGTCATTCACAAGGAGACTGAACATTAAAGTGAAAAACAACAGCAAAATCAAAAGCAGGCCAGCAGGAAGTTGGCTGACAAGGTAGGACTTCTCTCGACATCTGTCTCATCGTGGTGGGACTGAAGAGGGTTGCCGGGAGGTTAATATGGGAGTATTGCCCTTACATGAACTAGCACAGCAATTTTCAGTGACTGTGGCATGAGAGGGAGCGTTTTTCCAGATGGGCATTTTTCCCTGGCAGACATTTTCAACCTTTGCCTTAGGAGATGACTGTGTCTATTTTCACAGGCAGTCAACTAAAATCCTCTTTAAACTTGTGGGTCTCTTCGTGTCCCCCTAGCAGCTATGACAGGACCAGCAGGGCATGGATTAAAATATCCATGAGCTTCTGGCAAGCCACCGCTTCAGACCAGGAAACGAACAAAGAACAGTGATGAGGCTGCAAGGTTCATACCGCTGACTGCTGTCACTACTGAAAGACCTAACTGCTGCCTATTACTGCTAGTGTTTACACGTTGCTTTTATAAAACAAAGTACTAGACCGTTATTTGAACATGGGAATTACCATACAACTGCAGCTGGGACATACATACACATTATACAGGGAACCCAGAATGAGGCACACAGTTGCTTAACATTAGTGCACTGTTCCTCCTTTGCATAAACTCATCCATCAAGTAGGGCCAGCCAAACTCAGTTCCTATAATTCCTTGCAAGCCTAGGAAACGACAATGATGTAAAATCGGTATGAGCTGAAAAAGTGCTGCTTTTCATGAAGTGGCTAGGAGAAAAACATCATTGATCTAAAAATGGATTTCTCCAAATTATTCCAAACAGAAAAGTGCAGATGTTTTCCATGGATTTCTGTTTCTTCAAAGAGAGAGCAAAGAGATCACAGCAACATCAATTTTTTAAAGCTCATGAATAATATTGAAAGCATAAGCTATTTGCTGTCATACAGAAATATAATACAAGTTATAATAACACTCTTTTTTTCTTTTTCTTTTGGAAAGTATGTGTTCCAGACTGCTGCTGCTTTAGCAAAAGAGCAGTAGGTATCTCTTTCAACTATCTTTTTTAAAAGATACACTTTGTCTACAATGAGTCTAGAAAATAAGTCTGGAATTCTCTCCAGTTCCAAAATATGCAGATTATTCATTACACTCTTTATACGTAGGTCTGAAAACTTGGAAATGGTTATTTCTGAACAGTGGGCAAAATAACAACCAGGTCTAAATTTTACAAACTGCCTCTTTCCTTATCATATCAGCTGCTCAACAACCTCAGATCTATATATGTATTTCCAAACGTTGGACTATTCAAAACAGATCTAAATCCAGATTTTACAGGATTTTTTTCTCTTTCTCTCTGAAGTATTTCTTTGGTTGCATTGGATGATTTATTAGGTAAAAATTCATACTTCAGATAACTATCTCAATGTATTACTATATTATTCTAGTATCTCCCACTTTCTGAAAGAGTGTATATAAAAATGTAACTCTATTGAGAGAAAGTGCAGTACCTTCCATGTTAATTTTCTCTCTGAAGACTTCTGAAAAATGTGCTTTTAATAATAAAAATCTAGGACAGATGGTTGTTGGTGTGCTTTATTATTTAACAAAACCAAATACCTCTACTCATTCTCTCTGTGTGTATAGGTGCGCTCAGGGAATACTTTTTATGGTAGGAAAGCCGAGAGGTTCTGACACCCAAAGGATGCACAAAGAGATATACTTACATAAATGTATATGGTGCCCTGAAGGTGCTTCTGCTCTATTACAGGGTTTCTTGTGAACAGTTTTGGCTACAGAAATAGGAGAGCAAAGCAAAGCTAAGTGTTTCTGAACCAGATGAACTGAGAATGATACTACCTCCAGAGATTGTGGCTTCTATTCTGGAGTACTGAAATAAAAAATAGCAAGAACAATTTTATCAAAGGTTTATTTTACTCCTTATCAGTTTCCCCCAACATACACACAGACACACACACAGACACACACACTTTACCCTCTTTGCCTCAGTGTAGTCATTAATTAGAATTAGTTGAGCAGTTAAATTGGAATGATCTTAAAGCAATTTGTACAATCTCATGAGATACATTATCAGCTATGCCCTGGATCCTGCATGCTTTACATCAGACCTCACAACTATCAAATCGACTAAAGATTCTTAAATATTCAGTCCTGATGGTAGTTCACATAATCAGGCCCAGAAATGCTTACAGTGACCATAAGGGTGCATTAGTCCTTTCATAAAGTATACTTAGCAATCCAAATAAAACATTTGGCTTGCATTGGGATTGGGGTATGTATGTTGGAGTTCCAATATGCATAAGGGAAATCCAGTGAAAATGGCAGCTGGCAAGAGCGACGGTGAGCCCTGGGGTGCTGCCTTCCTGCAAGGTCTGCAGAAATCCTTCCTTTCCCATCCATCATTTAGCAGGCAGGACAGACGGCCTCCCCTGGGAAACAACCATCCAAAAGCAGGAGACAAAGCCAAGGAGCTGCACACCCTTCTGCCCAACCAGAAGCCTCACTTTGTAACCATCAAACAAGTAGAGGGGTGTCTTCAACAGGGGGAATGAAAAACTGTGGGGAAGGGGGAAGTAGAGTACCTCAGAGAATTGTAGAGTTTTCTGAAGATTGTCATAAAAGTGGATATTCATAGGAGGCCGTGATGCCAGGATTTCGCTGCACTCTCAAATCCAATCTTCTAAATCCATCTTTATTTATCTACCTATAAGTATCATGATTTGCTGGGATTCTTGGCATCTCCAGCTCCTGCTGATGGTGGAAGGACTAATGAGTGCTGATGGCTTCTGAAAGACTCCCACAGAAGAGCCCAGGCACCTGAAGAGAGGCTTTCTGCGAAATTTCTCTGTGGTGCCTTGATTAACCATACAGTCTGAAAACTCTTTTGTGTCTTCACAGGGAACCCAGAAACCCTCAGGAGATTATGATACATCAAAATCTAATGTTTTCCCAGAGAGGAACCTAGTCCAGTCGGGGAGTTACTATACCTATGATAAAACAACATTAAAGATGAAGTGATCTTCCTTTCTCATTGCAGCAAAACTATTTCTTCTTAAAACCAGCCACTGGTAGACTCAGGTTATATTCTCACAAGTAACTAAGCAAGCTTGGTGCCCAAGTGACCCTGGTGTTGAGATGCAGAGAGAGAAGTCACCTCCTGTTACTAGGAATGGCCAGCACATCCGTTCCGTCTGGGCAGCTGGAGCAGAGCTAGAACATCCACCTGGAAAGCCATTACTTCTTCTTTTCCTATATACGTTTGCATTGCCCAATGCAACCTCATGACCTAGAAGTGTAGTAAGATATGGAAACACTTTATTCAGGTTCTGGAACTTTTTTTTTTTTTTTTTTTTTTTTTTTTTTTTTTTTTTAAAGGCAACAAGGCATAAGTGCAAGTGGTACCTAACGACTTAGAAACAAGGCAGAACAAATTGCAGCCGCGTTAGGCGTTAGTGTGGCCACCTTTCTGCAGTAGACCTGTGGCTTGTTTCCTGCTCTTTTTCTCACCGGTGTGATAAATGTGGAAGGGAAACTATTGCTTAATTCAACTATTTCACTATTCAATCCACTTTACAGCTGCATAACCTGCAAAATCTATTCCTTCAAATACTTCATCAAAATGTTACTGATATAAAGGGGAAAAAAATACATTATTTCTACCACTCCTCAGGGAGTAACAAATATGGATGAATTGTGCTAATAAATCTCTACTCTCCAAATAAATAAAATTTAAAATGCTTTCTGTTTCTCTAAAAAGAAACCACTTACTAAATATCTAATTCAGGCAACTGTTGCTAGCTTTTAGCTTTTCTTTTAACTCTCTTTACTAATATTTTTGAAACAAGATTGCAATACGTATGAAACCTGTGGAAAGACAAGAGGAAACTTCCCAAAAAAGGTCAAGCTGACATGAGGGCCTTTCTGAGAAGAGCCCCTGTACTCGTTTCCAGATGGGATTGCAGCAAAATCAGAAATAATGCCCTTTAGCAAGTGGACACCTAGGATCTGCAGCCCCTGGAAAGCCTGCCTCTTCAAAAGCTACAGTTTTCCAAACTGTTAACATTGACAATGATACTGAAAAAAAGCTCTATGGTTTTGCAGAAATTAATTATGAACAGGTGATGATTTGAGCGAAAATTCAGAAATCAAATATTGAGCTCAGTTTGAGCTCATTAAGACTGCTATTCAGCATCAGTAAAATATTCATAATGCACAGACACAATGTAGTTTTATGTAAGCCTGCTTAAAAAGAGATAACTCCAAGTAAAACACAGTAGAATTTAATTTAATGCATTCTCCTTTCTATGCAAATCACCTCCAAGCAGTCAATAAAGGTAAGCACTGTTAACTTATTTAGATATATGTGACAGCTCTCATGTTTTGTATTGATCTCTTGTGGACTCTACTGATGTCAAAAAATATGTCCCTAGATCAGAGTATAGCCATACCTGCAATAAATTCAGACCTGAGTTAAGGCAATTAAGGCATATAGCTGTGAATACTGAAAGCTGTGAGGAAGAAGGATGACCAAGGACAGAGTTTTCCTCTGTTCTCCTTGGAAAGTACTACAGAAATGTTTAATTATTCAGGTAAGCATTGACTCCTTCAAAGATCTCGCCACTTTATTTATTTTCATTTGCATTTTTGACCATCATGTAAAAGGCAGGACGAGGCTGCAGTTCCATCATGATACGTCAGTGGACAAACAGAAACACCAGTTCCTACCCAAGATGGTTTGCAACCGTGCTCGGTGAGCGTTCGCCCCATCCACTGCCACGGTGGCACTCACAGCTGTGCCAGTAGCGCACTAAACCGTATCGTCATCAGAGGGGAGGAATAACTAATATGTAAATGTGACGGGAGACTTAAGGCCATCGTCTTCTGACCGAGAGATGAAAGCTTTAACAAATAAGCCTCTTCGATGTAATAAATAAATTTTCTAGTTTCTTGAGAAAATAAATCTTTTTTTAACAACTAGCACTGATATCTTTTGATAAACTCTCCACGGAAAATAAAATAAAAGCATGAAGATATTTTTGCAACTTTTAAAGCATACTATGTTACTATTTTTTCTCAACTTTCTCTCTGATAACTACTTGCAAACTTAAAATTAAAATTTCTTCCTTACTGATTTTTTCTGTCTATTATGCAGGTTGCTAATGAGTGCCAGGCTGCTGGCATTGTTTTATTTATTTATTAGAAAGAGAAGAGCAGTGAAGCATTTAAAACAGTCACATACAAAGAGCTGTAAAGATTTTTCAGCGATACACTGCAAGATAGAAATAAAGTTAGGTCAGGATGGAGCTCTACTGAACTTTTTAGTATGTTCATTTAATCTGAATGGAAAACTTTGAAAAAAATCTTTATTGTATTTAATTGACAAAGCCATAAGTATCTGTGAGTTACTCAGTCAGCTCTGAGTACTTGAAAATGACTCAATTGCTAAAGCTGATTTACTAAATTACTAATTTACAATAGCCATAGTCCACACAAATCCAAGTGAGGAAGGCATAAGTGGTTTAGGGGAAGTTTTTCTTCTTGTGCGCTACTTTTTTTTTTTTTTTTTTTGAAAAATATTAGAAATATAATTTGAAAATGAAGCGATATTGAGTATTTCTTGGGGCATGCAAATGTGCAATTACTTTAACAAAGTTTTTTCTTTCAGATTTCTGTCAACCATTCCCCATTAATCAACCTGCCATGTATATTTTTGGTTTTTTATCAACAGGACAAAGCATTTGAAAATGGTGTGATTCCTATGTGAGAAGTCTTATCACGTTATTGTGCATTTATTGTGCATTACCACGTAATGAAAAGAGGAAGGAAAAAAAAAGAATTTGTCTGAATATACATTGAAGCAAGAGAATGAGTCATTCCTTAGGTTGCAGCAACTGCCTAAGTGAAAGGCAAAAACCATATTTTGCTTTATTTTCTTTAAAATACTAAAAACATATAATAAGAAGCTAATTGTAGGTACTCAGTGGACATGTCTGGTTCTATTCAGAGGCTTTATTGGCAGTTTTGGCCTCAGAGCCTGGTCTTTTTCATAAGAAATGTCAGCAAAGTCTTTGAATTAATGGACTGTGAAGTGCTTAGAAACATACCGTTTCAAAAAAAGTATACTGCAAGGATGTGACACTAATGGGAGGTGACCCATGGGTTTATGACAAAATAGCCCATTGTAACAAAAAATAAATTAATATAGCTCTTATATACTGTAGCTCTGAACAAAGCAATATACAACAGAGTGTGAGGTTAAGAATGGTAGAATAAATGAAGCCTAATCAAGTAAAAGATTTTTAAAATATTTAGTTAGCCTTGGTTTCTTTTCTTTTTTCTTTTTCTCCTCCTTTTTTTTTTTTTTTATTTTTTTTCCTTTTCCCAGGAAAGGGGAGCTGTAAACTCCCTATTGAAGAAAAGGAAATATGCAAGGCTCCATTTTAATTGGATTATTTGAGAAAGTTAGTAGCATTTACATGCAATGTCACATGAACCTAGATGGTAAATTCCTGGATTTGCTTACATGGATTTGTTTTCTTTTAATTTTGCCGTTAAAAAAAAAATGCAGTGAAACTCCTTCAATCTTTCTGCAATTCTGCATGGTTGAACATTTGAAATGAGTTTGTGTATCACCCCCAGGCACTGATTCAGACTTGATTGGGGCAAAGCAGACTCCATGTGCTTATTTTTATACACGTCATTTGGGAAGTTATATAGCCAAGGGAACAGAAAATGTGTTGCTCCACTGCCAAATTATCACATATCCCTCGATCAAAACGGGAGGTGATCCTAATCAACAAGTTGTGCGACCTTAGTGCAATGGCAATGTCAGGTCAACTCGGGAAAGTGAAGAGACAGATCTAAATACAAATAAAAAGAAAGAGAGAGACAGAAAGAAAGAAAGAAACAACCAACAATCCTTATAATTATCATCATCTGCTGCTTTTCCCTCTTCTGGCAAAGAAACACTCCATCCATTTGCAGAAATCGCCCGCGGAAACGTTACATCAAAACTAATCACAACGATTAAAATCAGCTTTTCTGTGCAAGAGGAGAGTAAAAAGCAAGTTGGAGGCTGGAATGAGACTGTTTTTTCCACCAAAAAATTCGGAAAAAAATACATACAATATCTATCTATCTATCTATCTATATGCACGTTTCGAAGGAGATCAATTTTATGCCCGTGTGATCAGTTAATTTAATTTAACTTTTATTTTGGAGATTGATTCAGACTGGAGGTAGAGACATGAGCTAATTGTATCCTGATCCTTGCCTTGAGGGGTTTCAAAGCCCTGGAGCAACTATTCTCTGTATTTTGCTCTGTCTACCTTAGCCAAGCTATTGCATTTCTCTCTGGTGTAGCGAGGAGAGCAGACCGCTGCCGGGAGAGAGAAATATCGGAAGTGTGAGTGGGGGGGGGGAAAGGGGAGAAAAAAAAAAGGGAAAAAAAAAAAAAAAAAAAAAAAAAAAAAAGAGGGAGCGAGCGACACTTTTGCGGCTCCGATGTTTCAGGTAAGGGCTGCTCGGGCTTGTTGTTATTTGCAGCGGAGGGGACGGCGGGGACTCCGGGCGCCGCTCTCTTCCACGCATGTGCCGGGCGCTCGCACCCCGCGCGGGGACGCGGCGCGGGCGCCTCTCCCGCCGCCCGCCGCGCTCCCCCGCGCAACCCGCGCCCCCGCGCAGCGCCGCGGCCGCCGCGGGGAGGGGGCGCGCGGAGGAGGGGGGGGTTCCTCCTCCTTTCCCCGCCGCCTCTCGAGGGAAAGAAGGAGGGGAGTTGGGAGAGGAGAGGAATTTACTCATTTTACTTGTTTTTATTTTTTTTAATACTATTTTTTGCAACGAGGGGTGGCGCGGGGCGGGGGGATGCGCGCGGCGCCGCTGGCGCCTGGCATTGTTCTCCGCCGGGCTGCAGGAGGGGGCCGCCATTGTGTGTGTGTGCGCGTGTGCGCGCGGGTGTGTGCGCGTGTGCGCGCGGTGTGTGCGCGTGTGTGCGCGCGCGCGGCGCCAGGCGCGGCCCCGGGGCGGCCGGGTTCCCGGCTGCAGCGGGTGGCACCCGCCTCCCCGCCCCGCTCCCCTCCGCTCCGCTCCGCTCCGCTCCGCGCGGGCGCGCGCACCGCGGCGGCGGCGGCAGGTAGCGGCGGCGGCGCGGCCCCATCTCCGCGGGCCCCGGCGGGGCCCCCCTGCAGGCCGCCGGGTCCCCGCGGCGCTCTTGGCGGCCCGGGCGGGGCGGGGCGGGACGGGGCGGCTCTCCCCGCCCGCCCCCGCGGAGGGCGGCGCGGCCCCGGCCCCGGCCCCGGCCCCGGCCCGGTGGGGGCGGCCGCCGCGGGCAGCGCCCGCCCGGGCCCGGCGCTGCCCGGCCGCCGCGCCGCGGGCCGGGGGACAGAGAGGGGGCAGCTTCCCTTCCCCGCTCCGCAAAAAATGTTCGCCTTCTGCTTTCAATCAGCTAAGCTGGCAGCTTGATACAAGTTTATTTGAGGATAGCCTCGGGGTACCGAGCATGCTTGGATTGTTTTAGCAAATTAAAAATGAGCGAAATACTTCTACCTCCTCAGCAGCAGGCTCCTTAAAAGACCCCCTTTGCTTTCCTTTGCTTCTCTTCCGAAAGGGGAATATTACTGAGTGCACCTTCAGCATCACTCGGTGCGTGAGGGGACGCCACCAAGCTGACGCTGTTCATTTGGGGCTGCAGGTTCTCTGGATGTGTTTTACTTTATTTTTTTTTTTAATGCATCCTCCCTATTTCCCTTGCACAAACGCGATTAAAAATCTCCCTTCGAAACGCCGCTCTCCATCTTAATCTCCCCCCGCTTCGGAAAGAGCCTCCCGGGCAGCTGCCCCGGCGCCGGCGCCCCGCAGCGGCGCCGCCCGGCAGGACTTGGGTGAAGCCGAGGAAGTCGGCGGCAACTCGTGCGCTTTCTCCTTCCGAAAAGTGCAACTTGATTTGATGGCGACCGGCTTAACCCGCTCCCGTGCAAGGATGCTTTTAAAGTAGTCCAGAGGCGCCCGGCGAAGCTCGCCCTCGCGTATTCAAAATGACTGCAGTGATTTTGGTGTATTAATTATGCCCGAAGCGCGACACAAAATGCTCCAGCACACACTAGAGGTCCCTCTCATAGCTGTCAGGCGTGAGGGTGTTTTCAGGTTCTGTGTGTGTGTGTTTATGTGGGGTTTTTTTGCCCCCCTCCCTCTTGGTTGCACTGAACGGCTGCATCAACCGGCTCGGTGTACATTACTGAAATAATAGTGAAGGAGGAGGAGGAGGTTGCCACACTACTTTTTTGTGCAGTTGTTTTGGCCATCAATGGGTCAGTAAATGTGCACATTCTTCTGAGCTCTAAGAAACAAATCTAAACAGAATTAATTCCATGAAGTGATTTATGAGTGTTGTTTGAAATAGCCTTGCATTTTTTTTCCTGGTGTTGTTAGGGTCAAATTCCAAATTTCATACTCAGTTTTCTTACATTTTGTCATGGAAGTAAACAGCATAAAACCTGAATACATATTCCAGGCTATGATTCATGATTTTTAAGGGAAAAATATGCAAGCAAGCAGAAAGGTGAGTATTAATATTATAAAGAGTCAGTAAAGGTGATGGAGGAGGCTGCTAAAAATAAGGGATCACAAGTGATTTTCATAATCAGACCACGCTATAGGAATTAACTAGTCCCCACAATCTTCATGTAATACAAGCAGTATTATCCCCATTTTACAGTTGGAGAAACTGAGAAATAAAAAGAAGGTCACTGACTTGCCTAAAGCCATATAGCAAATAAAAGATAGATCTGGAATCAGCTAGGACAGATTTAGATCTCTTACTGATTTGCACTGTTTTAACCATTGATTTCAGTGGAATTCTTCTGGATTTAAATCAGATTCAGACCTTAGGTGTTGCTCCATCCCTTACACAGCACTACCTTCATATCAATTCAATTTTGAACATGTTGAATTAGATGTAAGAATTCAGGGGGAATATTTAGTGTGCATCCAGTTTTTGAAAGACAAGTTATTGTGAGATTCCAGGACTATGTTGGCTCTCCAGATCCTTTTTCCATTGCAGTTTCATCCGTCACATCAGCATAGTTCCCTAGTTGGCTCTTGATGTATTTTTTTTTATGAACAATTTCTTCAAGTCCAGTGCAGCTTCTGTTACTGATTTCTGGAAAGCACCACTTAATAGATGTCTCTGAATGAAGCCTTCAGTTTTAGGCTGGAACAACCTGTGGACAAACAGTTTCTCATGAGGAAGACTTCCATTCATTGCAAGTCTTACTCCTGCAGAAATGAAAAATTGCATGACTGTGGTATACAAGAAAGCCAGCCTTACCCATGCATAGAGGAAATGCTACATGTAGAAGACTTGCATACATATGGTCATTATTGTATTATGATAAGTTTATGTAAGAAAATATTATATGAAAGGAAGTATTCACTGATCACAACAAACGTGAAGACATTATTCAAAGTGAGGATCTCTCACAATCAGCAGAATATCATATCTGACAGTCACAGTCAGACACTATTTCACATGAGCTCAGCTGGAAAGGAGTGGTATTTTTTGCTTTTGGTATTCTTACTACTTTAGAAACATTTTCAAAACTCTGTAAAACAAACACAGGTGCAAAGAATTTGATTATGGTATTTTATTATTCATTTGCTAATGCACGTGCTGGTATATACAAACTAGCACCACTAAAACGTAATATGAAGTTCCTACTTTCAAGTAACTAGTCATCAGCTGGATTTAGTAAGATATTGATACTTCAGGGAGTTGATATTCACTCAGTGCTGCTAACCCTCCTGCTATGAGGGTCAGACCCCTATCTTATACGTGAGGAAGTAGATACAGAACATGATTATAATTAGGAATATTCCCCCCCCCCCCAAAAAAAAATGGGCTTATGTGTATATGAAACCAACGTAGTTAAGCAGGAATTAGCCACATAGAGCATATATGATTTGTTCAGGACCATATAGTGATTCCCCTGGCTGGGCTGAGTTTTAAAATCTGGAGGTTGTAGTCCCCTTTTTCATGTTCTATGCAGTACACTACAGTGCCTCCCTTGCAATGTGTGTTCAGCTCTTCGCTGGTACTAGAGGAAAAATAATGTCAATCAGAAGAAAATTTTAGAAGTGATGCCTGCTGTTACTTAATTTGGACCCTCTTAGGCTGCTGCAGTGGAAGCCAAGTTGGATCTCCTTCTAGGAAACAAATTTAGTCCTTTTTTTTTTCTGACAGAAACATAATTCTTACTTTACTGACTTTAAATGGAATGTTTTCTTTCGATCTGCATTGCACTTAGGTTGTCTTTCTACAACATGGGTAAAATTCATCTCTGATATATTTCCACTGACTTCTGTGTTGTTTCACAAAGAATTAATTTGCCTTGCTGTGTTAAAATACAGATTTCTGTTGTCCTACTTTCCATTGAATACAATTACAATTTTTCCAGCTCAAAGGAGAACAACATAAAATGCTTATCTTCATTTTAATTTTGTTCACTTTACTACTTGTGCGAGCAGAGGTACCTCTTCTTTCCCTACTTTCCTGGTAAATTAGATGGAAAATATGTTTATCCTTAGATAATGTGTATGGGTGGAGAGAGAACAACTAATATCTTTCTAGCTGATAATACCTACAAAATGTTATAAAAAGTATGTGAAAGCCACGAGCACCTTCTGCACTGATGATGTATGTCATAGTTTTAACAAGCCCATGTTGATGAAGTAAATGCCAACCCGATAGCCTTTTCCTGAGAGCTGTTCGTAGGGCTGGCTGCCCCGCTGGCAGCCGAGGCTGCTGGTTTGATGTGGTTGGCAGGTTAGCGTAAAGGTGGCTTTGCCGGTAGGTGGTTTCTAGGTAGCTGAAGTCTGCAAGTGGGGGATATAAACCTTAAAAGTGCTTGCTTGAGCAAAGAACGGCTAATTCCGACAAATTATTTAGTGCCTTTTGTTCAACTTGACCAACACACTCCTGAACAAGGAACAGCCCTTTAAAAACAAAAAACAAACAAACAAAAAACCTGTAAGAAATCAAGTAAAACTGCAAGCCAGGGCTGCCCCAAGAGGAGGCAAGGAAAGTGAGTGCTGTGTCGCCCAGGTGAATGGGTCTTTCAGCTCGTGGCTCACAGGAGAGGTCTTTGCAAGCGGGGCTATTCCCTCTCATTCGCAACCCAGCTCTGCCCCAAACTTTAGGTTCAGTGTAAGCACCTATAGCTTTTCCTTCCTGCGTAGCTAACATGCTGGACTCTGACAAGCAGTACCAAGCAGCAGGTGCCCGTGTCCTGCTCCTGCCTCCATGTGTGGTGGGAGGTTGCCTCCACCAACCAGGCAGCTAGTGCCAGGACAAAACCCGCTACTGTAGCAAGATTTGCAAGACCTCATCTATCAAAGCCTTTGGTTCTCATGGGAGGACTGCGAACCCCCGTCGTGATTTGGTCAGGCAGAAATGATGAGAGGCTCTCTGAGGCAGCATACGTCCAGCAGCCATCAAGAAATATTAATACTCTTTTGCGTAAGGCCCAGGTGAAACTTAATCTAGAGCGTGATGTGCAACTCTGGGCATCCATCTCAGCGAAAGATGAACCTCAGCTGGAACTGGGGCTAGAAGGATGGTCAGGGAATGGAGCATCTGTCTTGTGAAAGGAGATTCAAAGAGTCTTGACTGTCTGCATTAGCAAAATGTAGTCTGGAAAGGGATATGACTGTTCTCTATAAATACAAACAAGTAGTAAATTCTGCAGAAAGAACTGTTAATAGTTCTCTTTATATTCAGAATAAACACAACTAGAAACTGAGCCTATTTAAACAGTAGTATCCAAAACCACTTTCTGTTGCAATATCTAGAAGATTCAGCATTGAAAGTGAGATACACTGAATCTGGAAATATTCTGCTTTGGGCATATCTTTCAAGCCTGGGCTACTTAGAGAATATTTACAGAAAACAACTGCCAACCCTTTATTTACCTGAATAAGCCACTACTTACCTACACAGTCCCATTAGGCTACGGTTGGCTAAAACTTTTCACCTATGTTTTTGTCAGTGGAAGAAGGTTTAGCCTTTTTTAGCAAAAGATAAATTTTAATTAAAAAAAAAAAACTGTCAAAGACCAGTTTTACCAGACTGAAAAAAAAACATTTTTCACAGATGAAGACTAGTATTTACTTTGATTTTGAATTTCATTTAACCAAAAACTTGAAACAGACCATCTGACAGAAAAACGAAGAATTCATCTGAGTTTTTCACACGAAAAGAAACAGTCATGGATTTAGCAACATCCTGTTGCTAAGATCAGTGAAAATTTTGCAAGTGTTTGCCAGTAAGAGGAGTCTGATTTGCTATTTAGGATAGGAGCCATAATTTCCTCCTAGTTCTAGCTGCAGAACTATTTCTCTTTTGGAAATTCTTTATTTTTCCAAATTAGAACTTTAATGTTCATTGGTTTTCTCTTATTTACTTGTTGACATTCACTTCATTTCATCATAACTCTATAACAAGAACAGAAAAGATTTAATAAAGAAGTAGGAGCATAGAGCCTTTTTCTCTTTTCCTTACTTTCTTCCAAACACTTAAAAACATCCCCTTCATCATCAGATCATCTGGCAAACTTTCTGCATGACAGTTTACTTATATATCCAGCTTATAAAGCCTGTTGGGGAAAGACTGTCTCTCATCATTTTCCTACTGCAGCAGAGCACTGCAGGTACTCAATGAGTAATTAATAATAGTTCTTCCTACAGTGTTGCCAGAGGAGCAGGGCAAAGAGACAGGACAAGTGGCAGACACCGTGAAAATATAAATAACTATTGGAACCCAAAGTATTTGGAGCCACCACAGCATCTCAAAGTCAAGGCCAAGCGCTCTTATGAAATAAGGATAGCTTCATTTTCTCATGTACATTGAACCTGGAGGCAACATTGCATGGACGAGGAGCCATGTCTGTCACATCTTACAAAGTGAGCATAGGCCACTGACATGGTGGCACAGCCCTCTAGGGGTAGAGTAGAGGTATCGTGGTTACCCAGACCCAGGGGAGGAAAAGAAATGGGATCTCTGCCCAAAATGTCAGTGCCAATCTCCCTGGGAGCCTAGGGTGTGCTGTTTTCCCAAATAACCCAGCTCATTTAGAGGTTTAGTGAAGAGGTCCTCCCAGAAAGATTGGATTGATGGTCCATCCCTTCAGCTTTAGGAACCAGTGCTGAATAACCCAGAGGACCATCACTAGTTCTGTAATCTGTTATGTACCTGTTGTACCAAATGCTTTTCTATACACTGAAGTACTAAGGATCAGGCAAAGTAAACTCAAACCTATTCAGCTTGCTAGTAATTGGCAAATTTGATCTATATATAGTAGCCTGATTCACTGGAAGTGGCATGGCACAGAGGGAGTTAGGCAGGCTTAACATCTATATTGGAGAGGGCCTGAAGGATGATGTCCAGGTAGCTGTACCAGCAGGTGACTGTAGGTGAAGGCACAAGGACAGTTACAGGAGAAAATGAGAAAAAGGCTCACTAGATCGACAGAGGAGAACGACCTCTCCAGTAAAGGGAGCACACAGATACGAGGAAGTTAGTGAGGGACTTCAAGGCTGATGAAAATCAGCAGAGGCAGCACCAGCAGCGAAGTCAAAGGGAGTCAGAAGGGAAAGCAGGACAGTTGGGGCTAAGGGCTCCATTCCACATGGGCAAATGAAATGACTGATGGAGCTGCCTTGAATGGCAGAGGGAGGACCACTGATGAGATCTGAGTAGGATCTAACACAGACCCGCGCACAGCTTGGCCATGGAGAAGGAAGGAAAGGGAGAGAAAGGAGCAATGGAGTTGGGAGGCAGCTGTGGATGTAAGCTGAGAGGCCAGGGATCAGAGGGTGAAATGTTCCCTGTGCTCCAGTTTTTCCTTACTGTGGCCTCTGGGGTGCAGCCAGAAAGCAGCCTGAAGGCAAAATGAGGGCAGAATTAGCAGGACTGAATTTCTAAGCTGTTGACGCTGTTCTGACAAACAGATTTCGTGAAAAGTGTGTAGGCAAAAGTGATCTTGTTTTGGTGACATACGAAAAAGCAGCCACATTTTTTGCTGGGCCATCTGTACTCAGGCAGGTGAGAGTCAGTCAGGAATTAATGATAAGGACGTTAGCTCTTTCTCTGGGGAAATCTGTTGCTTTGAAGAAGGGTTATTTTATTTTTAGATTAGATGTCTTCCGTGTTTATTGCTGGCTATATATAGTCTTTCCTTTTTTCTTAATCTTATTGACTGTTTATATCAATATCCTGCAACTGAGAGTTCCACGGGTTGCTTAGAGATAAGCTGAAGAGTATCCTTATCATAAGCTAATGCTTTTTAAAACTCCATTAGGTGTCCTCTTGTTTTATTAAGGGCATCTGATTTCTCCTTCACACCATTCATTATTTTATATACCTCAATTCTATCATCTTTTACTGTTTTCCTTCCTAAATGAAATAGTTCTGCTTTTAATCTTTTTGTTTAGAAATACCCCCACATGTCTCTAATCATTTTTGTTGCCTCTGGCTATCTAGTGCTGTTATCTAGCACTCCCATCACTGCGTCTCACTGGATCTTTTAAAGCTAGTTCCAAAGTCATCAGCATGAAGGAAACCGAAGGATGAGCTTGTGGCTAAAGCACATCACCGAGAGCCCAAAGTTCGGTTTCCGATCTCCTGCCTATGACCCCAGGATAATCACTTAACTACAGAGATCCACAGTTTCTCTTTTGGTCCCAAGGTACCATACTGGGAAATTTTCGGGAAAATATGTTAAGTGTTTCTCTGTGCCTGGATGGACATTATTACAGAAGTGCAGCTATATTAGTAGATGCAGTAATTTTGATTGTTTTTGCATAGCATGGCTGCATACACGTTGAAATTCGTAACTTCTTCTTAACCATTTGATTGGGCAGTGCTCGACTGTTTTCTGTTTGTTACACTGCTCTGATATTAGATTCCAGACAAATTCAATTATGCCTCTTCTCTTTGTTATTTTATGGTGAACTTCATATGGAAAGTATGAGTTACAAACTAGTCGGGCCAAACTGACACAGGGCTTTCCTGCGTCCTTGGGGACTCGGAAAGCCGGAGTAAATCTGCTGAAAGTGAAAAGCAGAATCAAATTCCAGCCTTTTCTGTGTAGGTGATGGCCCATTCCTGAGAGGCACTGGGGACCCTTCTCTCCCATCCGTGCTTAGCACCTTGTGGGATCAGGACGAAGGTATTGCTGGATTGTCTCCAGTCTAAATAAACTGATTATCCACAACCTGTCAAGACTCACAAGGAGCATAAGACTCATCCAGCTGGTCCCTTCCTCAGATTTTCACAGCTAAGCCTGGCTGTTACATATTTCTAACACCTCTATCCCACTCCACAAGCCCATTTTGTGTCTGAGGCACCTCACCAGCACGGTCCGTCATTCGGTGTCTGGTTGTTTCGGACACATGAGCTTGGGGATAGCATGCAACACTGCAGCAAGGTGTGTGCTATAGCCCCATGTGCTAGGACACCTGGCAAGCAAATGTGCTCCCTGGTTGCAGTAACCTCTCTGCCACCATGTGCTGCTAAATGGTCCCAAGCACTGGAGAAGGAGATCTTGGAGATTTATGAACTATAAAACCCACTTTTTTAAAACACCCTGTGTGTTAAGGCGCTGAAAGGTTGATAGGATACTGCTGTGGTAGAATAGCTAAAGTAAGCTGCTTACATGTTTGTAGTGTAAAACCAGGGATAACTGAATTCTAGTTTAAATAGCATTTTATCATCAGCTCTTTATCTTCCTAGCCATGTCCCTCCCTTTTTAACCTGATGTCCCTCTCTCCTTTTGCAAGCAGATAGTGAGCTAGCACTCCTGAAACCTGCTCACCTTCCCACACCAGTCCCAGGCTGGTCAGGCAATTCTGTTCTCACTGAGAAGGGAGCAGTCCTATGGGACCCTCCTAATAACCCCAATGGCATCAGCAGGTCTGTTTACATGATTAAGAATATCAGAACAAGGCTGGGGGGTGTTGGAGCACCAAGTATCTTTGCAGCTTTAAAAGAGGGAAAAGGGTGGTTTGGCCTGTGGTAGGGCTTGCAGGAGTTTATCTTTCTTTCTTTCTTCCTTTTTTTTCCCCCTTATGCCTTATAGCTGGCATTTTGTCAGAGCCTTCTGCTCACTAGTATTCCCACGGCACATGAACATGCTCAAAGGAAAAATTTCCTGTGAGAAGTCAGTAGGCTTCATTAGGTTTTCAAAGTGGAGAGCTGTGATCCTCTTTGCCCCTCTCCACGGGCAGCTGGCCTTGCCAGATTCTGACTGCTTATGTGAACATTTGATAAATCTCACTATGGACTACATTTGCTCTTTCACCCAAGCAGTTATCACACACATTTCCCTAACACTTTAAAATTATGCCTGCCAAACATTTTCTGATGTAAAGTTAAAAGTCATCTATTACTGAAGTGATTTTTCAGCCCTTGTGGGCATGTTTTTCTTTCCTCTTTTTCTTTTTTTTTCCTTGGGTAGTTCAGATAGTTTCAAGCTCTTTTAAATAGGCTGCCAAGGGTCAGTTTCTGTGTATGTTCAAAGTATATATATTTTTAAGATTATTCTGTGCCCTAAAAATATATTGGTGCTATTCTTCTGTTATACACCTCTTTTTAAAGCCTAAGTCAAGTGAATATAATGATGTCTTACTACAGGGGCCACAAAAAACTTAATACAAAACCAGAGTTTTTTCTTCCTCTCCTGTGCAGGTCTCAGTCCTGCACTTACACCATGAGGGATACTTTTTTCTTTGACTGCAACGAGCCACAGCCAGGTAGACCCATACCACAGCCAGAAAGACCCATACTGCTGTGCTGAAGCCAACGACACCCTTTCTGGAGTGACAGGAGCTGCAGTGTGGTGGCACCCGTGGCCATCATGCTCTCTAGCCATCCCAACTGGGGCTACGGTGGATGGTGCCCTGGCTCCCACTGTGCTGGATTGTAGGAAATGGGATCTTGCTAGGTCCCAGCTTTGCCTGACTCTTTTATTTTTTTCCTCCCCTTTTCTCCTTCTGTGGGGGACATATTCGTGCTCTCTGCCTGGGAGCAGAAGGTGAGATGTCACTTCTTTCCTCTCCGACCCTGTCCTTTCCCTTCCTTCTCAATGCTCTCAGCATTTTTCTCTAAATGCCTCTTTTCTCCCTCCAGGCTCCAGAGCTGTGCATGATTTGTTTTTGTTTTGTTTTTTTTTTGTTTGTTTGTTTGTTTTTTTGAAGCTGATTAGAGCAGTTTGTCCTACCATCATCGGGAAATGGTAAAACAAAGCATGTATGTCTATTGGTTTAAAACCAGGGTTTTTCTTACCCTTCTCCCATTTCTTGTTTAGCAAACACCATTAAATAGGCTCATGGTGTAAAAAAGAAAATAATAATAATAATAATAATAATAAAGCAACCCCTCCCTTCCTGGAGAATGGCAGCTTGATAACACATCCAGCTTTTTCCCAAAACCCTGCTGCTGCCCTTGAACTTACTGAAGCATGCTTCAGCATCAAATGGACCGACCAATTTGAATATGTCATTTCCCCTCAAACTGCCTTGGCAAGATTCTTGTTTCAAATTGCATTTGCTGTTTGCGTGTGTCACAACTGCATTGCATGCAGTATCTAGAAGTGTAGAGTTTGGGGTCTGGGCCAGTATTAAATAAAGAAGCAAATGCAAATACCCTCCTCCCCTAGTTAAACGCAAAGAACTCAAAACAGCATACGAAGCCTTCTAGGGTGAGGCGAGAAATCCGAGAGCTAGCTAATGCCTAAACTGTACTGCAATTATAACATAATCCTTTCAGTTTGGGGGATTTGGAGAGAGGCGAGGGTAAGGTACAGAGGAGGAAACTAGTCAGAAGTGAAGACATTACAGTCCTTAGCCTCAGCATGGAACTACTTAAGCATACCATAATTGCATCACAGAAGGTATGCATACCCCGAAACCAAAAAGGAAGCAGGAAGGCAAGAAAAAACAAACACAGTATGATGAACCAAACAGGTAACCTTCAGGAAAAGGAAATCTAGCCCTGGCTAACCCGAAAGAAAGGAACGTAAACTGGCAAGGGGAAAAAAATGGAAGATGGAAAACAGGAGGACTGAGGGGAAATTTCAAAAGCAAACAGACAAATGCCTACAAACAAAGGAGAAATAGAAACATCTGAAAGAGAATCAGTGGGACTGCTAAATTAAAAGGGCAATTAAAAATGACAAGGCTATTGCAGAGATTAAATTATATCCTCCCATCAGTCTTTACTGGTTGGAAATACACTTCCTCCCTCCGTATTTTATTGAATTACTAAAGATGGGGTCCTGTCAAACATTGAGGTATCAGAAGAGAAACTGTAGAACTGACATGCTAAAGAAACAAGCATCTTAGAGCAGATGGCATTAATCAAGGCTGATAGCTGTTAACAAAATCATGCAACTTTCTCTTAAAATAGATGATTCTGCTATACCAAATAAATGGAACATGGCATATATTCTACTTTAAAATCAAGGTAATCTTCACAGCCAAATAAGAAACAAAGAAAGACTGAAATATAAATCAGTGAGCACCTGAGCTTAATGGTATATTGATAAGGTAGCTCAGGTTCAATAAAGGAAAAATAAACCTCAACTTCCTGAAAAAATCCTGAAGTATCTCAATAAAGCCATGGATTATGCAGAATCATTAATGTAAATTTTAGAAGAAATTTCATAAAGTGTTTGATAACTTTTCCCATAAGATGTTCTGAAAAAAATTGGGCAGTCATGAGGCAAAATACAAAATTCTATCCTATTGCCTGTTTTTTAAAAAAGCAAGCAAGTAAAGTCAGAATAAAAAAGTGAAAAGGTAGCAAGGTTAGCAAGAATGGTGGTAGAATAGCCACAGACTGGTGGTGACCTTCATTTTTTTTAATGAATTTTCACAGCAGTGAGGTTCCCAGAGCCAGAGAGGACCCTGAAGAACTTGGGGACCCAAATAAGGCTACATGCGCAGGAAGACCACATTCATTTCATTGCTTTGATAACACAGCAAGCATGGGCAGAGCAATATTTTGCATTCTCTACACACATTACTGGCTCAGAAGAGAATTCTGATTTCATGTGCGGTGTGAGAGCAGAGCAGCGAGGGAGTTCTTGGCACTAGGTGGTTGAAGGCAGAGCAGCAGGGCCTCTCTGCAGCCCTGCAGCAGACACAGAAAAGACTCCAAATGGACAGATGACCTGGACAACCACAAATATAGGGAAGGTTCACCCCCTGGCTGTGTGAGAGCTCATTTTTTTATTTACTAGGTTTTGCTTATTTGCTATTTTATTTATTTATTTTGGACAAACAGCCTATGTGGGATGCTAGAGAACAATACAAGTATATTAGACATTTCATCAACTCCTAGTAAACACTGTGAGAGGAATTCTAGGGTGTAGGATCTTTATAGTAAAAGAAAAAGTTGTGCTTATGCTTTAAACCTATAACAGAAAGCCCAAGCTTAAAACACAATCTACTCCCATGTCACTATTTTTTTTTTGTTTGCAGTGCAAAACTAAAACCCATCCTTCAATTGTTGACTGTTCTGCAGATTTCCCATTTGCCTGATCTTGCTTTTTACCGTCCTGCAACAAAGTGGTGATCTAGTTTTCAAGGGAACAGTAATGGATCGTTCATACTTTTTGCCTATGATAATCCAAGGTTCCGCTCACTGTTCTTGCCTATTTTCCTCCCCCTTACTCCGGCAGTGATCATATTCTGCTGCAAAACTGCTAGTGCAAAATGTTCATTTCATTATGTGATATTATGTGATTATTTTAAGTTTTTTCAGTTCTGGGGTGGTCAAGAAAGAAATTGAGAGATGCTTGAACTAGGAGAAGTTCTGGTTTATGTAAATGCATAGGACATGATTAAAGCACAGAGTAAGGTCCTTTGATATTACAGCAAACACGATATTTGTGGGATGTAAGGATTACAAGTGGCTCGTGGATAACTGGAGTTCCAAATACTCATATTTGTAATTTTGTGGCTTGTAGCATTTCCGTATCCAAAATTCATCAGAGGAAATTACAGAGAGGGGGATCATTTAGAGAAGAAACTAAAAGTTTATTATGACTCAAAGCACAGTGGAGAAACAGAGAATGATTTCCCCTCCCCCCCCCACATACAATACTTGCTTCAGTCTGCAAGCTAAGAAATAATAATACAAAACCCCTCAGTCTAATCTGGTCTACAAACAAAATGAAGTGAACCCCTACTCCTCTCTGGTGCAATCGGCGACAGTATAGGTAAAATATAGATGACTTCAGCATGATATTCTCAACACTGCTTTTTTTTCCTATTATTTAGTTAAACAAAAACTAAGCTTATGTTTTGTTCTTTTTAATCAATGTCCCCAGTGGATGTTTCCCTTCTTGCTGTTACAGAGCATTTTATAGGAAAGTGCATTTGAAAATCCGGTATTTGACTTGTGGTTTTGTCTAACAGGACTGATAATGTTCAGTGCTAAATCCCTAACTTGTGAGAGTGCCAAGATGCCAGGCTTTACAGGCGTTGCCAGAAAATAGGAAGCATGCAATGTGTGATGAACTTCTTCCCACAAACTCCCTTACAGAGACTTCCAGGGTAATACCTATTTTTGTGTGTATGTAAGAAGGTGAAGGAAGGAAAGAGAACAGTCAGAGCACTGTTTTCTCTTTTGATCACAGAGACAGTTTGTGTTATCTCCGTAAGTGGGTGCACATCTTTAAAGATATACTGAATTTGGCTTTCATATTTGCCAGCCGCAAAATAGCAATCTGTGAGCTGCTCTGAACATCCCTTGTTCTTGCATCGGTGCTGGGGAAGGTGGCCTGGACCTCACAGGACTAGACACGCCACACTGAACCTGCTATGTTTAGCTCTGCATAGGGAGCTCCCCTATTTCTATTAGATTTGCAAATAACTGTTCTGCTGAAGGTGTTAAAAACTGCTATTAATTACATCTTCGATCTGTAGACTGGTCACAGGTTAAAACTGATTGCTAGTAGAAAGTCTATGTCTCTGTAGACTGCAAAAGCAGAGCAGCAGGAGTCACCATCACCAGGCAAGGAGCTGAATATTGCAGTCTGCTCAGAAGCTAAAATAGAGCAGGTGGAGCATTCTGTCACCACCAGTGGAAGATGAAGGGATGGTTTAGTACAGCATGTATTTATGACAGGGTACAGGTAGGCAGTTAAACAGAGAGAAGTGTTTTTATGTGCTACTATGAGTGAAAGGAGAGAAACAGATTCCCAGGACCCACAGATTTATCTGGGGAGGCAGCCTGGAAATTGCGTTTCCACTGTGCTCAGGAGAACATCTCTTTTGCTGTGAGTAGATGACACCAAATGTAGCTGGTGTTCGAAGTGGCAAGGCACAACTGCAGCTCCCAGCCTTCTGACCCCTATGCAAGTCTCAGTGAAAGGAGAGCTCTGCCTTTCACATCTTCTGTCTGAGCCACAGCAATTTATTTGGAGCCCATTTGACTTAGAACTATGGGTTTTTAATGGAATAACCACAAAACAAGATAATAATGAAAATAGCCATCTCTTCTGTGATAGTTCTTATTAACAGCTTTCAAAGCCTTTAACAAAGAAGATATTTAATTGTAGATGCGTTTTACAGAGCGGGAAACTGCTGCACAAAAGATGGAGTGATCCATCCAGATTTGCCCAGGGCCATTTGGCTGTGTCAGGGAAGTTTCCCTAAAGGAAAATGGAACCAAAGAGAAATGGGAATGAAGTATTTGCATTTCAGTAGTGATAGGCACCCACTGCCATATTCACCATTTGTTTAGTATATTAATATACCCAAAGTTTAAAAGACAAGTATTTAATTAATTACTGAGCTGGTTCTGCAGTTCCTTTACAGGATGAAAACAAACACTTAAACAAGCCTCTCCTGCCAACCCCACCCAGCACCTACTCAGTTACAACAGATGGATGAGTGCCACAGACCAGATGTCAAAATGATACTGAATTTGACATTGCACAAGAAACTGTAGCACATTACAGAAAAGAACCGCTCCCATGGTAGCATTATTTAAATGCCAGATTGCACTGATCCATTTTTGAAGCAATGTGCATGAGATTCAGGACCCACAGGATCCGACAGCAAACCTGCTGAAGCTTTTCCATCTCTTTTAATGGTCTTGCCTAAATCTTCTCTGTCCTCCAAGAATGGGAAGAACTGCTGAAAAAAAAATGATGCATAAATGTCTGGCTGCAGTCCAAGAGGGATTCAATGACTGATTCCCATCCTTGGAATAGCTTTGATTACACCTGGTTTTGTAGTGCAATGCAAATAGGGCAACCCAAGGAGCTCCTTACCTCCCTTGGGCACTGACTCTGTAGGATAGGAGATCTACTTCCCAGTGACAGATCGTCTGTCCCTGGAAGATGGAGAGATTCAGAGGTAGCATGAAGGGATGTATGTATATTGAGAAGTGATAAAGCTTTGACAGTTACCTAGGTGGCGGTCTTATCTGAATAGTTTATATGAAGTTGTACTGTTTGGCTGCTTTAAGTATAAACCAGGGTGCACTTCTGAGCAAATCCAAGGGCTTGCAGGCTGGATAAGTTGCCAGAATTGTTGGGCTTTCAGAGGAAATTGGTCATTCTCCACGTTTGTAGTGGACAGTGATGACCTGAGCCAGGTTGAGCTCCCCTGGAGCTCTGAACCACCCGGAGTTGGTAGAGCAGAGCTCAGAGAAAAGAGGAGCCTTTGCAAGCCTGACTTGGTTTCACTCAAAGCAAGAAAAGCCTTTGGAAACTGAAACTTGTAGAGTGGGATTGGTACACTCTTCTGAGGGTCCTGCAACACTCCCAGCTCTCCAGACAAGAAATGTGGGTATAAGGCAGTGTCTAGCACAAAAAAAAAGGTCTCTGAAACCAAAATCTTTTGATGGAATTTATTAGTTTTGATTAAATCTTGCCTGGGAAAGGTTCTCAGTTAAACTGAGAGTGCGCAAATGATCTAGAAATGCCAAAAACCTGCTAACCAGGGCAACCACATAGAAGAGCCTGAACTCCTAGAAACTGTATGAGAGGTCCTCCCTCATTGTGAGCATTGTGAGTGGTTTTCTTTTTGTCTTAATGTGGATTTTATACCTCAAAGTTTCACAAAAGGGAAATACTGTTTCCCACACAGACATATTTTGTAACTGTCACACTGTTCCCATGCTGTAAGAAGCATTTTGTATATCGGAAATTAAGCCCAGGGAGATCAAGGTCAAAACTGTCTATCAATTTTAAGTACTCAGTTTGAGCTGCTAAGCACCCATTTTTTTTTCAGAATACTTAGCATTTTTGTAGCATTATGCCCCACTTGCATACAATGAGTGCTTAGCTCTTTTACAGAAGACATCTTGGGTGCCTTGAGTCAGGCACGAATGGCATAAAAGCAGACTCTCAGTAGCCACTTTGGTTTGGTTTAAGTGCCCAGCTTAGTATCGTAACATAAGAACTTTGTGGCAGCGATGAGGATAGAACCAAGGATGTATCTTCGGCTCCAGGCAAATCTTCAGACACTCTGTCAGAGCGCAGGTGCCTATTCAATAAGTCTCATCCATCCTGGGCACCAAATGAGGCAAAGACCCTGCAGAAAAAAGTAGGATGTGATTAGGTCATTAAATGCAAAAGAAAATGTGGCAATAGGAGAAGCAGCATAGCAGTGCTGCCTTTAATCTGGCTGGCAGGGGGAACAGTTTTACTGTAGATGTAGCAGCATGGAAGACACTAGTATTGGGCAACTTTCATTAACATCACACCCTTAGTTTGCAGGGCATTTTCCCTTTGGTGCCCACAAACTCTCAACAATATGAGAGGGCCAGGATCCATCCCCAGATCTAAGCTGAATCATGTTCCTGCTGCTTTACTACATTCTCTTTATTTGCAGCATGTGTGTGGAATCATACAAGGTAAGCACGATCTGAAACACCAAGGCACTGTATGCAAAATAATAGCTAGTTCTTGGCAGCAAATCAGAAATTGTACAAATTTTTTAATATTCTGTAAGACTTTTGGTTTTGTTGCCGGTATGTAGCCTTAAAGAAATAGCAACTCTTTCAAAACTCTTATAACTTATCTACATATCCTTGCAATTTATAGAAACCTTGGTATTGTGTCCACAAAGTGCAGGACTTAATCTGTGTTAATGATTAACTGACTCCAGATACAATGGCATGTGAATGCAAATTCTTTGTGGATATTGGACCTCGTTACTCTGTGTTCCCGTTGTAGCCGTGACCTCACCATTTTGGCTTGTAATAGTGTTCTCACCCTGTCTAACGCTGTGGAAATGGATGTACCCAAGGTTTTTAAACATGAATATTGATTTCTGTGTGCTTCAGTAGAGTTTTTTTCACATATTTTTGTAATGCAAATGTTTGTAACACACCACCCTCATTTTGTAAGATGAAAGTCTCAATAACATAAAAGTAAACAAGTGATATTTATAGCTGCACAGCACTTAGACTGCTGTTGTTCTCATCAGAAAGGTGTCTTCTGTAGGTCTTTTTTACAACAGGACAACTGTAATTACTGTGATTTTTTTCATCAATAGGATTGTTGGTCAAAATAAGTTTAAAACTCTCTCATTAATCAATCACATTATTAAAACTCCCAAGGGTAGACAGGCCTGACAGAAGGCCTAACAGCAGTGAAGGAAAGGGATTTTGGAGGTCTATCAGACGTCTGTGGTTGGTCATTTTGTATTAGCTGCATTAGCAGATCATTGTACTTTCTTGTAATAAATGTTTCATTCATCGTGATTATGTTTAAAGAAGTGGTGGAGACAACAAGGAAAAATAAAGATGACGACTGGGCAATGCGTATCACTTCTCCAGCTGAGATTATTAGCCTATATTTCAAGGCATTTGGATGGAATGGAGGTCATGATGATAAGAGGCAGAGAAGAAGGTATGGTCTGAAAATAAACTGAGGAGAAAGGAAAAGCAGAAGAGCGAGGCAGAGAAAAACAAATCAAGGGAGTTACTCAACTGCCAAGATAGGTTAGAAGTGTCAAACGTGTTTCCAGACTGCCCAGAGTTCATGGTGGAGTTCGAGTAAGGGTATAAATCACAGTTTCAAATGTTTTCTCATCCACGCGTGTTCCATCCCATAGTCTGTCCCTGGATCCAGCTCTGTGCCCCAGTTAATCCAGCAGCCGTTCAAGAGCTCTGGTAGGTGGCAATGGCAAGGAGCATCTGAGCCCATGGTTTCTGTGGCTGGGAAGACAAATTTTCCTCCATTTAAGGATTTATCTTTTTTACAGTCCTAAGGATGACTGCTCAAATGTTCTTAATTGTGTGTGTGTGCTTGCCTGATGGGAAGCGTGCAAGGGCATTTGGGGACTGTGGCTTTGGTACATGGCAAATGGCAATTAACAGAACAGAATCTGCCTCTGGCAAATTAACCTAGCACAGAATTCAAGAGGGTTTTTTTTTTTTTCATCAGATTTGTTTTGAAGTGACTTTATTTGCTGAAATGCCAGAAATTGCATTTAGCAATGCAAAACGTTTGTGGGGATGGAGTCCTCCTTCCCTAACACATGCACTCATTTTTCCCCCTTCTGTGTGCTTTAGTATTGGCCTGCTTCCTGTAGAGAGTACTGCTTCTAACGTCTGACTCATTATGGCAACAGAAACATTGATGCCAGGCCCGGAAGCAGTACTTAAAACCTTCTATTCTCTCTCCTTCAAGCTCAAAACTAACCCAGTTTGCTGCAAATGAAAGAAATGCAATCATTTGGCACCTAGTCCATACATCAGTTTTGAAACATAGGTCCCTTTCTGGGAGCCTCTTTCTGTTTGTCTAGGCTATCAGAAAGACCACTAACTCTAGGGTGTGGAGTTTTATGCTTTGAAAGGAAATGACTGGTTTATTGCATTCTTTCTTGGGTTGCCAAGCCTCTTCCCCCACCTCACCTCCCAGTATATTTCTCAGTGCCTCATATCCAGGAATGAAGAGATTCTCAGATTTCAAAGGGAGAAGAAACATTTCTAGTCGTTACATTTGGGCTGGAGGGGGGATGGATAGGGCAGTGGGAGAAGGGAAGGCAGAATAAGACTTGAAAACAGAACAAATGCAATTCAAAAACTCAAAAACAGAAGTTAAATGAGCTCCCACAGATATACTTTTTAAAAAATAATCAAGCTTTTTTTCTTTCTTTGTGCTGTGTTTTGGAACATTTTGTGGTCATGAATTCTTGAGATAGGCAAGGTTTGGGCACTGTTATGCCAAAACTCTTACAAACAGAAATGGCTGAAAGCAGGGTGGTTTCCTACATGTAGCTGAGGAGATCGGGACTGGCAAACAGCTGCTGTGGTTGGTCTCACCTTGAGTTGAGTGTTACAGTTGTTTTGTGGCTTTTACCAGGGTGAGGGGTTGAAACTTCTTGCGGCTGCAAAAATAGTACAATTTGGAGGAGGAGATCATCAAATCTTTCCCACAAATACTAGCAGCACCTGTTCAGCTGCTTGTGTGATTACCTGGGAGTGATGGATCAGCCACTGACATTCCCACAGAAGAGGGGGAAGCCATCTCTCCCGGGATGCAATCACAGCTCGGTGAGGAAGGGAGTTTTCTCTTCTGCTTTGAAGCTGCCAGGCATGCAGTGTTTTCCTGACAGTTTTCAGGGGACTGTAAAAGAGAAGAGATAATGCAGGAGGTGTAAATAGTAAAAGAATTGCTCAGGGTAGTTTTGCACATCAGCTCAGAGTATTTTCTGCCCCATCTTTCTCTGTCTTTCATCTTCCCAATCTCCACCTAGTGGAAATCTAAGAAATGGTTCAGGTAGCTGGGTGAGTATCTGCCCATGCCAGAATGAAGAATAGGTTGGTAGAGGACAGAGTCTGGGGTGAAGAATGAGGTGATTTGGCGAAAATTGAGGACTTGAGGGGAGGAAGCATTTTCCAAGCTGCAGCTGATGTGCATCATTCCTGTTATCTCAGTGCAATAAGTTGGGAGTGGGAGAAGAGTTAGCAAATTTTTCAGAAAAATAGAGGGGTAGCAAGTGGCCCTGAAGGCCCAGGATATTTTTCAGCCATTCTGGCCAATGCAAGACCTAACTGCCAAGAGGGGCATTAAAGGAGAAAAAGTGGGAGAAGGGCACTAGATAAATCTCTCCACAGTTGTTTTTAATTGCAGTGAACAATTTGAAACTAGTAGAGTTTGTACCTCTTTGCAGATTGCAGTAAAGGAAAATGCAAGAAGTCACAGCATGCCACAAAACAAGACATCCTTTTCACTGTTAGCCCGCTTAAGGGCAAAGTGACCCTGCATAGCAAAGGGGATGACTGTGTGATTATGCAGGATGTATGCCACTTGGCACCACTGTCTGGAGCCCTTATCAGAGCCCCCGGAGAATTCCTGTCTCGCTTCTGCGGGCAAAGCAAATTTACCTCGGCTTCGCTTGTGACACCAGGATTTTGACTTGAGACAAAGTTGCCAGAGGCTTTCAGCAGCACTGACTCGAGGCCCTAGCAAAGCAGAAGCTGCTGAGGGCAATATTCTGCTACAGGGAACAAAACAGCTGTGGCCCAGCTTCTGCTTCACCTATGCCAGAGCCCTCAAAAAATGAGACTTGCTGCTGCTGCCATTGTCAAGGGAAAGTCATTGCTGGGAGGGGAAGGAGTCAGCTCCCACCTCTTGTCAGCTGTGGGCCAAAGGAAGCCTGGCTTTCCAGCACTGTTTCTGGCTCTGTCGCATCTACCTCCTCCTCCCCCCCTCCCTTTTCTGTGTTGAATACACTCTGACCCTGATCCCCATCCCTTACTGCCCCATCACTGGGGCAATGACATTCAAATTTAGCTGTACTACTGGGAAGTCTTTACGTGTTCTGGGTATAATGCTCACAAATATAGTCTATTTGTGTCCTGCCCAAGCATCACACAAGCAGCAGGGCTGCAGGAATTTTCCCGTAGTGACTCTTTCTATCTGCTGGGACAGCTGATGGGAAGAAACTGCAAGCAGCCAGACCACATCTTCCTCTGTTACATGCTCCACTCAGCAATGTGTGGGATGATAGCACAAGGCCTGGCAATGCGAAGGCTTCAGGGCTGCGAAGGTTCAGATAACCTATGGGGCAGGCAGAGACTGTCGGAGGAAAGCACAGCCTGAATAGAAGTAAATTCTGAACTGCTTCATATTATTTTGTGATCCAGCTCCATTCCCTACCTTTCCATTCATTCATCTTTTTTCCAGGTTCCCTTCAGATTCTTTTCCCTTGCTAACCACGACTTCCTAGTGTCACATCTTCTCTGATACAGCTGCAGCAGGGTTCAAAAGGAGAAAGGTACGATGCCAATGGAAAAAATAGCCATCTGTTTGGGTATTATTATTATTATTATTATTATTGTTATTATTCAAGAGGAATGCCCATGATGAAGTTTTGCTTTTATACTTCTATCCTTAAAGCCTTTACAAGCCTTATGCATCAGACTAGTTGTCACAAATCCAGGATAAGCTCCTCCTGGTATTGCTAGGTTTACAAACACACAGTGGGATGTTTTTCAGAGTTCCTGCCTTCTGCTAGAAAATCATCAGGAAACTGAGCTCTGTATTAACAGGAGAACATTAAGATCTTGAAGATATCAATACAGCAGAGCAGCAGTCCTGGCCTTCTTGTTGTTTACTGAGAATATCCTTAAAAGAGATAATAATAAGTTGAACATGAGCTGACTACACAGAGCAAGAGGGCTTCCTATTTCTCCCATGAGGAAACAAAGCCAGACATGTGATGCAGATTATTCTACCGGAAAGCCTTTAGTTCTTGTGCCCAGGTTACTAGCATTTCCCCCCAAGGTGTGTACGTTTTGCAGTGAACACAAACAGCATGGCATGGATCACCACAAGCTCTCAGAAAGCTGCAAACAGCTGAGACCGAGTTCTCCTTTCCTGGGTCCATTTTTTAAGCAACACCCTGTTGACAGATGCTCTGTGTCCAATGCAGGAGATGAGGATACTCTCCATGGTAGGCTATAAAAGAGCAGGTGGAATCAGATGATCTTAAAATCAGATTTTTTTTGTTTGTTTGTTTTGGGGCTACTACCAGTACTTAAAGTAATTTCCACATAACAAATGTATCCTCTGCATTATCAGTCAGACTATCTTCAAACTGATTAGGCCAATACAGTACAATCACTGTCCATGTTGCATAATGTTCTGTTGATTCAGTGAGATTTTAGATACACTTGGAAAAAAAAAGATTCTCTTTTAATACAACAGATTTAAAAAAACAAAAAAGTAGAAAACTATAAGCCTGGGAAAAAGAAGAACATTATTCATTTACAATTTCCCAAATTAAGAAAAAGTATCAATTTTGGCATATTTTTATTTTCACAACTTCATTCAGCTCTAAATAAAGCAGCATTCAGTCTAAAAGGCTGGATTGCAGTTTAGAAAGTGTGTGCAAAACCGGATGTGTGCAAGTCAACTGAATGTCACTTTGGTGGGCTGGTTAGCAAGGCAGCGATGGGCAGTAATAGCATTTGTGCTTGGAATAGGGAGAATCTTCATGAAAGCTCAGAGTTTGTGCTCAAAAAGTACAAAAAAATCGAAGACTTGAAAACCTTCTGTTATCTCATATACGCACATATTTGGCAGAGGGGTGGTTTCAACAAATATTGGGAGCAGTCACCATTTTTCTAGTTTACTCGGCAGCATGCAGGACACTATCTACCTGGCCCTAATTAGCCCATGCAGTAGCGGCCAAACTGGAATTCACAAGTCAAAATATTGTCTCTTGCCATTGGGGATCTGACAGGCTTGTTTGAAGTGATGGATTAACAAATTCAATCTGGAACTCTCTTTAAAATAAACAAAGTGCCTGTTCCTGAAACATTACAACTTAATCCAGATACTTTGATCCCTTTCACTTCACAAGCAAAGCACTGGTAATTCAGTTCCTATGCCTTGCTTATGGCTAAGATTAAACATCAGTGCTAAGATTAAACATCAGCAATTTCCGATGTGGTAGAACTAATTTAGAGAATATTACTAAACATTTTAGTATAATCCAAGCCCAACATATCTTGCTAAATAAGATAAAAGCTCTAAAATTTGGAAACTCCAGTGAAAATACAAAGAAGGATCAAATTGATGAAATACTATATCTAGAGCTGGGCAGGATAATTATATCATAATAGCAGAAAATCTTGTGAAACAGAGGAATTTCTTGTTAAGAGCATTCTGAAAGTGACTTCTAGCCATTTTTAGAGACAAATACTGAGCTACAGGACTTGTGAAGTATGTATTTGCCTTCACTCTTCTACAGGTGTGCCTAAAAAGCCGAAGGTCAGGTTTTCAGAAGCACTCTGGGCTTACAAATATTAATTTTATTATCTGCATAAGAAGCCCTGTTTGCAAATGGCTAAGCACTGAGGAGCTCCCATGGAACCAATATGTCAGCTGCCGAGCCAGTTTAAACGTACAGCTCATTTTTGATGCCTATAGGACAATTTCTGAATATGAAGACATTCTAAATATCAGGGCAACATTCCTGGTTCTGAGATCTCAGAGGAATCTGGATCTGAATTTTGCAACACTTGAAGTAGTTCCTAGTGATATTTTGGCTCTTCTTAATTTATTGCTAAAAAGGTAGCAAAAATGACGTGCATAGGATCTGGTGGACTCTTTTTTATAAAGAAGTCTGAGAGAAAAAGATTTATCCAGAAAACAAATGAAATTAGCAGCAGCAGAAATCCACACAGGCAGTTGATTTGGTGAACCACAGGGTTGCCAACTGCTAGTATTCTGAATAATAAATTTATCTTTAAAATCTCAGGGATTTCTCTGTCCTAAAACTATTATTGATCTGTGGTTCTTCCTCAGATTTGTGAGTTTTTACAGAGCAGTCATTCAAAGTTTCAAACTTCTCTTTCAACCACCAGCTTCCAAAAACACTAAGTATCTGGAGGCTGTGAGACTTGGCAATGCTGTTATCAAGATGTTACTGTTTAGACCCAGCTCATCCCACTGACCTTGGAATAAAGGCCCTATTATATCTCTCACTAGCTCTTCAAACTATCCATTCCTCAAGAAAATTTGCGATTGGAATAGGATGCCAGGGTTGTCTGGAAAGAGCTTAAATTGTTCACAGCTGCCTGGGAATTAACAAACTTCCTTTGCTATAACGTGGTATGCAGCATATTTGTAAGCCAGGTGGAGGATACCATGTGAGGTTCTTGTAGGACCTAGAGTTGGCACAGAGACCAACATTTTCAAGTCTGCACATATATCTGAGTTACCAGGGCTCAATAATAATTTTCTGGCAGATTAGTCCTGCCCTACAGCAGGTTTCTATGATCACCAAAGCCAGAATGAAAGCGATGGGCCTGGATTTCACCCTTTGTATCCTTTTACACTGAAGCTTTGATTTTAACAGCTGTGTGTTTTGCTTTGTTTTGTTTTGTTTTTGCACTGTGTAGTGGGTGCTTTTACACCAATTTACATGAACAAGGCTGACAATACATAAAGCAAAAGAAAGGCTTACAATTTTTTATCGTTTTCTTTAACAATGCTGATTGATCCTATGAACTAGAGTCTTTAATATAAAAAGTGCCTACTCATAATTAAGTATTTCAGTACCTGAATGTGCAAAATGATGGCTTTGAGGGCTTTTAAAACAATTTGTCCTTATATGGTGACACCTTTAATTTTGTGAAAAGAACCTGAATTTTAGCCTTGATCTTCACATGAATAAACTTTGGATCAACATATCTTAATCCTTCAGACCTATAAAAATTCATGGCTATTCACAACAAGGTGTGACACAGGGATGGCTAAAAAAGCATAGCATAGAAGCATTCTGAACAGATGTAGAACTCATTTTTTATAATACCAAGTTCTAATAAATGCACACCAGCTGTTAAATATATTTTTCATCTGTTTTAGTCTTATTGAATATTGGAAAAAATGAGAAAGGTATTCTCAATGTGTCCTATCTTTTTCACTAAACTTTGTAAGCTTTCTTGATCTAAAAAAGAACTGTTTCAGCTTTTCTACTTTACCATGTTTTACCCTCTGTAACTTAAAATATGACATTCTGTTGCAGTTTGCACTTTCAGATCTCTTTTACTTCATAGCTAACACATTTAAACCTCAAACATAAGTCTTGACAGTATTGTGAAGATTTTACCACAGTTTTTATCTGACATTATATGCGCTGGTAACATTTATTTTGTGAAAGCATTTTTGCATAAAGGATCAGTCAAATCAAAATCAACATGCAGTTCTGCTTATCTATTAATATTCTGCCACATATTCTACAACTCCGTTTTTGATATGAATAAAATCGTCTGTCATGGACTGATAAAGGACATGGTAGAGAATGGCAATAAACGTGCCGTACTTTTTATACCCTTGTACTCTTCCTCTGTATGATCTATGAATTTGTTCCTCTCTACTCAAATGCTAAGTTTTGTGTCTTAGTGGGTGTGTGATGCAAACCTTATTCACGTGGTTCCTGTGTGTTTAGCTCTCATAGGACAACTAGGGGTATTTAAGCATCTCACACACTGGGAAGGAACATGGCATTTTGTTGTAAGGGCCACAAAATGTTGTGACTAGATATTGGTTTAAAGGAAAAAAGAAAAAAAAAAGGTGCAAGAATTGCACAGATCAGCTTTGGCAACATCATATCAAATAAAATGGGGGAGAAAGAAGGGAGGCACTAAAATTATCAGCTGTGGGTAATTGTAGGTCACTGTTTCAGCAACAGAAGGGCAGGTCTGGGCGACAGTCCCGGGGGCTCAGACACTTTTTAACCGTATGGTAGCACTCTGTGTGTTTCATTTCAGCTCATCCAGTTTTAAAGTTGTTTCAAGTGGGTTTGTGTCAACCCAGCTGAGACAACTCAATTGAGAAGAGAAAATCCAAGTAGACAGGCCATTGGTGCTGGGTTTTTTGCTGCATAAATACCTGAAAAGGAATTTCCAAATTCACTATGACACAGACATAATACTGGTGGAAAAGGGGAATAATCAGTTTATTTCAGTCACTAAGTCAAAACAAAAGTATATTGACAGTGAATTCATGGTATAAAGAGGCTTTAAAGGCTCTAGCTGGCAGTCAGAGGAAGAGTCCCTTATTCAGGCAGGGCTGAAGGCAGCTGCTACCCTGTCTCTCGAGGGCTCCAAGCTCTGGGAAAAGCCTGGCATGAATAAGTTTTGCAAGGTGAAAAGCTCCACCTCTGTCCCTGAGTTGGACTCAGTGCCGGGCTGCACCTCAGGGCACCGCAGAAACTTCAGTCCTGGAGCTCATGCAATAGGGATGGAAAAACAAACAGGGCAAAATGAACCCAAACGGTACAGAAATCGGGTGGGAAGGGCATTTCCTCAGAGTCTCAGAAGTGACATTACACGTTTATTGGTTATATTTTAGGGACTCCTTTTTCTCTTCCCCCCCCTCATTTTTAAAGAATGTGTTAAGTCTTCTCAGCCAGACCCCTGTTGTCACATAACCATTCACTCCTCATTGCACTTATATATTTCATCCAACTCACCTTGACTTCCAGCCTGAAAATTCAAAATAAATTCTTATTGGAAGATTATGAATGGAAAATAAGATTATAAGAACTCCATATCCACTACATTCTTAATTTATGATATATTACATACTTACATGCAAAAAAAGAAAAATGGTAAAAATGAAAACTTGTACCTACACAGATCTACAACACCTATAAATATGGTTTTGTGGTTTCACAGGGATTTCTCTTTCAAGGTTTATTTTGTAAGTTATTGACTTGGTCCTTCTAAATCTCCGTACTTCCCTCCTTCACCTCTATGTGAAATTTATGGACCCAGTTAAGAAGGACTAAAGACCGGCTTAAATTATCAGCCTGGATGGAAAGAACTATTGCCCTCCACAGAGGATAAATATTATGTCACTAACATACCAGATTGCTTTGTGTCAGCAGTAGTTCATACAAACCACTGTGCATCTGCTAGAGCAGCCATACTGCTATTGCCGTATATTACAGACCACCTAATTTGTTTCAAGTGCTGTCATCACCACAGAAGCAAAGGCAAACATAAACGGAAACACTGATAAATAAAACATTAAAAGATAATATATCTTCAGGCAGCCTCCAGCCCACTTTAAAAGACCCTTAAAACCTTTACGCAGTGCAACACACTTTACTGTCTGACTCTGCAAACTATTTGAGAATGTATCTGTTCTATATTTTTGGAAGCAAAAAAGCTCCAGCTTGACACTGAAAATAACAGTGATTCATAAAGTCTTAACTTTTAATTTGCCAAGCACTAAACTTTGTGCTTTGTTACAAAGATGGTGACACAGTTTTTTTGTTTGGTTGGTTGGTTTTTTTTGTTTTGTTTTGAAAAAGGAGCAATCAGGAAATAAATCTTGTCCTCAACAACTTAAAAAAAAAAAAAAAAAAGTCAAGTGAATCACGACAAATACCTGGGGGAAAATATCAGCACATTTCTAAAATAAGCTTTGGAACTGCAGCGTGGAACTTTGCAAGAGGGCTGGTTTGATGCTGCCTTCACATTTCACAATGTGTCGGTGGGAGCTGGGACTGTGATATGCACAACTGCTACTAACATTTCATAATATGACAATCTAATAGGTGCAATAGCTTTTGTATTTTAAAATTCGTTATGAACAGCTGTGACTTAGCACTGATGGATACATCATTACTTTCCTAAATCAATGTCTCTCTTGTTGAGTTATATAAGACTATTCGATTGCCACACAGACAGGAGACACGAATCTAAAAATAAATAAATAAATAAATAAATAAGTAAGTAAGTAAAATAAGAGATTTAAAATCTGTGACAACACATTGTGTGTCAATATCAGCTGTCCCTAGTATTGAGAAGTAATGTAACAACTAAAAATATCATCTCTACAAGAGTAAAATAAAAACGAAATTAGCATTTTGAAACAACAGTCCTGAAATGCTAAAAAAAAAGCTTGTCTCAGAACTGAATATTTCTGGGTGGGAAAAGGATTTCTAAGACATGCTTTTTTTTCCCCCCCAAGTGAATTTTCCAAGGGTTCCAGGCTTCATTTGCCTTCTAGTTCTGTGGAGTCAATATGGATTTCTCATACCAATTTCTACACAGCTTGTCTTACAAGGAAAATATCTTGTATATAGAAAACATATTAATACATTTTAAGAACATATTTAATGCATTTAAGCTAACAGTAGAAGTGTAGATGAAGAAAAGCTGTTTTATTAGAAGTGTGTCATGTGATCAGTCTTAGGGCTAAACAATCAGCATATTTTAAATATTATTTTAAAAATCTGTTCTAGATCTCTATACTGAATCCTGGTGATGAAATGGGTCCAACAGATTTGCTATGCCTCTATAATTTCCTGGATATTTCATTTTCTGGCCGTTCCATTTTAGTTCCTAGAGAAGCTTTGTGACAAATACCTACCAAGAAACACAGAACCAGGAAGGCTTAAGCAGGTGGAAGTCAAATGACCACTTACTTACAGAGGCTATAGGAGAAGTAGTATGTGCTTAGTCTGAAGGTGAATAAGATTGTGAGGAGATTTAATACAATAGTCTAATTGTCAAAGACCCTGGTAAGCTCTATGCAGCACAAGAAGGGAGAGGGCAGAGTGGCTTAAAAAAGAAGTGAGGAATGGTCTGATATTATTTGGTAACCTTGTTGCAAGCCTTACCTTTGTTGTAAACCCAGAGAAGGGGGATTTTGTTTTGTTTTGTTTTGTTTTGTTTTTTTAACCTGACATGCTCTTTCCATAGCATATAAAGTGATCTTCAAGTGTACAAAAGGAAAGCAAATTAAAGCCAGAGTTTCAACCTTAGTGGGGCAGGTGCATTATTAATGCTCTGTGGGTGTTACATCTTTTTTACTGACAGTAGTAATAAAATATATTCTCCAAGTGTGGACAGGGCTTATTTTAGAATCAGCCTCAAACCTTGAGTCATATGGGAGAATGCTATCTATGCTGATACAGAGCTCTTTGCAGAACTAAAATTTTGAGTAATGACATGGAGGGTGGAGTGGATTTAAGTTTAACGTTATTGCATCAACTTTGGTTAGACGACTCTGTGCAACTCTCTCTGGCAGCTTTGGAATGCAGTTTGATTACCTAGTCCAGCTTAATAGCTTGAACAAGAAGGTTTACACTTCAGGAAGACAAGTGACTAGGTTAAATCTTATCTTTAGGAACTTAGATAGATAGATGGGTTAACATGAATGTGGTTATCATATCAATATATATTTATATGGGTTATATAGGTGTATACATTATATGGTCTTCTTCCCAATTATGATCCCCTGCAGCACGTAGCACGTCATTTGCTACTCTCTGAATTCCCCCCTGGCTGTTGAGGTGCTTTCAATTGATGTGTGTAATATGGATGCTCCACATACATTTTTCCCCTCCAACCTCACTGCAAGTTCTTTATGTCCTTTGTACTTACTATTAGTATACTTGGCTCCATATTCGTCTCCAAGTCTGTCAACATAGTTCACCTCCTGCAATCAGGAAATGGTGATTAAATGAACATCCAAGTACAGAAGCTGTCAACCTGGTGTTCATCTTTTTGTGAAGTTAAAAAACCCCAAATATTCAATTACCTTTTGCACTCTGGAAAGCACTTCATTGAAAAAAAAAAGGGGGGGACACTTCTTCATCTCCTCAGTGGTCTTAGCAAAGAATCAATCAAGTTCAAATGCCAGTGCAAAACATGACATTTTTAGCATTTATGGCAGTGATACAAAAAACTTCATAGAAAAGGTATATGCTGCAAGCCTTGTCATTCTCTGTGTCCTAGGTTTTTACCTTCCTACAGGAACACATCTGGGTCTTTTGGGTTTTAACTCTATCACAGGCTTTCTGCTTTGTAGCTATCCATTTTGGCATCTGGTCTATCACACTGGAAGATCTTTGAGACTTTGGCTCAGGACTGGGTTACAAATAGCATATGACAGGAAAAAAAGTTATTTATATCCTATTTATGTGCGTAGGAAAAAAATCTCTAGAATATATATGCCATCGACCTAAGAGGGAACACAATCCATTCTCAGACTACAGAGCGGGTACGGCTTCTTTAGGTGTGAGCAATAACTTTGACCCCTGTGCGATTACTCCAGGTTGCAGCCGTGTAACAGTGCTGCGTTTCTTTACAATCATTTTCTGCGAGTGGCAGGCCCTCTTCCCGGAGCGCTTATTTGTTTCGAAGTGGCCTAATTTGCTCAACAATTTGCGCATCCCTTCCGTGTGCCCCTTTGCCCAGCCAGCGAGGGCTGCTGCTGCACCAGCCGTGCCCCCGTTGGGCTCGGCGCTGCTCACCGACAGACACACAGACACAGACACAGACACAGACACAGACACAGACACAGACACAGACACAGACACTTGCAGCCAGAGCCCGGCGCTGAGCACTTGCCTGCTGCTGAGTAAGCACCAAATGTGATAACTCGGGCCAGCAGCTGTGCAATTAAGGCTATGATTTCAGGTGTGGCTAGTAGTCGTAATGAATATTAATTTCAACCTGCGAAATAAATTAAGTCGCCTGGCTAGCTCCAGGTGGTCCTGGAAAGGTGCAGGACCGCCTGGCCCGAGTAGCGCCAGAGAGGGTGAGGCGCGGTGCGGCTGCCCCGTCCGGAGAGGGCTGCGGCGGGCGGGCGGACACGGGGCACCGCGATGCCGTGAGCAGCGCGGGGCTCCTCCCGGGGATGGATAAGCTAATTTGCAGCGAGCCCGCTGGTAGATGCGCGAATAGGTGCCGCATCCCCAGAGAGGAGACTGGAAGGGGCGGGCAGCCCACCAGGGACGCGGGGGCGGCGGCGGGGGCAGGGTTAGCGAGCCAGCAGCGCGGTGGCCGCAGCCCCCCTCCAGCTGCCCGAGCCGCTGCGGGCTTATCGGTGCAGCCGGGGGCGGGCGGGCAGCCGTCAGTGGGAAGCGCGCCCCGCGGCCAGCCTCGCCCGGCCGGGCTGCGGTCCGCCCGAGACGGGCGCGGAGCCGCGGGAAGGGCCAAGCCGCAACTGCCCGGCAAAGCATCGACTGTCCGGCTCCTCTTAAGCCGCCTTTGCCCGAAACGCAGCCGCTGGCCCCAGGTGCGAGGGCCGGGAGAGGCTGCAGCGGGCGGGGCCGTCGCACCCGCGCACCGCCGCTGCAGGGCCGTAAGCTCGGGCAAACGGAGCGACGCGTTATTTTATTTTTTTCCCCCACTCTTTTTTTTTTTTTTTTTTTTTTTTTCCCCTGTGCAGTTGCGCTGTTTCAGAGTCGCAAGGTGCGAGGCGCTCTGAGCCCTGTCCGCTCCCCTTCGCGGCGGTCGCTGCACGCCCACGGTCCTTCACCCCCCCCCCCTCCCCTGCGCCCGCGTCCCGCGTACACGCCCGGGAGCCGCTCCGAATAGCGCACAGGGATTTCCTCTTGATCGCTTTCGGCGATGGGGCGGGGGAGAAAGGGAGGGAGGAGCGAAAGTACCCGGGGATACGTCCCCGGACCCGTGCTCCTAAATGCCGATAACGATCGCGCTTTCCGATCGCGTCTCCCGCCCCGTATAACGACCAGTTTGATGTGAGCTGAGGTTGGCGTCGCTTTCCACGCAGTCCCAGCAGAGGTGTCCCGCGAGGGAGGACGTTCCCCTTGGGGAGGGGGGCGCCGCTGGGCAGAGCGGGCAGCGGCCGTGGCGCCGCGCAAGTGCCGTGACCCCTCGCTGCCGCGGGGGAGCATCTGGCAGCGAGAAAGCTGGAAACAAGCGGCGGGGCGGCGGAGCCGTGTGCGCGCCGGGCGCTGCCGTCGGGGCGCCACTGGGGGTTTTACCACCTCGGCGGGCCCTCGCTGGCCGCCTGCACCTCGCCGCCACCGGGCAGAGGACCCGCGGGCTTGCCGGCGCATCCAGGCGGCGAGGGACGGGCCGGGGAGGAGGAGCCGTCGGGGCGAGGCGCCAGCTCCGCGGAACGGGCGTGAGGGGAGCCGCCGGGCCGGGGCGTTCGCCCCAGCCGGGCGGCTCCCCGCCGTGCCCGTCCCCCGTCCCCCCCCCGCCTCGACGGGACGGGCCCGAGGTGAGCGGCGGGCGGGCGCCGGTAAGTAGCTCCGTCTCCCTGCGTGGGGGGCCCGGGCGGGCCGTCGCCGCAGCGCTCTCGTCCACCAGCCCGCGCCGCGCCGCGCCGCGCCACCCCGTCCCCGCGCCCAGCCCGCGCCGTCCCTTCGCCGCCGCTGGGAGCGCGGCCCCTTTAAGAGCCCGGCTTTGCCTCCCGGTAGCTGAAGGTCATTAAACACAAAAGCGCTCCAGCGCTGCGGTCCAATATAGCGCATGCGCCCTGCCCGAGGACTGGCAGGGAGACGGCAATATGGCGAGAATGCCTGGCAGCGGCGGCGGCGAGTGGAGCACCGGCACCGGCGGCACCGGCACCGGCGGCGAGAACAATGCCGGAGACCGGCCGCCGGGCCGCGGCGGCACCCACCGCCCGCACCACTACTGCAGCGCCGGCGAGGAGGAGGACGGCGAGGAGGAGGATGAGATCCAGGAGGTGCAGATAACGGGGGACGAGGAGGAGGAGGACGGAGCCGATGGGGGGCTGCTGCTGGACGAGGAGGAGGAGGAGGAGGAAGAGGAGATGGGTCTGGAGTGGGACGGCGAGGAGGAGCCGCTGCCGCCGGAGCCGGTCCATATGCCGGGCGGCGGCGGCGGCGGCGTCGGGGCGGCCCCGGCGGCGGCGGCGGCGGCCCCGGGGGGCGGCGGCGGCGGCGGGGCGGCGGAGGACGCGGAGCTGGAGGCGGCCCTGCTGCTGCAGCGGCCGGAGCGGGCGCGGCTGAGCGAGAACACGCGGCTGGCCACCCGCTACGCCGTGCGCATCTTCCGCGAGTACCTCAGCGAGAAGGCGCAGAGCCCCGACTTCGAGACCATGGACAAGGGGGCGCTGTGCCGGGTGCTGCGCTCCTTCTACGCCGAGGCGCGCTCCAAGAGCGGGCAGCTCTACTCCAAGTCCTCCCTCATCAGCATCCGCAGCTCCCTCAACCGCTACCTCAACGAGCCGCCCTACTGCCGCACCCTCGACCTCACCAAGGACCCCGAGCTCCGCGCCGCCAACCTCACCCTGGCCGCTGTCATCCGCAAGCTGGAGGAGCAGGGCGCCGGGCCCGTGGTGCAGAAGCAGGCCATCACCCGTGCCGACCTCCGCAAGCTCTACACCTGCAGCGTCTTCAGCACGCAGAGCCCCTTTGGGCTCCTCAACAAGGTCTGGTTCGAGACCTGCATGTACTTCTGCACCCGGGGCCGGGAGAACCAGCGGGAGCTGGAGGAGGACTCCTTTGGGCTGGCTATGGACGAGGACGGCCGCAAGTTCGTCTACTTCAAGGCCCTGGGGCCCTACCACAAGTCGCGCTCTTCCTCCTGGAGCAAGAAGCGGGCGGAGAGCAATGACGAGGAGAACCTGCCCCGCATGTACGAGACAGGCACCGAGTTCTGCCCCTACGCCAGCTTTGTCAAGTACCTCTCCAAGCGCAACCCCCTCTGCAAGGCCTTCTTCCAGCGCCCACGGGACCACTGCAGCGAGGGCGATGTCACCTGGTACGAGAACAAGGCCATCGGCAAGAACCTCCTGGGCACCCGCATGCAGATGCTCTCCAAGGCGGCTAAGCTCTCAAAGACCTACACCAACCACTGCATTGGTGCCGTCTCCATCGCCACCCTCAACAGCATTGCCGGCATCGGCACCAAGCTGGGGGGGCCGCAGCCACTGCACCACCACCACCATCCCCCTCCCCACCACCACCTCCTCCACCACCCTGCTGGCGGGGGCTGCTACACTCCCGCCACCCTCAACGGTGGGCCGCGGCCCCGGCCGCCTGCCCCCGACCCCTACGTGCTGCCCAAAGACGGCGACGCCGCGCCGGTGAAGGCAGAAGCGGCTGCGGTGGCCCCGGCCAAGCGGGCCCTCTACGAGGCGGTGTTCCCGGCGGGGGCCGCGGCCGGCGGCGACGCGTGCGGGCCCTCCGCCTCCCCCAAAAGACTCTGCCGCCGCCCCACCGAGCCCCTGGACGCTGCCGCGCCTGCCGTGGTGGTGGTCTCAGTGAAACACGACCCCCTGCCTCACCTCCTCCCCGAAGCCAATGGGCACAGAAGCACCACCTCACCCACAGTAGTTTCACCTGCTATTGTTTCCCCCACACAGGTAACCAGAAAAAGAAAGAAAGAAAGAAAAGAGGGGGAAAAAAAAGGCTGACAGCCCCCTCCTTGTCCCACATAGCTTGCGCACTCCCTGCTGCACCCCTCTTTTCTTCCCCTTCGCCCCCCAAACCCAGGTGCCACTGCCCAAGCTCCGGAGCAGCCCCCTTTGGAAAGGAGGTGGCTCCTGGGGTGAGCCTCGCTGTGCAGGCTCCAGGCGAGCCCAACGCGAGTTTGTAAACTTGGTGGCTCGCTGCACCCCAGGGGAGCTGTCCCGGCGGGCACAAGAGGTGCCCAGGTGCCACGGTGCTCCCCCCGCAGTGGTAGCGTGGACGGTTTTGCTCTACAAGAGCCCCCTAGCACCCCCCCTTTTCTTTTTCTTTTTCTTTTCTTTATTTTTTTTTTTTTTTTGGTGGGAGTTACAAAAGTTGGTCCAAAATGGTAGATAAGGGTGTCAGATATCACTAATGTGTATGGTGTTCTTGATGTGCTAATGAACTATTTGAATAACCTCAAATGCAGGAAACAGCCAGGAGAATACTCAATTACATACTAGTAATGAGGGTGTAATTTTAGACTTCAGAAGTTAACAAGAGGGTTAATATGGCAATTGCATTCATCTTGTATTTGTTTATTTAAAATAGCTCTGTTTCCTGGCAGTGATTTTTTTTTTTTTTTAATAAGGCAAATTGGCTTTCGTTGCATTAGTTGCCATAGTGGCAAAATATACAGTAACAGCACAATTAAACGGGTTAGGTGCAATTTAACAGTGCAATGAGACCGAGTTCGTTGGATGTGTTTTTTATTTAGGTAAAGCAGTCTTGTCAAGAGCGCACGCTGCCGAGATGTGTCTCAATACATGCGTTACGGCTCCCTTCTGCTGTGTGCCCGCACGCACTCGATACGCACTCCCCGTCCCCTTCAAAAGTAGTTTCCTTTGGAGGTTTTTGATCCCTCCAGCTAATTTACTGTTCTGCGTTTCAATTAAAGACTTGCTACACTTTTGCAGTTGGCTTAAAGTTTGGAAGTCATTCCAACTAAATCTATAAAACCTACGCAGTTACGTTGTGCCCCATAAAATACCATGTTTCAGGCAATAACTTTAATGCTAGCTGCCCTCCGTGATTACAAAACCCCTCTGACATTCTTGTGTCGAATAATAACAGCAATTTCAATCGTAGGCCTAAAAGAGCACTGTTCGGTGAATGCAGGTATATGACATGCCTGAGCTGTTTCTGAAGTGGAAATACCAGTTCTGGACAAACTGACCCTTTCAAAGAGTTTGCCAGCTAATCAACCAGCCTGAAGGCTAATTGGGGAGGGGGAAGGGGGGAAGCTTTGTGTGAATGCCTGCATAAGCATCTCTGGTCTCTAAAATACCTGTGACCTCTCTTTTCTAGTGTTTTTGTTGTTGTTGCTGTTTTATTTTTTTTTTGTTTTTACCACTTCAGTTGAGTACTGTAGTTTGATCTCCTGCTGTGTATATCTGGTGTCTCTCAATGGCTTAGAGGCTTGATTATGTGCAGATAATGTTTTTGTTCTAGCTCATTATTTCAGGTATAAGCTAATGCTCTTTGCTGTATTTAATGCTGAATTCGTCTTGCCTGCTCTTAATGACCTTGAAAGTAATTTTGAAACTTTAGGAGTAGTTCAGCTTTTAGAATAGGGCCGAGGGAACTAGGCAGAACAGTTTTGATCGAACTAAGTAGAATGGTGTATGCGAGCCTTTAAGCTGTAAAATCAGGTATCTTGGTACCTCAAGTCATCAGGTTGTACAGCTTGATCTCAAGCCTGGCCCAGAAATCTTTTTATCACTTCACGGTTGCATAAAGCTTAACCGAGGAGAAATACGGCTGTTGTATAGCTGAACTTCCTATCTGAAGCATTTGGCACTGTAGCTTTCGTTAGTGGCTGGCTGTTGGGAGAAAGAGAGAAATAGCTCACAAATGATAAGAAAACAGCCCATGTCTGTGTCCCCTTAACTGTATCAAGAAAGAAAATAAGCGATCAGCAGTGTGGGTTTTTCAGTAATTATATGGAAACGTTCATCTCCATTCACCATTTAATCAGCTAAACAACTGCCTAGCCACTTCTGTAGCTAAATCTTGCTTTTGCTACAAAACTCATTAATTCAAATCTTTAGGAGGAGGGAGGTTTTTTTTTAATTGCTCGTTCTTCTTGTGTCAGTTTTAACTTACGCACTTCTTGTGGGATGTGACAAAATGAAAAAAAAAGCATTGGCCGTAGAAGAGATTTCCTTTGGAGAATGTTAATGTTAAACTTTTTCTCCCTAGCTACCTTTTTATGGTAGTTATGCTACTCAAGGGCCAGGGCATTTCCTGGGGAAATTAATGACCGGCTGGGGTTAATGGCCCAAGGCATTGCCTCAAGCCATCAACTCTCCCAGCTGGTCATTAATCCCCAGGAAATGCCCTGGCCCTCAATCGTTATTGCTTAATTATAAACAAAGACTTTCCAGGCCTTCTTACTGAATACATCTCATCAAGCAATGTGATGTTGAAGTCTGCTGTTGACAAATACTACTGATTTCTTGAAAATGTGAAGGTCGTAGGCTTATGTTTTATTGGCATCCTTGTAATTATTCTTCAAGGAGACAGCTTCTGCTCCCCTTATGGAAGTTGTATAATATCCTAGTGAGTAAGTACTTGGCATGTTTACACTATGTGTTTATATACTTTTTAATAGCATTAATAATGTTAAGCAAGGTATGGAAAAAGTTAAACAAAAGGACCAAACTGAATGTATTCAGCTTGCTCTGGTTGCAAACTTTAAGTGTAAGAATCTGAGCAAGACTGTTAATTTTATGATTCTCTATCATGGTTGCTCCCATCTTTTTTTTTAGCCCTAAGATATCTTTTAACACTTGCTTTGTAGGAGCCTCCTCCAGAGCTAGGGAAGGGTACATTAAGTGTTCATCTCGATCCAACCATTGCTTTAGGTTGTAGCCTTGAGAGCAGAATTACGCAGTGTATTTCAAACAAACGATACTATACCATCATGGCACAACTTTCTTTTCAGTCTTTATTTGCTCTGAGGTGTAGCAATTTTCCTGCCACTGACAGCAGTACTTCAGTTCAAGTTGATGACAGCAGGATGTAATTTGGCTGTTGTTCCTCTCTCGTGCTCCTGAAGGATGAACAATAGCTAAAGCTTAAGCTTTTGATGCTACAATGTGGTGGTTAGTAGCTGATGCGGTTTGTAGACTTGGTACATGCTGAACTTACTACAGTAGTAATATCCAAAAATAGGTCTAAGTAAGTAGATTGGTTTCTGCCATTTGTTGGGGCACTTATATAAGTGACTTATATGTCACTTAAGAAAATGCTTTTTGTATGCTGCTTCTCTAACTCAGTAGGGTTTCTCTGGGATACTAGTGAAGAATTTTATCAAGTATTAATCTACGAACCACTTAGTTGCTTAAGTGTGGCCCACAGCCCCATCTGTCATGGGTGTTCTAGGGAATCCTTAAGCATTTTTCCTTCTGCTTTTAACCCAGGGCTGGCCACCTTGTTTTCTTTTGATCTGGCATGTGTCTTTTCATTGCTTTAGGCTTTCTTTGAAGAGTTGGCTTTGACCAGAACCAGAAATCTGACTGCAGGTTTTGGAAAAGAAGGGAAAACAATAATATATGATGAATATAAGTAGACAGCAGGCACAACAACAGCAGGTTGAAGTAATTAGTGAAGCAGGCTAGTCTCTTCTTGTTCTCTGGAGGGGGATAAGAATCCTCCTACTTTATTTTTGGCTGGTGTGCGCTTACGTTTCCACAAAAAAGCTACAGAAAAGGCTTCTGTTCTGTACAAAAGTTTGTAATAATTTTGCCAAAATCATGTATAGGTGCTTCCCAGTAATATAGACTAGCAAAACAGATCAGAAAGCTTCAAGGAGAGATACTTAGGATGGCAGTGTTAGAATGGTAGGGAGGCTTTATTTCTATCCAGGTAATAGACAGTACAATATCCCCATCTTAAAGGCTTAAAATACAGTAGCAATTAAGACTGGTGACTACTAAATACCGTGTTACTTCTGTGGGACTACTGTTTATCCCATTTTAGAGACTGGTACTGCATATGCTACTGCCTGGTTAGTGCCACTTTCTTTGATAAATAGATCTTCACAGCTTTGAATAAAATCCAGGAAAATCTTGAGGTATGAGGATAAAAAGAATTATAAAACCATACCTACCATACCTCTGAGGAGGCTACTATTGTGTTTTTTTTCCCCTTCTTTTTATGGGAAGGATTTTCTTCTAGCAGATCCACAGATAAAGAAAGTGATTAACCATATAAGAGACCTATCAATGGATTGCCATCAATGTGTTTGTAAATTCTGATGGGGCAGGGGGCAAGAATGTTGAATACTGTCCCCAAATACAGTGTTCTTATTCATCTCCATAGCAAAATACAGGGATGCTGGTTAACTTACTTCTTCTGAAGCAGTAACAATAATGTAATGTGTAATTCTGAATTCTAAAAATTATCGGTCAGTGTTTTTTTTTTTTTTTTTTCTCTGCACGGTGGTAGGATATCCCAAATCGAGTTCTCTAGCTAGTGTGAAGCTGCGGATGGATGTGGTTGTTTCCCAAGACTAATGTAAGAAAATTAGAATGGTGATTAGGCTTGGTCATCTTGTTAGGTTGTGGGGGTTATACATGCACCAAGATAAATGAAGATGATCCTCTTTTCCTCAGTCTATCTGGTCTATCTGGATTAACTATTTAGTGCTGTGGGCATTGTTTTAAGGTCCTTCAGGAGTGTATTTATTAGAGGTCTGCGACATCTTGTTTTGGTACATGCATACAAATTTCAGTATTGGAATTTAAACTTCAATATGTTTACTAGACTGTCTTTGTAGAGCCTCTTAGTTGTATCAGCATATTATGTAGGAGAAATTAAATTAAGGAACTGTGTCAGGTTGTGGTTTCTTCCATTAGCACTTTAATTTTTCAAATATTCTTACTTTTCAGCAATTATACTCCTTTCAGATAGTTGCACCATATGAGCTAGTCGTAACACTTATTTAGGCTTGCCTAGTCCAGCCTTCAGTGACTTAAAGAGATGATCCATTTTGTATAAATCAAGTGAAGATGACCTATTTGATGACAATTAGGAGGAAAACAAGCATCATTAAGGTGCTGCTATGTTTTGACACTTTTTTCAATTCTATAGAATCTGAAACAACTGAGATGATACTCTTGTAGACATCAAAGATGAAGTGCACAAACTTAAAGGCAGCATTTTTTTTTAACAAAACTCATGTGATTATCCTGCAAAAGATTTCCCATTTCCCATTTCTTTCTAGAGAGCAAGAGATCAGAAACTGTTCAGTCTAATTGGTGAGTCTGTATGACAGTGAGCTGCCTTATTTCATGTATGGTGTAGAAATAAATGAGTGCTTAAACCCTTTGAAACACACCACTGCTGCAAAAGCCATGGGCTGTAATTAAATTGAATGTGGGGTTGTATTGTCTTGTGCCGTTGGCTATAAACTTGATAACAGACCATGGTACACCCACTATTGTGTTAGAAGCTGGAACCTAATTAGCTGTGTTGTAGATTTGCAGTCACTTTGGAAGACCTTCTGCTCATCTCTTTCCTAGTGTCCTTTTTTATTATTATTATAATTTTGGTGTTCTGTTTCTGAAGCAACAAACATACTCTTCTTTTTGGAAAGAAATCATTAAGGGCAAGTAGCCAAATATGCATGTGCAAGATAATTTTTATCGTATTTTTGGATTCAAGGGACAAGTGTTAATAACTGTTTTATCAGATGTAGAAAAGATTTATTAGTATTGTGATAATAAAAATATATAATCATGTTTTCAGGGGATGCTTTATAAGTCCCTCTCAGGCTTTTAGCGGGTAGTAGGGAAGAGATTGGAACTTCTTATAATACCTTGGTCTAAAAGTAACATTGTATAACATAAGATAGAATTCTGTTCTGGTTGTTTTGGGGGGATTATCTATACAGGAAAATGACTCTTAAAGGCTTTTATAAATTCACATGCTTTTGCACTCAGGCAGTTTTTATCTGAAAACCTTCAGACTCACTAAGGACTTAATCCCTAATGATGCAAGCAAGTGCCTTTGTGTTCTTAATGCCATTTTGAGTTTTGGAAATGGTCAAAATCAGAGTGCATAGATGCAGCATATACATTTCCAGTAAATTATTAGTTGATTCACTTACTGATTGTGTATATCTATGCATTTCTGTAGCTAGGACAGATCACTTTAAAACCAAAATTGAGTGTTTTTTTTCTTGTTTTAGGTGGCTTTTTTTGCCTGTTCAACAATAAATGAAAATGCTCGTGCATTGTATGATTAGGGCATATTTTCTCAGTATAATTCAGTACAGAGCATAGATACTCGAGCTAGCCCCTCTGTGGGTTTTCTGACTTCTTATACTAGTCTGCATGGCACACCACGCCACAGTTTGCAGCGTTTCTGGAACTTAATGTAGGCACTGTAGTATGGATAGCGCATCATGGTTTTGCTTTTTGAAAGGGATAATCACTGGTCTCCTAACAGTGGCACTAGCACTGTAAAACTGATGCTTTACCTGTAATTTTTTTTTTTAACTGGGGAACTGAAAGAGTCCAGAAAGAAAAAAACTAATGTGAGCTGTGGGGAGGCATAGACTAAGTCCTTTGGTGGAGACTCCTCAAGGTGGCCAGAGAAGAGAAAGTGTAAGTGTTACTTTTCCAACCACGAGCAGCAGCTAGGAGTAAATAGTTGCTGTAGTAGGTCCCTTCAGATAATGCAGCCTGCAGCACGCTGCCTTTATGAAAGAAGGAAAGTAGAAGTCTGTTTATGGGAGATGAGAGGCAAGGATGAATTTTGGCTTTGCTTCCATTTTCTTATCCTAAAGATCGTCTGGAGATGCTGAGGTGACTTCTGATCTGGGGTTTAAGTCTACCACAGTGCTCCATTTGGAAGAACCAGGTCTGGCTATGCCACTGTTTACTGTAGCTTGGTTTCTTTAAATGGGTAGTGGGAAGATGAGGAGGCTGTATGAGTTGAGACTACTTGGTAATTCAAATGAAGGAGCTTCAGCTCTCAGGCTTCTTTGTAAATAGCACTTTTGGACACTGTTATTACTTTTGCATGGTTTTTGTCAGAAATATAATATGTAAGTGAATGAATTTCTCTAAAACCATTGTATTTTAAGCTCTTTGCTTTTATTTGTGTGTGTCCATTCATATATGTTTAAGGATTGCTGGAGAAATTTCAAGAGTCACTTCTCAACACCCATGGCTGAATTTTCAGCTGTTACTAACCACAAATATACACAAATTGCAAACATATAGTTGCTTCTTTTGCTACTGTTAATTTATCTCTGTAGATTTCAAAAACTGCAGAGAGAAATTGGCCTGAAGTAAGGCCCGTGAACTACATCTGTTGTTTCAACTTTAATAATTCAAAGTCCAAAGTAGTAGTCCTTGGTTCTGTGTTACTGTTGTGCAGCCCACCAAACCTAACCTGTCGATGGGAGCTCTGATGTCCTGGGTAAGATGTCTAAGGATGGACTCAGGGTAACGACCAAAAGCATCAAAACTTTTCCATGCAATGGGAAGTAGCTGGAGGATTAATTACCAAGCATCCTCGGGGTTGGTGCTTATCTGGAAAAGAAGCTCTGGAAGCTGTGCTCTTCCTCTGGTGTCAGAATGATGAGGCCTGGGATGCCTGGCCAAGTCAGGAGGGAGCCACATGGCAGGTCTGGCACAAAAAAGAAAGCAAGGTCCACGGTCTCCTTCTTGCTTCGGTCCCATTTACAGGCAAGTTGAGACTGTTCTTTATGTGCGAAATATAAGGTAGGTTAGGAGACAGGAAGACTAAATGGACTAAATAGCTTGCTTGCTTCCTTTCTTTTCTTCCTTCCTTTGCCTCATCATCCTACAGTCAGTTGTTACTTGTGATGTGCCCCACGTATTCCTTTGCCATGTATTCAAATTGCAGCACTTAGAAATGTGTGAGTAGTCTTAAGTGCTGTAATTAACCCATATAGTTTTGATGCCCAATTAGAAGGGCCTAATTGTGATAGATATGCTGATGAGTTGGAAAGTGTGAATGGAAGCATAGGTGTCATAACAGTCAAACCTACAGGCTATAGTATGAGTGATGCTTGCATGTCATGTAAAGAGAGAGCTTACTTGAATTCATTATGCTGTTGAGGGTGGCCTGTGTTTCTAATGATTTTGTGACTAATTTAATGCTTACATAAAGGATATGTGTGCCGTTCTTCTTGTCTTAATCTCAGAATTGACAGGAATACCTGCTACAGTTATCATATGTAGTTAGCTGGAAAATTATTATGGACTACATTTGCAGTAATTGGGAGATAAAGCTTTTTGCAGGCTTTTATCAAGTTTATTAATACTAGTTTCCAGCTTGAGTTTGCAAATTTGTTGTCTTTTTCCGGTCACCTTTAGCACTGGTTTCTGAAAGCTCTCCTTAGATCTGAACAGAACCATGTTTGCATTTCTATTAAACTCTTTTAAAATGCTTTCTGGGGAAAGAGTAAGATGCTCTAAGCATGTGGATTTTGGTGAATAACCAATTGAGAAAGAAGTATTTAGGCTGTTTGTTTATTTTACTTTCTTTTTCTATTGGTTTTTAACTTGGTAACACTGAAGTATGTATCTTGCTAATCATCTCTCTCTCACTCTCTCTCTCTCTCTCTCTCTCTCTCTCTCTCTCTATCTGCAATGCAATCCTGCAGTGTGGTAAAGTCAGATGAGTTGGATAAATATTTTCTACACAGCTTTTCATGTGCTTTAATGGTGCTTTGAATCATCTGTATTGTGAACTTAAGCACATCAGAACTGCAGAGTTTAAACGAAAGTGCACTCAGCTTGTAAGGGGCTCTATGGTGGTGGGATTTTGTTGGTTGACTTTGACTTGTGAAGAGACACTAAGCAGTGACTGGCAAACCTCACCATAAGGACTTCCAGGAGTGGGAAAGTAACTGTTCTCAGAGGCTCACGGGGTAATGTAAAGTTGTGTTGTCCATGAAGCTCTGTGAGAATTAAGTTCAGTGGAAAGAAGATTGCTGTTGGTAGGAATATGGTTTCTTTCCAGCACAAACACAGGAATTACCATGTGAATATCTCAACCTTTGGCTCTAGCTCTTTTGCTCAAGTATTGTTTTCTAGAAAATCAAATAGGCAGAATGGAACTAATATGGTTTTGGTGTCAGACTTAAATCTACCACAAAACTGTCTTTTCAAGGCTGTTGCCAGTTCAGAGTGTTATGTGTAACATAGCTAAGATTTTTTTCTTTTTATTAAAAAAAAAAAAAAAGCGCTTTAAAATGCTGTCCCTTCAGAACTGTGTGGTTGTGCCTGTTTCTGTGGGCAGTTAACACTTTTCTGAAGGGGTCTGTTTTTTTTTTAATCTCTTTAGAAGTATTTGCAAGTTCCCCCCCCCCGCTTTTCTTTCTGATGTTTAATGCGTTATTTATGAAATATATGTGCATTTGTCAACTGGCTTCTTAAGTTAAACATTATTAGTCTTTTTGCTTTAGTATCTCTTAAGGAGGTCCTGGGTGTTAATGCTTCTACTGAAAATAGTTTTAGACATCTGTTCTCTTCATTTTTAGGTAGTTAAGCATATCAAAGCAATGAATGCCAAAGAACAGGTAGAAGCCAGGTTCACTGTAGCTAGTAAATAAAATAAATTGTTAAAATGGATAACAAGTTAAAGCATAGTGGCTCAAATATTGCTAAATATACTATTAATAGAAATACATTCTGTTGATGTATAGAAGTAGCAATACAGTCATCTATTATTGTGCAAATATCAAAAAGTATCCTCACAGTGTGATAACTACCTTTGTAAACTTTGAGAAATGTTTAATCTATTAAGAAAAGACATGCCTATGTTAAAAGGAAATTTCAGCTTTCTTCAGTACTGAGTATTCACTTCCTAACTATTAATTGGTATGTTCTGGATCATGAATATAAAAGTAGGTTAGACTTGCAGTACAGAATAAAGCTATAATAGTAATTGTTGCAGTGACTGTTAAAATGTATGGTGAACAGAAGCTTATGCATATTATTTTGATTGGTGAGAGACACTAAACCATCAGGTCAAATCTATAATCTTTCCAGGAAAAGACAGAATAGCAGATTAAATAATTTTCCAGATTTACATATGTCCATTTTTTGCTTAAAAGAAAGTGAAACAAAAAAAATCCTTCCATGTCTGTTAATTGATGGATGTTCTAATTAAGGCATTTCTGTTTCTGTAAGGTGCTGGACTGATTGCACTGAACACTTTTTGGCAATAGGGTTGTGATCTGATCAGTGAAGAGCTCACTTTGCTAGCATTTTTGTATAAAGATTTCAGATGCAGAAATGGTTATTATAGAATATAGTAGCTCTGCTGATACAACAGTCTCCATAATAATGTTTCTTTTTCAGCATTTTCCAATGTGCCATTACTATTATATCTAGTTATTCCTGCATGATCTGGTGGCCCAGATGTTTGTAGCTGTGTGATGCCAGCAGCGTGCTGGGAGCGGTGGTTCAGTTTGGGCATGAGCAGACATCATAGAATCAGTAAGGTTGGAAGGGACCTCTGGAGATCATCTAGTCCAACCTCCCTGCTCAGCAGGGTCACCTAGAGCATGTTAGACAGGGTTGCATCCAGGCAGGCCTTGAAGATCTCCAGAGAAGGAGACTCCACAACCTCTCTGGGCAACCTGGTCCAGTGCTCTGTCACTCTCACAGGGGAGAAATTCCCCCTCATGTTCAGGCGGAACTTCCTGTGCTTCAATTCCTGCCCATTGCCTCTTGTCCTGTCACATGAGACAACTGAAAAGAGTTTGTCCCCGTCCCCTTGACACCCTCTCTTCAGGTACTTCTACACATTGATAAGATCCCCCCTCAGTCTTCTCTTCCCCAGGCTGAAGAGGCCCAGCTCTCAGAGCTGTTCCTCATAGGGCAGGTGCTCCAGCCCTCTGATCATCAAACATCCCTGCTGGAGCAGTGTCCCTGGAGCCCTGCCTTAGGGACATTGTGTGAAGCCACCAAAGGCCAGGCAGCCCACCACCCTTGCCTCCTTGATTCCTCTCAGGTCTTCCTCCAAGATAACCTCCAAAAAATAAACTGTATCAGGAGAAAACTAAAATTCTGTCATTTTTCTTCCCAACTCCTCATAAAACCAAAACAAACCCACAACCTAGAAAGTTCTTATTCTTGGAGTAATGTCAGTGATTTGAAATCGCTGTCTCCTTTATTTGAATGGATTATATTTTGGGGATGGAGGAGAGAACAAATGAAAGCTCATTGACCTATCTGGAAGGCAGAAAGCTTGGGAAAAGCAATACTTAAAGTAGTAATGATTTTTTGCTAGCATGAATTTGAAGGTATAGTGTAGATATTTTATAAGAAGGAAAAGATTCAGAAAGAAGTTGAATGGACCAATAAAAAGGAGAGAGAAAGCAGGGTGAGAACTTCACCAACCATCTTGTTACAGCATAAGTTAGAAACTTGATTCATTTCTGTATACAGAGCACTTCTGATGGATTAGTTTTGGATTCAAGGAATATGAAACAGTACTTTTGTTTGAATAGAAGCTCAAGTTAGAGGAGGAAATTAATATTGAAATAATATTCTCTCCTAAGTACAAATGTAATGGGTAACAAAGCAAAATTTGATCTAGGAAAAGATAGACTCAGTGAAATGAGAGAGAACACCTGTGCATTTCTTTTTGAAAATAAAAATACTAGAGGAAAATGCAGAAGAAAAGTGAATTTGAAGGGGAGAAATCTTGTTTTTCTTTAAATTTCAAGCAGTTAAAAGAAAATGAATATGACAAACTAAATGCATTATAATTTTCGCCTCTTAAGGAAAACTGGAACTTAAAGGTTTTTCCTTTCCTAAAATTAAAAAAGTGATATTCAAACCAGTGGCTTCCTAGAGGTTTTTTTGTTTGTTTGTTTTTCAGAGTAAGTGTTGGTTTTGGGGTGTGTATCCCAAAAGAAATCCACTGTCAGCACTGTGGTGAGGTGGCATTTAAGCATGGTGTTTGTTTTATGTTCTTAATGGACAGTAAACTAGTTTCCTCAAGCTACTTGAAATACTCCTTGTAAACTAAAGTGTCCAGATCAATTTCTCATTCACATCTTATTAAATCTCAGTAAGGAAGCTGGAAAAACATGTTTTTAATCAAAGTACTATATGAACTGGTGATCTACTCCATTAATCTTTAAGCTACTTCATAAAATTCCTGAAAAGGAGCCCAGTAGGTTCCTGCTTTCAGAGAAAGCTTTATTCCAGCTGGATGGCTGAACAGGCCCTCGCAGCCACTGTGATGTGACGGGAGGACACAGGGAAGGTTTAGAGAGTGGGATGGGAGAAAAGGAGACAGGCAGACCTGTTGGAGTATTCTGTTTTTTCTTCTGGGTCTCAGTTTCCTAGTGAAATATTGGTGGTGTTAACTGACTCCTGTGAATTGCTTTCTGCATCCAGAATTGCTTGTGTATGCGAGGCTATTCTGTATGTTAATGCCTGCATTTTCATTGTATAGTCAGTTCATGTTGTAGATGACAGCTTTAAATGCTTCAGTGGTGTGTTTAATCAAAACATAGTTTTTTCCCTGAAGAAGCAAATGCAGGGTTGTAGCTCTGAAGTTGAGAATTTCTCATTAGTTTGGGTGGTAGATGGCTGGATGCTAGCTTTCAGCAGTCAATTCTTTAGAAGTTAAGCAGCTATTATATTATAGTCTATAAGCATGGTTTAAGCTTATACCATTTATTTTCAGATTTCTTTTCTGTCAAGTTGCTATGTACCATAATGCTTAGAAGACCTCAAATCAGCATTTACAGCATCTGCTCCTACATTACACACTGGTATATCTACATTTATCTCTACATATATGTGTGTATATGTATATATGTAGATATATCAAAGTATGTGGTCATGCAGTCTGTTTAAAAATTTATTCAAGGAGAGGTCTTCATGTGCTTAACTATTATGTTGTTGGTGGTAGGACTGCTGTTGTAAAAGCAGTAGTAATGTGTTTCTGAGATGAGTATTTCACTAAAATACACTTTTTGTTGTGGCTCAAACAAAAGCTTGGGTTTTTTTTTTCATTGCAAAAAAGAAGTATTCAAGAAGTGAGTAACAATATAAAGCCTTCTTGAGTGAGCAGTGTGCCAGTGGGATGGTCTCATAAGAATAAGCAGTTATTCTTCAAGAGCAAGGGGATGGAAATGTTGGAGGTGGCCTTTAATCAATTAGTACACTCTGAGGAGGTGATAGCCTATGTAGTCAAGGAAAGTGTTAATCTGGTTGTACCAATAATTTAGTCCAAAGAAGAGTGTGTGTGTGGGGGGGGGGGGAGGGGAGAAGTCCTTATCAAGAGAAATGGAAAGTTGTTAGCTGTTCTGAAAGCAGTTTTGTGACTTAGGTGGAAGAGTTAGTGGTCTTAGTCCAGATCCCAGTGGACGAGTATCCTCGCAACAGAAGAGACCATCACGACTGACACTAATTGTCACTCTTGTTGGCAGCCTCAGCAGCAAGGCAGGGGCTGAACGGGCACTGCAAAGGGAAGAGCTGCCGTCATCCCTAGAGCTCTGTTCCTTCTGGTCAAAACCTGCTGACAACAGCATGAGAAAACTTGCTTTGCCCATGGTGGATTTGCTGTCTGGATAGTCTGCTGGGTTGTGGATGTGATGTTCTTTATAAGTAGCAGGTTTCTGTACCAATTTAAATGGGGAGAAAACATAATGGCCAAGTTCTTGTTCCTTATTAATCATGGAAAATAGCCATTTTGTTTCTCCATCCTTCTGACTTTACCATCTTCTTATAACTACTGATTTTACTGATGACTTCTTGGGTCTAGTCATTTCTTAATGAAGCAGAGGAGTATATTTTATTCTCTCCTGCGTGGATTTTTGTCGTTCATTCTTTTTTCCCTCCTCCATTTCCACTCCAGGCAAAAATTATTTCCAGCTGAGAGGGGCTGGATGTATGCCATTCCAGAGCAATTGTAAATGACCCTCCAGATTTGCTTCCAAACAGCAGAGCTTATTTTTGCTTTGTGCACACCCCTTCTCACCTACAGCATGGGCAGGAAAGGTCACCTGGGGCCAGACCCAAGGGCAGGCTTTCCCAGTACCCTGTCCCCCAGATCAGTGTCCAAGAGCAGATGTCTACAGAAGAGTAAGAAATGGGCAAGCAACTAGTGATCTGTGTGATGACCTTAGATGCTCCTCATGTGGGTGCTATAAAAATTAGCCTGCTAAGTCTCCCTCAGAGGCATAAGTGAAATGACAGGAGATTAATAATTAAAAGGTGACTTCTATTAATAAAATAATGATGGATCTGTGGGATAAACGGACCCCTTTGCTTTTCTTCCCATACTGTTTTGATGGGAATGCTGATTAGAGACAAGGTAAACTTGTTTGTACTTCATTCGTTAAGAGCAAACTGTAAACTGCCCTGCCTCCCCTCCCCAGAGGCAAGGCGCTTGGGATGCCAGACAATTAAAGTACTTAAGACAGTAATTACAGTCAAACATACAACAAAAATAAAATGATTGCACATGGGTTTTTTTATACTTGGTTTTGTTCTCTTCATTTATTAAACCACAATTCTTGCCTCATGATTTAACAAGAATGTCTGAAGTGCTGATACTGAAGTGTGCGACAAGCTTGCTTTGGTTTGGAAGCTTACATTGCAGAGACGGAAAAATAGGGTATTGAGTATCCTTTTTGACAGTCTTATTGGTGAACTCTTTACAACTGTAAAAAAAAATCCTACTTTTTAAATGCATCTGATTCAGTCTAAAGCTAGCATACCCCTGACTTCTAGTACTGTCAGTAGGGAGGTTATACCAGTGGTGTCTTGGATCTTTCCCTTCCTTGCTTCTCTGATTTTCTTACAGTGCGTGGAATAGCATTTGTTTGCTGTGATGCATAGGAGAGGAAAACTGAATGAAGTTGACTGAGATGTTCAGTTAGTAAGGAAAACCCAAACCTGGCTTAAAATATTTAAATTTACTTGGTGCTTTTTAAAATTCTTAAGTGTCCACAGACTTGACGCTTGCTATGAAACGATGTAGAGTTAGGATATTGTAGTATAAATTTGTGTTTGTGCTAGCTCAATTCTTGGTGACTTCGGTATTCCAGATAACATGCAATTCAAAAAGGAAAACTTAGTCTTAATGTGATCCAGCTGGTGTATGTAAACCTTTCACATTACATAATTAAGTTGTTAAGTTATGTACGGGGAAAAGATCTTGTTGCTTATTCTTTTATACTGGAGTTTTACAAGGCTATATAAATACTGTAAGTATTTAATGGAGGAAATGCAGGATTAAAAGCAAACAGCAGAAGATGTATGGTATAAAAATGTCATAAAATGTGCGATATTACCCCTTTGGTATTTAATAGTAAAATGATTGAGGCTTGACAGTGTTCTGAGTGTCACTTACATTAAAATTGGTCTCGTAAGAACAATTTCCAATTGACTGGTGTGATTAACATGACTAGTTTAAGGGTAAATTGTTTTATGCTAAACTATAGCAGAATGTGGATTCATTGCGAGTAGTGTTTTGATCAGCCTTTATTCAGTAAAATCTACACTACTGTGGTATTTAAAGCAGGGTGCAAGCTCATGGACTCTTTTAAGTTAACAACTTGTTCTCCTTTTAACAAACTGTGATTATAGAAACGTAAACTATGTCTTCATTTGTGTCGGCTGCAGAGCATGGAAGAGGAATGTGGGAGGGAATTCTTTGTACCCCTGTGAATTTAGTTACCTACCTTGCAATTGTTTCATAAACATCCTAGAAAGCTAGTGAAAATACTGAATGTGGAATGTGCCGAAAACGGTTAAAAGGTTCGACTTTGTCCTCTGACAGACAAGCCCTAGCAAATCTTAGTTTGGTGTTTCTACCCTCAGCTGCCACCCTTCTTTTCTGAAGTTTTTCTGCTCCCTTGCAGAGTCAGCAGCAGGTAATGCATGCCTATACTTCAGCAGCTACCGTAAACCTCGGTCAATGGATACTTTTTTTTTCCCTCCCTCCTCGTGCTGTCATCGGCTCCTACAGTTTCATTTGCTCTGGTCTGTGAAGTGGAACGCGAGAGGCATGGGCGTACAGTCAGCTTTGCGAGCCGCTACGGAGGTGGCGGCGCAGGGGAGAGGAGTGGTTTAAAAAAAAGAACAGTCCTAGATTGCACAGCTGTTTGCGGAGTGATGGTGAGGTGGAGCCTGTGGCTATCTTCGTTTACAAAGAGTGGTCAAGTGTGTATCATAACATATTTAAAGCTTAGACAGTTGTGCTGCAAGGAGTAAATTTACAATAATTGCCTTTTTTTTAATAATTAACAGATTTATTTGAGATGTCTCAATACCTGTTAAGGTGACAACTTAATTTCAAGATGCTGTTACAGATGTAGCTCTACTGACCTCAAGCTGTTCGTGTTGGCTATTAGGGGCGATTTCCATAGCAACAGTATATCATACTTACATCATGCTTAGTTTAAATTTAAGTTTTTCAATGAGAGGCAAAATGAACACTCAGCGTATAAGTGAATACAAATATCTTTTGGTTTTGTGGGTTTGTAAGTTCCCATAAATCAGTCAGCAAGTTCCCGGTCTGTTGGGACAACCACATGTCCCATGCTCTGACACACTGTAGCCACTGCAAAACCCTGGTGAAGAGTGCAAACAATCCATAGTAAGTGGCAAGTCAAACAAGTGGCATTTAAAAATAGGATGTAGTCTTGTAGATTTGTGTCTTAATTTTTTGCAGACTATTAGTACAAAGACAGACTTCTAATAATCCTTTTCTTCCACCTCCTGTGCCTTTGTTACTTAATAAAACAACAAACAGAACAAATCCATTTTGGGACTTCCTGAGGAAAAATGGACTGTATGTATCTCGCAGCTTGTATGTAAGAATTTGAAACAACGTGGTATTCTGCAATGCCTTCTTTTAAGTAAATGTTCATGTTAATGAGCATTTATTGTAAAATTCGAAACAAGTTGGTTAGAAGTCAATGCAGGAGATGAGTGAGTCTGTGGGTGTGTGTGGTTTTTTTTTTTTTTTTTTTTTTTCCCCTTCCCTCTCTGCTCTGGAGATGCTCAAGTCCCCACTGCTCCTCTGAAAGCCAGCAAGAAGATCTCCTGCACGGGATGGGGCTGTACCACTGGGCTGCTGTCTGGCCTCACGGTTTCTGGTGAGGATTAGCACTGGACACGCAGCCAGGTACCAGCCAAATGTTCTGAATTAAAAGACGAGAACTGAAGGCCACGTGCTACTCAACAGCCTCCAGTTGCTTGGCTGGGCTATAGCTGACAAGTTTCCCATTGCCTACTGGAACTGGGAATAAACAACCAAGTGTACCAGCGTGGGCAATGGGCACAGCAGTCATAGCTGGTGACATGGATGTTTGCGAGTGTCCAGTACCTTGCGTGTTTGTTATTTTGAATGGCCTCTTTGGGAGTGAGGTGTGAGCTCTGTTCACGTCTGGAACGGCCAGTTCCAGGCTGGACTTGCTACCCAAACGCTGACCTGAACTGACCTCGCTTGGCTTGGGATCAAGTGGGATCACAGTGCAGTGTGAATAAGAGGCACTCTGTTCTCCATCACTGATACACTCTGATTAAACTTGATAGTCATGAGGCCAGATTTACTGGTATGCTCTAGCTGTTTTGCATTGCACAATAGCATAAGCACCCAGAGAGCTGGCATATTTGATCCATGTTTCCTGATGATTGTGACATTCTTGCTCTGCATAAATTCTCTGGATTAATTTTAGATATGACTTATAAAAGGGCTTTGCCTTATAGTTAACATGACTTCTCTCTATAGAGGACTGTGGGGCAAATGTTCTTAGTCGGCAAAAACTATTTTGGTGTGCTGTCCTTAAAATGGTTTTGGTTTTCCCCTGCTGTGTACTTACTTGTTGAAGCTATTTAACTGAGATGTAAAATAATAATGGTTTCTTCAGACTTTGGACTTAATGCTGGTTTTCAAGAAGTGTAGAGCAAGGAATGCATTTGTTTTGCAGTGTTCAGAAGCTTTCTAAAACACTCTGAAGTGTTTTGTGGTTTTTTGGTCTGTTTCCTCAATCTGCTATTATAAGAACACTTTCTCTGGCTAATCTGCTGCCTGAAATGCTCTTTGTTCAGGAAAGCCAGTCTATTCCTGTTGTAATCAGGGCTAAGAATTCAGCTGCAGGGTCACTCTGTGGTACTGTGGAGTTCACTGACCATGTTTTGCTTCTGGCAGTCCTAGCTTTGGCCCCTTTACACAGATCAATGCCAAGCTAACCCCATTTATTGCTACTACTGAATCAAAACTCTGCTTCTCCCATTTCATTTAGCTCAAAAAAGGCGTAATACAAACAAGCACCAGCATGGCAAAAGAGCCAGAAGAAAGGGAGAAGAAAGAGGCCCTCATTTATTTATTTATTTTTTATTATTTTTTTTTCCCTCTGAGTTAGGGATACCAAATGGTGCCAGGCTTCAGTTGGGGGGGGGGAGTCAATCTGCACTATATCGTTTAAACCTAGTTATATGTTCAAATTTCTTCTGGATTTCATAGTCTCAATGAGTAGTCTTCTAGTTTGCTTCATTTTGCTTTCCCCACTCCCCTTAAGGTGACTCTCCATCCTTATTGCTGGGTACGTTCCTCCACTTACCACTACCTCTACCTCCTGGAAACTGAGATTTGCTTGTGGCCAGATGAAATTGCTGTTGGTGGGAGTGTATTATTTTCCGTGAAGCTACTTGGCACTGAGCGTTTTGTAACATTTGTCACTCTGACATGGGTTAAGAGATTTTTGTCAGCAAAAGCATGCGACTGTTGTGGCTCTCAAACATTAGGAGTGCAAATATATATTTTATATCTATATATTTTTTTCTTTGTGTCTGTGGCATACATCAATCTCAATGTCAGCATCCTCAGGACCTTACTTGAAGCCTAGATAACAGGACCTTCACGGCGTGGTTGGCATCCAGCCATCATTTCCAGCTAGGACTAGATTTATAAATTCCACTAGCCACACCTCATTCTGCAATCCTTTTCAAATCTGCAGAACGAGGCATACAAATACCCTTGCAGATCATCAAGATTGAAATTGTTTGGTGTGCAAGGCAGCACTGATGGAAATCATCAGATTCAGTGTTTCTACTTAAAAAAAAAAAACAAAAAAACAAAAAAAAAAAAAAAACTTTGCACACCACTTGTACTTCCCCTCCCACCCCACCAAAAAAAAAAAACCCTCTCTCCCTCTGGCCCCAGACTAATCCTCTTCCTCTTCAATCCTTTAGCTCCAGGCAATTGTTCAGCAGAAGTCAAGCACTCGGTCGATATGTCTGTAATGATACCGAAGATGGCTACCATGAGACAAATCTGTAACTTCAGAATTGTTGCTAAAGTTAACTGCTGCTACCATCTCCTAGATGATCATCACAAGACTTCTGAAACCTTTCTTGTTTGTTTCATGCGCTCTTATTTTTTGTCCTCATAATTCATCTGCTCCTGAAGGCAAGCTTTTCATGTGTTTGTTCCAGAGGGGAGACCAAAGCCTCTCAGCTTAACTGTGTGTGTATTCTTTTAATTTTTTTTATATACTTCACCATCCTTTTCCACACTCAGAGATTAAATGACTCCATATTTTGCTTTTTTCTTTTTTTTTTTTTGAAGCTTTTTTTTTCTTTGAGACTGTGCTGTTCCAATAGGGGTGCTTCATTTTTTTTTCTCCCTCTCCCACTCCCAACACCTGCTTGATGTCTGCTTGCTTTGCTTGCCTTTTGTAGGAGCAGTGGTCACTGTGTGCAACTGTCCCTTTATCTGCTGCTGTCAAGTTGTTGCCTTGTAATGGTTTCGTCTGCTTTTCATGTGTCTGTTGGAATGTGGTGGTTTTTTTTCATGTGATGATTATTTTATTTATTACTTAATTGTTACTGATCATTGTCTATACCAGGCACTTTCTCCCATTTTTCTGTGGCACACGCATCCCTAACTATAACTGGGAATACTACTATGGCAAAACTCCTTGTGTTTGAGCACTCTTTAGTGCATCTTTCCAATTCTTGCAGTTTAGAGGAGAAAAAAAATAAATCTGTTTCTCTGTTTCTCAGCATTTAAGAGCACTGATAGGCGATGATAACAGAATCAGCTGGAGGAGAGGGCTTGTGCCACCCTGTATAGCGTTGAACCATGAATGCCTTCTTTTGAAGCTGTATCCCACCCCACCTCGTTCTCGGAGCATAATGTGATGATGTGGGAATCTGGTTGTGTGTTTCAGAAAACCACAATTTCAAGCCTACCTCAACTGGGAGGAGGAGGAGGAGGAGGAGAAAATCATTCCGCAGAACTGTAATCCAGATTTTGGTATGCTAGAGCCTGGTTTGTTTTTAGAGATAGACAGGTGTAGGGTAGGTGATGCTGTTATGTCCCTGTAACGCTTCGTTTTGTCAGTTGTTTAAGGAGACTTTTGTGTAGAAGAGTTGCTTCACGCCTCCAGCCCCTGTGGGAGCACTGTTCACAAGAAGCAATGTTGGGTTCCCTCCTGTGCCTAGGGGAAAAAGTGTCTCCCCTAGTCTATTGTTTATAAACAAGAAATGTGGCCTTAAAATCTTCCCTTTCTTTTTTTCAGTTAGATATTAGGCAACGTTCTGTTCAGATACTTTGTACAGCAACAATTTTTACTCATTTTTATCCTTAGAAATAAAACTGTTTTTGCTGTATTAACTGATTACATTTTAATACCAGATCCTAAATTCCTGTATCTTCTCAGCATGTAATTATTAGATATTAAAACTATTCCTTTTAAGTACTCTCAGATCCTGTGGTCTAGATCCTTTGGTAAAGCGTGTGGTCTACCCCTGTGTCCCCCCCACCCTCTCCCATTGCAGAAGCCCGATGTAGTTCAGAGTTGTCCATTTTTGGACCTAAACTCCTTATAGAGGATGTTTGCTGGTAGTAGCGTGATTTGGTCATACTACTTTGGATACTCAGACTTCTGTAGCTTTAGCAAGGCAGTGTATTTCTTTTTCCTCCTTCCTATAGAAATTTTCCTAACGCATTATTTTGAATGAGAATGAGGAGGCTTGCTGGCTCCGTTGTTAGTTGAATTGACAGTGGCCAGCTTCTCCAAGAGGACTGTTATGGAAGAGTCTGCCAAAAGAGGAAATTTGACTCCTAATTCTTACCACATTGGAGCCAGTCCAGCTCCAACACATAACTGTGTGTGTCCTGGGCTGTCTAACTTATCTGGCTTAAAATATACAAAGTTGTTTTAAGTTTGGCTTTCATTTTTTTGATGAAGCTGCCTGTTTCCTCTTTTTTAGTTTGAGCTGTCTCTTGGAATCATCTAATCGTGATTCCTCTCTATTGTTGGCTTTTGTATCATAATGCAGCTCTATTTAGTATGAGTTTATCTTAATGTGGCTTTATTTCTTGCTTTTTAATTTTATTGAAATGTGTTGTACATTGGATGCAATAAAAGCAAATAGCTAGGAAAAGTAAGATGGGTACTTCTTGATGAGTTACACAGCCTTTTCTGCTTCTTTAAACATTTTCAGATCCTTTTGTTTTCCAAATGCTGATGCTTCATATGTTGTTTTAAAAAAATAAAAAATAGAGAAGCACAAAACTGGGCATAGAAGCAAGACGTGAACTCTAAAAAATACTGTGAGATTTTTGTCCAGTGTTCTGAGGGGTATATGTGATCTTTTGATGTGAACTTCTAAATATAAAACTAAGCTTACAGAGCTAGTTAGGAAAGGTCATTCTGTCTAAAACTAGTTAGCTGGTTGCTGCTTCATGAGGTTGGAGGTTCATGGTGGCTGCAATGGCTTCTGGTAGTATAGAGCACATGGTTATACAGATCTGTGGTTAATCCACCCTTGTGGGCAGAAGTGCTAAAATTAGCTGCCAAATGGATGTGTTTATCATACAGGCTGCAATGACTACTCAGAGAAATCCCCACAGGTCTGAAAACAATAATAATCAAAATTGTATTTTCTTAGCCTTGGATCCTGAGGTATCTTTTACACATAATGGAATCAAATGAACCAAATCTAAAATATGCTTTGTTCATATGCCATATGGTCGTCATCTTGCCAAGCACACTTCTTGCCTTCCAGAGCAGAATCCTGTGTTCTCCTTCCCTCAAATCCTGCCCTTTGTGCTAACCAGAAGAATTGCTGCTTGACCCCAATAGTCATGTGTGCACCATTCCTTTTTCTCCCTTCATCCCCAAAGTATGTTCTCAGGGCTTAAGAAAACCTCAGAAAAATAGAAGAGAACTAAACTAAAAATCTTGCATTGTGTTACTGCATTAAAGAGCCTTTTGAATTGAATCATGGCTGTATGTAGCTTAATTCAGGACATCACCCCCTTCCTCTCAGCTACCGAAAAGCATACATATTCCTTGGAGGGACTTAAAATCCCTAAACCATCAGATCGTAGTAGGGGGTGAGGGGTAGGCAGGTATCTGGGTTGCTCGTGGTTTTGAGCACGGCTCCTGCACCTCGTGTGGTGCATGCGTAGCCCGCTTGGGGAGCTCTCCGGGGGGGCCTCCGTTATTGCCTGACCCCTCCGACGCGTATTTTTAGCGCAAGCCTGGTTCCTGTTCCATAGCACTAGGCACCTGCATGTTGTTACACTGTGTGTCCTTAGGTGTTAAGTAACCTGTGTGCGTTTTGAAATAGCTAATGATAAATAAGATTTTGCTCGTGGTTGCGTTTGGACTTTTTCATTCTGTTGCTCGTTATGAAATACGTAGGCTGATGATTTTAATGAGAATTACAAGAGGAGAAGGAAAAAGTTCTAACCAACCTCGGAAATGTATAGGCTCACTTTAGAGCTGAGCAAACACTTTATTGCAGCCCGTGTTCCCAAGGACTTCTAAAAAGCCAGTCGTTTCAGTAAGTTTGGTGGGGTTTTTTAACTATTTCTTTGTGCTGTCCTCCCTCTTGGCCGTCTCTGGCTGGTTTGCAGTAGGTGATCGTTTTTGAGGGCTGGTGTTGCTGCTTTGCTCTGTTCAACACCAGTGACCTGATGGGAGAGGAAGTGGGGAGAGAGGAGGAAAATCCAGCAGCAGAGCAAGGATCCCCCAAATCGGTCACTCTTGCCTATAGTATTGCATGGCATCACTCTTAGCGTGAAGGATGTGTAACTTAAGCTTTCAGTTTTATGCTGTGTTTCTAATTCTGTACAAGTCTGATTGTAACTGTCGAAAGTACAGTTCTGTTTACATCTTTTATATTCAATTACATAATTATTAATGTTTGGTTTTTAAAGCCCTTTTGTGCCTTTTTTTGCTGCAGTTGGGTTGTGGATGAAGCTAGCTGTCTGTTTTATTGTCTATCTCATAATTATGAAGTGGCCACGGTATCTTCAAAATTACAATTCAGTCTGAGACTATTTTATTATTCTTTGCTGCCAGAAACATCTGGAGAGTGCTTAGAGCTTTTGTGTATTGCAGCTTTTCATATATACATTTTTATTGATTCCTTATATTTTTATCCCATTCCTTTTGCATTTTTGTGTGGCAAGAAAAGCTGATAGAGGTTTTTGCTTTGTTCTTTTCCTAAAGTCCAGTGAAGTGATTTCAGATAAAGTTCTTGATTATCGGAAACTTTATTGTTTGCGTGTTCAGTTTGAAGTTGATAATATTCTGTCAATGTGTCCAAAAAAATCTCTTCTTTAGATGGGTCAGTATTTCTTTTTCCTCCTAGGCAAATTAATAAAACAAATTTTAAAAGTGCTAAGGAAAGCAGGCAGCTGGCTGATTCAAAGGGAGAGGCTATGTTTTTCATCACCACCCTTTCAAAGCCTCTCTGAATCAAAAGAACTATTGGATTGCGAAGGCAAGACCTATGCCACACCAGAAGCTCCCAGTTCAGCAATTTTCCCAGGGTAAAATTATAACTCATGTTCCCTCAGCACAGGCTGTAACTGGCAGCGTTCCTTCCACTTCTAAGGGTGAAATTGCTGGGGGGAGAACAGACATCTGATGTGCCTCTGGAAGTTTTACAATGGGTGTAAGCCTTGCTTTGTGAAGAGGTAGATGTTCTTCTGGAACATACCCAAGGGCAGGTGCTATTCAAACTGTACTGTAAATTAAATAAGATAGTATGGGCTTATTTTTGTGTAGTTTGTCGGTCAAATGTTTAAAAAGTCAGTTTCTCAAATTCTGGCAGTTAATGACAGTCTTCTGATTGTCCCACTAAAGCCTGCAGTTTTCTTTCTGGGTCTCTAAAATCTTCAGATACAAGTGCAATTCATGGTGTTAATCTTTATTCATGTAGTGATAGAATCTTAACTTGCAAAGAAAACAGATTTTAGCAATGCTTGCTTTTTGATGTAGCATCTCATATGATTATAGGAAAAAATGCAAACTCCCTACAAGACTGTAATTGGTGTTTCCCCTGCCTCAAATTTTGACATCATCTTTAAGGAGTTGCTTAGCTTTGCATTCAGATATACCAACATGGTTCTGGCAAACAGCAGTTCTTTCCTTTTTAAATTCAGGAGGGAGTGTTTTTTTTTTTTTTCATGTAAAGACTTACAAAATAAGAATAGAGTGCCTGCTAAAAGTGACTAAAAAGCAATGCTTTGAATAATTTGATTCAGACCTCTGGCAAAAATTACGATATTAATATATTCACTTTAAACTACAAGGTGTCCAGCTTTGGAAGATAGATTCCCATGTTCATACCTCCCCTACTCTTTCCCTCATCTGTTCCCAGCCATCAGACATCTGCAGCTAGGCTTGGTGTGGCAGTGTGCGCTGGTCCTCACGGGTGCAGAGGAAGGCTGGGTGATCATTTTTCCCCTCCAACCCCTGCTCCAGAGGCAGCAGTGGAAGCAAGGCTGTTCCCAGGACCTGGAGGAAGAGTTATCTTATGCTGCTGCCCAAGCAGCAGCTGCTTTTTAGGCAGGTGCTATAGACTCTGGATGAATTCCCTGTGTGCATAGGTATGTTATCTGCAAAAGTACTTGCAAGCCACAGCCATTATGATGGGGATGAAATGGTCCAAAATGTTTGAATTGGTGCTACTGCTTACCAGAAAGAATTAAATATCTTACAAGGGAGAACTGGTCTGTGACCTCTATACGTTGCCAAAAGGTGAAACTGTGTGTGCTTGCGTTCATATGAGGTACAGGTAAATTCATGCTGTCTCTGTTACTTGAGGTCTGGAAGAGGCGAGAAAAGAGGAGTTGACCTATTCTTCAGCTTTAAAGGAAAACAAATAAAACTGTCGTCAGGGCAGCAGAAACGAAGACTTTTGTATCAGCTGTAGTGTTGCAGGCAGGGCTGCCAGGCTCTTAAGAGCTCTTTGAGCCTTGCAGCATCTTTCCCAGGGACTGCTCATCTTATCACTTATTTTTTTAAAAGAGGACTCTAAGAGTACTACAGTCTTCACTGAGGCTGAGAGATCTGTTGGCAGCTACGAGCTTGTAATAGTTTGCATCCTAGCTGGTAGCATCCATTTGTGAGGATAAAGGCTGAGCGCCTGGCTTTGCGCTTATTGAAGTACTTTGGGCTTGACGTGTGTGCTTAGGGAAGGCTCAGGCTGGGGATGTAACCTTCCTTTTGGTCACTCCTAAATCAGTTTTATTGTCACTTTGAGTAGGAGCCTGTGCAAGCTCCTCATGGAACAAATGCCTTTAGATCACAGGTATCCAACCCTTCCCTCTCATAAGGCCTCACAAGAAACTGCGCAGCAGGTGTCTTGACCTTTGGTCCCATGTCTTCATGCACCAAAATGCTGTGCTCTCCAGCATGGTTACAGAAGGTTTCTGACTGATGCATACTGGGGAGGTGTAATCACCCTGTGATTATAATGTCAGGTGGGCAGCTGTGTGTTGTGTAGCAATTGAGAGCAACTTTCAAATCCAGTTCTGCTTGTAAATTAAATTGCTGCTTTTCCTGAGTAAGAATCAAATCAATAGCAAGTCTGAAGGCCTTAGAAGTCTACTCCATTATGAAACTGAAGTGTGTATGCATGTGGAGAAATCTGGGCTGGATCCCCACCTTGTATGTGGAGGTTATATATGTATATACGTGTGTGTGTAATATATAATATGTAATATATATCACAGTGAGTTGTATGTATACAGAATTTCCTGCTTGAGGGATTAAGTCAAGTCCAGCCACATTTATCACCTACTTGACCAAAGTAGAGAAGCAAGAAATGGGTAGGCAGTGTGGAAGAACAGAATTTTATTTTAGAAAAGTGTGGCCTAAATTGAATGAATTCAGATATTTTGGCTGGTCTTAGCTATGCTTAGGCTTACCCAAACAAGTAAGGGGCTTGCTGAGCTAATCTTCCATTAAAAAGTATGAATTTATAGGGTATCTTGAGGGGGAATTTAAACTGTTTGCAGTTCCAAGGCTTAAGTGAATCTTGAAAAATAGCACTTGATATAAGCACTTGAAAGATAAAGGATGTTTTTGTAGACTTGACCTTTTTGGACTTACCTTCATAACAGCATTGATACTAGCATGGCTCCTCATTTGATCCTTCCCTTACTCCTAAATCTCTTAAGTTACAGATGTTTTTAAACTCTTAAGTGGGCAATTTCTGTTATAGTTAGAGCTGTTCTGCTGAAGCTTGAGTTAATGTGCTATAGACTTGGCTGTCTATCTGGGGGCTGGTATTTTCAAACTATTTTCAGCGGACTCTGGTCCAGGGTCACCCTTAACTGTCATCAGTCTCCAGGTAGGCAGCTCTCTCCATCCAGCATAAATACTTTGCTTCCTGTGGACCATTGCCTTGCATTTGGTTCTCTGCACTTGTAGCATTTATTCTAGATCCTGATCTGCTCTGAAATCCCAGCTAAGGCTTGTCATGCCAAGAAGGTGCAACAGATCCTCCTTGGCACTTAAGGCACTGAGTACCCAAGTGTATGGATCCCCTGGAGAAGGCTGTGAGCAGCCAGCATATCAGATGTGGACGGAGGCATCCCCTTCTGCAAGGGTCAGATTCAGTGCTTCACCCCAGGGCCAGCACCTTCGGGAGCAGGAGGAAGGACCACTTAATACAGTCTTGACAGGTAAGCACTTCAGTTACTACGTTGTAGCCAGCCCAGTGCACCAAGGTTCACCATCACCTTTGTAGGCTCAGTCTATATTTGGGCTATTGCGTGACATAAAGACAGGGAGATGCAGTTCTAAAGTCTTTCTAGTGCCTTCAGGAAAAGTTATATAATATTTTTATTTTGATGGCCTGTACCTTACTTGCTGGGTGTGATGACCTCTGGGTATTTCTGTCCCTTTTCTCAGGCAGTCACCTGGCACCCACCTTCCTAAAATATTTCGTTGCATGTGTTTCTGTAAATTTACTGAGTACTACAAACACAGGAGCAGTGGTGGGAGAGAGTAGTTGGTAGAGCAGTCAAATTTCGGCTACACTGAAGTACTTCAGCGTCTCAGGAAACCTTTTGAACTTCTCAAGCTCTCCGTTGTATTTAACTACCTTGTATGGAATAATCTGACCCTCTATCAAGATCCTGACAGACATTCAAGATGCTAAATCTTTCCTTCAGAGGTCTAAAGTATCTAAATTAATACTTCTAGTACTACTGCTCAGTCTCAGGGGAGCAAGTATCTGTGTTTACTGTGACATTAAATTGCATTTGATGTTTTTAGGCTTGTTCCTCACACAGCACTTAAACTGTTTTGGAGTTGTGCTTAATAAATGTAATTCTTGATTTTCTGAGTCAGCAGTCCTAAATCTCAGCAGCAGCAAGGGAAAGAGCACTTGGATTATATTGATGAAGGACAAAATGTTACAGTGTAGCAAGCTTTTTACTGGGAAAAATAATGCATTTTGTTGTTTTGCAGATCCAGTGGCAGCAGTACAGCCCAACCATCTCAGAGCCATCAGTATAAGAGTGAAGAAGCAGAATAATTGACATGAATACACTCATATAACAGCTTCTGACCATATCTAAGACTTGTTCCTTTTGGTTTGGAGAGTGGAGATGTAAAGGAAGAGAAGGCACTGATGGCACGTGTGCACTTTAGTAGGATGAAATGCAGCTCACATGCTCCGTACTGTTGTTGACAGGAAGCTGTCTTTGAAGACCTTGTGAGACTCTGGGGGCCCAGCTCACCCTGGTGCCTTCATCCTAATGTCATTTATGGCCATAGCCAGACACTGCTGTCTGAGGAAGTTTCCACTGGGTAGAGGTGCCTGGAGTTGGGTTTTCCCTTCCAACAGAACGAGCATCTGGGCTTGCTGTATGCATAGCTCTATCTCTGCATGCTTGTTCCTCCTTCCAAAGGTGGTGTTCTGTACTAATATTGTTTACACTGAATAAATACTTTCTTCAGCCTCTTTTTGTTGTACTGACTTTTTGCTGAATCAAAAAAGGGGGTTGGTTACTTAAGCATTTTAGTAAGCAATGATCAAGATTAAAAATCTTTAAAGAAATATTTTGAAAAAGTGAGGACACTTGCAGGAATTGAATCTGAGAATGCCATCCTATTCCTGGTTTGGATGAGGGACTTGAACCTGGATTCCCTCATCCCCATGGGTATCCCTAAGCATCAGTCTGTATTTCAGGCTCAGGATCCATGACATTTTAACAGTTTCTACTTTGTACTGAAGGAATGGGTATTTTTCTTAAACTTCTGAAACTTTTCACATATGGAATTTGTTTTTCATCAAGTAAGTTGCATATTTCCAGAGAGCACTCTTCTACCAGAGGTTGACATGAATATGTTGACTGCTGTTGCCACTTCAAGTTGTTTCTGGGCACCAAGTTTTTGTGAAGTGAAACACTATTTGTGGCTTTCCATCATTAGTCTATATCCATCATCTCTTTTTTAATCTGATTCATTGCAATAAGCTTTTACATTATTATCCTTTCTGATGTCCAGGTTGAGTGAGATAAGTTTGTCCTCATTTCATAATTCCTTGAGTCTTTAGAGACAGATGTACCTTGGATTTTTCTGCTCTGGTAATTGAAGGGTCTGTTAGCTAAGTTGGGCATCTCTGCAGGTTTTCGAACTGAGATACAGAACATCCATTAATCCAAGAGTTTGAATACAGAGGCTACAGTGTATTGAAGAGTGTATACACACCTGCTTGAGCTAGGTTGACTTATGTGGAGTATCTGATATAGTAACCCTAGCCAGTAAGACCTTAGCCTGCAAACTAAAATGATCCTCCCTATCCTGTGAGTCAAGTGTATGTTTTGTGTTGGGAAGTCTGTCCTCCAGTAAGTGAGCTCAGTTGTATTGTAGTGGTATGTATTTGGCAAGGTTTCTGACTTTTAAGAAGGGAACTGGCATGACTTTACTCAAGACCACAGAGTGTAAATAATGCTTCTGAAACCACTTCTAATAGTAGTAGCCTAACATTTGAGGAGATGGGGGGGTGGGCAGACAAGAGGAAGCTTACTATCTCCTTGGATGTACACATTTACCAGCATGTTGTAATTGTTCTTCAGCTCTCTGGAGTTTCTCCCACTTGCACCGGAAGATTGGCATGGTCCCTAGGTTGCTCTTTGGTAGACCAGTTGCATCAGTGTGCTTTCCAGCCCTCCAGTCAGTGCATTTTTTAGCCCAGGTGTAAAGGCTCATTCTTTATATTCTTGAGTTGAGATGCTAAGGGAGTAGAATAGAAGAAAAGGTAGAGAAAAGAGAAGTGATCTGAGAGCTTTTCTCTGAGCTTTTTTTTTGCTTCTTGCAGAAAGACTTTTCAATCCCAAGGATGTCTGTAAGTCCCAAGGAGAAGTTTTGGGAAGGGCTTTGTTTGCTTCTGTTGGGTTTGTAGAAAGGCTTACTAAAGAAAAAAATGAGAGCAGATTAGGTGTGCTCAAAAGACATGGGCCTGTTGACTCCTTGTTGTTGAAAGACTCCTGTCAGCAAGAAAGTGGAAGAACTTTTTTTTTTTTTTTTTTTTTTTTTAATAGAGCATAGTTCTTGTGCTGAATCAAAACTGAAATGTCTCATATGGAGTGAATACTTTGGAATTAATTTGTCTTTAACTTGCTTAGCACAAATTTTAGTAGCGCTTCTGAGTATTTTGTTACTGTAATAATATCATTCGAGTTTTGAAATCGGAACTCCTTATTTGGAGAAGTGGTCAGAAAAAAATCTTTGAGGATTAATGTTGAGGGTATGCTAAGCTTTTCAGACAAGAGGAAATGATGTAAAACCCGGGAATTCCTGCTCTTATTTAATTTTTAATAGGATAAATACTGAAATATTTGTAAAGAAAGGTATCAAGTGAAAAATGAACTGTTAATACAGATTGGGAAGGTTGCTGCCCAAGCAGCCTGCACGTGCTATTCAGCTGTGCTTTGTGCCTCACTCATGAATGAACTTGGTGTGGTTCCTGAAGCAGAACGCAGTATCTGTGACGTCCCGTGTGACAACAGCTGTGTTTGAACTACATATAACCCCTTCCTGTGTGCAAGAGACCTATATGAGACCAAACATATCAAGACAGGCTTCTGAAGAGCATTTTGATTCTTTTGCCATCAGCTGGTGTGAACAGCTCAAGATCCATTGGATTCCATTAAACTTAGTTTCTGAGATTCCCTTTTCTCCTCCTGTTGTTGTTTCTATTTGTAATCACCGTAGGTTTCTGGAAACTTAATTGTGGTGCCAAAATGCTTGTTATGGAGAAATGCTGTCCAAATCCAATGAAACTGTACAGTGCCTTGTTCTAACCATTTTTCTGTAAACCTGTTCACTTCTTTAAACTGTAGTAAGCAATGCAATCCGTGAATTTCTTGAGAAATTGTTTTTGCCTGCTATTACCTCTTCCATAATTCAACTAATACAACAATTTAACTCCGACCTGTTAAACAAGTGTCAAAATAGTCTCTCATTCTGGGTCCACTGATGAACTACGCTTTCACTTCTGTGTTGTGGTAGTGAGTTGCACCATGTACAAGAAGCACTCGATTCTCTGAATTCCATTTCTGATTTAATTTCTCCAGGACAACTGCAGTTGATGCCGTTGCCTAATTTTCGTGTGGTCTCCAAAACAGTGAAAGCGTTATATCCAGGGGAATGTGCTTTGTGAGCTAAGTTGGAGTAAGGTTAGTGTTATTGTATTTAATATCTAAACATTGAGCATATAAGTGCTTTTTCTTGAGGCATAGTAAATTCAGGTAACTTGGAAGGGAGAATGTTGAAAAGAAGGAGGGTGAAACAAGATAGCAAAGGTTTTATTATAGAGTGTATTTTTTATTCCTGGGAGTTTCAGTAGATAAAGGCTCTGTGTAAATGGCAGCTGGATTACATCTCACTTTGGAAACCAGTTTAACTTTTTTGTTGTTTTTTTTTGTTTTGTTTTGTTTGTTTTTCCTTATAAAATGGCTACAGTTCTTCAGCCTATCTCCCTTCCTTGCAGTAATGTTTATACTCTACATTTTTCTACCATTTCATACATCCTGCACTATCATAGCTATGCTGAATGAGGTCCCAGCCTAACTACAATATTAACCCTGCAAATCTGTTCATTTTCTCCTGAGCAGCCTGAGGCAGGATATACAGTAGATGTGTCCAATTGAAAAACTATTACAGACTCCGTGGTGCTGCAGTGTGCTAAATTGCAACAGGGTTGTGTTTTTCTGACAAAAAAAGATCCTCATAAGGGAGGTAATGTTGACTATTTCACACAAGTTACAGAATTTGTTTTTTGTTTTAGTCTCAGCCTTCTTTGTTGATTTAAAATTGTCTGACTGCTTTTAGGCACTGAAACGTGTTCCTTTGCCCACAGGCTGCTTTCCTGTTGTTATTCATCAAGAGGGTTTTTTTTTATTTTTTTTTTTAAAAAAAAGACCCAGTTTGTATCTTCTCTTGCAGTCTTATTTTCATTTTTTCAGTTGTTACTTTTAATTTTTTTCATTATTTTGTTAAATATCATCCTGCAGATCAGTAGCATCTTGGGTGGTGGTTGTACCACATAGAATTTATAGCAGACATTAGTTTTGCATAGCATGTATACCTTATTTTGCCTGGACTTGTCTTCATCATGCTGCAGGCACCTCCTCAAGCAATTGTAGTAATTATGAGTGGTATTTCTGAAAACTTATATTAACTTGTACTTATAAAGAAACAGAGGGCGAAAAAAAACCAAACTAAACTCTCCCCAGCATCTCAGCTAGGTTTTTTACTTCATCTCTTAAGTTTTTTTTAGTATTTGACTTAAACTTACATTTGTGTATGAAAGTCAGTCAGTTAAGTACCTTGTGGCTTATAGGTGCCTTTTGTTACATACTACTTGGGTTTATTGTGCAACATTGGCCTGTAAATCATTTCAGTTAGACACTTACCTGGCTCATGTTGCCTTTATAGTTTGAATCTTTAACAGCCATGAAAAATGTATAAATGATTGTTTTAAACACCGAAGGACTTGACTAATGGGAGCAGCCGGTAATTCCCGCACACAACCATGTTCTTCTCTGCTTCTCCCAGGTTTAATAGCAAGCTCTGCCGAGGTGTTTGCAGAGTCCTGTACCTTTCCTAGCTAAAAGACATGTGGAAAGAACAAAGCGGGTGTTGGGATGAAGAGTATCTGACTTCTTGCTGCTTTGCTTACCTTTTAAATGTAAAACTTAGTGATTTGCAAGGGCTTTTAGTTCTCGGGCCGCCTTTAGAAGTTTCCGCCGTGCGCAGAGCGTTCCCGCAGTCGAAAGCGCGGTCGTCTCCAAGCCGCTCGTGAGCAGGTTTCTATTTTAATCTCAGAGTTTGAATTCAGCCTGCCTTGCCGGCTCCGGCAAATCGCTTTGCGGGGCTCCACCCTGCCTGCGCGCAGCCCGTGCGCGCGCTGCTCCCCGGCGTCCCGTCTCTGCCTTTGCGACCAAAAGTTGGTTTCATCGGCAAGCGTCCGCTGCCGGGTCGCTTTCGGAGCTCGCTTTCTTCGGGGAGTCGCTCCGACCTGCAGCCTATGTGGGGCCGTTTGCTGTGAGACGTATAATTTTTAAATGGAAAATGTCTTTCTCAAAGGCTGTCGATGTCCAGTGTGCCGCAGTACATGAACAGTTGACTAGTCCAGGTGTTTCTGCTTCTATTTTCGTGATATGTGAATTGGAAAACCGAGCGAAGCGTGTGCAGAATGGAGGAGTTACGGGTTTGTATTTCTGTTCTGGCTGTGTAGCAATGAAGGAGGGCTTGGGAAGAAACATAAATTCTGCCTGTGGTTTTTAATGAAAGAAAATAGTATTTTTCGCAGTCTTTCTGTCTACAGCTAGTAAGATTTTTTCAGAGCCTTTATCAGCTCTTAAATGTGAGAACAGGAGGGTGGTGTGTATGGATTGTCTGTCGTAAGCAGCGTTCAGGAACAACTTGTTTTATTGAACTTGTTTTCTATGTTGTGGGTCATATCATTGCATTTTGCCCTACTTTACCTATTTAAAACGTAGCCAGTTAACAGGTTTAAAGCTGGATTGACTTTAAAATTGCCAAATATTTGTCTGCACTTTATTAAGATGAAAATCGTAAGCTGAGACTGTGAGGCAGTGCTGTTGACTCTAGACTGGGGGTTTCTGCGGGGTTGTTAAGGAGATCATTAACCCGCGGTCTATCTCTTCACAGGACAGTCGGCCCAATATGTCAAGACCTCTGATCACTAGATCCCCTGCATCTCCATTGAACAATCAAGGCATCCCCACTCCAGCACAGCTCACAAAATCCAACGCACCAGTTCACATTGATGTGGGTGGGCACATGTATACCAGCAGCCTGGCCACGCTTACAAAATATCCTGATTCCAGGTAACTTTAAAAAGATTGTTCTGCATGTCTTCGGCAACTCCTGTTCTTCAATTTTGTCCTTGGACATCCTGTCCAAGGCGCTCTCCAAATGTTAAACTTAATTCATTTTGTTTCAAAATTCAGCTAGGTTTCTGTATTGGTAGGAGGTTAGAGACTGACTTTTCTTTCCCTCCTTCACTGCATTTCAGACCTCTATAAATCCCTGTGTTTATGTGCTAAAAGTGAAGTCAATGATAATACTTTCTTTCTGTTACATAGAATTCTTGTTTTATGCCTGGGCACCCATTTTGCAGTTTATTACATTCAAAAACTATACAGATCCTGCATTTAAGCCCAAAGGTGGAAGTCTGGGAGTTTCTGGTGGTGTTGTTTTTGGAGCAATAACTGCTTTCCTGCATTATCAGTGTGTAATCTCAGCTGTATCAGTAGAGATAAAGGCATGGTTGTATACAACAAAATACAGAACAGTACTAAATGCTTTTTATAGAAACTTGGGACCTTTTAAATAATTAGACTCTTAATTCTCACTTCATATATCTTCTAGGTGAAACACTGGTGATTCTGGTAGGTTATTGGTAGTAAGCAGTTAAACTTTTCTAAAAAGAATCTTTAAAAAAAACACATTGAACATGTAATGAGTGAATATTTCATGGCTGTGATTACAGATAGACATTGTAGTGGTACTGTATTTCTAAATGACTTAGCTATCATGTATTAGATATTGACTGTATCACAATGTTATTCTTATACCCTGTTCTTCACTGCCTGATCCTGTTTTAGAGGGAAGACAGTGCTACCTTCATGGTCTTCCCACTCCAGCATTCGGTTGGAGGAGGAAATTAAGATGAAACTCCCCTTTCTTCCCAGTCGTTTGTATTCCTTTCTCTCTCCTCTTCAATGCTGGAGCAGAAAAGAAACTCTGCCTAGGGTAAGCAGCATAAAGCTATGGGTTCATGGGGAAGGAGAACCCAGAGGGTTCCTGCTGCTACCTTGACATGCGTCCTTCATCAGAGAGGTGAGACCAGGTCTCATTTCCTCCAAAGCTGGGTTGGTGCATGGGGGATTAGTGAGAGAGGAGGGGTCTAATCTATTGGATCTTTGGCCATAGGCACTTACCGACATTGTGATTCTTAATAGCACTGGGATCCTTTCTCTTTACTGATGATTTTGTGAAGGATTCAGATGATATCATCCTCTACAATAAGAATGTTAGGTATTTTAATTCTTGTAACTAGCTGGGTGCTAAAGAAATTAAGTCACTCCTTCCTAAAACTTGAAGAGCATCTTAAAATAGAAATCTTCAGGTTGTTTTCTGTAATACAGTTTGTCTGGGTGGCATCTTCTCAGTCTATATGAACCACAGTTAAGTGGTTCAGTTCATAAGTACTTTTTATTGCAACACAAGCTTCTCTTTCTCTGTCAAGAGCTAGACAGTTCCCCCAATCAAGTGTTGTCCTGTTACATGACTACTCTCCAGTGTCACCTTTATCCACTCTTTTGAGTTAGTTGAATAACAATGATTCACAATTGAAGTATTTATTAATGAATTTCTTTTGTCTACGTAAGCTCGTGTTTTGATCAGCAATTTTCTTGTTGGGGGATAGAAGGTAGAGGCAGGAGGCAAGTTTGGGAGTTTCTAGCATCCCACAGCTCTAACTTTCCTTTCCAAAAAGTACAAAATACACTTCATGAAATATATTTTTTTATATGCATACATTTTACTGCTATTACTGCCTCTGTAGCATTCCTTACGTAGTTTTACGTAGGATTGTAGTAGTGCTTCTAACTGTAAGAGCTGATGGTCTGCCAGGAGAGACTGAAGCAATGTCTGGAAAAACTTGAATTGTTCTTCAAAAACTGAATCTGTCACTTTTAGGAATTTTTCCTAGGAACTGTTTGTGTTCAACTACCAGGAGTTGTGATTACGTAGCATTTCTCAGTAGCTGTAGTGATGGCTGGTTGTGTCTGAAACTGTAGTAAAATGTCTCCCTGATGTTGGGTGCCTTCTTGCAGTGCGGCATGAGAAACTGTTGCTTTTAATACATGTAGTTTCTGTTCTCATGTTAAATTCACTGGGAGAGTGTATTATTTTTTTTAAGTGAAGAAACTAAAATATCTTTTCATAAGTGTGTATGGTAGCAGTGGAGTTTGTTTGATATATTCTGCTTTCAGTTGAGCTATTGTAACACTTTAAAGTGAAAGCTATGCCTGTAGTGTCAAAGCTAGTTTAATAAATTAAACATTTCAAAGCTCTTCAAACGTAATTTACCCCCCAATCCTAAGTTATAGGTTTCAAGTCATTCTGATATGCGTTTGTGTTTCGGTTCTGACAGTAAGTGTCTTTTGACCCCTTTGATGAGAGCATAATGCCAGTGTAGCTGTTAGAACCTGGAATTCCCAGCCACTTCTAGATCTTTAGATTTTTTTTGTTTTTTTTTAACATTAGCAGCTTCAAAAGAGCAATTACTAAACCAGTTTGGGTGTCAAGACAATGGTGTGAGGCAATAAGCTGGCAATCACAATATTATAGTTCATTTTTCATCTGTGGCACCTTAACTTTTTTCCACTGTAGTAATTTTTTAAGTATGTACATTTGTTTGTATGTGTTATAAGGTAAATGCTATCCAGTAGTATTTGGTCCTTAATACATATTCCTTCTTAGAGTCTGACCTAGTCAGAGGATATCTAAAGTCTAAATTTGCTGATGCTGGGTTATTCTAATTCAAGCTTCCAGTCAACATTGCTTGATTTTTCTCCCCCCCTCCCCCCCAGTATCATATGTATGAATAAGGTCCAGATTGAAGCAGGGTCTTGCAGAGAACTTTGGGTGAGTTGAAGCCTCCTAAGTTTTACCATTATATGAAGTATTGCCTATGAAAAGTAAGGTCCTGATTATCTGGCCTGAAAGAGCACTGCTCCAGGAATGAGTCAAGGCATAGGTTGCAAGCTCCAGCATCTAACAGGTTGAGACATGAAAGTCATTAGACTCCTAACTTGTATTACACGTAGTCTAAGGGCCAGAAGCCTAAAATGAACCTTTAATCTGTGGGCCAGCTACCAGAGTCATCTTTCTTTGAGAGATTGAAAGGGTGATATCCAAACCAGCAGCTCTGGAGTCACTGTGACTTGCCTGCGTGGAGGAGAGCTATCCTAGTAAAGCAGTGTTTACGTTGGAGCAAGGGTACTCTTCCTCCTACTTTGGGTTCATGCATCTCCATTTTTCCCTTCTTGGACAACATGGGAGGAACAGGAGAGGGTACTTTAAAAAGGGTTCCTTAAATGGCGTCAGGTAGAGACTTATGGCCTACCAGGCACATTTTCCATTATTATTTTTTATTAAATCTCCAGCACTGGTTTGTGACTTGATTTGTAAACACCTACTGTCAGGTATTCATCCATTCTTCCAAGAGATTATATGAGCATCTTTCAGCTTATGCTGCGTCTCTGCCCTTTGCTATAGGAAGATCGCTGAGGGCTTTTGCCAAATGCTTTTGTGATTGAAGAACCCAAGGAACCAGAACCTACCTGTGTTTTGACCAAAGGCTGATACAGTCGAATAATCCAACAGAAAAAACATTTGTCTAACAGTTTGATCTGAGTATTCCTGGAATTTTATGTTCTGAAGCTGAAATAATGTTAAAAAAAGAAAACTAATAAAAATCAGTGATACAGAATTTGCATGAGCCCAGCTATATTCTAGGCCAGAGAGAACTTGCTAGTTTCACAAGGAAGATCACACATAATATTAAGTCTTGTCAACTAGCATCATGTTCTCCCAAGCTACCAGTGAGACCATGCCTCAGACATGATCTCATCCAACTGAATAATAAGTTTGCCAGACACAAGCTTCATGAAAAGATGATTTGAATCAGTATATCTATGTAGAAGCCCTAATATAAAGTCACTCTCCTTAAAGAAATTATATTTTTCTTTAAATGCCTGGGGAGGGTCAAATGTACTTTTGTATAGATTTCTCCATCAAGACTGCTGACCTTGAATATATCACTTGTGCGTAGATTGTTCCTGCTGTTTCTAAAGCGCCGGCCAACAGCGTTGGTTATGCTTGTGTCCATATTATGCTTATGTCCATGTCAATGGACCAAACAATATTATTTCTGCTCTGTGAGGAGTCTTGTGGTTTTGTAGTTTGTTCCGTTTTAAACCAGATTATGTTCTCCTCATCTGGACAACCTAGGGTTTACTTTAAGTGACCAGGTCTGCAGGATGACATTTGGTAGCACGAAGTTACTTCTCAGAGATTTGAGCATACATTTTTTTATTATTATTTTGGTTTTTTGAGTGAATATTTTCAAAAATGCTTGCCATAGTCCAGAACAGACAGACATAAAATGTTTTTTTTTTTCCCAGGGAAGGAAAGATACAAGTTGAGGGTCTGCTAAAGAGGCCTTTCTTCAGAGAGCTGAGGCAAATGCATGCTTTTCCACTGTTCCCTGTGGTCAAAGAGAGTCTGCAGAAAGTGAGTTGAGGTTTTAGAGTTTATGATTATGAATAGAGAAAGCACAGGTCAGTTAGTTCTGATATCTAAACCTGCACAGCCTTTTCTTCTTTTTGTAGAGCACTATCATTTTTCACTAGGGTGAAACCCTGACATAGAACTGGCATGCCTATGTTTCGCACCTTAATGCTGCCTGTCTGACATTTGCCAAAAGTCATTGTGCACCAGACTTGGAGCACCTTGGCTGACTGGCATAATTAAATGGGAATATGTTTAACTTTGGTCAAATGAGCGTCAGCTGTCTGATATCTCTGATATCAGCAGTGTCATCTATCTCATAGGTTCAAAGCATCTGGACTTTTAATTAGTGCTGTCCAAGTCATCTGGTACAAATATTTGCACAATACCATGGCATCGCATTGCCACATTCTGTATTCTTGTCGTAGAATGGGAAGATTTAATTACAGCCTATGTTGCCTTCTGGAACCTTTTGAGGGGTATCTAATGGTATAGTTGCATCTCCCATCTTGAGTTACTCCCTGCATAAGAAGATGGGTTCTTCTTGTACAGTGTTTCACAATACTCCCAAATTTCTGCCCAAGGCTGTTTCAGGTTTTCATATGAACCAATCCATTCATGTCCCGGTTTGCTTACTCAATCTTTACTCTCAGCCCTCAGGGAAATTAAATTTCACACACTTGGATCCAGTTAGTTTTTTTTTTTTTTTTTTTGGTTGGTGAAATGTGTGTGGGGGGGTTGTTTAGTTTAGTTTTGTTTTTTTTTCCCCCATCAAGAGTACAAAATCATTTAATAGAACTCTCAGACAATCCTTGGACTTTACTGACAGTTTGGGAGCAAGCCATTTCCTTAATAGGTTACGTACATGGGCCTCCAAGGATACGAACATATTATGAGTTAGACAGGTTAGAACTGTTTCAGAGCTTTGGCTGTTTCTCTCTGAAGATTGTCCCTGGTTCCAAATAAGACACCCGCATGGTCCTAACTTCTTGCTTCTGCATGATGCAACAGCTTGCTGGAGGCTGCTGGTTAGGAGGTCTGTTGTGATGGGGCTATTTTGCACTTTGCATAGGACACCTTTTGCAGCATTGCTAAGGATACAGTCCTTCTTGGGCTGTGTGGATAGTACCTCTCAAACTGTAATCATGTGAAGCATATTATTAAAAAAAAATAAAAAAGATTTCTAGCTAAGGAACTTTTTTTTTTTTTTTTTTTTTTTTGCTTTTTAAGGAAATGCTAACTGGATGGGTGTTAAATCTTTGCTGACATCCATTCTCAGTATCTCGATTAAACTTCCTGAAAGACACATCTCTATTTGTGGAAGTATTTGGTGATTTTTTTTTCCTAGAGAAGCAACATTCACATCTAATGAAGAAGTAGTTCTTAAATACTGTAGTAGTACAGTAGTTAGAGACTAAAGTAGTTCTTCATTTTTTGAGAACAAATGTTGAGTGTTGCTAATTTCAAAGAGCAAGTTTCCTTGAGTGTTTTCAATATTATTGTATTTTAGCATTGTCTGCTGCGTTAGCATGAGTGGTCTAGGTGGCACTTTTGTAAGATTTCGTAACATTCCTAGCAGGGGGGAATAGGCAGAAGAGGATAGCAGAAGCTCAATTTAATCTTTCTTACCTATTCTGGTTTGTGCGTTTAGTTATTCGCCTTTTATATTTCATCATTTGATTGTTGCATGGTCTTGTGGCAAGGGAAGGGGTTTGAGAAGGGGAAATAACATTTGCTGTGTTACTGACCTAAGATAACTGTTAAAGCTTTGAGCTTTTGTTACTTCCTAACAAGGTTAACAAAAAAGCAGTTTGTAAAATGCTTTGAGATGATGATTGAAAGTGTAAAAGATTACTGTCTCAAAGTGTAAATAATTATAGATGCCGGTAACTGAGAGAGAGACAGTTGATGATGTTGGTATCGTCAGTAACATTAGTTTAAAAAAAAAAAAAACACTGATCCAGAAGGACCATGCTTATTACAGTTAGTCCAACATAGTTCAAAACTTCCGTGCTATCACCTTGTCTCACTGACTCCGGGGGTGCTGTTCCATATTTTGTTTTGATTGGTCTATGCACGTATATAAACTTGGAGGGAAAAATGTAGAATAGTGTAGGGTAATGTTCTTTGTTCCAGTGTCAAGGAATCCTGAGAATTTATGCAACTAATACTGTGAGGATAAATCTTTTGTAATACACACTTATCAATAGAGAGCTCAAAGGCATATATTCTGGTCCTGGCTATGCCCAGATTAGTTTTATCTCTGGGTGTGTATCCTGAAATCAAGGTGTATATTATTGACCTCAGTTTGCATCAATTAGTGACAGCTGACATATGGTGAACATTGTTACCTCAGCAGAAGTTAATATTTTCTGTGTTAGTCCTGAAATATATCCGTTAACTTGCATGGTCAGTAAGTTTGGGTGTTGCTTGTGGCCACTGACTAGTGAATATGATCAGATTGTCTGACTTTTATATCATGTGGTCAGTAACTGGTAGAGTGAGTGATCACTGAAAGGGGCCATCAAGTTGATACTTTCCTGTTATAAGTATCAGTGAAAACATTTTTGTGTACTACTTATTTGGAGGATTAGAAATAGGGCTTTCTATTAAATGCTTTTGCATTCAAATATAATATATTTGAATATAAATATAATATAAAATGGCAGTGAAATCAAGATAGTGAATTGTCAGAGTACGTTCTGCACATAAGCAGACATAGAAGATAGATGAACCAGACTCCTATCACAGGGGCTGATACCATGCATAACTGGTTACATGAGCATGACATGGATGGGAATATTCAGAGGAATAAATCTCTACATGTGGCAAAGCTAAAGGCTTCAGCTCTTTTCTATGAGACTCTTAGTCCTCTTAGCAGCAAACATGCTTCTTGAGGGAGGAAAAAAAGAATCTATAGTGGTAATTGTCAGTATGGTTAATAGATTCCTTTTCCAGTAAGTTTATGTGGGATTGTATGGGTTGGATCAACCTGTCAGTGAGAGGGGAGAGTATCAGTAGCTTGCCTGAAAGGTCTGCACTTTGAGAAATCATTTGATTTTAATGACTGCTTGATATCCATCCGTGAATGGAAATCTGTCAGTGATGAACAGTTGATTGTAGTAGATATGCTTTTTCACCCAAGACCATGGCTCCATAAACCAGCTTGAAGGCACTCAAACAGTGTTTTTCTTTCTAACTGGCTGAGAAAATACTGAGGAAGAAAAGGAGTGCTGAGCCTGTGGTTCTTGCTGCTCTGATAAGGATAAGGCCATTAGAAACCGAGCGGGCAATTTCATGCTCGATGGTGAAGTACTCTCTTCACAGGTCATTTCTGATTGGATCTAGATTTGCGTCACAGTCTCAAGGTGCAGCGTTTTGTTTTGCCTTTTGCTCTGCTCAGTCTTTGCATTCAAGAAACTGAGTCTTAGTACTAGGATATGATCCTACTCCCACATAAATTGTTTGTACTTCATTGGTCTTTCATAAATTGCAATGTAGTTGCTAAGCAAATTGGCATCTAGTATGAATGTAATTGCAGAAGTAAACATTTGGCTTCCAGTTTTGCTGTCAACACCCGGCCACCTATTGGGTGTGTTTGGAGCTTTAGGATATAGATTCCAATTTCTGGCTTGCTGCTTTCTGGTAATGATCAACCTTCTGGCTGGGTTTTACACAGAAGTATGTTTGCCATTTGGGAATATATTTAAAAAACTTGCATAGGAAAGGTGGAAAGTTGCTTAGAACCCAATGATTATCTGAACTCTGCTTAATGCAGATAACGCATAAATGCTTTGTGCTGGCCGAGGGGATGGCATCAGTTCCTGTTACATGAAAGTGTCCTCTAACTTAACTGCTTTGCATTTTATGTGAATGTGGCATGTCTTGACTAGACAACTGTCATCTAATCAGCTTTATTTCTCCTGTATCATTCATTCTCAGCCTTTCTTCCCCTCAGTCTGCAACTCTCAGAATGCCTCTCCAGTTACTGCCCAGTACGTTTCTCCTGTCTCCATTCTGCTCTGAGAATCGAGCTTGCTTTTGTCATCTGAACTCCCTCATTTCTTTGCCTTCATTTCTTTCTTCATCTACATTTTTGTATTTCTGTTGGAAGAAATGGAGCTTACGGAAGTCACAGGTGACCTTACCTAACCAGATCAAAGTATGTTATTGCTTCTTGTTGCTTTCTCTCTACATATCCTGTGTGGTCTGGCTCCTGCTGATGGCAAGTTTCCTTTGAATATAGTTAGTCAGCTAGCATATTTTGCTCAAATGATGCTTTCAACCTTAGCAACATCAGTTGAAAGCATACTCAGACTCATCAATATTGATCTCTCTCAGGGAAACTGTGAATTAGTAAACAAAATACACTGCTTCTAGCTTGGGCCAGTAGGTTAGCTTTGATCTATGGAGGTGTTCTAGGCCAGTTGTCACTACACAACAGTTGGTCAATTTTCTTGATCTTCTAAGCCACCCTACCGAAATCTTCACCTGTCCTAAAGCTTGGGTATGATATGACTTTCTGCATGCCTCAAACCTTGGTGGGGAGAGGAGCTCCAGTAACAGTTGGAAAGGAGCTAAGCTGAGCTTGTAGCTAATTCTTCTGACATTGTACAAACTTTATACAGTTTCACCTTTAGGAAAACAGTGGTCTTAGGGTCACCTTCCCACCTCGTCCTTTGACAGTGCAGTTTGTGTAGGCTAGCTCAGCTGCTTGAAGCAATTCGGTGCAGCACTCCACCTGGACTAGTTTATCCTGCTTCCAGCTAACTCAGCTGTGCTGCATCTGGGACCCAAGCTAATTACTGAAGACCTATCTTTTATATTTCTACATAGCACTGCATTTTGCAGTACAGGCACTTGGTGAAGGAAAGCAATGCTGGCAGTTCATAGCTTCCATGAAACAACTTTCTGTTTGTGAAGAAATGAAAGGAGAATAAGAAAAAAATGCAGTTTTTCTTCTTGAGATGAGATGGCTGAGCATAACAATATTTAGTGCAAGAGGGTATACTTTAATGGTTCATCAATTTATAAAGACAAAGATTCATTCTATATCCTAGACCCCAACGGTGTTTTCTGGTTAAAATGTGACCTGGCTGTCAGTCAAACGGTAGACATAATTGTTCTTTAAATGACCTATCAAAATACCATTCATTTTAATTAAAAATTGTATTTATGTTCTTGCATAATCCATTTTCGAACTGTTAAAGCTCTTTTCATGTGAGGAGTGCCGCAGGTAGAGAGCTCTATGGGCTGTGAGACGCGCATATGAAACAGGAGGAGTGGCTGAGGTCCCAGTACAGCAAAATATGGCTTGCCTTTGGTTCCCACTGCCATGGAGGGAGATGGAGGGATAAGCGGCATCTCCCAAGACCACACCCAAGCTCTTTGCGTTCCTTGCTGAAGAAATTGCTTGTAGTTACTTACTGTGGCATAGAAAGTTATAGTAGTAACATTTCCCATAAGTGTGTCATTTCAGAGCAAATGATGGATTATGTCCTTCCACACCCCAACCCTATTCTTTGTGCTATAATTAAAAAATAAATGTTGCAATGTTGAATTGGAAATATTTTCTGCCATACAATGAATTTGTTTTGTTAGGTTGCCTGGATGTAATTGCAACAATGTCAGTGTATTAGAACCTTGTCACGGGATAATGGTTTCCTGCCGCTATGCAAGTGCCAAGTCCTGGTTTGCTTAGTAGCTCTAGTGCTGTTTATCTTCATCAGCAGTAGTGATTATTTTGCTTCTGTAAGTTTTTTTTTCTTATTTTATTTCCCATATGCATACTATAAATTACAGTTCCATGTGAATGCTAACCACAAATACTAAACAGTAGGAGACACTTCCATGCCAGAGAGGCTCAGCTGAAAGCTAGTTTTAAGTTTGCCCAAACTTGTTGGAGGTTCGAGGGGAAGGAGTTCAAAACGGCTACCCAGTCTCATTAAGGTCTGCTAGACTCCTTCCAACCATCTAAAAATTGATTTCTTTTAAACAGTTTAGAGGGCCCTGAGGGTCTTAGAGCTTACATAAAAAATGAAAACCCTTCCTGTCTTAGAGCAGTGCAAGCAGTCAATACAAAAGAGAAAAATGATCTTTTAAGTGTATCCCATTGAATCCATTATCTGGAGGGCCCATGTGTGACATTTCATCAAAATATCATCACCTCAGCGATACCGAGGGGAGAGGGTGAGGTTGCAGGTGGGGAAGCTCAGAGAAAATGCTGCAGTACTGTGCCACAGGATGGACTGAATAGGATGCAAGCCAGAAAATGAGAGCTGTAGAAGAAAAATGCTGTTTCTTTTTATAACAAATTGATTTCATATTTAACATGTTTGATGCAAACAAATTGTTCAGGAAAAGTCTGAATGTTACTTCTGTGTGTGAAAGCCCCACTGAGCATCTATGGCAATGCTTTGCTTTTGATCTGAATGCAAACTTTATTTCAGATTTTTTTTTTCATTCCAATTATAAAGAAAAAGGAAGAAGAAAAAAAATTAGTGTTTGGTGAACTGTCAGTGTATTCTAGCCTTACTTTGGCAGGTTGTCAAGGTGTTAGAGGGCACTGCCTTGGGCTAAATTTGTGCTGAATTTCATAGAATCATAGAATGGTAAGGTTGGAAGGGACCTCTGGAGATTGTCTAGTCCAACCCTCAGCATAGCCCACATGGGGGTTGAACCCGCAGCCTTGGCATTAGCAGGACCACGCTCTAACCAACTGAGCTAAACCTGCCCCAATTCTAAGTGTGTCAATTATTAATTTTTAAACTCTAAATTTTAAAAAAAATATTTTTATAGTCTTGTATTAATGAATTTTGTTTTTCTTAGACTAGCATGAAAGGAAGACTTGATTTCTATTGTTCTAAGTTTGTAGTATTTACTTAATTGTGTAGTGGCATTTTTGTGGTTGGCATCTTTGACTGTCAGTCTTTCTTTGCTACAGATAATAAGGATGTTGTTGTTTGGAAGATTATATGCAATAAAACAGAAAAGAAATAATCAGATTTGTTTCAAAGCAGTAATCGGTAGTAACCAATAATTCAGAAATGCCATTGAAAGATGAGTTTTTTGGAGCATAGCAGCAAAGGGAAGAATGAAGAAAAAATATTGTGAAATCAAAGAGTGCTGTGAAATATGCATCCTTCTGGGTCTCTTCCACTTCCTTTGGTGAAAAGTTTGCTTAAGTAAACTGAGCTGGTAGGCAGTGGGTGTGTGCTTTTGCGCAGTGATAGACGCCCAGGTGTATTGTTGGCCTTGATGATCCTAAAGACAAAGTGCTGTCAACATTCCTAATTGGTTATTTCCCAATAACACACACCCTCAAGTGTCTGGGGACTATAAAACACTTTTTTTACCTAGCCTTCCTACATAAATAATGAAGCACTTCAAATAGTCATCCAATTATATTCAGCTTCTTTCTTGACGAAGGGTTGCCAAATGAAGTTGGACATGCTTCTGATACAGAATTTCAGCCTATGTCTATGTTGGAATGATTTAGTTGTAATTCATAACTTCTGGGAAGAGATTAGATAACAATATGATGATTTCTGCAGCCTTAAAAGCTATAGTTTTTGCTTTATATTCAATTCTAGTTTACTACTAGTATAATTTCAGAATTTAAAAATATAATAATTTAAAATATATATTTGCATTGTATACTTTGAGCTGGTTCCCATGAAACTTCTCATGTTTCATTTAAAAAAATAAGATTTGCTGTTTTTCCAGATACAGTTCAGGCAGGTGCATATGCCTGAAGTAGCCATCAAGTGTTTGAAAAGTATGCACGTTAACCTTGTATTATATTTATTTTCCTCTTCTAATTTTTCATGATAGGTTCCCAATATGCAGATGTATTATTATTATTAAATGGATTTTTCTCAAGTCTTGCTTATGCTTTCAAAAACAATGATCTCATCCTTTATAGGATAGTAAGGTGTTATTTTACTTTACAAGTTTGCACTGCAGATAAACTCCTCTGAACGTTAATCTTCACTTTGGCCTTCCAAAATGTGAAGAAGGTGTTGTGCCTGATGCCTGGTCATGCCAGTTTTCTGTCCTGCTGCAGTGAAACTATAGAGTCCTGTTGGCTGCAGCATGCTGCTGGAGTGGAAAACCTTGGGACTGTGTCCACCTTCTCAGTGCAAAGGAGATGTGCGATTAGGGAAATGGTGATAAATGTTGTTACAGGAATATGTAAAGCTGGGGGAGTTGTAGCAGGAAAGATGTCTTCCTACTTCCATCTCCCCTTTGAAAGAAGTCCTGGGAAAGGAAGAGGAGAAAAGCTGCTGCTTTTCTGTAGCCCAAACTTATTTGGAGGCTCTGATTTTTATCAAACGTTCTTATTTTTCCAGCTTTTAATGCTGTTGTCCTGTAAACACGGGCCTTTGGCCTTGCCTCGCGCACCAGCCGTGTCTTGTTTAGCAGCTAACCTCGCCAGGAGAGCTGCAGTTGTGCTCTCCCATTTCCCCTTTGGATTGACAGTGCAGTTTTCAGTAACTGAGCAGGTGCTGCTCTCTGAGCTGCGGAAGTCAGTTCCAAGTGAATGTTTCCCTATTTCGCTTAAAAAATAGAAATACCCCCCCCCCCAATCAGATATATTTCGTACTTCTCTCTTTGGGAGGCTTAACAAAAGGAAAGTTGAAGAGGATGTTATTGACAGTTGCTATTTGTCTTGGCGTCATTGTGAGACATTGGTTTGAGAATAGAAAGGGCTAATGTGGCTGCATCTTTCAGTTGCACTTAACCTCAGTGTGGGTCACTATTTCCTATTAAAATGCAGAGTGGCTAAATCAGAGGTGCGTATCCCTCCTTGCACCAATTGACTCCTGAAAACGTGACAAACTTTAAAGGCCATAGGATTGATGAAGAGCAACAGGCTTTTGTACTGTGCAAAAAACGAAGTTGATAATACAGTTCTCGTTTGCAGGAGAAAAAAAAATCGGTTGTGTCCTCAAAACCCGTCCCTGAGTCGGCAGGATGGGTGGGCTGCAGGGCACCACTGCTGCGGGCGGGTGCTCCCCGCAGGAGTGCTTGGCTCTGGCCCAATCCAAGGGGATTTCATTCGAAGGACCCTTGGGCTTGCAAGCCTGAATCGCTTTTCTTGCTGAGTGCTTCCACTGAGAAAGATAAGTGGTGATAAAAGCTTTATCAGATGAAAATTGAAGAGACTGCATATATAGAAGAGAATAAATAGGGTGGGATCTGGAAAAACAGGATCGAGGAAACCTTGTCCCCATAAAGGTCAAGTTTGTTATAGCTGCTGCTGACTGAAGGTATGTATGAAATGAGGGCGCATCCATCGTAGCACAGAGAGAAGCTTTTTTCCTCATGGCTGTCCTAATGTTATTCTGCTGTAGTAATAAAACATTTGCAGTGTGATAGGGCCAATGTGGAAACAGGACTGGGAGGGAGGGTAATGCACAAGGGAAACTCCATGGAAGAAATCCCTGCTCCATGTGGTTCAGCCTGCAGGAACGTGTTCCTGTCAGCGTTCTCTGCTTTCAGATACTGAAATGAAATCCCTTTTCTCTTGTCCATGTCCAGTCATGATGATTAATCAGCCAGAGATATGCTCCCAAAATTAAATGTGCAATTCAGTTCTGCTAGGGTTCATGGACTTTCGGGAACAAACATGGCCTCACTTATTTTATTCCTGTAAAGAAGTCTGTGCTGCTATCTGCAGTGATGTAATGGATGTTTCTAGACCATTCTGAATTGTTTAGCAGAAGGCTTTCCACAAAGATCAATCAGACCTTGCAGCACAATAGAGAGATAGATACCTTTTCCTTTGGGCTCTCTGATATGAAGCCCAAATCTTAGTTAACACTTCTCATCAGTCTCTGCAAAGCTATCAGTAACTATTCATTCCTTCCTTACGGCAGTGTAAATCCCCAGGATATATATCGCTGCCATAGAGCTTTTAATGTCAAAGCAGTTGGCCATTGCTTGGTGGCAATTAGAGGTAGCAAGCTCCCTCAGCCCAGCAAAGCGCGCTGGTGGGCGGCGGAAAAAGGCTGCGCAAGAGCAAGCGGCCAAGTATCGCACCGTTGGTACGCAGAGGGCTGCGTGGCTAATGCAAGTAAAGGCAGACTTCTGTGGCTGCAGTGATTAGCAGGAGGATACAGTTTGATAGTCTTGCTTCATAGTCCAAATTGTTTGCGTTAAATGACATTGTTTTTTCCCAGACCTCTTCCTTTCATTGTGCTAATTAGTCTCTGCTTGTTTCTGTGATTCCAAATGTGAAGTCCTTTTATTAGGAAGGGTAAAGTCAAATGACCAGAACCCTTCCATAATCTCAAACCATTTGTTGTAGCAGAGGAGGATTCTGGATGTGTGTGTGGTGGAAGTGTTGGAGACTTTTGATGAAATTGTACAGCTTTTGATTATCCCAAACTATTTTCAGACTTCTACACTTTTTGATGATGTGGCTCTGTGCTTCTCCTGTAAAGATAAATGGAAACAATTGTACCTATCTCTTGTGATGGTGCAGAAAAAAAAAACCCAGAAATTTAACAGAACACCTAGATTTCTGCTAAACTGAAATTTTACTACATTCAGGAATAGAGCAACAAGTGCCACTTAAATAGCTGTGCAAGTGAAGGAGGAATGCAGAGAGAGTGTAACATACCTTATTTTACATTTTACAGTAAACAGGAGGAAGAAAACATTTTAAAACTATTTTCTGTTCCTGAAAATGTCTGTTTTGGAACTTCAATTATTCTAAAAAATCTTGATTTTCAAATTCAATTACTGAATTGTCAGTTCCTTTTTTTCTTTCTTTCTGTTGTCAAGGGAATTATAGCCATGTGGGACATGCATACCCATGGTGATGGCTGATCAGATTTTTTTTCGGTGTCAGTCAATACTTATTGCAAGCTGCAACTTTATGAGCTGTGCAGCAGTATCAATGTCTGGGGTAAGGGCAAATACAGAAAAACCCTCAGGCAATGATCTCCTCCCTGCCCCTCCTTTTTTTTGTGATCCAAGTCTAGTTAAATTCAGTTCAGTCCTGTTAGAGAAAGGTTTCCAAATTAAGTGAATGAAATGATGAAGATTTGTAGATTCAAACAGCAGACTGCTCCATGGTCAACATCTTTCCAAGCAGTGCTCAGCTTCCCACTTCTTATTTCTTAGCATCCTGGAATTGCCACAGTGAAATTTTGGCTGTCAAGTTGTGCTGGTTTCTACCATGAAGAGATCACAACAGATGAATGTACGGACCTGAATCCTCTGCTAGTGTAAACCCTCCAGACAGATGGAGCTGGTACATCTGAATGTTTCTTCACAATCTCTTCCTGCTTGTCTGGATGCATTTAGAATTTATTAGCTGTTATATGATAGAGTCTTTGTGATTTTTGAGCCTGCAGGATCCCAGTTTTATGGTGTACACAGCATACGTTGGATGACATCCAATCCCACGTAACTAGAGTGATCTGAATGGCTCTCCAGAAGTGTCTGAGTTGCATCCTAGAGTAAGCTTCCGTAAGCACCGTGGAAAAATATTTGAGGACAACTGCCTGTATTTAAAAAACATGGATCCTAATGCACTTGCAGTATAATATTACTTCCTATGGCACTCTTAGTTATTTCCTCTGGTTAAGCTTATTTTAAGAAGAAACTAAGGGCATCCAGCTCATATGCTTGAGGCTAGCCTGATATGCAGGGTGAAATAGGGCCTAGGTTAAATGTTACTAATTCCTACACATTTTAGGAGCACTCCAAACTGTTACTTGCAACCTTGTACTATATAAAACTGTTATATTTTATTTAGTAAAGCTTGTTTCTCTTCTATTGAAATTAGTATCTAGAAGGAATAGTATTAGACTACGTTTAATATACTCATTTTAGTACAGTAAATTTGTAGTGATTCTGCAGGTGGGATACGCTGGCCTTAGCATAGGCATCAGGTGCCTGCGCAGACGCCCTGGTTCCTGCCGGGCCTCCTATTGCCGCTGAGCATGGGCGCAAGTCGGCGGTGGTTTTTGAATGCCGTCCACCAGCCCTTCGGGGTGCATGGGATGCACTTGGGCATCTCCAGTGGCACCCGACGCCTGTGTTCAGGCAGCTGAATTGCATCCTGCCTCTCATATATTAAAAGCATCTTGATGCAACTTTTAGCTCTGACGTGTTATTTTTGAGGATTTTGTTGACTGTAAAACTTCATAGCTTGTATTTTCCTACAACCATACACTGGTTAATTATTCCTTACATCCTTATTTATGAGTCTGTATTGCTTCTGTATGGTATCTCTGCTCTTTTACTTTCTTTTCTTTTTACCCTTCTCCACAGAAATACATTTTACAGATGGGTTCGGTATGGCTACAGGGACTATTACACCATGACAGTATCTAATTTAATAAACAATAAAGCCACTGTTTTGTATATGTAAAAATTGTCAATGGAAATAATGTTATCTGTGTGCTTTTTATCACCCCCACCACCAGCAGAATACACAGGCATGGCTTTGGCAGTTCAAACCTGTGCATTAAGCATTATTTATTGCTCAGAGCTACTGCCTAAGCTGTCTTAGGTGGACTTTCCTGTCCTCTTAACTGATTAGTGCACAGCTTTTGTATTAGCTGATTTGGTTAATGGTGTGATTTTCCTAGTTACTAAAACACTAAAATCATTTCAACCTCTAGCACGGAGCAGTGAAACATGTAAATATGTGAGAATAAATTATACAAGTATAAACAGTTCTCTACGTCCTCACATGCGTGTCCACAGTAGGATTCATGGTGCTATAATTGTAAAGCATGTAAGCTGGAGTTAATCATTACACCAGCCTCATATATAACCTTGAGTCTCTAATACTACATTCTGTGGGCGTAATGCCCCCATCTGCCTTGCCTCTATTGTGTATCCTCTCATACTACCTGGACTGATTTTCTTAAAGATTTTCACAATCTAGCATGTTAACCTGGAAGTACAGTTTTTAGTCCAGGTGGAGGAATATAAGAGCAGAGGATATAAGTAGTAAAGCAAAGCGCAAATGTTTGGGACAATAGAGAGAGGTATAATAACATAGATACTGTGTAATTGGCATTGCAGCTTTTCTCAGTGCAATTAGACAGATTTATGTGAAAAGAAGATTAGTAGGGCTGCCAGGGCAACCTTAGTTTGTCATCTTCATGTGTATGCAAAGTGATACCATCTCCAATACATGATTGCCTACTGCTATTTTTTCTTCCATGGGAATCCTTTTTTATTCAGAGCACAGAGAAATATGATACTCAATTAGTAAGCAGCTCTTCAACATCTCCTGTTCTCCTTGTGGTTTAGCATGTGTCCTTGGGCTGTATTTTCTGTGTACTATTTGAGTCCTTCTCTGAAGACAGTTGTCAGTCTTCTCACATGCTTTCTTGTAGCACTCCTAAGTCTAGGACCTTCTTGTTTCACTCATGGCAATTTGTGTTTGAAGACAGAGATGTAACGTGAAAGGAGTAAAGACCAGAAGACATGAAAGATGTGGCTGGATGTGAGGCTGCTGCTATCTGATGGCACACAGCACTTAGCACTGTGTACCGTTTTTTTGTGGGAAGCACAGTTCCCTTGCAGTTCAGTCCTGGAGCTCTAGGCATTTCTGCAAACCAGCCTCAAAGTCTTATGGTAAGAGCTCAAAAATGAGGAGTGCGCACTTTGGGCTGGCATCATACAGGGATTTCAGCACACACCTAGATGGAATAAACTTCTCCAGGGCAGCCTCTGTGTGCCCTACCTCCGTTCCCTTCCTGCAACCCCTTGCTCGTTCGTTAGACATCCCTTATAGCTACAGCAAGTGAAGCAGAGTTCCTGTAGGCAAGGGTGTGCTACACTGTCCAAACCTGCCTTGTCCTGGGGTGCCTACTGCCTAAATTGAGGGTATCATGGGGAAAAAAAGGAGACTGCTGTGTCATTAAAGACCGAGTCTAAAATGTTTTGTGCAGGGGGAAGCTTGCAAATTAAAGTTGCAGAAACACCTTTGTATCTGATGTTTCCTAACTTGTGACACTTAATTTGATCACCTTAATAATGTTCTTTATACATGTACATTTTTTTCTTACATGTAATCTTGTGGGGCTTTAAAAAGACAGACTAAATATCTTTCCACCTTCCCTGGCCTATGTACCCTGTAAGAGCCTGTGTTCAGCTGCAGGGTTGAAACCTGCTAATTGGTTCTACAGGCTTCTGATGCACAAGCTGGTAGTAGCAAATTGTTGTCCTCTTTGTGAATTATACTCAAGAAGGATGATTTGGACTTTGCAAGTGACTTTTGCAGGTATTGAGAGCAGAGGAATGAGGCAGTTTGGGAATACTCTATTCCTGCCTGGGTTCTGGAGGAGAAGGTTTTGTGGGACAAAGGCTCCTCACAGTTGAGAGCTAAAGTTTTTAGAAGCGCTTGCTCTCTTTGGATTTTATTCATTAGCCATTGGGAATCTGTTACTTCAGCTTCAATGTAGAAGTGGCCTCTTTTTCCCGTGAGGGGCAGTTGTCATAGGATCCCGTGTACGGCACCAGAGGTTAGCTGTAAAATCTGTTGCCTTTATGGACTGCAACGCAAAGGAGTTTGTGCAGCTCTTGCACAGGGGAAGGCATGTGCTATCTTGTCCTGTCTATGGCAATGCGTGGTCCTTCCTTATAGAGGAGGCAGCAGTTAACAAAACAGATAGGATTTCTGGCTTAGTGACGAGTCAGAATTATGAATATCTTGGAATGCTTGGTTCCTTATGATTTCATTGAAACGAATGTTGTCTCCCGGGGCTCAAAACAACCGCAAACAGATAAAATGTGATGCCCAGTTTCCAAAGTAACTTTCTGAAAAAGAGCAGAGTTAGTGTTATCATAGTGCATTTCTTAGAGTATATACTCTTAACCTTGTGATATCTAATGGTTTTCATTCCAGAACTCATTCTGCTGATACTTTTCTAAGGGATTTAATGGAGGACTCTCAGAAGGCATTTTCCTAATTTCTAGTGATCTGTATGTGGAATTTTGATACCAAATGTACAAAGGAAATACTGAGAGTTAGCGGTAGTTTGAGTGAAATCCATGAAAGCTGGGGGGCAAATTTGATTCACTAAGGAATACATCAAAGAATTTCCCCCATTCTGAGGATGATTGTTTCTACATCGAGATTTTTGAAAGTGAAATGTTTCTTGTAACTTTCTTTTTTTTTAAAGTGTTTTTTTTTTCTTAAGATTTTTTTTAAAGTGTTCTCTCTTTGTAGAATCTAAGTTTATGGGGTTTATCAATAGAGATTTGAAGATGGGTGTTACTAACATATCTTTTTAAGAAAAATTACCAAGCTTGAAGGAGAGTGGGTTGGAGCTAATATATTTTTGTTTTTTTCCCTAAACATTATCCCAAGACACAAGTTCTGCTTTATTGTATGGCTGACTGCAGAGGGGTTTGGTGTTCTGAATATATAGATTATCAGGGCCTTCGGGATGTTGTGTATTCAGCAATTTGGCTGTTTTCTGTCTTTCGGTATTAAACGATAAACACTCCAGTTTTGCTCCTATCCTCCATTATCTGTACTCACAGCAAACCTGACCATCTTAAACATGATTAAAATATAATTTAGAAGTTATTAGCTAATTATGACGCAAAGTACTTAATTTGCCATTGCACCCTAATAACTTAAAGGTACTCCTGATAACTTAGTAACAACCATATCATAAGCAAAAGGATACGGTTGCTACTAACTTAATAGGCAGCTTCCCTCAAGATAAAACATAAATAATGTTCCTCAATGAAATCGGATTCGAGCTTAGTAAAATTATCTTGGCAAGCAAACAGAAAATTTGTTAAATTTTCTGTGAAATGTTATCATTGCCAAGAAAACTCGGTTACAAAAAATAGAGATGGAGAAAGTATTTGCATGAATAATTAATTTAACATTTCATTGGTTTAAATGATTTGGGGAAAAGTGGGTTTGATGTGCACCAGAAAACTCAGAAGTTTCTGAGGACTTGTGAGATATCAAGCACTGCTGGAGATGTGGAGCTTAAAGATTTGCAGTGTGCTCATCAGTAGATCCAGTGTGTGGAGTGAACCTGAAGAACGTAGCAGGGAGAGATGGAGCTGTAAATACCAGTGGTTGTTTGTTGTATGTCCTGGCAAACCACTGAAGCAAAAGGTCTCCTGATGGAAGAGGGAAGAAGGGTTTCTACCACCTCTGCCATGCGCAGGGGTCTCCGTAGCTTAGTGCGCAGTGGTGGTAGGGCAGAGAGCTGGCCAGCCAGATGGGGATCTCAGGGGTGTTAGACAGATGTGCTACTGCCCTGGACATAGTGGTTTAGCTGAAGTAAAAATATTTTGAGCTTTTGGGGAAAGAGAGTTCTATATGATAACAAAAAAGGTTTGAGGACTACTCAGTGTCTGGGGATGAGCAAAACTGCTTAGCATCAGTGATGGGCACGACGGGAGCACCAGCAGGCTCTGCCTCTGTTGGGTAGAGGAGCCTTACTTTGCAGAAAGCCCTACTGATTGTGGGGGTGAGGACAGCACTTTGGCAGTGTGTGTGGGGCAGCCAGGGAGCAGAGGACAGACCTCCTTCAGCCCCATGGAGCCTAGAGCTTCAGGAAGTTTGGCTGCCACTGTACAGAAATTGTTTTAAAACCCTTGATTGCCTGACCTTGCATGAGAAGATGCAAATATGGGTTTCAGCCTGACTCTTATCTGTCAGTGTCTCTGGTAGAGCAGAAACTGAGCTAGATGTACTGAGGAGGGAGAGAAGGTATGTATATGGTGAAGTGAAATGTTGCGTCCCATCGTCGCCAGCTCTGGGACAGCCTTCTCCTGGCCTCACCAGCACTGGAGCAGCACGTCCCCTCTGCCCACGTGTATAGTTTTCTAGCTGCGAGTCACAAGCTCTTTACCTCCCAGCCCAACTATTTTCTCCCTTTATAAACTGTCAGTGTTTCTACGAGTGCTATTTGGGTCTGGGTGGATGACAGTTATGAACATGCCAGGGATATGGCAGTCTACAATTTTTAGACTGCTTTTGCTGGATGTTAATCCAACCTACACTCGCCATGAGACTGAGAATCAGTATGTTGTGTAAGTCAGAGGGATTATTGTACTAGCTTTATTTCAGAAAGAAATTATTATTTCTGATGTAAGTCTTGTAGGTTGCTGGATCACCTGTTTAACAGGGAAAATGCAAATTATTTTTTTTCCAGCTTCCTTTTCAGGCAAATAGAACTTAGGCTGTTGCTCTTTTCTTCTGGGGCCTTTGCTGTCGAGTTTAGTTTATCCCAGTGTTTCCTGTGACTGACATATCCTCTTTTGTTTGACTTTCATTTATTTACACAACATCTTCACCCTCTCTGCAGAACATAAAGCTGTAGTTCATTCTCTAGTGCAAGCAGCATTCCTGCAACATGACTACGTGGTGTTGTGCAATATATTCTTTTCCAGCTAATGTGTTAGTTTGTCCATGTGGGTTAGATCCAATGACTATTAGTTCGTTTTGTAATATGCCTGATTTGCTTTCATCTCTGCTCCTGGTGCTGTCTCTGATCAGGCAGGTTATAGCAAATCCCATGTTTTGTTGTGTTGTTTCTAATGTATTCCCTAACGATACCACCTCACTCATCATCTCAAAGCCTTCCCATCTGTTCCTTAAGTAGTTTACTCTGTGTTTAAGACCACTCACCGTTTCCTGTCTATCTCAATTTCTTCCAAGTGTTTTACTAACCCTCTGAGTTTGCCCTTTCTTTTGCCTCTGTACTCAAATAACAATCCTAAGGTGTTTGAGATGGTCTCCATGTAAATGATTCAGTTCTTGAATCTCAAGCAATTATTTCCACAAAGGTTTCTGACATAACTTCCACTCAGTATCTACAATTTATCTGTTCTCTAAAATGCCACATAGAATGTTTTCTTTTAAATCTCCTAAAACCTGGTATTTTAATACATTTCACACATTTTTCTTGCTTTGTCTTTTTTTCATCCTATTTAATTTTTTTCTATAAAAGGTTTAATAAGATTTTAGGTTTTAATACACTTTTCCCCTGTTACTTTCTCTTTAATCAGCGCATTCACGTTCTCTGCTAATAATGTAGGAACTGTCTGTGCCAAGGAATTCCTGAGACTCATCAACATGAAACCTTAGATTATATGTAAGGAGGAAGAGATAAGAACAGAATATAAGAGCAGTGAGAGCAAGAGATTACAACAGGGTACTTGGTTAAAATGCAGTTTTCATAATATATGTGTTACTGGAAATTGCAAATTTGTTCTGTTATGTCGTGTTTACAAGGCAACTTTTGTTACGCAGAGTTATTAGAGAAATTGCAAGGTATTCAGGCACTCTGGATCCGTATGATGTAAGGTGTTCAAGAGAGAAGAGCAGCTTGTTACTCTTGAAAGTGGTCCTCCGAAAGATGAAGAGAAACTTACGGTTATTCTCCACTGAGGTGGTGTACCTACCTGCATTTCACCCTAGTGTGGATATCCCTCCAGACAGACTAGCTTCTAGGAGATAGTCCAAAAATATATAATTTAGACATACGAGGAAATAAAATTAAATAGCCGTAAGATGAGTATACCATTAAATAGATCTAATTTATAACAGGCTCTTATGCAAATTGCCTTTGAGCACTCAGTAAAAGAAAACGAACAGAAATTAATAAGGACAATGTGGACTAAAAAGTCGTTAAGAGAAAAAAATATATAAGCCTATTTCAGCCTAGTCTCTGTTCACCCCGGAGTATTAAATATGCATTTCCATTAGCCATATAAATATAATGATGTGATAATAAAGCTTGTATTCACTTACCCTTTAAGGACCAGCCCCTACCAACTTTGCCTCAGTGGCTCCAGCCAGGTAGTAAGACTTCATCTAAAGTACTTCTTTTTCTTGTGTGTATAATTCTTTGTCATGCAATTCATTATCTGAGGAAGAAAGATGTGTTTTCATGAGTACCTTGCCGCTTCCTAGCCACTGAGTACCAGACCTCAGTAAAGTCCCAGGCAGTGATTCTGCCTTGCCATTAACATGGGCTTCTGACTACTACAACAGTGCAGATATTCCACCTGCAGGAGAAGAATCTTCTGCTTGCTTTATTAAAAGGTCTTCAGACCCGGTGTTTTCCTCCCTTTTTGTTGTTTCATGAAAGACATGGAGAGAGAAGGCAAAGCCAGCAGCTTAAAACTGTTGAAAATGGTTTATTACAATTTTTTCCAGTTAGTTTGGAGTTGGTAGTGTTCTCTGGTAACAGTATATATGCTGAATATATTCTCTAATAAGGAATCTGCATTTTCCCAGGAAAAAAAGAAAAAGGTTCATTCTACCTTAGATTAAAAGTAATGCAATATTCTGCATGCTTTCAGGCATCAGGAATTGCTTCTTTTCCATGTTTTTTGCATCCTTTTTATTACGAAAGAGGAAAATTTTTGCTGTATCCAGTAAAGCCACTAAATCTGCAGGACTATGTCATTTTTCTTAGTGTTGAGGAAGTTGTAGGATAGTTTACTGCTTTTATTAACATTGGCCATCTTTTTCTTAATTATTGTTTCTTCAAATTGTCAGTTGAAGCAGAATACACTAACGGAAAGTCTTTCCCTGTGTATAGTAATACATATAAACATTTATACTTTTAAAGGGCAAGTTTATAAACACTCACACCATGTATACAGTTTTGCTGCAGACTGAGCATATTTTTATACGTGACAAACAAGACTTGTTTCTGAAGTATTTGAGAAATCCTATAAGCAATGTCATCTTCCCATGCTAGATTCTTTCTGGAAATGCTGTTATGTGAGTAGCGATCTGTGGGGAAAATCGTCTTTAGTGTTTTGTATAAATAAAACATTGATCTTTTCCATGACCTGTTGTTTTCTCCCCACTAAAATCAAGCTTGAGGTTGCACTTGTTTTACATCCTCAAAGTAAAAGCAAATTCTCCAGTGAAAGCACAGGTTTTACAGTGGTTGTATTTTCAGCCCTGGAAGCATTTGATTTCTGACAGTGGAATATGCTACTTAAAGCCATAGACATTAATTATTACCCATTGGAGGTCGCACTTTCAACCCATGGGACATTAATTTTCCATATATACAGAAAATTCCAGCCTGTTAGCTTTAATTAAATATTTCAGAAGTACGTTTTCTTCTAAATGGACTACAGCTTTTTATCCTTTACCCTTGATACTTGGCTGTTTCTGCATATAATTATTGGCTTATTTCGCAAGCTGCCTTCATTGCACTTTCCTGTTTAGAAATCCATTTCACTGTTACATATTTGTCATTAAAAATAAAAAATAAATAAGTTATCTTTGTCAATCATCAGCCAAAGTTGTCAAGAAGGAGATGGGGAAAAACATCTTTCAGGCTTTCTTGGGAAGTGCAATGACAATAAACATGATTTTGCAGTGCTGTTTTGTGCCAGCAGATTGATGCCACTTAAGCATTTATAATTTCGGCATGATACCAAGCAGAAGGAAAAGCTGAGTTCTGGGTGAAGGAGGGAATGATTATTCAAACATTATTGTATTCAAAACTTGGAAGGTGAGATGCAGTAGAGTTTGCCGTGGTGCTTCCAGGAAACCTCGAGTGCAGAGGGCAAATGCAGGGCAGAGATTTCCCCCCGGTGTTGGCATAGCCCGTTCTGCTCTGGTGGCAGGTGTAGCAAAAGCTACTTTGGGGCAGGACCACATTACTGGGTTTCAGTCCCCATATTGCCGTGAGTCTTTCCCCCGAGGCTTTGTGAGGGAAGCTAGAATTTGCAGTTATTCATCTAAAAAGGAAACAAATGTTAATTTTATTTGGAGTATTATGTCTGCGTGGGATCTGCTCTTCTGAAGCTCTTTTAATCTTTAGAAGTGTAGTTGCATATGGTAAAGCAACTGTCAGGAGAGGAATGAGAAGGGAATTTGCAATTCCAGGGTATTTTTTGTTGTCGTTGCTGTAAGAAAAAGTGTGCTGTGGTAGCTCTTCCTATTAACTCTTCCAAACTAGATCAACTGACTCTCAGGTCCTGGGCTGCATTCCTGAAGTTTGTGCACTGTTCTGGTTTTATCAGAAGACTCCATCCTCTGACGCTATCTTGTTGTTCTCCTAAACAATTAATGAAATGAAAACAACAACCCTAGAGGTTTAAAATATGTAATTGTAGCAGTAATTTAGAGGTAGGAAAGTGCTGCAGAAACCAATTACGATTATGCATTTCAGTAATGGCTTACTTAGCTAAATATATATTTTTGTGTGCATGGATTCCAGTATAGATTCCAAGACTACATGCTTGGGTATAGGAGAAAATTAATTCCGAATACTGAGGGTTAGCATATTGACTATAAATGTTGCTCATCCACGTAGTGAGTAGGTCCCTATAGTATATGCTCTGTCACAGCTTAAATTTTGAGGAGCAGGGAGACAGTAGCAAATACCTATGGAAGAAAGCTTGAATTGTTCTAAGCAATAGGCTTGAGAAAAGTGTTTTCTACCTGATCATTCTGCAAAACATGTTTAATCCCTTATATGTCACAGATCTCATGCAAATTAAATAGGTTTAAGCATTTCCTACAGAATTTTAAATGGCTTAGCTGAAGTTAAAGGCCTGTTGCTCCTTTCTCAGGCTTCGTTTCTCCCAGCTGGTCAGAAAGAATAGATGAGATTGGTATTCTGGTGAAAATGTACTGGCAGGTAGACAGCTGGGGTACCTGCTACGCGCATAGATGTCTCCTCGGAGTCCGTCCGAGTTTGCTTTCTGAAGTGAGGGGAGTGGCTGTGGGGGCCGAGTGGCTTTTGCTCAGCGGCAGCCCGCAGACTGAGCGTGATCACCGAATGAGGTGCCTCTGCCTCATTAGGTCCGTGCCGATGTACAACGAGAGCGTGCCGTGTCGACGTGACTGTGCTGCTTCTCAAATCAGGTTGGTTGGATTAGTACAAAAGCTACATGTGAATGACCACTTTCATTAAAATAACAGAAACATGGAATCTGCAGCATATAGCAGAATGTAACAGGTTGTGACAAGGATCTAAAATCATATCCAGTAATGTAATATTTCATGCAAAATGTCTGTGTGAAGTCTCAAACAAGCTATTTTTGAGACAATTTTGTTTGTAGCTTTTTGGAGGCAGGACGCTGGAAAGAATGAGGAAGCACTACTGCATGCACGTATGGGCATATAAACACACACACACGCACTCAAACATAGCAATCACTCCTGGTGATTCCACTGGGAAATTTCTAGTGACTCAGGAGTGTTTTGCAAACACTTCGGTGCAAAAAAACCACAACATTTATTTCATGTGCTATGTCAGAGATTTTGTTCAGGATTTGCAGCTCTACCTACTGTTCTAATTAAATCAGATTTTGTGAGAAACAGTTATAGAAATTATCTCATAACAGTTGATGTTGCAGGAATTTTTAGCAAATGAAGACTCTCTGTGTGACAGCATGGTTCTGGTGTTTGGTGGATAGTCTTTATGAAAGTAGAAATATTTTTCCTATTTTTAGAGCATGCTAATTGATACTTGCCACAGAGTTATTTTCCTGTGAAATCACTACCTCACATTCAAACATTATAACCTTTGCATCCCCAGTTACTTATTCCCACAATGTTCTGCCCCTCAGTTGTACCTGTACAAGTGTTGATTGCAAAGTGCATCAAAAAAAATCAATCTGAGTTCAAAATAACCTTTTTCTGTTACTCAGAATAATATTCAACCAAAATCGGGTTCAGCACACAGTCTGCCAGAAAGCAGAACAGATGCGACACCAACAGGAGTTGGTGCTGAAGAAGGTTGAGGTTAGCTGAAGGCCATTGAGAAGTGTCCCAAACCATGGCCTAGAGGTGTCATCTCACAAGATGTGGATTTGTGCAGCAAAGCTGGCTTGGGAAGCTTCTCCCCAGCCCAGTTGTCCGTAAGCTGGGCTACCAAAAAGTTTCTGAGGCTGTGCTATGAAACACATGAATAGGTGGTTTGAAAGCAGCCCTTTCCTTATGAACTGGAGCCAAGGAGCTATGTCAGTGAAGTCTGTGGGAATCTTTGCATGGGTGGGTTTTACTAAATGTCTGAGTTTTGCAGCATACGTCTGGCTTCCAGCCCTTCGCAGTATGATGCTCCTGCTCAGTCGCAGTGGGGGCATGAGGCGCTGCTGAACATGGCTTGATCTGACCTTGACTTTTTCCCCCCTCTACAGAATTGGAAGACTTTTTGATGGCACAGAGCCCATTGTCCTCGACAGTCTCAAGCAGCATTATTTCATCGACAGAGATGGGCAAATGTTCAGATATATCTTGAATTTTTTAAGAACATCAAAACTCCTCATTCCTGATGATTTCAAGGTGAGTTTTCAAGGGCCTTGACTGTTTTGTATTTACCTTGCAAGAAGTTGACAGCATCATCAAAATAGAGCAGCAGACAAGAGGGGCTTTTAAAATATCCTGGTTGAGTTCAGGTACTTGGCAGAAGTAATGGTGGTGTTGCTAAAGGGATATCTGTTAGCCTTTTCTAGAGTGACACCATTACTAAATCTTCCTTTCCTGATGATAGCGTAATGGAGCACCCTTGCCATATTTAACCTGGGGAAACTAAATATCATAGGATGCTAGTGGAAGATAGAAAGGAGGTTACAGTTTATAACTGACTCTTCATTAGTTTTGAGATTAGTGGTTCTCCCCTCCATCTTTTGTGATTCCCCTCTGATTGCAGTGGCTCTTTCATTCCCATGCTGAAACTGCAAGAATGATGGGGGAAACCGTGATACAACAAAATAAACTGCTCACATGGTAATATTTGAACATTGGGTCATAGAATTCTTTTTATCTAAACTCTTGAATATGTACTAGAAGTTTAATTTTAGAAGAGAAGTCAGGGATGAATATTGCCACATTTAATATTGAGACTTTATAGAAGAGTCTGTTTTTCTTTTATTTTTGTATACATGGATATATATGTGGTGTCAATGAAGTGAGAGTTGGAGACCAGAGTTGCAGTCAGAACAGATCTTTATCATGACTTTATGAATGCGTACGAAAGTAGCTTGCTGTGCCATTAGTTCACAGTAGGAAGTCTGGCAATTCAGACTGATCAGGTGATGTAGAAAAGTTAGAGCAGTTTACGCTGTTGTGTAGCCTTTTATCTTTCATATTTGAGAGATTTTTTCAGATGTTTGGGGTGTAATAGGTGTTATGTTTAGTTTAAGAGCTGTATTGCAACAATCTTTGCATCATCTGTGGTAGACACATACTTATTTTTCCCACGCGTGACAACGTTAGACTTACCTAAATAATGTGGGAGTTTAGAAATTGATACTGATAAGCATCATATCCCTCTTCTGAAGCCTTAGAATGGCTTTGTGCTGCTCTCAGCACTTGTCCTAAAGGTAATCAGAAATACAGAAAAAGGAAAAAACAGCTTCCATATAAGATTAACAAATCATGTATGCAGAGCCTTTTAAACACAAATATACTGTAGCAGTGCTCAAATTAAAAATGTAACTCCTGGCAAGTTCACCCAACCAACATGATGTTCAGAGGGTTCCCTTCCAGTTAAGCTTTAAGTTGTCCAAAAGATCAGTGTTTAAAATGAACAGTGATCCTTCTTTCTTAGAAATATAGATGTTAGATTATTTTTTTTTCTTAGACATTAAATGTAAGCAGTATTCTGAACATAATTCAGGTATCCCATGCTCATAAAGTATTCTGTCTGCAGCTCAAATTCAGTGCTATGTTGACTGTTGCAACTGTTTCCTTGCTGTCATTCTATTCCTCTGTCTTCTCTAATTCTCATGTATTGTTTTCTCTCTGTATAAATATTTTCCAAATGGTCTTATGCCCTTAACCTCAGAAAAATAAGATTTTTTTTTGTATTTAAAATATGGCTATAGACTAACTCCAGATCATCAGTTCTAAATTGCCTCTATACTGGCTATGCTTAGAAATGCGTTCTCTCTGCTCTGGTGTTTGAGACAGTGTAGTAAACAATTCTGTTGGCGCAATGGGGAGGAATTAAAAAACACTTAATTTCTAAAATGCAGTAATATATGCAACTCATTATGCAAATATCTGAATCATTTCACACTTAGAACCGTTGCAGGCTCCCTCATTTACATGCTTATACCTGTTACTGTGCCTGCTAGTATCGCTGTAAGACGCGATGGCTCCTGATGATGAATTCTCTGAATCCTGGTTGAATTCTGTTCCATCTGTTCAATGAGGTCATTATTTTATGACATCACTACGGGGATAAAGAAGTGGGAAAAGGTGGGATGTGACTGTCTGGATTATTTCATAGTATGAGGAGTTAAGGGAGCATTACATTACCCCTCCCCTCACAAATGCTACCATACTCAGGCTGTTTCAAGTGGCTGATGGTTATTTGTTTTTGCTTGCGCTGTTGTTTTATTATACCTTCCTACACAGCAATTGTGAAGCATGTCCGAAGGGTCCAAATCTAGAAACACGTTAGCCTGAATAACCATGTATATGAAGTGGTGCATTAGCAATGCCTCTTTCTTAATTGTACACAGTAACGTATATGTCTTCCAGGACTACAGCTTGCTATATGAAGAAGCAAAATATTTTCAGCTTCAGCCCATGCTAGGAGAAATGGAAAGGTGGAAACAGGACCGGGAGACTGGCCGCTTTTCAAAGTCTTGTGAGTGCTTGGTGGTGCGAGTTGCCCCAGATCTTGGAGAGAGGATTACACTGAGTGGCGATAAGTCATTGATAGAAGAAGTGTTTCCAGAAATTGGTGATGTGATGTGTAATTCTGTCAATGCTGGCTGGAATCATGACTCAACGCATGTCATCAGATTTCCACTGAATGGATACTGTCACCTCAACTCAGTTCAGGTAGGAAGTCACATACACAATTTTGGGGAGGGAGCTTGCTGATGGGGTGCCAGTGGATTGATCTGCCTCTCTGTCACTGGAGGGTTTTGATGAACAAAATCAACTGGAAACTACTTATTTAATTCTGTGGGTCAGAGCTGCTTTCTCAACTTAATTTACATGCTTTCTGACCGAATCTCTTTGCAAAACAAACTACAACAGTGTTAAAAACTTGCTTTAGGAGGTACGCATTTACCTGAATATAAAGACATTGTATACTTGATGAAACACTTTTTGACATTGAATATAAGGTGACCATTCAAACCTGCTTCCCATCCCTTGCCCTGCTTGTTATAAATTGTTTTCTGGACTGATGGGAAGCCACAGGGACATTTCAAGCCAAGAAAGGAAGATGCCACATCCTGACAGAACTATCGTATCCTCTTGTGGAGATGAGGGCTCTGTCCCTTCCTTCACCTGCGCAGGAAACAACTTCCACATGCTGAGAAAGGTAGCAGAGATGCTGTGATTTATTAGAGTCTGTAGGAGCTCTGAAACTAGATAGGAAGTGCAAAGGAAGAAAAAGATAAAGACTCAGTTTCTCATTCAGGGTATTAAGTGAGAAGTGAGAGGAAAAGGAAATGAGGATGAGTTAAGTAAGCATGGCTGGATTCAGACACTGGGTGCTGAAAGGAGGTAGTCGTTTTCATGAAAGGAAAACATGGGTGGCCTTCTCCTCTTCCTCTTCCTCCTGAAATAAGAGCATCTTCTGGAGAAAAATGCTTGCAGCCATGGAAGAAGGCATCTGTTGAGTCTTAGCCACGTGGAGGCATCTCAGTGCCTCAGATGTTAATACTTCTTGAAGAGACGTATTGAGTTGCCCTCTACTTTCTACTTTTGGGTGAAGACAGCTTATTCTTTCTCACTTCTTGATGAGGTAATAAAAACAATTACATGTCTGCTTATCATAGGTGGTCACCTATCTGTATTTCTGTGATCTTAGGGAAGGTCTTCCTCTTTCACATTCAGTACTTTTTTCCTGTTTTATTATGACATAGTAGAGGTTGTAGCAATATATTAAATAAGTAGCAGTTAAAAAAAATCTAATATGAAATGGATAAGGAAAATTTAGGGGGAGAGGTTAAGTAATTTTTGGAAGAACTGCAATCAGCTTACAAGTTATAGTATCATTCATCTTGTCCTCTATGTTGATTTAAAAAAATAAACAAACCTGTCTCCATTTAGTTAGCATATCTTGTGCTAATCTGGAATTGTCCTTAGTGCAACTGATGCTGTTTGGTTTAGATACACCTACTAAATGCTCCAGACTCATGGGTAAGGTCTTTCACAGAAAAAAACTGCAAACTGAGCTTGACATCTTTCCATCTATCAGCTCTTTCCATCCAGGCGGAGAAGCTCTGCTCCTCACCCTAAAGAAGAAGAGCTGAGCATTGGAGTATGCTCTGAGGGCTCACTAGTTATTGTATATGTGCCACTTCTGTAACACAGCAGTATAACTGGACCTCTCAAGATACTGTTAACACATGTTACACTTGGACAGTTGTGTCTCTGAGGAGCTTTTTTTTTTTTTTTTTTTTTTTTTTCATATTGGCTGATACAAATTTCAGGCATTCCTTCAACGTTTAGAATTATAACCGAAAAGGGATATGACTTCAAAGCGCGTTGTTTGTCCATAGAACTTACGATAGTTGTCAAAGCAGTTTTTATTTATCCTGATATTTAATCACACAAATAAGAGTTGCCAAGTGTATTTACTCATGTGAGAAACTGAAGTAAGAGCAGCAAAATGTGAATAGGCTTCAGGAGAGAAGATGATCCCATGGTACCTATGTTGCTGTTGACACATCCTCCGTTATCTGTTAGGATTGTGAGGGCCTGAGTGCCTCTCAATCCTAATCGCAATGTGAAGTGGAGCGGGGACTATTTGTAGACCTGGGGAGTGATGTGCAGACTAAAAGGTTTTCCAAAGACTGGGCTAGTTTCCTGACTGATTACTACCCTCACGTTTTCTCTCGCAACCTAGGTTCTCCTGCTGTATTTCTCAGTAGCTTGCACTAAGACATATTTGGGGGATTTTGGCTTATAATATTAAAAGCTAAAGATGAGGATAAATAGAAACTGCACTGAAATTGTGATGTTTACATTTTTCATGAATTTCTAGTCTTGAGATTTGTCTGCTGTGTAATTAGCTGTGCTCAGGTATTTTGGAGAATCATTTGCCCACCTGAAGCAATGCATGTAATAACATGGCAAATCTTTTAGTTTTAGGCACTTTAAACCACAGCTTGCTCCCCCCACCTCCCCAGCAGGGCAGCAGTTTTCTGCCACTGTTTTCCCCTGCTGTCCTAGAATATGCTGCAAGCTAATTTGCTAATTGGTGAAATAGCTAGGAAAAATTCAGTATTCCCCCAGCTTTCCCATGTGTGAACAGAGAGCAGAGAAAGCTGCTCACGGCAGAGAGGAGTCCGATGGACAAGCTCACTCCCAGCACGATCCCGGGGAAGTTCAGTCACCCTGGACAGGCTCCCAATTCATGGGAGGGGAGTCTGTGAGCATCTGCTTCCTCTGGCAGGAGGAGGAGACCCTGAGCAGGTCACCCCGGTGACACCCCATGAAAGCCTCCTTTGCAGATGAGGAGAAGGAAGCCCAGAAAGCAGAATAGATGGATAGATGAAGATGAAAGTACCAACAAGTATAAGCAGGAGAAAGAACACATGAGCTCTGAAGTTATACTAAAAGAGTATGAACAAGGATAATTAAAAAAAAAAAATGTGGTATGGAAGGAAACCTGGCACTTGCACGCTCTTAGCAGCCTGGTACTAATGTTAGGACCTGAGATCTCTGTGGAATCTGCTTGTTCAACACGTGGATCCTCTTGCTTTTTCACCAGCCCTTCTTGTCTCATTAGGATTATCAACAAAGCCCCTCTGCCACAGAGGGGCTTTTCGAATTCCCTTCAATTTCCTTTCCTTTTTCTTTTTCTTTCTCTCCTTTTTCTTTTTCTTTCTCTCCTTTTTTTTTTTTTTTTTTTTGTGCAGGCATATCTTCCACTGCAAGTGAACTCTGGATGTAAAAAGGGAGGAAAGATGTTGTATAGGCCTGGTTTTTTAGTCCTATAATTAAAGTTAAAAGGTCCTATGTTAACCAAAGATAACAGTATAACCACAGATCTTTGCAATCACTGTCAGTTTTTAAGCCTCTGGAAAATTTAATGGTAACTTTTCTTAAATTGTGATCTTAGTATCTATGTTATCACTATGTCATTTAGATATTTATTCAGCATTCTCCTTTGCCTGCTGTGTAATCCCATATTTGCCATTTTGCAAAGCAGAGAAGGCATTTTTTCAAATATGTTTTTGTTGATAGAAAAATACTGTATTTGTTGACAGCACTAAAAATATTTTTTTCTCTATTTTTCTTCTTACTGCTCAGTCACAAAGTCAGCAGAAATCAGTCCAGACATTCCAGCAGAGGTTGTTCATGGATCTATATAACAACTTTTATTTCCTAGCTGGATCCATTTGAAAATGGCAGTCATCCTCCTTTGACAACAAATAGTCTGTTTACTTATACATAAGTGTTTGTTTGCTCTTTTTGCAGGTACTTGAGAGGTTACAGCAAAGAGGGTTTGAGATTGTTGGCTCATGCGGAGGTGGGGTGGACTCTTCCCAATTCAGTGAATACGTACTGAGACGAGAACTCAGAAGGACATCTCGTGCACCTTCCGTCATTCGAATAAAGCAAGAACCTCTGGACTAAAATGGACATGTTTCTTTATGCAAAAAATAAAAAAAATTAAAAAAAAAAAAAAAAAGGAAAGAAAGAGGAAAAAAGAAAAAGGGGGACGTTTCATGTGCAGTTTGGACTCCAAACAAGTCCTGGAACCTAAAATTGAATAAAAGACACATTTATATCAAATATAGAGACCACACCTGAATTCATATGGGAACATTTGGAATAGTAGTAATAATAATAACCTCAAGGTGTAAAAGAAAACATATACATATATATACATATATATATATATATATATAAAAGTATGTACATATATATAAATATGTATGTACATATATGTATGTATGTATATGTCAAAAGGTAGGAAATGCAACAAAAAAAAAAGTGGTAGATGAGGTTGGTGCTGTGATGGCCATTAAGTGTCCTAGGCCTTACTCGGGCCCACTTAACGGTATACAAGCCATTACCATTGGGGGATACATTGACTACTCTTACACATTTTCCATTGCCAAACAGCCATCCACTTTTTAGGTGTACACCTTGATTCAACTTTATTTGCATATGGAGGTTTATGTCTGTCTTTTTTAGAGGTGGATGGGCAGGCGTTCAGGAGACGACCATCCATTGCATTGGAAAGCTAGTCAACTGAAATTTTAAATGTAGTTTGTACAGAAGTCGCACACTTTTTGTCTGCCCTCACAGATGTGAAAGGTTAACTTTTCTTTTGAATGAGTTTTTTTGTTGTTGTTCCTTTTGTTTTGTGTTTTTTTTTTTTTTTCAAAGGGGGCCAGAATAATTAATATTTGGTAGAGATGCTCTGCTTTGAATCTGCTGCTTTCCTACAATTTTTCAAATTTTATAATGTATTAAATACAATAAACTCTGTTTAAAGTAACGAGGGTCTGATGTGAGCCAACAGAAGCAGCGAGGCGGGGGGCGGCTGCGCGGGTGGCCGCGGAGCAGCCGGGGTCCCGCGGAGCAGCCGGGGGCCCCGCGGAGCCGAGCCGCTGCCTGGCGCGCCTTCTGTCGCTGGTTTCCCTCCAGCGCCGTTCTTTTAAGCTCTGCCCCGGTTTAAAGAGAGGCTGTTGGTCAAACTTAAAAACAGAGCCAGTTCAGCCCAGGGAAACCAGTCAAGAAAATGGGTTCTGCAAACGAAAAAGTGAGCGTTGATAGCTGCGTGGTCCTTCTTCAGGGAGGGGCTGGCAGCTTTAGCTCTCAGATGCCTTGCCCTGGTGATGAGCGTTAGTCAGCCGGTTTGCTTTTTAATGCTCTTGATTTCCCGTGTTTAAAGCAAACGCTCTTCTCTCCAGAAAGCAGGACTGTCAGCCCCTCGCGGCAGGCCGTCGGCTGCGCGACTCGCGTTCGTGGGCGGCGAGTTCTGCGCTGTCCCCTCGCGGAGCCTCGCCGAGGTCAGCGGCGCGCCTGCCCTGCTTCCTCTCGGCCAGGTCTTGCGAGCGCGCCGCGTAACCGTGCTGCTCCGCGAGCTCTGCGCACGTTGATGCTTCTGTCGCAGGCGACGCACCAGCAGCCACGTTCTCTCCTCCAAAGTACCTTCTTATGCAATACTGCGGAATATGACTGTATGTTCATCTGAGTATGGAAATTTCTATTGACTCAATGGTGCAGGCATTCCGTTCCTTTTGGTGACACTTTGCTATTTATTTAAGAAAAGAAAAAGAAACTGTTAAAGTAAATATGTGTAACGAGGTTTTTAATATAGTCTGATAACTCAGTTAGCATTTTGCTGTTTTTTATTAAAATTTGTCTGAGGGAATACTTAAATATTTGTCTGACAGCACTTATCAGTGTGGTTTTGAAATTACGGGAACATGGAAATGGGTGGGGGGAGACGCTCCAAAAATTAAAGTTCATTAGCTGATTATTAGATCTTCATGTGATGCTGATCTGTTGGTACAAATTTGCACAGTACTGGAACAGCTGCATCGTTGGAAATGCTTGTTTTCAATTAGCAGCCAGTCATCCTCTTGCAAAATAAACAAGCACTTGCTTCTCCTGCTCCAAATTTGGTTGTTAGTTTGCATAGAAGTCAGAAAGCAAAAACCATGGGAAATGAATACTTTTCGCAGATCTCCAGACTGCTGGAAGCGCTACGAAGTTTGTGATGCCGGGAAAGAGGTCAGGCCCACGCGTTGCCAGTACGCTGATGCAAAGCAGTGTGACGTTGCAGAGACTATTTCTTGCAAAAACCCTGTCTGCGCTTCCAAAGCACGTACCAGCAGCGATGTGTGTACCTGAAGAGACGTTCCTGCTGCCTGTTAAGCCCAGATGTTCTCCCAAATCCCAGCAAGCCCTGCTGGCTGCGGCGTTCCCGCGCGCAGAGGCGTCGGAGGGGGCCGCGCGGGCGGGGAGGTGCCTGTTCCACCCGAGCTTGCTCGGCGCGTGCCTGCCTGGCCCGACGGCACCGAAGAGACCGTTGTGCTCCTTCCCTGTCCCCGAGTGGCCGGTCGCCTGCAGCTGCGTGGGCAGCCACTGTGGATCGAGTCCCAAACCGCTCGCGAGCCCCGAACGTAAACGTCGCTGCACTTGCACGGTGGTCGTGGAGTAAGAGGTCATGATGAACCAAGCACTGGCCAATGAAAACCGATAGGCAGCAGTAAACTAGATGTTGATTTTAGAGAGCAAATGAGAGTTGTCCGGTCTGCAACTGAGGCTCGTAACAATGTGGTTTTAAAATGTTCTCTAGAAAAACTCACCAGCAGACAAATAAGCAATATATCCGGGAAAGGGGGGGAAGAAAAAGGATCAGACTACGAGTACGGTCAGGTCTTTTCTGGAGGTTAGTAATTTTGACATGTACAGTAGTTTAATCTTTTTTTATATATATAAAAGATATAAATGCATTTTATGCTGTCAGTGGTGCTTTATTTAACTAATAAGTGGAAGAATTGCAGCAAACAGTAGCTGCCAACCTTGTACTTCTGGCAACTCAAGTAAGCTGCCGTTGGGAGAACTGCTGTGGACACACAGAGAGTGCAAGCACCCCACGAGACCCCTCCTTCCAGGGAGACCCCAGCAGAGGAACTTTCATTATTGCTTTCTGTAATGTTAATGCCTGATTTCTCCAATAACCATCACTCTAGGGGTTATTTCTTTCCCTAGTGCCTCCTTAATATATTACACAACTGTGTAATGTAAGTATAGATCCCGGCACTCTTGGATGAACATTTAAGGCTGTCAGTGTCCCTTGAAGACTGATTTAATTTAACCTGGTCCAGTTTCACCAGACAGGACAAGTGAAGTCCCACTTAGTCAAAATGTTAATCTCTCTCTTTTTTTTTTTTTTTTATTATGCTACCTGTGAATAAGTACTACTGATTTTTCACCTCTAAGTTCTTATTGGCCGGGTAGTTTGACCCAGCTAGTATGTCTTTCCATTGCTGTATGTCTAGAAAGACACTTATAATTTCAGTGGTTGATTAGCACCAGCATTTATTGCTAGGACGTTATCTTCTGATGTCTGATAGAATCCTGTTGCATCCCCCATTACAATAATAATAATAATAATAATAATAAAAGTTGATCTTGCAGATCCATAAAATGAGAATCTATAACAAAATCCAATGGGGACAACCTACTACCATGTGAAATTATGAAATCTGAAACAGCTGTTTAGTTATTTCTCTTTATGTTAAACAAGCACAGATTTCAATCTGAAGAGAAACATTTTGTTCATGAACCTATTTTTTTTGCAATAACCTTTAAGAATTGGTTGATATATTAATTACAGGATTTTTACCATCATCCACATGAGTTGTCAAGTGCATTTTTCTTTAAAGTTTCCAATTTTTAAGTATTTGAGGGAGGGAGAGTTGTTTTAGGCAGGAAAAAGAAGGGATTTTTTATTGACCAATGGTCAGTTTTGAAGAGGAATAAAAACATTTATTTACGTCTGTCATTTCTTGACTGCAGAATTCTATATTATGAATTATTTCTAGGGACAACTGGTATTTATGTGTAGGCATTCTTGCTGCCTGAGGTTTATTTGCAGTGGAAATGAAACCAAGAAACCCTCAGGCCCTGCAGACCAGTTGCTTTTCTCAGGCTTCAGTTTGAGTGGTTTATTATTTCTTGAGGGTCTAGAGGGATTACCACCACCAAAAATCAATACTTTGCAGCAAGTCCATGTGTTAACTTTGGCTGTTGCCTCATTGATCTGGATACTGAAGAGCCCAAAACAGTCTTGGTGTTTTGGATCCTCGCATCTGAGATTGAGACTGTTAAAAAGTGCCCTTTTAAAGTTGTCCTAATTAAAAATTACCCTTCTTCCAGTAAAGTCGCAGGTGCCAAGCACAGAAATTCATCCCAGAGTTGTGCAGCAGTAACCTGAGTTGGTGTCCTGGTCACTGGCTAGGGGTGCTAACGTCTGCACTGGAGAGATGTCAGCGCCAGCCCCTGAAGCATCCTCTGCTTGTGCAAGACCAGGCTCCAGAAGCGGATGGTAGATAGTCTGCTTTTCCTTACATCCGAGATTTTTTTCTTTTCTGTAGATTCGTTGGCTAGCAGTTTAAAACATTGCGCCCCTAAAATAATTAAGAAAATACTGTTTTTGTCAGCTGCCAGATGTGAAGGGGCAGATTCCACTTTGTGCCTCTGAACTCGCGGTGAGTCACCCCTCAGCGCAGGTGCGAGCTGAGTCAGAGGTGTTAGAGGTGGGAGGTGGGGGTTATGTGCAGAACGATGACCAGCTGTCTGCACGCTGCGTAGACAAAACTTGTGTGTCGTCTCTATTGCATGTTTTTTTAAAAAAAAAACAGTGTTTTCCGCTGTAGGTCAGAGGAAGCATGGTTCAGACAGCTTCTTAGCCCCGAGCTGCACTGAAGCTGTACGTTCTTGAGCTCTTCTTTTTGCATCACAAGTAAACCAGGTGTGTAACCAAAGCGGCCGCTCTTCCTTCACGAGCGCTCTGTGCTTTAGCCCTTGTCAAACCGAGCCAGTCTGTCCCACCGCTCTTCAGAGTACAACTCCAGTTTACTTTCTTTGGAGTGAGCCGGGGGGGGGGGGGGGGGGGGAGCCTGGGAGAGGGGAGAGAGAGATTTGACTCCTGAGTTTGTGCTGATGAATGATCTCATCTATAACCCCAAATGGTCTTCTGGTTTCTGCTCTATTATGTAGCTTGCCAATATTATTATTAATTTTTCTGAGGAAAATCACAGAATCATAGAATGGGTAAGGTTGGAAAGGACCTCTGGAGATCATCTAGTCCAACCTCCCTGCTCAGCAGGGTCTCCTAGAGCATGTTAGACAGGGTTGCATCCAGGCGGGCCTTGAAGATCTCCAGAGAAGGAGACTCCACAACCTCTCTGGGCAACCTGGTCCAGTGCTCCGTCACCCTCACAGGAAAGAAGTTCTTCCTCATATTCAGGTGGAACTTCCTGTGGGTCAGTTTGTGCCCATTGCCATACACATAATATGGGCTGCCTGGCCTTGCCCAGTCACCATTACGAAATACTTTAGTGTTGAGTCGATTTAAAACAAAAACTGTGTTGCATAAAGTCCCCCAAACTCACACGCCGTACTCATTCTGCCATCAGTGCCAACCAAGGGGCTCAGGGAGGATCACAAATGGATGTTTGACACTTTACTTGATTAATCCCAAAGAAATTAAGCTCAACAGAAAAATAAACAAGCAGACAAATAAACAAAAAAACCAAGCAGAGTATGGACACAGGATCTAAAGATCTATAGCAAGGATTCCAGTAAACCTTACAGCTTCTGAATAAATAAATACTTTAAATCTGAATGTCTTGCATTAAATACATTCATTGCCAGACAAATAATAAAACTAGCTGTGCATTTTTTCCCCTCACTTTCCTCAGTTCGGGAGGCTTGTTTTTCTTCTGCTTGGGGCTGTGCCTAGGCAGCTCAAGAGTAATAATTTCGGCTCTAACGCAGTACTTTGTCTCTTCAAAGCATTGTACAAACCTTCAATTAAGCATCTCTCTACCTGCAAGGGAAGGAGGTAGCAATAAGCTCATCTTACAGCTGGGGAAACTAAAGACGACGGACTTCCAAGCACACTGATGGCAAGCTACACTTCAAGATTTATACTTAATTAATTGCCAGTCCGTCTTTTACAACCACTCTTAGAGCATAAAAGACTTCGAAATCAGTGAGGTGCTATGACGTATTTTTTTTTTAAGCTAAGAGTTAAAAGCTATTCAAGCAAATTATGAGATGTCCGAATTGGCTTTAAAAATACCACTACAAGATTTTTAGGCTTGATATTTTTTTTTCCTAACTCCTTCCCAGCTGAGAGAAAAATAAATGAATAAGTATCCCCTCACCTTTCATGTTTTAAGTAGGCTCTGCTAATGTCTTGATCTTCCTTTAGCTCTGCTCTTCAGTAATGACTGTAATTTTCTATGTATGATATTTCAGTTCCTTACCACAGAACTCAGCCATTACAGGAGGAAAAAAAAAATCCCTGGTATAGTATGTGAAAAGGCTTTGGCTGTTCACAGGGATCACAAGAAAATCTAGATATGCACCAGGATGGTCAATGATGGGGATGTTTTGAGCTTGGCTGCTGACATTAGGCAAGGCATTTCTGGCTCTTGACTTCAAAAGTTCCCAAATCAAAATTACAACACCAGGAAACTGGGGCTTGCGGACTATGTTCCTCCTTAAGCATTTGCTCATCTTTCTCATGGTTGTGGCTTTTGGATGAGTAGTTTAAAAGCTGTGCTATAGTAGCAAACATAACTGATCCAACTATTCCAGTAGAAAACCACTTGGCTCAGGGACAACTGTTGTACAGAAAAAAAAAATCTCTTCTGATGCATTATTGATAGACATAAGTTAAAGCCATAAAGCTTGCAGCTTTATCAGGCAATATCTACTAAATCCTGGAAGCATGTAAGATATAACCTAAATGTAATCTACTGCATATCAGCTCCTTCAGTGATGGATAGCACAACAAAAGCAGGACTAATGAAAAATTAATGAAAACAGTTACTTCCATAAGAAAAATGATGTGTTTTCTCCCACCTTTGTATTGATTTTAACTGGCCCTGTAATTGGAAGTGTATAATTTTTTCCTAAGGTAAAGAGGATTGAGGGTGAGGGAGAGTGAGCATATAATTCTATTCATGTTTGTGACATACTTTCAGGCTACAAAAACAAAGCATTTTCCTCAGGATGTTGAAGCTGCCTGTGAATGCAGACTTCAAGCATATTTTTTTCAGCTCAGGCAAACTGCCATGCTGTTTGCCTGAAACCAGATATTCCATGAGCAGAGTATGTTGAGTACTTTGAAGGCTAGTGAGGCAATACAGAGAAACAATGTTTAAGAAAAATCAAATCTAGTGTATGTAACTTGGTGTTTTAACGTTTCATGCATTCAAGTTCACTTCTGATTGATCTTCCCCTTTCTGGAAAGGAAAAATCCTCCAGTCACTCTCTGGATAATCAAATGAGCATCAGACTCATGGAAAGGACATTTTCAGTGTGACCAAACCAATTGCATTGCGCTGTTGCATGCACTGGCTCAGCAGTGAGATCACTAACATTTGTTGTCTCACTACCTTCCCACTGACACCTTTAAACACAATTATCTTTTTGTCTAAATTTAGTAGAGCATTTGTGATTTTTCAGATACAACTGCAAATCAGTCTGATCTGCAACCCTGCTGTAAGCTGTATGTTAAACTGTTTTAAGTCATTACCTGCTTAATGTTAATATATCCATTGAGCCCAAAGGGCAATGCTGAGATGATAAGTCAATCATCAGACTTATTTGTTTTGATAGAAAAAAAAATATATTTCAGAGAATGTTCAGGAAATGTTTCTTTCCTCTTCTCTGTTCTATATTTTATGGGTCTTCTAATCTATTCCATGAGATGTATCAAAGACATTGGGGCCATACTGTGATGAGCAGATGAGAAGCAAGATGTTTCTGTATATGTTGGTAGTAAATGTTACTTTTTCATCTTAGTCTTTTTCTAGAATCTCTTTGCCAACCTGCCTTCATTTAAAAGATACTTACCTTGCTATACAATGTTTTTTTTTACTATAGAAATTCAGACACATCCTTGGCTGTTGCTTGTTTGTCATTGTTGTCTTTCACAGTGGCCTGATAACAACTGCAATGTAGGGTGAACAGGCCCTTTCAAAGCATGTCATTAAAAATTAGGTCATTTACCTCTCCCCGAGATTTGGCTTGACTTTATTTTTATTGCAACAGTCTCCACCAGCCCAGTGCTCTGCACAACCGATGTGGTCCTCACTTAGCATGGGCAACTAACAGGCCCCCCTTTATTGACTGAAAGCCAATAGCCCCCTTTTTGCCCTCTCCAGCTAGACTGGGGCTGCCGAAGGAGCAAGTGTTGCAAGAGCAGCATCGTTTTTTTGGGGGGGGAGGGGGAACACCTAAAATACACTGTTGTCGCAAATTCCAGGTAGATGTGTGACTCCTCTGGCTCACAGCACCTGGCTCTTGGGAGCTGCCAGGGCAGAACAGGGGCTTCCTGGGGATGTTTGGGGTTGTCCTGGGCAAACCCAGTGCCAAACTCCCTGCACCACCTTCAAGTCAATCCCTCCAGGGACAAGTCCTCTCATCTCCCGGATTAGGGGTTGATGGAGATGGGAAATGTTTGTGGGGGGAGAGAGAGCAATATGGCCTTACACCTGCCATTGACACTTGATGGTATCAAGTGCTCTATTGTGGAAGAACATATCCACAGTGCAAAAAATTTCCCATGACGTGATTGTGCTGGCTACAGACATGGGTGGATAGGTCACTATCTATGTGAAAAAGCGTTATGGCTCACCCGGTGCTCTCAGTGCCTTAAATAAATTGGTAACCAGTAAATAAACCAGCCTTGTTTTAAAAAAAATGCCGACAGAGAAAGCAGCCCAGAGAAGGCCATCGTGCCGCGAAAAGGCACAAGGCCTCCCAGGTGCTGCCAAAGCACGTAATACCCGTGAGCAGGGCGCAGAGGCTCGGAGGAACGGGCCCAGCTGTGTCCTCAAGTTACAGGTAAGTTACGTCTTTGGGTAGCGAGCTGGCCGGAGGGCTCAGCGCGTCCTGCACTCGCCCTTCCGCTCGGCAGCCTGGATGGGCGTGCGGAAGTCTGAGATGCGAAAGCAGACTGTGGAAGGAAGAAGACTACATTAAAAAGAAAAAAAAGTCATAAAACAAGTATTAATGAGCATTTGGGATCACTGAGAGCTTTGATGTTCAGTTTATGTTTTGGATAGTGATGATAAGACTTAGGAAGGATGAGGGCAAGCGCAGGGTTCATGTGAGGAAGTGATCAGAGAGCACTTTTTTGTTCGTATGTAAAAGTAGGAGGAGGACAATAATTCAAGTGAAACATACCGTGTAGAGGGGAAAATGGTCTTGATGATAGCTTCCATTCTTTACAGAAGAAAAACAGTTGCAGCTCCCTTTGCTGTTGTGAAAAAAAGGCCAGGTCTAACTCTATGTTAGGCAAAAAAAAGAAGAGCCAGCCTGAAAAGCCTGTTCTGTTACAAATTATGTTTTAATTATTTTCTTCCAACATACGTATATTAATTACAAAGACTGTCTTCTTCTCTGGCCATGATGTCAGACTATCTGGCTCAACATGTGTTACAGACATGTTCATCAAAAAGAAATAGGAACAATATGTATGTGACTTGAAAAGAAATTATTTATACCACTGCATGACTTTGTTTCTTCAAAGTGAATGTACACTCTGTGTCTGCCCGTTCCCCCACCTCACATCCAGGGTTTAATCGCGCAGTTTAGAGAAACAGTGGCTGTTTCTGAGTAGAGGTTTGATTTGGGAAGAGCAAGGAGGGAGACCATCTCAGCGGCACGCGCTAGGATTAAGCTGTCACTCTTCTGCAGGAAGACCTTTTCTCCCAAGTGACAACTGGACGCTCTTGTTTTAAACAACATAAATAAATAAAACCAGAGCCTTCCAAGCAGTCTCTGAAAACAACTTCCCTTTCCAGCTTGCAGTTTCCTTTGAAAAGCTGCGATTGCCACAGTTCTCAGGTCTCCTTGAAAACACAGAATAGTCTACATGTGCTGTCTCTAAAATGAAAAGCAGCAGGGAAAGGGCTTTCATGCTTCCTTGCACTTCTCAGAGATCCGACGGGACATAACTGCATTTCTTCCTCCAAATGTCACTCTTAGGTTATATTGTTTGTTTCTGGAGCATCAAAATCATCCTGCATCTTCTTATAACTAAGAAGATAGCACTTCATTCTGCTTTCCTTCCCTCATCACATTCTCCGGGTTTTTAATTCTACCATCTGATCTTTTTTTCTGAGACAGATTTTTTTACAACAATTATTTATTTATTCATATTTGGTAGGGAACCGAATGGGGGGGTTCAGTCCTAAAGATGGTTGAAAGCCGTTGGGTGCCAGTGCTGCACTTGATGTAATAAACTATATTTAACGTATTACTCATAGAAAGCCTGTGAACAGCAAAGCTGTAGCTCATAATTACATCACGTTACTGCTGAAGAATGAACAAACAGCAGAGCTGCTAGAGAGGTAGCCCCAGAGCTCCTTCTTTCCTCTATAGCGCCCCAGTTCAGAAAGGTATTTTGGCATACACCTATAATTTTCAGCACCTTAGAAGTTTAGTCTTGATTTCAATGGGACACTCACAGAACTGAAATTGCGCATATGTTTCTATACCTCACTGAGCAAAACTGCAGATGCCTAAAGAACAGAGGGGCGAGAAGACACCAGAGAAAGCCTCGCCAAATGTTCATTCTTCCTGATTTTTTGCATGTTTTAGTGGTGGTAAATTGTAGGAGTAAATATTGGTTTTTTTTCAGCTCTGAAAAACCTGAAGGCTTTGCATCTTCTTATGCCATTTTCTCAACATGCTAAAAAAAAGCCACTCCATGACCACATTTTTCCCCTATAAAAATGTGAGGAATTAACACAGCAGGTTCTCAGTTCAATATGTATAATTTATTGTAAAATGTATATAATTGGTTTGTCAGACAGCAACTGCACCAACACAAGCATAAACCTTTTTATGAATCCATATGTAATACTGGATGTTGATGGATTATTACTACAGCAAGATGTCATGTTAAATAACTGATGCAGATGTACAGTAGCAAATTACTGTTTTTGCCATTTTCATTAAAAAAAAAGAAATGAAAAAAACCTATTCACATCTCCATTATTTATTGAAGAACTTTTTTAATGCACTCACGGCTGGAGCATCTGGGTGTATTAAACAGATGAATTCAGTATCACATTAAGCTAAATTGCCCACAGTGGACAGCTGCCTCATTTCATAGTTCTTGAAAGTCCAAAATGCGTTTTCTGAATGTGAGGCATTTGTCTCTTCCACTCCCCGAAGCTGTGTGCTGGTGGATATATCACTGAAGAGCAGGGGGAAGCAGGCAGAAAGCACATTGCTTTGCCTTGGAGACCCTGGCAGAAGAGAAAGGCCAACAATTTCACCGCACAGGAGGGATGGCAGGAGTGAGCAGAGAGGCTGAAGCTACACTCCCAACTTCATGGGCCTTTAAAATTGCACCATCAAGAAGTGTCTGGTGTGCTCCCAAATAACTTTGTCCTGCATGGAGTGAGCAGGTCACCTCAGGGGCGCACAGGAGGGGTGTGTAGGTGCACCTGCATCTGGGGAGAAGACCTTGAGACTGCTCAGAAGCCACCAGCAGCCTCTGAAGCACTGCTGGGGCCAAGCCCAGTGGTGGTAGTGTGGGAGGAACGAGGCAGCTCTCCTTCCACAGTTGGCCATTAGCAAAGGCCCTCTCCCTCTCCAGGGACTTTCTTTGCCCTGCTGATCAGGCGCAGGACCCAATGTGGAAGATGCTGAGCCCATCTGTGCGTCCCGTGTCTGTCACATTTTTCACAGCAGTGTGCCTCCACTTGTCTCCTCCTTGCACTTCTTCAGCCTCTTTCCTCATGCTGAGGTGCATTTTCCCATGTTTTATATCCTTCTGCTCCCTTAAACCTCTTTTCATCATCTCTTTCCAGTCATCTGTTTTCTTTCTTCTCCTATAATCCTGTACATTTAGATAATTTTCATTTGGACTGCTTAACATAACTACTAGATTGATATTTTAGCCTTATTTGGCAGGTTAAAAGCTCCTTTTTTCTATCTTATGCTCTACATTTTTTTCTATCTTTTAAAATAGGTTAGCGTTGACAAACTTGAGATCCCGCTTGACTTGAGTGGAAAGTTTCAGCTGTGATTTTGCTAGAAGCAGGGGAGAAAATTCCAAATATTGCAATACAAGAGGCTTAAATAAGGTTTCTGGATTTATAACTGGCCAGATTTCCCAAACTACTCCATGCTTCCTGGACCCTGCAGCTCTAGACGAATTTGTAGCTAGAACAATATTTCTAAAAAAACGGTCACATTACCTTATGTTACGAATGATGGAAGCAGGTAACAGTTTGATCCAACTTGTCAGAGTAGGGACTTTATCTTTTGCTAGTCTCTGCTAGGAATTGTGCCAAGTACTTGTTCGACATTTAGATTTATCAGTAATAAATTTGGAAGGAAGGGGGAAAAATATTTTGCCTTTCCAACTTCTTCCTAGGGACACCACTTAGAGATTTGCTTCCGGGCAAACCAGAAATATCTCTCCTATCAACCCAGCCACTCGCACGCTTACACATAGCCTGGCGCTGGCACTGCCCCACTGTAGACTTCTGCTCTCGTGTGTCATGTTGACATGCTGCAGCCATCCCTGCTTCAGACCAACCGCAATGAGGACATGGTGGGTGAAGCCCCTCTTCCACATAGCCAAGCTAGCAAAAAGCCATAATATAGATTCAGTTAAATGCCATAAAATATGCTTTTACTTGCAGATTTTTTTTTTCTATGACCCTGCTGGCCTCAGCAAGCAAGGCAGGGCACTGAGGTGTGGGGTGGCCACAGGATGCCCGCTAAACCTCCGCAGTAACCTGGCATGGCTGCACCGGCAAAGCACGTCTCGTGCAGCCCTGCAAAAACACAGCCAGAGCTGTTCCTAGGCTTGGTAGTGGAAAAACCATTCCCTCATGATACTGCCATCACAGTCAGATGGTTTTTATTCTTCAGTTGTGAAACAACCCAGAAAAATATTCCAAGCTGATCTCGAGAGTGAAAGAAAAATAGAGTGGCAGCTGTTTTTGAGCTCGGCTCCTTTTTCAGATGGTATCTGTTTAAACCCCTTCTGTTCGGTATGAAACGTCCCACTAGAAAAACTCCCCTATTTGCAGCTTCTCTGCGCAGCAGCTGTCATTGCGATGCTCGTTGTTCTTGAAGTTACGGGCACCTGCGTCTCACTGTGATGCGAGCTAGACGCTCCCACTGTTTATTTCAATGTAAATATATATTTTTGTTGTTGTTGTTGAGAAACAAAAGGGCTGAAAGGGGGGAGGTTATGGGAATATTCAGTATGAGATAAGAAATCTTAGGCAGAGAAGAACACACCAATTACCTCAGCTCACACACTCATCTGCCAGACGAAACCAGTTTTACCGGCTATTGCCCAAAGGCAAAACACCACAGGGCTTCTGATGTCATGTTGGCCTTTGGTTATGAGCTCGAGTAAATGGGTACCTGGCATAAAGAGAAAAAGGGCTGTGCTACTTAATGCCAGCTTCATGTATTTATGTTCATCTAGCATCAATTAAAAATACCTCTGTCTCATTCTGCCTGCCTGCCTGCCTGCTAGTGTGGTATTCATTTTCTTTCCATAACTCTTTAGATTGCTTTGCCTTACACTTTACAGCAGCAAGAGTTGGCATTTGCCTCTGGCATGGCAGAGCAAGAGAAACCATTTCACTTTCATGCTACTTTGCTCTGTCTCTGCACGGAGCAGCGAAGGTGTTTGATGTGCTCGCTGTCTTGGAGAGGTGATGCACAAGGCCAGCACTGTCATTAATTTGCAGTGCTTGCACGGCGTTAGCTTTCTCCTTAGGATGTATATTGAATCGGGAGCATTGCTGGGACAACACAGTGCTGTAGATCTGAACTGCGTTCACTGTGCTCCTCTCTCCTTTTTTCTTTATTGTAGTAACCTTCCTTTTTTTTTTTTTTCTTTTAATATCAGCGAGACCCAGTGAAGTAGACTTTATGGTGCAATAATTCTGCATGTTTTGGTTATAAATATCCCAAAGCAAAGTTAAGGTTTTTCATATAACTATCAAAGCAACAAACTTGTGCCTGCTTTAGCACAGAAAGTGAAAGGGACATTTTACACATAAAAGCTCATCAGTGGGTGGTAAACAGCCTCGGTCCTAATGCATATTGCAAATATTCTGCTGCGGCACAGACCGACAGCTTTGGTAAAATTGGTAGTACCTCAGATATACAACGATTCACAGTGCTAGGGGCTATCATGGAAACCTCACCAGGGTCTAAGAAATCCCAGGAAAATCAAGGTTGTTGCCTGTTGTATTGTAAATGACTCCTCTTTTCTTTTAAATTTCCAGTTTTCTTTTTGAGAGTAAATAATGCTGCAAAGTAACTTAAAAATAGAGGAAACGAAATAAAAATCAGTAACTTCAGTGATAGCTGTTTACTCCATCACAATCCATCAAAATCTCTGATCTAGATTTTCCAAGTAGACTAGTGATTTCGGGGGTTGCCTTGGCAGGTACCTAGCATGGTGCACCTTGTCTGAAAGCAGATGCTCAATGATTTCTGAAGATCAGATGCATTCTCTTCTGAATATTGAAACCTACTAAATATTTCAAAATTTTTTCTGCCTCAGTATTGCATACACTCAGAAAGGCAAATACTTCATGATCTGAAGTCAATGCAATAACACTGGTATATCACTGGTTTGCAGAAATATCTATCTGAAGGGATGTTTTAAAGCAGTCTGCATTGCTGGAAGTCTGCTCTTTCAGAACTGCTTCTAGCAAGGATGTGCTGATCTGAGCATTCGATGGCATGATTTATTTATTAGAACTTCAGTGCAATTTTTTTCTCCCCGTTGATACAGGATAAAAATTAAATATCCTTAACTGCACAACATTAAAGTATAGCTTAGCTCATTCAGGTACTTCTGTATTAGATATGTGCGTAAGTGATTACTCTTTGCTAGCTTGATCTTGTATTCATGTGCAGACAAAACTCCCACGAGAAGGCTCGCCTGAACCGGATGTACAGATGAACTGTATCTATGCCTGGAGGTGGCAGCAATTGGACTAGGCCAGGGCAAATCTTTGCAGCCTTTGATTCTCAGACAACCCCATCAATAGCTGTCATTGATACTTAGGGGTTGCCATTAAGGCTTGGTCCTTGGGAATGCATTGGATTTGTGGCCCAATAATTTTACCCGCTGGGCGTAATTCTGCTAGAACAAGCATTAAAGCTCACCTCTTCACTAGTAACTAAAAGATGGCGAAGAGACGTGCTCTCTGTGCCCACAGGGCAGCAGCACCGGAGCTGCGCGAGCCTGGCCTGGCCTGCTGCGCGCTCCTGCCGAGGGAGCCGGAGCCGGGGAGCCTGCCGCAGGGAGGCCGTGCAGCCACCAGCCCTGGACGAGTCTGGTAGAGCAAGAGACACCTCCGAGAGTGACCGCAGCATGGGAACACGCGCTCTGTCTTTGGCAAAAGCATTCTGAGCATGCTGACCCTCAAGATGTGTCTTAACACCCATCTGCTCTAACCCTCTTCTGGGCAGAGATAAGAGCCTTGGAAGAGCAACTTTCTGCTTGTTTGGGGTTTCTCTCTCTCTCTCTCTCTCTCTCTCTCTCTCTCTCTCTCTCTCTCTCTCTCTCTTTTTTTTTAAGATGTAGGCGCACCGAGGCAAAACTTGATGCATTTATAATGAGTAAAAGAGTTGTATTTAAAGACTTGCCAAAGGCACGTTGACCCAGGAATGGCACTTCAGTGCATACAGATTTTAACTTGATGCCCTTGGTAGCACCCGCACATGGGGAAGGTGCCACAGAGAGGGTGGCAAGGAGGCAGGTGGTGGCATGTCCTGCGGCTTCCAGGAGGGCACAGGGAGAACCAAGACTACGACGCTTTGCCACTGGGGCTCTGCTCCGCTGCAGGAGAGGAGCTTTTTAAACATGGGCCTCTTTCACCACTGCCTCTGACATTTCAGTTGCATTTAAGATGGAGGCATTTGATCCTCTTTCCTCTCTCCTGGTTCTTCAAGCTGACTAACAGTTTCCCACAGAAGCCACAGATTGCATTTCAGCCCCATCTGACACCAGGAGGAAGACCTGGCCGCTCTCTGGCTTGCCGTGGAGGGTGGTGGTAATCCTCCTTTCCGCAGGTAGGACACACAGGCTTTTACCTTCCTCTGTGTGAGCATGACAAAGCGGTCAAAGCCACCTCACAGCTGCCCTCCACCTCACTTCACACAGTGGCAGCCAGTATCTAACCTCTCGCCTGCAAGGCCTGCGTCTTATTTGTGCTACATTGCTTGTACCCCTTTGCTGCAGTATAATTAAGCACAACTAAAGAGCCTAAGCATTTTTTGTGAGCAAGAGAAAATGATTGTTCACAGAAGGGAACATAAAGTTCAGTGGCAGGGAAGATGGGTCTTGCTTTACTTGCACTGTTTGAAATTTGCCTCCCAGCACCATCTGGAAAGCCTACGCTCTAGCGGCACTCAAAGCCCAGATGCTAGGAGAGACAGTGCAATACTGTTGTTTTTAATATTTCTCTCTCTTATTTCCCAGTGCAAACAGCATGGCAGCTCTGGATCAAGCTTGGGTAGGAAATAGCGTAGTATGACTTTCCTGGTAGCAAAGCAGCAAGTTTTGAGAAAGAGCAAAATCCAAACGTCTCATTCAAAAAGTTGATGAAACCACATTTAAAAAATGAGGAATAATTGCCTACCTCAGCACTGTAGACCACCAGCACTGATCAGCAGCGCTGGCTGACCTGTGCCATGGTTTGGGTCCAGGCTGCCTGCACACTTCCTTCCCAAGCATGCTGCTGATCTGCTTATGGCAGCCTTTCAGGTTATTTGACTCCTTAGGTGGTGAGGGCTTCCTCCATACCTCTATTCCAGGAGCTCTATGTGTCAGATAAGGCCAACCCTTACCATGGGAGGCCTCTTCTTGCAGTTCTTTTGGAGGTGATTTTTGTTCTACGACATGACTCTATTGCTACAGGTGAGCTTTCATGTTGACAACTGCCAGCAGCTCATGGGGCAGTGTAGTGGTTCAGAGCTGCACTAATGTATAGTTCTGCAGCTGGGAGAAAGGAGTTACTTATACTTTAGCTGTTACTTAAAATTTAGAGCAGATGAGGCCTTTGAGAGACTGTGCTGTAGACAGCAGTGGAGAGCCAGGGTAGCTGGCTCTACAGCTCAGTGACTGTCCTTGTGCAAGGAGTTAGACTACACCCACTTTGTGTTCCAAGTGCTGCTCTAGCTCCTTGCCTGTTTCCACACTGGGGATGTAAGGTAGGTTTTGAAGATAAGTTTAACTACTCTTCAGGGACGGATGAACTTCCAGTGGTTATATTTGGGCTAACTCTGCTTCACATTAAGTGCTTGTTATTATCAGCTATCAAGTCTCAGGCTATATGGGAAAGGATAATATCTTATCATCTGGTCTAATTCAATCATTCATATTCATTTGACCAAGGCCTCTGGCACCAGCCCTTTTGTATCAGCTCCTGTCTTCCCCAGCATTCTTTTTTCAATCCTTTCCCAAGCTCTTTCAGTTCACATCCAGAAGAGATTCAACTCATGGTTTATGGAAAGCTAATTTATTATGGCACTTTATAAATAATAAAAAAAATGTTTCAAAAGTCAGTACATATAGCTAGTTTTAGAGACAGACCTTCGAAGGATGGGCTGAATGAGACTTCTGGTTCCTTGTCCAAACAGCAGCAAGAGATTGTACCTGCAACAGCCATGGCTCCATTTCCTGAGGACTGTCTCCATTTCCTGGCGGCTGCCCTACCACCTGGCTGAAGCTCCTGCGTCCAGTTCCCTCACCTTGCATGTTTTGTGGCATTTGGGTGCAGCATCCCACTGCACCATTGGGCAGGAGAGGTGGACAGGAGCACCCTGCTCTGACAGAGCTCTTCCCAGTGTATCCTCATGTGCCCTCAGCTGCTTCATAGTGGGGAGCAAGCTGGTTGCAGCTGCCACATCCTATGTGACCAGGGGTATCATGCTTTGGGCTTTGCTCTTGCACTATGCACCCTGGCTTGTGGTACGACTCATTTCCACCTCGCATGCAACAGGCACACTGAACTCCAGGCACAGACCAGTGAAATACAACGGCTGTTCACAACTGGGTTCTCCCTGCATTGCACTGCACAGCTCTGCGTGATGTTAGGGAAGCAAGTGAGGCACTAAATGGGCTTCTCAGTATTTGTGGAGGTGGTTTGCCTGCCCCCCCATTCGCTTTGGAGTGTCCTCTGTCCTTGCAGCTGAGGAGAGAGTGGTGGGAGATGATCACCCACCCTAGCTGGGTATAGAGGAGGACTGCCTGATCCTGAAAATCTGCCTTCTGGTCAAGAGTCCAGCTACTCTTTGGCAGTCCAGAGTAGCAAAAGCCAGGCAAGCCCATGTGATGGTTTGTGGTGTACTAAGAGCATTTGTGATACAGCCTGTATCTGTAGATACAGACAGTTCTTCAACCAAACTGAATTTTAAGGGGCCTTGTACGGAATATTTCAGGGTTGTTGTGATAAAATGCTGCACATGAGAGCTCCTAAACATTGAAAAGCATGGAGGTGAGCACAGTACTCTGAAAGGATCGTGGGGGACTGTACTGGCAGGTAGGCTGGGCTGTCTATGGCAGGGTGACCTACATAAGAGCCAGTAGTCCAGTGCAGACGTAGGCATTAGTCCAAGATAGCCTCTGTTATGTTATATAAGAGCTGAATGTTTCACCAGCAAGGATCATGAAGGAGAGAGAGAAGAACTATGTGTCTTGCCGGAAATAGTATTGAACGCGTGATCTGCTGCCTTTTACACTAGCTGCTTTAAAACATAACCTCAACACACATGCAACAAGGTATAAAACACATAGTCTACTTTTCCCTTTATTCAGCCTGATTTTCCTCTTTTCACAATAACTAATAAGTTACTGTGTCCATTGCCCTCTGTGTGATGATGCCCGGTGCTCTAAATTCCCGAAGGTTTGGAAAAGTGGCCTGGAATGAAAGCTACTGTCACAAAGATATCTAAACATGGTTTGGCTGGTTGGTTAGTTTGTGAAACTTTCACAAACTTTTCACCTTTCAGAGTTTGTGAAAGGTGGGCTGAAATTGTTAATAAAGCTTGGGCAGTTTCATTGCAAACACTGTGGTCCATATTATGCTCTAGGTGTTTAGGTGTCTTCATTCTTTAATTGCTTAAATCACTTCAAGCTTAAATCACGTGACAGGAGAAGCAGTCACGTTACCAATGCTTGCTGAAGCATAATATGTATGAAAGTATTTCCAGTGCTTCTATCTCCTCAGAAGTAAACAGAAATTAAAATGTACTCTAAGTTTTCACAAACAGAATAATTAAGTTTGTATAGTTAGGGACTAGAGGGAGGGAAGGAGGGAAGGGGGATTTTTTTTCTTCTTTTTTTTTTTTTTTTTTTTTTTTTTTTTTGCCCTGGGCAAAATTTTCAACATTACCTAATTAATGTTTATAAAGCACTTTGCATATATAGTGCCTTTCATCAGGGGATCTCCAAGTATTAGATTATATTATCTGGAAGGCCTCAGGCCTGTGCATACTAGCCCTAAAAAGTATTGGCCTTATAAACTTCAGTAATTCACTTCGGGTTTTTCTTTTCTTTTTTTTTTTTTTTAATCTTCTCTCTTCTGCAAATGTGCTGAGCATTCTGGCTGTGTATGCAAAAAGATGGTAAAAAGGGTGGTCTCAGCCAGAATGACCATATGAAAAATCAACCCCCCCCCATAATATAATTCTCAAATCCTCTGATTGCTGGAGTCAGTGTGCAGCAACAATACTAAACTTAAATTGAACTATAGATCTCATGTCAAATAGGGATCAGTAGGAGGTATCATCACTATTTGGGGAAGCAGCCGACACTTACTGCATATTATACAGTTATGACAAGGGAGATCTGATTTGCAGCAACTGCAGAAGGCAAAAGGAAGCCACTGGGAAGGGGGGAAGAAACCCCTCCTTGGGGGGCAATCTGGTGGCTCTTTTGTGCCCCATTAAGTTTATGTTATGGAAGGGAAAGGGTTGGTGGTGACTGGCAGCAGAGAAGATGGGGGGGGGGGCATGAAAATCGCCACAGTTAGCCGAGCTACAGTGTCTTCAGGCAGCTGCTGCCACTATCCCAGGCTGAAGCAGGAGGCAGCGTACCCCTAAGCCATGCCAACAGCAGTGAATCTTCCATGTGTCAAATCTGCAAAGCCCGCTTGGGTGTGGGCTCAGTTGATGACTCAAACAATTACTTAACAATAGCTCGTTGCGTGAGCTGGCGGAGATGCAGCCAGGTTCACAATGGAAAAAATGTGTGGGCATTTCTGCTTCAGCGAAACACATGGAGAACAGACTTGCTGCTGCATGCAGGAACTACCGACAGAGAAAGCAAGGCCTTGGGGAGCAGAAACTTGACAGGGACAAAACAGAGGATGTCTTTGCCTTTACTTGCACGTCTTACAGGTGGAATTCCCCCAGCTGAATTTAGTTGGGTAAGGGCTGCTGTTAAGAAGTCAAAGAACAAGCAGCAAATCCATTCTTTCAAAAAGTCAGAGGTATTCAGAAATCAAGAATAGAATTGTCCCCTATGTGGCCATCTTACCAAAGCACCCTTGCTGAGCAGTTAAAGTTTACAGTGAAGAGAAGGAAATCCCTCTCCTTCAAAGGAGAAGGAGATTTGAACAGGCTGATAGAGCACATTGCTAAAACCAGACTGATATTGCCTCATTAAAACAGCCAGAGAGCTATTCCAGAGCCTGAATGCATTGAGGAACTTGATGGAGGAACAATTAAAATTACTCATTTAGCACTAATGGACCGACATTTTAAGTCCCCAAATAACCACAGGGTACAGCTCCAATGGGAGAAACAGCTGGAAAAGTATGCAAGGGGGCTGGGAGTAACTGCTCCTCCAACTGTAAAGGTTGGAGGCAGGCAGCACCAATGAACTCCACGGAGCAGAAATTCATTTCAAGACATTGACAGACTGAGATCGGATTCACTGAGTAGCTCACTAGATCCTACAGCTGGGCAACATGGGGGAAAAAAAGACTTGACTGGATAATCCATGCACCTTGTATAGTGTACTCCCTGTTCCTGTCTGAGGAAGGTGCATATGGATCTGTGGAGACACTTCAGTGACACTGAATCAGAGACACTGATTAAGAAGGGCATTACAACAGAGATGCAGGTGTAGCACAGCTTTCCCTGGCACAGGGCACAGCCAGAGGTGGCTTTGCTATGGAGCTCCACATCTTTTATCCCTGGAGCCCACACTGTACACCAAGCCTAAGAGGTCATGAATTTGTATCTTCAGTTCTCCTAGAAAGCATAGCCCACCTGGGCTGCTCTATTGTAGTACGCAAAAAAGGATTATAAGGGCCAGCTACTGACTGAGAGTGAGGAGAAGGTTAAATTTCCCTCTCTGAAGACACTACACCACAGAGACTCAGCTGGGTAGCTGCTAAGGTCTCATCGCCTTGCTCCAACCAATAGTGTAGACTTATTTATGGCATATGAATCCTGTGAGCATTGAAAAAGAGTTTTCCTAGACTTTTCTCTCCCCTTCAGGTAGGTGTGGTTTGAGAGAGACTGGGAGAATAAGAATCAAAGCAAAAATTATTTGGGGTGTGGTTAGGTCTGTTCCCTGCAGGCTCTGACAGTGTTAACTTTGTTGGATCTTTACAGGATGAGGGTTCACTTCACTCTTTCAGCTTCTGCTGTTCTACATGCACAGCGTTTGTCTTCCACTAACAAATATGAAAGAAGAACTGTATATGTATATTGGCAAATGAGACCATCTACCAGATAAAGAGCCTCTGCTGAGGCAAGCAGGAATGTTCATGAGGTGCTGCTGCTGCTGCCTATGTGTGTATACGTTATTCTCACCTCTTCTTTGATGCAGACACTTCACTTACAGATCAAGCTAATACACTTGGTCCTTCAGGCCAGAGTACTCCCACGTTTGCTTGTTACGCAGCAGAAACAAGTGTTTGTTGCTACTGGTACTACTTGCAACCTATAGTAAGACAGGATTAATTCATTCTCATCAACAGACATCTAGGCACCTTTTCCCTTTCACAGAACTCCGGAAGCAGAAGTTACTGCACCTGACCCTGGAAGCCTTGGGATGGGCATGATAGCTCATAGGTAACTATAAACCAGCTTTGAGTCATTCCTCCCTCTGGAAGCAGACCAGCTCTTGCTTATGAGCTACCATTGCAACAGCTAATGCTTCTGTTAGATTTTAATGGTTTCATAGCCCACTGGTTACAGCCTCTACCCACTGGCTTGTAAGTAACCTGGATTTGTCTTCATAAGAGAATGATACAAATGCTTCAAAGCAAAATACACTGTTCAGCTTTAAAGAAGAAATCCTGTGAGGTTTTACCCATTGCATGGCTGAGGCTCCACCCTTTACCAAAGCAGGTGCACTGCTGACTGCAGACTTCAGTCTCAGCAGGTCTGGGAGAACTGAAATTCTTTGGCTGCTCTTCCCACTTGCATGCAATTCTCTCTAACTCCTGAATGCTCTTCCTGTGACAGGTAATTTGCCTAACTGAAGGGAGCATGGGAAAAGCCATGTAGCTTGGGATTTCCCTGTGTTTCACGCTGACAAGGCCTGACGGATATGTTCACGTAACTGTGAGCTGGGACTTGCAAGTAACAGGAGAGCAACTGCTGAGAACAGTGGGTTCTGCTGAAGTGGAAGATGTCTGTCCAGTGCAGAGAGGACAGTCTTAACATGTGTGGGCTCATGAAGGTCTTCTCATGGTGCTGTGTAGACAATTGCCTTTGGCAGTCCTCTCCCACTGGAATTACTTTGCAGGTCTTCTTCTATGGACAGCTCCAGTGGAATAGTTGAAGCATGACTAGCGAGCTTGCAGGGCCCAGTATCACAGTGCTGGCAGTGACTTTGGGACTCCGTGGGGATAGACAAGAAAGGACTTGCAGCAAAGCTGACTTTGCAAGACTGTATTGGGCAACAGCAATTTAGATCAGGTATAGATCTAGAGGCCCTCAAGTGAGGCAGGAGACTGAGGCTGTTTCCATCTTTTGCCAACACATCCATATTTGGAGATGTGGGTGAAGACTGTTCTCTGCCTAGGGGTTCAGACTCCAATAAATTTAGTGATTTAGACTCATATTAGGGAAGCTTGCCACAGTGCTCTCCTTTTCTGGTCTTGGGGTTCTTTGGGTTAGTTTTGGGGAAGAAGTATTTATTTGTTATTTCTTCAGTTCCAGCTCACAGAGGGCTCTCACATAGTCATAAAAGCTGGAGAACAGTCTAAAAGACTGATTATTTTCTACAGAGAAGAAGGGAGGCTAGTTGCAGATGGCCGTGGCAAGATATAGCATTTGACTGAAGTTTCCACAGTCTGGAAACTCAACCATGCTGTTTCTGCTATCTTCGGGAAGGCAGGTGCTGTCATAGCAAAATGGTGTAAAAAGCAGAAAATTGCCCAGTGCCATAGATGCATTAGGCCCTGTTTGAGGCTTGTCTGTCTCACCTCCAACAATTCACACCCTTCTAGGACCCAGTCAGCAGGAGCAACTCTTCCTGGGGGATACTGTTTTGTTTTTATGGCACAAGCTGTTTACATATTTGAACTCTCTGAAGTGCTGGCTATTTCTTGTTGAAGTCTGTGAGACAGAAAGAGATGTCCTCTCCTTGCTGCTTAGCTATTGGTGGGAAAACTGCCCTTAATAAAAACAGTTGCTCAGTGGCGGACTCTGTGGTCTTTCACCGTCTCTGTGGTGCCAAAATGGTGGGCTACATAGATTCTACTGTCTGTTGGTGCAGCTCATCAGGAATATGCTGCAATATCCTAGTGAGAAGGGTGAACAGGAAGAGTCTGGAAGGGACAGTAGTGCAATGAGGCAGATTTGAGGGATTAGGATCCTGGGAATATCATCTCAAGCTCAGGACAGAGGACTGTGCAGGGACTGTGCAGCCAGTGAGAAGGATGCATTCTTTATAAAAGAATTTAAGCCTTGAGTCCAGCTCATCAATATTCTCTCCCAAATGGAGGTCATGTAGCTTTCCCTAGAGCTCTGAAAACAAAAAGGGAAATACCCTTCAGAAACTGCCCGGAATTTGAAATTCAGACCACCAGTCTTGTGATTCCTGGAGATCTGATTCATGCTTCTTGAACATGTGGGTTTGGCAATCCTGTGCTTGCATTTAGAGCCATTTCCCAAACCCTTATTCTCCCCAGAGGTGTTCTTTCATTCCCCCTTTTCACTCCTGTATATATGAAATAAACTGCTTGGGGGTTAGGGGAGTTGTTACTGATAGCAAAACTCATCTATTAAATTCTCAGTGAGCTGCTTTCACTAAACAACTCCTTTAGAGTCTAAAATAACCATGGCTGGCTAGAACAACTTGTCCCCCTTTTCTGCTTTGCCTCGGGGTGGGAGATGGACCTTCTTACGGCTTTGCACAAAGGAGAAGCGAGAAAATGCTGTTCCCCCTGCTGCAGACATGCAGAGGGTGGTGGACAAGCCCCAGGCTGCTGTGCCTTCTCTGAGCTGTCTCTGTGCTCTTGTTTGTCTGGACAGCACAGAGAGGGAAAATTAAGCTCTATCCAACCCATTAACTGCTCTGGAGGAGAGGCCTTGTATGTGCACAGGCATGTATGCTTTATAGAGAGCATCTAAAGGTCTCTCCAAGACTCAAGAAAGGAAGGATGGTTACGTTTTGAAAGACCAAGCATGAGAGTTAAAAAAAAAATCTGCCTTTTCCCCTAAAATCCTTTTTGGTCCCCTTGTGGGAGGGACTGAATTTTTATCAGCATAGATACCAATATGATGTAAGTGCTACCTTAGTGCAAAGAAACAATTATCTGAAGCCTCTGTTGAGTGCCATTTGGATTCTCATAGACAGTCTGCTGCTGGCATGATAAAAGGCAAAATCCCACACCCATGGGAGTAGAGACTGTTTTCAATTCTCTGCAAGAGATCTCTGCCCACTTGAAGACAGAACAGTAGTCAGAGAATAAAAGGGAGTCCTGCTGTGATGGATAGGTTTCACATGGTGTTAGCCTGCAACCCTCCCACACTGCAGGCTAGAGCAGCAGGACAGGATGAGAGCCCACAAAGGCAAACGTCTTACAGTAAAAGTGCATCTCTGAATTGGTTCAGCCTCTCACAAACTCTCACACTCCAGCACTCTCAAACATTGCTGCTGGACTAGGATAGGCTGCCTGCAGGGGTAGGAGATGCAGCGAAACAGTACTGTTGGGCTTTCAGCTAATTCCAGAAAAGGACTTTGTCACAATATTAGGTATATTAGGAGGCATAAATAGGCCTTGCTGTCTTGGGACTCTAAACATCAAGTGTCAAGGAGATCTGCCTAGGCCAGTATATTGAGTGGGGAACTACCAAAATTAGCCCATGGAAAACCCCTGATACAGAGATTTAGATGCCTACCCACGAGCTGCTGAGAAGAGATATTCAAGAGGATATTCAAGGCCTGCCTAGATGCAACCCTGTCTAACATTCTCTAGGTGACCCTGCTGAGCAGGGGGATTGGACTAGATGATCTCCAGAGGTCCCTTCCAACCTTACTGATTCTATGAAGAGCTTCCTTCTCATGGTGCTAGTTATAATGCTGCAGAAACCTAACAACATTTTTGCTTTTGATCCACACAGGGGTCTAGGAAAGGACAAACTCCTCTACTCCTGCTGTCCTCAGTTGGAGAAAAGGAAATCCATGTCCTTGACACCTTGTGAGAGGGGAGGGAGGGTGAGGTAATAGTGCAGATCTGTACAGGGAACACTCCTTGAGGAGTTACAGAAGTCAAAGACAAGATTTCTAAGCTTTTGAGAGGGATGTTGTGATGGCAGCAATGTTGCCTAATAACTGAGATCATGGACAGAGAAAGTAACTGAGCTCTCTTCTAGCTCTGCTAAGTTTGAATTAAGGTCTGAATATGTGTGGAAGGAATCCAAGTGCTTAGAATTACTATTTGCACAGAGGATAACAGCTCTATGATAGAGAGATCTGTGCACCAGTAGCCCAGAAAAATGGCAGCCGAATGTTTGTTCGTGCGAGAGATGCCCTCCTATTGAAGGAAATGAAAAGACAGTGCCTAAATAAAGTTGGAGAAGGGATGGTAGTCATCCAAAGGAAAAAATAATTTCAGAGATCAGAGAACTGGAACGGTCATGGAAACTGGGGGGGGGGGGGGACAATGTTTCAGGGAGAACAAAAGTAGCTGACAAGCTGTGCAAGATGAAGGTGACAGAGCTGATCATGTCCTTTGCCTAGCCAAAGAGAACTTCACTTGAGTTTCACCTCGCTGCAGAAGTTAAAGCCAAGTCAGAGTGTCTGGAGGAGGCAGATATTTGATTCAGCATTTACAAATTATTCAAAGGGATTAAAACACTAAGAGGGAGAATGGGCAGTAGTCAGCGGGACCAGTGAAGGTGGGGGGGAAACAGGAGGAGCTAATCATGTTTGCGTTGCAAGAGATTAGGACAGGGAAAAATGTAAAATTAAGGCAGTTGGAAAGAGGGGGCACGATGGAAAGGAGATTCAACACCACAAAACAGGAAGGGATTATACGTACAAGAGGAAAAGATCAGCTGGGTCATTGCATCCAGATCTCAGACAGCCATGTCCAAGGCTCTGAGTCCAAATTATTACATAATACTCATACCACTTCCTTAAGTTAGGAGCTCAAGGCCCTTATGTATGAAAGTCTATGAAATTATTTTGCGTCATCACTAGAAATTATAAGAAATTGTAAGGTGCTGCTGGTGTCTTAAGACTGGCTTGTCAAATAGACCTTTGAAGGGAGGGACACGTTAAAAGAGCCTGAACGTAGTGGCAGAAGCATACAGAACTATCAGTCTGCCCAAAGAAGGCTTTTCAGCAAGGTTTCCTCTTTACTCTGGGCTACCCACCTTGCCTCAGTCCACGCACTGAGTACTGAAGTCATCACATGGCCGAGAGCCACCCGTCCCAAACTTAGCAGAGCCGAGGCAAAGAGCAGTTTCAGTACAGCTCCAAGGGCCCCTTGTAGGCTGAGGCTGGGCAGGCCTGTTGGCCCTGGGGCAGCTGGATGATGTTGGCTCCTCCTGGCTCACTGCCCAGCAGCCAGCTTTCTCAATAGCTCCACTGCTAGAGCAACCCCTCTGCCATTCACTGCACAAAGCCCCACTGCTGGAACCACAGAGGAGTCACAGCTGGTGCCTGAAACCCTTTGCCTCTGCTTCCCCCAACCTGCTCATCCTATCTAAATGCAAAACTTCAACAACAACAACTTCATATCGAATCAGTGCTCAAGGCAGATGCCAATTATACATGAGTTTAAAGCTCTTATTGAGGAGAAACCTGTACTGTTGGGGAAACAAATCACCAAAATATGTTTGTCAGATTTCAGCCATGGTCAAATCTCAGCTTTTGCTAAGAACCACAAGAAGTTTAACCTTTGCTATTATATATAAGAAGCCTGAAAATGCTATCTACCCTAAGTAGTAAAAGAGCCTCACTCAGGAATAGTAAGTTTGGGAACAGTCAGATCTCTGCAAAGCTTTCTTAAGTTTTGACTTGATCAAGACTAGAGAAAAAAAATCTTCCTGACTCACTCTCTTCCCAAGACTGCCCTAGCCCAGGGCATTCTCCCTGCCTTGGGAAGTGTTGCAAAATTTGAACTTGCCCTGAAGGTATATCTCACTAATTACTGGATATCCTGGTTTTATATAAGGACACAGTCAGAACCTTCCCACAGGTTCTTCTTTATGGCATGGGAAAAGAACTAGAAATACTGATTTCTGTTTCAGCATCCACAGCAGACTACTGTAAAGAGCTGATTAAACACTCAAGGGGATCGGTTTTTGGAGCCATCCTCCCCTGCCTCAGGGCATCACTCACCAACAGTCTCTAAGAAGCAAGGAATTTCAAAGGCAAAAACAACCTGATTTTTAATAATTACCCTCTCTACCTGAAGTCTGGGTCATTTTCAAATTTTTGCTCTGTAATAAAGACAACTAAAACTTTCAAATTAGAAGCAAAGATTCCGAGAGCTCAGTGAGATGAAGCCTATTTGAGCCTGCACCACCTTTCAGCCATGCTGCAAAAGGCTAATGAATCAGCTGGTGAAAGGCAGAGCGCAGAAAATTCCAGCTCTAGGCTTGACAAAAGGCCGTGCAACCCTGATTACTTCATCAGCTCTGTGATAGGCAGATGCTTACATGGGCTGTAAGCCTGACTATGCTTTTCCAAAGTTGGTATAGGAAAACTACCTCCACTATGAGATACTGAATAGAACATGCTGCATCTACACATCGTCTGCTTGCTCCAACCTCTTTTAGGATCACCAGTTCCTGTGAAAAAAATACATTATCCTAAATCTGGCAATGCTTCAGTCATATGGCTGGACTGTAGCACTGAGCTGAAGCTGACACGCTTTTGTTAATCAATCACATTGGCCACTCCTTTGAGGACAGATGAGATGATTATGGAGGATTTCTCCAAGTCATAAGAAACAAGAACTAAGGAGGAAGAAATCACTCAACTGGACGTAAATATTTAATGATTCCTTCCCAATAAAAAATATTCAGTAAGTCTACTTTATTAAATGTAGCCTGCATATATGTACCCACTTACCTCAATAGATTTTTTTTCTAAAGATACATAGATACTCTGTAAAAGAGGGCATGATTTCCCTCCCCGAATACATGCAAATCAAAAAATTACCTGTAGATAGAAAAGAGTTCCATCCTTTGCATGAGTTCTCCTTTTCTTAACTCTTCCTTTTGAGAATGCTAGCTGACTGGCTCTTCAACGGAGTTGTTATTCCCTGCCCAATTTTGCACAAAGTTATCAATGGATTTTAATATATTAAATTTTGCAACCTCTTCAAGGAATTTCTCCCTTTCATCTCCCTGTTGCTGGCATTTCATACCTGGGAACTGTTATAACTGAGTCCTTACATGAAGCAGAATATTTCTTTTAAAAGTTACAAGGTTTCACACACAAAGAAGGTATCTATATTCACACATCATTAATGGGGAAAAAAAAACTCCTCTTCTCTTCTAGCTTCTAAGAATAGAAATAAAAAAAAACTCTCAAGTAACTGTAAATAATAAACCATGTCATGCTAAATACTTCAAAGTATAAGTGCAAATATTTTAAGAGGCTTAAGGAACTACTACAAAATTACCAATTAGCTCTCAAAAACAGATTCAGATGATCTCTCATATAATTCTTCATTCCAAATACATTTTAGGATAAAATTCTCTTGTGATCTAGTAGAGGAAATCAATTACTTACCATTAACTGCAATCCTTCAAGGAAAACATGCACAGCAGGAATGTACACAGCAAGCTGTTAAGATTTTTTTTTTTTTTTGCCTTAGCAGGACCCATGATGAACTCCTCCCTTCTTCCTCCCTCACACCACGGCATAGCTGCAAAAGTCAGTGCACAGCACACAAACTGTAGTTCCTCGTAACTGCAGAAGCATCAAGAGAGAGTAACAGCAAGAAAGTGGAAGGATAGTGGGAAGTAACTTACAGACAGTGTGTCTAAAAGAATTACCCTCCCTATTAAGCTGCTCACTGCTGTGGGAAATGCGTGCACTTGCACTACTGCTGACTCCAAAGACAACCCATTATGTATTTAGTAGTTACCTCCAGGTGAGCTTCAAGGACCAAAGATTTAAGATTTCTTAAACGCCACAGCACTGCATAAAAACAAATGCTGTCACCCAGCAGGTGCCTACAAATGAAGCGGTCTTTCAATAACACTACTGATGGGCCAAGCCCTGGTGGAATGTCCACTGATCACTCACAGGGGTGCAGATCTTAAGAGTCCAAAATCCAACTGGACAATCTGAGGTATGGCTGAACCCTTTCAAACTTCTGAGACAGAAGCAAATTGTAGGAGATTCTTCAAAGAGCTCCAGGACCATGAGACGGGAGTTGAAGAGAACAGATGACTGGTTCTGATGGGGTCTCTAGCAGGAATTTCAAGTAGGCTAGAAGAAAGATACCTGTTAGGGAAACATCCTTTAAAAAGTAAGAAGTATCTACATCTCCAAGGATCTCATAGAAAACCATCAACCAAAGAAGGCCCTAATGGTGGAAGTCTTGACCACGACAAAATCTTTTGTGTGAGAAACTGTTTACTACAAAGTAGCAGCCTGAAAGTTGATGAGAACTAATTAGTACTATCAGCTCCCTTAATTTCAGAAAAGTCATTCAACTTTCAAGGCAAGGATAAAGCTCCTCCTTTTCTTCCTTCCTTCACTCTAAAAAGCCCTTTAAAAGAAGGCTGCCTGTAGGCAACCTATAAGCTATGAAGTAGAGCATCTTGGGAAGGGACTGGGTAGCAAAGTTAGCAACATGCTGAAATAGCTACAGATGGCAGACAAAGCGTGACCAGTCTGTGCCTGCAATAAAAAAAGAAAAGGCAATAGGAGCCAGGACTGATGTATCTGAAGGGAAGAGACTAGGTTTTTTTCATTATATTAATTTTCAAAATGCTAGCTGCAAAGCCAAAAGAGACGTTTGCCTAGGTCACCAAAGGTTTACATCCACTGAAACATTGGTGTTCTGGCTTGTGACCTTCCTACCAAATGAAGGCAGGACCAACTATCAACCCATGGTAATGAACCCAGGGCCAAAGGTGTCCAGGTAGAGTTCAGACGCGCCAAGGACTTTAGTCTTTTTACTAAAATTTGCACTCCAAAAACGAAGAAAACCTTCAACGAAGATTTATCTCTAGAGTTATCTCTAGAGTTGCAGGCTCCAGTCAGAACTTTGGGTAACAGCTAGGCAGACATCACATGTGCTACATGCATGTGTGCGTGTGTGTGTGTGTGCACGCATGTGTGTAGCACACACGGTTTCAGAAATAGCCCACATTTGAAAAGTTGCCCATTTCACGAAGTCCAAGCCCTTGGTCTTCCCCCTAGGATATTCTCATTTACCTTGGTCTTTCCATCTTAACTCTAGTGACTATAAAAGAATAAAGCAAAAAATGGGGCAAACAAGTGAACTTGGAGAACAGCTGACTGCAATTTTTCCAGACAAAGTGGACTTGCATGGCAAAACACAGGTGCTTACAAAAGAGTGGGCCTAGAACAACTTGATGCAAACAAACGCCTTAAGCAAATTGTGTCAAAGTGTCCAAGAGAGTACAGTGGCTTTGAGGAATCATACAGCAAGGTCTCAAAGGCCCCAGCTACCTTCCTCATTAAACTTAGAAAAAACCTGCAGGGTATGTTAGTGCACATTAGCTAGTGTCTTTTCCAGGGGCAGGGAAAAGCTGGAGTCAAAGACAGTACAAAGGGCTGGCAAATACATTCCGCAGTAAGGCTTGAAAATGGCAAAAAGGGGAAAAAGCATGATGTAGGGGAGAAAGTGCTCAAGACATTATTATTATTATTATTACTATTATTAAAAAAAAAAAGCATAACTTGCTAAGCTGGTAGGAGTCAAAATCCATCAAAAACACTTTGCTCCCCTCTCTCAACTGTATGTGCTGTTTTCTTTTAAGATAATACTAAGATGTCATGGATAGTTCCACAGACAGCACTGGACTAACAGACCATCTGGAGAGCAAAAAGCACCTGGAATAAGGTTTCAGAGACATCAGAGACATATATGGCTCTGGTGCTGAGTCCCTAATATCGAACAAAAGTTTCTTGAGACTAAAAGACACAAGAATATGATGGCAGGATTAGTTTCAAAACCTGATGATTTTTAGTATTTGCATAAAAAGCAGCCTACATTTCCATAACAGGCTGTAAGGCCAAAAAAAAGATGGAGAGAGTAGGCATCATCTCTGCTTTAATTCCTGGTCTGGTTGAACAACAATTAAGCATCTCCTAAGCACTCTTTCCAAGGACATGTTCTTAGAATCCTACAGCACGGAGCTGGAATGAGAGATAGGCTGAATCCTTAGTAAGGACGGAAGTATTTATAGCCTTTACACCAAAGCCTTAACTACCCTCATCTGACATTATGCCCAAACATCCACTGACCAATTTTCTGAAAAATCCTGCTACTCATTACAGATCCAAGTTGTCCCCCCACCCCACCCCCAAGAATAGCTGGGAAGAGACAACTTGCTTTGGCAGCAGTAATAAAAACATGCAATCTGTATGGTAGGCAAATCAGAAATATTTCAAGCATCTGTCCTATATAATTGATCAATAGATAACTCTTACTGTTAAGAGTATTTTCCATAACATCTTTCATCTTTAAACTAATGAGATATTAAAAAGTCAAAGAGGTAGGCTAGTATGCAGATGGTCAACTTTGCTCTCCAACCTGTGCTTAGTTAATTTAGGGTTTAAAAATAATTTAGGACAGTGCTTCCACTGCACATTGTCGAAGTTTGGAGAAGCTTCTTGTGTTTTCACTTCACAGAAAACATGCAAAGTATTTACCTCTGCTGAGATGCTAAATAGCCTCTGTGTTGCCTCACCAGCAGTTAGACAGACAACTAAGTATTTTTTGTTTAGGTAAGTTTTTTTAAAGTAAGTTTCGTCACTAGGTGACAGAACAGTCACCTAGTTCTGTTTAAATGATAACTTCCATCTATTAAGGCTTTAATATTTCAAGTTTGGCAACTATGACAATTTACTATGACGGGCAGCTAAGCTAGGGGTCTCATTAAGAACCATGTCATTAGTCACAGTGACGCCAATTTCAGATACAAGATTTCTCACATTAGGAAACAGACAAAATTACCCATTTATTATTTTTAATAAAATAATTGTTTTAATGCAGTATTTAAAATAATTTTAAACATCTGATCCATAAGATACAGTACACAAATATGGAAAATGCTGCACTTTACATAAAAAGTAAAGCTTAAGCATTTAATTATACAAAACAATTTTGCCTGATGCCATCAATATCTTGCAAACTATAGCTTAGTCAAAGTACTGCTTTTCATATATATATATATATATGTGTGTGTGTGTGTGTGCTATATATACATATATAAATAATTTACAGCATTCATTTACTAGATTTGTTTACTACTGCTTCAACACAAAAAACGTAACTGATATAAAACTTACTGAATTTAGTAAGTTTCTGATGGTGGAGGGTGTGTTTGAATTATCACTTCAAGTTTTAAAGTAGCATGCCAAATAACCATAGGAAACTTGTTCCTTAAAAGAAAAGTTTCAGCAGGAAGCTATTCAATACAGTCAGTGCTTTTCCCACTAGTCTTGTCAACAGCCATGCTATACAGCACTGTGTCATGGGAGCAAAGTATTTGGAGGCTGGTGAGAGGGAGGTTTCTCCTTCTACCACAAGGCAGTCTTTACTAGTAGAGCAGAATAACCTTTAAGTCTATTCTAGCAATTTTAAGAACCTGGAGCCCTCCTCCTCATTGAAAGGAAACCAGGCAACTGGTTTAGCTGCCTAGCTTTTATTTAATGTGGTGTAACAGGGAAACTTCTTAAAGCATTACGAATATTAAGATGGCAATTAAATCAATATTTTAAAAGCAGTGAATGCTCTGTGCTTTGCAAACCCTACTTTTCTCCTTAAAAAAGGCTCCAGCTGTGAAGTTTTAGAATATTTAATGTATTTTACGTTTTCGTTTTTCCTGCAGTCAGCACAGATTGCTTTTGCTCATTTCTTTTAAAAATCTATGTTTGAGTTCATTGCTATTTTTGATATCCACATAAAGAAAAAAACATGAGATTTGTTTCTTCAGTTTATCCTTCCTTTTTAGGCTCTTTCACTCCCTGTATTCAAGTTTAGTAACTCCAGATTTTCCCAAACATGGAAGTATGCAACTACACTGTTTGATGTATGTTAATCACAGGAATTACCCATTTGTTCACCTTCCCTCAGTTGCTTTCTCAGAGGAGAGGGGGAGGGCAGTTGAGGTGAGGTAGGGGGAGAGAAAAGTGTCCCTTGACCCTTCACTTGCTACTTTGTTCTCCACAAATATTCTCCACTACATTCAGTAGTAATTCTAAACCCAGAAAATTTAAGGAGATGCTGAGTCAGATAGGCAATACATTAGCACATTGACTGACTGCTGGTTCATGATTAAATACAACTGTCACATTATGCAGTGCCTTTAACATGTTAATTTGCTTCCCTAAATAAAGTTGGATTAGAAGAAGGCACTACTCAGAACAGATATTGCAGGCTCTGGAGCACTGAAGCAAGTGACATACATAAACTAGGTACACGTCTCAAGCCCTCAGAGCCTGCAAGACCGTTAAATGCACGCAGGTAATCAGGTGCTTGTATGTGCAGTTCAGTGTTTTCACTGGTTTACAGATTGGTTTAAGCCAAATATTATTAAAAACCCCACAGGTGATAAGTTAGGTATTTAATAAAAATGTTTATCTGTAAACAAGAGGTATCCTTACAACGGATCATTTTTCCAGAAATTGGAATCTCAAGACAGTGCAACAATGCTTCAGTGTTTTCTTTGGCAGTAGACAGCAAAGTTGAAATGTAAAACAAATCACTTCAAAAGAGCACGGTACAAGGCTAGAGAATGCTTCATCTCTCTTTCTTGTTCCATGCAGAATATCAAGTCCCTGAGACAGACACGGGTTATTCTTGGACGAAGCAACTGTTTTGTAAGGCTAAAACCCGATGATCCAGGAGCAATTCCATTGCCGTTCAAACCCTAAAGGGGGGAGGGGGGAGGAGAAGCAGGTGGTGAGAGAGAAAAAAAAATTAAAATTATGTCAATTTAAGTTTTTAATCAAACTCATTGGATTGTACTGCCTGCTTGCACAAAACTAGTCTGATGTTCAACTTTAGATGTTAGAAACCAGCAATCCAGAATTCCACGTACATTAGATACTTTAAAAGACAAAGCAAGTATCTGCCAGTTATACAGTTTACTTCAGTCAAAGGAATGAAAAAAGAAAAAAAAATCTAACTATATTATGGTATGATAAATAACTGCAGTTTCACTGAAGTCATACTATGTAAATAATTGCACATGCAAACAGCAGACTAACTGTGAAGGTACTACCACAGTTTCTATGTAGAGGCCCAGGTTGTATAAGGCTTACTTCCACCTGCAAACATGCCAGCTCCAGATATTCACATCTCTTCTTGAAGACGACTCACTGAGAACAGGCTCTGCCCTTAAAATATGGCCGGAAGAAACAGTACTCTCTTGCCTCAGTCATCATTTGTGAATAGTCCCTTTTTTAAGGGAGCAAATACACAAAGTCAGAGCATCTGTGTTTTCAGAACATTATATTTAAGCCTATCCATCTCAGTCAGCTGCCTTGCTTCGTTATGAAGGCGCAATTTGTGGGGAGATGATGGTTAGTAGTTATATATTCAGACTATTGGAACGGGCAACCCCCACACATTCCAAAATGCCCCAAGATTTATTATTAGGGGTGAGGAGGAGGAAGATTATCATGAGCTGCACAATAGACTGGCTACTTATCTTGGAGCCAATCTAAGCTACACAGCCAGTCTCTTATCACTACTGGAGGGTTCTTGGTAATGAATGCAATTTGTACAAATACGAGTGCTCAGTCTCTGTAACTTCAGCAAGGCAATGCCTGCCAGCATCAACACCACTCGGAGATAGTGTTGCTTGGATGCTGTGTTAACTATATCAATTCTTACCCTAACACTCTCTGCAAGACTTCAGCAAAATGACTTTGCCCACTTTGCTTAGAGAAACCAGTTTAAACCCCCATATATCAGAAGCAAATACCAATCTATAGCAGCAAGTACTAGTGTTGTTAAGGGGAAAAGCATTAAAATTCATTAAAAAAAAAAAGATTCACCAGATAGCACACTAGCCACAGAAAAACCAGGGCATACAGCTGTATTCCTTACTAGCAGCATGCAGGGTATTCAGCATCATTTCGTTTGCTTTACAGTCGATACTATTAAACACTATGAAATGCCATCATTTGAAACTTTCAGTTTGTTAAATGGCTTGGAACAAATGCGTGCATGGGGAAGACTGCTGGCCACATAGCGCAGAGGGGGCACTGCTGTCCTGGTAAGACACAAAAGGGTCACAGTTCAAGTTTGTCATATGACAACCCTAAAGGATCCAGGGAAAAGATAGCTCTGCAATGCAGCTGCCAGCACGGGGTTGAAAAGGAGGTCAATCCAACAGGATGCAGCAGAAGGCCTGAGGCAATGTTATAAATGAAACAAACCCCAAGGGTTTTCAGTAACCCAGCAGCAATGTCCTTCATAATTCAAAGAACTTTATGGAGGTGAAAGTATTTTCTCTCTAAATAGTCACTAGATGAGAAGTCTTACCTTTAAAAAGACAAAACAAAAAACTATCTCACTCTTGTTCACTCCCTTACAAAAATCAGGCAGACATCACAAATCCCTGAGCTTGCTTTGGAAGCTATCAGAGCTGCAAGATGTTACAACAAAGCAGACACTTCAAGCTGCTTGCATTTGAGTTATAGATTTGCTTAGTCTTAAATTCTTACTTGTCTTGCCCAGTGTAGAGACATGGAATGGTGTCATACTGTAAAAACAATCATTTCCAAGGCCAAAGCTTATACTGAATTTCTGTTCACTGGGACAGTCACGCCATATTTTAAGTTTCACACAGCACCAAACAGGTGTATCACAGCTACTGAAGAACCTCTGAAATGTAGTACTCAATTAGCTACTGAAACAAGTCACTACTACATCCAAGTTAAAAATAAACATCCTTCTCTCAAAGTGCAAGATGGTTTAAAACAAAGAGAGTCAGATTAGGTCAGATTGGGACTGCAGAAAAACTTCATTTTGTTGGGGAATTTATCCAACCCCATATGCCTGGTTGCACAAAGCCTCCAGCACATATGTCAGGACAACATTTATGTAGGGATCAGCATTAAATCCTTTTAGCCTCTGTCCCCCCCAGTTGCAAATAAAGCATTTTATGGTTTTATTTTGGACTTTGTAACAAACAGCAGAGGAAGGTATATTACCTGTTATCTTCTTAAATAAAAGACATAAGGAACCAAGAGTATTTGATGTTCCTGAGCCATTTTGGCCTCAAAATAACTATCACATGCACCTCTGTCAATACGCAAGACAGTTTAAAAAGTGCCCAACTCAAGCTCTTCAGCTGACACAAGAAACACTTCAGAGGAGGATCCTCTGGTGTTCAGTTCTCAGAAGCCTCCTTCTCGAGTAAGTTCCTGTTGGTCAGCAGGTACATTTTGTCTGGCCCTAGGCAGCCAGCAGTTCTCTTTTCCCCTCTCATATACCCCTTTTTGCTTCTCCAACTCTGCTTTTCAGACCTTACTCAGCACCTGATAAAAATAACAGCAGCCCACTACCACCTGCCTACGCCTTGCTCACAGATATCTCCATCACATTCCCTCCAGTGGACCAGTAGAGGCTTGCATCTTGCTATTTTGGGGCATTCTTCACCACCATAAAATCTTCAGTCTATCCTAGGACAGCTTAGTGATTGTCTTCCAAGGGAAACTGAAAAGTGCCTCTTTTCAGCCAGGTCACAAATGCAAAGATAAATGAATATAATCCTATACAACAAATTCTAACAAAGGGTACAAAGCTGCAATCAACATTCAGCAAGAATCAGTACCTTGGCTACCAAAAAAGCAGGATTTTTTGTTGTTTTCTGAGAAAAAAAAAATCATTTTTTTCTCTTCCATAGAGGAAGTAGAAAAGTCTGTCAACCCCAAGGAGTTATTGCCTTTAACTGAATTGCTCTGGAACAGAGACAGGGCCCAGCACCCCAGGACCCAGGTTAGCTGGCTTAAGACCAGCACTGTGATGTTACATGAGCTGCGACCATGCTTTTGGCACATCTTTGGCATCAAAACAAATCAGCAGCTTTGTCAAACCAAAAACTTTACCTCCCTTTCTTGATCCTCAGAGTCTTTTATGTATTCCTGATAAAAATCAGGAATTACAGCTACACTGATTTTTGGCAATACAGTGGGACTCTAGTATCAGTATCATAACTGTTTTGCGGATATTGCTGTTGGGAGGTTGTTTCCTAAATCTATCTTTGAAGACCTTTAGAGCTCTCTCCAGTGGCTGGACTAAGAATTAAATACTGATTCTCTCAATAGGCAAGAGAAGAACCTGGTAAAGGAGAGAGTTATCATAAAATTAAGGTAACAAGCCTTGCATGACAAATCTTTTCCTTTACTTGAACCACCACCATTGTCTTATTTCTAGTCTCCAAAGAATTTGGAGCATATAATCTAGAAGCTTTAATTACTGACAAGAATATCAAAATTGATCAGAGATTATGTAGGACATGATACAAAGCTCACTGAGGCCAGCAGAAGCCTTCCTTCCCACAAGTTTGGGACAGGCCCCCAGTAAGCTATTCCTGGCAGAACATGTATTCCCTTCTCAAATTCAACAGCCTCAAAAGGGTAAGAACATCTAGTACATTAGAATAGATACTCAAATTCAGTTTCAACTCCCAGCCCTGTCACCTGTGGCCACATTGATGTCTATAATACCTAACGGATCCTGTACACTAGTTTCCCAGTTGTAAAATGTAGATGATTTTCTTTTATATGAGACAAAGGTAAAAATCCATTAATGCATTGTGAAGTGCTCAGACACTTTCCTAGATCTTTTCTGGCAACAAGGGGAATGAAAGATACCCTGCCAGAATTGTGAAAACTGTGCTTATATGAAGTGCATAGTTTAGCCCACAGAAAGCAGTGAAAAAAAGCTGGTATTATCTTGGTGACAAGCCAAACTTGTGATGCTGCCTATTCTAACAAGCCTCAGTCTGTTAGAAATATACTCCCACATTTGTAGTACTAAAATACTACATTACTCAGAATGTTTATATAAATATGATTTTTTAAAACCCAAAGCTTCCACCTCCCTTTTTTTTTAATCTGTTGTAGACCATTAGGATAGATCAAGTTGACATCTGAAAGGCTTAGATGTCTATTTCCAGACTGTTTCTCATGCAGCTGAAAACAAATATGTATATTTATAATATTATCTGTAGTCTACAAAGCAGTCTCACTAAGCTGTCAAATATATATATATAATGATGTTATTGAACTACACATTTTTTCCTCAGATCTCATTGAAACATTCCTACAAGTCCTTTCAAATGTAGACAACAAAGTGTTTTACATATTGAAACAAATTACTGCAAATGTAATGTCAGTTTATTTACTATTATGCTCAAGATTCATATACGCATGTCACTTCATATGGCTACATCAGATGCTTAATCTGTACCTGGAGGTAACAAATACTATACAAATATGTCATGTTAGTTAATAGACAATTATTAAGCTGAATTTTTCTGGCTCTTTGCCACATCATTTTAAGCAATGTATTGTCAACTAAATTATAAATCTCTTGACCCTTCACATGTCATCAACATTTGTGTGTTACCAATATGTTCAGCCTAAAGCTACAGTGCAATTAGTCATTTAAATTGCAGATATCTTTCACACATAAGACAAATTAAGTTCATCTCTAGCACAGAGAAAGCACAATATGGGCCAATGAACTGTGTATCTGAAGTGTATGAATGGCAGTCGAGAATATTTTAGCCTATTTATGTGGAAGAAATTCACATCAAGGATATGGCCTAGACTGACAGCAGCCAGGAAATTCAGAGCTGAAACTGAAACTATCTGTCTGTAGCTGACAGGATGTGCTTCGGTCTTGCGGCAGATAAAGATGCTGAAGCCATCTTTTATAATTACAGTGCACTTTTAGCTTTCCTTTTCCCCAAAGGTATGACTACCCTGTAAATTCTTCAATTGTCCAATAGCTTAGAGAAGAACTAGAGCTGAAATTAATGGTCTGCATATGTCAAGCATATGCAAATGGCGGGGAAAAAACCCTCATACCACTTTAGATCCCAGTCTCAAAAGGGGTTGGGGAGAAATAGGGGAAGTGGTGGCACAAAAAAATCCCTCAAGTGTAGAATTAGATTTAGTGGCCTGGATCTGAACACCTACTTACATGCAAATAGTCTAGGTCCATTTAAAGTGGTTCCTTTCAAAAACAGTTTCTGCCACTTTTGAGAAAATACTCCAGCACACAACCATGTAGCAATGAATACTGGCAAGCACCAGACATGTGAATCAGCTGAAAGCCTCTCTGTACCCCATGATATACATGTGGCAACAAACCTATTGTCATTCTTAACAGAACCAAGTTCTAAGTTCACGTTTAAACATAGCCATGTCCTTAACATCAAATACTGAAGGTGATGAATTTATGCTAGTGTGTTCTCACACAGAAAGATTCATTACAAGAGATTACAGTCAAAGAGGTGGCAATAGCTTCTACAGCTATCCTTTAAAAGAGTACAAATCCACATACCCCTTAATTGCCACACATCCCTCCTCAAATGCCACCCCCCCAAAGTTATTTGATTGGCACAAAGGGGTAAAACAGAACATTTCTTCCCAATCATTTGGGAAATTCAGGGGTTTTCTTCGTTTGCTTTGCAGGAAAGGATTTCTTGCTCAGATGTTTAGCTCTTTGTAGGTCTGCCTGAAAAGCACTCCCAAGGTTTAACATGCAGCATATACAGACTGCTTTTATCAACATGCATATTGACATCCTAAGCTACAAAGCAAGAAGGTAGAATTTAAGGTCTGTTGTCAATGACCAGATACTGCAGAGGCCTTGATCTGAAAGGGAAGGAGAAGACATGCTAGTTTTCTCCACCCACAGTCAGTATTAAAAATGGAACTGACTAAAGTAGAAAACAAGATTTCTCCCATTTCCTCTTGCCAAAATACTTCACAGAAGGAAATACAAGTCTATCTGGGAAATGCTGTATTAAGTGCGCATCACTCTTCAAGTGTCACACCATTTTACACACCAGAGCCAAAAGTTTTACAGAAAATAAAGTCTTTGAACAGCTATGTGCTGACCTCAGGATACCAGCTACACAGTACTTCTGCAGCAACTGCATGGTGTTTGGCCCCACTTGGGCTGCATAGCGGAGAGCAACATCCTGAGAAGCGCTTTAGACATACCTTCCTCATCACTGCAACAGTGAGTACAGAGAGAGGGAGAGACAGCACACAGATGCTGCCTGATGCATCTCTAGTTCTGACACCTCAAAAAAAAAAAAAAGCATGAAAAGACAGGAAATTAACCCATGCACATCAAGTCACTCAGTGCAACCAATTTAAAAGAAAGCAAGTGAAAGATACGTCATCAACAGCACTTTGATACAAGATAGACTGCATCACTTCCAAATGGTTTGTGTGTTATCATAGAGCCAAAAAACAGAGGAGAAAAACACTCTCCAAAAAGATTACATATCAGTGCAGATATCCAATTAAGTTTCTCTGTATATTCCCTGAATGGTCTAACTACAGTCTTCAGAAGTCAACCATAAACTTAAGATTTAGTCTGCTAATCCTATTTTCAAAAATGCAGGTAACTTCCTTCCTTCCTGTTGTATGACATTGCACAAATATGCAGCTCTCAGTTCAAGACATCAGAAGAGCTGGGAGGCAGAATACCTCTCAATAAAGGAAAAAAAAAAGAGATACTCCAGAACAGTAGGTTATTTCCTCACAGAAAAAAAAAAGGGGGGGGGGGGAGAAAAAGGGCTTTAAATCAACTGCAAGCAATTTCAAACTAAAGACTCTAGTTACAGTGAGAACTGGACAAAACCATTTCCAAAATTGGTTTTGTCATCAGAAACAAAGTAAAACTTCAAAGTAATCCTTGATCGTTTCTCAGCACTAAAAACATCATCTTACCAACCAATAAGAACTATGAAGCAGAACACAGAATCAGGGATATAAATCTGTGACTCCTAGTTTAGTTTTTCTGACTTGTCTTAGAAAAAAGGTTCTATCTTTCTTCAAGGGGATTATTTTACCAAGTTTTCCCATCCTCTAATTCATCAATATTGACCATATGCCCCAAAACAAGGGGGAGAAAAGGTGGGGAACAAATACACAAAACCAAAACCACATATGAATCAAATCTAAAGGCCTCTCCTACTCATTGCATCTAAAGGTGCCCAAAGGGACCAGAATCAGAGAGATGAAGATATTAACAGCTCTGGAATATAAGTAGCACCAATTAATGCATTTTTACAATAGAGGGGTTTTCTTATCAGGGCTTTCCTCAAATTATTCTTTCTGAATAATATTTAAATGTTAAATTGCAGCAAAGAGGAAAAGCAAAACTATCCCAACTAGTACCCCCAACAAGAAGAAAGAATTCCCAATATAGTGCTATTATAGTGCTATACTTAGAGCATTAACCTTCTGTTTTCATTACATGATCTTCATGGATTTGTCCTTTGTGCTATCCAATTGTAATGCATGAGCAGTAACCATAGCAGGATATAGTTCACTCTTTTCATGTTGCTTTTAGGTCCAAGTTAAACAACAAACTTCTCTGGGCAGGAATCTTTCTTCATTTATTTCCTGCCACATAATGAGGTGATATGGCTGCTAGCAAGCAGGGCTACACTTGCAGATCATATACTTGTGTCACTACATCTGTACATTTCCAGATTAAAATAATCCATAATAATTTTCTTAGAAGATCACTTCTTTAAAGAAGTCAGAATTTCAGAGAACAAAAGGAAGTAAATACACAACAGTCAGCCATGCAAGTATGCAAGCAAAAAGACTTTCTAGACAAGGTGCAAAAGCCACACAGTAGAGTTTCGAAGATGCACGTACCTAAGCATGAAGAATCATTCCAATTAACCATTAACACTCATTTGTGGTGGAAAGGAAAAAAAAATAGGCTATCCAAATGCTGTCCTCAGCCCTTTATGCTTATCATTGAATCCACTCCCACCCAATCTAATGAGCTGCACTCTTCTAGTACCCTTTAGATTTCAGTACCTAACAAAAGTAAATATATTAATAAATTCGAGTTTTTATTCAATAAATTCAGAGTAAATGATCATTTCTTTCCTGCCTCTTCAAACACCTTGGGGCTTCAAGTTTACATCAATAATGGCTTGAAACATTTCCTTTTTAATTATAGTAGAAAGTGATAGAAAGTTGAACACAGTCATCTCTGTTCTAATAGACTTCAGAGATACAAATTTGTACAAAAAGCATTACCCAAAGCAAGCTGAAGTAGTCTAAGTTGAGAAAAATCTAACACAGCTATCCTTTGATAGTATTAAATGAAATCAGTAATAATAATTCACATTGAGGAACAGTACCTTTCATCATACCTGTGTGCCAAGATACTATGCTTTAAAAAGTCACAGGAGTATTACGCACAGATTTACTCCTAGCCATTGCATAATCAGGAAGTTCTGACATTAAAGATTACTTGAGAGTAAAGCTGTCTGTATTTGCAATTTGAAATGAGAAAATACACCCTGCCTGTTTAAATTATTCTCAGACTGGTTGCCCAAAAAGATCATTTTAAAGATCAAGATGCCCAAACCTGTATCAGCCTAAGGCCATATTGTACTTGCTTTCAGTTTCATAGACCTCCTTTAATCTTTGAAGGATGGAATGTTGTTTACTGCTCAGAATGTTTTGTCATGTTTTTACAAATGCATTACAAATGTTCTGCTTCTTGAAATACAGAATGTTTGTCAAAACCATTTTTTTATTCTACATGAGAAATCTCAAATCTTTTATAAATCCTCTTCAGATATATTGGGAAACTAGATGTCTAAGCCTAAACATCTTGCACAAGTTATTATCCTATGTCATTTGATGAAGGAAAGAAAAAGTCCAGAGAATTGCTTCCTGGTAGCACGGAACACTAAGCACTAGGCACTGGAATGTAAGATTGTGTATGAGAAACAACAGTATTTTTACTGGCAGAATTACCTTTAACTACTGCCTTTTCAACCGAGTCTAGTAACACAACATATATGAAAAAAAGAATCTTAAAATGCAGCAGAAAAATTTGATAATGAAATATCATTAAGGTTCATGGTCAGTTTAAGCACATCATATCTCAGTTTTCTTAAAATAACATATAAATAATGGATTACCACCACATAATATCAACATTGTTAACTGTGTCACTTTTGTACAATCCTGTAGCACTTTTAATAAAGTGGACACATCCCAGACAATGAGAAATAACTGAAAAGCACCTAATGGGTAGACTTCTTAAACATCCAGAAACAAGTCCTGCAATAATTATAACAATACACTATGAAGAACAGGACTAATTACTCAATGAAAGCTCAGGGGAAAGAGGAAAAAAGGATGTGGAAGACTTCTGCTGGACTCACTTTTTCATGTTTTTCCAGTGGTATGAAAAAAAGTACCTACACCTTCAGCTTCATGTGAAAGTGTATTAAAAAACTTCAAAGAAAGTTGAAATTTGGAGAAAAAAATCTTGGAATATTGCTTTTGGAACTTGCTTAGATATAGAATTCTTCACTCACTTGCTATAAACTGTGAGCATTTAAGGAGTTACTAACCCCATGTCAGAATGAAGTCAGATAAACAAGTCTACCTCAGCTCCTTAGAGAGGTCTCTTGTCACAATCCAGGCTGAGGGAAAACCCACAGATTAGGTGCCACTACTGTCTCAGGTTGCAAACAATAGTTGAGCTTTATTATAAGGTCCTTCCAGACTACAGTGTGCAAAAAATGCTTAAGTATTTTCAATGCTAGTATCCACTTAGACTTCCTAGCACAGAACAACAAAAAAGCTTAATGCTCATCAGACAAGACAGCTTTATTATTTCCTCCAAACAAGAGTTACTTTTCAGGCTTCTGTTCACTATGCTTGGGTGAGAGGCCAACCACCCATTTATTCAAGCACTGTTGAGGCTTCATGAGAAAGAGCAAAATAGACGCCACCACCTGAATCACACCTGGCAACTTACTCCTCCCATCTCCAGCCAAGATGATAACCTCCAATAGAACTAGGCTCTCAGTCTCCTTGTAAAGAACCTCTGCAACCTCAGAAGCTGAAATCATAGAATTATAGAATTGGTAAGGTTGGAAGGGACCTCTAGAGATCATCTAGTCCAACCCTCAAATGAGTGGCCCATACGAGGATCGAACCCATGACCTTGCCGTTATTAGCACCATGCTCTAACCAACTGAGCTAAACCTAACCCCCTAAATGGTTTCTCTTATACAACGTTAAGGGATATATTAAATCAAGATCTGTTAAAAGCACCTTAAAGGTGCTTTAAAAATGAAGGGCTAGAAACAGAGACCTGACTCATGCCTGGAACAGAAACAGAATCTGAAAGATCTAGCTTTTTTTTGTTTGCTAGCAGGGCAACCTCATGATACATTTGAAAAGAGGCCCTGTGCCTTACACATGGAAAACAGTTGGCAGTCAAATCCAAGAGTCACAGCCATTTCAACAGCCATCCAAAACAGCTGTCATGTCATGAGTTCAACTGATGGGCCACAACAACTAGCTACTCTGGAGACTCTCATGGTCTTTGCTACCCACCACTGCAGGCCAAAGTTTCTCTGAGCCACCATCTAATTTAGCTCTTTGCACATCACTCTTATCCAGTTTTTCCTGTAACATACAATTAACATTCCTAATAAATTTACCAGAAGTAATCCTTCCAAACATTTACCATGCAGACTGGTTTTATTACAGAACAAATGTAGTCTTTTAGTGAAGTAATTCTCATTTCTCCATATAAGAAGGATGAAAATAATCCAATATGAAGATACAACAATACCATGCAAGTCATTTCAGTACCTCTAACCCAACATTTGATGACTCCAAAGGTCTTTTCTTCCTTGGTCCAATGGCTGCCAAAGCCGTGAGGTTGGCTTCTCTCTGTTGCATTTGTGCTAACTCCAACTGTTGCATCTAATTTAGAAAGAAAATACTTATATTAGTTAGAATATACAGTATTCTAAAGGGCTTATTCCCTTTACTGCAGCTTCAAGCAGTCTGTGATGCCTACTCAAACAATGTATTTGACAGCAGCTTTTAAAACATCTTCCTGGACACTTCTAATAGATTCCAATAAACAGTCATGCTTAGAGCCCTGAAACACTAACAGCCCTAGAGATAGTATTGCATAAGCAACACATTTTGTGGAGACTACATTTGATATCAACACAGTCTCAACAGGAACCTCTCTGCTGGTAGTTCAACTCTTGAGCTGTGACATTTCTGATTAGTAGAGAATATTTGATCAGAGTTAGTGTAAATGGCTGCAATTAAGTTGAAGTTGCTTAGCTCTGTAAACTGAGCATATTCTTTATTCAAGTCACAATCTTACAATTGTACAAGCAAGACATTCTACATTTCTTCAATCTCTGTTACTTGAACCTAGTACTCAGTATTACCATTCTAAAATGTCTTATTATCCAGTGAATAGGATGTTGTCAGTTCACTGATCCTCTTTAATTTTTTTCCCTAGAACATATTTGAGAACCCTTTGAAAAAAATTAGAGACACATCTAACACTGCATATATTTATTCTCAGTCATTCAATCTCAAACTCTTCAACACAAAGAAATCCCTAGAGAGGCAACATCTGCCTAGGTTAATTTAGCAAGTATTTGATTTGAGTTGATTTTTTTAAGCTGGCTCAGCTAGCCAGCAAATCTCTCAAATGACATTTTAAAGAACCATCTAGTAGCAAGACAAGGCTCCCCTTTCTTTTAAGTGTTTGATGAAAGGAAATAATCTCTAGAATGAAGGAAAAAAATCATGATCAAGAGAAAAAAGGTTTATGTTATGTCTAAATTTCACATGGTGCATACCATTTCATTCTGTGTAGTAACTTTAGATTACCCAGTCAGCTGCTCTGGAGCGACACCAAGTCAAGTCCACTGACAGACTAGTGGTGGCTTTCCAACCACCTTGCTAATGCAGCTCCACTTGTCTCAGGTCAGTCAGCACCTCCGGGGTACAGAGACCTCCCATTTTCTTTAGAAAAGGAGGCCTTTCTATTACCCAGGTTGATTTTGTTCTTCAGTATAAGCTTCTGGGTTTAATACTACTCCTTAGATGATCTGACATGCAACTAGAAGAGCACTTTAGCCTGTCCTTCCTCCTATAACTTACAAAATCTCAGTTTGAACTAGAATTCTTTACCTTGGTGGGGACCAGGGAGATGTTAGAGAAAGTACAGTCACGCCATGATAGGAAAGTGAACATTTCTTCCTCCTCTCTTCCAGTCATAAAGGATTAAATTTTCCTCATTTAGTAAGTACAGATGTCTCATTTTTAAGCTTGCAATACACTATGCTTTTGCTTGCTCTTCAGCCCTTAGAAATCCCATTTAAAGGGAATTTTCAGCAAATTCAGCTGGCAAAGACAACCAAGCTTGTACTACCTTAATGCCATTGTTTCTCCATTTGGCATTATTCAAATAAACTAGAATCCACAATGAAAAAATACTAGGTTTATTTTTTGTTAGTATTATTTTTTCTACTATTTCGCTTCAGAAAGGTAGAGTTGTTCATTCCTTAATGATGCTAGCAGCTTCACAGAAAGTGGTGTGCAGGCTAGATTGTTATTAAAAATGGTATTTTAGTGAGGGATTCCAAAAAAGGACATCCTGCCTTTTAAGGCTCAAATAACGCATGTACTAAAGCTTTTTCAACACAAATCAGAGAATACGAAAGCTTGACATACATGTTAACATTTTTATTTCTTGGAAAAAAAAATATCATTCAATTAAGAAAACAATGCTATTTGCAAGTAAGCTTTGATCTTACTATGCAGGTTTTTGCTTACAGAAATGTAGCAGTGCTTCTACAACACTAGCCATGATCATTCACTTATCACACATACTGTTATTCTTGCCCATGTGTTCAGTGTAAACATTTACAATTTTATTCATCAGAATTGCTTCGGTTCTGCATGTTCAATACATCCTCCCACGTTTTTTTTTTTTTTTTTTCTTCTTTAACTATAGGGTAATGTTTTCAAGAACATTTAAGAAACTAAGGTTTTGTGCCCCTTAAACTTGAAAAATACTAGTGTTCTGTAGTAATCCAAGTTACTTCCTGCTGACCTACTTGTATAAAATATTTTATATGTACATATTAAAGGGAAGATTACATACGTATATATTTTTATTATTTCAGAACTTACTGAGAATGGTCAGAAATGACTAAATCAAACTAAATCAAAAATTCACGCAAAATGAAAACCTCAAATACTGACGTTTAGAAACTGTTCTCATCTGAAGTTTTCATCATTCCTCAGATTAATCAGAAGCAATAAAACACTGAGATTCTGTGGTGGAGGGACATGAAACTTCCAGTCCCAACTACACAGCCCTCTAAACTCAGACACCACCGCTTACAGGCAACTGAGATGAATTGCTACAGAATTACACTTTCTCAGCAGTAACATAGTTTGGCTATCACAACATTCATACACCTGCTGCAGTGCTCTTCCCACAGAAGCACATATTACATATCATGCACATAGTAACTCTTCAGGGGCAGACCAAATTCTAAGTTTAAAGGAAATGCTGCTATGTAAAGAAAACTCAAGAGAGAAAGATGATTTGCCTCACTTCTGAGAGCCATTAGACTGAAACCAAAGGGCTCTCTATAGGTAAAAGCAGCAAATTATGGATCTCAAAGTAAGCCTAGTAAAAAAAATAGCACCACACACACCACAATCATACAAAGCACATACAAAATTATTCCCAATGCAGTCCTCAAAAGCCTCCACTACAGTTGGACTTCTAAAAATTGATGACCACTGACCATTTGGTAACTGTCTTGAAACAGCACTGAAATAAAAATCCCCTCTCTTGTACAGCCAATGTTGACAGGTTGCCACAGTAAAGATACAGGACAAGAGCTACAGCTACGAAGTAATTTCTGAGGTGGTTTATGTATCAGTGCAGGATGCAGGACGATGCAGTAGCGCTCGAACACTGTTTCTTGGAAACCAGGCATGCTGCTCTGGGTATGTAGACCACACAGTGTCTGGACACTAGCTCATTTGCCCCAAGAGATTCAAACTAGCAAATCACCCTGGAGACACTGACTCCAAGCAGAAGGGAGTATTGCTGCTTGAGAGCAGTACTGACAGAAAATCTACCGATGCAAAGGGCAAGACGACACTTGGAAGGTAGGAGAAGGACACGCACTTTCTAGAAACAGAATTGATGCATCAAGCAATTCTCAAAATGATGCTGGAAATGCATGCTATTGCTGAAACCTACATGTTTTTCCCAATAATTTTTTTCCACCTCAAACAGTCAAAGAATTTTTCAGATCCAGCAGAATCTGATAAGGGTTTCAGGGGGTGGGGGGGGGAGAAAAACCTTAGCCTCACTGCAATCTAGACATCTCTTGGATTTTTTTGAGAACATTATTAAGACAAAACAAACAAGGTCCATAATGGACTAAACATATCCCCATTACGACATATGGGCTAGTGTCCAAATTATATTACTGAAGCCAGTAAATTTTTCTTTAACAAGTCTGGTTCTTACAAATGGGTAATATTAAGTGACCAAGCATTATGTGAGCAGTTTAAAACAGAGGATCAGGAGAAGACAGAAAGGCAACATCAAGGGACACCTGAGGATACTGACTTGCTATTTACTGCTGAAAAACCAAAATTAGGAAAGAGTAAGAGGCAACTATGTTGATCCTATCTCCCTTTTAACAGGTATTTTTGTAGCACACCAGTTAGGGCAGAAAAATCACTGAAGCAAGTGAAAGACAATAAAAGTAGTACATACGTATATGAAAAACATGATGTAGAGAAGTTGCAGCTGGTATTGTTTTCCTTCTAGGGATCCTTTTTTAACATCAGTATTTGACTAAAATTGGGTAAAAACAGAAAATTTCATACGCTGGTTTGTATCTTGAAAACATACCATTTTTTCTCCACAACAGAAGTACATAATGACAATTCAAGAAAGCGAATGGAAATCTGTCACATCAACCCTCAAACTGGTTGGTACGGGGGCTCTCAGCAGATGAAGCAAATTAGATGGAAAGATGCTGCCATTCCACCATGACACAAGAACTGAATACGTATGTTCTATTCTAAATCCGTGTAACAGGGAACAATCTTCGGACAAGAAGCAAATCAATGTTCATGCGTCTGCTCCCAGCCTTCAGATTTTTACATACACTAAGAACCACAGTACAAAGAGTTCTAAAAACTTGTATATAAAGATCAAATTGCTATAAAAATGTCTCAGAACCTGTAAAATAGTCTTTGTTGCTGCTGGCCTTTTTAATAATAAAAATAAGGTTTAAAGTCTGGTCTTGCAGCAAAGCAAGAATTTCTAGGGTGACACAATAACCATTTTAGTTAATCTGACCTGCAGCACAAATCAAAAAGTAAGGTATGTTTTAAAGTCCTCCCTTACAGTGAAATGGCATTTGTATGAAAAGGCTGTAATCACACAAAATGAAAGGTTTTAAAATTGACCCGTTCTTTACTCAATCCTTTCCAGGAAAAATACTTCTTTTTCTGCTCGCAGGAATTGTATTTCTTATTTTATTCTCATATTCCATACTTCAGAAAATATGCAAAGCCTATTTCTACCCTACACCAACGATATTTTTGGCAGCATTTCAATATTAAAAAAGTGAAATTTCAAGTTGCATAAGATGACAGGAAGTATTTCAGTTGGAGATGACAAACCTTTTTTCTTTAAGCAATTCTGCTAAAACAAAAATTCCTAACAATGAAATCTCTTCAGTCCCAAACACTCACCAAAGAGTAGTTACTAGTGAACTCAGTCTGCCTGCTTGCTTGCTTACAGGGTTAGGCAAAAATTTAAAAAGCATCTTTCACCTTTTCAGGAAAAGGTACTGAGCTGTTTTTGGCTCCCACACACAAAATAAGTAGGAGGTATCAAAGCAGAACAGAACAATACTTGTTTTATAGAACAGACAGATATTTTTGCAGGTATTTCTTCTTTCAACTAAGAGGAGCATCACATCAGTGCGAACAGTGATTTCACTTATATCCAAAAGGAAAAGAAAGGGAAATCATACCTCTTAATTTCTAACTAGTACTCTCTAATTGGAATCAATGAAGCTGTTTCAAATCCTGTAATACCCAATGAATGTTGGTTTTTAACTCTTTAGATTATGAAGTACAGGAAATGCAGTTCACATTATTGGAGCTCCACTAATCTGGGCTGCACAAACTTTGCAAAATTTTCCCAGTCACTACAAGGAAGAATCCCTTAAACAGTTAAGAATGGAAATTTGTATTCTACTAAAAAAAACCAAACAAATAAACCCCCCACTAATTTACACCATCTATTCCATGATGCGTGTAGTAGCAGAAGGCTGTATTATCAAATGAGAGCAAAGGAGAGCTATTTAGCTTAACCCACGGTCCTTTGAAAATGAGTGAAAAAAAAACAAAACAAACAAACAAAAAAAAACAAATTAAGCCCTCATGCTTGGTCACAAAGTACACAAAGGATTCAAGTATTTGCTATAAGCTCGTGTAGAAGACAAATGAAGTGCATGAGATCTCTGTTCTCTAAATCCTCAAGAGTAGTTTTACTGGGGAAGATTTTTCTAAATCAGAGACAAGAAATTACACATCTGTATTAATCAGAGTTCTTAGAGGAATAACAGCTCTGAAGTTAAAAGCCAGACACCATTTGTTCAGCATGATGCTGACTGATTACATGTATTTTATGTAATTCATACAATTGTTCTTTCACAGGAGTTTGAATATGCAAGTACAAACAGCGATGAATTTTTCACCCCTTTCTCAAGTTCAAGTGTTCGGGAATTATGTTTAGAAAAGCAAAAAATATAGTCTTGGTAAGGCAGTAACAAATACAGCTACGCAGATGTAAATGAGCTCAGAAGAAGTGCTCCTAAGACATTATGGGGAAGCTACACATGACAGTTCTGGACTTAGTTCTAACTGATGAGGAAAAGAGACTAGAAAGCATATGTGCAAGATATTGGGTTTATTATCAAGAGAAGAGGGAATCAGGATGTCTCCACATACAATACTGTATGACAACAGAGTACGGGACAGATTAAATAAAATATTTAAAGTAACAGGAGAACTGGCAGGAAAGCAAACCAGGGAAGGCTGAAGACAAGTTAATATACGCCTAAGGGCTATGTGTGCTATCCAGCAATAAGTACATCAGGAGTAATAAAAGCACTAAAGTAGATGAACAAAAATTTGTATAAGACTTGCAGAAAAAAGAAGGGAAAGAAATAGGCATACAAAAGAGAGGGGGGAAGCACCCTATTCTTCAAGCTTACACAGTAAGGAGGTTAAATCATATGTTGGTAAATATTAAAATATTATAAAATAGGTACATCAAAGCAACTGTCATGAGATGTCAATATTTACTTTTGCACTGATGCAAGATGAAAAAAAGAAAAGGCAATGTGAACAGAACACCTACCATCTTTTACCACAGCCCTTCCCTGTACATATTTAAGAACTAAATGTTGAGGTGCTTTTTAAGTTGGGCTACTTAACCCACCAAAATTGCTTTCATCACTTATTTCTAGTTATTATTTTTTCTGATCATCTTTTTCAATTAAAGGTCCAGTGAGTTTGTGCCCTTCATTTGATATTTTGAAATAATATATTAATATATTTCTACTATTCTCAGTTGCTTATCCCCTTCATTGTCTTGGAAGAAAAAGCTTTTTTTGCATTCCCTTTAAGCATTTTGAGAAACTTATGAGAAAAAAGAAAAATAAAAGCAGATTTTTTAAGGTTTAATTCTGAGCCTCTCATATTGGTTGCCATAAAGCTCAATAAGTATTACTGCTTCCAGCCTCTACCTTTCCGGTACAAAACTATCTGCCCTACAGGTTGAATGCCACTGTATACCAGAGCTCTCATGTAAGGGACATTCTCCGAAGAAAAATGACATTTGAAGGCTGCATACTTAAGCATTTACCATCTTCTCCTCTTGCCTACAACACAGTTCCTCTTTTTGCAATTGCTTCCTTTCAAACTGTTTTAATTAGTCATACAATTAGTTTCCATTGACTTTCCTCTGTTTCAATTTAGATTTAAAAGCACAAGGCAGGATAGTATACACTGGTTGAACAACCAGCCCTACCATATAATAGGGCTGTATGCAATATTGTAGATTTCTCTCAGCTTAATATTCCACATACATGCTTTAGCAGCAAAACAGGCCATATAGTGGCTGTGCCCCCCAAGACCAGATGCCTTATTTGGCTGCAATAGCATGTTTTGGAGAACGACAAAAGCCCTTATCAGCACAGCAGTGCAATTATCTTCCCACAGAACTATTTTTCCTTCAGTTGGTAACTGACATTCTCTAATATATAGATAACTAAATTCCCACAGAATTAAAGAAAAAATATCCATAGTGTAGTGACTTCTTGACTCCTAGCATTCAGTGTCAAGCTCTCCTTACACATTTTTAAACACAGTCTATACACTACTTTCATTGTGTAGCCAAGAAAAAGGTCACAGTACCATGCAATATACTCTAACATTCATTGTTACAGCTGCTATCACTTGTGAGAAGACTGTTCAATCATTATTAGTGAATCTTGATTGATCAGAACAGTACAGTGCCCAGCATTAAGAGATTACTTAAAAACACATAGTTCTTCCAAACGTACAATATCATGAATGATTTAACTGCTGTAACACTGCCTACTGACTCACTCTTGTGTGGTCTCAAAACTGAAGAATGTTTAAGACTTATCTTTCACCTCCATCCCATTTAGTTCACCCAGCACCTGTTCTTGGTATAGTATTTTCTGGTTCTTCATCACTATCTTTTGACCCTCTTAAAATAATTTTTTCAGTCCTACAGTCTGCCCAATTAGCAAGTTTCCTATCTATGATCATACTTGCAGCTGCTTATTACTTGGTGTTCATTAATGTCTTGTAGAAATTTAGAAAAGACTATGTGAAAACCCACAATTACACTTAAGTTTTTCTTGGGGAGATAGGGAGGTGGGCTTTTGCTTTTCCATTAGATAAAATAGCTATCATCTTCCAATCAGCTGTTATTAAGGTACCCTACACTGTATTCAGCTACTCTTCATTTAACTTTTTATCTTCTTCAAAACACCAGGATGGAGATGACATAACACTAGAGATTTGGTTTTAGTTTTTTGAGTAAAGCTAACATTTTACAGGATTTCCATCTCTAATTTCCTGCAATACTCATAACACTAGAATTTTCATATGAATAGCCTTTTATTACCTGTAGGAAAACATTGCAGAGTAACAAAACATACATTTGTTCAATAATTGTGGTTTCTTCGACATGAAGAAGCAGGCAAGAAACAGTACAGAGACAATAAAGGTAATACAGATTAGATAATCAAGCAAAAGCTCTCAGGATGTCACTGAAGGCTCATAAAAAACAGTTATTTGCAGCATCTAGTTTGCTTTTTTGAGTGCTAACAGCTCAGGAGTTTGCCTCATCCTGCTACAAGAGTGGTCTTTGACTATTTGAACCATTAGGGCTAGAAGACTAAATACAGAAGCAACATAAGAAATAAAGGAAACAAACAGCTTGAGAATTGTGGGTTGGAGAGAGAAAGGAAAGCAGCAGATAAAGAATTAGGTAACAGTTACCCATTACCTAAGAATTCAAGGAAAAGTAAGGGAAAAACAGTTGAGATGGTCACATGAATTTGAGGGGGGGAGGGGGGAGAGAAAAAAGTTATATTTGAAAAGAGCTACTGTAGAAGTTGAAGTTCAATTCTTACTAAGTGACACCCGGGAACTCACAAGAATCACGCTGACATTTTCTTCAGTGTTTTCGCTGGAGCTTTTTTTTGTCTTTACAGAGAGTTAGGATTTTTTATTTTACTCCCTATCAGTCCATACTGAAGGTACTGAATTTTCTCAGCATCTCGTCTGTTGTCATCTTGTAACATCTGTGGCAAAATCTTAACAGTGAAACACATAAGTACATCAAGCTGGCAGGAACAAGTGACTAGGAAGACCTGTGTAGTCATAAGCTACTAGAGTTGCTGGAGCAGCAAGGAATGAGGCTGGCACGTTAACTGTCCATCTATGCACTCCTTCCCCTTGTTAATGATGCAGCTGCTCACCTCTCTCACGGATAGATGCTGCAAGGCACCACATGGTAGGAGTCTAGATGACGGTTACTCTTGTGGAATAAGCTAAGATGCTATCAGTGAGATCTGTTTACCTACTCAACCCCAAGGAGCAGTACATACACTGTTTGAAAGGTCTGCCCAGTCTCAGCATTGAACTTTCTGAAATCAGATACTACCAAAAAGTTTTGAGGACACAAGACAGAAGTATAAAAGATCAGAGTTTAGATTTAAGTTCACAATATACACTGTTACATACCAACATTTTTACAGGTCTTCTGTGATGTTCTCTTTACACGGCACATTTGCTTATTTGATGGTATCCTCTACCAACTGTAAGGTAGGTCATTTCAGACAGCTACAGGAACCACATCAACTAAACATTTTTCTTACAACCAAAAGTATAGTTGAAAGTAGAACAGGGAGTGGCAGAAAGCATTTGGAAAGTTAAGGTTTAAAGTAAAAGCATCAGTGACAATGCAAGGACTGGACCCTCAAGCAGTGGCAGATTAGGATGAATGAAAAGCAGGAGCAGTTTGCCTGTTTTTTTGAGAATGCTGTTATACAAAGGGCTGGCCTATTAGGTGAGCAAGGATAAAATTCTTGAGTGGATAAAGGAGCAGCTTCAGGCAAGCCTAGCAGCTGTTTCAGAAGGAATGCATTTTCTATAGGTATTAAAATTTGCTGAAACAGGTGAAAGGGGGAAGTAAATAAAGACCTAATTCATAGCAAGCTATGTTGACTAAGAACATAGGAAAACAAATGACTGTTAGCATAGGGGAAGTTTGAGGTAATAGGTCATGCAAAAAGGGACAAAAAGGTCACAGTAATTATGTATAGCCTTTTGCATAAAAGAATCCATTGCCAAGTCTCTGAATGTACTTCTGGCAATTTTAAGATGTTGCCTCCAGCTGCAGGATGACAGAAAATTCTGAATTTATAAGTATTCATTGTTATGAATACTTATCTGCATTTTGGGAAATGTTGGTAGAGAACATGCTCAAGATCTCCAGGGCCTCACCCTCTCCCTTCTTCCAGCAGGTCTCCATTAACACATAAAAGCCAGCTTAGAAGAAGAAAGACCTATATTCTTTTCTTAAAGAACTACAAAGAGACAAAATTACGTTAGTCTTTCCAATATTCAACTAGAATGATCAGGAAGTGATCCAACTCCAGCTGACAGAGGTATCAAAATTCCCCAGCAGTTTGGCTTCTTAGGAGCAGGCTACACTTACAACTTGACAAGACAATAGTAAGCCTCTTCCGACTTTCATCCCAGGGTACACTGTGCTTCTGAGTTACCAGTTTCAGCCTTAGGATATTTGCTGATTTTTACTTTGCTCTCATTTCCAGGCTCTACTTGTGTTTGCATTTTTATGTAAATGTGAGCTGATCATTTATCTCCAAACTGTCAATAAAGTGTCAAAACCAACCAGCTGCATTTGGGCACATTACTTACAGAAGAAAATCCATGGCACATAAGGTTGGTTCCATGTGCTGTAACTGAAATTTTGAAGTGCTGGTTACCTCATTCTTAGGAGAGCAAAACAATAGAACAGAGGCCAATGCATACCAATACAAATATCTGTATTATCCAAAGGGGCAAATCTGTTTCGTTTTCTTTTAATGAAGCAGTTGGACACACTCAGGGAGCAGTAAGGAATTGATGGAAATGCAGGACAAGTGCAATGAAAGCTGTGTTAATCTGGCAAAAGATAAGATGTACTAAAGGATGTGAACTCAAGAATTTAATAGAACGCTAAGCACTAAACTCATCCTTCTCCACTGTTGGCTCTGTATTTGCAAACCTGTAAGCCACTTTTAAAGAGACCTCACTAACAGTATTAAGCAGTTTAAAGAAAGGAAAAGAAAAAAACCCCATACCTAATTTCTATTCTAAATATCTAGTATTTTTCAAGTTCCTATATACTATTGTTCAAAGGAAAAGAGAGAAGTTACACAAATGAATCATGTAAAGGTTTGCAGTGTTTTAATATAATAAAATCTCTTGGGGGAAAGAAAAGAAAAAAAACACAGAGGTAAGACCACCTATGAAACAAAGCAAATTAGCATTCATCCACTGATTGCTGATCCTGATGACCCCAGAGGTAAAGTGAGAAGGGCTTTAACACAACTTCTGTACTCACAAATTATAAGCATGGAAAAATAAAGAGTTGTAAGAAAACAAATGAATTAAAATATAGATAGTAAAGCAGGTTCCTCCTTTTCTCATTTTATGAATTTCTTCTACTCTGGTGAAAATCCAGAGCATTGATTCTACGACTATTTTACTGGATTTCCATTTGTTTTGCCTCAGCTCCTACATTAATCCAAACAATAAGGGCCTTTAAAGCATTCATAAATAACCTGCTGCTGCTGCTGGCACCTAGGAGCCAAGTGCAGCAATGTTAAGCAACAACAAATTTCATAGTTCAAGAGGCACAGTTAAGGAAAAAGGTTGCTCAGAAAATCATTCTCATTTAGCACAAAGATCCTTAAAAATTGCATGAAATCAGTCAAGTAACTATAGAAACCAATTTCTTCAGCTCTGTATCACACGTCTCACACCTCAATTGTCTTTATTATCGTCTGCTGTCAGATCCTTAATCAGAAATGTGAACAGGCTTGATGATTTATTCAGCAGGGAAAAGAATCTGTAGGTCAAGTGAAAAATTTCACACACACACACACACACACATCTTCAACCTTAGGTACTTTCATTTCATTCTGTTCCCAGTAGCTCTGGGGGCAACTCCAGTGAGATCCAATATTAAGGCTCAATTAAAATAAGCTCCAATTAGTGGAGCTTTTTTCTCTCAGGCTAGAAAAGTCAGGAAATGGATATTGGGAAATGTAAAAAGTCAGCTACTGAGAGGAGACTGCAGACATAAATGAACTTATTTGTTGATTTCTACAGTTGCTATGCAGAGGCCTCTGGGAGTAAAAGCTTAACCAGTCTAAGCTATAAACTAAAACCCCTGCAGCTAAACATGAACTGTGTGAAACAAGGGCTCCATTCCAGAACAGAAAACTGCTGGGCCCAGAAAATTAAAAGCCAGAGGCATTTTCCATTTAAAACTAAATCCCAGTACCGCCTCCCAGCCAAAGAATTATAAGCAGTATCAGATTTACAAAACGAACAATTACCCTGGAAAAATGTAGCCTATTGTACAGTCCCAGATGCTAAATCTCAAAGTTTCTCTCCCCCCTCTCTAATCCCACATTATATTCCTACCAAATATGCTGCTATAGTTTACAAAGAACCATTTCTAGACAGGCTAAACTATGAAAATAAAATGTTAAAAAGAGACCTCAATTCATTGACCTCATTTGAAGTACTGCCCTTGCCTGCAGCAGTTCCTGTCCTTCCCCAAGGCCTCTGCAAATGGTATGCAACAGCAAAATAAACCCTGACCTAATTGCCAGGACAGGGCTGCCAACCTTCTCAACACACAAAGGCAGGCATGGTAACTTGAAAGTCTTACCTCTTTTGCTTTCTGCTTTAAACGCAGTTGCTCTGGATCTTCTTTATTGGAGCGACTCTACCAACGAGGAAAAAAAAAGAATAGAAATTACTAGCATCCAAACACCATAGTGTTCATTAAATATTTAGTAAATGACAATTTTCTCTCACGATTGAAAGATTTAGCTCCAGGGGTGAATGCCTCAATCCAGACTGGCTCCCCTCCCCCTCACCACACACACGTACACCCGCTCTCCTCATCTGGGCCGGCTGCCTCTGTTATAGCCTGAAGCAAGATTAAGCTGAAAATGATGCTAACGCTGTCAGTCAGGTCCAGTCTAGGCATGATGTTGTTCATGTCAGTAGCAGACACTTAAAAGGGACAGGAAGTTCAGAAAAGAAGTTGTTCTTGTGCAAGTACAACAGGATTCTTTCAGGTCTAGATTACCCTTCTGCCCAAGTGACTCCAGAATTCAACACGAAAGCAAAACAAAAAACTGTAAAGCAAACAGAAAATGATCAAGTTGCATCTCATGGAGCAACATTTACTGAGGCTTCTTTTCTGTTTTTGAAGGGAGAGAAGGGGGAAGAAGGATGCTTACACCAACAGTGGCTAGAGCAGGGATTCTCAAGGGCTAGGCTACCAGACAGAAGTAGGTTAGCTCTCTGATCTCAGTATAAACAAATATCTGTAACAGGGCCTTGAATCTCATGAGACTCCAACTTTAACAGGCACAGTAAACCCATATTTTTGGAACAATGCCATGCACAGATAAGGACAGAGACATAACTGTCTTAGTACCAGAAATAAAGAGACAGAAAGAAAATTTAAGACTATGTTAATAGACTTTTGTTTCACCTTGACCAGTAGGAATGATCTCAGAAGATATCACTCCTACCACTCATTTGAAAGAGCTCTTGTCATCTTTAAAGGAATGTAAAAAACTCAAAGCCTTTTCTGTATGGCCTGAGCTATCCTAATTATCAAAAATTTAGTTGCAAAGTTAGTAGTTACTTTATTTAAAGCAGAAATAGGAGAAACCAGCAGATGCTCGAAGAACACTACTACTTTCTTGGAATGCAAGAAGTTTTTACCTTGGCTGCTCGCAGCAATATTTCACGTTCCTCTTCATCCTTTCTTTGCTTTTCTAGGTGATCAAGCTTTTCAAGAAATTTCAGCTGTGCTCTAGTGTCACTAGATACGATGTACTTATCACTCCCCTAGAAAGAGATCTTTGTTACAGACAAGCAAGCTTCTATGTACATCACTAAAGCTACACTGAGTCAAACAAACTCAGTGAGATCAATTCAAATAATATAGCATTATCTTCTAAAAGCTGAAAAACTTCAGATGGTAGGTATCCATTTACATATCTCCTCTCCAATGAGCCATGTTTCCTGAGGTCTGTTATCTAGTCAGTGGTTATTGAATAAATAACATAATAGACAGTAGAACTAGATTCTGATAAACTGTAACATTGCTCTTACTCAAGTCTAAAATCTTTTGTTTTAAATAGCACGTTCACATCCAACACACATACGTACAAGACTCTACTAGACAGGCTGTTAAGCAGAAAAGAGGGATTGAAAATAGGAGACCCTCACATCCAAACAGAAAAGGGTATGAGGAAAAGTGAAGAAAAATTAAGATCTGAAACTGTAAATTTGTACAGTTCAATGTTCTAGTTTCAGCCATTTATTCCAGAATTTGAATTAAATCTCATCCCAAAAGACAGGCAGGTTGCTTATTTGTTTGCTGGGAGGGTGTTATTTGTTTGTTGTCTTAGAACTAGCTAAAATGCCTTTAGTGGAAGGGGATAGAGATAGTGAGATGATGCATTACATACTGTTTAGTGAATGATTTCAAATCATAGAATAAATTACACTGAAAGGAGATCCGTGGAAGTCATCTGGTCCAACCCCCAGCTCAAAGCTGTGCCAGTGAACTCCAGTGATTAGTTCCAATAATAATTGAACAGGCATGTATTAAAGACGACTAAGATCATTTTAGTATAAACTACTGATTTGTGCTATTATTTCAGCCTCATTGGAAAGTCTGACTGAGCACTAATTTTATTTTATATAGCTGAAAGGGAGGCAGAGAAAGGAAAGATCTTAGATATAGCCCACAGGCAACAAAAGCTAATTTTTACTACTGCTGCTGAAGGTGAAACAAGTTTAAAAAGTCATGCAATGGCAAAAGGACATTAGGCAAAGCAAGGCAGTAAGTCCATTCTAGGAGAGTCACTTTGGTACCTCCTGTTTGCAGCACCCTCTTCTAGCTCACATTCTTGGGTCTTTTCCTTTCTCTCTTACTTTATGAGTTCCTCTTTTATTGAGCTATTTATAAGACCTTTCTTCTCCTACGCTACACCAATCTCACAATCTGCGTTAACAAAGTAATTGTGAGATGCAACTATTCTGGAGTAAAAACAGTATATTGTATGGATATATTTTAAGCATACAAACCATCAATTACTTCAGTTTCCTACTTTTCAAATAAACTATATCCAGACTCTTCTTTCCACACCCAGAAATCCACTTTTAAAAGCAGCAAGGAGAGTAGAAGCCATGCTGTGGGATGCTGACATCTCACAAGGTAAAATCTCACAACCCAGCCAAAGCACAGAATCACTCTCTCTTCCTATATGAGCTTTGGTCCTTTTCAATGAGCACCACATTGTCCTATCTCACCAACAGTGGCTCAGATCACACCACATGTGTGACCAGGGAGGCTGTCCTTCCCAGAGAGTCTGTGGTCCTGCAGAAGAGTTCAATACCACACCTTTCCTCCACCACATTATTGCTCTAGATTTTCTACTGCTACCCATAAAACATACTACTACATGAATCAATCTCAATATATTAGTACAATTTGTTTTGAAGCTGCAGTTTATAATCCACCCCCATACTGCAATCCTTATAAAGGGACAAAGAAAGCTATACTACCAGAAAATTATTTTTTAAAGTTGAAAAATGTTTCACTTTGGAATGCCAGAAGTCAGAGTTAAATACTTACATTTTTAAAATCAAATCAAAATCCTGTGCCAATTAGGAATGCCAGCAACCCAACCAGAAGCTTCCCAACACAGTATCATAAGCAGTATCATACATGATAATGAGTGTTCACGACACTATTTCAGCTCATTAACAACAGCTGAAGATATCCAAAATCAGATCTTTAAGAAAAGAATACCTGCAGTTATATTTTGACATATCTACCCAATAGACCTATTCTTCATGATCATTTAGCAATGTAATCACTTAGATTGAAAAAAAACTGTTTTACATCCGTTTATAACTCATAGTCATAACAGAGGGAGCAAGTTGGATTCAGATTTTGTTCATATAACAACTTTTTTATAACACCAAACTGTTTCCAGCTACAACAATGCAATCCCAGTGAAAACTGAAGTTATGCAAATGTAATCAAGTACAGAATTTAAGTTATTGATAGATGAAGCAAATAGCCACAATACAGCGAGTACACTTATACTTGTATGTGTGAACACTGAACTTGTGTAGTTGACAGTTTAAAAAAAATCCTTTTTAATTTAACTGAACTAAACTTAATCTGGAATCCACTGAAAATGAAAGAAAAAAATTTTCACACACATTATTCATATGGGATTTCTTGAAAGTGCAGTCCTGTAGGACACTCTTCTATGATGTAATACTATCCTCCTACTGTAAAGGTAAGTACTATAAAATATTATACACATTTTCAACCATTACAGATCTTTTTGTTTGTTTGTTTTGAGAAAATAGGAAAAGAGTTTGCTGCATTGCTGCAGCCTTACAATCTTCCCATCTTTGCTTCTGGCACATCAGTCAGTCCAAAAATCTATCAGTTATTTCTTTCTCATTGAACTAAAGCAATCAGTCATATCAAAAGTCCACTGTCCAAAAATACCCCCTTGCTGTCTTTGACATTTGCAAGATGCTAAGCCCTAGCAGTTCCTCAAGACTGCGGCTTACACTTCATTTCATGAGCTTTATCTGATCTCGCACTTTGGGGAGATGACATAGAATATATACAAGTTTCCAGACTTTATATATAAAATTGTATGCTTTTTCTGTATTGCACTTTTTTCTTCCCATGTCTTCCCCAGACTCCAGCTGCCCCAGACATCACTATAAGCACTTGGAGGTTTCCTAATACTGAAGAACAGAAAATGTTACTTCTCCTATATTTAAAAGGCTATAAAAAAATCTGTTCAAGAGTTAGACTCCTACCCCATCAGTTGCTCTTGTTATATTGCAAGTATGGATAAAGTTTCTGTAAATAACTAACTCACACTGTTGACAACTTCTAACTTCCAACTCTCAAAAAAAAAAAAAAAGAGAGAGAGAGAGAGAGAGAGAGTTTGATACTGAAAGTGAGGACTCTCTCAGTTTCCAAGGCTTTCTACTGAGCCAATACTGCAGCTCTACTAAAAGTAAATGCATAAAGAAAATGCCAGTCCTTAGTCAACATAGAGCATTCAGAAACAGCTCTATGTCTACTAGGTGACAGGGATTTTGCATTGAAATCAACATTTCTATGAAACAGGAGAAAGGTATCCATTTACTTGTATTCCAGGTTTTAAAAGCGCCTAACAAGTCAAAAGGAAAATAAGCAGTAGCTGTAGTTAGGGGCTACAGGCTGCAGTGACAAAACCACCTTTTGGTAGATATTGAAAAGTACATATTACATATGATGTGCCAATTCACAGAAGTTTTTCTTCAAGGCTGCAAAGCAGGAAAACTTTGGTGCAAAGCTTGCATAATGATTTCCTTTACCTTATGGGTTGATACTCTGTGCTGAGCAATTACAGTTAGCTTTTCTAGAAGCCCTCGTAATCTCTCCTGTGTAGCATGGGAGATCAAGTTCACAACATCAGAGTTAAGTTCCATAATGTCATGCCTTTTACCTGTGGAAGCAGAAAAAATCCATTACGTGTTTTAGTAGTAGCTGATAATTGAAATAATTAGCACAGCAGGTATTCTGTTCCCCCTGGAAGTCATACCCATTATGAATAAAGGTTTGGAGATTATGATTTTCCTGGTAAAGTCACAACTTCAAAGATCTTAGACATTACATTAATAAAACTTAGCCTGGAGCTTCAGAAAATATAGACATTGTTTCACTTAGCCTCTAGAATCACTCTCTTGCAAGGTCATTTATAGGACAAAGTTAATAAGAACACAAATCAAGCTTCATGTTCAGGGAGGGGGAGAAATGGTAGCAGCAGAAATTAGAGCCATATTCTGTTAATTTCAGTAATTAAAAAAAATAGAGAATTACATTTTGCCCTGCTTGACACCGTGCTTGTTAACAACTCATGACATTTATTCAGCGAGCAAGGATGTTTTTGCAGTGCACTCGAGGCATACAGACGCAGGCCCCCTCTCACCTACCTCAACCAGCCGGCATACGGCAGACTGACCCAACAATCCCAAGGTGGCAACTTGGAAAATACGGACCTAGCCCAACTTAGGTCATCATGCCATCACCTTCAACCTGTTCTCTCCAGCTGCCACTACTTTCCCTGTTCCCTAAACATGCACTGCTGCCTCTCTGCATTTCAACAGCTGCTATCAAGGCTGGCGACAGCTCTGGGCAAAGCTGTCTGGACCCTTTGCCCAGAGCTAGGTATCACCTCTGCAACCTTCTCGCAGTTGCAGTCAGCTAATGAAGCAGCAGTCTAGAGGATGACACAATCAATCTCAGCACAGCTCAGCCAAGATACCTGGACTATGCTGACTTTTCCTTTGTAGGCAGACAGCTGTTTTGCAAACTTTATATATAGTACCTAGCAGTAGCTCATCATCTTGCTCCTTGCTGCACTTACAGTAGCTATAATACTTTATGATGCAATATACAGCATGCACTTAAAATCCATTTTAATATTTATTGCCAAGCTGAGCATTAAGAATGGATAAACAGTACACCGCAAAAGAACTCTACCCCTACACAATTTGTCTTTGTTATTCATTCTCAGTTAGAATAGCAATCTCTCAGGAACAATCTATGATATTATCCCAGATACGATCAAAAGATTTCCACAATTTGATCTCACTCAGGAAATATAAAGATCCTTGTCTAAGGCTATGCTTTATGTCAGTGCAAAGTTTATTTTGCTCAAGCACCTTTCAAAACCTCCTCAGTAATTCTCCACTAGTCTATTAAAATACCTGAAATAAGTCAGTTTAAAACAAGAACCAAAACCCCTCAAAACCTCTCTCCACATACTTCTTAAACAAAACTGAGCTCTCAGTTCAAGAGTAGAAGCTTCTACTTTCTGAATTACTGTACTGTCTGACTATACTCCTTTCCTTGTAATTAAAACACTGTTTACAACATGAACTAAAGCTATCTTACTATAAACACAGAATAGCTAGCACGGAAGTCATGAAACAGTAAGGCTTATACTTTTCACCTTTAACCTAACCATCTGTACATCACAAACCAGACTATTATTCTAGAAGCATATTTTCTTTAAGTTTAGAGATTTTTATTTTTCTTGTATCTGCTTTGAATGGATGATGGTTAACTACTGAATTTTGAGAAGAACTTTTAGTCACTAATAAGATTTTCTAATGTGTATTTTCCCTTTTCAACTAGCAACGTAGCACTGACTTCACTGAACTATGCTGTATACAGCCCACATGGCACATTTGGCTACTTATCTTGGGATGTATTTAAGCAGCGGATAGCATTTGCATATTACATGCTCTTCACAGAGTAGCTACTTAACTTGGACTACAGACAAGTTGCACGTAGTACTAGAGAAAAAGAGACATCACCATCTAATTGGTGATGTAAGAGACATGGTAAGAGACATTACCATCTAACGGTAATTAGACCATCACAACGGTCTAGTTACATGATCACATAACAGAATTATTACTGCACATACGTACTGCGGCATTTCTTGAGTGCTTAACCATAAACACTCACTGTTACAGTAAAGCAAGCTACCAGGCATAGAACATTAGCAAGCAGCTGAGCAACATTCATCTAGTTTGCCGTAGTGGGCAAACTCTCTGCTTAGGTATAACACCACATTGCCAAGCAACTGTTATAAATTTGCTCAGAAACCAACAAGTGAAGAGATACATACTAAAACCATTCCTATTACATTTTAGTCTCAGGCATGGAACACATTTCATAGTATTGTTCACTAATGTAGATAAAATAATGTGGGCATCTCTTTTGTATAAAACTTTTCCACAGAGGGTGTGAAAAACAGATCTGTCCTGTGTGCACTGGCAGTATGAAACTTTTTCCAAATCATGTTGGAAGCATCTGTAATATTGGTCTACAGTATATAAATACCCAAATAGGGTGAGGAATGCTAAACTGCCTTTCACAGCATAACAGCAGTTTTTACATGTCTGAGCCTCAGAAGGAGCCTCAGAAATAGAAGAGTAGACTTAAGAGTTTGATACTAACATTTATATGGTTGTTGATGTGTTGTACTGTAAAACATCATTAGATTAAAGAGTAGCAAGTAGTTGTTCACATACTTTTCACATGTAAAATGGCACTAGTTTCTTTTTTCCTGGTTGTGCTTCAGACTATTTCCATCTTAAAAAAAATAGAGCACATATCTTTCTTGGAAAGTCAAGCAAAACCTTGATATAGATTGGTCACGAGTCAAGGTGGTAAAGCTTAATGGCTCCACCTTCGAGGACCAGAGGTTGGCTAATAGACAAGAAAATACTACATCCATACATATCAGTCACTTATTTGTTCTCACCTATGTTCAAGATCATCTTCTGAAGAGCTTCTGAGGAGAGAAAAGGTTCATCTGCACATGAATGCATCACTGTACCAATGAGTTCATTATTCGTTGCCAAAATGCATGCATTCTCCTCATTAAGATTGACCCCAGCCATAGAAGTCACATCATTTATGTCATCTTCATCTTTACTAAAGGGGGAAAAAAATTATGCTTCATTTGGAAGGAACACAAAGAAAAAGCCTATTTTATCAAACAGCCACATTCACGTGTCTCAGAAGTTACCTCTACACAATACACATTTAGTGTTGGAGTCTACAGGGAAAGAAGTCCCCTAAAAACTTTCACAATTCAGCAAAGTGCCTCTCATCATTGGCTTAACAAATGCCTCAGATGCTAGGCAAGCAAATCCTTTACAGGAGAGGAAATACTAGAAATGATATTTTAAGCAAGCTTGGAAACCAAGACCTGAAATAAACTGGGATTTTTTATTTCTTATATATGCCCTCCCTCCCCCACCACTACTCCTACAATAGTATGATTTTATTGGCAACAATATTCAGAAGGCAAAGATGTCAAGACCTTTTGCTGAGTTCACAAAAAGTCACAGATTAACTGAGATGTCCTAAAGTTGCAATTCATCAGGCAGCACCAGATGCTGAGTGAAGTTGAATATTGACTCATACTATAAACAAGCTTAATTACTAAGATCTGTATTCTACTAGCAGAAGTTTTCAGAACAAGTGTATTAGCTTAAATTTGACTTTTATTTTTCTAAGTTCCCTTAAAAATAAGGCAAATGCTCCTTATTTAATACACTAAAGAACGAACCTAAATCTTCCTCTTTATATCAGTTCTACTGTACTGTACTTACATAGTAAGTTACCTCCAAGGAGCAGTGGCAGAGCTCTAGTCTTAAATTTCTGTGCTAGCTAGATTCTGTTGTAGCAGTTTTACATTGAACATTGAAAATATAAACCCACATTTGACACATTTAGGGTTATCGTAACTCAGACTAGCTATAATTATGGCAAAGCTCAAGCTATTAGGCAAATAGCTTGTATGCCTCAGCTTTTCTTTTTCTCTCTCTCAAAAAAAAAATCATTTGAGTTAAAATACTGAATGACTCTTGTACCAGAAAAGTTCTTGTGGAACTTCTGCAGCAAAAGAATTCAAGTTATTTTCAGATACAAGTTTAGATCATCAAGAGAAAGCCTTCTTGCTTCACAAAATGACATAGGTCCTCCAGTAGGTTCAAGAGATTAGGACCAATGCGGAATCAACATTTGCAATATTTTTATAGACAAGTGGAATCACTCAATCTGAAGCTCCTTTGCTTTTCAAAAAACAAACAAAAAAAACAAACAAAAAAAAAAAAAACCAAAAAAAAAAACCATTCTGGAAAGGAACTGTGAGAAGGTTTGGCAAACTTATCTTCAGAGAATACTGTATGGCTTAGATAACTCTTCAGTCAGGTCAGACACTTGCCATTCTCAGGTGAAAATGGAATGTCTTGGCTGACTGCTGGCTACCAACAGGTATAAGTTATGAGAAAAGCATTTAAGTGATATTCCAAAGTCACATGAAAGCTGTTATTTTAACTATAGATGCATTTTCCTGTTAGGGTTTTAGAATCATAGAATCAGTAAGGTTGGAAGGGACCTCTGGAGATCATCTAGTCCAACCTCCCTGCTCAGCAGGGTCACCTAGAGTGTGTATAATGGCACTAATCTCCTGTACACTTCTGAATAAACCTATGACTAGGAGAAGAATCTTACTTTACATTACTCCTACCTTTTGTTTGCTCTCACTGCTAGACAGCTTCAACAGAATTTGTTTAGGGAAAAGGAGATCCAACAGATTCTCAAGCCAGCTTCATTCATTAAGTCTAACTAGACTGAACTTCCTGACTAGGCTTGTACCCAAAATTTATTATGCTAAGAAAAAACATTAAAACTCAAGATTATTAGAACAATTAAATGACCAGTGTTAGTATTTAAAGCTGAAGTCACCACCATCAGAAAGTTTCTCTTCTTCTACCCCATCATAACAAGCAAATCAACAATTCTAAGCATATATATATATATTCACACTCAGCTGTGAATATATTGTGAATATATATATTCACAATCAGCTTAACAGCAATCCTAATCTTTCAAGAAGTGTGTAAATGAAGGTTCCGTGCATGATAATTGAGTGCTAATTGATTTTTCACAAGTGCACTCCATTTTCCTCCTCTTAATGACCAGCAGTAGTACAGAAAAGTCTTTGGTGGTGGCAAACAAGAATCCCACTGTAGTACAATGGCTCTCATGGATCTGCTGATGGAGATTACAAAATCAGCATAACCAGCAACAAGAATATATATCACAAGCTATCAGAGCTGCAGAGTCTGAAACCTGACACTATTCTGATGGAGCTGTTTATGGATCTTTTCTCTCAGTAAAGATGCTTGCACGTCAGGTAAAATGTCATCAGTTCAAGTTATTTTTTTATTCAGCTTAAGTTATTTTAGCTTTCAATCTGGCCACACACTCTAAATGCACAAGAAGGGGACAGATAAACTTCCCTTCCGTATTTTTACCCACTTCTCACTTTTTAACCTACAAAAATTTCAATTCTCTAAAACTAGCCTTTATCAAGTTAATGTTTTATTTCCAATCACATGGTTTCTCTTGTATGAATACACATGTATAGAGCTTATACATAGATACCTGTGCTGCTTAAAGACGGGTTCTAGCTTTTCACTGTGGGACATGAGATTGCATTAAGTCACTGAGTCATAGGTCTTGAACAAAGATTAATTTATACCTAGGAAAACAATGCTGCACTCATTTTACTCAACCTAACTTTAAGTTAAGTAACTTCAGCTTAATTACATTTTCTTAGACATGGTGGTCACTAGAAATTAATAAAAGTTTCAGAAGTCATGTTAAGTTTGTACTTTTACTAGTCATCTTTTCTTGTTGTTCAAAAAGACCTCAATCACTTTTAGTAAGGTACCATATATCTAGCATAGCCTACTAAAATATTCTATTAAGTTTAAAATATTTGAGAGTGTGTGCACAAATGTTTGTTGGATACTGACTTGCCTTCGTTTTCAGGAATCCCTCCATAAAGCCCCTCTTACACAGCAATTCCTTTAATGCTTTTACATTAGATCACATCCAGGAAAAAAAAAATCAGTAGTTGTTGTAAGTGTTTAGTGATTTAAGCTTATCAGGATAACAGGAAAGCAGAACACAGTTCTCAGAGTTACTCTGTGTGAAATCAGATTTGACATTCAAACAGCACAATCAACTGGAGAAGAAACCCAAGCAATAGAGATATACTTCATTATATGAATCTGACTACACTGATTGAAAAGTGAGTCTGTGGCACCCTCTGGTGTTTGAACAATGCATATGTTTTCTTCTGAATCCACCTTATATTTACCCCATTTTATACAACAGTAAAAGGGAAAATTGGAAAAGTACACTTAACCCAAGCCTCTGCAGTGTTGCCACAAACAATTTAACAATCCCAGTGGAGCTCTCCAGAACACCATGAGATAGGAGGAACAGCTGGCCAGATGTTCTGTGCTCTGCTATATCACTATTTCTGTTTGTCCGGTAGGTGAGCTTTCCGGTACTTTCCAGACAATATGCACAAATTTGACTTACATTAATTTTTCCAGAGGGCTCTGGCATATACTTCTAGAATCTGAGTTTTTTTAAAGAAAATTATCCTTTTACAATCCATTCCACAGAACAACTGAATACCAACTACACTCAAGCTTAGCTGAAAGTCTTCTGATTTCTAGTAGATTTTTTTTAATTGATAAAGGATTGATCTTTTTTCTCTATTACTCATCCTTAACCACCACCAAAAAAAAAAATCATTCAATAGCAAACAAAGCAGAACTGCAGCTCATTAAGCACAGCTTGATGAGTACTATGTTCCCAAATCTGAACCTAATCTAGTCACACAATGGCAAATGGAGTCAGGCTTGCTGACATTCTGTGAGCAGAGGCCACAACTTTGAACATCACATATACAGTCACCACAGTTGCAAGACATGCTCTCTGCCCCTAGTGAACTAAGCCTGAAAGAGGGCCCTGGAGCTTCTCTTCAGCTGGTTGATGGACCACAGATCATACCAAACAGCAGTGCTGGGAGTATTACAAGTCAAGGATAGAAGACAGCAAGCCACTTCACAGCCTACTGGAGCATGTCTATTGTCTGGGCCATATTAAGGCTATATAGCACTAGATCTGTTCTGAGAACACAGATACTTGACCCAGAGAAATCAGAAGTTTAGGGACATGCTGCCCAGGTTCAGTTATACAAAGATTGTCATATGCAGTTTTCAAAGTCTGAAAGTTTGGTCGTACCAGATAGTAGAACAACATTATCAGAGATGTATCCAAAGATGCACTATTAAAGACAAAAAACTTAGAAAAATTACATAATGTCATTATTCTGAAGATTGACCTATAAAACAGACATACTTGTAAAAATTTTGATTAGACTTTTGAAGTTAGATAGATATTTCAAACCTGAGTTCACAGTGACTTTAAGCTACTAGGAAAGCTATATTCTGAAAGTAAGAGCAGAAACCCACCTGAGGTCAAACTGTAGTAAGAGTTTTTCTAAATAGCCGTGCAGAGAACTTGAAAGTTAAATAAAAAATAAACAAAAAAAGGGAGGGCTTCAAGAATAAGCCCTTTTTCCATACACAAGAATTGGCATACACTGACTGCTGGAAGGTCCGAGAAAATTTATTTTCAAAGGTTGCTTTTTTAATGCTGACATTTATAAAGTGTTTTTTTCCAAATATCATTACAAAATATTACATTCCAATTCATATTCTGAAGGTATATTTCATAAGAGCTTGAGATAAAAAACAGAGCTATAACATTAACTTTTTGTTCCAGCTTCTGGCTACCAATATTTTAAGTGTTCAGTGTACACTGCATGTTACTATAAATAACAGTTATGTCTTCATCAGTACAAATGAAGTTGCGGCTTTCAAGAGATGAGGCATCAACAGGTCAGCAAGGCAGGTGTCATTTCCTGATCTTTTACCCCTGGTAAGACTAATTTCAAGCTTGCCTTAAGGTCATAGGACCACTAAGGCTTATGGTAATCTGCACTTCTGTTCCAACATTAGATGTCAGAGATATAAAATCATTTTTCTCCTTGTGAAAAGTTAATCAGTTACCAGAACTAAAAGCTTGAAGTAGTTTTCTAATGTAAAGACTTAGAGAGTATACCAGAAGCAACAATTAGAGGTGTAGTCAGAGATGTTCACCTCCACCTATAGGAACAAGCTTCTAAGCAAAGCTAATAATGGATTTTGTAATACAGCAGAGCTTTTAACAGGTTACTAGCCAGTCCAAATTATAGTGCAATGCTATAATATAAATAATTATAATATATTAATATATATTAAAATATATTATGTAATATTATAATATAAATATATTAATTTTGTATTATATTATTTAAATATATAGTCTAAAAAGCAGAAGTTGTATCTGCTTTCATCCTACATGAAGCTCTCAGTACAAGATATTATTGTTTTAGATTATTTAATAGTACTCACAGGATCAAGATCAATATGCCCCCGGTAAAACTAAAGAACTGATATACATATATTGAAGCACATTGTGTCTATATTCTCACTCTGGAAATAGTGCAATGGAAATCCTAAGTCATCAGGACAGCTTTGCTATATTAAGTTCTGCTACGAAGTCAGAGTTTTTAGGTTCTGTTCCTTTTGTTCCTTCCTATAGCAAACTTTTGATATTGTTTATTTTTACCTGAAGGATGATGTTCCATTCTCTTTTATTTTATTTTTCTGAACAGGAGATGCTTGAAGTGACAGTATTTTATTTCCTGGCAGGTTAATTTGTTTCAGAATGGAACCTAAACCAAACCAAACAAAAAAAAGAATATAGCACAGTAGAAAGCAGAACGCTAGACAACTGTTTATTCAGTTCATACTTTGAACGAAGGGTGCTACAGACCCAACAGCAAATAATTAGGTCCATTTGAAAACCAGACACTCAAGAATACGTCATTCCACATATTCTGTATGGCCAAAACCACTATACTCTAAGCAAAGCGCCGTCCTCTGTGCTGGTCAGTGAAAGGTTGCATGTATCAGCCAAAATTGGCTAGCCAAGGTAAAACATTATACAGTTAACCTAGACCTGCTGAAGGAAGAGCTAAGCCTCATGAAGCGACACTCAAAAGTACTGTTCAAAGAAAGCTTACTGCAATGAGCTTATAGTGTTTTTAAGTAAAAATACTTGAGTGACGTGTTCTTAACAAGCAAGAGAAGTGGACACAGTGCTGATGGAGATTCTAATCAGAACTCCAAGCAGCCAGTAAAGATGCTCAATTTATCAAACAAAACTGGTTGTATCTGATAAATAAGCACCTCCATACACTTCTACAATCTGCCAGCCACTTATGCATATTTCTGTACCTCAGCAGTTCTCTCAATTCTCCCATTATAAAAGTTCAGTTGTACCTGCAGGAAACCGGTTAGTTTGAACAAGCGTATTCAGTGGCATCCTTTTTTCAGATGATGTCTGGAAGGTCAGCGTTGAGGGTTGTGGGAGTGTGGATACTTGCTTTACAATGGTTCCTGATGGTTGCTGGACTACCTGAAAGCAGAATATCCAATATCATGAGAAGAGCTAAATATACAGAGAAGTAAATAGTATCAACATATTCATTCAGCCAGAAGTGCTGCAGGGCGTGCATGCATGTCTAGCTTTCAGTTTATAAAAAACAGCCTGCTCAGAAACAGACAAATTTTTTGACTTCATGTCAAGAAATAAATCTTAACAAGCGGTGATGAGCTTAAAGTTCCAGCTTGTCCAGAGAGCTCCAACTGACATTTCATTCCCACTCTCTGATTATACAGAATCGGAAGTTTCATTGAATACTGTATTATCCACTTCATTAACAGGCTTTCCTCTTTTCTCATCTAACAAGACTGTCAACTGATAAAGTCAAGTCTCCTGACAACAAGTTCAGAAAGGATAGGTATCAGTTTCTTACAACACAGGCACATATTTAAAATCCTGTATGCAATCCCTTCCCTGTCACAAATTAAATTATGAATACGCACAATGAAATTGCTTTATTTGAAAGTGTAAAGGAAAAGCTGAACACATTAGTTAAAAAGAACGTGAAATACTTACCAGCAACACCTATACCAAGCACAGCTTCAACACAAGAATATCAGCACACTTGTAAAGGGTGAAGGAGAGGGTTTGTTTAAAGAGATTCTTCAATGAAAAAATGAGATAGCAGGATGTCATCGTAAGATAAATCTACAGGCATAGCTCATAAATACTATTTCTTTCTCTTTGAGGACAGCAATTAAAATGCAAGAAAGTAATAAAGTTACAGTATCCCTAAAACACCATCTCTACCCCTCCTATACTAGTGAAATGTGGGCTGCAGATTTTAGTACATCTTTTGGAAAAATTCTTGACTACAAGTAGAAAGAACTAGACCATAACAGATGCTAGCATCCTCTTATCAAAGCACAAAATTACGGGCTCTTCAGATTGAATCCTAGTTGTTTAGAGGCAAAAAGCCAATACGGTTTCTTGATCCTGAAAATTCTTTTGTGTTTTCAAGACCTTCATTGTTACTTCAGAAAGTCTAGAAAGTGCTTGCATAGCAACAGCATTCAATTTAAAAGTCATTGACATATTTATAATACTTCAAAAAATTCATCTGTCTCTTTTTGTCATCTAGCTTCAGCTCTATCAGTGAACACCAACACAAGTGTCACCCATTCACAGAAAGAGAGGTGCTTTTGTGTATGAAAAAAATTTTAAGATTACATCCTCCAGTTTGATATATTTAGCAAATTTATTAGTCTGACATAACAGCAGAACTGAGCTGAAGTTGATGCCTGAAAAACAGGTGAAAGCATACAGTTCTGGAAGAAAAAACATAAGATCTAGACCCCAGAGAGAGAAAATAACTTCCGAAATATGGACACCAATTGTGAACAGAGTCAAACCTCACATACACAAACATTCAACTAGAAGCAGTAGGGACACCAACATTTGTTTCTATTTGTTTTCAATAAGATTAAGTTTGATCTTTCTTAAAGACTCAACTTCCACATATCTGTAGCTGAAAATAACTTTAAGGGCACAATTTACACATTCAGATAATTACCTAATCACCAACCAGTTTGGACAAACTACTCACAGGATCTGCCAATATCCATACTGAGAGGCACCCAGAGATCTTCCTATAGCTAGTGAAAATAATATTTCATCTTCAGCATGCAAACAACTGACATAATGTAGGAAAGAACATAAGTGATCAAGATTAAGATGTGGCAGACAAAAGAGCAGCCAAGGAATGTAAAAATCAATAGTCTAGGTAGAGATTGGGAAAGAAATAAAGTAACTGAGGAGATTAAATCCACTAGAAACTGAAAAGATGTGTTGGTAGTAAAACTTATTTTCTTTTTGCCATTCTACCTGCTAGGCTAACAAAAGCCAGAAGACCTTAAAATTTGCAACAGAAGGCAAACCTAGAGGTTTCAGTAAGGATTCCTAATGCTGGGAAAATTGTGTCTTTAAAAACAAAAAGGCTATTGTCTTTTCTTTAGGTTAGCAACCAGAAGTAATGAAGAAAAGGGACAGTTCTTTTGTGCTCCATTAAGTAGGCTCACAGACGTTAGAATAAAAAGCACTAATACCCTAAGTAAAAAAACTAATGCAACATGCAGCTGATAAAGACAACACTGTCTCAGATTTTGATTAGCTTTACTTGAATCTGTTTTACTTTCATAAAGCAAAATTGGCAGATTAGCTGAGAGATGGTTAAAGTATCATCATATACTACAAGCAGAATTGCTTCATGAACTAAGCCCCGTTAACCAAATGCAAAAGCATACATCAAGGACAAAATGCAGACTCTTTTGAAAGACAGATTACAGTACTACCTGGAGAAGGGACTCTGTTTTGGGAAGCCAAACAATTACTAGTAAGAATGATTAGAAACTTCCAGTTACAGAAAAAGCTTTTCCTTGTGAAATCTCAAGATGAGAGATTTTTGTTCTAAGGAAGAAAAGTCTATTAAGTTTAAAAAAACAGAAGCTGAAATCTGAAGCTGAGAATAAAACAAGTTTCCACTCTGCAAAGCCTTATTGTTTAGGCTGAAACCATTTCATTAGGGAATACTGAATTTTCCATTTACTTGAAGACATCTAGTCAAGAAGATAATTCTCTGGTCTTATGAGGCTCATGTAAAACAAGTGACCAAACTACCTGTTACTTACATAAAATCAACTTTACTGTGCATGATTTGTTATTCTAATTTAGCATCATATAGCAAGTGTAGAGCTTCAAAGCAAGTGATCACTTGATAGTTTTCTCAGGAATCATCATACTTTGCCTGAGGTGCCCTGATGTAAGAACATGGCCAAAGAGATCAGGAGGAGAGTCTCTGCTCAAGAAAGTTCAGCTCTCAGGGGATTCAGCATTGCAGAACAATTCACAAAGAACAAGCGGCTGGAACTGCACAAGGACTTCACCCCTTGCTTCAATCACTACCAGTATCCAGTGAGCATGTCCCGCTGATAATTGCAGAAACAAGACTGTAAAATTATCACTCTAAGCTCAACATGAAGTCAATTTCATAGCAGTTTTCTCACTGTTAAAAGCTAGGGCTTGGTCAAGTAAATCTTATTCATTATGCTTTAACAAGAGATAAACCAATACTATAGCATGACAAGCTATTTTACCAAGACAAAGCTTCCTAAGCCAACACCTTTAAATGAAATTGCATTAGAACAACAGTGCAGATCAGAATCTGCAGCTGCTAGGGAAGCAACCTGCAACTCAGAAGAGATGCTGAATCCAAATCCAACAGCATTCCTTAAGAACAGCTCCCTTGGTGTCCACCACACAAGCCCTGAATTTTGGTAATTTTACTGCAGAAAAGAAACAATTCTGTGTTACATCATTCACACTACAGTTTTGACATGAAAAGACTGTAGTGTTGCATTCCTAAGCATTATCAATTTTACAATAGAGCTGGCATAGGAAGGCACAGAAGATTTTTGTTTCACATTCCTTAGGCATCACAGACAAATTAGAAGAGGGCAGGCAGAGGGAGTGTATGGCATCAAGACAACCCGGAGGGCTGGAAAAAGGAAAAAAAAAATGCTGGCAACATTGCACAGACTTGCACAGCTGGCACGCACCTCCTTTCAGCTGGCAGGACTCCTATTTAGGAAGGTTAGTTCCCGGATTTGTTTTCAAGGAGGGAAGGAACAGTCCCTCTGCCTTTTAAAAGGAAAGGCATCAAGAAACGCCTACAAGATACGCCTACTTGTTCTAACTTGGCCATTGGGCTACTAAGTTGCCAGAATAAACGCCAAGCTCCGGATATGGCCAAGTTGCCAAGCGTTAAACTCAGCCCTTCAATTTCATCCAAGAAACTTAAAGAGCTATTTGCAAGAGCAAATATTTTGATCATATGCCTGGGATTTACCCAAATGAGAATTAAGTGTTTTGTGTGTAATATATTGTTTGTAAGGTACAGATAAAAAAATGCATTCAATTGCCACATTGCAGTTGCGGAGGAGACAAAAATCATTTCATGAGTTCACCAATATCATATCCAAAAAGCATCTCAATTCCCCAGCATAGAGTTAAGCTTCCTCATTTATTTGCACAGATGGTCAACCTCTCCCCTGAATTACATGGTTTGCGGTATAGCCAAACTGCTCTCCAGCCCTTATACAATTTAAGAAGCCCTCATTTTCTTCATGCTATAATTTCAAATTTAGTCCTTAAAGACAGTAACAGTAGCAACTTCTTTTCCAGTTTGGCTCTGTCAACTATTGAACTTCATTAGTGCATACTCTCAAAAACAACTTTGCTGAAGTTATTTCATACAAATCCACACTTTAAAAAAAAAAAAAAGTCTCTTTTCCCCCCACACAGGTCAGTGCTTTGTTCTTAAGCACTGTTGTTTTTAAGCAAGTCTGAAAAGGCAAAGAGCTCTTAGAATAAGCTCTTTATTTAGCACGCATGATTCTTGTATTACATCCATCTTATCTACTTTGAAAGGAAGAAAAAAAAGCAAGCAAAATACGCTTCCAAGGTTTAAATATTGTTAAACCAAAATATCACAATAAGCAAGCTACAAAGAAAATTCAAACATTAGATGTCCTACCATACTCGTGGAAAGTAAATCTAGCTTCAGAGAAAGTCTAATATTTCCCCCTCCCAATTTTAAGGGACAAATCTCTACAAGGAAGTCCTATTCAAGCAGAGTTCTTTATCCACTAAGATGAGAAAATTCTCTCAAATCTGGGAACATTACTCAGGTAGACCAGTCACCTAGTTCAGTACTTCAAACATCCGTAAACTGAACTTAATATATTATACAATATAGATTACAGGTATACCCAACATAGTTGTCAGTCTCCAGAAGGTTAGTACTTAACATTAATAAGTTATCTTATGCCAAGGAAAAGTAACATTAACACTACTTCTGAAGCTATTGTTTTCATAAGATATTTATTCCTCCAGTAATTTGTTAGCTAATGAGGCCTGATAGAGAAAGGTAACATTTTGATGACTTCATAATTAGCATGTCTTAGTAAATTTGGAGGTCAGCACTCTACTGTGGAAAGCACCATGAGCTAGTTTGTATGTTTTAGTTAACAAGCGCCATATTACTAAATATCAAGTCATTTATATCTGCAAGAAAATACAGGATAGAAACTATCAAGCTAAAGAGACTAGAATCCCCTAGCAGCTAGCTGGGGTACAGCCCTAACAAAGCATTTAAATGTTAATTAATATAAACATCCCATAATGCAAATATTTCCTGCCTTTTCTTTCATATGCCAGTCTAGCCTACCTGTACACATACCAGGAATCAGAACGGATTCCCTCCCATCACATTCAGAATGCTTAGTCTGGTGGAATGATGGTCAGCATATCTTGCAAGAGACTCAGCTTACAGTTTGGCTTTAGATTCACCTTTTAGCAGGTGCTCAACATCCACAACTATCACCTATAACATCTGCTGAAAGATAGTTACCTTTCAGCATTGCCAAGAGGGGTGCAGACTCAGATCAAAAAATGAAGTTACAGCTCATTCATAGATACTCAGATACTCAGTTATGATAAGACACAACTAGTTAACTCACAACAGACTAGTTCTTATCAAAAAAGGCTAAGATGCAAATTGGCACCATCCTGGAAAAGTGGTAGGGTCAAAGCAAATAAGTTACGTTACAGAGAAGTAGAGGAATTCATCTTACCAACTGTTTCACTTTAACCACCTGCTGAGTACCAACTGACTGCGCAACAATGGAGTTTGGCTGTGAGATTTTAATACTGATTGGGGTTCCAATGACTGGTTTCAAAGGCTGAATAGGGGTTGGTGCAGAAGTTGCCACTGTTGAGACCAGCATGGGCTTCACAGGTTGAAGAGACGATGTTGCTACTGCAGAAGTGAAGACTGGCTTTACCGTTTGGACAGCAGTGAGCCCTGACGTTGCTACTGTTGTGGTGAGGATTGGACTCGCAGGCTGAAGAGAGGCTGTCACCACCGCGGAGGCAAGAATGGGTTTCACAGCTTGCAGAGAAGCTGTCACTGATGCACTGGAAAGGACCGGTTTTATAACTGGAGAGGCTGTGACTGCTGCAGAGGACGACACTGGTTTTATAGTTGGAAGAGAAGTTGTTGCTACTGCTGAGGTTGCCACTGCTACAGAAGGAGTTAGCACTGCAGAGATGCAAGTTGAAACAGTTTCTTGGGTGGAAACTGGCTGCTGCATACATTGCTGGATAAAGCTCTGAGCATCGGGCATTAGCTGCCGTAAGGCAAGCATGCTTTTCTAGAGGAGAGAAGGAAAAAAGAAAGAAAACCACAACACACTGAACGTAAGTCTTCCATAAAATTAAATGTTAAATCAGCAACTGAATCCCCCTTCCTCACCTCCCAATTTATTTTTTTCCATGAGACAATAAATTGCTTATTCCAAACAAAAACTTTTGCTAGAATTCATAGAGCAAACACAGGTGCTCTTAAACTGATAAAGATAATGTAGAGTGAAAATCACAAGATTCACTAACACAGGCTGAGCAAAGGTCAATAGTCATCATAGCTTCACTGTGTGGAGTAAATCCTATCTATAGAGAAATTTTAATCTTTTGTTTAGATTGTTTTAATCTGGAATTATGTTCCAGACAATCTCAATTACTACCTCAGAAATTCGTTTTTGTTTTGCAGCCGCCACCACCCTCCCAAATGCTGTATCATAAAAGCTGTGTTTCTTGCACAGAGCTTCTCTGATAAAGAACTAAAAATTATCCAATAATGTCAGAAACAAGCTCTAAAGATACAAACACTTCCATACCAGTACATCTGTATCTACACTAGGGGGAGATACCACTTTAATTATAGACAAACGTGTAGTTGGAGCCACACAACTTAAGTCAAGTAAGTTCTCAGCATCAGGAAAACATTACTTAGGTTATCTGGCAACTTCTCATTTTTATTACAACTATGTTTGAGAAAGTCAATGAATGGAATAGTCTTTGAGCCCTTTAACAGACTGTAAATAGTCAAGGAGAAAAATCTGTAAGGCTCAGAACCAGGGGAAACCATTTCTACAGCTACCACTATATTCTTTGAACTTCAAAAATTGTCAGAAACATATTTGTGTTTTTAAGAGTCTTCAGCATAAAATGCTGTTACTCTAGATTTCAAACAAAAGGAATATCTTATCTTACATGCCAATACATTAAGTGATCAAATCATTTGCCCACTTATTTTGTACATCTGGACTTTCTATGGCACATTTATCTTTAGTTTCCTTTAAAAAGCTACTTAGCTTTCCTCATGCAACATACTGACCAAAAGTACCCAGGACAGATTTGGAAAAAAAATCGAATAGACTTAACAGCCAAAAACATTGTTCTTCTCCATTTATTGGAAAAAACAAACAAAAAAAAGACATGCGGCAACTTCACCAAAAACCTGCATCTGGAAGACAAGCAAACTTTAGGGCAACTCTAAGCTCCTCCCTAGAGTTACACTTGGCTGGCTAAAACTGAATAGTCAACTCACATAGCAAAGAGACACAGTCATGAAGTCAGACTTTATTCTGCATTCAATCTTGTCACAGCTGCCCAGAGTTACATACCAACTAAGTCTGGTCTATGTTGCCTGCAGATTTTTAAGGTATTTTGCACAAAAACAGCCATTATACAAGACATGTTAAAGGATGGGTAACACTATCAATTCAGCTGCCTTCCATCGTAAGTGTCTGAACAATATTTTTAAAGTCTAGTACTTCATTGTTAAGACAAGCTCTCTCTGTTGCACATCACATTATCAGGGTTTACAGGAGTACAGACGCTTCCCATAATGGAAAAGCCTAGATAATACCATTACCTAGTACCATGCAGTAAGAGAAACATGCAGCAGCATTGTGTGATGCCAGTCAGGTCTGACACAGCCTGATAAATCTGACCTAACTCCTTTGGAACTACCTCAAAGTCTTTTCACCATTTATATCAGTAATACACACCGTAGGATCGCTTATTAACTATGGCAGAGAACTTACATGAATATATGAGGACAGCACTATGCCTGAGCTAATAAATCCTTGGGAACTCAAAGCACTAGCAAGTGCAGTGCAGCAAGTAAGTCCAGCTGTTGGACTCCTTTGCAGGAATTATTCTAGGTCTGTCACAGTTTATTAGCCTAAATCTACCCCCCCACACACCTGGGGCTATGTCTCAGCAAAGCTACTGAGGTTCATCTGTGCTGTTTTGGGAATGCTGCACAGTAGCATCCAAGCTAGCCCTGCACATATGCAGCTTCGGTTTTTCAGGATTTGTTATCTAAGGCCCTATAGAACACAGCTACGCTACTGCTGAAGTCAAGCTTGTTGTGGCAGTTAGAAAAGCTGAGACTGTACAACAAGGAAGAGAGGGGGAAAAAAAAGGCTTTTTCAGTCACATTGACTGTAGCCACAATAAAGCTGTCCACAAGTAACAGAACTACCTGTATTAGCTTCTGTACAGACATTTAACAGGTCTCTAAGGAATTAAACAGAGAATTGAAAGGTGACCAATAGCTAAACTTTTCATCAAGCACTGCAGAGAAGATCATTCTTCTGAAGACCACCTGCTTTCAGATTTCACAAGGGTATGCTACTCACCATTCCCATACTGCACTTAAGGGTATACAGCAAAGACAATCATGTGAAAGAGCAAACATGGTCAGCAAGGAGAAACTTCAGCGACTACTTCAAAGTAGAGTTCACTATTTTCCCTAATTGTTTACTGTCTTTCAAATATAAGAAAAAGAATCACTTAATACACTAACTTGAACATATTCCAATTTTCTAATTTTCATCTAGTGTCACAAGATACATAGCACAGTACTCTCATAGAGCAAAGACAGCCTCCATAGCAAATGGCTATATGCCTTAAAAAATAAAAAAATAAAATGAAATGCCCATGACCAAGGTGTCTGATGACAAGTGTCTGAGAATATCCCCTGGACAAAACTCTTGCTCAATAACAAGTGTTATAACACATTATTAAATAAACAATATTTCTAATGCACAGTTGTCTGTTGACCAAAGTATCTAATCATTCCCCCCGAGCTTACAAAACAAAAGCAAAGCCCAAGTTCTTTAACTGATTCTATGCTGCTTATAAATCTGCACTTCGTAAACACAAACTGAAAACATCTGCCTGTTTGATAATGGCCATGAAGATCACCATCTCTCCATATCTTTATAATCTATCTTCTCAACAGATGTGACAGCAGTGTCAACAAGCAAGGAAGGAATTCAAGAGTAAAATTTTCTTATAGAAACTTCATTTCTTGAAAAATCAAATCTGCTGGCCTGCTATTTATAATGTGTGTATTTGTAGCATTTCTGAATTTCACAACTGTGCATTCCTATCCCATTTTTTAGCCAGCATTCAGAACCAGATATCCTCAGTACTTCTTTAGTGGTAAATGCCAAGTACTCCATGATGGCCCATGGAGACAAAATTGTTCTCTTGACCCATGGCAAGCTACTGGGAAAGCATTTAGAAGGCTGCCATTCTAACAAGACAAAAACAAAAAAAAATCATCCCTTACTTGAACAGATAATAGTCATCTACAGTAATTCTACCATGTGGTAACATGCAGTGTTATATGTATGGTAAAATACAAAGAAAGAGGACAAGCTCCAGAAAAACTATACCAGGTTTGCCAGAGATCCATCAAGCTGAAGAGTAGAGTGCATAACACTTACCTAAATATGTCTGATTTTTTCATGTTTTTACTGAGATTTACAGCTTGCTGCACGAGATGCTCATTTTTATTTTGATTGTCAATAAATCACATTCTACTATGTGATTTAAAAAGTTAGGACAGCATTTTTATTTACATGATTTGCTTGAATGGAGGTACAGTTATCTCCCTCCTCTCTTAAGTTGCAAAAGTCATGTCAGACATTTTCTTGGGAAGAGGGTGTTTTTTCCTGCCTACAGTTAAGCACAAACTAGAAAATAAAGAAGCTACCTAAAGCTAGTATTCAAGGATAAATTTTGCATAATTTCTATTTATAAGCATTATACACCTTTAATTCAGTTAGGTATTAGAAGAATTTAAAATAGCTGCAGTTTTGATAAGAAAGAGGTCATTTTACTGGAGCTACTCTACTGTTACTGTAAGGTAAGACCAGATTCCAACAAAGTAGTTTCCAGTAATGGTATTAGTCTCCAACCTGTGAATACAGATAAAATTACTCCTCTAAAACATCACACAAATATCTCCACCTTTCAATGAGCTGAGGTCACAAAAGATAAGTTTAAGTATGATTTCTTCAACCAATTTGAACATAACTATTTGAATACTCCTCCACTCCTTTCCTTTTCCCTTCCGGTCCTGCTAACCCCATTGAATACTACATATCCACAATCAAACACTTACCTTGAGAAAAGGAACTAAATATGGTTGTGGAGAAGACTTGAGTTCTATATATAGCTTTTTTGTAAATTCTTCTGGTTCTATTTTTGCTTCCTAAGAAAAAAAGCATAATTACAGTGACAAGGTACTAAATATGAATCATTTATTTTTGCAGGTATATTAACAACTCATGGAAGTTTAAATTACTGAAATTGAACAACTTCATGATATCTGACACTTTTTTCCCTTCCCATATTTTTAACCAAAAGGTTTTAGCTTGGAATGATGTTGTAATTCAGATATGGTATTAAAGAATCAAATTCCTTTCTTAAACTACAAGCAGTTAATATATTTATAAGGATAATTGCTCAAATGCCCGTTCACTGAAGTGAATAAATAGAAAAAAATTCATAAGTAGCATTGATCCTTCTGAGGATCCTTCACTGATCCTTTATTTTTATGCAGAAATACTTAAAATCCAACATAAGAGGACTTTTTAACTGTAAAAGTAGTTATCTACATAAAGATCAAAATGTGAAGAGGTCAGGAGACAAGAGAAAACTCAAGTAATTTTCGTAAAACAATTTAGTCTAATGCACAAATGGCATAATAAAGCAGAATACTTAATACCTTCTTTCTAAAGCAGGAAAAAAACAAGCAAGATCACTTCTGCATACCATTAAGGCAACAGTCTGCAGGTTGCAAAACACCATCTTCTTCCTTAATGCTTTGTTCTCTGCCCCAATACAAACACCTATTCAGTGGTTTGGGAGGGTTAAGAAACCATCCCAGATTGCAATGTCCTTACTTACAAACATTACTATCATATCACCTGAACTAGATGGGATGTACCCCCAGATACTGATCCCATCCTCACCCAAAGGGGTGCAATGGTGGGGCTGAGACTATGTTATTAAATCACTAAGAGTTTAAGGTTTTGCCACTTAGCTGCTGCAGGGTCACCAAGAATGGTACCTCCTTCAAGAAGGTAAAAAACAAAAGGGGGAGGAACCTTAGCTAGAATCTCTCCTTCTGCAGAGAAATTCTTCCTTTCACCCATATTATCCTTTAGAATTACTGTTCCAAGGAGCTATGTACTCAGAACAGTGTTTAAGGACTATATATTCATTGGCTTACCAAAACATGCCACAGCTCTATCTAGTCATTTGACCTGCTGGCGTGTTCTGTCTGAGGTATGGATACAGGTCACTGAGGTCTACAAACTCACTGATACAGATGCAGCAATCTGGTACTCTGTGTTAGTGCATGCAAGGTGCTTGACACCTGCTTTATAAAACACTATCTTAAGGACCATTTTACTTCACAGCTGCCATTTACTTGTTTCCCTCATGCATACAAAACATTTATTTTGCATTTACATCACAAACACATATTGAGTGCTAGAGGCGCAGCTTTTTTAAAATTCTGTAAAAAGCAAATAAATGCATGATTCAATGATATACACCTGGTAAGGGCTGTTCTTAAAAAGTACTCTAAGCACAAGTAGGAATAATTCTGATATTGTCCAAGAGAAGGTATATAATACAGCATGGACATGAAAGCAGAAGAAGAGGAAGAAGAGAACAGCATATTTCTGCAAGGCTGTATCTTAAGACATACTGCTCCCTGAGGTAACACTTCTGTCTACAATGCACTTTTCTATAACAAAAAAGAAACCAATCAGTCTGTCAGTACCATCAGCAAAGCTATCTCCCTTTTGCAGCACATAGCCTTCTGCTAAGGTGGAATAAAAAAGGAGCAGGTCAAATGTCAAGCAGTAGTATAGGAGAAAATGCTAGCAGAAAACCCAGCTGGGCCTGGGTTCAGCACTAGGTGTCTAGAAGCCAACTAGAAGGAGAAATACATCACAGAGGGTTGGCAGACACCAACTTACTTTCTCCATCACGTTGTATACAGATAATAGCTTGCTTCACTGGAGCTTCAAATTGTCAACTTTTAAGTCAACTCCATCTTAAGAGTGCAACAGCAGTTTGGACTCAGCACCGCACTACAACCTCCTGAACAGCAAGGGTTTCATTCTGACTCAAAACTACACTACTGTTATTAAAAAAAGAAAAGCAAAGCAGCTGAGACCCATAAGTTGTGTAAACCATCAGCTCTTTCTATTATCAATTATGTACAAGTATAAAATTAAAGAGGAACGGGAGTGGGGATGACACAGGCAAGGAAGTATAGTAACTAGTTAAAATGTATGTTATAGTGTAAGATTTAAAGAGTCAGGTGTATTCTACCCAAAATCAAGGGTAGAATCAAGGGTAAACAACAATCAGTATGTTGTTTAAAGAACAACATATAAGCAGAAAGACATGGAACAAAACTAAAAGTCAATATGTCACAAATTGATAAACAAAGTTTTGTCATTAGTGTGAAGAGTCTCACCAACAGATTTTGCACCAGAGTCTTCACATTCTGCCCCATTTCAGGGGCTTGAGGTCCACTAGATGCCAGTTTTATTAGCGTAGCAAGAAAATTCCTGCATTTCTTCACATTCTCTAGCATTTCCTAGTGCGAAAATAAAAAGACTGTTAGATCTTCCATTGGCTCTCCAACCTCTGATAAATATAGAAAATGTTAATTTTTAATTAAACTTTTTTCTTACTGCAGAAGTGTTGGTCTGTGCTACTGTTGTGCCCTCTGCTTTCACAGAAACTGTCTTTTGGGAGGTTGACTGTGCAGGTGGTCCTGTAACTGGAAGTTTTACAGGTGTTCCAGTACTTGAAGGCTTTACAGCAGTAACTGTAGTAACACTAGCTGTTGCAGCTGCTGGCTAAAAGGAAAAATTAACACTTTTTAAATCAAACACTAACTTGAACAAACATACAGTATTCTGCTAGCGTATAAAGCATCATCATCTCTCCGCTCTCCAAATTACCAAGCTATTTACAATATAGCTAAACTATTTCCATCTTTGCTTTTAAAGACGGTATTCAATTGCTTTAATGAATGCTCTATTTAATATAATAAAGGTAGAGAACCACCACAGCCATAATTAATTGGTTCTATTTGGGGGGGGGGGGGGGGGGCAAAAAAGGTTCACCCACTCTGGAATAACTACTTCCAGCTTCCACTGGAAAGAGAGATAGGTAAACTTATTTGAAGAAAGCAATACCATAACTTTGCCAGACTTCTGCAGTCTAGGATTAATCAATTTTGGACAACACTAAGCCAACTGATGCTGCTCTGGAGAGATACAGCCTCAAGAGATTATATACCTCCCTCTGAAATAACTTAACCTCCTCTCCCAATTGCAATAACTCTCATGTTTCCTATCACACAGCCACCAGGCAAGAAACATGCATTGTGTCCACTTTGGAGATGCACACGTGCCAAGCAAAAGCAGCCAGCTGGGCAAAAAACACCTAATGAACAAGTTTTTCCTGCCTTTCGCTCCACATGGGCACCAATTTGAATCATTCCCAGACACAAGACTTCACAAGATTTAGTTATTTGATACTTTCACCTCTTTCAAATCTAAATAAAATTTATCAGCAGATTCAGAAGTTCCAGAACCTGGAAAGGAATGAAGGTTTGGGAAATAACAAGAATACAGTTGCCTTTCTCTTTTACAAACCAGGCTAAAGATGAGCATAGTTTAAAATATATATATACACACACACATATATGTGTGTATATATATACACATATATGTATATATACACACACTAAAAATGAGTATTTCTACTTCAGACTTTGAAGAAAAAAATCCCCCAGTTCTTTTGATACAAAACCAGAATACCAAATATGAGTAATATTTTGCCACTAAAATACCTCACAACTTTCAAACTCTATTTGATAGAAAAAAGCTAAAGACTGAAGCTGTAGGATATCAAAATAAGCAAAATGGTTAACACAAACTGAAGTTAGATGTTATTTTGTTCCTGCCTTTCCACTACCACTTCAAAAAAAAAAAAAAACAACCTAGTTTTGCAGGCCAAATTCTAGATTCAGATCTGTGCAGCACTATTTCACTGACTCCTACTATATTCAAATATTGCAGTTTAGTCCAATAATCACAAATTAATTCATGATAATTTCATTACTCAAAAATAACACACAAGAGAGCCCAACTCATCCTATCACAAATAAAACAAAAACACAGTTGGACAGTCTGTAGAATATCAAAGTGTTTCTGAATTTTTCCAGACAGGGAAAATTAGTGAGCAAACATTTAAAATTAGCACAAAACTCAAGCACTTTTGTCACTTCTCTCCCCCCCACCCCAAGGTAGGTCCACCCCACAGCTCACAAGCTGCTGCCAGCTTGATGTGAAAGAGGCAGGCAGCTACCAGAAAGCACTCCAGCTTAGGCTCCCACTGTTGGTAACACTTTAATAGCTCTCTGCAGGATCTTTGCCACCACGACTGCTTCTTCCAAGGATGAAGCTCAACTGCTCTAAGACCACAGCAAAGCAAACTGGGCACAAGAATCCCACCAACAGATGGTAGGGAGGGAGACTGCAGGAGACAGAGCACAAAACTGTCAAGTTGCAATGCTTTGGGCTTTAAAAACTGAAAACATGAGGTTTGTTGGAGCTGATCTCTTGCGATTCCCACTATGTTTACACATCAAGGTCAGAACAGAATTTTATCAGCTGAGGGAGGGAACAACAGGAAGTCTGCTGGACCCTTTTCCCAGGAAGACAGATATATGGGAATCAGCCTTCTATCACCTGCCCTCAACCTTTTTCACTACTGAAAATTCTCATTCTCACTTCAAGCAACAGAGAAACAGTCACAACAAAAATGGCATTAATCCTGCATATTTAGAAGTAATTTCAAGAGAAGAGCTTTGCATCTAAATGAAAGTGCCCCAGCATGATGCTAATTAAATACTTTGCAACTTTGTTATCCCATCTGGGAAGAAGAAGAGACAAAATACCTGCACATTTTTATTTATTTATTTATTTTTAACCTTGGAGCTCAAACATGCAAGAATGACAACAAATGGAAATATTTTAGATGAAGAGTCCTTAAGTCAGTAACTAGAGAGTATTGCATAGAATAATGTTCCAAGTTACACTTAGCATAGGATAAGAGAAATGCAACCAAGCTAAGCATTAGTTCCTATTCATTCTCTCACCTTCTGCGATGACATCACATCGCCACACCAACAATCCTTTTCTCTGACCTCAAAATATTGTAATACCAGCAAGTTCTTTTAGGCATCACACATATAACAGCTGCCATAGAAATCAGATCCATGGGCTCTTCCTTTCTTTTCCCAAAGCTTTCCTGCAACCTGTCAGACTAACTTGTTAGCATGCTCCTCACAGCTGTTCCACAAACTACATCCTCCAGAATGAGGAGCGAAGCAGCCTTTTGATAGCAAGATGTATCCATATTGCACCTATTTACACCTTATTGTACAAGACACTTGTGCAGGTATTGCAATCTTCAACAGATTAGGTAGGTTAAGGAAACCAATCACAAAAGTGGTATTAATTTTTCTTAGAATCATATTTCTTGTTTAAAACAAACTATGCTTATTAGAAGTGCTCACGTTTCTATAGCTTAAAAAAGGTTACAGAAAAGGAATATTCTATGTCCATCTCTCTCAATACCTCAAGGGAACACAGGTTGAACTGATTACCTCAAACCAAACTATGACAGCAGAGAAAAACTAAGAAAAAAAGAGCACAGGCAGATGTAAGTTCAAAGAAAAAGGTGAAGTTATTAGCATAACAAACTTCAATCTTTATTACATTTGCTCTGTCTGATGGATAAAACTGCCTGGGTCCTCACAGTCTAATCTTTATCTTCATCATTTCTCCCTAGTTCAAGGGTAGTAGAGTAGATGATAATATTCTTTATACCTTAAAATTCTCTACCTAGAGACCATGAACACATGGTTTTCAAGTACTTCACAATAAAAATGGATAATGAATACAGGTTACTGTTCTTATTAGACACGAATAAGTATGTTCTTTCCATTCTAGGTAAAACAGAAATGTATTTAAAAAATAGGTCTCCAGGTTCTCCCCTTTAACAATATCTGTCTGCAGCAAGAAGGAAGAGAGAGAACATCACAGGCAAAGCTGTAAGTTGCTTTCAGTTGCTAAAGCAGAAGAGCAGCAGGAGAACAAATTTATAAATCAGACTGTTAGTTGTGGCTGTCAGTGAACATATCCTTCGAAGACCCTCAAGGTCAAGAACATACATCCACCATGTTCTGAATGACTGATCCTACTCCTTCATTGAGGGCTTGATCAACAGCTACAGGCAAGTCCCATTCAAGCTCTTTCACAAATGAAAGAAGGACGTACAAGCTAGATTTCTCCTCCAGGTCATGGAGAGGACAGAATATTTTAGCTGGAAAAAGTAGTAGTTTTCCTTAATCATACATGTTTATCTAGAACTCTGGTCCAAGAACAGAAGAATTGGATCTAGGAAAAATCTCGAACACTACAGGTTGCAAGCCTGTGAATTTCCAGCCACTGTCTATTCTCACCCATATCTTTGGAACCTGTCTGTCCAATTCAGTTGCAGAAGAAGTCTTCAGACATCACCTTCCTTCAGGTTTTAATGAGAAAAACAAGAAAAGGAAAGTGAGACACATGAAAAAGAGCTTGGCAGAGGAGAAGGGTGAAGAAAGAGCCCCTTCCACCTGGCAACACTTTGGTTATACTTTTTTCAAAAGGCAGCAGGAAACCTACACAAGACAGTACCATTATGAAGTCTCCAGCCACCAGAAGAGATTCATCTACAGCCTGAAGAAGCTCAATCACAGGGCACAAATGCATAGCAAATCATTCTCAGAACTACTTATTTCACCCAGACATTACACATTGCTCATTACCATTGTACAAGCACTGTACTCATCACTACTTCACTGAGTATAGATCTCACACACTGGCAAAAGTACAATTAAATAACACATTTACAAAAAGAAAGGGACATTGAATAAAGAAATACATTGCAAGGACAAAATTTATTAGCTTAGTGAAAGTCAGATTAGTTATAAATAACAAGAATGCATCCATATAATCTTCAGTTCTCTCCATCACTGGATGTTATTCTAGAGGGATTTAAAGTTTGTCACCTACCTGTATTACAGCAAGTGGCTGAACAGTAGAAGCCACAGAATTTGTTGTTTGCGATATTTTCACAGGAGTAGCTGTTACTTTCTTTAGTAATTGGGTGCCAGAGTTCTTCAAAGAAAGAAGTAATATTGTATGGAGAACAGTTGTCCAACAAGTCAATGATAAAACAGACACTGAAGTTAATACCTACTCTTGTCCAGCATAAATCAGCATAAATCAAGAAACACTCTCTTATAGTAATATACATACCATTTAACCCACATAGTTTAAGCAGTTTTCAAAGCTATTTTTCTACCTTCTACAAGGGAAAAGGGATTAAGACATTTAGACACAATCCCTAATCAAAATGAAAAGGTTAAATGAGCATGCTGTGAAAAACTACATAAATGATTAGATTTTTTGTGCCCTTTCTTATTTTTTGTGATGGCTACATTATCAGAGGGAAACAAGAACCAGCAGAGCACAGAGAAGGAGAAACATCCTAAGGACACAGGAGCCCATTCTCAGATGCTTAGTTAGCATCTGAAAAGCTTCTCATTAGAAGACTGCAAGGTTGCAGTTTCGAGCAATGACAATTTAGGTAGTTTTTAGAACAATTCGCATCATCATCCTAAGAGAAGGACTCCTGGATTAGAGCTATACCGTGTATAACTGCTAGCAGGTTTTTCATACTGAGAAAGCAAAGCGGCATTTATGTGAAAAACAGACTGTTCAGCATGGCAGCATTTAAGAAAGCTTTCAGGTACTTAGTGAACTCAACTTTTTTTTTTTTTTTTTTTGACACTGTTATAACTACATGAAAGAACAGAACATACACCTACTTTAATTTAAAGCTGTTAAGAGTAGTTACCTGTACAGCACATATTCTGACTGCAGGTGTGCTGGTAGGTACAGATGGTCTTACATTCGTGTTACTTTGTGGCTGACTCTGTGCTCGTGCTATTGCTTGTTGAGATACTAGCATTAGCTGGCCATTACCGCTTCTGATAAGAACAGTTCCTGTTGGAGAAAAAAGTCCAGACTTAGAAATTTAATGATACTATTTTTTCCACAAAAGAGGCACACAACATTATTTAAAAACAAGCACGAAATTCACAGTTCTGGGCAATTACAGAAATTGATCTCTTGAAATGACACTAGATTGGCACATGGCTCTTTTGAAAGAATTGAGAACTTGAAATACACATTCATATTCCACTTTTGGTTGCAGCAATTCAGCTAAACTTTTCACAGTTAACCCTCTTATTCCCCAGACTTCTGATACCTCTTTTCCGCCTTGAAACAAAAGCAATGACCCAACACTGAAGTCAACACAGGCACCAAGAACAGACATAGGAGGTGTCTTCTGTCAGAACAAAAAGTTTTAAAGCACTCAAAACCTATGGCTGAAGTTTCATGTGTTATGTAAAGCTGTGAAATGAGAGAGCAGGTAACAGCATTCTTAAAATCCTCAACAGAAACAGACTTGTGCGGCTACCAAGATGCTACTGCAGGAACTAAAGGGAAGACAAGAATCCATTTTCTTCACATTCAAAAAAAATGTGTATGAGAAGCTAGTTTTGCATTCACTAGAAAGTAATTTTTGCCAGTCTAAATATGAAAACAGATCGTGTCTTACGGTCAATCACTATATAGCAACTCCTCAGGAAAAAAATTGAAGAGCTGAACCAGTGAAGTTTCGGTTACTGCCACCCAGCACAGCATTTAAAACACAGAAGAGATGTCTAATCTGTGACCAAAATATCAGCATCAATTGTAGTTACTGAACAGTGTGAGACATCTTCTCAGCACCACAAATGCCCTCTTCGGGGCATCGCTTCCCATTTCCAATCACAAGGAAAGCTTGTTCACAGGATACACAGTTTCATAGTTTTACTAAAGTTGTTTCAGACAACAGGAATCACATTCATATCACTCATGCACTTTGACATTAAGACCTAGGGACAATCCCCTTAGGGTTACGAGGCTGTTCTTATTTTCACATCTCAAACAAAAAATTCAAGTGATTAGCTACTGGCATGGATCAGTTCTTCATGTATATCATTAGAAAACTTGGGCACCTCTTTCAGGTAACAGTCCTTTTACAATGAATTTAGATGTCTATCTCTAGAAATTCCATCTGCTCTGCCAAAAACATCATTTGGGAAGCTATTTATTTTTCCTGACTGCCAGTAAAGACAGTCAAAAGTAGAATTGCTCACTTAAGGAGCTGATTTCTTTCTTCCCTACATACCTACCTTCAGCTGCCATCCTGCAGGAAGGCTAGAATGGAAGGAACTGACGACAGAAACCAAGGCAAGCTTCCTTTGAAGCTAACCAGAAGGAAATAAGTGATAACTTCAACTTAAAGAAATCTCACTGAGGTCTATACCCTTCTCAGACTACTTGTCTTCTCCTATGGAGCAGAAGCTCTAGGACCAATACTTCAGACAGTACTGACCATCTCTCCTGCAAAGCTGGGCAGTGACCACTCACAACACCCTCTAACTTGGCACAGAAGCAGCATGTGTCATGGAAAACTAGAGATCTCCTATTTAAATCTCATTTGCTGCTCAAGCCTGATATACCTAAAAATTTAGTCTGACATGGCTAAAAATTTGTGCTGTCCCAATCCCACCAGGCAAGGAAATCCAGCTTTTTGTAAACTATCTAAGAACCCCATTCAACTTTTCTAAGCTGTAGTCATGTTTAGTTAGCATCCACCACTGGAATCAAGAAACAAAATTTAGGTTAGCAGAAGCAGCAGCTTCCAGACACTCAAGTAATTCAAGAGATGAGTTTCTCCTCATTTTAATTACAGTCAGTAGAACAAAAAACTGTCCCCAGAGAAAGTCACTGCTATGAACGATGACAGAAGACTGTTTATACCACTGCGTGTAAGAACATCTGCTTCAGCTTTACTGTGTTCATGCAATGTTGTCATGAAAACAGCACTGCTGTTCATATAAAATTGTCATCAACTGAAGTTCAGAGTTTCATCCGGCAGTACAGAACACTGACGCATCTCCGTATAAAGGTAAGTTTTACCGTTAAATTTCTATCACACAAGCCAAATCTGAGGACATTTCTGAAGAACTTCCACAAGGAACATCTATGTACCTGAACTGAACAAAATAGCTGTGCTCCTGTGGAGATATACTGTATGTTGCTATATTTGAAGCTTAAATTGTCAAATTAAATCATTACTTTGATTATGTGATTTCCAACACAACTGCTTTAACAAAACAGCTCTTTAGGCTTGCTCTGCCATAGCAGACTGGAGCACTATGAGAAAGTGAAGAAAAGAAGTCTACAAATCACACCTTTCATGTTCGGTTCCTCAGTTACTTAAGGCTGGGTTGCTGTCATCTAAATCAGTCTCAGGATTATCTACAGATAGATGACCTGAGAATCAAGTTCTCTTGGACCTAAGTTACTTCACAAAAGAGCTTTGCCTTCTTGCAAAGGACTCAGCTGATGGCAATGAAACAACACCTTGAAGGAGCTTAAGTGCCATATCCATGCTTTCAGGAGAACTTAGTCCAAAAAGGCATTGAATCTACACGCCAAACCTTCTGGTTTGTTCTGTACTCCCAGTATTCACTGGAGTCATATTCTTTAAACAGCAAGTCAGATGTTTGACACATTGAAGTCATACATAAACCTATATGAACCAGAAGACACGCCAATACTCTGCACATATCATTCCTAGAACACTGTGAGGTATTAAGCTGTTACAGAGAGATCTGAAACTTAGTGTTTAAATTAGGTCTTAATTTTAAATTATGAGATGTTAATGTAACTGTTATCTTGGCAGAGTTCTAAGAGAGGGCAGTATCACCCCTTTAAATCTGTCTCAACTAAGAGCAAGCAGTTCATCCAGATTAGTTTCCCTAGCAGACACTTGTTTTCTGGGTGTTCGCATGGAAATCAACAGAAGATTGTATTCCACTTGATTTCCTCAGGATTTACATGTCTACATGTATGAACATGTTACATGTCCATGGGCACTTTTCACTTATTTCAGATGGGCAAGCAAAGGGCTATATACTGTAAGATTTAACACTGATCTCATCGTTTCAAATGAGATGAAACAACAACAAAAAATCCTTACAAAAGACAGCAAAACTTTCACAGAACTATTAATTTCAGTCTATGCAAATACTGTGGAAACTATCGCCCAAACTGTACATCTGTAAAATGTTTAGGATACAAACCAGATAAAAGCATACTGAATACACTTTCCCCCTTCCACACACACCTTCAGCTGCCTCAAGAAAATACTCTAGTAATAAGTTGCCAAACAATCAGCTGGATCTGGCTTCTTGAGGTTCTGTTTTAACTAAATGGCAACAGTCACTTGGCAAGATGGATGTGAAACAGCCTTCAGGCATTGTGTCAACCAGGGCACACTGCATTATTAATCAAGCCTGAACATAAACATAAGGAACTTTAATTTCCCAGAGACCTCCTAGAAGCAGACAGTACCTACAAATCAAATATAAGCTATGAAAACCAAACACCATCATTACTGTATCATCTGACTGGTCCTAGTTCACGAAATTATCCAGGGAATATCACTATGCCTCACTAGTTCTCTAGGTCTAAGGAAGCCCAGATTTGCTCACTAATAACAGGGGATTTTCATCTCCTGCCCATGTTTTCTCTACTTCAATTGTAATCAGAGACTATTTCTTTGAGACACTGATGGGAAATACCTTTTAGTGGACTTTGCTCCAGATACCTGACAATTTGAGTAACAGGCAGCTTACCTGCATCTATTGTGATCCTTTCCACTTTGCAAATTATGCACATCTATCTTGTGATATCACCATAATTTTCAGAGACTGGTTTCACAAAAAAAAAAAAAAAAAAAACACACAGATGCTTGCAATGACCAGGACAGTACTAATTATTCCTTGATTTTATCTTTCATACTTACCAGAAGCTTTGCAACTTACAGCAAAACTTGCATATGCAACTCTAACATACAGCACTACCCACTGAGCATAGCACAGATTTCTACCACATGACATGACACATTCAGTTCTCTAAACAGACTTAAACTGATATTGCAAGCTACTCAATATAACTGATGAGCTTACATACTTGATCAGTGTCTTTGGGGAAAAAAAAATGAAGTATTTTTGGTATTTTTCCAGCTATCATTTGCGTGTGCTATCTTTACTACTAAATACTAAAGGGTTTTTTAAATACCGCAAAAGCAACAGAAGTTCAAGATCACACTGTCTCTCTTGTAAGGAGTAAAAGAAAGTTTAATATTCACCAGCCAGTTGCTGCAATTCTTCCCAATGCAGTCCAGGTGATTTTAAAATCTAAACAACATTTAGCGTCCCTTTAATTTTACCGAATGTCCTATCTCAATGCTTTACCATTCCAACTGCATTTATCTTTTGCGAAAAAGAAATCAAGAAATTATCATTTAAATCTTAGCAGAAGTTATAAAGTTAATTCCAACATGGTAGTGCATTTAAGGATATGAAAGTCCTGCTTTGCCAGATACATCTATTTAGCCCTGAAAGAAAAATCAAGTCCTATGGAGCATCTGAAATTTCTACTAGTTACAGTGGAAGACACATATTCACTGTCTGTTAAATTTGACTCAGTTCCTCAGATCTTCCAAAATTTTGACTTTTTTCCAAAGAAGAGTAGACAAGTGGTGCTGCCCACTGTGGAGGGAGAAGTTTGCAAACAATTCTTTCTGATAAACCTGCTAAATAGGAGAAGTTATTGAGATATAAAAGGTTGCAATCATGTATTACCCTCCCATTTAGCACCTATTGGTCACCCTATAGCTGATTATATTCAAACCTCAAGCGATTATCAATATCCAGAAATTGTAGATTTTGAAGCAAAGCCCCTATTTTCTTGACTTATGAAGCAAAAAATACTTGGATAGCCACCTCCTATATAATGAAAATATAAACTAAGAAGTATTTTTAAGTGAACATTTCCCTTTATTCCAAAGTGAAAGATCAGATGCAAATATAAAGTATCAGATTCCTCGTGCAGTTCTACACCTAGGAGTAACAAATCAACAGACCAAACCAATTCAGAGTAGTGTATTTTGTGTATTTACAGGTATTAAGTCAATTTCAAAAGCAGAAGACAGCAAGCCAATATTTACCCATTATCTCCCCAGATTAACTTCTCCATAAATTTATGAGAAACCTGAAGAGACCAAATTCTGTATCACCCAGGAGCAATTCTGGGATACCTGCATTAGTTCTTTCCTTTTCCCACCCACAGGTGTTTGTGTTGCACTGTCTTTTGCCATTCCGGCTCTGGCCATCTGCCATAAACAGAAAAAACAATTGTGCTTTCCGAACAGTTATTCACTATCAGCTTAGCTAAACTATAGGCAGTGGAAAACTTGCCAGAGGCAAATCAAAACATACAACTAAAGACAACTGAACTGCAAATAGAAATGAAGAGCCTGTAACTGCTGCCATTTCCCCTCCAAGTCAGATGCAAAGGAATCCGTATCCAGAGGCCATGGTTTACACTAGCTTACTAGCGTAAATGAAGGCAGAGTCAGGGCATGGTTCCAGCCACTAGAGTCAGCAGTACTCTTTCATGAGTATCACAGTTTAGACCCAGGCCAGTCAGCACTCTTCCAGACAACACCTGCCAGTTTGGGGAAAACAGAAGTTAAAGACCACTCAACACCAAGCAAGCCACTAAAAATCAGTTGCATGAATGCCAGCAATGTCATGCTAATTGACCTCAGTAAGTCCTTCTACTCACCAGCTAAAGCAAACCCACAGGTACCCATCCATACTGGGGTTTGTTTTTCCCCTCACAATAACTTTTCTTTGTTGATATCATACTTGTTTGAGTTCAGTGGTGTTAATAACAGAAAGGATAAAATGAACAGTTATACTCGGACATAGCTGATGCCACAGCAAAAAGGGCTGGCAGCTGCTACAACAGCTTCTGTAACCAGTAGCAGCAGCACCAACAACACAGGTGTTGTTTTTCCAGGCACTACTACTGTAAGCAGACCCTAAGGTATATATGAAGGATCTCTAGCACCTCATCAAGTTTTGTATTTCATTGTCCCTTCAGAAGAGAAGACAAGCTGTTTGGTAACTGTCCCTTCAACATCTGCCTATAAAAGCACTGTTATTCTTCTTGCCTTTCAGTATTTGAAGGCCATGAACAGCAAAAGATGAACAATGACACAAGCAGAAGGGACAAAGAACTTAGTTCAAGAAAAGTCAAGGAGAATAAGGAAAAAGGCTATCATTTTTATGCTCCTTCTCTATCTAGCTGCATAAAATAGCATCATGACCAAAGACACTAAAGGAGAGCTGCAAAAATTTCTCATAGCCCTTCAGAAGTCTTCATATTACTTAAACACAATTTTTGCCTTACTCAGCCATGATGGAGGTGAAACAGCAACACAGTAAATGTCACTAGAAAACTTGCTACTCTTTCCCCTTCCACCATTATCCCTTTCCAAGCCTTCAACTATTTTCTCCTGTTAACAGCACAGCCCAACCTAGCCATTTTTTCTAACAGTAAATTTAAGTCAACCAGGGGTATAATGTCTTGTGTCACAGTCCATCTTTTTAACAAGAAATTTGCGGTTTTAGGAGCATCAGCACAGGCCAAAGACTGGATCACCAGAGCTCAGGACAGAGGCATACGTTGGCAATACTGGAAAGCACTGCACATGTCAGCTTTGTCTGCTCTTTGGCAATGTCACAGACTAACCTGCCAAAAACACTCTTCTGAAATTCTGCAAAGGTGTCTTTTTTTTTTTTTTTTTTTTTAACTAGAGGGAGGGAAATAAAGAAGGAACACTCTCTTCAGTAGACCTTATAAAACCTCTTGTTCCTCAACAGAGCAGCCAAGCCATCCAATCTGAGAGACGGTTGTATTTAAGGTCAAAAGGCCACAGCCAAAGCTTTGAAGCAGAATCTCTGTCCTCTTCAAGGCACACAAAGGATGCAGTTCCCAACTGGAATTCTACCACATATTACCCACCACAGCTGGCCAAAAAGCAGTCTGGGACTCCAACCTCACAACTGCTAGCACAGCAGATATCCTGACAGCAAAGGAGAAATGCCTCGAGTATACAACACTAGTCTAACTGCCAGTTATGCAGTATAAAATTTGTATTTGGTAGAGGAAAACATGGGCAGTAGATAAAAAAGTCTTGTTACTAATGAGCAAGTTTGGGTTCTGTTAGAACTGGAGAACTTGCAAAGCTCAGTGACTGACAAAGATTCCTTGCGTAACTTGGAGATCTGGCACTTGGTATAATCTGTGCTCAGAAAAATAAAGTCATACCCCAATATCAGTCACTTATTTTCCCAACTCCTAGCCATGCTTTATCATGGGCAAGAGTGAGAAGAAGACAGAAGGAAGAAGAAGAATGCCTTAAATTCATGATACGCAAGAACTCTCATTGGCTTTCAAACAAAGGAGGCAAACAAATATAACTTGTGAGTCTTTCCTCCCCAAATGGTAGCCCCAGAGAAGTACATGAGGAACTCCTGATCAAGCTTGCAAAAGTTTACAAGCACTAAGAATACTCAAGAGGAAAAGCAGTGCAGTCTCTTTTGCATGCACGCACGCACACACACACAAATACTTCGGTTTCAGAGTTGGAAGAAGCATAGTTTCTTTCTGTGGGCATTTTTTTCTTAACAGCTTCCATAGATGCCACGGGTTGAATGTCATGATTTTAGAGTAAGTGCACTCTTCCTTGTTTATTTTATCCTGCATCACTTGATTTTGCAACTTATCCAAAATATGAACTTCTCAAGCCTAAGAACTTTGTCTTTTATTGCACCCTTTTTTTTTTTAATGTACACTGACTCTTGTAGCTTAAATGCTATACATCTTACATTTCAGCTTCCTGAATGGTTTTTATCATTCAACAAAATTAATTCATTCGGAAGACATAGGTAGAATATTAACACTTCCTCAAACTAGAATGCACTTTTAGATTGTCCTTAAAATGATTAACAAATTACTCTGAAACACACATCCATTCAGTATGTGATAATTTCTGAGCTCCTTCCAAAGTATGAAAATCCCTACAGTAACTTTCAATTTACAATGCTGTATAATACTGGCACTTCTAAACTTTCAATACGAAGTCCACTTTCATTGTTTCTTCTCCCAGGAGCAAGGAGAACAAGCTGATGCAATTTAAGTGTAACACTAATTTTCTTACATCTGCCTACTGCCTCAGTACAAGTCAGATTACACTCAACAGTACACCTTGATGTAATCAAACCAAGCTGGTAAGGGGTAAAAACAAACAACAAAACAAAAAACCCTATATTTTTAGTAACTGGAGCTTTCCACAAGTAGTAAAAAGTAAAAGCCTTATACATCCTTAGAGAAGATTCCAAACTACAAGTAACTTGCATGAACATTCACCTTCATGGAAAGAGGTATTTAACATCAATACATTTCAGAACACCAAAATATTAGATAGAGAACCCAAAGATTCAGGAGCCTCTACTGGTAAATAATAAAGTACCTAGTACACTTTCAAAGTAGTTCACCTCAGTGGAAACTTGGCAAAGATTTAGACTAATCAAGGATTTTGACTGCTGACTACTCAGACATTATAGTATCATGTGAGTGCTGAGAAATCTAAAGAGAAACTTAACAATTAAAGACAACTTTTAAGAATTATTTTAAATTTCACATAATTCCTTAAAAGAAGGGAGAAAATACCCAGACCATACATTCAGCTATTGATTTTGTTCAAGAAAACTGAAAAAAAATATATTAATCCCTGTGCTCCTGGTGCATATTTTCAAGATTTGCTATCCATCCAAGCCACATCCTACCTGAAAGTAACTGTGACAGATGTTCCAACAAAGGAACTGTCTTGGCAGAAAATAATCATAGCAAAAATGGCAACACAGCAATAAAATGATTGCATCTTGGGGGTCTCAATATAATGATTCCGAGACCAGTAGAATCAAAGCCTCTTTTTTGTTCTTTTACTATTAAAATGTAGTCCAACAGTGAAGAGCAGGAAGTGTAGAATTAATAGCATATTATTTCTCTTATGAGAAAGTGCAAGTAGGAACATCTGTGTAATCCTCTGTGAATATCCAAAGTATTTAATCATACTCATTTATCATCACTATACAGTTTCTACATTAATCTTTTCTTTGCCTCTGTAGGAAACACATGCATAAGTATGTGATGCCTCCCTAAATGCTTTATTTCCCTTCACAGGCTTTTTTGAAAGAAAATCATTTCAAAGGGCAACATGTAATACTATTCCCAACATCTTCATCACAGTCCTTATGCACATTAATATATTATTTCACTAATAGTTCATGTTAGTCTGGTCATAACAGCGACAAGAATTCGTCTGCAGTAGCTTGTTTAGAGTGTGTAAAAAAGGTAGACACACATTTACACTTTATCACATTATTCATTCAACTGAGTTCCATACAAGTCTCAACCATTTTTAAGTTAAAAAAATAAAGCAACTTTGCCACTTAGTTGTTCACAGGAACTAATCAAAAGTTGTCTAATCCACAGACTTCCAGACATTAAGCATCTCAAATGCCAATTGATTCATGTTACTAGTGCTCTGCAGAATAGACAAACATCCCAATTTACAGAAGTCTTAGGCAGAAAAGCAACTTGCCCAAAATATTTAGCAGATGTGTGAGCTGAGCTCAAGTTTCTCAATTTGACATAGCCATGAGCTACTTCTCACGGTGCACAGAGAAACCGAAGAAGTGAAGGGACTTCCACTTCGGCCAGACTGACTCCTGTTCACTTTTTGCTCCCCCCACCCCATGTCGTTTTACCGGTTGCCAAACGATAGCTCATCTCACAAGAGACTGAGGAAACAAGGTAGCAGTAAGCGCAAGGAACTTGGAAAGAGCCTGAATGAGCGTCGGCTCTTTGAAAAGCGGCCCCAACTCACCCTCCCGGCAGGTAAGCCGAGGCGCTTCCCGTTCCGCACCCCGCTCTCCGCCAGCGCGCTAGCTGACGGCCCGCCCCAGGCGGCGGCCCCAGCCCCGCCGCTCCCCGCGGGGGTCCCGGGGACCCGTCCGCCGACTCGCTCCGGCAGCCGAAGCTCGGCCTCGGACGGGACCTCATCGCAACCCCCAGGAGCCCGCGCGAGAGAAGGCGCCGCGCAGCGCTGACTAACTCGGGGCCCCGCGCAGGGCGGGCGCCGCCGGGCGCACGCGGCGGCTCGCCCGCAAGGGCCGGCCGCGGCGGGCGGGGGGGGGGAACCCGCCGGCTCAACGGTCGCAACGGCCGGCGCGAGCGGCGGCTCGAAGTTGGGCGCCGGCCGCCGCCGCGCCAGGGGCTTCCCGCCCGCCCCGGCCCGGCCCCGCTTACCTGGCGGGAGCTGGAAGTTGGCCGGTAACTGGATGGTGGCCGTGGGCGGCCCCTTGGGAGCCACCGGCGGCGGCGCCGCCGCCCGCACCCCGCCGCCCACCACGCGCGGCGGCGGGGCAGCGGGCGCGGAGCCGCGGGGCGCCGTGGCCGCGACGCTGCCGCGGGCGGGCGCCGGGCCGCTGCCGAGGAGTCCCGCGGGCGGCGCAGCCCCGGCGGCGGCGGCGCTGGCGGGGGGCGCGGCGGCCGCCTGCTCCGGGGGCACGCCGGGCATCAGCCTCGGGGGGGCGGCCGCCGAGGCGCTCATGGAGGGGGAGGCGAGGCGGGGGGAGGCGAGGGGCGCTGCCGCTTCGCCAGGGGCCCCGCGGCGCCCCGCAGCATAGCAGCGGGCGGCGGGAGAGGCTCACGCGCTGCCCCGGCTGCCGCCGCTGCTGACACGCTCGCGAAAACACATGGTCATGCCGCCGCCGCTGCCGGCTCCTCGGCGCGCACACGTGGGTCCGGCGGGCCCGGCCTGCCCTCGCCTCGCCTCGCCTCGCCTCCGGGGCCCGCCCCTCCCGGCGGGCGTGCCCACACCGCGGACCGCGCTACTGCGGCGGCGCCCGGCCCCGCGGCGCTCAGAGCCCGCGCGGCGCGCGCCCCCCACCGCCGCGCGCCGCCGCCCCTGCCATGTTTATGTCGCCACGCGGAGCCGCGGCGCAGGCGCCGAGCCGCGCGGCGCCCCCCCGCCCCGCCATTGGCGGCGGCTGACGAACCCCATTGGGTGGGGCCGCGAGGCGGCGCGGGGCCGGCGCGCGGGCGGGGGCGGCGCTGGCGCTGAGGAGAGGTTAGCGGCGGGCGGAGCGGCCGGGGCGGGCGCTGCGTCAGGCCCCGGTGTGCCCCCCCCTCGCCGCGCCCCCCACCGCGTGTGGTCGGCGCTCCGAGCGCGAGTTGTACTAAACTTCAGTTTTTCAGGCTCCAGATACCCCATTAGACATAGCAAGGCTGGAAGAGCCGTAGGAGTTCGCTCCTCCCGCGGCACCTTCGGGCGCTGCTACCTGCGCCGCCGCCACCTGTGCCGGCCCCGCCGAAAACCGTCGGGGACTCCAGGTGTCGGTAAGGTTACAAGCGGGGGGGGGGGAAAAAAAGAAGAAAAATGAAAGGGAGCTTTAGAAAGCATAATGCTGTGCCTAGTGTCACCAGCAACACTTCCCTTGAGCTGAGCGTGTCGCCTGTCCTTGAAGCACTGCTCGTTTTTAATGATGAGTGAGACAAAGTCATCTGGTTTGACCTTCACATCCTAGGCTTGGCTTAAAGAAATGCTGTGTGAACGGGAGCGAGGAGGGAAATACAACCTCCCTCGCCTTGTAAAGCAAGCATGTTACAGATATCAATAAGGCAAACAGTTTTTAAAACAATTTCCAGAGTAGAGCTGAAATTTCTTTGCTTGTGTGATAGGAGTGTCAATATGACCTTGCATAAATCTATCTTGAGGTTTTTATTCATCATAGCTAGGGCTGGGCTAAATTTCAATTAGCTGAAATTTATGCACATACTTATCTTTACTCAGACTTAAGGAGGACTGGTCATCTGCCCAACTTAAAAACAATATAAGTGACTACAAAGTGAAGGTCTGGTGTGCAATTCATTATAGTGGCACCTAAAGCACAAAATTCAATAAAGTGTGTGCATTGCAAAAATAAATAAATAAATAACTCCTCTTATATTGGGCATCCTTTGCAACTATACTTTTCAGACAGACATGTATTCAAGAAACTCCAGTACTTGAAGATACAGTGAAAATCATGCAAAATGTAAACAGAATGTGTAAGATAATATAGCTCTTTTCCATGCAGTGATGGATAGTTCCATGCAGAGATTTGTCAAACCGCAGGAGGAAAAGAAACACTCCTCTTTTTGACAATTTTCATTTGCAGCTTTGCTCAATTTCACAGTATTTCTGCTTTAAAATACTGTCAGCAGCAGGTGAGGCAGGTACTGAAGAGAAATCATGTGAGAAAAAAGCACATGGCCATAAGCACTTAATTTCTAATGTGATCACAACACAGGTAACTGTACCTACCGAAATTTAACTTGTACAGTAACAACTAACCTGGAGACAAATGGCATGGACTAGCTAAGTGCCTTGATCTTTTACAAACATGCAAAGTTTATTCTACCATACTTTCATCACTATGGTTACACTTGAAGCTGTAACAGATTGCATGAAGTGCTGTGTAAAATGAAAATGAAAAGTAAAATGAAAAATACCTTCATTTGCAATGCACCAGGTAAGACAGACAATGGTGCAAAAGCCTATATCTAAGAAATCAAAAACTGTTTTAGGAGCCAAACAAGGTATTTGCTCTCCCTCTCTCTTATGGCATCCCTACTCCCTCATCATCATAGCTTTCATTTCTCTGCATCATGCATTCTCTTACCATTTCCTAACGAACTCCATCCAAAATCCTAAAGAGCCAGCAGCAGTGGTTACAGTTTCACCATGTTAAGAACAGACTAGAAAGACTGTGGAAGAGGCGGCAATGGGGTGACACAAGAGGTAGGCGGTCTCTATACCTGTTACAGCTTTGCCAAGTCTGAGCAAATTAATCAGTTGTTGTTCTGCATATGAATCTATGTTATGTGTGTAAGGTGACAACCAGATAGTAAGATACCACCCTCATGCCAAAGGATGTTCAGAGAACAGAATAAGGAAAAACTGAATTCCATCAAACAAAGAACAGCACTGATAACAGACAGAGTAGGATGCAAAGGAAGGTATGCAGTCCACAACATAATTTCTGTTTTTCTGGAACTTCAGGGAAGAACAGAACTGGTTTATCCCATAAGATCGAGATTTCTTTTCTTGGGGCCACTCAACCTCCACAGGAATCTTCAAGACTCATGTGCGAATGTTAAGGAGTGAAAGCATATCTGGAAAAGACAGACACAAGTGCAGCAGACAGAAGAGTATATAGTTAAACTGGGATTAATAGGAGAGTATGAAAAGAGGAAGTAGAGAATACAGCATAGTGAGAGATAAATATAGTGCAAAAATAGAAGAGGAAATGATATGAAAGACAACACAGGAAAAGATATAACCCAATGATAGTAAAGAGAAAAAAAGGCCATGATGAAGAAAGCCCAGAAGATTTAAAAATACACACATCTTTAAAAATGGTCTAAGAGCGCCAAAACTATACTCTCCAAGCAAAGCAGATATATCTATCATTCCATTAAACTGTGCAGGAAATAAAAGGAGTTGTTTCTCCACACTGGAAGAATGTGCTACAACAGAGGACTATTTAATTACCTGTACCAGTCTTCATTACCTAAGTTAAGAGAAATATTAAAACTTAGTTTGAATTGGAAGGAAGACAGAATCTGGAATTTTAAAGCTATTTTTGTTTTAGTAACTGAAAGGTTTATAACAAACGTAAGGGAAATTACTTTTGTTGCTACCTTGAGTATTTTATCCTCTTTTCTTGGGTAACTGCTACCACCAAAAACTCATCACTTGAAAAACTTTTCATTAAGTCATCATTCTTGTCTACACATTTTTCCAAGACTTTGTCCAGGAGATACTGATGAATATGGTAATTATTTTTCAGTCAGATGAAAAAACATCTAGTTACGCATTCAAAGAATGTCCAGGCTTGGTGAATTGACCTGCTTTACTATTACAAGTAACCCATGAATGGACTAATTTGATATTCACCTAGAAGTATCTCCTTTAGCTTCAGGCATAGTAAAGCATTACTGTAAACAATGGTTCAGATTTTGGATTATATGCAGCCAGTAGTTGGTCTGCACAGCCTCTTTCCAACAGCTAAGACGTCTACAGCACACTGAATCAGTCTCTGCTACACTAAACTTTCAAATGGGGTATTTAAAATGTAAAGCAACTCCTACTCCCTCCAAAACTCCTGCCCAGGCAGCAGGCCTTAACTCTTTCAAAGACAGACTTTTATAAAGTTCTTGAATCTTAAGACAGTTTCACATCCAAAACACTGTTTTAGCTTCCCACAATCCTATGAAATCCATCTAATATGCTCCAGGGGTTTTAATCTGTCAGTGATCCTTTTTACAAAAGTTTTCTTTTCTCTCTGATTGATAAATCATCAGTTAAATACAAACAGCAGATTAGCTGGAATCAAAAACAATATTTGCCTTAAGCTCTTCTTAAATGACAGACACTTGGCATCACTGCAGAATTAACTTATGCATGTAAGTGTAGTATGAAGGGAAGAAATACATGTGAAGATTCAATCCCATTATTTAAAATAGTTCATTTTAATGAGGAAAATGAAAAGATTTTAACTAGGCTTACCATGAAATATGTTAAACACTAACAAAGAACATGAGATCTTCAGGAACAGATGCTGAAAGAAATTAGATACTTCAGATAAGGATAGTAAAAATCAGAGAATAGAAAATTTCATACATATTAAAAAAAAAAAGATAGGGAGACAGAATGAGCAGGTTGAAAATAAAGAGATAGAAGATATAACCAGAAAGATCAAGTAATAGGAATACAATGGCAAATCTGAATTTATTTATTAATGAAAATAACCAAGTAAAATCATAACTGAACATTTGCTTAATATTCTTAGTAACTGTGCCTCTACATTGAGTTTGTGACTGGAAGTAGATTTTTTCAAATTTATAGTTGGTGTCACAATCTGCCTTTTTTCCTGTGCTGACTAATCTTTTATGGAAGTGCATTTTTCTTTTGGACATTAGGACTGACAGATGTCAAACCCAACATCACTTTTATGTAAGTTAAATTCTTTGTTCCATGATGTACAATACATTGCAGCTTTAAAGTCTTACAAAATATTTAAACAAGAGAGCACCACAAAAGAATTGGGCATATACGTTTACGTTATTCTAAACTATAAAGCTTGCTTGACCATATTGAGCTACTAATAACAGGAGGGTTTACTGAACTTAGAGCTTAGCCATAAAGTGAGACATATAACTCCAAGCAGCAGAAAGCCTACACAGAGGAGCCATACCTGCAATTCCTGCTGAGATGGAGAACCCAAAGCTATATCAGGAAGCCATAGAAGTGATCTGATGAGCTGGGAATGTCAGGGAAGAACATACACCTCACAAGTTGGGTTTTAAGTGAGGAATAAAGATGAGAAAACTAAGTAAAAACTAAGTAAACAGAGGGAAAGAGAAGGGAAGAATGAGGACGTGCAGAAGGAATAGGTTGCTGAAAATTTACAGTAATATGAAACAGGCATGGCTAAAACGCCTCTGAAAAAAGGATTTACAGTATTAAAAGTTTATCTATAGAGCAAAAGTATGTTCTCAATGGGACACTGAAGTAGCAGGGTTTTTTTTTAAACTAACATTTAACCTTTAAAAATATATTAAGGAGTCATAAAGGCTATTACTTGCTATGTGGTAAGATTCACTAGAAGAGAGCAATTTTATCGCTAAAGCAGCACTGGCCTATAATAACATAGAATTACATAACGTGATATTACCTATGAAGAACAAATTTGCAATGCACAACATTGTAACATTTAGAAAATGAAACACAACACAGATCAGAACTTTACTGCGTTCTTAGTATCACTGAACAGTTATCTCATTTGCAAAAATTACATAGAAAATAAAAAATAGAAATTCTGATAGATTTTACGTGTCCTGTACCAAGACTAACCAGGGGGATAACTGTCAGCTCTTGGAGAACATGTTAATAACTTTTTGTGGTAAATAATGTGCAAGAAAATAGAAGAACAGGTGAATATATGCTTCCTTGCACAACACAAGATGCACAAGCATGTTAGCTTTAGCACAACTGCAAGTCCATCAAATTTTAGGAAAATTACAGAACTCAGTATAGGATCAAACTCAATTTCATTCAGCAACTATATGCACTCTAGTCAATTACTGCTTGTTAGAACTTCAAAAACATTTTAGTTAACAGCCACCATAATTGCTCTGAGACTTGGATATTTTTCTTCTTTTTCTTTTCAGATTTTCTTTTCCCTTCTCTATTTCTGCAACTTACATTTCATTATTTTTTTCACTAAAAAATCTGAATAAGACAAATAAAAGTATTAATACCACTGATTTGCAAGTGTGATATTATAATTTATTCATTTGCATTCCATAGGTACAGACTGTGCTGCCAAATATTTGTAATATTTTGACTGTCAAGTAATGCATCTAGAACTGGACTTCTTAAAGATACAGCAGCAATAACTGTAAGCTACAACAAACAACAGGAATCTTGTCATTTGAGACTGATGACATTATATTATAGCTTAATAAAATCTTAGCTCAGCTAGATATTTTATATACTCTCTTTTTTCACATAGATAATGCAGTGAGCATCAGCAATGAAACTGTGTCCCCAAAAATGAAAATATTTTATTCTAATCATATTTTTAATATAAATTTTCTATGTTCTCAAAGCCTGTGTTTCCACTTGTTATAGAAGCTATTAAGCTATGAAGGGACTACAGCATGTTAGAAATACTGCAATAAGAATTGCTACAGGATAAAACATTCCTATCACTTTCATAATTTTAAGAAACAACAGTAATGTCTTATACACCCAATAGATGTAGCATGTTGTCATATGCCTTCCCAGAACTGCTTTCTGCATAAAATGTTCCCAACAGTCTTACACTCTGTTATAAATTAGCAACAATTACTATAGCTCCCAGCGCTATCAGTCCGCAGAGACATCACAGAAGTCACCTAACATTGTACCACCAGATGTTAGGGGACACTTCATACATCAAGCTGAATGCACAGGTGTCACCTGGAATAATTTCTGTGAGAAGATTCTGTATACAGCTATATATATTTTTTTCCATATAAAGTCAAACACATACCTGTGGTGGCTGGTTTCTTACTATATTAAGTTCAATATTTTTTCCACCAGACCACACAACCTAATGCACAACAAAATCATTAAAATAAGTATGTTTACAAGCATTTTACATTCCCATAAAGGAAAGAAATCCAAGCTTTTCTTGAAGTATTTATCACATACATTGTATTGGATCACTTACTTCTAGGAAAGCTCTTACTACTAATTTGATGATGTCTTTATGAGGTGCCATAGCTGCTTTTGTGTGATTCTTTTCCAAAAATTTGTGCACAGTTTCAGCATTGTGGCAAATTGTATTGGCCTGTGGAGAACAGAAAGAGAGCTATACATCTCACCACAACATAAATTGATTTACCTGTTGTAATCAGTCGTATAAAGGCTTGTATACATTCCACACTGAGTTCTAATTTGGGATTCCCCCCATATCACCATGCAATATATAATTCAGAATTTGCCTATCTGCCAGGGCAGTGATTTCCCCTCACTTCTATTTAGGATCTGATAATGTTTCAAGACTTGATCTTAATGTATCTGGGGACATAAATATGTCAGAACAGGAGATGTCAAAACTCTTTCATGCCATATGTCTTCTGTATGTACACTATGCTAGCATCTCTCTATTTGCTAATACCTCTTCTAATAAAGAGCTAGAGAAGGTCAGAAATTTTGGAACCTCTTAACACAGTCCTGTGACTAATAGTTAAATTCAAATTAAATTCTGACCATGAGAGAAGCATTCTGAGTAAGCCAGGATGCAGCATACTTCACTGACCAATACAGACCTACATTCAGCCTTTCAAAAAAGCCAAGAAGTTCTGCTTGGAAGAGCTGACAAAGTTTGGTACTATTTCTTTACATCAAATAGAAAAAAAAAGGCATGCACAACGTTTCTCTATAATGATCTCAAAACTTTTTTTCAATTTCATCAACATTGAAAATGCTGTCAGAGGTTCCTGGTAGACTGAATGATGTCCATATGATTTGGTGTGCAAGACTGGCTTCTAGTGTTAAAGCTATGTTATTTCCCACAGTGCCTAGTAAATAAATATTGGTAGTGATTGCATAATGATACAATTCATATAATAGAAGTTTCAAGGATTATTTTCCCTCTCTGAAGTTTAACAAAACATGATTTTAATACAATCTTTAAAAAATTAATATCCGTTCATTTGAAAGGAAAGCGGAAGATGGGCAGAAGTTTCATGTGGGGATACTGAGGAGCTGATTATGAACATCTGCACCCATGCCATGACTTTGCCAACTAACTGTATCCCTGAAAAGAACTCATGTTTTTACATAACTATCAATATACCACTGCCAATCCCAGAGACAAGGTTCTATCAACATTTTCTCCAATGATAATGAGAATGGCAAGAATGGTGTCTTGCACAGTTCACAGAGAAACAAGTACATTCAGAATGATTTTTTTATCATGTTTACAACATTGTCATTAATGAAACAGTTGTCAGATTTTGTTAACCCTCAGCTTTTCATGGGCTCATTGCTTGATCTGTTTAATATCTTTCTGTATGCTCCACAGTTCTTTCCCAGCTAGCTCAACAACCGCTTTGAAGTATTATGATAGCTCTTGAGCACACTGGTCTGTGTTTTGGTCTGAGTTCATTAGAGATGAAAGAAATCCACAGGACAAGGGAAAAACAGATGGTAGCTTTCACTGCCCTGCTTTCTGGCTCTTGGGAACCAAGCAGAGAACATGAACTGTAATCCAATTAACTACACTCTTGAGGCAAAAACTGGGGAATAAGAAGCAACTAAAAGTAGGCCCCAGCAGGATAAGGAACCAAAAAAAAAAAAAAAAGTGTAATGGGCATATCACAGTATAGAACAATAGAAGACCAGAAGGCAAAACCACTATCACTTGCAGCAGTAAGTTAACTCTGCTATTCCACACTCAGCTTGGGGAGGGGGGGGACACACAAATAAGAAAGGAGGAATGAAGGAATTAGGACTTCTTACCTTTTGGCTATAACCTCCAGTCAAGAACCTGAGTCTCAGAACAAACAGGAGCTAGGAGGGAGATGATGATACCAGCAAGAATAGCTATTACCTGATATATTACTTTATCTTAAAGGCAACTTCCCCTACAAAATTTCTGAGAGAAAGCAGAGTTCAGTTGCTTGCCAGTTGTTTAATTGCTTGCCAATACTACTAGTTACTTTACAGCCATACATAATATTAAGGTGTGTTAGAAAGTGACAGAAATATAAAATTGATAAAACTAGCATTTACAATATCAATGTAGCAATGAGAAATATTTATGTAATAAGACTACCTTCCTGGAAACAAAGATAAATTAATACAGAAGTGGTATTCACTACTCAACTTTCTCTTTAGCTTTTTTATTTAATTGGTGGTTAAAGATAGCAAAAGATTCATAAAATAAGCACAGCATGTGTAAAGCTGGTGTAAGATTTAAAAGGTTCTTTCCCTCAAAACAAATGTGATCTCTGATCTTGCCTTCACCAAGAGACATATATTGATAGGTTTGGAGGAATTTTAATCCATTCTGCAGAAAAAAAGTTGTTCTGATTTACACATAAACAGAGCACAGAAACTATTACAGTATGTTAGCATACTATCTTTCCCTTTCCTCTCCTCCTATTAAGCTTGGAAGATACTTGTATTTTATTACAAAACAGAATTAATCCAAAGCAGAGATGCTGAACTGTAAAGGTGGACACGACTCCTGCCTACACTGGAGAAATCAATGCACTGCAGCAGCTTTCAGTTACCTTAGCTATGTCTATGACAGAAGAGAAAAATTACCAGTGCTTGGGCCCAGACACTGCAACTTGATCATCAGTATTGCTACAACAGTCTCTGGCGAGCTTTTGGCACAGCCTAATTACTTCTCCCCCAGACAGTGTCTGAGCAACATTCAGGAATGGCCCACACTGGGAAGCATCAGTCTGGGTACAGCTATTTCACTTCTGGCACAAAGGGAGTCTGGTCTGAACACAGCCTCAGGGACAAAAAGTCAGCATTGGCAGTTTTGTTCACTCATGAAGAGGTAGCCCATAAGCATATACATTACAAGATCTTTAAGCAATCATTAGGCACAAAGCCAGCAACGAAATTACCCCAGTAAATTGAAAGGGTAAAGACTTGATTGACTGAGTACACAGTACAAACACTAGCTGCAGTCAGATGTGACCATTTCTTTAGCCTGGGTACTTCCTCAGTTCTGCCTCACTGCATCCATTTTCCTTGGGGGGGGGGGGGGGGGGGGGGGGAGAGAAAAGATACTCCCAATTGTGCCCAGGTTCACTGCTCTGAAAGAAGGATTGCTCCACTTCTCTTTTCTGTCACCTGTATGCCTGTACACATACAACAATTGCCCTGGAACTGGAATGGAAGGCTAAATCTAATAATCTAGATTAGCTCTCTTAGCACTGCTTCCAGTAGCGCAGCTGCAGTGCTGATGGGGAGATCTTTTAGGTTAAACAGACTGAATGGAAGGGTTCACCGTATTTGTGCCTGTCCTGCTGGAGTCAGTTACAAAAGCCTATGATCAAGAAAGAGCAAGGTAAGACTCAGAACTACCTGGTACCAAAACTCTAATGGATTAGTTGGTGTTGTCTGTGTACCTTCAAATACAGGTAATACAGGAGTTTTCAAAACATAAAAGTTTTCTACACAGAAAAGTTTACATATAAAGCAACAAGTGAACAGAAGAATCACGAAGATAAGTGAGGCAAATTTCAGATGGAATATACCTTTAGTTTTCTGTAACAAGCTACTATTTTTGAGGCAAGTAGAAAGCAATATAGCAAACAACAGGTGCCTTTGGAAATCGCCTTTGTAAAGCTTTTACACCTATTTTTGTATTTTTGCTATAGTCTTATAACTTTATTTGAAAAGCAAGTATGTGTCAATGGCTCACTCAGCTTGAACTTCCCTTTTGACTGGTTCAGAATTCAACATCTAGCTTCAGTGAAATACACCAACTATACAAAGATTTTTATTGTATAAAATTGATTCCACATAAAATCTATATATACAATACATATATACAGTATATATATTAAATAGATAGTTGCTTTCCAAGAACAGTAGTCACCAGATGGATCTGTCTGGTACAGTTTAGGACTCCCATTACCCTGTGTGTAGAGGTGTGAGCAAGCTAACCAGTTTTAGCATCCCAGAAAATTAAGAATATTACAGGCCTAGTACAGAAGTACAGAACAGAAAAGGTACATTACAACTATGCACCATATAGCAGTGCATTTTTGATACACCAACAGATTATTTCTGATATTCTGATATTGTGGGCAATACTGCAGCTGTACAACTCCACAGCGGTACAACTGACACAGAAATAACTAAGACAGAACTGTCTTCATAGTGAAATAAGCATTCCCTGTTAAAACCACATGAACTACAGGAATTAAGGCTTAGTGAAATCATCCTTTAACAAGCTCTTGGGCACAGCTGTGAACAGATTCCAAGGGCCATCTCAGATGCTTGCAGTCAATCAAACTGCTCACAGGTGTTCTGCTGATCTTCAGTATTTGAAATTAAGAATCTGTGTCTCTGAGTTTTACTTTCAGTTTAGCCTCTCACGTTGCTCTCTGCTGTAAGGACTTTTGTTGTTGTTTTAAGTTTTCAGTCTTATCTTAGCTCCTTAATGTGATAATATTGTTTGGTCTCTCTGCATTATTATTTCCAAATTACACAAGGAAGTTCTTCACCAGATGTATACACATGGAAATAGACAAGAAAATATACTTGTTGGTGTTTCTTAAAATAAAAGAGGTGATCATAGCTGTTATTTTCTTGTGAAAAAAGTTATTTTTCTCAAGTGATATTCATGTTTTTTAAGAAATCCTACAAAGAAAGCTTAACCTGACTTCCTTTTTTAACAGATGGAAGAGAAACAATTGCATTGTCTTCAATATTAAGGACTTAAAGCTTTTATACAGAAGTCTGACAGTGCCAAACTGCTTAGCTGCTAAGTTGCAATGTGTTGTGTGAGATATTCTACTGTGACTGGATCGTCAACAATCAGTTTATGGCTCTGATGTTCCATCCTGGCTCTGTTAATCACTACTCTAGCACCAGCAGCCAGGTCTGCATAATCATCATGATAAAAAGAAATCACAAAGACTCTTCCATTAATTAACAGCAAATCATTATTCAAGAAAGAGCAACCTATTACATTTTTCTTAAATCAGAAACTGCTGAAAAAGCAATGTAGATGGAGACAGAAAACACAAATTTGAAGCAGTATATAGAAGTAACTTTCTTATTCTGAGAAATTTTTATATAAATTTCAGGCCATAACAGCTTTTAAGGAAAGTGGATTTATAGTATTAAGTATGGATTTAACTCCTCCAAAAACACATTCTGAAAAAAAACTGTCCCCTACTGTAGATGCCATACTTCATGGTGATGGTGTTGTACCACTCTCTCCACCACGCAGTGCTAGGAAACTGGAGGAACAGCATTATCACAGTCTATAAGAACAGAGGGTTGCTGAAGTACATCCTTATTCTTGTGCATTACTAGCTAGTATAGAAAATCCAAGGCAGTTTCACATTTTAATTTCCCTGATAGTAAATCCTGTTTAACAGGTTTCTGATTTTCCACTTCCCTAGTCATGCCCTGACATAGCCCTTCACCCTCCTATTCTGCTACAAATTCAGCCACTTGTAAGTCAATGAAAACATTCAGCTTAAAAAAGTAAATACTTTTTTTTTTAAGTTGGATCTTTTTTTTTTTTTTTTTTTGAGCTGATTACTATAAACAGCTGTAAACTTCTTCCGTCACTTGGAAGCTCCATTTTGGGGAGCATCTCCATGGTCAGTATCAGTCAGTCAAAGACAACACTGCTACAGAAAGAGGTGATTCCCCTGTGCTCTGTCTCTTAAGTGTATCTTCTCAGTCTCTCTCTGTGTCAGCACAAGCCGTTCTACAGTTCCATGTTAAGTCAGATCACTGTGTTGGTATAACTCAAAATTAAGCTGAGTTTTATTTTCATCTCTTGTGAAAGCAACCTAAGAGGATGCTTTCACATTATAATAACATGATCTAATTGGAGGTGGCAACAAAAAGCAACAGTTCTGTCCTTCCCATACACTTCCCATACATTCCTGAAGCTTCCCTTGTGCTGGATTTAACAATCACACAACTTTATGACAACTCACAAAAAAAAAGATACCTTTTTCATCAGATCAGTGAGTTTAGGACTATCTCCTTCAGTAACAGCTTGCACTCACAGTAGGCTAAGTATAGCACCAAGTTGTACCCTTAGTGTGAGGTTATACAACACAGCTGAACCACTCTCATAGTCTGACCATTAACAATGGACGTCCCACCCCAGCTTCTTCTTTCAATTTCTGTTTCCGTTATGCAGTTTGGAGGTTCAAATAGTTGCACATTGAATCAATTTAACAAGCTAACCCAGCAAAACATTTGAAGATTTTTCCTGTGATGTTCGTGAATTGAATCAACTTGGAAGAGGTCAAGGAAGCATCAGAAACAGCACCAAGGAGGAGATGAAAATGCAAAGCTTAGAGCAGAGACAGGAGGAAGGAGAAGCGCTCCCCAGGAGCATGCACTTGTGTGAGAGTTTAAACTCATCTAAACCAGTGCTACTGTGACGCTCTCCTGTGGATTGTTTACCCTTTCATGGAGCCTTTGCTGACTCTTACCTGCCCTGAGTAAGCCAGTGCAAAAAAATCTTTTCTTCCTGTCTCAGCTTACTGCCACGCAGGTCTCTAACCTGGCTCACCATGGCTTAGCAAGCCATCAAAGCCAGCACAGAAACAACTGTGGGAGAGCACAGCCAGGAGCAAGACCTTTGCCTTCTGGTGACAACCAGCCACTACCAGTCAGTTTAGTGGAAACACAAAACTGCACCTTGATATGAGATGTATGCTTAGGCAGTTTTGCTAACCAATCTGCTGAGTTTCCACACAGTCTTCTCTTCATTCAACCCTTATCTGAAGGAAGATACTCCTTGGGGAGGCAAATGTTCTCAAGTGTTATTGCACAGAGGTTCCATACATGAAAGGAGACAAGCACCAATTTGAGCCTAAAGTTATCTCCTAACTATCCACGAGTGTTTCCAATATCATCCTGGTTTATTTTGCTGAATTTGAGCCCTATGTTTGCCTTTTTTCTCCCCTTTAGTGTGCTTTTTGCTGCTGCAACCAGTCAGGAGCAACTTCTGCTATCCAAGGCTTGTCCCGGCTGAAGAGACACAAATAAAGCTGAGTAAGATGATTGAAAAAATAGTAAGAGATCAATCAAGTTTTAAAGATCAAAATATTTCCCACTGGCCCCATAAGGATCTTTCAGCTATATTCAAACTGATTATGTATGAAACTAATACCTTCATACCCTAATACCAGTCTCTCAAACCACCCTGTCCACCTTCACAGTATTTTTCATAAATCCAGTCTTTAAAGACACAGCCCCACATCTGTAATGGGATGCTCTATGGAACAGTAACACTGGAAACAATGCCTGCAAAAGCCAAAAAGATTGGATCACCAGGCGCATAAAGCTTCCTCACAGATCTTTCTTCTTGAAGCTTGGCAACAGATTTTTCTTCTATCCCCAGCACAACTTTATCCAGCCCTCAAATTCCAAAATGTTAAATCAGAATAAAAAGAACAGTATTTCCAATATTGAGTTTATTCATGTTATTTATAGGAGATATTATAATACTAAGTATTTTCACACTGATGTAGGCAAACAGCTTTGCGAAGACTGTGTCATCCTTCTCAAGCAATAAAAAATAATGTGAGGAGGCATCTGTTTAGAAGGAAAAAATGATATGATGTGGTAAACATCACAGGAAAAAATTGCAAAGTTGCAAAAGTTGTAGTTTACAAATGCAGTACAAAGAGGTAGTCCCTGCACTAAAGGCTTACAATCAAAGTACAAAACAAAGGAAATAAGGTGGTTACAAACACAAGAGCTCAGGGAGATAGCAACACAAAACAGATCAGTGTGATAAAAGCAGTATTCTCATGTACTAGCTGTTTATAGGTGCGGTCATGGTTAAGCTGATCTAACAGCTAACTAGTGCCAAAGAAGTACAGTCCTGCTCCTCTCTTCTGCCCCATGCAATTGTTTTTCTTTGGTTTGACACTGAAACTAATCTGCTCTTAATTTGTGAAAATTCACAGGCAGAAAACCACTTATTGAGAAAAACAATTGTTTTTCTACTAATTTAGCTTCCTTAATCATCTCACTGTAAGATCAGATGAGTAACAGTGATGGCACATGTGACCATGCAGTGGGAATGTGGGGCCACAAGAAAGCATACAGGGCACTGAAGGAAAAAAATGGCTTTTGGTAACAACTACCTGTTAGATTGACTTAGCTGTAAGATAATGCCAAACTGCGACCTAAATGTTATCACTGGTTTCACAGCTATTTTGGCAGAGAAAAGTTTTGAAGATGGACAACGATGTACTGTGGTCATTTATGAGAAGCTCCTTCCATGTCCACAGGTAGAATGAGAGAAAGTAAAGAATAATTCAAAAGAGCCTAAGGTCAACTTCTCAAAAGCAGATGAGAAATTTTTCTTTTTTTTGGCTGAATCTGAGACTCAGAATTTCCTCTCATCAGAATTTTTTCTTAAAAGACAAATCAGTGAATGTTAAGAAGGAAATAAAACTTTTTCACTGGTATTTTGTCAGTTCTGGCAATGGGCTGAAGAAAGTAAATGAAAGATATGAGTGACCAAAGACAAACAAAAAAACAACAGAAAGTCCCAAGCATGATTGAAATAGCAGTTAAGCACCCCCTCCTTCTGTTCCTCAAAGTCCCATGTGCTGAGAAACAGCCACACTCATAGGTAATAGTAACAGTAAGATTCTCTCCTTCAATCAGTGAGAAAGTGTCAAAAAAGAGGGCACAGATGGAGATATGAATAATCCTTTCCTATAAAAGATCTCTCTTCTCACCCCAGCACTCATGAAAGAAAAGCTTTTTGAATACATTTCTTACAAAACCCCTCAATTTATTCTTTCACTCTAAAAGGTTCTATCTTAACCAATAAATATTAATATGCATAACACGTTTTATCAGCTTCTCTTCACCAGATTATCCCATTACTCTTACCACTTGATTCTTCGACCAAAAAAATACATAGTTAATAATCTGCTAGACAACAACAAGTAATGCTGCGGACACCAAGGTGAGCACAAGCCACCAATGTACCCTGGCAGCAAAGAAGGCCAACAGCCTCTGGGTCACATTTGGAAAACCATTGCCAACAGGTCAAGAGACTGGTGAGTCCACATCTGGAGCGCTGTGTCCTGTGCTGGGCTCTGCAGCACAATTTGATGGACATGCTGGAGCGAGCCTAGCAAAGGGCTACCAAGACGATGAAGGGACTACAGCATCTCTCACATGAGGAAAGGCTGAGAGAGCTGGGACTGCTCAGCCTGCAGAAGAGAAGCCCGAGGAGGCATCTAATCAAGGTGCAAAAGTATCTGAACGGAGCGCTTAAGGAAGACGGACCGAGAGACGCCAGGGACAGCTATGGGGTATGTGGAGGGGGAGCATCGGCCCAGAGATGCTCTCCAGCCTGACCAACTCCGGGGCTGTGCTCCTGGCCAAAGGCAGTCTCTGCTCCTGGCTCTGCCCCACCGTTTGCAGCCGGACCCTGCTGGCTGGGCAGCCAGGCCAACAGAAGCGGCGATCTGGACCTGGGCATTCGGGCATGTGGGACTGCGAGGGCAGGGGCAGGAGCTCTGCCCGCGGTACGTCGATGGGCTGCTGCGAGGGAGCCCCGGGGCCTGCGACAGGGCAGGGCTTGACCCCCAGCGCAGTGGCACAAGCCTCTCACAGCGACTCCACATGCTGCCCCTCAGCACCCCACATGTCCCCCCGCTCCCGCAGCCGGCTGCTGTGCTCGGGGACGGGCGCTGGGCCAGCCCTGCGACAGGGTGGCGCAGAGCGATGGGGCAGGCAAGGCAGGGAGAGGGGCCGGCGGAGCGGGTGGCCGTGAGCAGCCGGCTGCGCGCTGGGCTTGGGGCACCACCCCGCCGACAGAGCAGCCGCTTTCCCGGGGGGCGACGGAGGCTGAGCGGGAGCCTATCGACAAGGGCCCCGGGGTGCCGCACGCCAAGCGGGCAGCGGGCAGCAGAGCCCGACGCTCTCGCCGGGGCGGGTGGTGGAGGGAAGGGCTGAGACGGCCGAGGTGCGTGGAGTCACCGGGCCTGGAGGCACTGCCGAGGGCAGCTGCGGGAGCGGAGGGACGGGCTGCAGCGGCACCCGGCCCCTCTGCCGGGGCAGCTGAGGGCAGGGCCGCGCCACGGCGCTTTGCACAGGCCCAGGGACGCCGGGGCCCGGCACAGAGGACAGTGGGCGGCCGAGGGCCGTCACGGCCGTGCCTGGCTCGCAGGCCACCTCGCGGCGGCGGTGGTGGCACGGTCACAGCGGCGCTCCGAGACACGGCCGCCCGCCGCCCTCGGCTGCCTCGAAAGAGTGGGGCGGCTCTGGCGACCCCGGGTTGGGGGGCAGCACCTCCAAGCAGCCTGGGCAGGTGGGGCAGGGGCGGCGCAGGGTGCTGGGAGGAGCAGGTGCCCCTGCCTCGGGGCTCTCACCCGCCCTGCTGCGAGCTCGCCCAGCGCCCACTTCTCCCCCGGGCTCGGCAGAGCAGCGCGAGGAGGAGCGACCCCGGCGCTGCAGCGGCCGGAGCTCTCCAAGGCGCTCTCCAAGGCGACGAGCCCCGGGCGCGCCATGAAGCGCAAGGTTCCCGACTCGAGGGAGAGCGGTGAGGGTGATGCGCCCACCCCCACGGCGCCCCGTGCCCCGCGACCCACGGCAGGTGCTGTCGGGGCGGCCCGCGAGCGGCGCAGGGCGAGGCGGCGGTGCCCCACGGCCCGCGACTGGCGGAGGGTGAGGCGGCGGCGCCCCACGATCCCGCGGCAGGTGCTGTCAGGGTGGCCCGCGAGCGGCGCAGGGCGAGGCGGCGGTGCCCCACGATCCCGCGGCAGGTGCTGTCAGGGTGGCCCGCGAGCGGTGCAGGGCGAGGCGGCGGCGCCCCACGATCCCGCGGCAGGTGCTGTCGGGGTGGCCCGCGAGCGGCGCAGGGCGAGGCGGCGGTGCCCCACGGCCCGCGACTGGCACAGGGCGAGGCGGCGGCGCCCCACGATCCCGCTGCAGGTGCTGTCGGGGCGGCCCACGAGCGGCACAGGGCGAGGCGGCGGCGCCCCGCGATCCCGCAGCAGGTGCTGTCAGGGCGGCCTGCAAGCGGCACAGGGCGAGGCGGCGGCGCCCCACGGTCCCACTGCAGGTGCTGTCAGGGTGGCCCGCAAGCGGCGCAGGGTGAGGCGGCGGTGCCCCGCAGCCCCACTGCAGGTGCTGTCGGGGCGGCCCACGAGCGGCGCAGGGCGAGGCGGCGGTGCCCCACGGCCCGCGACTGGCGGAGGGTGAGGCGGCGGCGCCCCACGATCCCGCGGCAGGTGCTGTCAGGGTGGCCCGCGAGCGGTGCAGGGCGAGGCGGCGGCGCCCCACGATCCCGCGGCAGGTGCTGTCGGGGTGGCCCGCGAGCGGCGCAGGGCGAGGCGGCGGTGCCCCACGGCCCGCGACTGGCACAGGGCGAGGCGGCGGCGCCCCACGATCCCGCTGCAGGTGCTGTCGGGGCGGCCCACGAGCGGCACAGGGCGAGGCGGCGGCGCCCCGCGATCCCGCAGCAGGTGCTGTCAGGGCGGCCTGCAAGCGGCACAGGGCGAGGCGGCGGCGCCCCACGGTCCCACTGCAGGTGCTGTCAGGGTGGCCCGCAAGCGGCGCAGGGTGAGGCGGCGGTGCCCCGCAGCCCCACTGCAGGTGCTGTCGGGGCGGCCCACGAGCGGCGCAGGGCGAGGCGGCGGCGCCCCGCGGCCCCACTGCAGAGCCTCTGCCAGTACCTCCTCCGCAATGGGGGCCCAGGACGGGGCACGGGCGCCCGCCGGGACAGCCCTGCCGGCAGCGCCCCGTCCCCTCCAGGCCGCGGAGCTCCTCTGCAGCACCTCCAGCCCTGACCAACACCAGCAAGGCCAACGCAGCGCGGGGCCCTGCCGGGTGTCTCCCCGGACACTGCCCCAGGCCCTGGCGGGGTGCTCACCGCCGGGCACCGCTGCCTCTGCCTCCAGCATGCATGCTGTGTCAGCGAGCAGACGTCAGCTCGGACATCTGCGGGCTGAAACACCAGCAGCAAGGCCTCTGTGTGCACGAGTGCTGCCTGCTGAGTTGCCCTGGGGGCTCCCCGAGTTTTGCCCAACCACGCGCCCTGCCTCGCTGACCTCACGAGCTCCTGGACCTTTCTGCTTTTCAGTACGTAGCCAGCGGGCTCGTGCAGCGAGGCACCAGGGAGGAAGGGATCTGCGGGTTCTTGCCTGCAGATATCAAGCAGAAAATCAAGAGCGCAGCCCAGAAGGTGAGGGCCCGGCAGGGTGGGGGGCGTCTGCTCGTGGACAGCCTTGCGTGAGCTCAGCCTGTGCCACGGGGAAGAAAGGCCAGTGTCTCTGGGCAGCTCTGGGCGGCGTTCCTGCTGCCAGCAGGTCCACCGTAGGCAGAAACCTCCTCCATGAGGCGGATGTGTGGGCTGTGAGCAGCAGGACCCAGAGCCTGGGGCCTTTCCTGGAGGTGTGGGGCTGGCTGCGGAGGCCCAGTGTGGGTCCCCGATGGGGGCGGCTGTGCTCTTTGCAGGGCTGCTTCGCTTGTGGCAAGAGGGGCGCATCCATGAGCTGCCAGGAGAAGGGCTGTAGCCGCAGCTTCCACCTGCCCTGTGGCTCCGAGCACGGCTGCGTCACACAGTTCTTCAAGGAGTTCAAGTAAGGGCTGCCGGCCGGGGTGCAGCAGCCTCCCTGCCTCCTCCCCGGGACCGGCAAAGGCCCCAGTGCTTCCGACCTTGCCCCTCTCTCCCATCCTCACCCCAGGTCCTTCTGCTGGGAGCACCACCCAGAGCAGGCAGTGCAGGCATGCCCCAATGTGGACACCATCTGCATCATCTGCCTGGAGCCCGTGGGTGACTGAATATCGCACACCACCATGGTGTGCCCCGCATGCAAAGGTGCCTGGTTCCACTGCGGCTGCATCCGGTTAGGAGGCCCTTCCCCCTCGCCCTGGGGGCATGGCTGGTGCCCAGCAGCATCTCCTGCTAGCACTGCTTGTGTCTCTCCTGCAGGGACAGGCCGTCCGCGTGGGCAGGTCGTGCTTCTGCTGTCCCCAGTGCAGTAATAAAAGAAAATTTCTGCCAGAAATGTTAAGAATGAGCATCCTCGTTCCCATCAAGTGAGTGGCCTGCAACCTGTCTCCCAGGCTTTGAGGCAGAAGGGCACAAGAGCTGTGCCGGGCCAAGGGCTCCCGAGGCACTCCTGCCTGCAGGGCTCCTCTCGGAGCTGGGAGTGGGACAGGGGGCCAGGAGAGCAGGGACGTCCTGCATCTGCAGTGCATGGGAGGCTCATGACTTGCCCTTCCTTCTCCTGCAGAACACCGGCCTGGGAGGAAGACGGAGGCTACAATGACATATCAGAGGCACAGCGGGTGTGATGCCAGCCAATGCCTTTCTAAGCAAGGCAGGGAGCAGGCGGAGGAAAGTGGGTATGTCACCAACACAGCAATGTCACAGCTGCCTGTGCGGCAGTAGATGCTGCTATGCTGGTCCCACAGGCTCTCCGCAGGCCTGGCAAGGAGGTGCAGGGACCCCCTCCGGGGTATGGGGACAGGGAAAGGCACTGCCCCTTGGCATGCAGATGCAGAGCTTGCAGGGCAGGAAGGATGTCCACCTCCAATGAGTGCTGACCAAGCAGGCCTCCAAGCAGTGGAGGGTGCTCCTGGGGCTCTGCGGAGGCACTTGGTCTCACCAAGGGCTCTGGGAGCAGGCACTTAGCGCAAGAGCTCCACTAGACACGGCCTTGCTCTGGGCCCTTTGCCCACGGCTGCCTTCTTGGCATCACTGCTAGCCTTGGCTGCCACTGCCACCAACCCCTTTGCTTCCCCAGGCCCTGGCAGCTGCTGCTGTGCTCCTCTTGTGCCTCCAAGGGGACCCATCAGCGCTGCTCGGCCCTGGACACTGCCAGTGACACCTGGGAATGCGACGGGTGTGCCAGCTTGGGCCCTGGTAAGCGGCAAAGCACCCAGGCGCCCATGGGCTCGGGCCCTAGTGGGTGTTCCAGGATGCACTGGCAGAGTGTCTCTGCCTCCAGGAAGGCTGGGAGCACTGCTCCAGCCTCTCTGGCTGCGGGGGCTTGGGGCCATGGTGCTGACCTTGCCGCTTCTCCTTGCAGCCCCAGCGAGCAGTCAGAGCTGGCTGGCACCAGCAGCAGCGGCCAGCCAGAATCATCCTCATCCTCCAGCTCCCTCACAGCCTCCGCTGTGGAGCCGGGCCTGGCTGGCACCAGCAGCAGCCAGCCACAATCGTCATCATCCTCCAGCTCCCCAGCTCCTGAGAGCAGCAGCCGGCCAGGCCAGACGGGGCCAGACTGAAGGGCAGCCTGCTCCAGGTTATTACAACAGTCACAACATCCCTACAGCAGGCCGTGACGGCCATGCAGGATGAGCCGTGAGCCAACCCCAAGCAAGGGGACCAAGACCGAGCCCCCCCGGAGAATAAAACTGGCAACTAATCACAACTGTGCTGGCAGACCACTCACTTCTTCCTTGGCTGCTTCCTCCCTTGCCTTTCTCGGCAGCTGGTTTGGGGGATGGGACCAGCGGTGCCGTGTGCTCTCCAGATGTTGGCAAGACCTTCCAGGCTAGAGCCAGCACAAGGGGTTGCTGGCAGGCAGATGGGTGACAGCAGAGCCCTGGGGGAGGTGCCTTACCACACATCAGCATTCCCTGCGTGTTCGTTGCTCTGCCCAGCCAGGGCCCCATGGGGAAGAGTTTTAGGGCATGGGATCATCTTCCCACAGGGCCCAGCAAAGCCTACCCCTGCCCAGCACCTCCTGGCAGCCCCAACCCTGAAAGAGGCCCATGGAGAGCCACCCCTGCTCCAGCACCTGGGCCCTGCTGCCTGATCTGTGCTTTGGGAGCCCAAGTGTGCACTCAGTCCTGCCGTGGCCCCCAGGGGGACTGGGGCAGGGTCTTGCCATGTTTCATCCTCATGGGCTCTTCCTGGGACCCCAGTGGGCCCTGGGCTCAGGGGCTGGGCACCATCCTGGCAGTGGACAGATGTGCCAGAGGTGCCCAACAAGATGCATCCGAGCAGCTACCAGAGCCCGCCAACAGACACAGCTTGCTGCTGACAGCTAAGGACAGTTAGGTAAGGATAGCCATAGGCGTCCTCAACTTCTGGGAAGCTCTAGCAAGGTTTAGCTGCTGCTAGCGAGCTCTCTGGGTTGCCCCTGATCAGAGGCACTGGGGGCCTTCATTCCAGCTCACCTTGGGAGTGCTAGAGAGAGGCCTAGAGAAGAGCCAGACCTAGAGCCCAGCTCCCGGAGCACAGCCAGCAGAGGCAGCAGTTTGTGGCAAAAGGTGCAGAGGAGACATCCTTGTCTCCCTTCAAAGTAGCATACGCTTCTCAGATACGGCTGTGACACACAACAGGGAGCTTTCCCCAGTAGTTGTTGGAGATGGTTTCCCTGCCCTGTTGCAGGTGTCCCCACAGACAGATCTTCTGGCAGAGGATGCAGCTCTACAAGTTTTTACAAGGCTGCAGGGAGTGCCTCTCGGGTTTCCCTGTGAGGCTGCTGCTGGCAGTCATCCCTCGTGCAGCTCATGTGGATGAATTGTGTTGCCAGGTCAAGGAGTTATGGGAGGAAGTCAACCAGCTGCATAGCATCCAAGAGGATGAACGAGAGAGAGAGCAGATATTCTCAGAGACCCTACAGCCTGTGCCTTGCAGGACTGTAAGCGGTAACTCCAAAGAAGGTGAAGGCTGGAAGCTGGCATCTCCCTGTATGAGGAGGAAGGCTCCTGCTCCTTCTGAAAGCTGGCAGCTCATGAATAGGTTCACTGCTCTCCAAGCTGAGGAGGAGCTTCGCATGGTTTCAAGTCAAGCAACTGGGCCGACAGACACAGTGCCACGCAGGAGCACCCAGAGGAAGTGGTGACTGCCTGCTGCAGGGGACGGAAGCACCCATCTGCCAACCTCACCTCCTGTCTAGGGAAGTGAGCTGCTTGCCAGAGGCTTGGATCCAGGATGTTGTGGAGAGACTGCTGAGGCTTGTCCAGTCCCCTTCTAACGTCTTCTGCTGCTCTTCCCTGTGGTCACCAACGATACTGCCCAGGCAACCTGGAATGTACCAAATGTGGCTACAGAGCCTGGGGGCCTTGGTCAGGGTTACAAGGTGCAGGTGGTTTTCTCCTGGCTGGAGAAATGGGCAGAGAGGAACCTCATGGAGTTTAACAGTGGGAATTGCCAATCCGATACCTGCGGACGACTAGCTGGAAAACATCTTTGCAGAAAAAGACATGGCGATACTGGTGAACCAGATGAACATGATCCAGCAACGTGCCCTTGCAGCAAAGAAGGCGAACAACATTCTCGGCTGCATCAGGAAGACTGTCACCAGCAGGTCAAGGGAGGTGATCCCTCCCCTCTGCTCAGCATTGGTGAGACCATATCTGGACTGCTGTCCATCTCTGGACTCCCCAGTACAAGACAGACACTAACATACAAGAGTAAGTTCACTGGCAGGCCACTAAGACAACTAGCGGCTTGGAGTATCTATCATACGAGGAAAGGCTGAAAGAGCTGAGGTTGTTTAGCTTTAAGAAGAGACGGCTCAGGAGTATCTATTAGGGTGTTTAAATACCTGATAGGATGGTTTAAAGAAGATGGAGCCAGACTTGTCTCAATGGTGCTCAGTGATACGACAAGAAGAAGTGGTCAAAAACTGAAATATAAGAAATTCCATTTAAACTTTTTTCAAAAAAAAATTTAGGGTGGTCAAACACTGGAACAGGTTGATCAGATAAGTTGTGGGGTCTCCATCCTCCATCCTTGGATATCCACAACTCAGTTGAGCACAGTCCTGGGCAACCTGCTTGAGTTCACTCTGCTTTGAGTAGAGGTGTTGGAGCAGACGACCTGCAGAGATGCTTTCCAACCTTAAGCACGCTATGATTCCATGAATCTACGATCACATATACAGGACAGCACAGAGACATGTAAGCAGCATCAGATTGAGAAATAACAGCCAGCAGAAGGAACTACAACGCTGTAAGTTTGTGATCAGTACTACCATACAGAGACTCATCAGTAAGGAGAAAGACAGATTGGAAGTATCATCCAAAATGCTTTCTGGCAGAAAAGAGTGCAACTTGCTGCCATATGCAGTATCCTCATGTCTCCTGCCAAACTGTGGATTAGAATTTAGAGTACTATGGCATTGTACATTGTAAAACACCTGAAAGGCACACCATACTCAATAGTATAAAACGGCAGGAGGACAGCGCAACAAAGAAATGGACAAAATCGCTCTGCTCCTTTTTCATACTTCTCCACCGGTTATGTCTTCTCCTTCAAACGCTTCTACAGATCCAAGTTTTTTGGTCCCTGTATCTTCTGCTGTGCAGAATTTAGACCACCAAATCACTGGCATCTGGCTTTGACCTCTCAGTTCCTAGATGGGTTTGAAGACTTTCAAGATGCTAGGTCTTCTTAAAGATATGCTTAAAATTATGCAAGCAAATTGAGTTCCTCATAAAAGCCTTGTAAGTAACCGGTTTTGACTCATTTTCATAATATTTTAAGGAATAGAGTGCATGTTTTTTTTCTGAATTTAATTATAAAGTGATCATTCATTGATGATGTCCATGCTGATTTATTTCTGCAGAAGTTCCAGGTCTTCTTTAGGCCATGGGATCCTGCCCTCTGCCAGAAAATTGCATTTCATATAATTCTCTTTCTCTATTTCCTCAACAAGTTGTTTAGAACTTTAGAACAAGGTAGAAGTAATGTCGTATAGCTGTTCAGTCACTTTCGCTGTCTTTCATGGTCATGAGTCTTTGGAAGGCCAGTGATGACAAAGTGAGTCCTCAGAAATATCTTCAGAAGCATAGCATGCCTCTCCATTGCAAATTTCTTGCCCTATACAGATATGAGTATTCAGTTATCATCAAGATCATTGCTACCTTTTCCTCAGCAGTGGTGGGCAGTACTCTCTCATGTTTTCTTTTCTGCTTTGCTTTTGACACTAGAAAAATGAAGAAGCCAGTGAACTATAGTATTTTGCTTCTGTACTTTGCTTCAATACTTTGTCTAAAATAAAATAAAAGCCTTTAGAAATTCTTTAAAAATGTTCAGTTCTAAGGAGGTTTAGACTAAATGTTCTTCTATTCTTTATTTATAGCATACACTCCTACAAGCTGGAGATTCCCTTTTGAAGAATAAAATCAGGACACAAAGATTTTCTCACTGCAGCTGTTGCACTTACTCCCATTAGTGCAGACTGCAGAACATGGTGTGAGTTTTTTCATTCTCAATATTTATATTTGCAAACTAGCATGGCAAATACTTAAATAAAAACTTAGCTTTGCAATGGTTTTTCCTGTTTTTGCTACTGCCCCTCTGAAACATAGTAGAGCCACTAACATCTTTGTAGTCTTCATGCTGTTTGGGTAGTTCGTTTTATATCAGAACATATAAGCTTGCATTTCAGGCTCTATACAATATTCATATTCTCATTAATATTCTATACAAAGGCCAATGCAAAATAAATGGCAAAATTCAAAGAACCAGACAAGAAGCTGACAGAATAAATTCCAGAAAAAATTACCCTATTAGCATGATCCCTTTTAGGAAGCAAAAACACCATGAGAGACCATTTACTCTAACAATATGATATTGTTGTATATTTTGATAACAACCCACCGATTAATTAAAGAAACTGAATCTGAACTATCTTCTAAGAGCAACTATTTACACTGGCATACCTTCAGATGCTAGCTCCATTTTGCATCAAGAAGAGTTAGCATGATTGGGCACTAGGAAATCTCACCAAAGTCACAAGATCACACCAAGTCCAGTTGATGAAGCCCATAGAAATACTAAACCAAAAATAGCATTTCTTCCTATTGTTACCTTTCCTCTTCACCTACCAAAAGAAGCTACTCACTTGAGATTTGCTGTAACTGTTCCCTGATTGCTAATCTAAAAATGTCACAAAACACAGGCATAAACTCAAAACTCTTTCTTTAAGATAAATAATAGTCATCCATGAAAAGAGGCTCAAATTCATCCTGCCATCCTACTAACACTGGATTCTGAGCCATGATACCTGCTTTTAACAGAGGCAGCCAACAGACGCAGCAGTTTGTGCAGCACTGTCTCTGCTCTGCCTTGAACTTCTGGGGCCCGTGTTGGACATTGTGGTCTGCTGACCCTTGTGGGACGAAAGGACTAGAGAGTGACTCCGCTAACAGGTAAGGGGAGCTGGGCAAGGGCAACTGCAGGTAGCCTTAGGCTCTCCTGGAAGAAGCCCCAGCACTTATCCCCCACTCTAGCTGGGTGTAGCTACTGCTAATGAGCAGTCTCCCTTGCCCCTGAATAGAGGGAGTTGGGGCTTTTGACACAGGTAGCCCTTGTTTAGGGTGAATCAAGTACTCTGTGGGTCGATAGTAAAAAGAGGTCTATTTAAGAGCCAGGCCTGGAGCACAGCTCCCAGAGCGCAGCAAACAGAGGCAGCAGTTTGCACAGGAGGAGCGCAGTTAGGTGCTAGAGGACATCTTCTTCCAGCACCAGTAGTGCCCACTCTTGCTAATACGGTTGTAACTCGCTGTAAAGCATATTTGCCAGTGACTGTTGGAATTGCTGTATCAGCTGTGTCGGAAGCGTCAACCCAGACAGAGCCTCTTGTAGCAGATGCTGCCTTACAGGTCCCAGGCTGCAGGAAGTGCTTGGAGCCTCTCCAGAAGGCCTGGACTTATGGTCCGCCCTCCTGCAAGAGGTGCGCTGTTGTTGACGATTTGTGTCGTCAAGTTAGGGAGTTGCGGGATGAAGTCAGTAGATTGCGAAGCATGCGAGAAAGTGAGCAGGAGATAGACAGGTTGTTCTTGGAGACCATGCTGCTCCCGGAGTCCCAATCCCCTGCAGCAGGGGAGTTGCTGGAGGACTCTGTGAAGAGTGAAATAGTACAGCACAGGACCATTGAAGAAGGCTGGAAACCAGTTGCTTCTCAAACAAAAAGAAGAAAGGCCCCTAATCCTCCTGTAGACCTGGAGTTACAGTTGAAGAACAGGTTTAGTGCACTCTAGGATGAGGAGAACCCAGACCTGGCCTCAAGGGAAGCAACTGGGCCGTCTGACCCTGTGCCTTGCATGACCACTCGAAGAGGCGGTGAGTGGTTGTACTGGGTGATTCCACACTGAGGGGGACAGAGGTGCCTATCTGCCGACCTGATCCCTCCTCTAGAGAGGTTTGCTGCCTGCCAGGGGCGAGAATATGAGATGTGTCTGAAAGACTGCCAAGGATTGTCCCCTCATCAGACTACTACCCTCTGCTGCTCTTTAATGTGGGTGCTAACGATACAGAGAGCAAACTAGAGACAATCAGGGAAGACTTCAAGGCCTTGGGCACGGTGGTCAAGGGTCTGGGAGCTCGGGCGGTCTTCTCATCGGTCCTGCTGATTAGGGGGAGGCATGGGAGGAGGAATAGGAAGATTTCCCAAATCAAAGACTGGCTACATCGCTGGTGTTGGCAACAGGGTTTTGGATTCTATGATCATGGAACATGGTTTGAAGACCAACAACTGGTGGGGAGAGATGGGATTCACTTCACAAGGCAGGGCACATTTGCCTTTGCAAACAGGTTGGCCAGCCTAGTAAAGAGGGCTTTAAACTAGGTAGGAGGGGGGAAGGAGGGTGTCATAGAGACAGGGTAGACAACAAAATACAAGATGGGTTGGGGGGGCCTCCAACAGGTGCATGCAGCTGGGGATGTGCGCTTGGACATGGTTATGGGCGACCCCCATACACCCTTCCTGGGAAACCTGCAGGCATGAGCACCTCTTTGAAATGCTGGTACACCAATGCACGCAGCGTGGGGAACAAACAGGAGGAGCTGGAGATCTGTGTGTGATCACAGGGCCATGATCTCATTGCAGTCATGGTGGGATAGCTCACAGGACTGGAATGCTGCCGTGGATGGCTATGTGCTTTCGAGGAGAGACAGGCCAGGAAGGCGAGGTGGTGGAGTTGCTCTTTATGTGAGACAGCAACTGGAATGCATCGAGCTCTGCCTAGGTGGGGAGGAGGAGGAGGCAGTTGAGAGCTTATGGGTAAAGGTCAAAGGGCAGGCTAGCATGGGGGACACTGTTGTGGGTGTCTACTACAGGCCACCTGACCAGGAAGAGAAAGTTGATAAGGCCTTCTATAGACAGCTGGAAGTAGCCTCATGATCACAGACCCTGGTTCTCATGGGGGACTTCAACCACCCTGACATCTGCTGGAGGGACTACACAGCAAGGCACAAACAGTCCAGGAGGCTCCTGCAATGCAGTGATGATAACTTCTTGTCACAAATGGTGAAGGAGCCTACGAGGAAGGGTGTCCTGCTGGAACTTGTCCTTACCAACAGAGAGGGACTGCTTAGAAATGTGAAGGTTGGGGGCAGCCTTGGCTGCAGTGACAACAAGGTGGTAGAGTTCAGGATCCATCAGGAAAGAAGTAAGGAAACAAGCAGGATTGCAACCCTGGACTTCAGGAGAGCGGACTTTGGGCTCTTCAGAGACCTAATTGGTGGAGTCTCATGGGTTAAGGCCCTAGAAGGAAGGAGGGTCCAGGAGAGCTGACTAGTATTCAAACATCACTTCCTCCAAGCCCAAGAGCGGTGCATCCCTATGAGTAAGAAGTGCAGCAAAGAGTCAGGAGACCTGCATGGGTGAGCAAGGAGCGCATGGCCAAATTCAGGCAGAAGAAGAAAATCCACAGAATGTGGAAGAGGGGACAGGCTACTTGGGAGAATTATAGGAATGCAGTCAGAGTATGTAGAGATGCAGTGAGGAAGGATAAGGCCCAGTTGGAATTGAGTCTGGCAAGGGATGTCAAGGACAACAGGAAGGGCTTCTTCAAATACATCAGAGAGGAGGACTAGGGAAAATGTGGGCCTGCTGCTGAATGGGGCAGGGGCCCTGGTGACAAGGGATACAGAGAAGGCAGAATTACTGAATGCCTTCTTTGCGTCAGTCTTCACTGCTAAGGGCAGCCCTCATGAATCCTGCAGCCTGGATGTGAGGGAGAAAGTCCATAGAAGCAAAGACTTTCCTTTGGTTGAGGAGGAAAGGATTAGAGACCTTCTGGGCAGGCTAGACATCCACAAATCCATGGACCCAGATGGGATGCACCCACGGGTACTGAGGGAGCTGGCAGATGTTGCCAGGCCGCTCTCCATCATCTTTGAAAAGTCCTGGAGAACTGGAGAGGTGCCTGAGGACTGGAACAAAGCCAATGTCTCTCCAGTCTTCAAAAGGGGCAAGAAGGAGGACTCAGGACACTACAGGCCAGTCAGCCTCACCTCCATCCCTGGAAAGGTGATGCAACAGCTCATTCTGGGTGTCATCTCCAGACACATGGAGGAAAAGAAGGTGATCAGGAGTAGCCAGCATGGATTCACCAAGGGGAAATCCTGCTTAACCAATCTGATAGACTTCTAGGATGGAATGACTGGCTGGGTAGATGAGGGCAGAGAGTGGATGTTGTGTACCTTGGCTTCAGCAAGGCTTTTGACACTGTCTCCCATAATATCCTCCTAGATAAGCTCAGGAAGTGTGTGTTAGACGAGTGGACAGTGAGGTGGATTAAGAACTGGCTGAAAGGCAGAGCTCAGAGGGTTGTTATGAGTGGTGCAGAGTCTAGTTGGAGGCCTGTGGCTAGTGGCGTCCCCCAGGGCTCAGTACTGGGTTCCATCCTGTTCAACTTCATCAATGACCTGGATGAGGGGACAGAGCGCCTCCTCAGCAAGTTTGCTGATTCTACCAAGCTGGGAGGAGTGGCTGACACACCTGAGGGCTGTGCTGCCATTCAGAAACCTGCACAGGCTGGAGAGTTGGGCGGAGAGGAACCTCCTGAGGTTCAACAAGGGCAAGCGCAGAGTCCTGCACCTAGGGAAAAATAACCCTAGGCACCAGTACAAGCTGGGAGCTCACCTTCAGGAGAGCAGCTCTGCAGAGAAAGACCCGGGAATGCTGGTGGATGACAGGCTGACCATGAGCCAGGAAGGTGCCCTTGTGGCCAAGAAGGCCAATCGTCTCCTGGGGTGCACTAGGAAGACTGCTGCCAGCAGGTCGAGGGAGGCGATCCTGCCCCTCTACTCAGCCCTGGGGAGGCCTCATCTCAAGGACTGCATCCAGTTCTGGGCTCCCCAGTACAAGAGAGACATGGAGCTATTGGAGAGAGTCCAGCGTAGGGCTACAAGGATATTCAGAGGGCTGGAGCATCTGCCCTATGAGGAACAGCTGCGAGAGCTGAGCCTGTTTAGCCTGGGGAAGAGAAGACTGAGGGGGGATCTTATCAATGTGGATAAGTATCTGAAGGGAAGGTGTCAAGGGGATGGGCACAAACTCTTTTCAGTTGTGTCATGTGACAGGACAACAGGCAATGGGCAAAAATTGAAGCACAGGAAGTTCCGCCTGAACATGAGGGGGAATTTCTTCCCTGTGAGAGTGACAGAGCACTGGACCTGGTTGCCCAGAGAGGTTGTGGAGTCTCCTTCTCTGGAGATGTTCAAGGTCCGCCTGGATGCAACCCTGTCTAACATACTCTAGGTGACCCTGCTTGAGCAGGGAGGTTGGACTAGATGATCTCCAGAGGTCCCTTCCAACCTTACTGATTCTATGATTCTTCTTGTCAGTTCGAGGTGAATGCATAAAATGAGGTGCTGTCACCGACATATTAGTCTCTGAGAAACTTCTAACTCTCAGGAATTATTCTCAGCTTAAAATTGCAATCTTTAGTCAGCAGGTGTAAGCAGCATTACCATAAACTTCTTTGCTCTCCTCTGTCTTGTATTGTCATCTTGGTAAATAGCAATCTTAAAATTTGAATTTAAGTATTGAATTTAAATTTGAAAGTTATGACAACTTAGCATTCTGTATTTTCCTGCTTGTGAAAGAGAATGTTTCCTGATCCCTTCTTTTATCTGTCTCTTCTTTCTAGGGAATTTATGGAAATTCAAATAATAAAAATGGCAGAAAATATAGGCAGAAATTGAAGCTAGTTTATTCTTTTTCTCAGAACTGTTAGAAGACCAGATCATTGCAAATCTTATAGCTTTCCCCAAAATTAATTAAAGGAAATCCAGTGCAATGAAGAATTTTGACACATTCTTGAGGAAGCTAAAATCACTCCACTGTTATGCACTTCCTTTCAAATAAACAGCTTTCTCTAGGAACCATGTGTTAATGATTTCTGGACCCTAGTCTGAAAGTCTGTATCGTTACCTGTACTTGTGCTTGAGCAAGATGAGTTGGAAACACAGGATAACAGTGTTTCAGAAAAGGGTCCATCCTTCTCTATCTGCATTCTCTTTCCAAAAAAATATGAAATACTGAAATACATATTAAAAATAAGGTACTACACTCTTGTTGGAATAGAGATGGAAGAGCTAGATGAAACATATTTGTATTTGAAACTCGTGGTGATGATCTAGATTTATGCATCAAAATTACAATTAAATAAAGTTAAGGTTGTGAGTAACTCACAAAAGTAAAGAAATGTGCAATTAAAAAGAAAATATACCATATGCCCTTCGATATCTAGGCATATTGCAGTGCATTAAGAACGTCATAAAAGAGACACCCTGTTGTGGTTATGTGTTCTGAGACATGTGGCACATTTCCATTGTAGCTATCTATTTCCCTGCCTGTATGCATCTGTGTCGTTATTTAAATGTTGATTTTCAACATGAATTTCTCTTTTTATGTTAAAAAATGAAGCTGCAGTCTCTTTTTTTGAACTGTTCTTCAGATCTGTTGCTATTTATAAACAGGGAAACCCAAAATTTTAAACACATGAATGTAAAGTCATCACAAAGAAAGGCGAATAACTGGATTTAATTTACAACTGTCAGATAAAACCAGTCAAAAGAGACAATTTTGTTATAAATAAATGATCTTTTCTTATGACTGTATCTTCCTCTGATATCAAACAGCTGAATTCAAAACACTACTCTTCTGCATTTGGGATTGAAAATACAAATGCACTTTAAAGTATCTGGTATTTAATTTGGACCACCTCTGAGAATTTGGATGGGCAATTACTCCTTTCATTTTAAGGTTCCTCACCTGTGGATTCCCACAAGCCTACTTTTCTTCTTCCACTGATCATCAGCCTGAAAGTGTAGGAAGAGCACGATACACCATTCAGAGCTTAAAAACAATTGCTATGTGGCTGACACCTAACCCACACTGTGACAAATACTGTAATCACCAAGATACCCCAATGCAAAACATTTCAGAACCAGTGGATGTCTAACTAGAGGATGACAGCAAGGTAAGTCATACTTGTGGGAAGAGAAAAGCATTTGAAGAATTGTCAGTGTTCAGAACGCTTCATGCGAATGTGTTTGTCCTCAGACTGTTGAAGGTGTCTGCAGACTAGGAACACTGTCAGACACCTCACTAATTCTCAAAAGCCAAGTATCTACTTCCGCTAAAGTAAGTCCTATTTTTTCTAATTGCAGCTGGCTAGGAGTTAGTCTGATTATGTTCTGGCCACTGTGATCTTGTACTCTTCATTCCTAGGATTGTCATTTGTACTATCCAGAAATAATATTGATTTGAGCACAGAGCATCATCTCTGTGGCATGAGTTCACTCCAAGAATATTCAACAATAACCATGAATGACCATAAAGCTCATCAACTTCAGAAAAAAAGGTTTCTTCAACTCTTCCTTTTTGCCTTTGCATTCCTACAAGTATAATATGCTGCTGCTGCAGATAATAATAAAATGTTTTGGAAGAGAGAAAAAACCCTACTCGTACAAAAAAAGTAAAATGGACTCAGATACCATGGTGATGAGTGAAATGCTTAGAAACACAAACAACCTAATGGATATGCTGGCACCACTCCTCCTCCTTAGAATGACCCTACGGTGAAATGACTGGCCCAGAGTCATTTTCTGGAGGACAGCAATTAGCATCACATCAACTAAGGGCCCTAAATAATATGAAGAGACAGAGCAGAAGCACCATTCTGGGAACAGAGAGAATCAGGCCTAGGTGACAGGCCCTTGGAGGGAAGCAGCCTTGGATGCTGTGGGAATGAAAGAACAGCTTGGAGATAGAAACCTGGGAACTGGTTGTCAAAGGAAAAAAAAAATGGGGTGATGGGCAGTCATAGTCAACCCTAGGATAGCAGAGCCAGGAAGAGAAGAATCTCCATGGGGCTGAGGAAACAAGCCAGCCTAGAAACAGTCTGAGGAGAGAATATGCCAGTTGGGAAGCAGATGCACAGCCACGGGGTGGCCGAGGATGCCACTGACAAATGTGTGTTGTAACCAAACCGGCTAGGGCTGGAGGGAAGAGCCAGGGACTTGAGCCAGCAACAGCTGAGAGAGGCAAAGACAGAAATGTGTGGAATAAGGGACAATATTCACATTTTGTCGTGTGGTGTCATGCAACAGAGCAGTGTCCAGTCAGCCACAGGAACAGACTTATCTATCAACCACGAGAGTAGAAATCAGCTGCTGCCCCAAGGATAATTGCCCCAAGGATCAGGAAGAGACAGTATTCATGGCCTTCAGTGCGGCACTAAACAGCATACAAGCAGGGCAGAGAGAGGCCTGAGAAAAAGTAGATTTAGAGAATTTTAGTTTGTGATTTTCTACTGTCTTTTGCCATTACTTTTGGAACTCTTGTTAAAGAACAGCCCTACACTTCGCAAGCTTAAATATGAGGATCTGTGGTGAGCCCCCCGAGATCCCTCCAAAGGCAGCACTGAAAAAAATCCAATGCTGCCTTTTGCAATTTCAGCGTCTATGATTTATTAAAAGTCATAGCAATAGCTATTTCAGTTGTTTCTCCTCCTTTGGTTTCGTTTTCATGACAGGCGAGCTGTGGCAGGGGAGAGCAGTACGCAACCACCACCACACAAGCCAGCTGGGGGGAGCACACCTCTAGGTCCTGCTCCCCTCCCTTTCTAAAATTTATTTATTTATTTTAGCCTGCCAGTTTTGGCAATGACTTGGCGGCAACACACGAAACCAGCAGCCTGGAAAGGACGGCGCACACGCTGCTGGACAAACCGCCTGCGCCACCGCCCGCGGCCGAAACGCCCCAGCGGCAGCGGCACTCCCGCGGCCTCGCAGCCCCCGGGGCTGCGTGCGCGGCTCCCCGCATGATCGGGTCTGACGGCGCCGCGCCGAAGCCGCCGCGGCCTCGCCCGAGACTCCAACGAGCGCAGCCCCGGCAGCGGCCGCGGCCGCCTCACGGCGCCTCCCTCCCCCCACCGCCCCGCACTGCCGCCAGAGCGGGCCGCCTGGGTGCAACCACCTCGGCCGCGGGTGGAGGGGAGAGGAGGCGCCTGTGTAACATGAGCACTACGGCGCCTCCCCCCTCCCCCCCCGCCGGCCGTACCACTTCGCTGCCTGTCCGGCGCGGAGCAGCGTTGAGGAGGAACGTACCAACGTTACAAAGGGAAAGGGGTAGCCAAGAGGGTCGCGTCGCTGAGGGAGGCCACGTTTAAAAGCAGCAGCGCCGACTCTTGCTCCTGTTGCTTTTTTTTTTTAACGTTAACTGTGGCGGCCACTGCCTTACGAGCCTGCCTCTCCGTGCGGGAGAGGGTGAGAATACACTTTCGTCTTTCGCCCTCCCCCGGGCGGGATAGAGACGGGCTGGCCCGGCGGGCGGCCGCCCCCCCACCCCGCGCCGCGCCGCGCGTTCTTCCCGGGTCGCCGCCGCCTCCCGCTGCTGCTGCTGCTGGTTCCGCGGGGCGCGCGAGCGGGCGGCGCGGGCGGGCGGCCCCTCCTTGCAGCGGCCCGACATGTCGGTGGCGTTCGCGGCCCCGCGGCAGCGGGGGAAGGGCGAGATCACGCCGGCCGCCATCCAGAAGGTGAGGGAGGAGGGGCCCGGCCCGGCCCCGGAGGCTGCAGCTGCTTCCTGCCGCCGGGACGCGCGTGGAGGCGGGGGGGGGGTGCGGCTGCGGGCGGCCCGCGGCGGGGTCCGTCCCCGCGCGGCGTGGGGTGGGCGCGGGGCTGCCCCGCTGCGCTCAGGCACTAGTTCCGGGGCCGCGGGGCGGGGGGAGGAGCGCGAGGGGCGGCCGTTGCGCCCCCCCCCCCCCCCCCCCCCGAGGGGAGCCGGCCGCGGCGGAGCGCGGTGCCGCGGCCGCTCGCGGGCTCAGCGTGTGCCGGGCGCGAGCTGTAGCCCGCGGCGCCTTCGCCCGGCGCCCTGGGGAAATGGAGAAGTCGGCCGGGTCGTTCCCGCGAGAGGCGCTTTCAAACCGCGCTTCAGCCCTGCTGTTGCCAAGCCCGTGTCAGGCTTGGCCTGTGCCGCCGTCGGGGAGCGGAGGCCCCCCCAGCTCGGCCCAGCTGGTAGCCCCCGAAACCCAGGCGAGCCCCAGGGTGGTGTGAGGGGGGAAGGCCGTGGCTGGGGCGATGGCAGGCGGCGTGTCCGCTCGGGCTCCTGCGGGAGGAAGCAAGGAGAGAAGGTGCGTTCAGAGCTTGTGGTACCGAACAGTGCGCGGTGTCCGCAGAGGGGCACGTCGCGGTGCAGAACTCAAGTCCGTTAAGTTTGGGAACTTAAACTGAGGACTGAGAGTCTAAAGTTAAGTTGTGATCTGAAACCTGTTTAATTTTTGCCCGTCAGCTCCTCCTGTAGGAGGAGGTGCCGTTCAGGTAGAGCTAGCTGGCAGGTTTATTGATTTATTGGAGGACAAGAGTGTCAGTGAGGCGTCTTAAGTTGTAGGGATCAGGACCTCAAAGAAGACCTCGGAGTTAGGATGCAGACCTCCATAGCGGCGTAGCAGAAATAGTGTTTGAGAAGTGTAGCCCAAAAATACATGCCTACTGACTAGAGAGCTGCCTACAGGTAGTTAGTAGAGCCTTCAGCTTAGTGGAATGAATTTACAGAACGTAGTCACTTCAGTTTTCTTTTCTTGTGCTGTAGACATCATTAATTTGATACAGCAGTGCTCACAAAATCCTAGTATAGTTATAGCTGACAAGTTTTTGTAGTGTTCCAGAGCTGTGGGAAGCCTTGTAGGTGTCTTCATCTGTCTGAAAACCTAGATTCTTTTTTGATGTTAGGTGCTTATAATTCTTTGAGAGAACTATTTCAATTTTTAATCAGCAACTGCTGGATGAAAATCGTATAAAACAGCACGTGCAGCTGAGTTTAGGCTACAGTTGTATTCCATCTTATTTGCTTTTTTCCTGGCCTTAGAATTCCGAGATTTATTATTATTTTTTTTTAACTCTTTCCTTCAAAGAGGTCTGGCTTACTGGTGAGGACGGGTTGAAGAGCATGAAATCGTTTAAATGGCAGTCTGATGAACTGACTATCCTTAAGTGTGTGCCATCTTCTAGGAGATGGGAAGCATCCTGATCAGAGCCTTAATCCAAGGCTTCCTTTACAAGTGTGCTGTTAGACTTGTATCTCTCTCTCTCTCTCTCTCTCTCTCTCTCTCTCTCTCTCTCTCTCTCTCTCTATGTGCATATATATACACGTGTGTGTGTGTATATATGTATGTATGTGTGTGTATATACACATACATATGTACACACCCACATTACTTTTTTACCTCATTTTTCTGGTGAAAATAGCCACTATATTTATTACAAAACTGGATGTTAGTACCCATGAAACGTCTGTATATGTCTGCAGTCCCCTCTAGAGCATGGAAGTACAACTCTGCCTAGTTTCTGGAGCTCAGACAGTTGTTCAGAACATTACAATTCTGTATCTGTCCATTGCTTAAGGATACTGTTTCCAGGTCTTAGCAATTTTAGGCAAAGGATAATTCTTCCCTTATCCTCCTAGTCAATTCTGATGAGTTACTGGTTTGAATTTAGACAGACTTGTTTGGTTTGTTGGCTTGTTTGTTCTTACGTGGATGTAGTTCCTGAGTGGATTGCATGAAATTTCTGAGTCTGTACCTTCTTTATAGTATACATAGGTTATTCGGAAGAAAAAAAGAAGTATCTTTTGATGTTTTTCTAATGTTAGATTCCTATGGAGTTGGGGATGATGTAATTATGGTATCTGTGCTTTTCTTTCAGAATCATGAGCCTGCTGGTTAATTTCAGCCATGTTTGGAAGAAGGGAGATAATTAAGATCTTGCTAGTCTTGTGAAATTCAGCAGCTGGGAAAGAGATCTAAACTAACCCTCCACTGAAGGGAAAAATTCAGGGAAAAATTGATGCAAAAATTTCCATTTGACAGTAAATTTTTTGTTTAGTTCAGCTACTAGTCAAATTACCCAAGGTAAATCAGATTAGCCATAGCTCTGCTGTCTCTTGTCTGACCAGAGTGCAGGAGAGTGATCACAAGATGTGCATGTGGGAATGTGCAACTCTTGAGAGACCAGAGTATATTATTTTTCCTGTTTGTAGAACTCAGCAACATCTTGAATTCATGAGCTTTTTGTAGAAAGCAATGAAATCTGCAATGTCCCAAGGTTAGGTTTTTTTTTCTCCAGGATGGCAATTCACATATTCTCATATTTCTGAACAGTTCTGAAGGATGATACGACTATTGTGCCAGTTATAGAGTATTTATAAAGTGCTGTTAAGCTACAGAATCCTAGAATAAATACAGCCTAACTTTCCTATGCATTTCCTTGAAACAAAGGCTGTCTGGTAAGTTCAGTAGCTATCCATAGGCTTTCAATACCTATTATTAGTAAATTTTTGAACAGCTACAGGCTTTAATAGAAGAGAGGAAATTCAGGACATAAGTTTTTAAACAAGTTTCTGGGTAAAGATAAAGAAACTGAAACATTTTGAAAATGTTGTAAGAACTTTGTGTAGATACTTGAATGGAAAGTCTTCAAATACATAGCTACAGCAGTGACTTGACACTTTTCAAATGGAGGCTGGAGGGAAGAGGAGGGAGATGGTAGTAAAAGAGATTCTATAAATAATTGGTTAAGATAGGGCTTTTTAGAACACTTGCTTTAAAAAATATCTCTGAGAAGGGAGTAAGACTCAAACTCATCTTCAGTTGCTTTCCATAAAAAGAGCATGAAACTTATTCTAAATTTCTTCTTTGTTGTTTCAGATGTTGGATGAAAATAACCATCTTATTCAGTGTATAATGGACTATCAGAACAAAGGAAAGACATCTGAATGCTCTCAGTAAGACATTAATCCAAATCTACTGTGAACTGTGTGAATTTCCATCTAGACTGCAATTCTTGATTTGTTTTATCCATAGGAGATCTGTGCTAGTATGAATATGAAAATGCTGCAGATACTACATTTACGATATATTTTGTTTGCAGTAGTACTATCACTTTGGTCACTGAAACATTGTAACTTGACTACTGCAAGATGATCGCAGGATGACACTTATGGGGACTGCATAACCACAATATAGAGACTTTTTTCACCTGTATCATAATTACAGTTTGGGAAGGAGGTAGTTTTTCCTCAAACCTTCGAAGATAACATAGTATAACATACCATACCATAGTATTTTGACAAATATTCCATTATGTGCCAGATAGGACATCACAGTATGGCTATTGAGTCCCTTCCTAAGATGATTGGTAGTCTGTGGGGGGCAAAAGGTAGGTATTTTTTTTTTAACGAATGTTTTTATTGATGTGAGTAGAGTGTGGAACAGGTTTGCGTATAACTTGATACGGTAGTTACATGTCCATAATCTGCTCCTGCTTTGAAGGTTATTCTTGCAAATGTCGCTTAGATGTCATGGGATGTGGTTCTGTAGCAGAAAATAAATGATTCCATAGCAGATCTTCAAAGCTCAGGCTTCTGTTAAAGTGTTTGTACTGTTCTTTGTCATAATTCACGTAAGTGTATGGTATCTTGCTTCTGGGGACATAATGAATGGAGATTCTTGTAGTGCTCGTGAGACAAACTCTACCAAACACGCGCACACACCTGTGCAGTCTATATGTTTTCTAGTGATTTAGGTTGGGGCAGGAAGTAAAATAGATGAGAACACTGTCACTCTACTTTAGATTTTCATAGAAAGATTGTTGTCAAAACTGGCTGTATCTCTGTGGAGGAATTACCAAAAGCTGGGCAATAGGGAAGTGCTGGCAAAGACACAGGATTCCTAAATGTTCTCATGTCTCTTTTGAACCTTATTTTACATAGGTTCATAGGTTTTACAAGGTTTGTATACTTTATTTACATGTGAAAAGTTGAGTAAATTCTAATATTACTGTACTCATGACTTAAGATCTGTCTTTCTTTGTTCACTTTGATAGATACCAGCAGATGCTGCATACTAACTTGGTTTATCTAGCTACTATTGCTGACTCCAACCAGAACATGCAGTCTCTACTACCAGCAGTAAGTACAAAATATTATAAAGCAATCTTTTCTACTAGCAGCAAATACAAAATACTATAAAACTGAGAGTGGATTTTATTTGTGTTCCTGACAAAAAAGATGCTAGAGATACTGACATTTAGCCTAAGATTTACTGTACACTGAGTGCAAAATGGAATTTTTTTATAGAGTGTTTGGAATCTAGTAATCTCACTGTTTCTGTCCTTCTTATTTAAGATCTGATTTGTTTAACTGAAAACTGATGCTTTGGATTAAATACACAGTGCACAAGTTATCTAGCCTGCTTCAGATAGTAGAGGAGAAAAAAAGGAGACTAAGAACACTCCTTGTGTGACTCATCCCAGTCAGCCCCTATAACAGTATTCTGATTTATCTATTATGCTTTGGAGCTTAGGGAAAAGTGATGGAGTTTTGTGTGGTTATTTTTTTTTTGGCTAGAGTATTATCCATTCTTCAGCCTCAGTGAAACGAGGTAGGTAAATCTTTATCAGCTTTGCTTTAGTCTCTAAGTGAGCCTCTTCAAAATTCTTTGCTCTTCTGTAGTACCAGGAAGCAACCTTTTTAAGCTGGATAGTGATAATATGCAAAAAACAAGGTTCTGCAAGGTCATCTTGATGTGCTGTGTATCTTTAAAAATTAAGCAATTTTTTGAAAATACTTGCTGGTTTTCTTCAATCTGCAGTTTCTCTGTATTTCTGAAGCCCTTATTTTATAAAACATTGACCATTGTTTTTTCCTCTTTCCTTACTGCTCTATAAGGAAGATAAGCAATAAGCAAGGGAAAGAGGACAAATTTTAAAATAGCTTGTTACCTGTTTGCATTATGTCTTTATCAGAAAGATTGGAGGATTTATTATTAGTAACATTAGTAAGTTATTTGGTTTTGGTAATAAGACTTTTCTTGAATTAATGTAGTCTTGATTCATTTATGTAACATGAAACTAAAAAGAGTCTGTAAAACAACCATTTCTAATATTAGATTTCACGAACTGAAGTTAAATTACTTTTTCTTTGGTCTCTGGAGAAGTTTTCTCCGATCATTGCTACTAGTGCAGTATTTCAAGTTGGTACCTAGAGGACTATGGAAACAGTGCTTCATTATGTCCAACCTATGTGCCTGTAGAGGCTTCTCTTATAGATCTATTGTTGTAACTTGATTGGGGCTGATGGTTGGGAACCTTTAAGAGGGTTGTGCGTATTACTCAACTAATGCGTTTTTGGAGGGTGAATTCATATCCTGGTTCTGATGACAATTGGAAATGAATTTGACCTTATTCTAGTCTCTGGTGGACAGCTCTGTTTACACAGTTGAATGTAGTGACACTCTCTCCTTAAGAGAAAACAAAGATGGGAGCAAGAAGGATTTCTGCAGATCAGAACTGAAGGGTATTTCTGATCCTGTATGTAAGTGAGATTTCATGGTAGTGGGGAAAATGTGGATTGGGGGAGGGAAGGGGGAGGAAAAGGTAATTTCTTGGTTACTCTTCCTTCTAAAATAAAATACAAGACCAAATTAGGATGTTCAGTTGTATCTAAGCATAAACATCTACCAACTCAGATCATTGAAGATTTGTCTGAAATGTGAATAATTTAATCAGATAATGAAAACTATTTTGGTTTTCAAGAAAATTAATCTTTAAAGTTGCTATCTTCTCACTTAATTGTAGCCAAAAGAACTTAGGAACATGTGAGCTATTACCTTTTCAGTGTAAGATGCTATTGCTTCAAACTCTTTCCCTTTGGTTTTCTGTTTGAGAGCTGATGAGGCCAAAGCTGACTTAGAGGTATTAGGTTACAGTTCACCACTCTTCTGTGGCAGCTGTTGTACAATCTTATTAAACTCAAGGCAACAGTTAAATATGGAGCAAGATATTGCATCTGTAAACATCTACTATTTTTAATCGTAAAGTATAATACACGAAGCTTATGGTGTTGCCAATGCAGTAGCTTCCCATGTAAATTAAGAGGGCTTTATTCTAATTAACTTCTCTAACATTAGAGTATATCTGATCTATTCATGTCTAGAAGATTGTTCTCCTACTAAACTGTACTTATGTCTATCTTGTCCTGATTTTAATCAGATAAATACACTCTAAAGGAACTTCAGAACTTAAAACATTTTATAAAAAGTAATAGTTACAGATGACAAACTGAAGTTAAAATGAGGATTCTATTGTTAAGGTAGCGTTCATGCTGAAAACAAAGCTAAATGCTCTGGTGAATAAACATTTTTAATATAACCAAAAATGACTTGAACCTAACAGTACTTTGTTGTATCCTTTCATAGTAGTCCTTAAGCTTAACACTTCATATTGTAGGGAAAAATGCTTGTAGTATGCTCTCCCCTACATCTTCTTACTGCCTCATACCAGCTAGTTACTGCCTCCTTCTTGTCTCTTGTATTGGATGTTCGTTTGGATGTTAAAGTAATCAGCTTCTGTGCCACTGGCCATGTGTTTCAGAATGCACTATACTAATAAAATGACTGTGCATCCTTTTTGAAGTGAAGTGGAGTATTGCCTGTAGGAGTAAGATAAATCTTATGCTAAACAGGAATATAGTGAATCAGCTATATTGGTGCACAGAAATGCTTCTGAAAGCAGCTTGGAACGGAGGAAAAGGGGAACAGGTAAAGTAAACGTTGCAAACTAAATGAAAAGAGCTAGAAAGACCTTGTCTAAACTTCAGTGTTATAGCAAGGCTTATGTTGTCTTTGTATGCATCATTAGTGTTTGATATTAAATTATGACTCCTGTGAGAATAGGCCTTCCATCACATTTGAAGGCAAAAGAAGCAGGGAGCGAACTCTGTAATTCAAGCAGTCTCTTCTCAGCTGTGCTTTTCTCAGCATTGCTAAAGGTGGGCCTGCTTTGGAGTTTTTACTGGATAAATATGGTGGTTTAAGTCAGCATGCAAAATTGATGCAACTTTTTGCTGCCTCTTACTGAATTTTGGCAGGTTCTGCCAAACCTCCTATTTCTTGGATAGCAGAGGAAAGTAAGTCTGTTTACCACCACTGAGTGGGATAAGCTGTCCAAAAAGGCCTTACACAGTGAGGAATAGGACACTTGCATTATTTAGGTTTCCATCGGTGCTGTTTTTGACACTGCAATCTGGGAAGCAATAGCAATATGTTATTCTACTTGAATTATAGAGAACAAAGATGCAATCGATAGTAAGTCTCTGAAAGGACTTGAGAACTCACAAAATAGCTAGTAAAGGGGTGGGTGGGTATGTTTCCAAATAAAAAGAAATCTAAAACAGTAAAACAGGTATCCTGTCCTCCTCTGACAATTCTTTAGTTTTTAAGGTCTCTTAAGAGACAGTGGCATTAAAAAGCCGTCACAAAACTTTGAGTGACAATAGATTTTTCTAATCCATCTGTTCTCCCTTTTCCCAATACTTTGTTTTGCCAAATGGCAATGATGGTCCAATGAGCATCACTCTATTGGAAAAACAGAAGGGGAATTTTTGTCCTGCACTTGATTTCCTCCCCCCCGTTCATTTTGGTGTTGGCTTTATGACAGGTAAATACGGAGCTGTGCAGGAATTACTTTATTTGGAACAGTTTTTTATGTTACAAAGAGAAGATGATTCTTTAGAGCTTGTCCTTCTGATAGATGTCAAGTTTTATTGTGTTTGTGGAGCATTTGATTTCAGTGTGTATTTCAAGAAGCTAATAAAAATAAATGCATACAGTCATCGTTCACTTTTATAATGTGCCAGTTTTCTACTATTCTATTAAAAGTGCCTGTCTCTTTAGTAACAAGGTAAACTACATATGTGAAATGACTTACAAGAAAATTCATTGTATCTCAGAGTTGTGGAAAAATGTGTACAACTTATTAAATTGTTTTTCATTTCATAATATTTTTGGAAATATTTTGTTATTAGTATTGAAAAGTGAGTGTGTTATTTTGGTTTTGAGAGAGAAGTTTCTCTTGAAACTAAAATTCTTTGCAGGACTGATGTTGTCCCTTCATGAATACCATTCCCAACTGAGCTGGAAAATTGTCATAAAGGCCAGAGTAGAATCCTTGTCACTGTATTTGCAAACCACTTGCAAATTGCTGCTTTTTTAAAACAAACACTCAATATTAGCTCCACTGAAATACTGGTTACTTCCAAAGTATCTGCTTCCACAGGGAAAATCATTAAACATTGTAACCAGAACTTCACTAAAAATATTTGCTTCAAGTTCCTCAATGGAAGACGGTTTATTTTGGCCAAATAACTGTACAATTCAGATAGCTAAATGAGTATCATAAGAATGGTTTTACTTAGTCAAAAGTCTCATGTGATCTTAGTATTTCAGTGACATTAAAAAGGCATTGGAAAACTTTAAGTGAAAATAGATCTATCTACTCCATCTGTCTTCCCTCCGTGATACTTCTTCATTTTGCAGAATGTCACTTAGTACTTTTCAAAAGGGCAATGTTTAATGTACAGGTTTAATGTAGCTGTGACATGATTAGAATATATGAGTTTATAGAAACAGTTCAGAGACCTAGGAATTGAACAGTACAAAGGTTTTTATGTTCAGAAGTACACACACACACACTAATCAAATTGTACTGATATAACTTGAAAAAGCCAGATGGCTTGCAGAAAGGAACTCTTGCTATTAAGCTATTTAAAATTTGAGTTGTATTTCTATTTGTAAAATTTATATTTTTAAAGATGAGAATCCTACCTAATAAAATTCTTGTCTAGTATGTATGAAGTTACTTGGGAAAGTCTGATCTTTAGGATAGGAGAAGGTCTGTTGTTCATATCTGTTTTCCTGATGGTCACATCTGGCATCAGTCTTTAAATCTCTGTCTCAATTCTGTGTACAGTGAATAGTAGGGTAAATGTTTTCTTAATTATCTTAACACAAAGTTGTATGCTTTACTGGATGCTCAGCATTAGCTTTTTGGAGCACAGGTCTGTGCCAAATTCAGTAATTCTCAGCTATTTGTAACCTGAATTAATGAAGAACAGGGAGTAAAAGAAAAGTTGAATGTTTCCTGTCAGGAGGCAAGTGAGCTATTAGTCAGCTGAGCATGGATTCTGAAGAAAAACTGCTTTTGTTAAGTGTTTCATGAACAGTTTTCAAAAAGCATGATGTCTAAAAGACTTTAAGAGAAAGGTTAGATGAGAGATGAGAACAGGAACACAATGTGAGTTAACTATTAACTAATATTAATTAATTTTAAGAAAGGGAGAAAAGCTATTGGAGTGTACCTGCACAATATGGTGGGTGGAATCTGAGGAGGAATTCTAGACACATCATCATCAGTACTTGTTTTCTTTAAAACAAGTAATTTGGGTGCTTTTGTTCTTTGAGTTACACATTAGAGTCGCTTAAAGAAAAGAATGATTTCCTGCTGCTCTTGGAATGAGAGGAAAGTGAAGCTACTCTACTTGATGCAGTTAAAAGAATTTGTTTCATGTTCCTATATTGTTCTTACAAATTATCTAGCCAGTGCAAATCTATAGTTGATAAAAGTTAACCTTTTTGTGCCTACATCCTTCCCAAAGAATATCGTTTCTTAAATTTTTCCTTCTTCCAACTCTTCTTATACTATAGTTTTTTCATTTACTATGTTTATTTCATGATTTATGAGCAAGAAACACAAGATGTAAGCCTCTTTGACTAATCTCTCTAGCCTACAGTTTGGCTGTCTTTGCTGAAGAATAAGAAATCTGTGTTTTCTAAGTTGGTACCGTAATACCACAATACTGCGGTATTGGAGCGATCTCGGAGACTAAGCACGTTGAACAAGATGGTAAATAAGTAAATAAGTTTTTTTTTTTTTGTTTGTTTGTTTTTTGTTTTTTTTTTTTATGGTATTAGGTCTGTTAGAGATGAAATGTACTTCTCTGTTTCTGTCAATAGCCTGGTTCTTAGGTATGGCTGTAGTAACTAGTCATAAGAACATGCATTGTGATCTAGTTACGTAAGCTTTTTACAAAGAGGTCTAGTGTGTCCGTATCAACTAATTATCTTTACTCCAAGGCCACAGGTGATCTTCTGTATCTGTTTTCTTTGCTTGAGGCTTTAGATGCCATGTGACTTCTGGCCTCTCAGTGAAAACTGTAGTTCCCTATACTGTTGCCATAAAAATGTAACCAGAAGAGAATTAGTTTTACAACTAACTAGTGAGGTTTTTTATTTTATTTTATTTTATTAAACAAAGAATGGAAGAAAACTTGTTAGTCACAAAAACCCAGGAAACTGCAAAATTTCCTCATTTGAAGGCATGACAGCCAAGTTTCTTACCAATTAAGTTGTAGTGGGTTATTCCTCTCCTAGCCAGTTCATTGAATCTCTATATCACACCCATTTTTATGGTGATACACCTCTTTAGGGCCAGTAGTCTTCCTGCTCTAGCAAAAGAGAATTAGGTACAATGCCTTTTTAAAAGAATTTTCAAACTATGGACTCTGAATTTACACTTATGTGCCATAGTCCTGTAATAAAAATTGGTTTTCAGAGTTGTTCATTTTGCTCCAGAGAGACTGAAATGAAGACTTTCAAATGCTGGGGGGAAGTTTGGCTGTTGTTTGACAAGATTTTTTTTTTCCTCCTTACAATAATGCTTATGCTGACTTAAGCAGTGCTGTACTCTCATTCCCTGCAATTCTGCTGTGTTTTAATGTTGCTTTATGATGAACCAGTCTAGGTTAGTGGTGTGTGTTGGGGAGGGGATTTTGATTCTAGAGTAGTTCTGATTCACTGCAGGGCCCTGTAAACGGGTGTGTAGGGACAACGGAAAGGATGGAACTGGGAAAGGGAGAGCAGCTGGAGAGAGCTTCTTGAATCAACACTTCCACTGAAAGATACTCTCATCAGAATGTTATTTTAAGATATTAGCATGTTAGGGGTGATTTTGCAGGCTGATAGCATACTTTACTTTGAATAAGAGGATCAGTAAACTGTTCCACGTGTAGTGCTAATCCTGTATGTCCACATGGGGAGCTAGTGTACTGTACACAAAAGCCCTACTCTTACTACCCACTGACTTTTGTAGCTATTTGAGTAATTAGTAAAAATAACAGGCAATTTGATTAAGGAGAATGCTCTCAAATGTAATCCTTTCATACTTGAAGATGTGATTTGACTCTCTAGTCAAGTGCAGTATCTATAGAATAAATTTTGTCTTGTTTTTGTTTCCCTCTAGACAGTTTTCTGAGCAAGCTGTACCAGGCAGTCTTGTAAAACAGATGCCGTTTATATGGATGCAAGTCCTTTCACCCATACAGGTTCACACTTTTCCCAAAGTAGTGCACTGAAAGCATCTTAAAAAGCTAAAGAAGCAGGAGATACATTGTTGAGAACAGAAGGTTCCTGCTTTTAATTATTTTGACAATAGCATCCTTTAGAAATGTCACTGAACTTAGAGATTCTCTAAATTACTTCTGCCAGGAAGATATTCAAGGGCAGGGGCAGATCATTTTCAAAACAAAATTGAACTGCCTTGTGGGGTTGTTGCAGAGCCTATGAATTTGATTTCTGTAGCTGTATATTTCTCAAGTTTATGCCCACAGTTACTTATTCTTGTCTGTTACAATAAAATAATCTGAACTTGTACTGGATTTTTTTAACTTGCAATTTAAAACATCACTAGTAATATCAGGAATTAAAAATTGTATTTTATTACTTTTTAAGTATTGTAAGAGCTGTTGCTATGTAGACATTAGCAAGTATTTTAGGGTTAAATTTTATGGTTATTAATGTAATGTCAAAGAATATTTAAACAATGAAATACTTCCACACAATCTGTTGTGCAATTTGAAACAGTTAAGGATTCCAGTTTACTCTTTAGACAAAATGTTTTATTATTTCAAATATTTTAACATTTTGTTCAAATACTAAATGGGAGTTCTTTTTGCCTTTAAAGGTATTAATATGAACAGAGATTTAGAAAGGTATTAATATGAACAGAGATTTAGAAAGTGGTTGTCATTCTAAATTTAGAATTCCTTACTGCTGGTGTCACAGCTGGTACTTTCAGCAGTGAGAGCACAAATTACATTTGTAATTAAACTTCCCTTTTAGACATGATTGTAAATGCTTTTCATGCAGAAATCTTCCCCCGCCTCCCAAAACCCACAAGTTCTAAGAATTGATATGGGTTCCTTATTTTAAGATATTTTCAGTACAAGAATATCCTGCTCTTTGTAGAATAAGAGACATAAACCAATTAAATAAATCTCACCTTTTTCAGATCTCAAAAATTTACTCCTTTATGATCTTATTTCCCGCTCAGACACCTCAGTAAGTACTCTGCAGGTGCCATCACCACCTATCAACAGACAACTGTTCTCTGAGACTAGGACAAGGGCTGTGATATTAGCAGTTCGATTGCAGGGCAAGGTACCTCCTGGGATGGGATATTTGTTTTCATTTCTCAAATATAAATTTTCTGCAAAGCAAAAGATGATTAAATCCTGAGTTTGAGCATTTTGCTATTTCTGGAAAGATCAGAAAGGCTTTTATGTTTGCATTGCATGTAGCTTTTAATTGTTATTCGAAACTGCAGCAAAATTATAGCTGTGATAGTATATTAAAAATACTTACTGCTATTTATATTGATTAGTAGTAGTATATATTAGTGTGTTTAAAAAATTTCTTGTCTCTTACATTTTTATGACTTTAAGATTTTTGACTACTGAGTTGGTATTTCACCTGGGTTTTTTATAGTAATGATTATTCCATAGACAAATCTTAAAGCCTGCTATTGAAGGCAGTAGTGATGGCAAATCTGCATTTAAACTAGGGCACAAAAGAGATAATAGATGAAAATTCTAGATGTACAGTTCCACCATGATAAATTGTTTTTGTTTGCTCTCTTGCTTCTGATCTATTCTGTTACTTCAAAGGAAAACCCTGGAAATGTATGGTATGACTGTTGTTTTCAGTGCGTACTTCCAAATGACTTTTCAGTTCAGTAGGATTTGCTGAAAATTGTCAGTTAAATTTTAATGTTTACTTTTCTTTGAGAGAATGTAGGTTATTTTTTTTCTTCACTGTCGTGATTGCATGTCAGTTTTGGTCTCTCCAGTTTACCCTTCTGAAGTTAGGCAAAATAGTTTATAATTCTTTTTCATGCTCTGATAAACTTTAAAGGCTCATAGTGACTAGAAATTACAACCTTTATATTTGGGGAGGAGAGACAAAAAGGTTAGCAAGTAAAGCTGTATCTCACTCTGAGTTCACGCTTGTTTAGTTTAACTTTTTACTGATAGTGGAATATTAAATATTTCATATTTAGTTATCTATTTCATAATAGGAACAAAATCAGCAGTGTTTTTAACTTCCTTTCCTTTCTATCACTCATCCTGCAAGAAGGAGAAAGTAACTTTTCTCTTAATCTGTCCGTCTGACTGCCTTTGGATGTGATCTCATCCTTCATTTTTAGATCAAGTGAGTAGGATTTATCTTGGATCACTTTACTTTTGAAAAAGGGTGTGAGGTTTTTCTTCTGTTTTTTAGCACTTGAATTTGAATATTGTTTGTTCAATTTGTGTTTTAAAGGATCTGTTCATATGTAGTGCGTGTTACTGGAGATTTTTTTAAAGATCTGTTTATGCTTAGTGCATGTTGCTGGAGATAACCTTTTTGTTCTTTATAGAAGTTACAGAAATTGGCAAAGTGACGCAGGAATTTTTTTTATAATTAAAGAACATTTAAATGAGGCTCATCATCTCTAAAAGCCTGCATTAACTCTGATTAAAAACATGCAAGTTTCCATTTTAAATCAAATTTTCATTTTTTTTCTTCTAGTTGTGGCCAGCAGAGAGTTCTGGAGAAATTTTACTAAATGATAAATTATACCAGCAGGAGGCATTTATTTTTAATTTCTCTCAAGTAGTGATTGGTTTATGACCCCAGCCATGAAGGCTTAAAACACACTTTAAAAGTATCCTAATATATTTTTATTGCATTTTTATTTTTATTATTTAGTGGATGTATAATTATTTCTGAATCCAGCTTAGACCTTGTTCTAGTGTCTTATGTTGATGAATTCTCGGGTTTATGTGATTTTTGTTGTCTTGTGTTTAATGTTATTTCTCAATTTATTGACTATGTCCTTGGGGTATTTTGTTCAAGCATGAATTCGATTACCTGTGTTTTCTGTATCATACATTAAATTGTATTTCTGTCATATCCTCTTATGTATGTTTGATTTATTTTTATTTTAAAAAGTCCTTTGCAACTTGATTGACGGGAAAGGTATTTGAATTCTCTAGTCACTAGGTGCTTGTCTTTGGTATTCTTCTGCTCTTTTTTTTTTTTTTTCTGGTTACTTTTCCAAAGTCAGTCATCAGAAATACCATGACATTTTATTTCTTATATTTTTTTTACCTCACTTTTGATATAAAAAGCACAGCAAACAATTAGAAAGAGAACATACGTATTTTGAATGGTTGGTCATGGGAGTATGTGGGGAGGGGGTATCTTGTTTTCTCACCAGACTGTCTGGGTCATGGTCAATTCTTTTTCCAGATTACAGTAGCAGAAGAATTCTGAGGGAGAGAGAGAGAGGATTGTTCAGTCTGGTATAATTGCCTTATATTTCTGTGTTGAATTCTACCTGGCAACATTCTATTTATTCTTTCTTCCATAGTTTTCAATTATTAACATTATAGCATCTTCAGATGTTGACATTTACTAATGAATGTGTCCAGGAAATCTTCATATGTTCCTTTATCCTTTGAATGTAGCATAAAGTAGTTGTTTATTTCTTCCCTTTGGGCAGTTTCTGATCAATGAAAGTGTGTAGCCCTGGAAAAAGTATTTTTTCAAAAAGTCTTTGTCAAAACTTCTATCAAATTTTTGTTAAATATGCAGCTAAGCATTTTTGCGTGTATTCTTGAAAAATTAAAGTAGAGTAGAAAGATAAAATGTCATTTATTGACACTTCACTAGCTTGTCTATCTTTTTAATGCTCTTGGAGTCTTATAATTCTCTATTTTGATCAATTTACTTGTAGCCTGGAGAACAATGCTCTTAGATTTGTGATTTCTGTCATTCATCCTACTGTTTTATTTATACAAGAGCTGCAGTGTTTGTTTGCTACCTTTTAGTCATCTCATGGAGTAGTTTATTTTGAAGAAAGGTGGTGTACGTTAGCAGTTAGAAACTTTTCCTGGCTTTCCTCCCACCTCCGAATTTCAAATGTATTCATACTGGTCTTTAGGAGTGTTCCCATATCCAGAAGTTCCTCACACTTATTTTCTGATAGTGCCATTTTTGGATTGTTAATTACTGCCTCTATTCCCATGTAGTTCCCAGCGGTTCTTGAAGTCCCTTGCAGATTTTCATTTTAATGTAATTTTAAAAACCATTAATAGTTGGGTTTTTTTTCTGCCTTTGAATGTTTGGTCTCTGAACTGTCTGAACTCTTTAATACCACTGCTGTCTATCTCAATATTTAACCAACACATATTCAGAAAACTTCCAGAATAAACTTAGAGCTGGAAAATATAGTTTTGTCTAAATAGTCATTGGATTTTTTTTATATATTGTCTCGTGCATAAGAATACTGGCATATTCACAACTTTGGCAACTGCACCTACAGAAAAACTAGGTATGACCTATTTTTTTTAGTACTTGCAGCATTTCTCATTATCAGAATGTGTGAACAGTGAATTTACTAATGACTTATAATTGAAGTCTGACTAAGAAGTTCACCTTAGTTTTGAAAAGTTAACAGGAAAGTACTGGCATGGTTTTTTTGCTCTGGGTTGGTTTTTTGGCCCTGCCCTGTGCTGAAACAGGGCTATTGTTACACTCAGCTCTAGCAGTTTGTGTAGTAATAGCAAGTGCGTATTGGTTTGCTGCTATTTCAAGAAATACTTGTGCTAAAAGAAAATGAAAAATAATTTTAGTTTTATAATTACTTGTTTCTCTGTGCACTGGTTTTAGATAATTTATCAGATGCTGAAATAGGATGATAGTAATCTTTTGAAGGTGAGAGGAAGCAAGACCTAGCTGGAGTGGCCTTTCTTCTCTCTTCTCGACTTCACTGTGAAGAAAGATCAAGCAAAATGGAACTACATTTCACTCCTTATATTGTTTGGAGAGTAGAGTTGTTTTTTACTCTCAGCTTTTTTACCTTCTCCCCCTCCTACTACAGGATAAGGAAGAAACTTGCTTATAAAAGGTTGTTCTCTCCATTGTAGAGGAAAAAAGGAATTCTAGTAAGACAAGTCATCTCCTTCTTCCTGCTGAAGAAAAATGCCTTTCACTAAGTTCTTTAGGAATTTTTTTGAATATTACAAGGAAGATAATACCTTTATGTGACAGCCTCTTTTGAAGAGAATGTTGAAAAAACAGATTAGTGGCTATAACATCATACAGCCATTTGCCTCGGGAGAAGCAGGCACATGTCTCTGTTACCTACATGTTTTAATGTCCTTGTTGCATGTGTTGCCCTCTGCAAGGCAAAACAGGGATCCTGCTTTACACTTATTTTGAAGGATTTTTTTCTGCTCTTATTTTGTGCTTAGGAACCTCCTGATGAATAGGTATAGTTAAAAGGGGGACTAGACCAGAGAACCACATAAGGTTTATCCCCTTGTTCTATGAAGATAAGTACTGAAAAATAGATACATCTATTTCACAGGAAATGATTTTGCATGAATAGTTATGGCTTTTTTAGAGAGGATCTTCAAAAACCATAGACCTAGGGTTTTCTCTGTCACAGAGATTGTTTTTATTTCCTTGAAAGCTTTTGGCTAAGGCTTGTGAAGGGTTTTAGTATAGTCTCACAGGTGATTTTAATAGGAAAATGGAACTACTAGCAGCTCTCATATCCTCTTACATTGCCCTGAGTAGAACCTAACAGTAAATTCCCCTTTGTATTTATTGTTTTTCTTGCTCTCTCTCTCTTTGAACTCTCAAGGTTATTCAGTTATTTTCCTCACAATTTCATTAGGAAATTTGCCAAAAACATCCTTTCTAGGCAGCTGTCTCTGGACCTTCGGAGGCCAGCACTAATGTGCTTCCAGTCTGTAGGGGGTGTTTGGCACAAAATTATGAACTAGGCCTTCAGTGCTTCAGGGGGGAGAAAAGAAGAGATCTCAAACATTTTACCACACCCAGGTGCAAATTTTTGCTACTCCATGAGCATTTAGAGGCTTTCATCTCTTGTTGTACTTGCTTTGTCCTGGTGCGAGGTCTGTTAACAGCAACAAACTGTTGATGTGAGAGAATTATAATAGAAGAATTATTTTTCTGTGGAACAAATGTTGCTTTGAAGGAAGGCTTTTGTGTGTATGTGGGAGAGTAATTCTAGCAATCTTAAACTGTTTGGATATAATTTTTTAATAAGGCATTGATTTGTATTTTTTATTTTGAAGTAATACTTACAGGCAATTCTATAGAACCTTCATGTAATACCTCATGTAAAATTGATAGAAATATTACATGTTTTATGAAAATTAATATTATGAGGCATTAAATTTGTCAGGAAAAAAAGCAAAAAAATGTTTTTTCAATGCTTTCTTTCATATGCCACTTAACAATATAGGCAACTGCTGTACCATATGTACATATAATATATTTGTCAGACTAACTGCTTCTCTTGTTTGACTAAACTGTCTCCTTTCAGCCACCCACACAGAATATGCCTATGGGTCCAGGAGGGATGAGTCAGAGTGGCCCTCCCCCACCTCCGCGTTCTCACAACATGTCTTCAGATGGTATGGTAGGTGGGGGCCCTCCTGCACCACACATGCAGAACCAGATGAACGGCCAGATGCCTGGTAAGTTTTTCTCCTCCAAGACATTAACACCAGCGTTGCTTAGCAACTGAAACGACATGGGGGCTCAAGGGATACTAGATTGTTGATGACAAAACTGCTTTGAATGCCCCCGAGTACAAGCTCTCTTAGAGTTTGTTAGCTACAGAGCTACGTGACCTGTATTCAGTGTTTATCAGGCTGCCCTTGGGCTTTGATGTAGCTGACACACAGCATTCCTCTGATGAACAGAACTGGCTAAATTTAGTCTGTTTGAAACCATACAGTACAGCTGGCTTTAGAAGGCTTACTGGAGAACAGTATTGGCCTGTGGCTGAATGAATACAAATCCTTCCACAAAAATATAATGTGAAATCATCATAGCTAAATAATTAGTAATAAAATAGATATCTCTTAAAAAGGATGTTTCAAGCTTGGGTAGACTTTAAAAAAAATGTGTGTGTATATATGTCTTTTTAGATAGAAAGCCATCCACTTTCCACTAATCTTGTGTGTTCTTTATTATTGAAGACATGTTGAAATGGTAAGGGATTTGTAAAGAAATGGCCTCCAGATCATTGTTCAAGGTGTAAATTTTAAGTCAGTTTTTATATCATTCTGTTTTGTAATAAAAAGAAAAGTGCTTGAAAAGTCAGAAAAACAAAGCAATGAAACAAGATGATAAAATTCCACATTGCACCAGCCTGGCTTGGGAGTAACTGTTCCCTTCAGCAGTCATAGCAGAATGGAGAGAGCCCTGGAAAAGGTTGGCTCTTTATAGAGATGCTGTTTTCCAGTATTTCCACTCATAAAGTCACACTGCCTACTTTGTGTGAATTGGCTTTCAACTTAAAATTGCATTCCTAGGATTCCTTTTGTTCAGGACTCCTTCACTTTTTTATATGGAGGAACTTTTCGTACAAAATCTCTTCAAGGCATTGATTCTTTCAAGAAAGAAAACTGTTGTCAAAGGATCTTTCAAAATCCATCTCTCAAATTTACAAGGATGAGCTCCATACAAATAAACAATCACTATATAAAATTTAAAATATGAAGGTAAAAATAAAACAAGTGCTATAATTTCCCTTCAAATCTTGATAAAATTGACCTGATAATGTTAGTGATAACTTTTCTGAGGAAAAGTAGCTGGATAGCCTGCAGAGGCTGCATGCAACAAGTATAATAAATGATCTAGAGAAGTTAGTTTCATCGTATGTTTTGGTCATGGTCTGTATTTGGAAGTGGAAAGACCAGTACATGCTGCACCTTAAGTAGAGCAGAGGTTATTCTGGTTGAGGAGTCTCCTATCCATCTAAGATCCATCATCTCCCATTGAGAATAGCATCGCCTCTCACAGATCAGTCTCTTTGACCTTCTAGTGTAATCATATTATTGTTGTTATAATGATCTTTTCCAAGGAGAAGGATTACTGAGTCGCAATGTGAGCATAATGACTTCACTGCTGAACCGCAAGGGAGAAAAGTCACTGCTTAAACATACATATTTTGTAATTAGGTAGGAAAGGAAGAGAGCTCTTATGAAAATATGTGAAAGGTAAATAGATTTGTTTGGGTATTCATTTAAACAGATATTTAAATACAGTTTCCACCTAAGCTTTAATTTAGCCTTTCTTCCAACATATTCCCTTTTTTGGATGTCTGTTCCTTCCCTTCTGTGTTTAAAGTCGTCTCTGAGGACGTGAAGATAAACAGCTTAAGATGAGGGTATCTCTAATATTGGGAAGGCATGCTAAAATCATTTCATAGTTACACTCTGGAGAAGGGGAAACAGAATTGTCTTATTAAGGGGATAGCTATTTTTTAAAGTGCCTGCTAGTTTGGCTGTACTTGTACCTTTCTGTACTTCATAGGTATATACTTGTAATCATTTATTCTTGGTATGCATTTGCTTTCTGACATGGGACACTTACCATAAAATTTAGTTGCTTTTTAACCTGAAAAAAGATGTGTTTGAAGGGTGACATTAATTGAGTTTGTGTAATTCAAAGTATGGGTGGTCTTGATGTTGGAGAGGTTGAACTGGGCTGTACTGGTGGTAGGTGGTTATCTCCCTGATTTCTTGAGCCTATTTTGTAATATGGATGTCCCTATAGAAGGTTGAATGGTAAGATTAGGCCATAGGGTTCTGTAAAGATCTTGGCACTGGTAAGTGTCCTTCCTGAACAATAAGTGCTTATATGTTACCAAGAAGTTTTCTGGAATTGTTCTTTCCTTCCTATGAACGTAGTCCCAGATGCGTTTGGGCAGACTTAAGACTTAGTCTCAGAGCTCAGACATTGTCCATAAATAGTTAAAAGGCAAATGATTTTTTTGTTTACAGTGAAAAAATGTTTATTTAACTAACTTTTATATAACACATAATTAGTATAGTGCAATGTAGTTATTTTAACAACACATATGCTCTTCATATTTTATTCTTTTATTTTTCATACTTATTTCATATTAAAAAGAAATGTAATTATTTTGTCCTTATGTGCAGGAGAACTTCATGAAGTCTTTTTGGCAAATTTTGTAATAAAAACATTGTATCGTGTGTCAAACGTTCTCTTAATATTTTTCATTTGGAAGATTTTTTTTTATACAGTAGTCTCAGCTTTTCCTGTCCTTGTCTCCCATATTCTTGCTAATTTCCTGGTTTTGATCCTAGAACATGCACATGTGACATTTCCTCTTTTCTCTTGCATATTTTTCATCTTCTCCATTTTGTTTCATTTTTATTACTGAAGATCAGTAATTTCTTAGGCTTTCTAGCACTAATCCTGTGTCCTCCTTTACTTTTTTAGGAAAGGTATTGAGAAAGTAATCTTCTCCGTCCTGTAATTCTTGACACCACAATCTAGAGCTTTCCGCCATCTTAGCTTTCCCTTAAAACATTGAAGATCTCATTGTTAGGGATGGTCTCATTTATTTCCCAATTAGGCCACGTTGTTGGCTCTGTAACTTTTAGGCACTCTTCATTTGGAGAGGTGTCAGTATAGGCATCTATAGTTCCATGTCATGATCATAACGCTGTGTACTGAGATCTTTCTTCTGTGTTTGTGGTGGATCTGCCTTTGTACAATTCAGCAATCTCTGCTCAATTTTAGTTTTTGTTCTGCTGCAACAGTGAACTGCACATATGATATCTTTATTACCCTTTTCATTTTCTTTGATAAAATAAGCTTATATGTTCATTTCAGCAAGGCATCCTGAAAAGGGCCCGAGGAGCTTCTTTAAACATGTTCTCTATTTCTTTATGCTGACTTTTATTAGCTGTGGTCCTTGAACATCATTCTTTTCCTTCTGCATCTTTTTTCACAGAATCACAGAATGGTTGAGGTTAGAAGGGACCTCTGGAGATCTAGTCCAACCTCTGTGCTCAAGCAGGATCACCTAGAGCATGTTACACAGGGTTGCCTTCAGGCGGGCCTTGAACATCTCCAGAGAAGGAGACTCCATAACCTCTCTGGGCAACCTATTCCAGTGCTCCATCACTCTCACAGGGAAGAAATTCCCCCTCATGTTCAGGCGGAACTTCCTGTGGTTCAGTTTTTGCCATTTGCCTGTTGTCCTGTCACACGGGGCAACTGAAAAGAGTTTGTGCCTGTCCCCTTAACACCCTCCCTTCAGGTACTTATCCACATTGATAAGATTCCCCCCTCAGTCATCTTTCCTCCAGGCTAAACAGGCTCAGTTCTTGCAGCCGTTCCTCATAAGGCAGACGTTCCAGTCCTCTGATCATCTTTAGCCCTACACTAGACTCTCTCCAGTAGCTCCATGTCTCTCGTGCTGGGGAGTCTGGAAGGGGAAAACGTGGGCTTGCTGCTGAATGGGGCAGGGTCCCTGGTGACGAAGGATGCAGAGAAGAGAGTTACTGAATGCCTTCTTTACTTTAGCCTTTAGTGCTAAAGGCACCCCTCAAAAATCCCAGACACTGGAGATGAGAGAGAAAGTCTGGAGAAAGGAAGACTTTTTCTTTGCTTGAGGAGGATTGGATTAGAGATCTTTTAGGCAAATTTGATGCCCACAAATCCATGGACCATAAGGAATGCAGTCCCAAGTACTGAGGGAGCTGATAGATGTTGTTGCTAGGCTGCTCTCCATCATCTTTGAAAGGTCCTGGAGAACTGGAGAGGTGCCTGAGAACTGGAAGAAAGCCAGTGTCACTCCAGCCTTCAGAAAGGGCAAGAAGGAGGACTCAGGCTACTACAGGCCAGTCAGCCTCACCTCCATCCCTGGAAAGGTGATGCAACAGCTCATTCTCGATGTCATCTCCAAGCATATGGAGAAAAAGAAGGTGGTCAGGAGTAGTCAGTATGGATTCACCAAGGGATGGAGTGACTGGCTGGGTAGATGAGGGGAGAGCAGTGGATGTGGCCTACCTTGGCTTCAGCAAGGCTTTTGACTGTCTGCTGTAACATCCTGCTAGGCAAGCTCAGTAAGTGTGGGTTAGACAAGTGGACAGTGAGGTGGATTGAGAACCGGCTGAAAGGCAGAGCTCAGAGTTATGCAAAGTCTAGTTCGAGGCCTGTGGCTAGTGCTGTTCCCCGGGGCTCAGTACTGGGTCCCATCCTGTTCAACTTATTCATCAATGGGGACAAATGAAGGGACAGAGCGCCGCCTCAGCAAGTTTGCTCATGATACCAAGCTGTGAGGAGTGGCTGATACACCTGAGGGCTGTGCTGCCATTCAGAGAGACAGCACTGGACAGGCTGGAGAGTTGGGCAGAGAGCTGGGCAGAAAGAGACCTCATGAAGTTCAACAAGGGCAAGTGCAGAGTCCTGCACCTAGGGAGGAATAACTCCATGCCCTGGTCAGCTGGGGGCTGACCTTCTGGAGAGCAGCTCTGCAGGGAAGGACCTGGGAGTGCTGGTGGACAAAAGTTGACCATGAGCCAGCAATGTGATCTTGTGGCCAAGAAAGCCAGTGATACTCTGGGGTGCACTAGGAAGAGTGTTGCCAGCAGGTGGAGGGAGGTGATCCTGCCCCTCTACTTAGCCCTGGTAAGGCCTCATCTTGAGTGCTGCGTCCGTTTTTGTTTGCATATCAGTTGATATTGCATCCGTGACCTTGAGTGCAACTTCCTAGTCTAAATCCTTCTTTTTGCCTTCATTCTGTGCTAGATTAGTTATTTCTTTAGCCAAGGCAATACTCAGCAGCTGTTTTCATCTGAAGGCAGATAACTTTTGTTGCATGTGGAGATATGTAAGCAAATAGCTGTATCCTCCTACAACTTTACTGGAATAGCTTCTTTTAGATTCCTCTAAGTTTTCTCTATTTCATAGCTTTTTGCGGCTTATGTAACTAGAAAAACGTGGCATGTTTGGCAATGGTGATGTATACTTTATGAGCTGTATATCAGCACTTGCCTAGTTTGCAGTTGACCTACTCTCTCTGTCAAAGTTGTTTGTTTCTTCGTAAATTCTTCATATGGTGCTTGTAGCATGTATAAGCCTTGCATTTCCTGCATTTCACTAGCTTTTCTTTTTTCTTGTCATATTTACATCTAATCTTATTAATTTTACTCCTGATCATTGTTTACTTCTCCTGGCTAAAGTGATGGCTAAAATAGTCAGATGACATGCTGGCAAGCTAATGTTCGTGGTTTTTAAAATATCTATTGAGAGTAAACGTAATTCAGAGAACAGTCTAACTCCAACCTGTGTTGCCAGGAAAGGAGAAACTAAAGGCTGAGCAGATGTAATTGGCTGTATACGTGTATGACCAGGTTGCTGCTCTTTTGCCTCTTTGCAGGGGTGAGAGGTGAGCTAGTATTTGGTGACTACCCTTCCAGTTATCCTCTTCCACCCTAGTAGTCACTAAATACGCTTGCAAAATGTTGGCTATAGATTTGGTGGTCAAACAACATTAAATATGTCTTTAGCCATGCCTATTCTCTATGTAGTTGTAGCATATCAATGTTAATTCTACCTGACCTTTCTTTTCTTAAAAAAAAAAAAAAAAAAAAAACTTTTAGTTCAAAAAAGTGTCTATTATGATTTGTTTGAATACACAAAAATGTTCTAGATGGATTTTTTTTTAACCTAGTGAACTTGCTGTATTCTATTCAAGTACAATTCAAGTTGAAATTCAGGATGTTAGGCAATATTAAAAAGACTAGCTTTACATATGATACAGGTATAAAATGAGTTTTATAATAATATAGTTTTGTTCTAACAGCTTCAACTGCTCTCCCAGATAATTTATTTCAGAGTAGAACTGAACTTTAACGTTGTTAATTGTATTTTAGGAGTTAAGTAGGTCAGGAAATGACTAGCAAATACTTATGCTTTAGCATAAGTAAATCTATTCAATGACTTTATTTGGTTTTGTGATTCAGTGTGACTATATTTGCTTGCTTTATGGTGCTTAATGTAAAATTCTTCTCCTGCCCTTCCCCTCTTTATTTCTGTGAAGGACCTAACCATATGCCTATGCAAGGACCTGGACCTAACCAGCTCAATATGACAAACAGTTCCATGAACATGCCTTCAAGTAGTCACGCGTCAATGGGTGGTTATAACCATTCAGTTCCATCTTCACAGAGTATGCCAGTGCAGAATCAGATGACTATGAGCCAGGGACAGCCAATGGGCAACTATGGTCCCAGACCAAACATGAACATGCAACCAAACCAAGGTAAGCGAAGCACTCTTAACTACTATAAAAATGAAACAGGTTTTGTATACAGACATGTTTTCCAAAAGGCTTGTTCTTGCAGATTCGTTTTTTCCTCTTAAATACTTGTCCCATGTTTGTAAAACTCTACATCTCCTTTCTCCTGTGTGTCAGTGACTGTTTGCAGAAGTTGAACTATTTTCCGGTATTGCATTAAAATCTGTGATTGGATCAGTTTTCATGGGTCATAAATCTGAACTGCTGTTTATCTTTCTCAGATTCTACATTTCTAAGTATTGTGTGAGTGGATAAAATTAATCTCTGCTCTTCAGTGCCTTGGGTAAATCGAAAAATTAAAGCCAGGTAGCCCTCAGATTTTATGCCTAATTAATCTTAGTTCTTTGCAGCATGCTGTTTTAGCTTGGAAAATCTTTAAGATTAAGAAATAAAATTCAGTTCTGGAAACAAATCTGCCATTCTCTACTGTTTTTAGGAGATGTCCTTGTGCATATAGTAAAATTCTAAACTAATTTTATATCTAGGATATTTGCATAGCATAAACAGATGATATAGCCTGTTGATAGTATGGTCTTTGTTGAAGTGCAAGGACATTACAGTATTAAAATATGGCATTAGAGTCACAGCAGACCAAATTATTGAATAGTACCTATACTGTATATTCTCATTAATGTGTTTTATAAGCCAGCAAGCAGTATTTTCAGCTTACTTGTTAAGTCTTTTACTACACTGGATCCAAACATGCCACTCACTAGAAGACATGCTGTACAATTTGTTTTAGAATGCTTGTACTGTGTAAGCATTACCACAGTAAATGTTTTTGTTCAGTCTGTATGAACTCATACCCTTCAACTGATCTGTCTTTAATAAGACTGAGGTTTTTCTTCCTTTCTGATGCTGTAGGAGAAAACATTTTCCCCTGTTTAAGATTCTTTTTGTGGTCATTATAAAAATAATATTCCAGTGACATGGATTCTTATTATCACAATATACTCTCCCTAGAGGCTAATGCTTCATTTTGTTATATGGATGTCAGTAGTTCATGAGGTATACTTTATTAGATCAGTTAGGGGTTTATAACAGACTAAATGTAAAGTTAATATGAGATCCAAAATAAGACAAACTAGGTATTTCTGCAGTTTTCTTTCAAGTAGTGAAAAGAGGAATTCTGAGTCTTGCATCATACACATTGTTAATGGCATTGTTCTTGAAATCTGACAGTAAAGGAAAGAAAAAAATGGGCACAGGGCAGAGAAATCCATCACAACTGGGAATATTTTTGTCCGTCTCTGAATCAGTATCTGTGTGTTCTGGACAATACATTACGCAGTAATTTTATAAAATTTGTATTGCTTTAGGAAAGTCCTGTGCATGCTCAGTTAAAGTTGCCTAGTTGCAGAGAGTTAGCAGTAAATATTCAGTAGTTTGTAGGAGGAAGCCATCCACTTAGTTGCTCTACAGAAAAAAACTTTGTATGATTGGCTTACAACTTAAGACTCCCATCTCATTCTCCCATCTCAAAATAGTTCTTTACTCTTTATGGTAATATTCCCCTGCTGTATTTTCAATACTCCTTTCAAACTTGGGAATAGCTCATTAGGAATTAGACAGAAAGATACTTAGGTTTCTGTTCTGGACAGAAACAGAAACAGTTCTTTGGGGAATAAAGGATAAAGCAGTATCTAACCAAATTCTAGGCTAGAGGACAAAATTTCTTTTTAGAACAGCTGTGTCATTGGAGTTGATAGCGTTGACTTAAGGTCATAGTAAGCTTTCACATTGAGTGCTTCTAATTTTACCAATTTTGACCCTCTAGACTGAGATTTTTCTGTGTCAAATGTCTGCTTCAAACTGATTTTTTTTTCGTGGAATTTTCACAGAAGTATGGGGCCATTTCTGAAAATGGAGTGAAAAATTACATTCTTCAAAATATTTTAAATGTTGCACAAAAAGAAATGGAGCAGTTCATATGTAAAATGTAGGAATGCAGTTGCTCCTTGTCTTATAGCAAGGCTTTGAAATTTGTCTGTTCTCCCAGCAAAACTACATTTGCCATTTCAAATACTTCCCCAGCTTTGTCAGATTTTAAATACTCGTGAGTATCCTGAAGACTGAAGGTGTGCATTTGTTAAGTATTGGTACACTAGTTCTTTGACCTAAGATTGTTCCAACCCCTGTCTATATAATATTTTCCTCCATTTTCCACTCTTGGTTAATGCATTTGTTGTGAGGTTTGGTGACAAGTTAGGGGAAATATTTTGTATATTTCTTCTCCTGTGACTCCGAGACAGCAGAGTAAAGAATTGCAGACAACTCTGTGAGATGGTGAAACAGATTCAGAGAGGTAGCCAAGATTCAGTCTGGCTTAGCAGATGGAGTAGCCAAACCTCAACACTGCAGGCTCCTTGTCTGAGTGAGGAAACAAGAATGAGCAGATAGGAAGTGCACTTAGATACAACCAAACAAAAAAGGAATAAAAACATTATGGCTTGAAGTGTTTTTTTTTTTGTTGTTGTTGTTGTTTTGATCAGTAGGATATACTGCTTTTCAGAAACGGAAAAAAAACCAAAATTTTTGAGCCTCAGTACTGCTGTCGGGGAATATTTGTGAGCCCTTAACAAGGTTTGCTTCTTTGTCTCTTATGGGATAATCCATACTGAGAATGTGAGATCCTACTATTCCTATCAGTTACAATACTAATTCAATATAATGCTGAATAATCTGAAAGGTAAGGTCTTAGCATCTCAAATTGACTGTTAAAAATTAGTAGATGTTTTTGACCTTAATCTTTCTGTGCATGGGTTCCCCATCTGTAGAGGAATGAATCTGATAGATTGTAATACCATCTGGTTTCACAGGCGTATTGTGAAAGTATATTTTTAATGAAGATTTGGACATTTTGGTTATACTGCCATAAGAAAAGTTGTGAATAAACTCTGTCTTCATGTTTGAATAGGCGTGGCATCTCACACTGAACAATTAGAATGAAACAAAATACTCATTGAAAAGCTATTCAGTATCTACTGTATACTGAATAAAGCCAGGACCCATAAAGTAAAAGCATGGCATCCTATAATAGAAGAATATGCCATAAACACAGAAATGGTTGATCTAAGTTTTGAATGTTCTTGGCATAACTTTTTTCTGTGTGAAAGTATCTCACTGTATATACATTTTGAGTCAGATGGTGTTAGGGAAGAAAGGAAGCTATAATTAAAAAATACAACACACAATAACAGAGTCCAGTGTTAGATTTTACTTTCTCTCCCTAGTCTATCCCCATTACTAATTTACACTAGTTTATAAAACGCTAGCCAAAGGAATGTGTTAAAGGAGAAGCAAAATTTTCACTGTATTGTTTTTATGTAGTCAATCTAGCTAAAGTAAAATTTCAGTCATTCTGGACTTAAGAAATAGATTGTTTAAACAGAAGATTTTACAGGTGACTCTTAGTTAAAAAGCTACCTTAGCACTTTGGGAGATCCACAAGGAATATTTGCTCTTTTTGTGGAAAAGATAGGAATGAGCAGTAGTTAAGTGAAAGTGGTGGAAACTCCTTTTTTTATGGATGGTTTTCTTCTATGTTTGGGAAGCTACTTACATTATACTGAATGAAATATTTTAATGGAATATGAATGTAGAATTCCAGTGCTTTGAAAGTAGGGACCAAGGAAGTACTAGCTTGACTATCTCAGATCATGTTTTTCAGATCATTTTGCCAGAGTCTCTACCCTTGCCAGAAGTGTTTGAACTAAGTTGCCAAACTCTTTCTTTAGCGGGCGTTAGACAATGCTTCTAGGAAAGGCTCAGAGGGATGGGAGAGGTTAGTTTACTTTGAACTGTACATGAGGATGTCGTGTTGACTTGGTCATTTGCAAAAGAGCAGTTCTGGAATGTGATGGTGAGATTTTAGTGAGATTTCATTTATATCAACTTAAAAATATCCATTACATTTCAGAGCCCTTTCAACCAAAAGCAACTACAAAGACAGCACAGAGACAGCAAGCGCTAGGCAGGAGAGGAACTCCTTATCTCCTTTTGTTGTCCATGTAAAAAAATAGAAAGATAGGAATACCCTATCTTATCCAAAATACAAATATATTCAGGCTGTGACAGTTTGGAATAAAGTGATTTCCAAGGTTGATGACCCTTTGTGAATGTCTTGCTATCTGTTTATTCCCGTATAAAGAGAGGCTGTTGATTTTGAGTATCTCACCTGCTTACTTGCCATGGTATCATGGATAAAGCACAGCAGTGTCAATCGAGTTAAACCCCAGTATTTTGGACATCACACCTATTAAAAGGAAGTAAAATTGTCTTCAAATTCTGAAGTGCCATTGTGCTGTAGCTGGCTTTCCAGGATGTCTAGCTGTAGACACACAGCAGTTCTCCTGTCTTCAGAAAACAAAGATAGAAACAGGTGTCATGATAATTGTTTTTGATAGAGAAATGCATCTTTCTTATGTAATGTAAAATGAGAAAGAAAATGTTGGTAACCATTGTGGGGTTATTTGTCTAACATTTCTGTCTATCATTTTTTTAAATTATATCTGAAATGGTTAGGCATAGAAACTTCAGATTCAATTTGAGATGAAGACTTTGAGTGAAAATGTGGAGAAGTTTCTACTGTTAAATTTTCAGTCTAAATCATATCAGGAGTAGCAGAAAAATTTCAAGATAAAGTTTTAAGTTTTTTGAGAAATTGTTTAAACTGACCCTTAATGGTGTGTTTTTTTCTTTCTTTTTTTTTTTTTTTTTTTTTAAATAAGATTTTGGTCCATTTGACAAGAGTATCTAGACTCTAGTGGAATTTCTAACTTTTGTCACAAATCCTGAGAAAATTGAAGATTAAATTTATTATATGGTAGAGTTTCTAAACTAGATCTCTCAGGAAATGTCATTATCAATTATGTTTGAAAACGATTATTTCCTATGTCTGTTTTTGTTTGTTTGTTTGTAACCCTGAAGAACAAAAGAAAAATTTTGCTGAGGGCCACCAAATTTCTAGGCAAGCATTTTGTGATTGTATAATAGTGTACACAAAAGTGAAATTTAGAGCATCTGGTGCGGCATTTTGCTGGTAACATAGATGTGGGTATCTGGCTGCTTTACCAGTATGTGTGCACAATATAAAACACCTAAAAAAATAAGCACTTTTTAAGCAACATAGTCACTGTATTATTGAAGACTGAAGAAACTACTGCTTTTCAATTAATCCCAGCATGTTCCCTTAGTTCTTCAGCTGGAACAGCAGTACCACCAGTTCACTTGTGAATATGGTGCCTCATTTCCCATTTTCAGAGTTTTTGACCATATTGTCAGTTATTCTTGTCCTCTTACAGCATTTGTAACCAGTACATGAGTCTCAGTAGCAGAGACAGGGATAAGGAGCTGTTTTAAACAGCTATGATTTTCTGCAGCTCTTTGACCCTCAACCCATGTCTGGTCTCAAATTTATCAGGTTGCTCTGGGACTCACTTCTAGTTTGCATTTTGTTTTGCCCCATTGTTCTTAAATATTTGAAAAATAGGTTGTCAGTTTCCTTAAGAAATTTCTTGGCAGAGTTTTACCAGATCAGTGGATTTATGAGATACTCCAATACCATTTTCTTCCCTATACTAGTCCTGTGTATGAGACATTGTCTGGAGGTGGAACATTTTATTTAGTAGCTGTAGAAGACTCTCTGGACTGAGTAGCTGCAGAGAACTTTGTGCATTCTTGATAATGGAACAAATGCAGACTATTTTTAGTTACAGGAAATTGAACAAAAACAGTAGGTCAGTTTTTGCCTCTTGACTGGCTTTATTACACATTCACTTGCTCTGAAAGACTGATTTGGGTTTACACAGTGCATTTTTCAAATGCCTATTTAGTGCCTACCAAAAGTACCTGCACTTCTCATAGGACCTACATTACTAATTTTCTAATTACTATCTTAAAATTGTTTTCTTCAGCCTTTCTTTTATCATAAGAATGCTCACAATATATTGACATGTGAAGGCCCCTCCTTAATATACAGAAATACTTAACAATGCATATCTGGATTTGTACTGTCAAAGTTACTGGTGTTTCTTGGAAAGACTGTAATTGTTTTTGTACCTGCATATTTACAGTAATAGCACTACATAATATTTTCTTGAGCTTATTTTGGGCTCAATGCAAATCAGATATTCTGTCCCCTCTGGAATAAATAGTTCTAGAAATTCATCAAAAACTGATTTATTTCTAAAGAGAGTTTTAGGAAGCAGTGAGCATTCTCTTGCAGTGCTCTTTCTGTGAATTTTTTCATGTGATGTCTTATGATCTCTTCCAGATTTGGATGCGACTTCCTTAGAATATGGTGTACTGTGATCTAGTTGACATTTCAAAATCTGTATTTCACATGGGCTGAAAAATACATGCTATAAATATTAGAAACTCTTAGATAATGAACTAGTGACAGTTCTTGACTACAGTTTTGTGAAGAGATTTTCTTAGTTACAGTTTTATGACATTAGGTAGTAATATGATGAATATGTAACTATTGTAGGCTTAGTTTTTTGAAAGAAAATTTTAAATTTCCCTCGCCCCTCAAAACTACTGCATAAAAGAAGAATCATGGTCTCTAACATCTCAGAACAGGATCATTTTAGGTATCTTTTTGGTAAGAGAGAAATGGGAACAAACTGGAAATAAGCCAGACACTCTGTATCATTTTGTGTTGTGTTAATAACAGGGTAGTGAATTCTCATTGTGACTCTACAAAGCGTTAATGAAGTTCTAATTTAAAAAGCAAACAGAAAACCTCTACATTGCACCATGGGGACCCAACACATTTTATCACATTGTATTGTGACTAATATTAATATTGTTAATTAACAAGCTTTCCTGAGATCTAGGAACATCACAGCAACAAGTTTTGTTGTTTTTTTTTTTTTTTCAAAGCTGATTAATCTTTCTCAGTACTTCCAAACAAAAACGCAGTGAAATGGAATGATGTGAATTACCTGCTTACTCAGAAGATCAAAAATGAAATATGTTGTAGTTAAGTGAAAAATAATTACAGAATCTTAATTTAAACCATTTTATTACTTTAAAATCAGGACACAGAAATTGTCATGCTGAAAAACAGAAGCATGACTGGATCATCTTTAGAGTAGCCAGTATGCATCTTCAGAAGAAAATAAAGCTTAACAAAACTAAGGCTACTTTACTTCTCACTGAGAGATTCCACACAGGGGTTTAATAGGATTTAACTAACAGACTTTGAATTCATACCGTTAATTAATTTGGCTTAAATTTCTTCAGTAACCCTGTATAGACAAAACTTAAGTGGCTATGTATTCCTTTCCCTGTGTAAATCCATTCTCTGAATTGACTGTCTCTGTATTGACTGTGTCCAGCTAATTTTCCACTGCTGAGTTTTCTACATTCTACTTTCTCCTTATGCTCCAACTCTCAGTTATTTAAACAAAAATTAAAAGCAATAGCAAGAAGTAGCTTTCAGTAGAAGAAATATGACACCTTTCTTTATTTCCTAGTACAGGGACAAGGAGAAGCGGTGATAGTTTGATACTTTGGTTCACTTTGTTTTTTCACAAGAGTGATTACAGCTTAGCTTCTTTGCAAAAAACTTAGAGTTTCAACATTATAAAGTGTAAAATAAGCATCATTTAGCTTGAATAAACATCTTAAAAATATTGTTTAAAAAGTTTAGCTCCTTTTCACAACTGTTTGGTTCTCATTTTTGTAGTACTAGAATAACTCTTCTGAAGTGTTGCTACAGAGGAAGTGAGGAAGCTATTCTTTGTTAAAAACTGTATCAACCTCGTCTACAATCGGATATATTCAGATGGCTTCATTATAATTTTCACTGCCTTATGATGTCAATAAAAGTTCTACTACTGTCAGTTTTCAATACTCAACTTTACATTTCTTCAACTTCAGTCTTAACCAGATTTCCCTGATTAATAAAACATTGACAATGCTTATTCTCTCCTAATTTCTTCCTGTGGCTCACAGTAACTTTTTCCATCTTGATATGAAAGAAAACTTTATATTATAGGCTGCTTGAGGCTGTTCTGTGGTGGCAGAGGGCAGAGCCTGTGTTTCTGGGACACTTTCTGTATAACACCTGTTGTGTGATAGCCTGACCCAGTGGTACAAGTAGTTTGTCTTGATAGGCCAAGTAAAATTTTGTATTTTGTGATAACAGCTAAGTTGCCCATTGATGGACTATAACAACAGTATCAAAACCATGCTGCAAGTAATTCACAATGTTAAGTAATGTTTCTGTCACTTGTCATACTGAAAGTTGCAATCTATCAGACAGTTCAATCTGTCAGAGTTTCAAACCATCAGGTTTTCATCTACACGTCCTTTGTAGGGACTCTTTAAATAAAGGAAAAAATGTTTTGATTACTTTTGTGTATGAGTAAACTATTGGAACTGTACTTTAAAGAAAAAACATCTTGAAAGTAGTCCTACTGCTCAGGCTGAGTTTGTTCTGTAACTTGGTCACTGAATTATCTGAATATGCAGATATCCAGAAGCAACCCGTACTTTGGAAACACTAGAAATGTAGGACCTTTTTTAATTTACATTTTTAAGGTTGAGTTTCTATATTAGTGGGTTTTTTTAATTTAATTAAAGGTCGTGTATTTCTGAAGATATATTCCCTGTTTTTCTTTTTACAGGTCCAATGATGCACCAGCAGCCTCCTTCACAGCAATACAATATGCCACAGGCAGGAGGCCAGCATTACCAGGGGCAGCAGCCACCTATAGGAATGATGGGTCAAGTTAACCAAGGAAATCACATGATGGGTCAGAGACAGATTCCTCCATATAGGCCACCACAGCAAGGTAAGAATTTATTTCAGTGTTTTTATATCAGTTTTGAATAACCACCTTTAAAACTATTTTAAATCATTTTCTTGCTTACATCAAATTTGTATCAAATTATTGAGTGTCACAGTTGTAGACTTTGTGGACGTTTTTTTGTTATCTTCTTAAGGGTGGATCTTGCAGCAGATTACTGATATCACCATGAATGAAATTTGAAGACAAATATTTCTTCTGTTTTGAGTTCTTTCTGACAAAAAGTATCTCAGACTGCATCTCAGATATGCTGATGCAGAGTTCTGTTTCAATGTTAAAAATACTGACAAATACAGAAAAGGAGCTGAGTACCTGTTTAGTTCTGAATTTGCTCAATCCAAAAAAGAAAGGAAAGGGAAAATGTTCCACAATCTTGCACCTTTTTTTTTTTTTTTTTTTTTTTTTTTTTTGCAGCCCTTTTAGAAGGGGGAACAATCTTATTTTAAGTGCCATAGTACTTTTACATACGTATTCATAAAACAAGCTCAGAAATGAAGTGTGATATATGTGCTCAGATCTAGTGCAGCCAAAGAATGGGGGGGGGGTGTGCGCGCGCATGTGTGTGTGAGAGTGTATTTTAAGTAAAACAGATTACATATGTTGTCTGAAATGCAACAGTATGGGTGGGGAGTACATTTGAGAAATATTTCTCATACTAAAATCAGCAATTAGCAAGCTTTATAACAGAGAAAACAAGTTATTTACATATTGACTGGTTGTGGTTTTTCAGGCCCACCACAGCAGTACTCAGGCCAGGAAGACTATTATGGGGACCAATACAGTCATGGTGGACAAGGTCCTCCAGAAGGCATGAACCAGCAGTATTACCCTGATGGTAATCTCTCATAAATGTTAACTTTCCCATTTTCTATACCTGCCCAGTATTAATGTAGACATTACTTTGCCCAAAATTACTGAATGGGGCAACAGTAACTGAATATCATACTTTGCATTTACAAAACTTTCCCAATCCAGAATTGTTACTACAGCTTGAGTTATTATGATTAGTTAATTTTACAACTTAAAGTACGCAATTTGTAATACTTCCATTTGTTACCATAACATCGATACCAGTATTTCAAAATGAAGATTTTGTAATTGGTTTGTCTAAAAGTATGAAGGGTTCCATATTATATCTAATATAGTTGAGCTGAATTAGAACAGTCATAACTATAATAAGTAAGAGAGTGGGTGATACCCTTTTATAAAAGATTTTATTGGAGTGGAAAAACTTCCTGAAAAGATATGTTTTTCTGTTTTTTTGGTTTTTTTTTTTGTTTGTTTGTTTGTTTTTTTTTTGTTTTTTAATTAGCTTTTAGTTTTAATGTAAGTCACAATGTTTTATTGCTGCTATGTTATGGGCCTTTAGCTTAGTTTATGTTTTACACAGACATAAAATGGTCCCTGCCCTAAGGAGCTTATAATTGTGAATCCTCTTTAAAAGTCCTCCAGTGCTTTCAAGACAAGACCTTAACTTTGAATTGCACAAATCTATTCTTCTGCCTCTTCGAATTTAGAATCCCAAAGGCTATCAGATTGTGCTTTAAGTTAGAGTTGCAGTTACTTGTTTTCAGGCTGAGCACAGGCTGGGAGAATAAAGACATTGGCTCTTGGCTGCTGTGATAACCCTGTCTGCATCTTAATGACATATGAAGTTCAAGGAAAGTGGTAGATATTAATATTTTTAAAAAATATTTGCAAAGCAAAGCTGTATATTGCCACAGGAACTTCTTGTTGCAAATGAAAGGACACAAGTTTGATGTTTTTAGTTGATGTTAAATTGAATTATTAAGATACCCAGGACTATGTCTGAAGGTATTGCATATAAGCTTACACATGTTATTTTTGGATACTTACATGCAAAGGTATTTTACAAGTTGCATTCAGTCATAATTATTGAACTTTCATTTTGGGACTTTTATGTTAAACATATGACCTCTAAATAATTACAGGTAATTCACTGTAGTAAGGGAAATTGGACATTATCATTGACAGCTCAGTGACAGCACAGATGAATTCGCTAATACTTATTCCTTCTAAAAGTTAATTCTTTGTAACTGCCTCATTATTACTGTTTTACAGAACATAAAAAGAAGATATTATGAAACTTATGTTAATGGTTATGTATTTAAATTAGATTCAATCAGTGAAGTATGATACAGTTGCAGAACTGATTACAAGGATCTTTTAGATCGATTTTCTTATTTTAGCTACTCAGTGTAATTTTATCCCAGATTTTAACAAAATTTAGCATTTACCAACTTAGCAATATGATATGTTTTGGTCATCTGCAAATGTATTGGTCTTAAAACAACTAACAGGTAGGGTGCTTACTCCATATGTTGGTTTCTTAACTGGAGATGTCTGTAGTCTCTGAAAAGGAAGGTTCTTTTGTAATGACTCTACTCATGGAACGCAATACAGGAAAAGTTCTTTAAGACTTCTAGGAATTCTGCTTTTAGGGAAAAGTCAGCCTTGAGAATTTTTTTTCCTCTTACTTCAGAGCAAAATTTAATATTGACTATGGTTCATAACTTAATTGAACTTTTATTTGTTATATTTCACACTTCTTATAGCATATAGCTTTTGAATTGGAGATCAGCAGAACAGGTGTTAGACAACGTATGGTAATTGCTTTTTTGTTCATGCTAATTTAATTCAGGTTATTTACATGTGAAAGGCCTAAATGCTTTCTTCTTTTTTTGGGGGGTGAAAGAGAAAGTACTTCCCCCACCACCACCACCACCACCACCAAGGATTATCAGAAGGTTAAGAGCATCCCTTGCTGTGATGTTGCTAAAACTACTGCATCAAGCCTTTTTTTTTCCTGTCACATGTTAATTCAGTATGAAAGGAAATCATATTAATAAATCTTTGGCTAATACAATTGAATTTTTTTCATGTATTTCCAGTTGAAATTTTTTTCATTTTTCTGAAAGATTAAATATTTTTAGGGTTTTCACTCAGAGGCCATTAACGTTTCTTCCTGTCTCTTGTCGAATTGATGTAGGTCATAATGATTACGGTTATCAGCAACCGTCGTATCCTGAACAAGGCTACGATAGGCCTTATGAGGATTCCTCACAACATTACTACGAAGGAGGTATCTATATACCTTCACACACATACGCACATACATTCCCTTTCCTCCCCCACCTGCAACGGGAACAAAAATTCTTGCACAACACAACTTATACCCATGCAAAGCTCTTGTAGAATACTAGTTGCTGGCTGTCTTGAAAATTGCAGGGAACGTGAAGCATTCAGAATAATTTCTTGCAAACACCTAAAACGTATAACCATAATTTGCCATTTCTAACAACAGTAAAATGACTAAAACACTATAGAGATTTTTTTTTCCCCTCAATGGAAACTTTTATTTAAACATAAATTTATTGGTTCAGTTGTATATCTTATTTTTGTGTGTGTATATATTTTGTATAATTATAGTGCCATTAGGAAACAGCTTGCTGATCTTGTGTAGCTAGTCTGTGCTCTTGTAGCTGTCCTTAATTTTGTCTTTTTTATTTTATTTAGCATAGTCATGATCTTATGACTGTGATGTTCCAGTAAATGTAATGCTCGTTTGGCAGAGATGCTGAAAATGCTGCAGTTCAACTTTGCAAAATTGGCTTTAACTGCAGTTTGTTTGGCCGAATTCCTTCTGTTTGGTTTGAATTTTCTTTGTTTCGTTCAGTTTTTGAAATCAATATTGCATTTTCATTTTGTTCTTGTGTTGTTGGCTGTGCATCTTAGAAGGAAAAATTTAATAAAGTAAGTATCTTTAATTTTTTTTTCTTTCTTCCAATCATATTACAGGAAACTCACAATATGGTCAGCAGCAAGATGCGTATCAAGGACCACCACAACAGCAGGGTTATCCACCGCAACAGCAGCAATATCCAGGCCAGCAAGGCTATCCAGGGCAACAGCAGGGTTATGGTAAGAACCTGAAGAGGCAGACAGTAATCGTAGAAAAGACTGAGAGAGATCCTTATATGTTATTCCAACTCGATTTCACTGGGTTGAAGATTGAGTTTTATGCAAAAGAGCACTATCCCCTCAATCTCACTGGGCCAGAACAAGAAAGTGCAGGAGACAGCATCCATTGGGAAGTAGATCTGCTGGCAAACTTAAGACAGGTTGATAGCATGGCAAACTGAGGGGTTTCTAGACAATACTGGCACAGGTATCTGTAATTTGGAAAGACTCTAAAAGACTCTGTTCTTTTCCATTCTCTGTAGGTGAATATTAAGCTCAGGAAATAAAGATGGTAAAAAGCTTTTTCTCATTCCTTTGCTCTGCTTTTGCAGTTTAGAAATGCATCTCTTTAAAAACTAGTGTAGAATTTCATCTAACCTGTATGAATCATTTTAAAATTCTTACACTGATGAATAAAGAAACTGATATAAGCATTACCAATGCAGCTTTGGAAAGAGTTTGTCTTAGAAAGTATTTGCAGTGGTAATGAAAACTTCCTAAAGTTGTTGTGTCACGTATGACACAATAAAAATTCTTTGTCACACATGAGATGATATAATCCTTGGATTCAAGGATGTTCTCTCTAACAGGAATCTTGTAGTGCTAGTATGTGATTTTTTTTGTGCATTATTACTTAAAAACTTAGGACAGAAGGTCATACTGAAAACATTGCTCTTAAGTTTTCCTTGCTTGCATATTGTACAACTGTACATATTTATCTTAGAAGCAGCAACCTTTAAAAAGGAATTTCTGAAATCTCATTCCATACATCTAACTTTTAGCTTTGTTGCAGATTTAAACGGTAAGAATTCAGGTTTGCGGATATGCAAGGACATGCACACCTTGTTTGTTTGCCATCTAGATAAATGCCAGTTTCACATCAAATCTAGTTATGTTGAGATAGAGTTAAGTTTTGAAAGGATCCACTGAGATTTGACAAACTTTTTAAGGTTACGGATTAATTGATAGTTCTAAAATAATATTAATGTACTTGTATTCTGCTAAGCTTAACAGAAGAACAGAATGAAGGTCTGTCTAGTCTAGTATTCTAAATATTGTAAACAAATAAATCTGACTTACTCTGGTTAAGAATTACTAGAGAATTTGTACACCTGGATAGTGTATTTCTCAATTTCCAATTATTAAATAATTTTTTTTAGCAAAAATAGGTATTAAAGTCCCAAATAAATAGATTTCATTTTTATTTTACAAAATCCGTTACTGAACATTTACAATTCTACTATGAAGAATCACTGTGAAGAATTGCCATGAATAAATGAAACCAAGTTTCATTTGTCAGATGAACGCAGCACTTTTTAGGATGTAGTATTTTTGCTTGGACTTAATATTTAATTGTTTACTAATTTGAAAAAAATAAATCAGTATCTCAGTCGTTGTTATCAGTCGTTGTTATCAATCTTCTAAGTTTTGTCTCCCGGCAGAAAGCTGAAACTGTATAGTTCAAGGGGATTTGAGGTCTGAGAAGAAAGGTAATAGCCTATGAAGCTTTCCTTCTCCAGGTCATCTTTTTGACTCTGTCACAGATCCAAAATTATCCAAAGTTAGCAGCTGATGTCGTCTAAATGTTCAATGCCTGTAGCTAAAACTAGCACTTGCTAGCGGTGAATCACGTTATTGCTAAAACATATTCATTTTTTCTGGAAAAAAAAATAGATTTGCACAGAAGGCACTTCCTAGAGAGCTGCAGGGATTCCCGACCCTACCAATTTAAGGGGTGGTGCTGAAAAATGTAACTTACAAGACATCTGTTGCAAACAAGCCACTTGGAGTATCACTGAAAGATTTAGTACCTCATCTTCATAAGCTGGGAGGGGATGAAGTTTGTTTTGTTTGGAACGTGTCTGCAGTGCCTTATGGTAGTAACATGCAGCTTCCAGTGGTAAACTGGCTGGAAAGAAGAGTCCCTGTAAGTGGTGGCAGAAAATTTGTATAGACAAAAGAACTGCTTCCTTTTACAGCCCCAAAAAAGCTGGAGCCAAAGTTCTTTTCTACCCTTTTCTGGGAAAGTGAAAATGACCAGAGGAGTGAGTAGTGAGTAGAGGGTGCCTTTTTCCATTCCCCAGTAGCATTTACTGATTGTCACAGCTCATATTTTATGTGTGTAACTTGCTTGCTTACTCCATTTATGATTGCCTGCCATGATGTGAGAACTGATTATTAGGCAGTGCAGCACTGCTAGTCTCTTCAAAAGTCCAAATGCTAAATGCAAGTGATCATTTTGAATGCTCCTGGAATGAAAGGGTCTGGACCTGGAGCAGCATATTGCAGGAGGAGAGTGTGTCTCCTTAAATCCTACAAAATGATCATGATTCCTGTTTGTAATTTTTTGCCTTATTCTTCCTGTCCTGTGACCTAGTGTGTGGAACTATATGCATTGGTAATAAAAAGTGATCTATGGTTAGAGCACAGGCCCTGTCAGCTAAGGTGCATTCCAGTGTAAGAGGAGGACCACTGATCCTTGATACATTTTTAGGTAGGAGATGGCCTTATTGCACAGCAGTGCTATTTCTGAGCGCTGCTGAATTTAAAAGGTAATGCTTTTACCACTGCTTCTTTCTAACTCCTTTAATCAATTCTTCCTTCTTCTGTTATTTCCATTTTAATGATTTCCAGGCCCTTCCCAGAGTGGCCCAGGACCTCAGTATCCAAATTATCCACAAGGACAGGGCCAGCAGTATGGGGGATACAGACCCACACAGCCTGGGCCACCACAGCCACCGCAGCAGAGGCCTTATGGATATGATCAGGTATGCATTCATTTAAACAGAATATTGTGATTCTCACATGCTCATTCAATAGTTTTAGTTTGTCGCAGGCGTTTAAGCTAATGAATTTGAGAACATGGTCTCTGTTGTGTATAGGCAACTCTTTTGCTTTTATTTCCATATGAGTTATTCAGAAATAATTATCTGGAGATGTGATAAGTCATTCTTTTCTGAGTTTGTAGAGTTTAATGCAGTTTGGCAAAGTGAGGGCCTACAGACTGTATTTTTGAACCTTAAAAACTGAAGTGATCTGCTTCATAATCTAAAGGTGAAAAGGTAAATGATTGTTGTGAAAGTTGATCCCATGTAGGCTCATTGTTCATTACTACTTTGCATTAAAAATGACTGAATTTTCCACAAACACAAATCCAGTAATCTTCCTCTCCAGCTGCAGAAGTACCTGAAGTGAACAACTAAAGTTCATCTGTTGTAGAACTGTGTGTGTATGTATGTATGTATGTGTATGTAGAACTGCAGGTATGAAGCCTGCTTTTGCACAGGTTTCCTCTAAGCAGTATAAAGGAATGCTGAACATGGGAAAGTGACTTGAAAATCAACTGCTGCTTTCCTATCACTACTGAGATAAATTAAAGAAAAATGCCCACTAGGCTGGAGTTGTTCTTGAGGACTCCTGTAAAACTACCTTCTCATTAAAGCATGAAGCAGAGGCATTACTCATGTAGACGTTACTAAACTATAAAAGTCTAATCTTAGCAGTATAAACAGTTCAGGAACATCATTGGAGTAGACAGTATTACTTGGCATAAATAAAATCGATGTAACTGAATATATACTATGATCGAATTGAGGTTCTGGTGTTCAAAGAGAATTGTGATAGGTCAGCAAAGGGTTGGTTGAATTTTTAATAAGAACTTACCTTAGAAATAAGAATATATACAAGTATCAGCATTTCAAAAGGAGAATAGTTTACTCCCTTTCTGCAGAATTTAGAAAAGACGAGGAGAAAGGGACAGACTCTTTTAGTGTGGTAGCTTAGAGGTGGAATTATTTCTCCTAATTATTTAAAAAATAAATTTTGCAGGCAGTAATGTCTCTCTCATGCGAAAAATAAGCTGTAGGAAAATGCTTTGCTGGTGGCAAATGTAGGGTGAAGGAAACTCAGTTTGCTGAGTTTCAGATTCCTTCATGGTAAAAATGGATAACCCTCTGTGTAGGTATGTTCTAGTCCTCCAGTTTGTGCAATCTAAGTTCCACTGGGAAATTCAATTATATAAGGCCTTCCCACACTTTCATACTAGCCATTCCTGTAGGAATTATACTGCTTAAATACTCATCTGGCAGCTGTTCTGAAACTCTTCTTCCCCATTGATCAGTGTGTTACAATGGAAAAATGTGACATTGCAACATAAAAATGGCATTTAAAGTATTGACTTATTGTGATAGTATTTATGTGGAATGTTGACAGAAAAAAAAAAAAACAAATTTTTGTGAAATAGCACTTTGAAGAATGTTTGCTTGATAGCATGCTAACTTCTTCTATGAGCTCTGAACACTGGTAAAAGATTATGGTAAGTCTGTAGCATTGAGGCTTTCACCTCTGCGTCCTCTTCAGTACGTCGCATTGGACTTCTCCGTCAAAGGAAGTAGAGGATATCAACAAGGGAAATAATTCTGTGGATCAGATCGACAGAAAATTTGATTCCTGTGGAATAAGCTGGTTACATATTCATGTTCACCATAATGTGCCTTGGTTTTTGAGTTACTTTTATCCGTCTGTTCTGTGATGCCTGATACATGAGTATATTAGATATGTCTGCAAGCAGTTTAGTTTTCTAAACTTCTTTGAATTTAGGTGACATAGTCTTTTTAAAATATACTTGGATGTTTAGGTGGGAAGTAATTCCCATCTTTTATTTTTGAGTGTTTTGCAAATTTCACAGCAGTCTGCTGTATTTAAAGACATGATTCTATTAAGTTCCTGGTTTTAAATCCATATCATTAGTCTTATTTATACATGAAAACATAAAGGATTTAGTGAGGTGAAACTTTTTACTACTTAAATCGACTTACCACTTACTGTCATATGTTTATACCATTTAACATGATTGTTCTTCTGATTTCAGCTTTTAATACTGGAAAGCTACCTGCTAGTCTAATTCCTTATTTTAAATTTCCTTTTTAGGGTCAGTATGGAAATTATCAACAGTGAAAAAATACTCACATTCCGGTAGGCAGTATCTATTAGCAGCCATATTGTTTCTTCAACACTGTGGACATCTTCCTGAGATGAGAACTTCCCAATCCATCTAGCTTTTGGAAAAAAATCTCGTGGATAAATGGCTGTTTTATACTACACAGTCTTCATGGGTTAATTACAAAAGACTGTAGATTTTGAGAAACTGATTTCCCATCTCTACTCTAGATGGCAATATTGGACAGAAAATATGTGACATAATTTGCAGTGAGCTGAGAACTGTATATCAAATAGACTGTTACAGATGGAAAGGTGCGAACAGCTTTGTATGTTTATGAAGGTTATGGGAATTTAATATTTTTTCCACGGATTTTTTTTGTAGGGGGAAAGGGGAAATGCACACTTTTTACAACAGCAATATTTTGTATATTATGTTTTTCATGTGGTAAATATGCAAGACAGTACACTACTTGCTGGGCAGAATAAGAAATCTACTGTTAAAATGGATAGGGGCATAAGTGCTTGATTGTGTAAGTCCTCGAAATGGTGTACAGTAAAGATAACAGTGAAAAAAGACGAAGAGCATCATACATCACTGATAGGTTCATATACAAAGAATAAGAATCCCAGTCATCTAAATGGGAACATAATTAAGGGCAGTATAATATAGTCTTGTGCAAAGATTAATTTTTTAAGCTTTCCAGTTTTTGAGTGAAGCATTTTTGTAAAAATTGTTTCTAACATAGTTTGACAATTTCCTGCAACCTCTTTGGGTTAATAAGATAAATATTTGGGTTATATCTCTGTGTTTTGTCACAGCTTCACATCAAGCAAGCTGTAATCCTTCCTAATAATTGCAATAACACAGAAAATTACAAGTGTTAATTATACTTGACTTGAATATGCAAAGAATTTGGAAAAGAATATGGAGAACAGGACTGTATTGTGTAAGTGTATTTTAACCTTTAGTTGAATAATTTGTATGTATCAAAATAGCCTAGAAGACTTTGTAAAACCTATCTAAACTTTCCTAACTGGGAGTTAATATCTTTAGAAAGGGGGCATTTTGTGTGTGTGTCCATTCTTCTTACTGGTTAACATGAGACCAAGAGATGTCTTAGAACATCAAATTAAAACCTGTTGGTGAGGTAAATGCCAAATTTATTTTGAACTGCATTAATGCTTATAGTGTTGCATGTGAGATAGACGCAGCACCTTGATCAGTAGCATAGTAAACAAAAATTGGTTTTGAGACAGTCCTGCAACTGTATGTCAGATAAAATGATGGATATTCTGATATGCAAGAATATATGCATACGAGAATTCCTGGCAACTTTTATAAAAGACATAACTTAAAATTAGCCCAGGAGTAAAATCATATTTTTTCAGTTGGCAATCATGTTTGAATATGGGGGGGAAAAAAAAGGATGTTTATATTATGTGTATGACCTTATATGTGGAAAACAAGATTTTAATTTTTTCATCATTTTTAAAGAGAAAACAATTTTCTTTTACTTAAAGTTGGTTGATAGAAAATACACGTCAAGATTTGAAGAGATACGGTATGAGGAGCATTATTATGAATGAAATACTTGTAGGTTCTGTGCCAATTTTCCACCACTGTGTACTTCATTGCTATTTAAAACTGTACTCCATCAATTCTAATGGAAGAATAAATTATTTGTGATTTTAATTTTCTCATTTGTTTCTTTAAATTAGATCTCTATCACTCTGATGTCTCATCTGGAGACTGCTGTGGGTTTTATTATATGGAAGTTGGGCCAGGATAACCAAACTGTATTTACATTCTAGGACTTTATCAAAATTCTCTTGCTATAGCCAACTTAATTAGAATTAACTGTTCAGTAATCAGCATGTTGTGTAGGTTGTTTGTTATGAAATTCTTCCTGAAAATGCAGGTCCATGAGGTTATAATCAAGATGACTGAATTAGATAAATGAGTTGAGGAGGCAAAAATGTGTTGAACCCAACCTGGTGTAGATACATTATCTTATTTGAAATAAGCTCAACTGACACTAAGAAATAATTTGTCTTGCCAGCCCATCTTCTGTTGTCTTATTCTTCTTTTTAATGGAAACTAAAATTGCAATTTTAATAAGCAGAATTTCCTCCAGGGTTTCCTTCCTAGAGACTACTGCATTTGCAAGGTTTAATTGTTTTATAACAGTCCTGTTTCGTAAAAGTTTTTAATTGATGGTGACAAAAATTGCCTTATTCCTCTGATACTATGCTAGAAGAAAAACTTGAGAGACAGTAGCTCTACTCAAAAGTGAGTATTTCTACTAAAACTCTGTATTAAAAAAAATCAGTTTTCCCTAAACAAAAAAGCAACAATGTGTAAAAGGAGAAAGATGATTAAACAGCAAGATACAAGGTTCATTTTAATATGTATCCTTGATTAAATAAAATCCAACCAACAGGAAACTAGTAGAGAAGGTGTTACATTTTGCATGTAAAATGTCAAATGCAGAAAATAAGAGGGGTAGGGAGGGGGGAGACCTATATAGCAAATCAAATACATAAACAGAAATGGTACGAATGTCTTAAGAGTGAAGAGACAGAATAAATGAAGGATGTGATTTTTACTTGTCATAGCGTTGTGATTTTTGCTATCACATTTTGCTCCTTCGTTTCAGATGATTTTACTTCCCCTTCTACTTTGTGAATGACTTATGATGAAGCTGACTCGCTATTTGGAGTGGAATTGACTTCAGTGTTTTAACAAAAAAAAAAAAAAAAAAAAAAAAAAAAAAAACATGCTGGATAAAGAAAGAACAAACTTTTTTTCTTTTTCCAAATAGTCTCACTTTTGTTTTGATACCTGTACTTCTAAACATTTGAATTAATTGACCTTTTAAGGTGATACTCCTGATACAGGAAAACGGACATTGGTGGAAAATATCCTTGTACTTCTTGCAGTTCTCACCACAGAGGATGTTGAGAACTTAATCTTTATTTTATATATATATATATGTGTGTGTGTGTGTGTATATATGTATGTATATGTATGTATGTATACATAGCATAGGAAAGTTATAGTTCCAGAAAAGGGAGTACTTAAATTTATGAAATGAAAAGAAGTTATTACATCAGCAAGGCCAGGTGGAATTCAGCCAGAAGCAGAAGCCCTGAAGAAATTTTTAAAAGTAGCTGATTTTTCTTCATGAGCAATAGTTGCTGTACCATAAAATAGGATCATACAGGAGATACTCTATGAAAAATCAGGCCAAATGAATCTTCTGGAGAGACTAGATAACTGGATGAAGTAGTAAGTTAAACTGATGTTAAATACTATACCAGATGATATATGCTTACATCCCTCCACCCAAAAAACTCTCACAAAAATCTGCCTCTCACATGTACTAGAATTATTGTAAAGATGAGCAAGTCTGATGGAATTGATCTATATTGGTATATTCACACAGCCTTAAATTCTCTGAGAAGCTGTTATTGTGAAAATGGACCATACAGTAAGATGGACTGTCAAACAATGTAAAGAAGATAAGATGGGAGAATAGGAGTAAATGTTAAATATGATGATGCTTGATAATAAATTATGCCAATTTATTATCCCAGTACAGCTGTATTGGGATACACTGATTAACACCTATCAGAAGAAGTGAAAATAAGTAATCAATGTTGAGATAGCAAAATGAGGTGAAAATGGTGCTACTTAAATTCTTCAGGACCTGAACATAGCCATAGCAGAACTTAATAAATGGCATAAGAGAGCTGTTATTGACCAATACAGTAAAATGGGTATTGGAAAGAGTAGTATCAATTTACTCATCTGCAGTTAGTTAACTATCAGGAGAAGGCTAGTTCAATGAAACTTCAGTATCAGAGATCACAGTGCCAACAAAATGTTTAAGATGTGATGGTATGGAGTGTTAAACCACCATAACACTGATCAGAGTTCTTTCAGCACTTAAATTTTTGTGTAAATTCTTTTCTCTTGTCTCAGAAAAGGATAGGTGAGGTAAAAGGTAAGTGGGGAATGAATGACAATGAAAGAATGAAGTATGAGTAAAAGTTTAGCAGATAGGGATTGTTCATTTCAAAGAAGGTGATGGGTAACATAGAGGTATGTAGTAAATAGAGCAACTTGTGCAAGGATACCTACAAGGTATGTTGAAGATGAGCAGCAATTTGAATTGATAATACGAAATGCTTTTTGATGAAATGCGTAACTGCAAACTCAATCCACAAGATATTGTTGAGGCCAGAGGCTTAGTAGGATTAAAAAAGAAATTAGATATTTATGTATATCCAAACATGCACAGTTACATCTGATCAGATGAAACAGTTTATTCTGAAAGAATGTAAAGCCTCAAGTTTCACATCATTAAATAACAAGCGACATGCTAGAATTTGGAAGAAATTCCTGTTGGTGTCCTGCAGACAGGAAGTGGAAGAATGTTTAGATTTCTTTTTGTCATCCTTATCAGACTGAAAAAGCTGGTAGTAGGCATTATTAGGAGCAGACTATTGAATTAGATTGCAGAACTAAAATTAAATGTAGATCTGAACTGGTGTGGCTGATCTGTTCAGATCTAGGTTTTTTCCCCATGATGGTGAAACAAAGCGTCAAAATAATGCAAGTAATGAGATGCCTAGGATGTATTTGCTAATGTATATTACTACTTATCCTAGTAAATGTATTTATAAGTTGCATGGTTATTACATAGCTTCTAAATCTGGCTTTTTGGTGAAGTTGCTCATAAACCCAGAATTGGCCCTATTAATTTCTGCTTCTGATCAGTGGCACCACTGAAAAATTACGGGTGTGTGGTTTTTTTGTTTTGAGGTCATATGTTAGTAACATGACTCCTCAGCCATCAGCTTCTCTGGCTAATTGCTCAACTCATTTTCTACCTCCCTTTGAGTGATGGATTTGGCTCTTCGGAGGGCATTGTACGGAGCAGTTTCAGCTCTCAGCTTGTGATAGAATGGGCACGTTGGCTTCCATGAAACACACGCCTATCGTAAAGGCCTTATATATCCCTCTCCAATTCCTATCTATGTTTCAAGCTGGCAAGGTGCTGGATGCTATCACTCAATTCCCATAAGTTTCCAGCGACATAAGTTTTCAATAAAAATTCTTGACTAATTTAGCAGATTGTATGATTTCCCATGCCTGACATCTGATTATTTTATTAGGTATTTTTCCTCATTCTTCTATAAGTAATGTTTTCTAATTTCGCCATATTATTCTTCACTTAATCTTAAGTCAAGGTAGTTCAGCATGCTAGTGGTTTTGCATATTTACTTGCAGGTTTTTGTCTAAAAGAACTGATGGAAAGAAGCTGCTAGAATATCCAAAGCTGTTAGTCTGTGAATTCTGCAGAACACTGCATGATGTTCACTTGACCTGACATTTTTTTTTAAGCAATGGGTGAATTGCTTTATGAATCCTTTTGTATTTTGGTTCATTATTTTCATTTCAGCTAAAAGTTAATTTTACACAGCATAAATTCTAATCACCTGCTACAGTAGTATGTTGCCAGAAATGTGCTGGCATCTTGACATAGGTCTATTACAAATACTTTTGTAGAAAAATACCATTTGCTATGGCAGATTTGGTAGAAATACACATTTTACTTTCATGAAACTAAGCTACATCAGTGCTAGTGCCTCTTTTTTCGTAGCAAACTTTAAATCAGATGAAGAATTTTCAGTCTGCAGTATTATGTTACCTTTACATTTGTTCAGTAGTAGCTTTTCTGGTTCTCAGCTCAGAGGCTTCAGACCTCTTTTTCCACAGAGCTACAGTATTAACAAGTGCCACAGTTCTTAGAGTTTCTATCTAAATACTGATTATAGCCTTGCTTGTTAAAATACTTTCTTGTCAGGTCAATATGATGGTTAGGATGGCTGGATTGTCAGGTCAATCTCAAAGGTTATTGATATCAAAATTCCCCCTACCCCCAGCAGTGATACATATCATTTTGGGGCTAGCTGTTCGTGTGAGCACCAAGATAGCTATGTCTGTATTTGCTCCCAAGACGATTTTCTCAGCTGGGATAAAAAGTTTACCTCCTACAATGAGACACCTTATTTAAAAGCTTGCAGTTCAGGGAAGAGCCTTCTGCCCATAAACATGACTCTTAAATTTCTTAGCCCAGAGAGCATGTCCACCTGAAAGTGACAAAACTAATCAACTTGAAACTGATTGCAGATTTGTCACCTGCTCTTGTAACCACCTATGCTCAGGGAAGATAAGAGCATAAGAGCATAGCAAAACTGAGGCAAACCTGTAGTCATGTATTTGTAACTCACAAAGTTACTGACTGATGGTGAGCGGTTGATTTGAGGTCTGCGAATGGATGTCTGATGGGTACAAGGAGATCTGTAACCACTACAGATAGCTTGTGTGCATACTAATAGGTCTAACAGAGCCTAGTGTTCAGTGGTGCTTGTTACAAATGTTGCTGTGCTGTTGCAGTAAGGACAACACTGATATTTCATTATATCAGCAGCTTAGTTCGGGTTCATGGCCGGTATTACTTGCCCTCCAATCTTGCATTGCTTTGTGCTTCCCGTTCTCTGACAGCGAACAAGGGAAGCAGGAAACCGAGGACATGAGAGACCCACCCAGAGGAAGGAATAACAAACATGGAGATGAATGAATTGGACTGCTTGGTTAGTTGTTTTGCCTGTTGACAACTTGTAGTTTAAAATGCAATAGACCTGAAGTCTGTGGGACAAGCACGATAGCAGTGACATCTTAACTAGATTTTCCTGGTGCTCTACCCTGTGATCATTGTTTAAATGACCGCTGACAGCTAGTCACCGTCTGAGTGAGCACTTAACTTCACCAAAAACGGTGCTGATGCACTACCAATTTGCATCAGTTAGTTTGAAATGAGCTAATGTACCAAAGCACCTTTTACTGAGCTGCTTACACTTACACTGAGAGTTTTTACAGGAGGATGCTGCAGGGGGTCATGCGGGCTGATACATATTTAGCTATGTTTCTGCAACACATTGGTTCAATAACTGATTAACTGGTAGGCTACCACATTTTACTGTGATATCAGTCATGCAGACAATTTGTATATTTAGGCAAAAACTGAGAAGCTCATTCTCTCCGTTTTGGCTCTTTCTCTGGGCAACCATATTGATCATCTCTCCTGTTTCTGTCTGCCATGATAGCTGAACTTTGACCATGTTCATCTTCTAGAAGGGCAGCAGGCAAGACTGCCTCTGAAGACTGACACAGATGCAAAAGTAGAATTGCTGGAGATGCTGGAAAGTGGCTGTAACTTCTTTCTTTTCTTTTCTTTCTCTCTTTCTCTCTCTCTCTCTTTTTTTTTTTTTTTTTTTTTTTTTTTTTTTTTTTTTTAAGAATCTATATGGAGCTGCCAATCATCTCATCTCCAGTTTCTACTTCAGTCTGTGTTTGAAACTACCTTCTCCAATGTTATGAGGAGGTTGGCTCTAGGCCTAAGAGACAAGTATGGATTAGCGAATTTACATCATCCCCATCATTTGGAAGTACGGCTTCTGGTTGACAATCTGTGCAGGGAACTGTCCTTTGCACCTCAAAAAGGGCACAACACCTTTCACAAACCAGTAAATGTGAGGAAGAGGGTGTTCATTGCTCTGAAAAGGCTTTCTTCTCAGTGGCCAATGACTCTGAGGTGGGAAAGCCCACTACAAGGAAGATGGTTTATTAAAGTCCTCCACAAAAGTTAGTTAAGGAAATGTAAAAATCCACAAGGTCTTGTGGAATCTTTCCCAACCTTGATTTCTCAGTTCCAATCACTTAGACCATCCTAGAGCACCTGTGGTTACATTAAGAAGAAGAGTTACTATTCCATCATTATGTGAGGCTTCATGAATTTTCAGATTTATTTCCTGCTTTCACTGGCCCAGCATGTGACATTCTTCCCCTTGCCCCACCCATGTTCTGCAAGTCAAGGTCTTCAGAGCAGGAGAGACTGATACCCTCTTTTCTCCTAGGTACATGATGTCCAAGGAGTGTAGGTCCCTAAGTGCACTGTGGGCATAGGTTCATGAGACCCTATGTAGGCAAGGGGTCTATGTATTACAGCAGCATGTTTGCTGTATACTGATGAACCTGAGAGCTATATTGCCTTCTAAAGCATAAAATAGATGTTTGAATAAAGGGACTTAGCAAACTGGGAGGAGAATGAGGTAGTAAGGCTTAGAAACATCCACGAAGTTAAGAGTTTCCAGAGATCTGCAAAGACAAGGGAGACAGTTAAGGTCCGTAGCACCAGTGGCGATACAAGGGGAACAACTTGATACTTTACAATGGCCTAGATGGTTGATGGCATTCTCAGGAGTCATCAGGCAGGATCATAGTGTAATTCAGGTTGGAAGGTACCTCAGGAGGTCTTTAGTGCAGCATCCTGCACTATGCAGGGTCAGCTGTGAGATCAGATTAGGTTAGTTAGGATTTTCTACAGGCAGATCTTTAGAAACTCCAAATGCACAACTTCTCTGGGCAACCTGCCCTCCTGCCTAGTTTCTTCTGGATGAAAGTTTCTTCTTTATTGTCTGGAAACATCCCTCTCTGAAATTTGCCAGGGAGTTCAATGGAGGGTAGGCAGGCAGGCAGGCACACAGGTATCTTCAGGAAACCTAACAAACAGAGAACTTCCATAAAGATGACTTCTATAATCTCCAAAATTGAAGCGGTAACATGAGGGGAAAGGTCTAAAGAAAAAGGTGTTCAGGAGAGCAGGCAAATCCTTAAAGAAATTATGCTATGGGTAGAAGTACAAATTATCTCAATATAGAGGATCAAGAACTCATCAATGCCTTCAAACAAAAGAGGAAGAGCTTTGTTAGGCTAAGCTTAAACAAATAGTAGAACTTGCTGAAATTAATTCAAGACAAGCCACAAAATGAAATACAGCTCTCCAGAGATACTGGTAGAAAGAGAAAAGGAAGAGATGGTCCAATCCTCCACAGAGAACAAAAGCTATAGACAATGTTGCTGAGGAATATTTGAGTTTAGGGCACTGTTCCTAGGCATAGATAGAAATAATAGATAGATAGAAATAATTGGTTGTATAGATACACGATAGGAAATAATTCATTAGGTACCTGTAGCTTTCCTATAGCTATAGAAAATGGTTAGATTGTTACCCCTATCTTAGGATCAAGGAACTAGTAAAATAACAGCAATAATAATGACATAGTCTAGATTTGTTGTCTCTTAGGGCCAGTATCAGACCAGTTTATGGCATGAGGAAAGACAATGGGCACATTGTAGGTAGGGTCTTGGTGGGGATAATTATCCCCAAATGACTACTGTCAAGAGGTGAGTATGGAAAGATGATGGTGGATGGATCTCAGAGGGAAATAACATGTATTGATCATATTTATCAAACAGTGAGCTGACCATAAGATCCCTGATAGTATATCAGCTCATTACAATAAGAATATTAAATGTAGCATAGATTTCACCTTTGATTTAATCTCAGTCAAAGGTGAGCTGAGGGAGCCATGAACTTCCAGTGGTGTCTAATAGAGAAGGGAGTAAATACACTGTCTTATGGAGAACCTGCCAAGTGCCACATCACTTCAGAGTGAGAAGGAGTTTTGGCCTGCGGAGGATGGCTTTAGCAGTTGGCTCCTTTTAACTCCCCTCTCAGTTTCTCCAAAATTTAGGGGATTAGGGTGCAAGAAAAGAGCCAGAGGAACAAAAATATTTTTAACTACTACTCATCCCTCCTTCTTGTAGACTCTGTCCAATCTGAAGAAATAAATTTGGTACCTACCTCATACTGTAATAACAGGACATGACAGTGGTTGAAGAAATACCTCATCAAATACATTTTCAAACACATTTCTTAGTTTGAGTGAGATCACAGCTGGTGGGAAACAGGCTGGCATTGAACCATACCTACTGCTCAGACTGTGCTAGCTGGTTTGCTCCCACAAGCAAGTACTTCTGAGGTGTGCTGAAAAAAATATTTTTACACTATATTTGGATTTTGCCTTGCTAGTAAACACAGGGATTTGGAAGGAAGTATTATGTGAGGTAATATGCTAAGAAAGGAACTAATTACGCATATTTTGACACTTCCTGGAACGTCTGAGACCACAGGAACAAAACAACCATTTCTATGTTATCTACAAATCCCTAAAATTTTTAAGGAAAATACTTCAGACACTCCTCAAGGGCTTAAGAGTAGAATCCAAAAGACTAACTCTCTTCAGCAACAGAAGCTTTACTAAGCCATCAAAACCCAGTACTTTAATTTCAACATCCCACTCTCCAGTAAGTTGTTGAAACTCCATAGCAAAGTTGAGTACTTCAAATCCTGCCAGTTAGAGCTCAGTCCTCATTCCCACATAAACACAACCATTTTGCAAACATGATCTGATATTAATTACCCCCCTGGCACCAAAAGTCAGGATTTCCTGATGCAGCCCGCTAATGTAAAATGCATTAGTGAAAATGCTGGCTCCAAGGGGTTAGATTCTCTAAATAAACATAGCAAAGTTCTTCTTTATTCACAACTCCCAGGCTATTCTGAAAAACTGATTTCTCAAAAAAAAAAAAAATAAAAAAAAAAAGGAAAGAAAGAAAGAAAGAAAGAAAGAAAGAAAGAAAGAAAATAGACCAAAATCATCCATGGGTTTTTAATAGGTTATAGATGCCTTTTTTCTCTTTAGTTGCAGGAACTGAATGTCTGTAGGTTAATGATATCGGATTCTTTTCTTGCCTCAGAATGAAGTTATCCAGTCTCCTTTCTGTGATCACGTGCTTCATGTTTTCTCTTTAACGGCAGGTGGCTGAGGATCAACGGGACTCTTCTGACTCTTAGTCGGAGGTAGCAACAATAACATTTGTGGATAAAAAACTAAAAGCTTGTTAAGAGCTAGGGAAGATTATTATGTCAAAAAAAAATCTTAATTTCTAAGGCATTTATTTATAATGATTTTTCTTCCACTAAAGATGGGAAGGAAAAATAAAACAAAGCCAGATTGCAATGCGAGAGAAACAGCTGTGAGGCTGGTGATTTTCATCTGAGACAATTGTCCATATCCTCATTGTCAATTCTAGCTTAAGACATTACCAGTTTCTGCCAGTACCACAGTACATTGCCTTCTCAGTTGTGTCTAGATCAGAATCAGGAATTTTAATCTTGCTTTAGAAGAAAAATAAGGGGAAAAAAATCTTCTTTCTAAGGCAGGAAGCCATTCACAGCACAGTCCCATACAGTGATGTACTGAGATACCTGGTGAACAGTGACGATAAGCGGCAGCAGCAGCAGTAGCTAACTCAGATGGTTGCCCAAAGCTACTTATGGTTGAGGTGTCGTGTGAGTGCTGGCAGCAAACAGCTGGGGCTTTCCCAGTGCTTCACAGGGCGCTTGCTGGCTGCCCGCGGGGGATGGTCCCACTACGAGTAAGCACTGCGTGGGATAGGACAGAAGAGAGGGTCAGTGAGGAGTGAACTCAGCTTCCAGCTCTTCTCTCCTACCTGCAAATGATCATGCAACGTGAGCTCCTCCAAAGTCCCATGCCATAAAATTTCCACACTGACTAATTGAATGCAGCCTTAGAAGTCCTGTGGGAGACACGATAGCATGGAAGGCAGAGACCAACAAGTCGTAAGTTGACTTGGACTCCCCGGCCTCACTACTCCCCATCCTGTCTGTGGCTGGGGTTTTAGAGGGGGTCTTCAGAAAAGAGACCCAAGGTGTACATCCTTATTCTACATCTCTTCTGCTGTTTGCAGTTCACTACTTTTCCATCCTTAGGGATCAGGCAAAGGGTGATCATTAAAGCCCTGTTACACTAGTTTAGCCTTTCTATATGGTGTAATGGGACTGGAATGGTAGTGAGATTTTTAATCCATAAACTGCCACTACGATACACCCACATTGTCAAAATAATGTGTACTCAGTCCTCTTCCCATTTCAGAGTGGCTAAAAGTATGTACTCTGTTATGATAAGGTCAGATACCAATACAAACATCTCATCCCCACCTGATTTGAAACACAAATGCCCATTTAATATTACTCCACTACAAATAAACAAATTTTGTATCTGAAATCCTGTCCAACAAGTATCATAAAATGTCTTCAGCTAATGGTTCTGTCACATCTATAAGAAGGGCTGAAACCTGCAATAGGTTGAAAGAAAATTGAATTACAATTTCAACAGAATACTTATCCAGAACAAATTTTTGTTTGAATCATCTAATGAGGCATACTTAATCTCTGGAAAACTGCAGTGTTTCTTAGAACAGTTTTCAAATGTTAATTCTGAGGGTAAATGCATCTTTTCATGTATACAGTTTGTGTATGCCATGTTTTATGTTGATTACAAATTTAGCTTTCTTGATTCCAGCTGAAAAGAAAACCCTTTCTGTCTTGGTATTCTGGCTTTGATTTATCTTCTTGTTAGTTTAATCATGTTCTAGGAAGTGTTTTACTTTTCTCTTGCACACTTCTGGAAGGAAAAGTCAAATGACAGCTTCATTCTACTCCAAAGTTTTTTCTTAATCTGAAAAACAGTTTGCTGTACAAGTTCTCTACCAGGGTCAAGATCTAGGGGGTAGAGGATTCTGAAATTTTTAAACTAGATGCCTCTTTTCTGCTCAGAGTTTTCAGAATTCATTCTTTGTCATGCAGGTCTGAAAGGTTAAAAATAACTGCACCTCCTGAGACTTCTCCCTGGGCTATGTTCTTCCCTGGGATTCTGCAAGCTTTTTCCACCCAAACTGGGTCAACCTCAGTGCCTAATTTTAAAATCTCTGGGATCCAATGCTTTATAAAAATCAATGAGAGCTTCCCCATTATATAATCCCAGCAGTTGCATATGATACGTTCTGGTGTGATTCTGCTGAAGCTTGATTTTATATATTGAAATGATGATTATTAGTTTTAAAGAGCTGTGAGCTCCTTGTGGAAAATTATAGGGAAAATTCTTTATATCTGGAGTCTTTTCTCTGTCTTTTTCTTTCAGACTCTTTTCCTTTTAAACAGGAAGTACACTGGTATTACAGTCAAAATGAGAACGTTTCACGCTTGAACTTACAAAATTGTCTTTTAAATTAAAGGTTGAGAAAGTACATTTTCTTACTTTGACTATGATTGCATTTGTCATCTCTTTTACTCTCTGAAAAAGTAATTATGAGAATTGGTAATGGAGATGGTATTATAAATACCTGTACAAATGTTGTTTTTCTAGGCATTTTGATACCACAGCTGTTCATGAAGCTAGCCTGAAGGTCTGGGAAGAAAACAACCAATATTAAATAATATGGGGGACCATTATTATCAGATATCAGAAGAAACCAAAATGATATAGGTATTTATGTAAATTACCTCATTGTTTTTCCAGTCGCTACCTAGAACTCGTCTTTGCTATAATGCCTACAAAATATTTGACAATTGCTTGCCTGCTGGCATGCTAAACTGGTGTCCATCATACTCACCCATATAGCCTCATTCTTTCTGTGCTCTGCATTTTCTGGGGATATCCATTCATTTCTAGACTTGGACTGTGTATTAGAATAAGATCCTTTCACCTCTGTTTATGCAGCACCTAGCACAGAGACAGCCTGATGCATGTCAGGAACTAGAAGATGTTCCTACAAAACAAATAACAGTGTCTCGGGCATTGGGAAACAACATGAAGAATTATTACAGTTTCAGCTCCATAAAGTAAATCACTAAGTCAGGATTGTTAGCAATACCTATGGCAGGCTGCTTGATAGCAATGCATGGTTTGGAATATTATTGTAAACAGTTTGACAAATTTTTTAGATAATGAAGAAAGTAATAAAAAATCAGTGTCTGTTCCTAGATAATTTGTGAAAAGGAAAAAGGAGTAAATTTATCAAATATATTGTTTCTACAAATAGAATCATCCCTTGTGATTTCAGAGGGGAAATACATAGGAAGAGAAAATGAGCTTGACAAAACAAACATTGGTTTATATGTCAATATCTTTGTAAATGGCAATGACAGAGGGAAATACAGCTAATATAATATGGGAACAAAATCCTTTCTAAACAGAGTGTTTTGTTGTGACTCTCCTGAACCTCACCAGCTCTTTAACAATGACAAATATTAAGGGTTACACACTGCCGCCTAGTGAACTCGGCTGTGTGATATGAAGCTGTAATAAAGCCCCGGCTGTGCAGTTCAAGCAGCACCTCCCAGCTCTTGCACTCTTTCGGTCACCATCCAGCACCATATATTTCCTTTTACTCCATGTTTATCTGCTGCAAATTACTGCTTGGGAAACAAACAGGCTGGTTTCTGAATTCCAGGGGAACAGCAACCTGGCTCAGAGCAGATTTCCTTATGAGTTTTTAGGGACAACATTAATAACATTTATAGTGATCTTAATCATTCCCTTTGACAGAAACAACCATAGAGGCAGGAAGCTCCTTCTAGGAGATTGACTCTGCCTTGTTTGTGACTTCCACCTTAATTAGGAAGCAAGAGGCGTACGTGTGAAATCTACCTAGGACGGAGCTGGACAGGTTTAGAAGCCCCAGGACATGCATCATTTCAAAACGTAAGTATCCTAGAGCCTAGCCAAGGTGCAGCTACGTCTGGATGACCTGCTGTCATATCCTTTCCTCAGTGGCATTAAGTTTCATGGCAATTCCCCTCTCCTCCTCCCACGATTTTCGTTTCAGTTATGTGAATCATGCTTCTCCCAGCACTTGGATTCACAGGTGGAGAGGAACAGCTGCTCCAAAGAGTTAAAATAATTTATTTTATTTCTAATTTGAGTTGTTGTGATTTTTTATGGGTTATTTTTAGGCTGATCAGGTGTAGGAGAGGGAACAGATAAAGCCAGAGCTGAGATTAGGATGGAATGCAAAGCCAGAGGAGTATGGAAAACCTGTGTGCACTCAGACCCCCTTGAGACAAGAGCCTGTAAAAACACCAGCTTAAGACCTAGAAAAGCAAAGCAGTCAAGCACGTGTGTGTGTGTGTGTGTGTGTGTGTGTGTGTGTGGAGGGGGCAGTAGGGCCTCACCAGCACCCATTTTATTTCTCCTCCCATCTTCCCGTGGCATGGACACTCCTCATAGCTCTTGTGGGAAAAAGAAAACCATGAAGTTTGAGGTTTGCCTTTCCAGCTCCTCTCTCCTGCCCTGCGGAGGGCGGCTGGAGTTGCTCTGCTGGTGATGACAGCGGCTGAGCACAGCGTGTGCCAGTGCCTGTGATGCTCTGAGCCCGGGAAAATCCCGCTACATAATCCGCCCTTGCAGAGCAAAGCCTGGTGGTGGTCTCATGCTAAGGCATGTGTGTGGGTAAGTGGAGCCCTCAAGCTACGTTTGGGCCATGGGGACCTGCAAGGATGGTATAGGTGAAAACAAGTCCCTGTCAGAGCTGGCAGCTACTTTGCTGGGCTGTCCTCAAGCCCTGACTATCCATGTGCAGGCTGCAGCCCTGCTTGGTGCTCCCCCGGGTGGTGTGGGAACAACTGGCGGGCTGGCCTTCTGAGGTCTGCGGCCAACCCTCAGATCTCTGCATTTTACTCCAGGAAACAGAATCTGCTTACAGTAAACTTACTAGTGGGACAGAGTCTCTCTAGAAAAAGGATTTTCCCTCTGCCAAACACTGGGATCCTAAATGAGAATGAGACTGCAACTGGAGAACATGCTCAAGCATCACAAACCCCTAAGATGATCTCGTCTCTCTCATTAAAGCCCTAAGACCAGGGAACATCTGTCTAGGAGTTTTATCTTCCTTCTTTCCACAGGACAGTTTTCCAGTAGAGGTAATAAAATTCCAGGAACATGTTTTTATGTTTTGAGTATCTTAATGTGTAGAGAGACAGGTAAACATGGTCTCCACATGGTAGCCTGTTTGCAATGAGGGGAAAGTAACGCCCCTAGCAGGTAGCTGTTGCTGAGCTTTACAACCAAGCTCAATATTAGCTGGGGTGCTCACAGCTCAGCAACTTTTTTTTTTTTTTTTGGTCTGAGGTTCTCATGAGGCCATTTGCATAGGCCGAGTGATAAATGCCTGCAGTCTTCAACTCATTTTTGGGAGGACAGATGTTATCTGCCATTAAGTCCATGCAATGGCAACATACCCTGCGGCAGGGAGCTGAGTAACAGTACTTGAAAACAGACTGTATGTGCTGAATGCTGCTGTAATCAATGAAGGTCTATGAAATAAATGGCTTGTAGTATGTATTTAAATCTCAGTTATCCATGGAAAACATCAACTTGAAGTACTTTCTGTCCTCATTATTTTGGAGTGTGTTCATTCAAATTGAACACAGAGCATCAAGGAGTTTAAAGTCCTTTTCAAGCCTATGTAAAGTTACAGCCTCAAACAAATATTTAAAACAAAAAGAAACCTGACTTTCAAAGAACTGCCACAAAATCTAGACAAAATTTGAATTTTAAAGTACTGACAAAATGCCTATGCTAGTGGAGTTGTGGATCATATTCTCTTAGCCTGATTTCAGATATGCTCCTTGGATTGGAGAAAAACAAAAGTATAGAGCTGGGAAAGCCATTACTGGAGGGATTGATTTCAGTTTGTTAAGGTTACACAAGTCTCGCCCTGACTGCTCTTGTTCTCCAGGAGGCTAAGTGGTTATCTTAAACGTGAGGGAGTCTCTCCAGGTGCAGCAGCCAGCCAGGCAGTAACAAGGATCCAGGGAGGATCTTAAAACACAAGTGAACAAAAACCAAAGAAATTCAGTTCTGGTCCACCCATAGATAAGATTCCCTAGATGACTTGATTAGGACAACATTATTTGCAATGCTAGCACTTTTTGTCCAGAGAAGGATGAATTTCCTTCTAAAGACTTTATTTGCTATCTGCACTTTGCTTTTCCTTGCACTGCCTGAGTTTACTTGTCATGAGGACCAATAAGCATCTTATTCATACAAAGACCAAATAGATAGCGCAGAGGAAATCTGGAGAGTCTAGTCCTCTTGAAAGATAAGTATTGCATCTAACTATACTTGATGATAAATTTTAGATTTTGATAGCCTGAGATGTTACGTTCCAGTTTAAAAGATGGTGCAGAGATTTAGGAGGCTACCTGCTACCAGAAATCTGAGAGTGCCTAACTCTCTTTATGCTAAATCTTAAGCTCCTAGCTGGGTTTCTTGGCCTTTCCATACAATATTCATGCCCATAATTCTTCTGACATTTTTAATATTATTTTCTAAGCATTCTCCCCCCCTCAAAGTGAACTGGAAGTCTAGTCTAAAGATGTTTAAATCAGTAGCAGTCCTTCAGCTGAGCTTCATAACCTTTTAGAAGGTCCACGATTTCTCGTGCATGGTTGGTATGATGCTTCAATGCCATCCATCATGCAGCCCAGACAGACTTTCCTCTCCGCACATTAAACAAGCCGTATCTGAGTGCCCAGGCCCCCACTAGGCTGCTTAGGGCATAAAGGGGTATGAGCGACCCACTGTCCTGACTCTTCCCATAGCATGTTCTAACATAGGGTCTGCAAAGGGACTTGCCAGCTAGACTGTTTTAGGCTATTGGCACTGGCATTAAGGCCCAGATTTGCCTGCAACATGAGCTGGTCCTTCCCAAACCACCAGTCTCCTTGACATGCCAGGCTTTCCTCTACAAGCAGGGTGCAGTTTGAAAAGATGGGTAAGCTTTGCAAAAAGTGTGAAAAGCAACCTTTCCTTATTTTGACTCTTATAGAACACATGCAGACCCAAGCAAAGCTCACCCCTTTGCAGGAAGATATTAGTCCTCTTGTTTGGTCTTGCCATGCAGCCGGACTCTCCTCCTGCTAAGGAATGCCTCCCTGCCTCTAGGCTTGTTCATCTCAAATGATCAAAGATTGTGAGTTAGATTTTCTCAAGAGACTTAAAGTAAGATGCCTGTCCCCCCTATCATTTGAGAACAACAAAAAAATCTAAATAATGTTTTTCCAAAGAAAATCTTTTGAATTGATTTTAATTTCTCTCATTTTGTATGCTTTTAGCTGAAAAATCAGCATTCAATCCATACAGAAATTAATGCCTCTCCTTGCTTGCTTGAGGTTCTGCTTCCCCTCTGCATCTGTCAAAGACAGAGGAAATCCACGTTATACAGCTGTCTAGACTTTCTACTCTAACTTATCTTCATCTCTCCCCAATACTTGTTCATGTATTAAGGCTCTAAAATGAAGATGGAACGATAAACATCTAAGTAATATGAGGTATATTCTTTATGCATCCCCTGTGAAATTATTTTTCAATACATATTTATGTGAACTGCAAAGCTCTTTAAATGTAAAAATGTTGTTACTGTGTCAACTATCTCGCTAATGCTGGAAAACCCCTAACCTAAGCAGAGCTTTTTATAACTCAGCACATTAATTATATTTAGAATCCTTAATTATCTCTTTTCCATAGTCAATTCTAATAAGTTCCAAACATTTAAAAATAATCTTAAATAATTCTGCTTTCTTTGCATATTTTCAATCAACTGCACAAATATCTAAATTAGCTGGTGATTATAAAACATTTGGCTTCTTTTAAAAAATGATATTTAATTGTCCAATACAACACTTTCCTTTCTAGTTTCAATTGCCTTTCTTCTCACTAGCTGAGGACATGCTTCCGCAAGGATCAGATGTGGATCCTCTGCCTCCCTGTACCATCACCATGACCCTCCTTTGCCTTTTTTTGCCTCCCTCTGGCTGCCCGGACACCTCTCCTTTGCCAAGCCCAGGTGGATGATTCAGTCCTGGGGAGGCTGGCAGAGGTAAGCGAGGACTCCCTGGCCCCATTTGGGGGGAGGGGGGGGGAAGCTTTCCATACCCTTGGCAGCAGCAACAAGCCTTTCGGTAGCCACCAGCACTGGGGCTCAGTTTGGAGGCTACTCAGACCAGGCATCTTAGGAACATTTGACTGACTGCAAATCCTTGCCCACACCAAACAGCCACAGAGAGATGAGGGATACAAATAAACTGCAAATGGCAGTATAAACAGTGCACTGCAATGGGCTTATGACTCAGTCATAAAGATGTAATGACTCCTTCACTTATGCACGCTACAGTGAGGCATGCTAACTGACTTGTTTACAAGAAAGATGTCTTTTTAATCAATATTTTTCACCAAAAATGTTTTCTGAATTTTTGCAAACTTCTATTTTAAAATCCCCTTTAAACAAATTTTAAATTACCAGAGTCTCCATTCTAAAAGTAAATATAGAGAAGGAAAATATCACATTTCTTTTCTTTATTCTTTTTGAAGAGAACCCCCACCACTATACTTTAACTTTAAAAAATATGTTAGCCTGATAGGTCTATATATGTTTTCTGAAGAGTTCTTGTGAAGCTCAAAATCTTTCAGCGCAGTAAGATTCCACCCAGCAGAAAACTTCTACAGTAGAAGAATCACTTCCCACTTCCATTATAAAAATAAATAGTTTTATATGTCTGACCTTCTTTGCTACTCAGTAATATTTCATTTGTTTTTAAGCTGTTTTTTATTGTTTTTGGTGGGAGGCAGCCAGAGGATTGTAAAAGTGGGAGGCAGGTGTAAAGAAGACTAAGAGTGTTCAGGGGAACTTTTCAACAAGAAGGGGAGAAAATGCTTGAACAAAATGATAACGCTAGACATTTTAATTGAAAACTTAATTCTTTCTTTAGGTCTAGTGGTGCATATAGCAGCTGTCTAAATATCATAATTCTGCTTACATTTTCTGCCTCCCTAAGAAAAGCTGCTTGTAACGTCTGCTTAAGGGTAGCTGCATAAGCTTCCCACCACTAATGACTCCCTATATGGAAAAAAAGGTGATTCTACTAAGATCTCTTCCAAGAAATAGGATAGAAAACATGATTAGAAAGAAATTTTTTCTAAGGAACCATTGGATTTTTTTGTAGTTAAATTACTAAAGCGGTCACTAAAGTGAGGCGAGGGCCATATTCCTCCCTTCCTCTCCTGTTTGTGCTTGTTTCCTGATCTGGCAGGCAAGAGGAGTCACGGATTGAGCGTGAGCTTTGCCATGGCCTGTTGTGTGGCCGCAAGCAGGTCACTTAACCTCGCTTGGCAGATGGGACTCTTATTGCCTGTTCACCTTTGTAAGGCACTTTGACAACGTTGGGTGAAAAAACATTGCTTTTATTTGGAGATTGTTCTACACTGCCTCTGTGGCAAGAAAAAGAAAAAAGGGCGGTAATAAAACAGGGACTGAGTTTGCCCTTGGGGTAGTCAAAAATGAGATGAACATCTGAAGATAGTTGAAAAAATATTTTCTGGCGGATCATCTCATGTGAAAGAAGGAAAGTGGAAGCAAAGGGGAAACATGCCTAACAGGAATAGAAAATAGAGATTTGTGTCTCGGGGCTTCTTTTTCTGTGCTAGGACTTCTGTGAGGCAAGTTTCCACCTTCTTACCGTCCTTTAAATTGCAACATCCTGGGGATTCCCTGCTGTTATTTGAGTGAAGTGAAGACTCTCTCAAGCAAATATCTGAACTAACTCTCTCTAAAACTGACAGGCCAGAAATCCACGATGGCTCCTGTGAATGGTGAGCCTGGAGCAATGCTGAAGAGAGCCAAGAGCCAGGGAAAGAAGGAAATAGAGCCATGCAGGCCTGCAGATGAGGAGAAAATAAAACCTCTCAAATATTGTCTAGTCTCTGTCTCCTTCTATATCACAAAGTAGCAACATACTGCTAGGAAAAATCAGGATACGCTGGAAAACTCAGGCTGGATCCTTTAATGGAAGAGCATGAGAAAAGGCAGTAGACATATAGAAGCCACTACTGAGGACCTTGTGATAATGCTAAGACACTTTCTACTGAAAGGAATGAGAATAAAAGCAAGAGACAAGTACTTAATCTTGAAAAAATGTTATTATTTAGTCTGTGTTAGCAGAAAGAAAATGGACAGTGTGCCAGCAATTTCTTAGGCCTCTTCAGTACCGACTATGAGAAAAGTAACAGCATTATATTGCAGATGGGTGAACCAAAGACCAAAACAGTTAACTTTCTTGCTATTATCACACAATATACCTAAGTCATAGCTAGGCATAGATCCCCCACACAGGGTCATTCCCCTGTCAATTTGTATGTCAACTATAAAGAAAAGGTTTTGATCATAAGGAGAGAATATTCAGTTCACACAAGCAGAGAATGGTTACAGGGCACTCAAACCCTCCTCTCCCAGTCAGCCCATTGCACCCTGAGTCTGTCCAGGTCAGCAGTCCCTGAAGGCTGGCACATCAAATCTTCTTTCACAACCTGCAAAAGACACTGTAAAAAACATGATTATATTGTATCTTAGAGTTATCTTGTTAGGTAGTCCCTTCATCAGCAAAACCGTGCATACATTATCTCTTTCTCTCACATTGCATAGTTACTGAAGTATGTATGAAGTGGGTGATGGTGTGAATATTACCTTCTGTGTCTGGCACTGTTTTCTGTCTGTTTTGAACTCTCTCTTCACTATATTAACAGTAAGATACAAGGCAGTTAGACCAGCCTACTAACTGTTCACTTTAGTGCATCTCTGGGTGTTTCCTCTTTCCCCCCCCCCCATTCCTATAACATATTTTTACCTATGGGACTATGTTTTACATCATGTTATAAAGCTGATGCACATTTCCCCTATCCCAGGGTTATTTGCACTGGATAGCAGCTATAGATAAAACTCAAAGGACAGATGTGTAACTAAACAACTCAGATGAGATAGACACGACTAAGAAATATATTATTAAGTAAAATGACATTTGATTTTTAGCTGTGAGACCAACCACTTTTGACATTCAGGAGAGCACAACTAAGAGCTGCCTTAAAAGCCTCTGCACATCGATAGCTTTTCTGTTGCTAGGAGGAAGGGTTTTGAAGTGGGAAGAGAAACAGAGATCCTCTAGTCAACAGAAGGATCCTCATGTAAGGGTCAAGAGGGAGCAGAATTCAGAGAGAGAAAATATTCAGCTGACCACAGTGTGCTATTCTCTATTCACTTTAATACCTTCACCTAATGATATGATTTAAAGCTAAAGCTAGAGAATGTTAGGAGTTTTTTCTCATGGTGACATCCCATGTAGGAGGAATCTCTTGAGTTTTCTCTTGAAAACAGAAAGATGAAAAAACTTGCCTTGGAGAAATTTCCTCTGGATTTGAGCATGTTGGTATATTGTTCACTCAAATGATTTATGGACTGGAGATTAGTAAAGTCATAGCAACACAGAAATTGCCAAGTGAAAACAAAACCAGCCCTGTGTACTCCTATTGAACATAATCAAGGAGGCAGCTGACAAACAGGATTTCTCTTCTCGTTATGCAGAGACTTTGTATGGGACAAAGCAGGTTCTTGCCTTTCAAAACTCTTTGAGCAGTGTTTGGCATTCCAGTAACTGGTATGATTAATCTGACTTCACCAAATAACTGAGTATTTTGTATCCTGCTATACGCTATAGGATATAACCTATGAAGATTTATTTCCTTCCGAAGAAAATAATATGCCCTTCTAGGAGAGGGCTGGAAAGAGATTCATTCCCAGCACTATCATAGACCTACTGTCAAGTCACATAGGGTGAGACTTGTCTTTCCTGAGCAACAGTAGTGAAGAGCCAAGGGTCTGAGCCAAGCTAGTCACCTGGCACGTCTGATGGCCATGGAGAAGTCTGTGCCCCTTGCAGAGGGGCAGTAGTTTTCTGAGTAAGATTAATGGCATCCTGCAATTGCCCTTCCAGGTGACTTCTGAGGAAGTCTGTAGGGCCACCTTTCAGAAATAGGTTTAGGTCTTCAATTTTTCCCCCTGACATCTTACCTTACTTTTCTAACTGCAAAAGCTGCATGACTGGTATGACCAAGTTGATGTGCCTGTCTAAGGCAACAAAATGACACGGTGCCACTTCCCACTGAGGAGAAATGGGAGAGAATGAGGGCATCTACATAAACTGGTAACTAAATGTTTGTGGTTTCAACTACAGTATGAGACTTCTTTTCTATATCCCTTCATCTGTTTTATTTGTTTAGGTTGCCAGGCCTTGCAGCAGAGGACTTTCTCTTATGCTGCTTTACTACACCATCTTACACAACTGGATGATAATTTTTGCAGCTTGAACTTACTACTACAATACAGTTGATAATTCACAATAGAGAGACCAAGTTTGAAATCTAATCTCAGAAGCCGTGTGGCAGGGAGGTGGCATCTAATTGGCTTATTTTGCCGCATTCATGAATAGCCCTTTGAGAGCATAACAAGGCTCTGGAATCACTTAAATTAAGGTGAAATTATTTATTCACCTTGCATGCACTGGTGAACTGGTAGCTTTCCTTTTGTGTAAATCTTATTCAGTCAAGATAGGCAAATAGAGAGAAAGAAGAGTATCTGTGGGCCTGGAAACTAGAGAAAGAATAGATAACTCCATCTATGAAAGCTGCCAAATTGTAATCTGGTGTTAGATCAGGGGAGGCGTATATCAAGACTAGTGAGAAGAGCAGTTTGCTGAAGTGGCAATTCAGGTGCAGAAAGATCAGCCCAAGAACTAAATTGAAAATACACATCTTACTGGTGTTTCTGTATGTAGCTGAGTAAAATCACATCCCTTGAAAAGAGGAAAGACAATGTTTTTTTGGCAAGTTGGAGTCCACAAAGAATTCTTGAGTCAGGCAAATATTATGTGACTTGGGGGCTGGTGACAGCTTCAAAGTCAAGGATCTCACAGAGAAGTGGTCCGGAAGCGTCAAAGACGATACAAAAATCTTTGTGGGATTGCAGCCAGTGAATAACTGAGAAGATGGTTGTCTAGCAGAGATGCAGAACTGCTGATAGGAAGAAGAGGAGAGGGCCCAGACAGGGCTGGGCTGAAGATGGACTGGCCACTTTGTGTGCTTTAAAAACCCAAGAAAATCAATGAAGAAACAGCAATCTGAAAAGTATTCCTCTGCTGTGAATACAGGCTAGCAGGTCCTCTCATATAAAGCTCTTGTGATGGTGGATTATCCAGGGTATAATAATTCAGTGCTATCTGGAAGACGTTCTTTCTTTTTTTCCTTTGGATACAACACTTCTGAGCCCATTGGAGTATTTGCTGCTGAAGGTAATGTGTGTAAGTAGTATTAGTTTTAACGTCCCATACAGGTTACTGGGAGTTCATATCCTATCATGTATCATTTCCACATCTCCTACTGTGATTGTTTTGGTCTAACTGCTTCTCTTTAGATGGAGTTTTGCCAGAATGACTCAAAAAGTAACACTACCTTAATCCAGTTCTTATTGTAACAAAAAGGAATAACATCTTTTTTACTCAGTGCTGATGCAGTGGAATATTGCCAGACCCCTGGAAAGCCTCCAGATCTGTACATTTCTCCTGCCCATTAAAAGCTAATACAGTAATACCCAAATAGAAAGCACTGTTGACAAAAACATATTTTCCCCACAATTTAAGATCCCAATTTATGTGTTAGATAAACATTGAAAACAGATTTAATTTCACTTCTTACATCTTCTGATGGTGCATAATAGGAATAACACCTCTTTTAAAGTAAACTAGAAAAAGGCAGAATTTCATGCACTGAATAAAGATCTCAGTTCACAATTTTGGCTTCTTCGGCACACAGCACTAGTTTAGTTCCTAATTTCCTCTCAAGTGACTTAATGGTACTGTATTGCTTAATTATAGCAGTTGCAAACTCCATCCTCCAAGAAATATCACTGGGACCCAAACATCTGCAAGATTCTGAAGGAGGAAGATACCACATAAAATACCCATTTTTGTCTTATTTTGTGTTTATTAGTCTGTCATACGTAGCATAGCTACTAAGCAGATGGAGCAACACAGCATTTAAATAAAAACTAACATTAATGAAATGTAAGATACTAAGTTACACACATTTTCTCAGTCAAGCTTCAGAAGGGGGGGTGGGATCTTGCAAATAACATTAGTTTTTCAAAAGCAAAATACAGGTGGATCAGAGGTCCTAAAGATGGAATACGTCTACTAGGTCATCATAGCCCATCTCTCCCTTAGCCAGACAACATTGTTTTTGGCTGCATATTGGTATTTTTTCATGCCTTCTTTTAAATGTCACAAGTGATATGATTCTGCATTTTCCTTTGGGAGTCTTTCATGGCCTATTAGATCTCACTATTGGGAAGCTTTTCCCTTGACTTTTCACTGCAGCTTTTCTTTTTTGTTGTTCCTATTACTCTTGGTTATATCCTTTTAATTACCTTTAATATTTCTTCTCCCTCCTCCCATTCCTTAGCACTGCAAGTGAACATTTGCATGTGATAAAAATCGTTATCCCACAGAAATGTCCTGAGATACAAAGGAATTTAGGCTCTCAGAGAAAAGAAGAGTAGATGGAGAAGGCATCAGCATGCAGAACAGTCTTATACCTGTGCCAGTATATTTGGCAATACTATTTATGGTGCAACCCTGGTACCAAGCCAAAAATAGCAGCCACCACCAGCGAGAAATATGGGTCCCATATTTAGACTAGTAATAGTCTAAATGCAGTTTGATGTGGAGCCAAATCTTCTTGCAGTTGCACTATGCTAATTGGGAGCAAGTTCACTAGCGTCAACAGACAAACTTCACCCCTAAAGCAGAGCAGAAAAGCAGAATTCTCCCCAGCACAAAACTGCTTCTGATCAGAGCCAGACAGAGATCTCTATAAAGGAAACAGCATTTGTCTGTTCAGGGTCTCTGTAATATTTGAAATCTTAAAATGTGATGAGCAGGAAGAAAGTTCAAATGGTTTAATGTAGTTACTATTTCTACAGAAAGTATTTCCTGGGCACCTGCACCCGGTGCTTTTGTTTCACTTTGTCCCTGGCTACCCAAAAGGGGGCCCATGAGAGTGTGAAAAGTGAAGCTGCGGAAACAAGTCAAAAGTATTGCGAAACTGTATTTTTTTTTATATTACCTTCTCAGGAAAAGATGTTTCAAAATAGACAGTTGGGGAATGCCTGGTCTATTATTAATGGAAGCGAGCAAAAGAAATATCAAGATACAGAGGACTAAATTCATCCTGATGGAGCTCCAGTGAACTAAGGAGGTCCAAAGGAATTTGTCTCTCACTATTTGAAAAACTTGGACCATGAGACCTACCTGCCTAAACTTTTTAATAAACATTGTGATTTTTCAAACTTCATTAGGAAAAATATTAAATACTAATCCTAACAGTTTCCCCTGTTCTTTTGGAAAGTGATCAAATGGGTCCCAGTTAAAGAACTCCTTCTCTGTTTCCCCAATTTTGACCTCAGTTTTGGAATAGCACAATGAGAAATTTAGGAAAGAGTAATACTGAGGATGATGGCAACAGAGAGAAAGTTTAGCCTAAGACACTTCCAGAAATTTGTCTCTCCTTTCTGTGTGTTTTGTCAAGTTATTAAAGTGTTAAAATCTAACAGGTAGTGTCTCCCTTCCCCATCATTTTCCCCAAGCTCAATGTTTAAGTGGTCCTATTTTGAAAAATGGCTTTGTATTTCTAAGCAGTGGGTATGCAGTTGCAGTGAGGGCAATGAGAGGTCAGGCAATGCCAGTCAACTGGGAGGTCAAATTATTTCTTTTCTCTCCCCTGGAAAAAAAATACTAAATAATACTTACCTCTCAGCAATCATATTTGTTGTGGGAAAGGATCAGAATTTGAATAGAGAATGGGGAAAAGAATTTATGCATGCAGATCCTATTAATTGTTAGCTTGAGCTGTGGGTATAAAAATCTGCTAGACTGTGTTTTGCATTCTGCAGTAAATAACGAAGCAATGTGATTCTCCCCATTTAAAATGCAAAAATAAAATAAATAAAGAGAGAAATATCCATAAATAGCTGATGACATTCTAACCCCAGTTGGCTTTCTGCTTTGCCAAAACTGTCAGCTAGAAGTAAGGAGCCTGTTGCAGCTGGTACGTCTGCTGTTGGTCTTTTTGCCTCCACTCTTCTCTCCAAAGGTTTCCTCTGAAACAGCAAACTGTTAGCCTAAGAAGTATTGAATAACTGTCTTCTGAAAAACAGTTTCCATTCTCTTTCACTTCTTAATAAAAACCACTGTGGTGAAGCACTTATATAGTACACTTTGCATTTTTTAATGAAGACACCTAAATGTTCTCATCATTCTTTATAATTTTGCTCTTCCTGTAAGGAAATTAATATTAATCTGCTCCCACAAGAAAATACTCTTATATATTAATTATTAATGAATTCTTTAATAAGATTTCCCCAGTTCCCTGTTGCATGTCTCCTTTGGACATCCTGGATGATATTCCTGATGGCTTTGAAAAGATTTGGGGAAAGCTTTGTTTTTTAGGCTCCCAATTAAAAATGTTATGTGGCAAGGAGAATCACAAGAAGAACTAAGAGAGTTTTTTTGGTTGAATCCCCTTCACTCACTGAAAAAGCCTATTTCAATTTGACCAAAGCTATTCAAGAATTCATCTACGACTCAGTGAATGATTTTAGTGAACGGTAGCGGAAGAAAAAGAGAAAAGTTTTGCCCTGGCGTTTCCAAAGGCGAGAAGATTGGCCTCTCTGTCCCTTCTCCTTCCCCCGCAAGGAAGAAAAACAACCCCGCAGTTGCATCCGGGGGGAGGGAACCGAGCAGCTCCGTGGGCGGCAGGGCGAGCAGAGCCTTGCTACGGGCTTGCGGCTGCCTCTGCTCGCTGCCCCACGCCGGTGCCGCGGCCGGAGGCAGCGCGGGGCACCGAGCCCGACCCCCGCGCTGCGGGCCGAGGCCAGCGGGGCTGCAGGGACGAAGGCTGCGGAGAGGCAGGCCAGCCCGCGTACGAAGTCTGCCTCTCGCCCCCTCTGCGGAGGCACTAATTTGGGTTTTTCTCCTCTCTCCAGCTGTTCGTTTTTATGAAACTTGTCAGAACTTAATATCTTTGAGACTTCTATTCCTCCCTCAAATTTGCCTGAACCTGCCTAATGGGCTGGAGAATTATTGTGGGAGGACCGGCTGACAGACAGCGTGACTGGGTAAACCTCCTTTCCTCCGGAAACCAGACTGAAAGCAGTGAACTGGTGGGAAAGACTGTGCCACTTTCTTTGATATGGACTTTATATGTGTCATTTGGATCTCTGCCCTATTTAATATACACCATCTGAGTATGGACATTTATTACGCAGTTAGATTAGCTGCACATAAATCTGCAGCCTATTCAGCCTGTCTTCCAGCTGCAGGGAAAACACTGTCACTGATAAGGAGTGCATTTTTTAGAGACTAATAAGTCAAATTTTCCATCAACTTTCAGCAGAGGCACTTTTAGGCACGTCTGAGCAGGCATGACTTTCTTTGTTTCTTTTACTGGACTTTTTAGCTGGACAGTTTCTCCAAAATATTATTGTTATTATTAAAATTACAAGAAGAATGTATTACTTGCCTCTAGGCTTTTTACAAAAATCTTCTGACTAATTTTTATGAACCCTTTCCTAAAAGTTCTGCAAATGGTATCTTAAAATGTGTCCTGGAACAGGAAAAAGGAGGTTGCATCAACTCAAAATTCAATTAAAATTCTTTCATACGATGAAAGAATAAATACTATTTTTGAGTTTTTCTTAATATTTGTTTTTCATTCTACTTGGTTCTTCAGGATAAGAATAAATATCTTTCTTTGTCATTTTTTTGGAGGTCATCCTGGCTGACTACAGGGCAGAATGAGCAGCTTTATCAGCCAATTTAGAAGCTGAATAACAAAGAGATCTTTTCCACTAACCTCTTTGGGGTATTTGAGTTGTAGTAAGGAGATATCTGAAAAAAAAAACAACAAATAGCTTTAAATGGCTGTACTAGAAGTACCTTACATCTTATTTGTCACGTTTAGTTTCTGTAGTGCTTTTAACAATGGTACTGGCTCTCTGGTCATCTCTAAGCACTCCTGAAAGGTCAAAATGGACAAGGTTTAATCTTTAGGACAAAAATCAAGAATCTTTTGCTACTCCACCTTAGTAATGGATTATAGGAATAACATTTCCACACTTTTGTTGTACACCTTAAAAAAACACATATAGATTTAAAAAGCCATGTTCTCTTCTTGTGTTTTCAGGTCATTTTTTACGATGCCTATTGCTAACACTCCAACTATAAATACATAATAAGTACTCAGTATGCACAGTCAGTGCTTTTTCCTCTTCCATTCAGTCTCTCGCAGCTGACTTTGCTTGGCTTCCAGGTTATATTAAGACTTTTGGCTTTGAGGCTGTACTGAGAAATCTCAGCACAGACTTAGAGCTTAGCAAGTGAGGGCTGTGAATAGAAACAGCCAGAAATACTGACAGTAAGTCAGAGGTGGGGAGCAAGAGATAGAGGCAGCAATTGACTACTGGTGAAATCTAGGATTAAAAACGTATCATTGGAAAAAATAGCAGAATATGAGACTCTCCGAAATAACATCTGACTTAAAATCAGAGCCCCAGTAAAAATTGAAATAAAAGAGTTCTGACTTGGCTGTTTTATATAAAATTCCCTCTTTACCTTTCAGACACAGATCAGTACTGGGTGTTTCCTTTTCTTCTGTTCTTTAAAAGCCAAATTAAATCTGTGGTTGTTTTATAGAGAAAATTGTAAGCTAGGGGGGTTTATAAAAAGATCTACAGAAAGAAAAGGCTAGTCTTTTGACAGGGAGCCAACAGGAGTGCTGCATATATTCAGTTACCACAGTCTTTCTCCTACAGTAATTTTTACCAACCTAAGCTCCAATTTTATACTAGTTAGTCAGGCAAGCCACTCATTGGTTTCACCAGCAGCTTTGCCCAAACATGAAAGTCAAGGAAGCTTTGAAACTGTGAAGATGTTGTAGAAAATTGTAACTGTTGGACTGATTTAAAGTCAAAGCCTGAGTTGTGATATTGAAAGTCGTCCGAGAGTCTGTGACAGCAAAGATCTCCGTTGCCAAAGGCACAGCCTCTACTGACTGATGAAGACTTCCTTGGTCCTGGTCTGGATGGTCTTCCTAAAGCACTAGGAGATGTCTGTGATGAATTAAGAGCTACATGTTAAATGAACTTGCAACACCAATACAGACTGTACAGAAGTGAAATCTGCAACAAAGTTCCGTTATTGCATTTTCAAATGTAAAACAACGCACTGGGGCATGAGTGGCTTGCATCTGCATGAATGTGTCTGGCATAGAGAGTGAATGTAGTAAGAGATATTTTTGGTGATTTGATTCAAGTTCAAGAATTCATTAGAGCGAAATGGGGCTGTGCCAGGGTTTGCTCTGGAGCTGAAACCCCTGGGCAAGAAACCTGTAGAAGCCTCTGCAGGATTATCAATTTTGCAAGTTTTTAAGAAGCAACTTTGAACAGAGATATGTCTCAGTTTCTTAGTTGATGCTTGTGTTAGCTCTTTTGAACACACGCACACACACACGCACAAAAAAAAAAAGAAAAAAAAAAAAAAGAAAAAAAAGCTAGAGGAAGAGAGCTGAAGCTGCAGGGAGTCCAGAAGAGCCATTGAGCATCCTCCAGATGGCATAGATTGGAGGAAAAGTGTCTTATCAGGGGAAGAGTACAAAGGAAGGAAAAGAAACCACAAGAAAGTGTAGAGGATGGTGAAGTAGGGAAGGGAAGCTATAACAGGAGAAGAGATAGCAATGTTTTTTCAGCCAGACCAATAATCTCATCACTGATTAGAGTTATGCATGATACTGTGAGGAATCTATCTGTTGTTTGGCTGTACTGAGAATTTGGATGCCTCTTGAAACCTGCTACATCTATCCACACACGGCATCAGGAGTTGTGGAAAGCATGAAAGTGCATGGCAGAGAAGTGCATACTGATCTAGCTGAATAGCGAAGTGATTTTTTGGAGTGGGACTCTACACCACTGCTGTTCAAGAAGTAGGAGAAAAAGAAGTCAGACTGGATCTGGAGCTGGTGATTGCTCCCCTTCTCCAGAAACGTCACAACTGTTCAGCTGCGGGTTCAGACTCCCTTTTGCCTGCGCTCAGCTCTGCATGTTTGGCATCCTTCACCGAGGTCCAGCCACAAGGGGAAGGTTACCATGAAACTTGCAGTGCTGCCAGACTGTAAGGTACTGCCAGACCGTTACTTCATCTTTACAGATGAAATCCTTTCAGGCTGAGAATGTAGGTCTCCCCCTTCTTGGCCAGGTGTCAAAAGATAAAAACAGAGCCAGCAGCACGTTTCTAACAGCACACAGAGCACCCTGGCTGAGTTCGTCTTCATTTACTCAGGACCAAGCACCTTGTTCTGCAAGGTCCTTCTGCGACTCCAAAAATACCCCTGAAATTTTCTCTGTGTATATATACGACTCCGCTGTGGTGGGAACCTGGATAGCAGCTAGACTTCCACCTCATTTAGGGAAGTATCTAGCAACTTCTTAGCAAGCAGGCCATCCTGTGGATAAGCAATGGTATTGCTAATGATTAGACTGACTTCTCCAGAAGCAAAGGCCACTGCTAGCAATACATGCGAGCCTTCTGGACTTATTAATTACCATTTGTTCTGAGGATAAGGCAAACATATCTTTCCCAAGTACTTATATGTTCTTCAAGAAGATGAATCTGATCAGTTAATGGGCATATGACATCATCACAGACCCCAGGACCTAGTACTCAGGGACAGATTTAGATTAAAATCTGTAACTCCTTTTACTCGAGAAGCTTCATTTTTTAAAAACTGTTTTGCAATGAAGAATGGAATGAAACCTTGAAATTAGAAATTTCCTACAGAGCGGAGAAATCCAATAGTTATCTTAAAAGAATTGCAATAGCATTATGGTTTTGTTTTTCAAGAAAAAAATAACAAAACTCCTAGGCTGCCTAGCTCCCCAGTCCTTGCTCACAGTGCAACGGGATGCCCACAGTTTCCCTGTCCTATCTGGGGCTCCCAGGAGTGTAAAGATGGCTGAAGTGAAGACCGGGATGCAGAAAAGCTGGTGCTCTTGAGAAGCATGCCTATTTCTGGCTGGGAAATTTGACAGAAATGTTATGTTTTGCAGGAATGTGTCAAGGCTGCAGAAGTGGCGTTTTCCAGTGTAGGGAGGGCTGCTCCATTTCAGTGTTTCTGATTTGTTTTACCCAGGAATAAGGAATAAGTCCTGCCTGCCCACATGTTCCAGCCTATCTCCTGAGCAGGAGGAGATAATTCTCTCATTATCTTTAGTGGCTTTCTTAGCAATGTCAGTCGCTCTTTAACAGCAGCATTGGCTGATCCTAAGACAATTCATCCTTTTGATATTTTACTATTTTTATCATCTCTGGGCAGGGAATCTCTGTTAACATCCCTGTTCCACCAGTTCCTCACCCTTGGTGGGAACTGGTCTTCCAGAGAGAGTATTTGAGAGCTCACAGCAGTGACCGAGGAGGTGGGGGGTGCTTCATGAGGCTGAGTTAGTCACAGCTCAGTGTCACATGGTTCATCCAGGAGACATGAGGGATTATTCGGATATTTTAACCTACAAGTGTTGCTTTAAGGATCAATATTATGAAAATCTTTAGAAGAGGGACTTCCTTCCTTTTCATGGTGCTGCAGAGGTTATAATTCTGGGACATTTAACATATGCTTCATATATTCACTTACACCCTGTTGTGTAAGGGACCTGCAATGATGTTGGCTCCTCCTATTACCCAGTGCCTCCTGACTTCTTTTTTTCTATATGTCTTCCAGGATAGTGCTGAAAATGGTATGAGTGGATCCAGGGACCTGGTTCTGCAGGCTCTGCTGAGCCAGATTATACCAGTAGACTGTAAGTAGGAAAGGAGTACGTGGCAATGCACCTCCTGCATGGACTGAGCACCGAGAATGATTTTTAATACACAAGTTCTCAGAAGATAGGAAGGTATCAGATAGGTAAAAAGGTACCATATGCAGGCAGGTACCCCAACTCTGCAGTTGTTGTCTTGCATTTTTAATTGTTTTTAGAGAAAAAGATGACAGTAGTACAAAAAAAAAAAAAAAGAAAAAGAAAAAAAAGAAAGAAAAAAGAAAGCCACAAGTATTGTTGCCTGTGCTGTGTGAACTCAGATTGGCTTTTACTCTGTTCTGTGTCTGCTCAGCCTATTATCAAGGTAAAGAAGCCTTTAAGTGCAGCCAATTGTAGCAGTGGGTTCAGTGATTTGGGAAATATCATCACAGTAAGGCCATCAGTTACCAGACTACATTGCACTACATACGACTGTGATTTCCTATTTCATTTTAGGGCAAATTTTTCTTCTTACTAGTGACCACTGTCATTTATTTCATAATAATGTTTTTATAAGATGCTGGACAATGGAGAAGGCTGTAGAAGCCTGCAAAATGTGTGTTTAAGATGGCCAGCAATGCTGTCTTGCAGAAAACTCTTACAGTGGATCTTAAAAGTTTGTAGTGTTTGTTTGTTCTCTCTGTCCTTCCTAGACATCAATTTTCTCCCACAAGCTCTTGATTTTATTTTCTGTAAGCTTTGATGTACTTTTGCAAGCTTCTACCACTGCTTCTTAGACCTTAGCTTCTTAACTAAAGCCATTTATTGATATACTACATCTCTCAGTGAAGTAGTACATCAATAAATTAAAGATTAGTTCAGTGTGTCAGCTCTCCCTGAGAACTCTGGGAAACATTTGCCACTTTGGATGGCTGCGGAGACCACGCAACCTCCTCGCACAGGAAAGATGATAACTCCGAAAGATTTAAGCTATTGCTCCATGGCATTTCCTCGAGCTAAATATTTTTTGAAAGTCACCTTTTAAACTAATTCATAGATTCTGCTTACTACTAAGCAAACAGGTGACCTGTTAGGTTTATATGTTGTATTGAAAAGTGTCCAAAACAGCTTTAAGCTGTCTGTTACTACATTTTGTTTTTCCTCTGCTCTGATTTTATGCAGGCTTTTCATAGTGATAAACAGTTTTGTCCTGTATTTAAACACATCAGTTTCCTTATGTGACTTAGATACCTATTGTACTTCTGACAAAAGTGACTACAAACTTTCACTGCAGTTTGTTTTTCCCAGTGACATGGACTGAGGAGCATTACCACTGAATGGGGTGCAATTGGTCTTATCTTAACAGTTTATATGAGTTACTTAAACATTCCTTATTGCTATTTTTACATTGGCACTCATTCATTCCTCAGTGTTTTTTCATGATTTTGTACTGTTTACTTGTTAGATTTTAAGCTTTGTTCTTGCAGACAGTTTCTAGGATTTTATTTCAGATAAGATTTTCAAAACGGGAGCCAAAAATTAGAGCTCAAGCCAATATGTGCATACCTAAATAGGTGCTTTATTTATTAGTATTCTGATTGCAGAGCAGATACCACCATTTTAATTTAGGAGATGCAGGATATTCTGCATTTGTGTAGATGAAGTCTCATTGTTTCAGTGCCTAGTTAAAGATTTGATCTAACTTCAGTCCTTCTGTTTTGAAAACCGTGCCTCAGCTTCTAGAATCTAAAATGTGTGCTTCCCCATCAATATGCATTTTCCCAAATATACATCCACTTCCTTAGACTTCACCCAGTTATGTAGATGGACATAAAATGGCAAATCAGAAACACCTCAAGCATAAAAAAAAATGGTTAGAGATAAAATAGTGCTGTTTTGTTCCTATGTATTCCACAATCACTTGCTCAGGGAATGTGACTTCTCTGTTTTCTGCTTGCTTATGAGACAATTCAGATTTCTGCTGTGGCTGCTATTGGTACTAAGATTCTATGAGGAAACCTTGGTGAAGGAGCAAGACTTAGCTGTGCTAGGTGTTATTCAAAGAGAGTGTTTGTGATTTGTAGGGGGTCTTCACAAGTTAATTCACTTCTACTATTCACTATTTGTGCTAAGTGAGCGGTCACCGAAGTCTCTTGACTGGATAAAGGGAACTTTTAAAATGGAAGAATAATGAATGATACATAGCAGATAGGGCTGGTAATGAATATTTTGTTGTGCAAAGACACCCATGTTAACATATGAATGTGGCCATTTGTGTGAAGAGCAGTCATTCTCCAAACATTCATGGGGAATAAAATCCTGTTTGCACAAAGGTTCATGAATAATGAATATAAACAGGGACATGAAGAGGGCACTTAGATACCATGGTGATCAGTATAGGATAATGGCATATACATAGCCAGCTGGCTTTACACAGTCAACTGAATGAAGGATTCCTGATAAACCCTCCTAGAGTATTTCGCTGAGGTACAAGAGATACCCATAAGACTTCTTAGAAAGAAGTCTGCAGCTATTTAAATATTTTGTGACAAAATTCATATTGGAGATATATCACTGTAATATGCAGCCTGTTGGAGCTGTATGCTCTGGTGAAACTTTGCACGATCAGGCTTTATTATTATCCACATTGCCTCTAAAATGCAAGCTTACAGATGCTAGACTGCCTGGGAGGATACCTCACATGACCAAGCTTAACTGATAGGCAATTTTGGGGTGAGTCAGTCACAGTAACTCAGGTTTCTATATCAACCCTTGCCTCCAAGGAGAGCTGGAGTCTTCAGCTCCCCCATCGTTGAGGAGCAGCAATGAAGAAATGACCATAATTAGTTGCCTACCTGATGTTGAGCAATGGGCAGGTTTCCTCCCATTGCTGATTGGTAAAATAGCAGAAAATTACTTTAAAAGAACAAGAATCCTGCAAATTTTGTTTCTACTGTCAAATACAAAGCGGTCGATGTACAGAGAAAAGAAATACCCAATGCCATTCTACATGTTCCAGGAGGTAAAGAGTTATTCATGCACCAAAATCCAGTGATGAGACTAGACAAATTCACCTCAGCTTCAGCGTGGACCTCACCTTGTGAAACTCCCTTCATTTATAGGAATTCTTCATCTGGCAGAACACTACTCTCAGCTAAATTTCTCTACTAGAAACAGGTGTATTCACATTGGGAATGTACTAGTTATTTGGGCTAAGTCTCCATGGAGACGCTCTTGGTATGCCCTGACTGTCATCCCACACAAGGAGAGAAAACCCTTATATATGACCCCAGCATAATGCACCGTACATTGACTGTGTAGGCAAGAAAGGTATCTGAGAATTCTTAATCTCTGTTTCTCAGTCTTACACACTTTAGCCTGGCATTTAACTTTGCAACTTTTTCAAAGATATCCTGAGCAGACAGTACTTCATCCTATGTTTGAGCAAAGCTGGAGTGAAGGAAAATTGAATAGTAACAGCTACATGTAACAGTACCTCCTCCACTATAGTACAACTCTTTGCTATGCTCTTTCATGGAAGCACTTCACCATAGCTACACAATTAGGAGGTTGGAAATTACAGGCAAGCCTTTGGACATTTATCCAAAAGGATACTTTTGCCATCTGGTTAAATATGTAGTAGTTACCACTCATTAGGAACCTGCCCATATACAGGTCATTGGTGAGCTTTTAACTAAAGCTAGAAGTAAAACACAAAATGTCAAACAACCATCTCTGACTGACACTTGGGAAACTGAGCTGCTGACAGTTAGTATCCCATTTACAATTAAAATCTGGCCTCCTTTTCTAATTTTTGTTGATATGCGTTGGTCTGTGGACTCCTAGCAGACATTCTGGATTTTTAAATAGACCTTGCTTTGACTTCCAATTACCATACAATTAACAATTCTAAAAATGCTGCCTTTTAATTTTACTTTTCGAATTCATTTTTATGTGCCCTCTGAATTTGCTCTTGTAGGCTCTTATTTAGTGTATCAGATGTCTGTATTTCTATTTAAGATACAGAGGGTGGCTATTTTATACATCTACATAGCAGCTATTCTTCCTCCTGAAAAATGCAATGCTTTATATAGCTCCACAAAACTAAGTTTCCCCTCCACTACATTGGCTCAGCAACATGATCCTGCCATGCAGTCATGGATGTTTTAAGGCAGGAACCCTGGCCATGGGCCCAGGAATCTGTGCCAAAGTGCCCAGGGTCCACAGCTGGGCACATGCGCACGCAGAGCTGTACCTGTGAGCATAACGTTACTCCAACTATTTTGAAACAAGGTGTGCAGTTCTCGATAATCCCTTTAGCGTCTCCAGGACCAAACAGCTTCAAAATGCATGTAAACCTAGTTGCCTAGGAAGTGCTCTAGGAAGTACTACAAGAAGGAAACGGTCTTTGCGTCATTCTCTAAGCCTGAAGTTCCCAAATTTTTGAAGGCCTCCCCTTGTAAGATTCCTATTCTTGCTATTCTTTCCTCTTTAAATAGCTGCAAGATTTTGCAAATGGCTGGGCTCCAAGGAGGGATGAGGGCATGTGGAAGTCTGAAAGAGCAGCACCTCGCACATAGCCTTGCTAGCACAGGTGGCTGCCCAGCAGGATCCTGTCTCGGCAGAAAGACTAGCTCCCTTCACGGCATGCCTGAGGCAAATAACCCGTGGTATGTTTTGAGGATGTACTTCTAGAAAAAAGAATGGGGCAAGATCCTGGCAAGTTTGAAGATGCAGTTTCCTCAGTTTAAGAAGAGAATTACACCAGGTTATTGCCTGCCATCTCTGGGTTTTGCACTTAACGACCCAAAGGGTCTCTTCAGTCCTATGTTTCTACAGACTGCAGTAATAGTCAAAAATCACTGTTGACAATGTTCCACTTACCATTCATTTGGATTTGTTTATTGCTGTATTTTCCCAAGCTGATGCTATGTTACTTTGCTTCCTAATACAGTTCCTGTTTCATATAAATATTCAAGAGCTTTGAAGAAGAGAAGTATTATTAGTGTGCCCAAGAAAGGTATTTAGTAATCCTAGGTGCTTAAACTAGTAATTTCACTGGTATTTAATGGGTGGCTGCTTAGACTGGTAATGTTTGCTTATTTTACAAGTCTTCTCCTGTAACCCTGTCCTTCTTCCTGCTGCTAATCCCTGGCAGAGGGAGTATGGGAAGATTACAAAAACTGCCAGTAATTTTCAGAACCAAAATTCAGTCTCCTGGTACCTGTCTGATCTCTTTATTGCTTTGTTCCAGCAAAAGGCCCTTGGTAGACAGAAGGACACTGGTTCCTGAAAAGAATTTCAAAAAGTGAATAAAGTTGGTATCTGTTTAGAAGTAATACAAAACAAGAGCATCTGCCAGAGACAAGAGCATGTTGCTGGCTTAGTAAAACAGCAGGGGAACCTGCTGTTGACCAGATTTGTCCGTATAAGTGCAGGTGTCTCCGCAGTTAATAAGAATTACTATTTACACTTGTTTTTAGAGTTTTGGAGACATGGGAATAATATAGATAGCCCATAAGTCATAAAGAGCAAGTAGATATGACACATGCTCCCATTAATGTGTAGTGTTACTCCTTGGAGTTTGTGATATTGAGACATTACAAACTAAGGTATGAAATACAGATGGCTCTGAATCTTGTATATATTTGTTTAATTAGAGCAGAATATATTTTGAGATAGATTTTTATTCAGAATCCAAGATGGGAAAATGATGAGCAGAATTGCCTATACATTGAGTGTGTTGATTACTGACACAGGGCTGGATTTGCAACGTGACTTCATAAAAAAAGAAAAAAGAAAGCGCGAGCAATTAAGCATAAACAGTCATTTTCCTATAACAAAGTATGTTCTGCTAAGTCAATTAAGGCCAGTTTTTTAGTCAATGTAAGTGAGTCTCTTTCCATTCGTGTCAAGGCAGTCCACAGCTTCTCAGAAGTGTCTGCCAGGTTGCTCTGGCCCTAAAGGGAGAAAATAGAAGGAAGGTTTGGAATAGAGAAACTTGGGAAACCCCCTGCAGTCAAGATTACTGATTTTGCCACTGCTTAGAGCCCAGAGAAGTCAGCAGCTCCAGGGGCTAGAAGGTGTTATTTCACCCTCTTTTTCCTTTCTCTGTGTCCCTGAGCAGTAGCTTCACCCTGTGCATCCCAACCAGCCTGGCTTTGCTGGAACTCTGGCATAGGCAAAGCAGGCTGTAAGAAAAGCAGACAGCAGCTCTTCTGCTGCCTCCAATGTTGTTTTGAGTCAATACCTCCTTCAGAGTCAATACCCAGGATCAGTCATGCAGCAGACTCATAGCAGCCGCACAAAAAGCAAAGGCTGGCTGCATGGAAGGACTATTGCAAAGGAACGGTATCTGAACCATTGACTATTTATAATTAAAACAGAAGACATTTTAATCAGTGCTGACTCCTGGTTGAACAACGCAACATGTCATGAAGGTGAAATATGTCTCCTCCCTTGCTGTGGACACATGCTTCCTCAGCCAACTGAAAATTACAAATTTTGAACTGGTACTACTAGTCTTCCTTGCTAAGGTTAGTTAATCCCAGGTACAATGAGACGCAGTAGTGTTTTTAAAAGAAAATCTGCGAAAGTATTAATTTTAAAGAAAGCAGGTTGCCTTGAACTGACAAGGAATAGGAATGTCAGCTGACTTGGCTGGGACATTCCCGTGCAAGGGAATGGCTCTCTTTTTATGCAGTCATTGCTGGCCATGTGGAGGTGGAAATATTAGAGGCTCTGCACACATTTGCTTCTCATTGTGCTGGGGGGGGGGGGGAAGGACATTATCAGATGTGGCCAGTTGGCCAGTTTCTGTGAAGAAATACACCCCAGTGGGTGTATTTTTTTTTTTTTTTTGGCCCTACTCTCAAGTGTAAAATAGCATCACCTCCACTAAATAACACTTTTTGTGGCAGGCTGACTACATTTCTGTTCTCCAACATAAAATGTTATTTTTCTTTACAGGTGTGAGCAAGATAAAACCTCCCTTCTGGGAACCTATATGATCTATGCAATGCAATTCTTCCATGGATTCTTACCCTATGGGTTAAATCTCATCCTACTGCCAAAGACACACAGAGGAAATTTTTCTGGCCTGTACTTTGACTAAACAGTCACTACCAAATCTGTCCCATAAAGGGGACCTTATCACCAACAAGTGCCTTGTGGGCTAGCTCAGGGAAAATAAAAAGGGGAAAATGAGAAAAAGGGGTAGGTGTCACAGAGCCAACAGAACTGGAGGTCCATCCCACATCAAGATGACAACAGTGAGGAGGAACGGGCAAGAGCAAGAGCAGTGAAAGTGAGTCCTCCAAGGTGAACTAAAACCAAAATGGTTCTGGTAATGGTGAGATTACGATCATGAAGACTTTTACACCTAACTCGCCTTCCAACTTGGGAAATAGCTTTAAAAAATTAAAAATGTATAATGTGTGTACACATGTCTACGTGGAGGAGGGAGAAGGGTCAAGAGAAAAGCCTGAAGTACTTGGTTTCTGCTGGGTATTTACTGCTTCAAAATATTGGAAAGGAGCAATATCTTTCGTACTTGATTTTTGCCAAAGTACAAAGCAAATCCTCTCTGCATTAAACAGCGAAGAGCATTCTTGAGAGTAAGGACCCTTAAAGACTCTTGTGTTTTGTTTTGTATTTTTTTCCTTCTGGGCAATGAATGACTAGTCCCTTGACACCACTAACTGTTTATGTAGAAAAGCTAATTTCACTTCTGCCAATAAAGTTCTCTTGCCAGTCTGAGTTTCTCATTAAAATTAATATTCTTATTGTATGTCCCTGTCTTTTCCCTTGCTGAAAGAGAAGCTAATAATCTTTCATTTGGGGCCAAATTCCCACCTCTTCTCCAACCCAAAACAGAGGAAGGGGGAGCAGGTAATTGCACATTGGCAAGAACACAGTCCTTTGGAGATGTGCTTCATTTCATGGTAAGGAGAAGTGTCTCAGTGGCTGTATCATTCAGTCAAGCTGCAGGAGACCTTGGTTCACTTCTCTCTTGGAAAAAGCTTCAAGCTTACATCTCATGGGGGAATACCATTACTAACAGCCCAGGGACTGTGGGGAATCATTCCCAATTTCTCTCCAGTGAAGCAGCTCCATTATATAAAAGAGAATTAAGTAGCCAAGGAGAATAAGTATGGAGGCATGGCAGGGGGATTAGGGCATTCAGCTGGGATGTTTCTGTTCTTGCTCTACTTAATATGAAAACTTTACTAAGCCACTAGATAAAAAGAGGCATTATTTCCTCTGATAGCTGTGCTTGGTGTGGAATCATTAAGAGAATATACCTATCAGAGTGTTCATCAGATGTGGGGAAGACAATCTGAAGAGTCTGTTGGCACTTGCTGTGAAATAGGTGGGACTTGCTCAGCATCCCAACAGTGTGATGCCTGCCTATAGCATTGTGGGCACTCAGGGATGTGTCATCCAGAAAAAAGATTTACATGCCTTCATGGAATAGGAAAAACTGGGAACCACATGGCTTTGGACTTAACATGCCAAAAGGAGAAATTAGGTGGGAAACCCTCTGTGGATCTTGCCTAGGACTGTGTGGACAAGTTCCCCCTTACACATGAGGCTCAAGCAAGTATGTAGGTAATCCCAAGACCCCCCCCCCCAAAAAGGTGGTGGATCATTCTGTCCTCATATATCAAAGTAGCATTGCCACAGTGTCCCCATGCCTGAGAGTGAACCCCTTTTCCCTAAGCAGAGTAGTTCAAACTAGGATTTTCTCTCTGCACTGGTAATATCAAAAGACTTGTTCAGCGGCAACAGCATGGATGTAAGCCTAGCTAGAACAAATCATCCTGTCGATAGGACTATAATAAATGGGAGCTTCAACACACTTCTGTCTTTACATTTCCATGCTGCTTTTTGAGGTTGATTTTTGACAGAGAGGGGAACGAATGAGTAGGTTACTAGGTAAGCAGGTATCTTGGAAGTATGCTTCTGAGTAAGACCCAACCTTTCAAAAAATGCCGAGGAAAGCAATTCCTGACAACACTGAAAACACTGTCAATGCTAAATGTTCCTTTAATTCTAATTTTGAAACAGTTGCCAGTCTCTCAAATTAAAGATTTATTGCCTGAGAGTGCTCAGATCACAACCTAACACAGGTTTAGCTGCTTTGTTCCAACCTGCTTGGAGTCATTCCAGAGGTTAAACCCCTGTATTAGAAACATCACTGATGCAAAGATTGAATGATCGATAAAAGCAATGCAGATTATGAATTCTCTTATGCAGTCTTTCATACAGAGGATCTAGAGAAGTAGCTATTCTCTTCTGTTTATTTTGGGTAGACAGCTTTCCATCAAAGATTCTGTGACCATAAATGCTTTGTAACAACCTGTGTCCTTCATTTAAGAAGGTAAATTTTGCTAGAATAAATATTTTTCAAGTGAAAAAGGAAATGACATAACATAGAAATGAAATGTTCTGAACATTTCATCAGGTTGGATCAAATACAGTAAAATAAAAAGGTATTTCTAACTTCAGAAGCTCCAGAATAAATAGACTGTTACTGATGCAAACTCCCTGAAGAAAACAAATAGGATGCACTTTTGCTCTGTTTTGAAATTAATTCTAAGTCCAAGGAATAGAATACATAATGTTTGTAATAATTTCGATGTGAATCCCAGGGATATTAAACATTAAAACTGGGCTGAGATCTTGCATTATAAAAATTATGGAGAGCATGTCATTAACATACATCATTCAGCTACTTACTGTATTTGAAGAGGCTAGGTTTATACAAATCCATCAGAGTAATACTTTGCATTCCAGGGCGTGACCAAATAATCAAATTACAAAGAATGAAGCGGTTAGAGCTTGAGATAGCATGGTAAACACTACAACTCAAAGGATCCTCTGTTGTGGATCAGATTTTGCTCTCTGTAGACTGCCTGCAGAGTTACAAGGAAAATAAAGGAATAAATAGGTGTAACATCAGGGAAGCCTTTTTAAAACTATGTAGCTATCATCCTAAAGTTCAACACAAAGAACAAAACCAGCCATCTGACAGGAAAGAAAATAAGTCACATCAGGTGCTGCTCTACTTGTTCAATTTGCTTCTCAACCACTCAATTTAAAATGTATCTGATTATTGATCATAATATTTTCCTCATCACAAACCTATCACTCCTTATTAGTGAAGATTATTCACTGTATTGATTTATTTCACTTTTTTTCTGTTTCTAGGACTTTTTCCCACTCTAACATATGATGGTCTCTAGATTCTGCAAATATGAAGAAAGTATGTTAAAATCTGAATTAATCTTCTGAGAACCAAACTTTTAATTAACTCATGGAAGAAAATAGTAATAAATGTGACAGAAAATTCTCCTGAGTCTGTATCTTTGTATTTCAGTTCCCTGCTAAAACACCATGCATTCATTGATATGGATCCTAAATCTCACCATTTTTCCTCGCTGTATCTTATCATGAAAGTGGTCAGCTTTGTAACTCCTTCTGATGTGAGCAGGTAAACAAAATTCTATATTATAACAACAAGGAGGAAAGGCTGACGACGGAGTGAAGTGTATTTGATAAAATTGAGTTTATTTACATAAATATACAAAATTCTGCTTTCAGGAGAAGAGAAAGAAGCAGGAAAGAGGCAGTTTCCTTGCTTGAAGGTCATTTGAAACTCCCTATCACAAAAGTATACTTTCTGCTGCTCTCAGGTCATATATTAGTTCTTTCCAATGTGGCTGAAGAGTATGTTTTTCCCTCAAGCTGATCTATGCTTTGTCCATTCTCTTTTACCACCCCCCTCCAGGTTTTTCCCAAAATACTCAGAAAAGCCTTGCTTTCCTCTGTCACCTTTTCTTTATTTTAGGTGAACACACATGGGTATCTATTTACAGTTTTCTTAAAGGTTGAAACTTAAGCATACCTGTTTGAAAGAGGTTTAACCCGACGTACAGCCTTCACATCAGCTAAGCCACTGAAACAGTGCCATCGTAATTCACACAAAGTCAAAGATATATAGTTCTTCAGGATAAAATTCACCTACATTTGAGTAAAGCAAAATTAAAGCAAGCTTAAGCCTTACCACATTTATAAGCTATTTCTATTCAGCTCATTTCATATCACCAGACATTTTTAGTTTTTTCAATAACACTTTAAAGAGATTTTCCCTTCCTGATTTATTTTATTCCACCTATTAGTCAAATGGTATCTCTAACAGGTCTGTGACAAATATTTTCTTTCAGGGTCTCTGTGATGCCCCATGAAGCCACTCTCACCTTTTTCTGATGTTACAAGTCATGAACCAACACCTGCTAGGGCTGTGTACATAATCAGGAGATGCGGACCTTCCAGGGATGGCTTACAGGAGATATTGCTATGAGTTGAAACAACACTAAGTCCCAGCATAACTTGGCAGTGCCAACTTCAACCATCCTCAATGACTCAAATTTTCTCCTAGCAAGAAATGGAAATGAATCAGCTGAGGCTTGTTTGACATACCGTTGACTTAGAAGCCACATGCGGAGGAGCAGATGTGGTTCAGGACCTGAAGAATGGTCACTATCCAGCAGAGCCAGTTCTAAACTGGAAGATACTAAGTGGTTGTTGTAGTTAAAGAAACAGATTATCTGGTACAGATTTCCATTCCCATCAGGCTTACAGAGTGGTGATGATACTATTAGCAAGCTCACAAATGAACAGAAACAGTCACACGAAACTTCTATTTCTGAGAGACTTTGAGGTATAGACCAGTTCTACACTGTCTCAGTTTTCTTGAATCTTAGAGTTTATTCAATCCACAGACACACATATTGAAAATGTGGCTTCTATTTCTCCTTCCTCCCTTCCTTGCTTCATTGTATCTACTGCTCAGCAGCAAACAACAGGGACTTGGCCCTGAAGCAGACTTGCAAGAACTTTGGCAGGTGAAGTTTAACCAAGATTCTGGGCCAAAAGACAGATTTCAGAAACTCACAAAGGAAAGACAGTAGAGTACGTTGCTAGCATAAGAGTTTATGCGCTGGAAACAAAGCAGCTTCTTTGCTGCAAACCATTTAGAAAATCAATTGTTTCACTTAGGCCACATGTTTTAAAGGAATTTCTAAAGACCGTATTTACAATAGACCTTTCCTATTGTTACTAGATACGATTATCTCATTTATTAGCTCATCTATTACCTCAGTTACTCTTAGTTTTTGTTCAAATTACAGAGGTCCTGTTTTCAAAACCAATTTTCCCAGTTCTTGGATGCATTCACATTCCCCAGACATTCTCTCCATTTGAAATCAATTAGGAGGATCCGTTTTAGATGTCCCAAATCCATAGTCTTTTTGGCTTGTCTAGTCTAATAAATGCAAGGTTTGAGACAATATCTACATTTCCTTCACATTTCACCGATCCTATTACATATTCAATAGCCAAAATTCCCATTATTGTTAGCTGTCCAGCTTGAAATAAAAATGGCAAGCTGGTCTCTTTATATGTCTCTGAGCTTTGCTTCTTCAGTATGATGTCCTTCCATTTCCTGAGTTGAAAGAGAAGCTCTCTAGGAAGCAATGATGGTTTGTCAGGACAGTCTTATAATCATAATAATCTTTCTTCTCATAGTGCCAGTTTTCAAATGAAGTTCCCATTACTCTAATTTTTCTTTTTTTTTTAGTGTGCCAAATTTTTCATTTTTTTCACTGCTCAATAATATTGTGAGGCAAATTAGTATCCCCTTCTCTGCTATGGAACTACACTTGCAGAATTCATAGTGACTGTCTTTCATCCCTGTCACCAGAAACCACTTCCTCCTGTGGTCCATGACTGCAGGGGGAGAATCAGAATTTCCATGACAAACTCTATAGACCTCTTGGAGTGCCTTTGGCTGTCACCCACTGAACTTAATTTGAAAGTCTAAGCTAGATGAGTGTTTACATAAAATCTTTTGCGGAAATAAGTGTCATGACACCCTCAGGGCATGGCTATTCAGGCTTGCTGCTAGAACTCCTCCTTTCTTCTCCTTGTTGCTAGAACTCATCTTTCCTAGCTTCCATTTGGCCTATTATTTATCTAAATAAGTCTACAGTGGAATTTCCTCTAAAAGGTATTAGATCCTTGCATAAATTGACCTGTGAAAGTTCAGCCTTTCCCACTGGACTCTGTGACTTGACAACTAAGTAGAGCTGCACTAATTATCTGTTTTGCCTAAGCTTTATGATTGCACCAATTGACTGTCCAAATGGGTTGCTACCATGATGGGTCTGTGACTGGAAATTTCTTCTTGGAGCTGAAGTTTTAGCCTGTGAGTCCTTGTTCCAGTTCATCCCTGCTAGCATGTTCTGGCTTCGCCTCTCCCTACCCTGAGGAGTCCGTGGCAGTATAGTTGTCTTTTACCTCTTTGGGCTTTCCATTTCTGCCTGAAAGTTTTGCAGCTGGTCTTCTCGGTCTGTTGGGACATTTTGTAGTTGTTACTCCAACAGAGAGTTCACCTCTGCCTGCAAATCACTTCAGCCATTTCTGGGAAACCTCCAGATGCTGCTGTAATTCCTTTTGTAAAGTTTCCAGCTCTTGTTTTAGTGCCTTCTGGTCTTGTTTTAATTCCTTCTGGCTAGTTTTGTTTTTTGAGAACAGATCTGTCATTGGTTCAAGAAGAATACCAGCTCATAATTTCTCCATTTGAACACCGTCCCAGTGTTGACACCAGGGTTTTCCCTTATGACCTCATCAGGTTATTCCAATTAGAAGGAGAAATTAATGAGGGAGATATTTCTGATACACTTCTGTTAATTTATAATAATGTACGAAGTTCTGCTTTCTTAGGGGAAGCGTTAATCATGCACAGATTTCTTGCCGACAGCTCTTTTTGCTAGCAACCTGTCCAAAAAATCCTCCTACTAGCTTTCCACTGGGGCTTGTGAGAAGGTCATAGATCTTCATGCTGAAGGCAGAAACACCTTAATGACACACTTGCTCCGCTCCCAGACAGAGGTAGGTATGGCATGCCAGAGGATTAGACACAAGGCAAAAGGGAAACACTCTGAAAGCAGCAGTCACCAAAAAAAGAGACTAAAATATAGTAGAGGAGGCAACTACGTGACAGAGGTTAAAGAAAAGTACATTCTGCTTTTCATGACTGTTCCAAGATCTAATCTGAACGTTAGCCAATTCCTGGGCCCCTGCAGACAGCAGCAGACAGCTGAGAGGCTTTTTTCTTAAGGCAGAGCCACGGCAACTTTGAGAGGACTATGTATTAGATCTGTTGAGACTCCTGCATGTTCTTTCTCCTTGTATTGTCTCACCTATGTAGAACTCTATCTCAAAAAATCCCCTCTGTCTCAGAGTTATCACTTCTAATGAAGCATTTATATGCCCTATATGTGGTAGAGACATGCACTCACCTATAGAGATCTTAAATAGGACAACAATTAAATTTAAACTCAGTAACTAACACCACATAGGTACACCAGCTGTCTCATCAGCTAGCCAGGAAAGTACCTGACAACTAGTGAAAGAAACAAGGACTCAAAATTTCTGGCCAAAAGAGCTTATGTGTTAACAGACTGAAACAAATTACAGTCAGCATCCAGAAGAGGGAGGGCCTGGGAACACAAGTGGTGAGAAAATCAGCGTAGCGGTCTTGTGAATTTTAAGGAAGGACATGAAGGAAGGAGATGGGGAAGGACAGCTCAAATTACATGAAAGAAGGCAGAAAGCAGAGTGGAAGAAGGGGGTCACAGGGAGCACTGTGATCAGCAGAGTAGAAGAAATACGGGATCAGTGAGGGAAATAGGATGAAAAGAGTGGAAAGACAAGATTGTGCATGACCCTTCAGGAGTGCCAAAGACAGCTGAAGTTGATAAAACACTTGATTCTTCAGATTCTTAAATACAATTGAAGGATTGCTGCCTGTTCTGTACAGGGACAGTTGCAGATGAAGGACACTGCTAATTATGAGTATTGCTAAATTTCTCATCCACTGGGAGAAGCAAACCAAAAGGACAACACTGGTAGACGTGGAGATGGCCTTAGAGGACTGTGGTGAGGAGTAATTTCCTAGAGCAAAGGTCCCCTACAGGAAATACCCTTCCAGCTCAGCCACTGAAATAATTCAAATCTGAATGCATCTGCTGGCTTCTACTATGGCAATCTGTTAGAACAAAAGGCAAAAGCCTTGATCTTACTGTCAGTGTATCCTTAGTTACATAGGGAATTTTCTTTTAAGTTCAGAACATACCTCTTGAGTTCCAACCAACAAAAAGACTAAGAAATTGTGAAATTGTCCAGATTGTTGATAAGGTGGCTTGTGTGATTGAACACGTGTAAGAAAAAAGTGACATCTGGAGCAGTATTTGGACTGACTGCAAGGAAGAGAAGGAACTATAGGAGAAGTTAGTGGGATTAACAAAATCTGAGGCCAGAAGGGATGGTTGTAATCCTGTCCTGTGACCTCTCTCTTGGCCAAAACCATAGGATTTCTCTCAGTGATTCCAGACCAGCTTCTGAGGCTATGCTAAGTAACTGGAAAGATGACTTTCCATGTTACCCTTCCTGTATCTTAGATATTCATAGCACCACCAGGGACACCTGGAGATCTGATGCTGATGATGATACATCTGGCATGTATCTCACTGCATCCAACCCAAACTTTCTTTCTCCTAATGATTAATTTCTCTCTCTCTCCCTCCAAATCCACACTCTGTCTGCTTCTCACAATCACCTTTTGCTCCTTGTCCTTGTCATCCTGTAGCTCTTGATAAGTACTGGCATTTCTTTGTAATCTCTCACAAACCCCTCTTTTGTTTGCCTATTACAACTGCTGAATCCTCCCTCAAGTGCAGAATTTGTAATATAAACGGCTGATAACAAGTGGCTGAACCAGCTCTTCCAATATTTGTGATTTGTGTTCCTTCCAGATGTACCTGCTTTGTCATGAGTTGCTAGTTTTCATGTTTCTTGTGATTCACAGAGGTTCAACCACTACCTAGGCATCTGGATACAATTCTGGTCAGGTCCTTGTGGAGTTCCTTGAATTGCTATGAGATTAACACAGTCTTTCAGTTTTCTTTTGTCTGCTGAACTTTTTTATGGTTTTGAGAGAGACTGGATAGCTGTTCAAAAAGGCTGTTAAAGTTATCTTTCTTTCCTGCTGCTGTGGCTGTATAATTCCCTCTGTAAATTACTTCATTAACTTTCTGTCATCTTCCATAACCAACATAAAGGAATCCACTGCCCATGTCTGAGAAGTCAGCAGTTTCTATCAGACACAAATACCAGCTAAAGGCTGATGCATGCAGGTCTTGGGGTGCTGTCAGTTAAAGGGTCTGGGGAAGAGGTGAGAGTAAGGAGGAATATAAATAAAGAGTAGGATTTAAAACTTTTAACTTTTTTTTTTTTTTTTTTTTTTTTTTTTTTTGGTACTATAAGGTGATGGGGTAGAAATGGTGCATGTTTGCCCAAGAAAAAAGAGATCTATGTTATTGAAGAGGAGGATGAGAAATAAGAATTTTTTACAATAAGACAGATGAAAGTAGTCAAATGGTCTGAAAGGAGTAGTGATGTGTGCAGGAATGTAGTGACAAAATGGGAAGAAAAGAGAGAAATGAAAAAAGAGTCAGGCGTGTATGTGCAGAAGGGATTTAGCAAATTTATTTTGTTAGAAATTTTATTAGCAAGATATCAGAAAACTATATAGACATGAAGTTATTTATACAAGAATATTTACAATATAAATGCAATTTTCAGCTGTGGGTTTCATTATCTATTATCGAGTGGGTAATAGCTCAAGGAATTTAACTTGGATTTTAGTTCTGCCTACCATGTAATAGAAAATAACAATTTCCAGTGTTTAGTGGAAAGGAAAGTATGCTCTTCAGATGCCCATATAAATGTAGGTTTTATTGGCAACTGTAGTATAAACAAGATGCCCTACCTGTTGTATCTTCATAGTAGATTCTTGTTCTGTTCAGCCTGAAAGTTGTTAAAAATATAAGTCATTAGAGCTTCTGGATATTTTTCTATACTTTGGGGTTTTCATCAAGATTCAGAACCATTTTCAGAGAGTGCATGCCCTAAGACCCTCTCCGTCACTTACAGAATGCTGCAAATTGACTCTATCACTTTACCCGCTGCTGTAAATTGGCTCTGAGCACACATAATGTGTCAGGTTTGCCTACTCACTTTCAGTTTTCACCAGCCTCTACTGGGCATATCTAGGAGTAATGGGATGAAATTGAGCAAAGGAAAATTTAGACTGAATATCAGGAAAATTTTCCTAACAGTGAGATCTATTAAAATGTGGAATAGTCCCCCAGGAAAAGTGATGGAAACCCCGTTGCTCAAATCATTAAAAATAGGCTGGAAAAAAACACAGTAAAAATACAGTAGAAAATAATCTGCATTGTCAAGGGATGGACAAGATGATTCCCTAGGTTCTCTCAGGCTCTAATTTCTAGGATTTTAGGAGCCGAGCTCCATCAGTATTAAATTCCCTGAATGCCCAAGATCATCTAATTGAAACAATAGAAAGTTTGCTCATAGGCATGCCAGGGAGAGTGCTCAGTAATGATCAGGCTGCATTACTGCTGAGAGTGTATCACTTGATCGGCACTGTACAAAGAAACAAGGAAGGAGACAATTTTTGTCACAATTTACCCTCTGCTAAAGCTATTCTTGTAAGTCAAATATGCTGGCTTGATTCAGCGTTGCTGATGTTATAGAAAGAGATCGTTAAAGCAGATTATAATGGAGTCAAGATCACAGGTTGTAATGGTAGAGTTTTGTATAAAAAGGTAGCTGTTCATGTTCAGAATCAAAATTTCATTCCGCAATATATGTACTTTTCACCACAACTATGTGCTCCTTCCATAGCAAACGGACGCTGTGCACTGCCATTTCATTTGTCTGTAGAAGCCTTACTTGTATATTGAAGGATAACAGATTAACTCCAGAGGGACACAACACTGTCTCTGAGTTTTTCCTCTCTAAAATGAATTTACTACTAAGATTTTCTCTTTCTTATTGGTATTAATAATTTGCAGTCAATGTAAAAATCTCAACAAATATACAAAGATTTAAAAATCTAAACAAAAGCAACCGCAGATATTGCAGCTACACCTGAAGTCAGTGCCACCTCCTTACATTCAATAATGTTTGTCACTTCTCTGGTGTTGTTAAGATATCAGTGAAGAAGTAGAAGTGAGTACTTATCTCTCACTCTGCTTTAGGGTTGAACATAAAGAGCTTAAACGTGAAACACAGCATAATTCATGCTCTTTCCTTCACAGGATCCTGCCGTCCCTCCTCAAGCATGTCCTGAAAAAGCCTGGTGGATCAGCCCTCTGCCTGATCACACTGCAGGGCCCTGCTGGGACTTTACTTACTCTAACAGCTGAGATTTGTAACTTTTATTTCCAGGGTTGGCCAAGAGAAGCACAATGGGGAAAAGGAGAATAAATAAACCTGCTGCCCTAGATCATGGCAACAGATTCCCAGAGTTCTCTTCTCATTTCCTTAACCTTTAAAAACAGAGAAGCTTTATGGCTGAAACCTTCAACCTCTGCTCTAGACGCTTTGTCTCTTTGAAGAGGGAGAAAGAAGGTCTGCAACAACCTAAAGGTCTTTAAAAGCTATATTTGGCCAAGAGATCTCTCTTCAATAGTGCTCAGATTTGAGTGAGTGAGCTCAGAGCCCTGCTCTTTATCCAGCTCCTCTCTCTAAATTAAGGCACTGATTTCTCCATGTTGTGTTCTGGAGTCCACAGTTTGCAGTCTTCAGCAGCAAAGCACAATGTTTCTCCTATGATCCCTCTCCCCCTTTGGAAATGGTTTCTCACGCATGCAATATATGCACATTCACACATCATACAATGCCTAGATGTATGCAGCTACCCACTGATTAAGTAGTTGGGGTAGCAACGTCCTTTTTTTTGTTTTGTGGACTGTGAGGGTCCAGTGGAAGCCTAAAGGTACTACAAGAAAATAGGACTACCTCGTAATTTCTAACTATCCCTAGCTGATTCAGGTCATTATTCTGCAACAATCTCTTAAATAACCTGCAGACACTATCCTCCACACTGAAATCATACACAAAAAGGCCGAGGTTTAGGGAGATGAAGACAACACTGATAATGAGTTCCTGATTGATTAAAAGTAAATACATTTTTTATTCAAAGAAAAGGGCATTTGTTACCACAAACATTTCACCTTCAGCACAAATAGGAGTTACGCTTACATTTACTAAGGGATTATAGCAGCAATACAACTAATTACTTCCCAGCAGCTATTGGCCTCAGGTTAGATGTGAGCTACTTCTGGAATATGTGGTGTGGCTTCACATAAAAACGGGCCAGGATTTTCATTGTCTTGGTAGAAAACAGTGCAATAGTGAGACGTAAGTGAATATACTATGCATAATGCAACGCAAAATAAGAGCTTATTACAAAGAGAAGACTCAAGGAGATCAAACAACATTAGTTCATCCCTCTATCTTATGTTATGAGGGAGATATTAATTATTCTGTTTGTATTTCATAGATAGCCTCCAGTTATGCAATTATCACATAGGAAGGTGCATTTTACTTGCTGAAGACAGAGATTCCAGATCCAAACTCCTTGATTACTTTGCGTTACATGAAGTCAGTTATATATTCCTGATGTGATACCTCCAAATTATCGATTTTGATCAATGGAATGTTACTTCTTAATTAGTTATTTATCAGATCTTTCATGTGAGATTTTTTATTTTTTTCCAGAATCCCAGATAACCTTATCTTTGCTTTTCTTCTATTCAGTTCTCTGAACTCTCTACTCTTCTGTTCAGGGCTACAGAATTTTTGTTAAGCCACTGGCAAATGATGAGATTATTTTAAAATATCTATCAGGATCCAAAGAAAGATCCTGTTCCTCCAGGTCCAGGTAATGAACTACCTTGAAATTATTGAATTGTTTGTAACTTAGAGCTGTTGTAAATTACTACTATTAACTGATTTGTATAATTACAGTAAGAAAGTAGGTCTTGTAGCATAATTTTTGGTATGGATAGTGTTTTATTGTGTGTCTCCAGAAGAAATTTAGGGCATGAAGAGAAATAATATTTGTGGTGCTGTAAATATATTTGATATTTCCTCAACTGGCTCTGCTCTAGATTGTGACAAATTAAATATGAGAGACAAATTCTTATTCTGATTAACTTAGTGCAGAAACAGTCTCTTCTAGCCCAAGTGAATGCTATTACTGACTGGACAATTTTTTGTCATGACATAAGGAAGATCCTTCTCAAAAATTTTCCTTCAAAAGGTTTGTATGGACAATCAGCCTATAACATCAATAAACTGCCAACGGACTATAGAGAATCCCTTGAGGAGAGCCCACAAGTGCCCGGCCTTCAGAGGCTCTGTCATGAAGCAAGATGAGAATTCAGCAGCACATCAGAGCAACTCTCTAATAACCCTGTGCTGTCACCAAGCAGAAGTGCAGCACTGCAGACTGACTGCTTCTTTTACCTATACACTTAGTATTAACTCCATCTGGTCTCCTTCCTTGCCACGTGTTTTGATATGTTTAAAATTTAAGAAGTGCTTAAGAAGTGTATTCTAATTGTAAAACCAAACAAATATGCAATGCTATACTCTGATTCTGAACTCTAGAGGCTGATACACTAAGCATTGCAAAGTATTTTCCATGGCTATGCATAGAAGCTCATTTTAGTGCTTCCTAGATGAAATACCAATGATGACAGCCTCTCTTGGCTAAGTGTTTTACCTTCTTGAGAAGGAGGACTTCTGGAGGTATTTAAATCTGAATTATTTCTACACTTTTCTTAGCTTTCACATAGTCAGGGAGAGGTAAATAGCCCTCCATCCAGTTGAAGTGGAATGAAACAGAGTGATTTAGATTTCATACCATGTATTTTTGTCCCTTCAGTTGGAAGAATAACCCTGAGCTTGTTTAAGACTAAAAGATTGATGCATGTCTTGTTCTAAAAGCAATGTTATAAAAATGGAACCTTCTTACTCAGCAGATCTGTTCCTGTTGTGTATTGAGAATCATTGCTACCTGCATTCAGAACTGCAAACTGTATGTTTTTTTGGCCTTGCAAAACCTCTTTAGTCCAAGTGATCTGATTCTTATTCCTGTTTATTATATTATTAGCAAAACTCTCTTACTTCTTATCAGTTACCAGCCCAGCCTGTGAACACATTTGCTGTTAACAAGTGTTTCTGAATCTCTCCTTTTTTTTCCTTTAGTGTTGACATGACTGAAATTTCTCCTTGTGCAAGAGGTCAATAATGTCTGCACAGCAATAATTCTTGCATCTTTTTTCTGGCAGTGATTTCATTATCTGCAAGTGATGCATCAGAAGGAAAGAATCTTACTTTGCCTTCAGAGCATGACCGAGTCTGTGGTACAAAAAAGAATGATGGGTAAATAGCATATTTAATATGGAAATCAGTGAAAAGCAAACTTCCACTAAAGCAAATAAGAGTTTAAATGAAAAAAAAAGTATGCAAGGAGCTCAGGATTTGGCCCTGAGAAAGTCTATATACATGAAGCATCTCTTAAGCCTTTACCCTACAGAGTATCAAATATGAATTTTTTAATGGAGATCGTCTTTTACAAGAGGGCAAACACACAAGGCAAACTCTCAGCACTATAAGAGCAACTTGTTTGCTTAGGTATGGATTAGCTTTCCCAAGCAAGACAAACAGGAAAATATGAATATACCATCCATTAATGCTGAAGCAAGAAGGTCTATATCAAACCGACAAGTCTGCTCCCCTTGGAACATGCAGGATATAAAGCACTAAGGTGAGTTTGAGACAAATCTAGAGATCCTTTGTTAGACTTGCACAGAGAGGCCCTGCACCCAGGCCCCTGCGACTGTTTCACAAGGCAGAATTGTTTCTGTCTGTCCATATATGGACCTTCTGGCTGAGGAACTCCAGAAGTCTGAGCAGGGTTAGCAAGTAAAGGAAGAAAGGGATGGCACACTGGTCTTATCCTTTGCCATCACGTTGCTGGATTCATATCTCCTCCTACATTTTTTGCAGAACTGAGTCTACTTTAAAAAATGCAAGTGAAAAGAAGGCAAACTAAAAACTGTGTTCCCAGCTGTCTTTTGGAAGAATTTTAATCTTTCCAACATCAAGGACTTACATGAAGGTGTCACACTATAACTGATCAGTTACTTGTTAAAAGAAACTGGGAAAGCCCCTTTCCACATTTCTGTTACTCCTTCGGTTCAGCAAATTAGCCATGCTGTAGGTAGATTCAGAGCTTCTGCCCTTTGTCCTCTATAAAGGTCCAATAAAGAAAGCTACACAGATTATGAAGGAGGTAACACAGAAATTAGGACCTTTTCCATGCCAACCTGGAGAAACTGGAGACCTACTACAATATAAATTAATAGTGCATTTCTGTGTACTATTTGCTTGTTGAAGTCTTCATGTGTAGAGGCTTTCTTTTAATGAAAACATAAATTTTCCCCCTGTTTTGATTATAAATAATATAACTGTTTTTATGATCTCCATTAATGACAAGACTTCCAGTGTCACTAATAAATATAGTCTTTTTATTGTTACTTCCCATTAGAAAGTTGTCCAGTCTGATGTCTGTCGTGATTAATGTGACAAAGGAAGTACTCTTCAATGTATGACTGCACGCTGTCTGTTAGAGGCTTTGACAGCATTTCGAGTGCTATTACCAGACAGATGCTGAACTGAGAAGTTATAATCAAGGGTTAATGCAACAGAGCTGTCAGACTCTCTGGGGAATCTGTGTAAAATCCTTTGTGGATTTCTCAGTTTTGAGAAGGAAGATCATGGACTCACTGCTATTACAGGAGTTTTCCTAGGATCAGCAGGGATGAATCAAGGTTTTCTCACTTGCCCAAGCTTGTACAATGGTCAGTCAAAAAAAAAAAAAAGTTTACATGTCATCTTGTCTACTAAACTTAATTACTTGTCCCCTAAATGCTTCTGTCCAGTATTGACAGACCAATAAGAAGTCTGGAGGAGTGCAGCTCATAGAGGGAATGACTGGCACGAAAACTTTTTTACACTGCTTACAGGGTGAAATTCCTTAGGTGCTGCAGCCTCTCAAGATACACTTATCACTGTCTGAAGTGTGCCTTAAAGAGCACACAGGCCTCTGCGGGACACCTGCCACTGCAAATAGAGAAATTCGTCTGGATATGATCCCACGACTGCAAATTCACCTTCCCTTTCTATTACAGATTCTACTAGTCTGCTTTGCTTCCCCTTTAGCACACAGCAGCATAGCTCTTTATTTTAGCATTATTAATTTTTGACATGAAGTCATTCTAAACATGGTAAATACAGAAAGTAATTGGTATGTTAAACAGAGGAAGCATAATGAGTCTCATGTACGAACGCGACTCGCTCTTGCTGCAGAGCCGGACTGAAGCAGAATACACAATAGCGCTGCCAGTTCCAGCAGGAACTTCTTTACCAAGTCCCCGTGGTTCACAGGCAGTGCCTCGACCTCTCCTGTACTTATGATACATCCAGCCACGGTTTAATGGCTGAAATGACTTTGAAGCTTTCCCAGTGGAACCAATTTTCACCCTCTGTGAATACAAGCTCCAGCCTTTCAGTGGAGAGTTTAGTTTGGTGATAAGTTAACATGTGAGGCCAGCATGAGAATAAATTTTGACTGTTGCCCTGATGGTAGGGCTCCACATTGGGACTTGAGGATACGACAGAGGGCTTTTTGGGAGAGACTAGCTCTCCAGTCTAATATAGGCTATTGGGATATTTTGTCATCGAGAAAAGATGTTACTCACAGCTAGCAAGGCTTCTGCTGGCTTGTCAGCACTGATGGTAAATCTTCACTAGGAACAGTGGTTAGGGAAGTCATAGCCCATCCAGGCTTGCAGAGATTATGGGTAGGTTGTGAAATACACCACTTGAACCCCCTTAAAGGTACAGCATTGCCTTGATAAGAAATTCTCATCTAAATTTGGCTGGAAGTCAGTAAGGGAGGAACAATTATTAAAAAGAATGAGAAGAAGAAAGTTAGAAAATTTTTAATACAAATTCTTATATCACTTCAAAATAATACCAACCTCAGCTTGGCTCTTTTTTCTTAATCTTAGCTTTTTTCAAAGGTTCTAGCTTTCTAGTTTTGCCTTGGAAAGAACCCGCACTAACCTTTGTTATAGTTAAAAATACAATCAATTTTGTCTAGAATCAGGGCTGTAAGATCAGATCAAAATTATCACACAGTCCAGAACCAGTGAAACATATATATGCTGCTAGAGATGCCATTTTCCCAGCTCTATGTCTTTTTTTCTGTGTGTGTGTGTATTGTAATTCAGACACAAAACACACACGTGCACAGCAGTGGGATAGGACCATGATACTTGACCAAGAACAGAGCTGACGTACTTCAGCAGAATGCCCACAGGCAACATAGTCAGGAACCAGACCTGTGTGCTGCTGTACCAATGGTACTGTATAAATAATGAATTATATCTACCAATACAACATATTGGTGCATAATCTAAAAGAACCCATATTTAAATTTTGCTTGAGTCATTTATAATTGGGCAGTACCATGTCCCATAAAATAGAGACTAGGATACAAGCAGGCACTGATAACCGGAACAGTTTTAATGCTCAATAGGTTCTTTCTACTTCTACTTCATTTTATGACCTTGGTTTGAGAAGAACCCTGAAATCAGTCTGGAGCCAAATTTTTCTTTTTTTTCTTTTTTCTTTTTCTCTTTCTTTTTCTTTTTCTTCTTAACACCTTTGTGATTTAATTTAAGAATGACATTTTGTTTTGGACAAGAAGCCCACTGTAAAAGGCTGACAGCTGAGACCTAAAATACATGCTCTGCAATTTAGCAACTGCACAAATAAAAAGGACAAGTTAACACTAGGATCTTCTCTGAGGAAGTGTCTAAGGTAAGTTGCAAATACTGAAATGAAATATTCAATTCAGCTGAGGTACCTATGCACAGCTTTAGGCAAGCAGCCAGCAAATCCCCTCTTCTTTCTTTCCTGTTCTAGAGGTTATAGTATTATTACTGTTTCAGTTTAACATATGTTTTCGGAAGGAGGATGGAAGCCGTGCCCCGTGTAACTCACATAGCACTGTTAAGGAGACCATAAAGCTCACAAAAGAAATGAGTTAGAAAACCGGGCACATTGATTTCAAGAGTAACTCCCAGAACCTACATGAATAGCATGCCTTAATGATGCAGAAGCTGTACAATAGCATATGATCTCATACAAGGTACAGTTTCAGCCTGGGCCTGATAAACTCAAGTACATAAAGTTGCACCTACACTTTCCAAGTGCAAACACCTAGCTTCACTTTACAGAAAAAGTCAAAAGCCTGCATGCTGTCTTTCAACAGCCTTTTGTATGTGCAAGGCTTGGAATTCATACCTGCAAATCACATTCCTCTTCTGGCTATACTATATTTCTGTGCTTTACCAAACTATAAACACATTGAAAATTGCAGAGAAGTTGGCTTCAAGTACAAGCAAAGAAGAAATAATTCCTGAGTCTGAAATGTTACTCCTGATAGATTTTTTGCAGCTTTTCCTCCCATCAAATCAAGATTATATTTACACAGCAGATTACTCAGCATTAATTAACCTGCATTGAAGAACTCTCACCCTTGAACAGAAACCTTTATCTAGGACCTGGTCAGTGATCAGTCATCATTGTATCTCTCAGACCCTACTGTAAGCTTGTCTGAATGCTGATACCAACTCAAATATCTGAAATCTGAAGAGAGAGCTTGAGTTATATCTAAATTTTACACTGTTAAGATGGAGACTCTTCAAAAGGCAAGTTTAGTTTATTGATTTAGACAGACAAAGAACCTAGAGCTGAAGCTGAGCTTGAAGGTTTCGGTTTAGACCCGTCATGAATTTGTAACACACTACAAAGATGAAAAATGGTACCAGCAACAACAGCTCCCCGTAGTAGTCCACAACTCTGCTCTCAGGTGGCAGCTCTTCAGTCTGTAGGGCAACGGGCAAAAGTTTCAGCAGGAGGTACCCATTGACAGAGGTGTGCAAACATGTCAGGAGGAACATCTGAACTTTTCTGAAGTGGTTCAGCTCATTTTTAGACACCATCAAAAGCAACAAAAAACAAAGCTTTCGGAACTGCCTGTACAGTATCTGCTATGAACAGCTTGAATCAACATGCCCATGGTAATGGTCTGCCACAAAAGCTGTTACCAAGTGCATGCGTATGCTTTCTTTTTGCAAGATGACAGTTCCCAAGTGAAAGGACACATCATCTCTGATAAAACTTTCCTTCTATTGTCTGAGTTTTGTTTGTTTTCTGGCAAATCCCAGTGCTGCCTGTGCTTTCTGTGCAGGTGTACATTTCCCATTCTTGTGCGAAGAGGCCAACCAAAGTCTTCAGAGGCTTCTCAGTAGTATTGCCTGAAGCAAATACCACAGCTCAATAGCAATTTAATATTGTAATCAGGGAGCAAACTGTGCAGTTTTGGCACATTGTAATAATTATTAACTATATGCATTAGTATTGCAATTCTGGTAACTAATATTTACAAAAGGTTCCCTGTGTGGGGAAGACCTTGCCTAGACATCAGCAGTTGAGCTATTCCTGAGTGATTGTCAGTGGGCTTTTAAGCCAGTGTTCATGTTCACTGTTTAAAGATAAAGCATCAATACTTAGAAATTGTACTTCAAAAGGCCTATCTCATGAATAATATATTCTCAGGATGTAAAACTATATAAGCACCAGAATATTTTGTGAATTTATGGGAAAAAAAGATCCTGGAAGATAAGATAAAAAAGCACATCTCAAACTCCTTAACAGAATCTAAAGGAGATTCCATTTAAATGTTAAAATCATTCTTGGTCTTAGGATTTTTGTTTCATGCCATGACATGTATATCTTTCTCCTGCTTTCCTGTCGCTGTTGAAATTAAACTAATGGTTTTATGAACTCCAGAATTCAAGAGCAAGGGTAGACATCAACAACAAGTTATCTAAACTCAGCAAATCTACAATCAAGAAATTAAACTCCACACAGTATTTATGTCTAGATTGATTCAAGGTTGAAGCAAAGATGCATTTTCCTTTGGGTCTTATGCAGGTCTTGTGCGTCTAGTAGTTTTTCACCTAACACTGTGTGATGGCAGGAGTGAAGTTACTTGGGAGAGCATATTAGTATCAGACATAGATCACTTGTGCAGTATGTTTGACTAACTTTGAACCTGAGTCAAGAAAGCATTCCTGTTCAGTAGTGCATAATCATAATCCTGTTCATTAGTTTATGCATAATTATAAACCGTGTGTTTTCCAGATAGGCAGGGACACAACTAAATACATTGTTGAACTTCAGCCACTTCTAGTGTGCGTGCTGTGGACATCACTGACGTGAGCGTATGTAGTAGAGAAAAAAAGATCTTTATTTTCTAATGGGGTCATAGTTGAGAGAAAAATTTTCTCAAGCAACTTGTACAACCTCTGTGTAGTTTCTTCCCTTCAAGTTCCCACATATTTCACACAATTTTTCTGGCAGTATTCAATATGCTTTTTTAATTATGCATGTTTTTGGCTAGTATGCCAAACTTTCTAATCTGGAAGACTACATATAAACCATGATTTGGCAATTATTTATTCTGCTGCATAATCACATTGTCTGAGATGATGTGAGAAAGGTGACACAAAAGTGACATGTACAAACAATACATTACCATATTTTTATCAGCTGTTTAATCAAATCAACAAGTAGAATGTACTCATAGCTTCAAGCAGGTTTGGTATTACAGCAGCCACACATTAACCTGTATTTCTTAAAATTTAGACCAGTATTCAGTGCTATACCAAGGTGGAGGATGAAGATGCTTTTCTCTCTATGTATTTGCAGCATACCCCAAAGCCCCGAGATGACTGATAGACGCTGACAAGGAGTAAAGGTAACCAATGAGTCAGTGTTGGATAACAAGGTCACTAGTGACTGCAAAGCCCTAGGACATAAAAAAAAAAAAAAAAAAAAAAAAAAAAGAGAGAGAAATTAGAGAGATAGAAAAACAAGGAAAGAAAGAGAAGCCAAAGGAAGATATGTTTTCAGGAGGATAGTGGAGCAATGTCTAACACAATAGAGGTAAGTAGGGGTAGAAGTGGCTATTAAGAAGTCAGTGAAGACTTCTGAATGCAGCACTGGAAACAGGTTGAAGAAAGTTTCAAGGGGAGAGAGGAAGGAAAAGCTGGAAACTGATGCATCTGATATGTGTAGAGATGGACTAGCAGCAATTGGGATAGGGTATAAAAATTTTTAAAGTTACTTTTGGAAATCTTAGTATTTCCTATGTTTCTGCTTTTAAAATTTTGTCTATAGCAAAGATCAATAAAATCTAAAAAAGAACATAGTAAAATGTTTAATGTTTATTTCTTCGTTTTACAGAATATAAATATGGAAAAATATATTAAGTGATAATTACATAGCATATGCCCTTTATGATTGTGTAAACACACTCATCCAAGCCTAATTTATAAAACATAATTTAACATGCATTTCATCCCAATTTAAAATTTTACCTTTTTAGTTCTAAGTACATATTTTAAGATTAAGAAATCACTCACTCTAAATTCCATTATTCTCTTATTTTAATGTTAGGGCATGTAGCATTAAATTAGTTTAAAAAATCCTTTAATCAATTATGTCAAAGACAAGATATGTGAAACATTAATATTTTAAGTAAATATTTGTGCTTGTTTTCAGAATTAGTGAAAAGGGAATTTGGCTAGTGTTAGTGTTCATTGGTTACAAATTCTGTAATAAAAATGGGGAAAAGTAAGTGTATGCCTGTCTCTTAAGTATGTACTTATCCTTTCTACCTGCTGTGAAAGCAGCATGTTATGGGGACTAAGTACGTACCTAGAAGTAAGCGCGTGCTTGACTGCCTTGCTGATCCAAGGCTAGGGGCGGTAGGATGATGAGGTGCACATTTCTTAAAAGGCTCCCACCACACTCACCACATTTTTTTAGGGATAATGATTAATATTTTCATGAGTAACTTAATGATTGAAGGGATAAAGGATTCAGTCAATAAATTGACTTTGGCAGAAAAGTAGCAATTTAAAACTTTTTTTTTTGTTTTTAAGTAGAGGATTATTTCTAGTGAAACAATTTAAAGCATGGTAGCAGTACTGTTGGGACTTCAGAAACGAATTTTTGCTTGGAACAAATGGTTTCCAGGTAAGCTTCATGGCTGAAGCCACAGAGTTATATCCTTTCAGATGTGCTTTAGAGTTAGCTCAGGTGGCCTGACTCTATCTGCAGGTGCCCAAATCCAGACTTGTGATCTTAAAATTCCTGGGTAATTCTGGAAGTACCAAAGATTTTGTCCACCTTATCTCTAAAGTTTTTCTTCTCTGTATACCCAGAAATGCCTTTATCATCCTTTGCAGTGTTTGATTGCTGTGTCAGGCTAATCTCTTTTGAGATCTATAAATGAAAGGTTTTCTCAGTCTCTGAGTGGAACACTGCTGCAGGTACCTGCAATGAAGATTAGAGGGAAGGGGCAAAAAGGGGGAATTAACTCTACTGTTCTTTCATCTAATAGTTCAATGATTAAAAAGCTCACACAGCATATGGCAGATTCTGGGTAAAGCACTGAATTAGTTAATTAGTATAAGCTGTTGACATTGCTTCTTTGTACATGCAGTATGATATTCTATATTACAAAGCATATTACTAGTTAAAATGGTCTAAAGTCCGTATCATATGTGCCAAACTACATTACAAGGAAAAAAACAGTGAATAAACAACAAACAACTTATAACCAAGAAACTGTCAGGAGATTACTAGAATATTGGAATATTGTGAGTTTCTTGAAATCCTGAAGGTTTACTTGGACAAGCCCAGAAATCTCCCTCTTTTTCCATAAATATAGAGGAAAAAAGCCTGAATATTGTTTAACTTTCCTATCAAAAGAAATTACTCACCCCAGGCAAATAGATGACTACGACTCTGCAAAGCTAGAATACAGTCTGTTTTTATGAAACTGTAGGTATAAATACAGCATGCCTATTAATATTTATAGAAAAGAATAGTTAAGCAAACAGTAAAGCCCCATAACTTTTCTACAGTAAAGTATTAGGCTTGATATATGTGCATTTACCTACATAAATAGATTGCTTTTTCAGCTGAGGGACGAGCTGGAGCTGCTGTCTCTGAACAAAAAGCTCTCCAATTGAATCCCCCTCTGCTGCCTTCTCCGCAGTCTCTGCCTTGGGCTTTAGAGTTTTCTGCCTCACAAGCCCAGCTGCTTCCTCAGCACTGGACCACTCTTTGGTGGCCCGGGGCTGCCGACAGGATGGCAGGGAGCCAGCTCCACTGAGGCCAGCTGGGCAGCGCTGGCTCTCCGGGCCACTGGAACGCGGTTTATCTGCCTGTCGGGCCCGGACAGCATGACAGAGCTGCTCTTCTCTTTTTGCTTTCTTATCTTTCCCTTGCTTCCAGAGCAATAGTGACCTACATCACCTTGCCTGAATGCATCAGCTTTGCTACCACTGGGACCTGGTGTAGCCGTTGTAATAAGGTGTTCTGCCCAGCTCCTGATGTTTTTGAATTTATCAGTGCTTACCCTCACAGTCGTGCCAGCGACTATCAATACGATGACATCCGCAGGCAAGGCACTGTGCCCTCTCACGTCTAGATTTTCGCGGGGTTACACTTTAACAAGGATGTACAGACTGGGGCTGGTACAGCAGCATTATAGATCCCTGATTTTTGCTGCAGTTATGTCTAACTCTTGAGAAACTATATAAGGGAAGGAGGCATATGTGGCACACACAAACCTTGAAATTGCCTACTATCACCCGAAACTCCCTGGTCAAGCAAGTTGCCAGTCTAGTGAAAGGTAGGTGTCCTGTGGGGCTGCCCCTGCATAGGGCTCTGCAAAGAGTCCCTTTGGCTTCCCCTTGAGCTCACCACTGCCAAGTAACAGATTTTGCAAATACTGCTGTTAGTTAAAGATTGGTTTAACCACAGCTCCTAAGCAATAGAGCATAGACTTTATTTAACATGAGAAAGGTCTGAGAAACATTTCATGGGTCACCAAGAATGGCTGAGACCACTGCTCTGGCATAAGGATCATAGAAGACTGCTGGAGAAAAACCTTTTTGTAATTTTAGGAAGCCTTCTGGAGCAGACTGGAACAGATTCACTGGGGCTGAGCCAAGGTTTCTTATGATTTAAGTTATACGTGAATGATGTGTATCTCCAGGTTTAACTTGGAACTTCAATTTATAAATGTGCAGCCAGTGCCCGTAAAAAGTATTTCAGTTAAACATTCCCTCCCTGCTATGAAGAACATTATTTTTTAAAAATAAAAAATGTTCACAAAGCAAGAACAATCTTATTGAACTTATATTTTGGAAACCTTTTTGGAAAGACAGTGTCACATGTGTCAAACTAATCTGCTTAACTGCTAGGAAATTAGGGCTACTGAAGTTTTAAGAAAACTGAAGTTGAAATGAAATTGTTACAAAAATGTCCAACTAAAATATTCAGCTTTATTGATAACAGGTTATTCTTAATTTAGTGGCTTGTGCAAAGCTTTTTGAGATCAGAGTTTGTGACAGGAAAATATTTCAAAATCTCATTTCTTTACACAATACAAGGTCAGTTTCCTAAGAAGCACTCACTGTAGGTAGCACAGGAACATCACAAGGCAATTTCCATCATCCTTTCACCCACATTTAAAGTCCTTTTTCAAAACATGCTAGCATTGCAGGTTTTTCAAATGAAATATTGCTAGAAATAACATACGGAAAATTATGGTTCCGTTCATTCAGAACAACAATAAAATCACACTGAACGTGAGGGACCTTCAACTTGCATTTCATGCTTACTGTAGATAGATTTCTGCATGCAAAACTTCTCGCAGGGAATCCAGTGTGGAGCAGAGTGAGGAAATGTTGTTTCCTTGGCATTTGCAGAAATTACCTTCAACCTCAAAAGCCAGAGGGTGTTAATATTATCTCTTATGATTTCTGAGTTTTCATTGAGCCCAAGCCAGGAAGAGATCTTTCATGTAATACTCATGGCTGACTCTCCTCCTCTCCCAATGGAAAGTTTCCCTTACGACAGCAGAGCCAAAAGCTAGTAGGACTGCTTGATGTCTCCCAGTACAAGAACCTTACACAGTTACTCAGAACTCAGCAAAACTTCGTATTAAAAAATGATATTTTTTTCCCCTAAATTGAGATAGAAAGTCAAAAGACTCACACATTTTAATAAACTACACATTGAAAAAAAGGATTGGTCTGTAAACTCAAAATGTTTCATACGAATGATCCAGATTTGTGTCAATAGATTTTGACTGTAATTTCAGGAAGACACAAGTTAATTTTGATTTCTCAACATTCTCTTTGGTACTGTTGTCATAATTAGAAAGTCAACATTTATCCACATCTATCATGAGACTTAGGAAAACTATTAGTTGCAAACAGCTGATTTGTTGAATTTAGCTCTCTTTCCTGATTGTGGTTTATCAACAACCACATTTTAATTTCTATTAATTTTATTTACTGTATAAATTGCTCTGTGACTTGCTCATGTAAATACGTTTCTACGTATTGGTTATAGATTGGATGGTGTACCAGAATTTTTGCTAGTTGTAATTTACTCTTCAGTTTCCATGTGAAGGATCATTTGAGACACAGTCTATTGTTTCTGGTCTCTAGGTGAATAGTTTTAGAAAACATAAAGTGATTTCAAGATGACTTCTGCAAACATTTTGGAGGAAAAAGCTTGTTGGAAGCAATATTCACAGGAGTATTTGTATCACTGTCTTTTTTAATATAAATTTTTGAACAAAAGTTTCTCGTGTGTATGTGTGTGCTAAAAATATGGCTAACTCCTGTAGAAAACAGCAGAAATATTCTCATCAAAATAAAAAGATATTCCATAAAGTTCAATGTGGATAAAAGGGGTGAAATTATTGTCCAAATAAATGTGCAGAGGATTTTGGTTAATCTTTGTCTTGCTTGGATTCTTAAAACTGATGCTCAGATTTTTTTTTTCTTCTTTTCTCCTCCCATTATTCACCCACCTGTGGGTATTTCCCTGGGCTCAGAGATATCTCAATAAATTTTCCAGTCTTTTTCCAGTCTTCCCAAATGACACTGTGTATGGCGGAATGCTGAGCTTTTTTTAAAAAAAAAAACATTGTAACGTTATTTTAGAAATGCTGCACCACCCTATGAATGCAAGAAGAGGCCATACGTATTTCCTGAAGTTTTGAGAAGTCTTTGGAACGCAGGAAAGCGTCATCGTAGCTACAGCCCGTAAGAAATTCGCTTTTGCTTGCATTCTGTCGCTCCAAAGGGACGGGGCCGAGGCCTGTTAACCTGAGCTCCTTTCTAAACGCGACCGGCACTGAAGCAGCCCTGCCTGGATAGCAGCTTCCTTCAGTGGTAAATGCTGTGAATTTTTTCAAACGGCAGCATGGGCTGCGGTTCGGTATTAAGCGCGTTGGTTTTGATCTGTTTTAGGCGCCTCTAGCTGACTGCCAAAGTCTGTGTTTAACACCTCGATCCTAGCTGTCCCACTAAGGGTCACCACCACGCTGCCTCTTTCTCCCGGCAGTCCGGGAAGGAGTTTGGGGAGGGGGCCGAGCCCAGGCGCCCGTCCTGGCTGGTGCGGGCTGCGGCAGCGCAGCGGCCACGCGCGCGCCAAGCGGGCAGGCCGCAGCCGGCGGAGCGCGGTTGCTATGGCAACGCAGGCAGGGCCGGCGCGGCGCGGCAGGAGCGCAGGGCGCGGCGGGAGCGCGGCCCTGGCAGCGGGCGATAGGGGCTAAGGGAGCTTCTTTTGGGGTGGGCTGCGAGGGCAGGTGGGCGCCCGGAGGGGAGCGCCCGGATGAGCTTTCCCCTCCGGGAGACGCGCAGTAAATAAATTACATCCGTTTGATATCTAGAGACTGGGCATCGGAGTGCGATCACTCCTCTGGCACTGGCGGGCCCATCTTCTGGGAGCCGGCAGAGGCAAAGCTAATTTGGTTTTATGATGGTTGAGGACAACGGTAGAGTACTCACCAGCAAGGTAATGCTGTGGCCTCATTTGCTGGGTTTCCTAAGATGACTGTCATTCTGTGGACATCCCAGGTCTTTCCGCAGGGATTTCTCAGATGGTTGGTAAGAGCATCCCTTTCCGAGGAACGCTTACTGTAATATTCATTATCCTCAGCCTGACCTCAGTCCGAGGATGCAATGACCTCCTTATAATGAAATAATAAACTCCTCAATCCCCAGCCTTATGACCTTTCCCTGTGCATGGTGTGCGTGGCCCTCCTGCCTTCCCCTGTTTCAGAGAAGCAGCACAATAGGGTACAGCAGTCTGCCAGCAGATCTGTTACTAAAGGAATTCATGCATCTTGCATCTTGAAGATGCATTATTAATGCCTGGACAAATCACATCAGGTGGAGCTCAGCAAGTCCCTGGCACTGCAAAAAGGAACAAAGGCTGGTTCTACAAGAGAGAGAAGGACGAGACAAATTATAACAGCTGGGAGTTTCTTGTCAGTAAGATGGCATAAAAACAGAAATGCTAAAATTGTTTGCACATACGGCAGGTTTATATTTTCACTGGAAAGGAAATTACGTATTGCACTACAGAAAAGATACTTTAATTGCATCCTAATAAACATCACATTGTAGGACATCTTTGAATTTCATGGCAAACTGAGCCAGCTTGCTGGCATCCAAATTACTTGCAAACACAGTTTTATTTAGTATCTGGAAAGGACTGCGAGGCATGGATTTGCTAGCAGAGGGACTGCTTCTGGTCTCATTGAAGTCACTGGCAAAACTCCCATTCACTTTAGCAGTAATAGGATGAGGCCAGAGTTTGTAACCGTCTTCCAAAGGGAAGGAGGCAATCCTGCCGGTGACAGCATATGGGAAGGAAGGGATCCTGCCCTCCTGGGCAGGAGGGAATCGTCCTTCCTTCCTCTAACTGTTGATAAGAAGATCTAATGTGGGCGGTGCAGGTTATGAAGCCAGCCAATGTTTTTGTCCCTTTGGCCAAAATCTGGGGCCTTGCTGGCTTCTTTGCATTAGGAAAGGAAGTGGATGAGAGGAACCCAGGATTTCTTTTGGAACAGCCCTGTTTATTCACATACAACACACACAAAACATTGTTGTAACAAGGCAAGAGCAAACAAGGCAATTTCTTGATTAGAAATGGAAGTCTGTCTTTTTAGTGAGTACTCTGCCAGGAAGAACTATCTTTTGGTGTCTCCCCATGGCAATGGACCATTGATTATCACTCTAGCAGGTGGCTTTTTCTGTCTTCTGTTTTCTTATCATTTTTCACTCCCTCACACATATGCCTACAAGCAAACAAAACCTCAGCTGTTTTACTCACAGTCTACACATAGGAAAGCTTTGGGCCTGCCTCCACTTCTGCCATCTCTGCTCCTGCCTTGTCAAATTGGGCCATGCCTTGGGCAATAACCCAAGTTACCCAAGCTGTTTCTGCTGTCACTAACTCAAGGGGCATTTAATTGTTCTTCTAGTAAGTCTTAAAATATAGTTCATTAAAAAAAATTTTTGACTTTTCTTCAAGCCTGTGTTTTGTGATTGCTATTTTAGCACATCAGAGCTTGATAAATATCAGGATTATTTGGTCTTTAGATTGACTGACTGAAAGGAAATATTTTGCTTCCTGTGAGCCTCTAATGTCAAACAGGTCATTTGTGTTTTGCTGACTGAAAAAAAAAAATTCCATATATCTTCCATCCACTTGCTATTTATTACTTGCTTTTCTTCCAAATATTTAATTCTATGAGGTTCATATCAAAACTGTTTCTCTAGTGTAAGAAAAAAAAACTGATCCAAGTGCTCAAAAAGAACCTGAAGTAATTCTTTTATCCCTAAAACAGTATGAAATGCATTTCCACACATTACTGAAAGTAGATCTAGCCTTTGGTATGAAGTGGTGAGAAGAGTTTATTTGTTAGTGATCCTCATGAGATGAGAGGAGATTACTGAAATATCGCTAGTCATCACTGTAGTGATAATCACTCCCTAAAAGTGAGCAATAAAGCTCTCCATGAAACAGACCCTGCTAAGTAAGAGAGGGAAAAAACACTAAAGAGAGTGGAAAAAGAGAAAGGACAAAACAAGTAGTTTTTATTATAGGAAAAAGTTAAAAATGTATGTCTAATCCCTGAATCAGGCCCATTCTTCAATATATTGGCAGGCGGATACCAGTAACTTCAGTTCATCAGAATTGATGGGGAAAGTGAAGACCATAGCAGAGGAGCATCCGTGCTCCTGTGTACAGGAAGGCAGGCACTGGCCATATTGTAGAGTTATAAGTTACCTGTATCCAGCCGGGAAACAGACTTCCAGCTAGCATGAAGGTCTACTCAGTGCTCAAGGACAACCAAAAATATAATGTTAGTGCACAGAGGGAAAGCAATTGAGAATAATGTTGGAAATAGATAAGATATTAATCTATAAGGGGATGAAGCATCATGGCATACAGCACTGTGTCTGGGATTAATCGACTACTATTAAGAAAGATAAGTCATTTGAAAATACAGGTCATGTTTAGCAAAACAATAAGGACTCAAGGTGTAGGGAAACTTTGTTCAAAGAAAACCTGCACAGATGAGGCCATTTAGGTGTGGCAAATAAAAGGGGCATAAAAGTCAGAAGTGATGGTTCCTTAGTCAGCCTTTCTTGGAATCAAAGAATGACAGGACACAAGATGGTTAAAAGCATCAAGAGGAGTCTTCACCTAAAGACTGTAGACATGCGCATGGGGCATTCATTCTCATATTCAAGGCCCAGGCAGAGTTAAAGCACTCCCATCAAAACCACTGCATTTCCTTCAGTAAAACTCTAGTTTGATTAGACCCAAAGTGCATCTTCTGCTCATTGCCTAAATTCTGAAAAGAGGATTTTATTTTATTAAATTGCAGACTAATGATTTCTAGCACATTAAAAAGGGGCATTTTTCCAAAGCTACTTCTGTGTAATCTGTGTGTTAAATAAGAATCATTCTGGCATCCTAAAGGAAATGACATTCTGCTTAAACATGTTACCTGCTGGTCTACTGGAGAAGCAGGCCAGCAGTTTCTTGTCTGGTTTGTGTATGCATGTGTGTGTGGTTGTTTCATGGCTCCCGGGTAATGTTATCCATATTTTTCTGTTTGGAGAATCACTTTTCCCTATGCACTCACCAACCAACATGAAACCACCTAATTATATTTTCATAATCATGATTAAAAACCATCTAAATTATCCTGCTTGATGTACTCAAAGAGTTTGTTGATTGCTTTTTGATGTGTATTAGAGCTTTTTGCAGAGCCACATCAAATGTTTTGCTCCACAATGAAATGAAAAAAATCTTGTAATATACATATGCACATCTTTAAAAAAAACATATATAATTTATATTTTGCTAATTAAGCTACATCAAAACCAAGTATGTCACCATGAAATAATTGTGTAAAAGCTACTCACCTATTACAAGAACATTAATTTCCACTTTACTTTTTTTTTCAAAATATCGATTTTTTCTTATACAAGGCAATTCAGCATTTCAAAGCCTTACTCTCAAAGTGTTTTTCCGCATCCATGGAGACCTTAAATCTTGAATACAAAATCAAGTTTTATAATAGCAAGCTCATGTAAATAATATTTTCATGTAGAATATGCTCCTTCTGCATAATGGATCACAAACATTTTAATTTTGTCTTTGTGTTGTTTTCACATCTTACATATGCCACACTAGATCTCAGAAAAAAATTTCTATCTGCTGGGGCTACATGAGTGAAGATTATTTTGAGAGAGAAGGGAATTTACAGAATTTATCCCTGATCCTTGATTTGAGGCTGGTCCAGGGCTTGTTTTACCAGGAGGTGGCCACAATTAAGAGATGTAGGTTTGATACTGGTCCATTTAGTCCTAGGCACCATGATGGGACACAGAGGTCCAGAATTTAGTGGAATCTGGAATTCCTTAAAGCATTTAATCAGCCCATGAGCAAAGCAGTGAAGACTTCATTAGATCAGTGCAGGAGCATGTTGGAGTTAAGGTTTGCTTCATGGCTGACCAGCACCAATCACAAAGTCAGCACTCATTAAATAATAAAAATAAAATACTCTAGGAAAACAATTAAATAATTCAAACTCTGCCTACTTGATATCAGATTTGTTGTCATATCAAATATTCATGTGCAATAAATCTGTAGGTATAGCTCATGAACAGAATGCAAGCGTGAACCTTGATGCATTGCTACATCTTATCTGCCAGCTCCCTGAAGCAACAGCACAAAAGTTGATCACATACTGCAGCCTTCCCTATTTGAGGTTTTTTTCATTTCTCTTTTGTTCTCTCCTCTCCTGGAAACCTGTAACGTGCTGCCACTTCATCTGTGGTATCACTGACTGCTATGAAGCATTCAAGTACATGTTGTTCATCCATGTGTTTCTAGTTTGACTTTCAGTAAATGTTTAATGACCCTTTTCAATTACTGCACCAAACAGTATTTGACAAGAATGCACCTTGTCTAATACTAGCACTTAGACAGGAATGCATTTTTTAGATAGCACTTAGCATCTACAATGTTGTCATGGTATTTGTGAATCTCAGGTTGATCTTAATGACCGCATTACAGAGGTCTTCACATACCTTTTTGCATTGTAGTCTCCCTTTCTTTGACTTTACTGATAAAAAGCTGTCAGAGTTCATCTGGGAACACTCTTACTTTCAGGGTCCCAGGTTCAAGCCCTAAAAGGAGTTGACTCTACTGGCACAGTTCTGATAGAGGAAAAGTAGGTCCGTCATATGTGGCCATGTGAGACTGATCCTTTGGCTTCTCTGGCTGCATCTAACTTGACCTGTGGTCTGTGTTTATCATGCACCCCTCAGCCTTCACAGAGGAGAACCATTTGATGTATGGCATAGTCTTGCTCCTGGGTTTCATGTCCAAGGGAAATAAGGCATGTAAGGGGAGAGGTTGTGTCCTACAGGGATGATGTGTGCCCAGGAGTCAGGACAAGGCTGGGACCAAAGACATAATGGTGGATAAAATAAGACAGATGAAGGAATATTACTATTCAAGTGACTTGGCCAAATACCTGCTAAGTCAGCAATTAAACAAGCAATTAGGAGATATGGCTAACAGCTGTGACTGCATATTTACTGCCATTCAAAGGTACTGGTGCAGTTTTGATGATGGAAAATGAATTTCTTCTTTCTCATGCTTACACCTTCTTCCTCCTCTCATGTCACAATCCCTTCAACCTTTCAGGATAGAACAGATTGGCTGTCTATACTAACCCCTTCATCTCAAGTAATGAATAAACAAGGGGACATGGCAGATGGAAGGACTCTGAAGATGCTCTCAGAGCATGCCCAGCATAAGTTAACTAGACAAAGTTCCTTGCAAACTCACTGAAGGCTTCATTTTCTTTTAAAAGACTTCTAGAAAAGCCACCACCACCATTTCTATCTTACATCAACCAAAGGTTAGGAAGTAGGAAATCCACGTTCAGTTTCTATCCTTATCAGAAAGAATTCAAACACACTTCCAGTCATTAGACTATAGGCTTCTGGGAAAGCATTACCACTCCTCATGAAGCTGTACCACTGTGCAGAAAAATGGTTTGAATTCACAGAGAGAAGGAGAAAGGGAGAGTGAAAGCATGACTCCCCAGGCTAATGATTAGGCAGCTTTTTTGGAAATAGGAGGGGGTAGACTCCAGTCGTTCCCCCGTTTTGTTCTTCAGCTCATGCCCATTTCATATCATGTCTTAGTTCTTCCAGTTAAACTCGTGCATTTTCGTATTTTGAACAAAAAATTATAGTCTGGTACCTGCCAACTGTGCATGATCATGGTGTTCTGCCTATGCAGTGATTTTATTCTGTGTATGTCAATGAAGGAAGCTGAAGTTTTTCATCTATTTCCATTTAGATGGGATGGGATCTATGAGGCTGAGCCATTCACAGTGAAAATTCCTCTTTTTGTCCACTCCCCCCCCCCACCCCCCAGTCTTTCTTAGTGTCCTCTTTTATTGAGATCACATTAGCGCTTCTGGAACAGCCATATTTTATCAAGCTCTGTCAAAAGAGGATGAGTCAGACCATCTGATTTTATTTTGCTAAGTTCATTTTGGATTTGCTGAGCTTCGTTCAGATAGGAGCACATCTTGTCCAATTTATCTTTAATACAACACAGACATTGGCACAGGCACTGATCTTTGTTACACTAGTGTAAATCTGGGGACATACCAATGGACCACTGCCAAGGTCGTGTTGAAATTTCACTTTCAGCGTGGCTAGAACTGCTAGCTTCTCAGGAAGCAGTCTGCTGTGGGGGAATGAGCCGATGTACCACTTCTCAATAGCTCTGCAGATCTCTCTCGGTAGCGCAATACAACCAAAGACAGACTGGGCCAAGTGGCTACTTGTAGCTTAAGGCTGACTGGATCACTAGTTCACATAAGCCTTGACTGACAGGGATAAGCTGGTAGAATTTTTTCAGTAAAGAGGAAAGAATTAAATAGATTTTGTGTGGCTGGCAAGAACTATGACTAGTCAATGTATTTATCACCTGTTTTTTTCCTAATCATATAGTAAAACAAAGAAGAAATAAGCAGTATCTACCTTTTCTAAGCCATATTTTCTCAGGAGTCGCACACACTGCAAATCTCATGTCAGCAAAAGGTGACTGGAATGCTCTTGCAACTTTTTGCATAAAACACAAGTTCTGTGTAATTTCCTCCAGTTTGTGTGTATGTCCCAACATTCTGCTGTAAGTATAAAAAATGTAAATGACATTGATTTATCCAGCCACAAAGTACTTAAATTCTGATATTTTTTTCATATTTTAGCCTATGCAATATAACTTCAAAAAACCCAGCTGATAGTAGCTTAGCTTTCCTTGAGACACAGAATGGATGTTTGTATGCATGTATGAATGAATCTATGTAAAGGACATTTTGTACTTTATGTCTAATGAAAACCTCTCCACATTTTACACTTTGTAGGTCTGAAGGCCACTTGCCACTTCTCAGCTTAGGGAAGCCACAACACTGTAGCTGCACTGTATTAATATGTACTTCATGCTAGATCAGTGGTAAATACAGCACGTAAAATTGTCCCTGCTTCTCCAAAATGAATCATGACAAGTCTGGGTTGATTGGAATGGCAACTTGCTGTGAATATTGATACTTCTGTAATTATTGATTTATGCAACACTCCTCTCTTTGATCAGTTATCTTCCTACCCATTTCCATATTTATTTTGTTGTTAAATATCACCTATGCTGTAACTTGTGAGCTCTGTGGGTTAGTGATTCTCTTTGTATTACCTCTTGTAGTGGCATCTTGTACTTACTTACTAGTCCTTAGAAACCTCTGCAAATAAAAATAGTAAGGTGTGAGTTTGCAGTATTAGTGTAGTTAAAATGTTTTTCAAAGTTCCTGCCATTGAATAGATGCGGTGCTTTTAGTGTTTTATCTTGATGATTTGAATATTCTTGATCATGTTTAGTTTTTCAAATATTTTACAAATATTTAATCCTTTCAACTAATAAAATTCGTCATTAAAAATACACAGCACACTCTGCTTCCAGGAGAAATAGTCTAGGATGAAGTCAACCTTATGGGTGAATAAGGGCTGCTAGGCTCCCAGGCTTTGTGCAGACCTTCTGGGGTGGCTTTTTTTAAGGCCCCAGGTGTAACTTGTTGCAAGGCAAGCCCATGACTCTGCAGCTTAGAGACTGAACCTCCAGCACCAACATCCTCTTTTCTCTTCTCAAATAGAAGACACAAATTCTGGTCTAGGCTGCCCTACTACAGTGAGAGTTGTAACTTTTTGTGACAATACAAGTGAAAGCTTTTCAAAGGAGTGCAGAAACCCCTTTGTGTAAGCAGACATCTGCATGAAGCCCTGACAGGACTTGATGCTATGGTGGGCAAGCATCCACCATGGGTGATTGGGAGGAAGTCTTACTTTACTTTTCCCATTAGGGAACATGGTGGGTAGACAAAGTCATTGTAGTACAATTTTTAATGGGCTTGTGCTCATGCAACAAAGAAGTCTTAAGTGAGGTATGCCACAGGATAAATTTGTCAGCTGCAAGCTCTTAGCTGGTGTAACTGAACTACTACCACTATCCAACTTAAATGGTATAAACATCTTCACACTATCCTGTTTAATACTGTAGGACTGTATTGTCCTTCGTGGAATCATCCCTTTCAGCTCCACAACATAGCAGTGAGTGTGTGGCGGGGGACTGATGACCCTGTGGTGTTAAATATTTAATTTTGCTCCTCTGATACCTACTGGGGAGGTGGCGGAGTATTTTTCATGACGGGGAGATATCTCCTCACATCTTCAAAGCCCTCCTTGATGAATTGCATGTCTTACACAATTTAAAGGTTAATCATATAGCAACCTAGCTCTTATACCTGGACAGGTGCAGCATGATCTCTCTGAAGAGGACATTTCTTAGGTAGATAGTCAGAAAGATTTCTAAAGCCAGCTGATGGCTCTAAAATAGAAACAAAATACTGTTTCTTTTCTCATCCTCTGTGGTCTGTGGGGAGGGAATAGAGACATCCACCACTCATTTAGCAAGAGCAATTCAATTTTTAAGAAATGAGAAGAGAAACTAAAAAGTACTCTATGACTTAGGGTTATTTAAACAGATAGCACTGAAGTAAAATCTGTGATTAACAGCAGCAATTATTTTTAGATATATTATTATATGATATTCAGATTCATTGCAACTGGAAATTAATGCATCTATCATATTCATTTTCTATTCATTTTCTTTTACATAAACCCCACAAATGTTATAAAGAGTTTGAAACATAATTGTTAGCATGACTACCTTGTATTTAGCCAAAACCCCATCTTTTTATTAGACCTCATTTTATAAATGGAATGTGGCTTGCAAATCTACTCTGCTCAGCACTAAGTCATATACTGTGAAGATACAGCATTTAAATGTTGCCAAGACTGCCTTTGCGACCAGAAGGGCAAAAGAAAGTTCAGTTCTGTAAAGTGAAAGCTTAGACTCTGGAGAATAGAGCCAAATCTATGGAGAAAATCCTAAATTTGCAAATAGCATGGATTTAGATTGATCCTAATAAAAGATTTTATTATTTAGGTGTAATAAAAATTCAAATGATGTGAAAAATAGTAAAACCTCTAGTTTAGTGAGAGAGAGATTGAAGTGTTTTTAGACTATGCTACATGAATGCCAATATATACAATAGCGTTTTGATAGCTATTCATCTAACATTTGCAGAAAGGCATTAACAATATATCATCCTTCACTGCCAGCTGCAAATACATAATATAATTCACAAATTATGTATTTAGGCTTTGGGAACTTGAGACAATTTTTGTAATGCTAATAACAAGTCTCCGTGTCCGGAGATATTGAAAAGAGAGTTCCTGGCCCAACCCTAATCTCTGTAGTATTTTTATTGACATCAAATCAAGAGCCATATACAAAAGGAAAATGAGATTTGGGTTTAGCAAATCTGCAGTTGCTATCAAACTTACTGTTTTCTCATATAGTTACATGACTCTGTTTTCACTTAGTAAATTATGGTAGTTAAATTGTTACCCTTTCCATTCACTGCTGTCACCTGAAGTTCTGTTTGGACATCCCCTCGTGAAGGTTTTCTGGGAACACTACTCCAGATTTTAAACGCTGTATCAGTTGCATCAGAATATCCTTTATTGTCATCATGTCACATTATTAAATTTCCAGCCATAAGAGGACTCTTGAGTGACCACTCTGAGTCAAAGCATGAGACTGTTGAGGATTATGTGCGCTTTGTATGTTCTAGGACTGCTTATGAGCAGTGAAACTCAGAGCGGATGCCTCACACTTAATAAAATTGCCAGAGGGGAAATACCTTCACCATCAGGGATATACCTTCACCATAAGAATGGCTATGTGAACAGAGGAATTATGATTAATAGACATTTTTAATGAGTTTTCTAAATTGGCCATGATAGCAAACGATAGCATGCCTGTGTCCCTACAATGCTACTCCAGCATAGAAAAGATGGAAAAGAATGAAGACTGGGTACAAATGACTATGCATAAATAGGTAATTTGTACAAGAGAGACAAGAAACATCTGAAAAATCACTGCGTTAGAGAGCTGATCCCATAAGTAAAAACCCTATGGGATGAGATGGTAAGGTTAATGCATGTTTATACCAAAACCCAGAACATACTGCAGAGATTCCCAAGCTATCAAAAATCTGAATAAGTAAGTCCATATGGCATAATGCAGCGCTGTGGAGAGTTATCGGCTCATGCTTGGGTTTGGGATTCCTTGCACTCATACTGCACTAAACCTGAGTCAAATAAAGATATGCCTGGTACGTAGTCAGCTTTGGAGTCTGAGCACATCACTCCAACATACTTCTGGTGTTACTGTAGGCAGTATCCACGGGAGAGAGAGACCCAGGTAACTTCGACTCTAGTCCAAACTCTAGTGATAGTGTGACATTTAACACATTTTTTTTTCAGTTCTTTGTTTTCATACCTAAACTTGAGATAAAAGAGTAATCATATCCCTTTGTAAAATGTATCTGAATTAAAAAACCTATCTGAACTGATATTTGAATCATTCTTTGATTATTAATTAATTCTGGATAAAGACTCTGAATAACAATTTTAATTAATAGAGAGAATAAGTAAATAATCCAATCGTGAGGGTTGAAGTAAATCAGTTTTAGCAAGTCTTTGCAGTCTGTTCAGACATAGGGAATGACATTAAGCTGGGCATTAGTATGCTTCAGAGAGATTGGTTTACCTGTTTCCAAGCAGTATAACTTTACAGGAGAATTCATTTTTACAAGAGAAGAACAGATCCCATAAATGAGGTATTAATATTTTCTTCATTATAGCAAGGTCACATGCAGCTGCATTTTCAGAACCCAGGTGTTCTGCACTTAAGGCAGTAGGTGCTCAGACAGATCTCTGCATGCTACTCGGGCTAGAAATTTTCAACAGTTATCTAAAATGCTGATCTCTTCTAAAAATACGACCGTATAATTACATGCTCAGATACTAAGAATTGTGGTGATGGTGACTGGAGGCATGTATACTGGTTCCCTGCTGGACACTTGGAAATTAGCAGGGCTTTCCTTTACTTCTCAACGGGTTTGCTACGAACATTGGCCTGTCGTTACAGATGGCTTCCTTATTCTCTGCCTAGCAGCAACAGAAAAATGATGCACCCAATTACTAGCGCCACTTAAAAAAAATGCACAGTTCATTAGTTTAAATGGGTGTGCAGTTCTGACCTAGTGTGTCATTTGCATATTATAATGAGTCATTAGCATATGCTAATCACATGCCTGAGCCTAAGCCTGGCACTTTTAAAGGCTGCTAGATGATACTTTGTAGAGGCTGGCTAGCACTGGCTGTGCTGTGGTCATGGGCTCTTGCTTCTAGCAGTGGGCTGGGCTGAGTGGCTGGCTCAAAACTTGCTACCAGGAGAAGTCTGCATTTCCCTCTGTAGAGAGGGTTGCTGAACCAGGAGATATCCAAAGTAACTGAGAACAGAGGCCTTTTGAGGCAAAGTATGTTGCAGGGCAAAGGAGTTTCCTCGGGGCCAATCATAAAGGGCAACCTTCGGTGACCTGCAAAAGATGCCAGTCAAAAAATGGATGGAGAGCTGTGGATCTTTTCCAAAAGATGGCAGCAACATTTGTAGTCCATATACCAAGAAGATATTAGCAGAAAAAAGGCAAAACAGCAAACTCCTGTCATGGTGGTTGAAGAGCTATATTGCAGACCTTCAAAGTGCTGTCAGCAAGGACAAAACATGTTGAACTTGAGTTTCTTCCATGCCATCCACTTCTAAAAATACTTTAAACTTGTCTCATTTGCTTCAGGATATAGCCTCCATGGCTTCACTTAGCATGTGCTGTAGCAAGGACAAAACTCCTTCCAGCTCACCCACAAGGCCACTGCAGAATGGAGAACACATGGGGCTGCTCCGCATTTCTAGACGGAGAGCAAGGGAAGAATTCACTTGCTGAGTCAAGTGCCTTGGCTGTCCTCCTCTGGGACAAAGAGAGGGTCACATGTAGCCCTTGATTTTCTTTTTCTCCCTGGAGATTCAAGGCAGTCCCAACTGGCACTAGTTGGCAATGGTCCTGAGGAGGACCATTTATTTGGCATTTGGCATTTATTTGGCATTTATTTGTTGGGTTTGGTCAGATCCTTTCATCATTCCTCCCTGGGGTACATCTGCCGTACCATGTGGTGTCTTTCTTATTAGGAAATACAGTTTAGTAAGCACAAAAACTAAGCATGGAAGTTGGAGTCTAGTGGAGATTCCTTCACCTCAGTGGAAATGATATTAGTGAGGCTCTTTCTCTTCAGGCTGCCCACCAGCTGCCAATGCAGTAGAGCAAGGCAGTATCACCTGTCAGTCTCACACTCTTTCTGGATTCATTGCTTTTGTCTGCAGGCAGAAAATGTTGGATGCAGAAGCAAATTTCTGCTGCTTCATGTTTCTAGTCCGTTCCCATTGATAGTCTCTTCTGTCTGTAGCCCCTTCTCTCTCCACTCTCATGATGCCTCATGAAGTAAGAGGTGTACAAGGTGCCTGAATGCCTGCACGTAGCGAATGCAACCTCTGCAAAACACACCCTTCCAGCTGTGCTGTCTTGTCCAATGGGCCAGTAACGGAGAGCTGAGTGGCAGCGTTGCTCCCCATGAGTCCAGCTCCACAGCCGTCAGACACTTTTGCAGTTGCTAATGCCCCTGCCCAGCTCCTCTCTCAGCTGGATATAGAAACCACACACACTACTGCCAACCCTCAGCAGTTAAAAATCATGAGTCAGGTGCTTAATAATCATGGAACTGGCTTTAAAATCACAGCAACTGAAGAATAGTAAATTCCGTGAGCCTTCTGGTTCTAGAGCCACCAGGGGTCAGGGTCCCAAGGCTTTCTCCAAAAGCACAAGCTTTGGACACTTGTTGGAAAGGAGGAAGGGAGCGATCTCATGCGGGTTTTCTGACCTCAGGGGCTGGGGCCATAAGAAAGTAAACAACAAATGTTGTGGAATTGATTATAAGATTTGGAAATGCTGCACATGTTTTTTTTTTATGTGGGCAGAAAAAAACAGGTAAGTGAGGGTTGAGCCTCACTGAAGCTTCCATTTCCTTCTGTTGAATCATTTTTTTTTACTCCTTCTAGTGCCTATCTCCATTCTGTTATGCATGACCACCCAGAAAAACACCACTTCCCTGGGTATTTTCACCTTGAACTGCATGTTTGCTCATCCTGAGATTTCACTGCCCACTACCAAAGATGATGGCTGTTATTAAGTGACTCTTTGCACAGGTTTCACTGTAGCCGAAGTATCCTGTTTTTCAAACAAACTTCTATCAAGTAGAAGTGATTAACCAAATTAATGTGAGGTTAATGTCCCAAAACAGCACAATTTGTTCTCAGAACTTCACGCGACATTTAGCTAACAGCTTAAAGAAAAGGTTCCATTTGATAAAGCGATCAGAAAGAGTCACAGCAATGAGCTCCGCTATGCAGGGCTTGTTATATTTTTTCACTATCATAAATTAAAGAATAAGTATCAAATAATGTATCTAGCCAGGCAAGTATATGCAAAAATACAATTTGAAAAGTTTCTCACTGTTTCTATGGTGCATCTTGGGAACTGCAGCTCTGAGTCCTCTCCAGTAGAGAGAGAGGAAGAGGAGGTTAGGCTTGAAAAGGTGAAAATGCCAAACTTGAGGTAGAGGGCCAGGTCCTGCAGCCCTGATACAAATGAATCACCTTGACATGTTCCTTTAAAGAACTAGTTCACTGCTAATCGTTATGCAATAGCCTTTCACTTATGGAAAGTAAAAGTCTCAGTCATGTTTGGAGCAATAAATGAAAACAATCTGTCATAGGACAGTGGATGTCAGTTGTTTCTGAAAAGACAGACCTCTCCAAGGAGCCTACCCTCAAGGACACTGAACACTTGTTAGTGATCTTTCCCATAGAATAAATCCAGAGAGATGCAAGATTGAGATGGTATTCCTGCTGCACGTGCATTGCCTGAGCTGTCTAGGGAAGAGCACACAACACCTGCTCAGGCATTACCTGACTCAAGTCAAACCACTGCAATTAGTCCCTCATTTTAATGAGTGCCAGAATCAGTCACATCTTTTTTTAAAATCACTCCCTAGTGATCTTATCTTTTGAAGTGATGCTAATCCTCCACTACCAGCAAGACCGGTGAGAAATTGGCTCACAGCACCACTCAGGTGTGCCAAGCACCTTGTAAGATCAGTTCATGCTTATATGGCTTCATCTTGATGGTTTTCAGGGGCTACTTCAGCAAACTGGGCCTTTCCAAAGAGAGTGTCCCCGATCTGTCATGGAGTAGATGGCTCTTATAATGAAGCTGACTGACTGTTTGGCCTGGGAAGACTCAAAATTGCAATGACCAGAGTGATGGCCACAGGACAGTTTTAGACTGACTTAGGGAAACGGTCTCTTATTTTAAGCATGCATCTTTTTCACAAGGGAAACTTCACGTTCTTTAAACACGGGCTTCACACTTACCTGCCTTCCTAGGGCTGAATAGGTGACAGAGAATCACTCTGCCCATTCACCTCAGCTAATGCAGATAAAAAATAAAAAGGCTTTCAGTATAGTAAATGTTCAGAGGATGAATGTCTGTCTATTGAGCAGAGCAATTCTGTTTGCACTTCAGTATTAAAGAAATCCAACAAATTAACATTCCATCAGCTACAAATCCAATAACTTTGTGGGAAGCTTTTAAGAATACATTCCGTGGTCAGATGATTGCATATTGGGCTAGAACCAAAAGTGATAAAACATAAAAATTAGGAGCCTACAAAAAAAAAAAAAAAAAAAAAAAAAAAGAAAGAAAAAAAAAAAAAGATGGAATCCCTAGAAAATCATTGCAAAGCTTATTGTAAATTTGATTATGAATTTTTTAGGCACTAAGTAGACAAAATTACTGTTAATCACATGTAAATTGAGATATTGGAACTAATCCACTGAAATTAGTGGGATTTTTGCCATTGAGTTCCACAACAGCAGGATTGGACCTGCTCTGAGCAGGAAAGGGGAGACAGAAAATTAATGTCTTGAGGAAGAAAGACTTAGGCCAGGTCTCACTATCAAAATGATAGATAGCTCTATAAGTAGCCTTCACTCAACTCTCTTTCCCTCCCCAAAAAGGTATCATTAGGTGAAATCCTATGCCAAGCTCAACTGTAACTTTCGTTAAAAAAAGTTAAATTTTGTAAGCATGATGCATTAATATCAAATGTTAAAACTGAAATCAAATTTACTGGTTACATGATGATGAAACATTTGATAACTGGCACAAGGCACAAGGAGTAGAAATCCATAGAAATCCGACTGTAATACTGTGCCAGTGGAAAGGCTGCATTTGCTGGAAGTGCTACTGTGAGACGCTCTGGTCTGTTCTGCCCACCACAGCTGGATGGCATATGTAATCTGCAGACACGCTGCAGTCTGAAGTCAAGTAAGCATTCTTACTGTGGACATAAATTTCTTAATAAAAGCTCATATATGGAGGTAATATAGGAGCAGAAAGGAATATATATGAGAAACCCTGTTGCAAAAAACCCTCGGAATTAAAAATCAAAATCAGCTGCATATTAGAGTGAAGCAACTGCAAGATAAGAAATAACTTTGCTTATCTACAGAGTTCAACCTCAGTATATATTTACTTACTGTAGCATTTGGGAATAAGTAGGCACAGTTTATGAATCAATTATTGATGGTGCTGTAACTGAATCCATGGTGGACCAGAATGTGCAATTGGACTTTGCACTTTTAAGGTACCACCATCCAATATTGATTGCTATTTCATGTGTTGTTTAACCTCATGGACAAATCATTATCAACTCACATTTATGGAGACGGAGATTCCCTAATTCCCCTTCCTCCCCTCTCCTGGACTCAGCACAGCAACGAAGGGCATAATGAGGAGGGAAGTTAATAATCACTTTAAGCTGTCTTTGCATCATGTTCTCAGGCTATTGGAGGTCCGTGGCAAATATTCATCTTGAGCCTGGCTCTGTGCTGCTCTAACTGCAAGAGACCTTTGAGGACTCATTCAAACAATGACAGCCATCAGACATGGCTTACCAGCAATGCTGCTCCTCCTGTTTTCTCCTGTTGCATATGCCAAAGCTTGGTGGAAATGTCTACCCTGCCTGAGAAATCCCTTACATGAGATAAACTCCCTAGAGGCTCTTTATGCATGATCTACAGCATCATTGTGCACAGCCACCAGCCTCATAATGTCCCATGCACTGAATGCAAGACTCACGCAGCATCATGCTTGCTTCTAACTACTCTTGCATCCCTTGAATATCTGCAGCACAAAGCACCTGTTCCACAGCTCTCTGATGCAATGTGGATGTGCTGGCAGGTCACAGCAAGCTGCCGACTCGTTGCACTTTGCATGTGATGCCACCGAGCAGGAAGAGGGCTGGGAAGCCCTCCTGCAGATTGGGGTGGCCCCTGCGATATGGCCGGGTGCCAGAGGCCTCTCTTGCATCCCAGCACCATGGATCTTCCCACGTGAGCTGATGCTTGAAAATTTTCTCGGGCCAGTTGATAAGCCACTGCACTGTCTCAGCTGTCAAGAAGGAAGACGCATGAGAGTCTAGGCAAATATGAATTAAAACTGAAGCACTCAGGTACTACATTATGACAAGCACATTTCCATCTATTATTTCCAGCTACCCAACAAGAAATCATTTGGGTATCAGTGGCTAACTCTATATGCTCACTCATTTGGATATAATGGCTTTGGTTTCTTCTAAAGACTTAAAATTCCTCTGGGCAAATCGGATTTTTTTTTTAATCTTTGCGAATTGAAAAATTTAGTAGCCATGGTTGATTTCCCATTTTGATGGGTACATTGCTCTCTTAGCTATCTCTCAGGCAGAGTATATCACCTGAAGTGTGAAGTTCTATAAGCACAAATTATGCCTGATATTGAGATGCCTTCTTTTTTTTCCTCTAATTAGTAAAGTTAATTTGATTTAAATGGCAGTTCTGCTGAGGTACTTGTATTTATTTCACTTTGAATTCATGAATGTTCTGAAAATGTTTTCAAAATAGTAAATGAAGATATACATTTCCTGTGGTCAAGCAAAAAAAGTGCAAATATTATTTCAATGGGTTATTCTCAAACATTTTGAGAGGGCTCGCTTTGCTTATCTCAGGCTTCAGTTTTTGGTGACTTCTTGTATGTTGCAGAAAACTGCAGCATCTTCCAAAACCCAAGAAAAAGGTATATTTCTCCTTGTTAGAAATATATTATCCTATGACGATTGTTTTCAATCTGATGTGTTTGCAGACTCCTGTGGGTCCCAGCACTACTGCTGTGGGGACTGTGAAAGGTAACCAACAACAGTGTGCCCACTGCCAATAGATCTGTGTTTGCTGTGCAGAGATACACGTCTCCACTGATAAATCCTTAAGGTCCACAAAATTGAAAAATGTTGAAAACCACTGCCCTAGGAATTATGCTCCTACCTTGGAGCTATCTTTGCTAATTGGACAGAGCTGACAAGCAGGTCCAATATGGTGAAGAGAGATCCCCAGATTATTAACAACATGATGGCATCTGGAAGTTTTGTAGAGTAATAGAAGCACGACACTAATCAAGGGCTTATTCAGCCTCTTGTATGGCCCATCTGTTAAAGATTTAACTTATTATATGTAATGCCCTCAGCAACTGACTTTGAGGTATGTTCAATCATGAAACATTTTTTCTAACCTGCATAAAGAAATTATTGTTTATTATCTACTCCATTCTTAGACTGGAATCTCTGCAAACATACCCAAATAAACAAGCTGTAGTTTCGATATCTATGAAATATTGATATCAGATGAAATGAGTCTGCTATCCAAAGCTCACTAAGTCACCAAAATATTTTTTTTCCTTAAATTCTAATTATGGCAACACTTTGCATAAAACAAAGGAGACAAAATTAGGGTACCCAAATTTTAAGTGGAAAATTGGAAGCAATGTGGTGCAAACTAAACTATGTTTCTGTCTAATATGAAATGATTTATTATAAGCATTAGAATACAGTTTACTGCAAAGTATTGAAATAGTTTGTTCTTTGTTCTTCCTCTGTACTTAGTGTAGCACAAGCAAAGGGTAAGGGATGTGTCCTGGCCAAATTCCAGTTGCAAAATTACATTTTCCCTGACCATAAATTCACCCAAAATGTATAAATAAATAAATAAATAAATAAATAAATAAAGCAAGCCTCCAGTCTTTAATTATTCTCTGTTACTGTAGTTATTAATCAGCTGGCTTCCTTTAGTTTGGGGAAAAAACAGATTATTGTTTGCAGGGTTCTTTACTATTATGCTTTCATTCTTTTGAATGAAAAGCATACTATAAATATAAAATAATTGTTATTGGAAACCCTTTATTTGTTTCTGAGCTATTCTACATCTTAAGTAAGTGATATTAGAATAATATGAGCTCCTTCACTTCAAATGTTTTCAATGTTTGACTTACAAACGTAAGAATTTTAAGAATTCAGTCCTCTGCTCTTTCAGCAACAAAACTTGCATTTACTTCAATAAGGTTTGTTTCTGTTAAAATCATGTGCAAATCAGTCAGGATTTCAGTATTGGGCCTGTATGGCAGATGTAGCTTGTCAGCATTGGCTTCTCAAGCAGCTGTCAAGTTGCAATGATATAAGGTTAGGAGAATATCTACTTTTCTCTGCCTGACAATGGTCTACAAAATCTTGCAGAGCATTTTGTTGTTCCAGGAGCTGCTCAAGCATGTAATATTTTGAGCTCCATGATTTGGAGCCGCCTGTTTGAGATGACGTTTCAGCAAGTTGTTTTCCTGCAGTAGCTGGATCAGGAAATTTTTCTTAGGCTTTTGACAGAATGACTGAATTGTTCTGATCTCATGTGCTGTCCCCCAAGATATTTGTAAGCATTCCCGTTATGATGCCAGAAGTCAGTGGTGAAGGAGTTTAAGCAGGACATGCCACAGAGCATAAAACCATCATCTGCTATGTCAGACTGCGCGTGCATGTTGCGAGGAAGGGAAGGGGGGCGGCAGACAGACAAGTAGTCTGAAAGCCTTGCATGACACTACTTAGGATACATGCAGAAGCTCAGAGGAATTTGGTCTTCTTATTGCTAATGGCAGTGAGACACAAATGAAGCAAAACTGTTGTTCAGAGCCTACAGAATAAGGACTAACAAATCTAAAGACTGGAATACTCTTCCCAGCCTGTTTTAATTTCACAGAAGTTAATTCAAAGTCTCATTTATCTCCAACAGATCTATGTGTTTCTTCCTTGGCTACGGAACTTAAGAATTTTCTTAAAGTTGATAAATAAGAAAATAAACAATGTGATCACTGTTTAATTCTTTTGGTGTGCTTTTATTGTTTGCAGTTAGAGTGGGGTAGTTCTGCACTGGAAGAAGCCACTGAGGTACTGTCATTTTTAAGGTGGACTATACTGAATACTTAGATTCATTTAGAGATAATAGACTCTAAAATTGCCAAATTTTGATTTACAGACATAAATTAGTAATAAAAGTCTTTAATGACTTTAATCATTTGGTGTTGATAATTAAATTGTTAAGGGGGCTATAAATGAATGGGAAGAAGAAATTTGTTCTTGTTAATATTTATTATACACATTACAAGCTTGACTATATTTGAGCAAGATGAAAGACTCTTTGCATGAGGGAATGAACAGCGCACATAGAAACTCAGGAACACCGAAGAGCCAACAGTTTCAAGAAACAAACAGAGGCTGCAAAGAGATAAAGCAATGTGTAGGGCCACACTACTAGTCCTTATCAAGTGTCCTGTTTCCAGGTTCATGATCCTGTCCACCATGCTGTAGTCACTGCACAGGACATAAAAAGCAGGAATTACATGATATCAAGTTCCCACATACTTAATACAGAAAATTTTCTTTCTTATATTCATAATATGTTCATTATTTAAAAAAAACAGTGTTCTTCCCTACATCTCCATTTCAGTAAAAGGTGACTCCTAGTCCTGCCAGCACATCCTGTATATTCCAGAAGTAAGCAGATGGACAAAATGAAGATCTTCCAAGAAGATCCTCTACCTTTATTTTTGTTTCAGTGGAAAATGCCAATATTGCCTACTTGAGTGTTCAAAAGCCATCAGTCTGCTCTCCAGCCATGCTTTATAATCCTTTATAATCCTTTATAATCACTTTATAATCACTTTATAATCCTGAAATATATAAATAATACAATAATAATTGTAATAAAGGCATGATCCTTTTATGTATTGAATGTAAATCTTAGAAAATGTATGATTTGCACATCAAGACTTCCTCTAAGTGTAAGTTAAGCTTACTTTTTAATGAAAACTGAGAACTTACAGTAATGACTTGGCCCTGGCATAGATGGCTTTCAGAAAATAACACATATTACTATGGAAAGTAAGAACCAACAGTGGAAATAGGGTGAGTTAAAGAAACATTTCAGCCTTTACTGGACTTCCTCAATCTATATAATGCAAGTCTCCACACCCCTTGACAATCTTTTCAATTGGGTAATTAGCCTGATAATAAAAAATATACTTTTCATTTCCAGATTGGTTTTTTTTTCTAATATCACCTTCAAGTAATGGTATCTATTTATGGGTTTTATCTGGCATCAGTTACCTTCTGCTCATTAAAGTTTCTCAAGATGTGGCTATACCAAGTTTTTATCTTCAGTGAAGAAACTGTATGGATCTCCATGCATCTCCCATGTATGCAAGACCAACATTTGTAAATGGAACAATATTGGCTATAAAGACCTTTCTCTTTTTTTATCATACTTCTTTGCTATCTGGAGATGGAGAACAGAAGATTTTAGTATATAAGAAAAAGAATTAGATTTGTGTTAAAACATATAGGACTGGGTGAGGAGGTATATTGTATGAATATTTCAGATATTCATTCACTGATTTGCAAAAAAGATCAAAGCAAAAATGTATATATAACTCTCTTCTGGCTTTTCCTGACCTTGAAACTTCATAAATTACTATTAATCCCAAAGTTCAAGAAAATAGACATGTACACAGAGTGCAAGCATTTCTGACAAAAACTTGTACAGATCAGTATGATAGATTTTGATGATGGGAAGAGTTTTGTAAAGAGATGGTATCACCTTGCAAACATCCTCTCCGTGGGCAGGGCAAAACCAAGATAATAAATTGCTTAGGAAATGCCTTAAAGATTAGTAAGTCCTTGAAGAGATACATTTATGTATCTGCTTGTTTGAAATATGTATACATATGTATAAATACTGACTGATTGATTTTTACCCCAGCATAAATATATTTCATATTGTTTTAGATGCTGTCAAGTGGTCGAGTACCAAACATACAAGGATAAATTAGATCATTAACTCTCAGAAACTTCAAAGGTGAATGATACAAGTATTGGTGATAGCCAGGTAGTCTTACATTAGACTTTTGCTTGCTTTCACAGGATTGATCACAAAAAAAAGACAACTCTATCCAGTTCACTAATTAAATTAACAAGATGAGTGAGTATAATTTAATTCAGATTCTTTTCACCTCCATCAGAAACACACTTTATGAGGTTTTAAATATTTTTTACAAGAGTTTCTCAACATAACATGGAACTCCTAGAATCTCAGTATCAAATCTGGGACTCTGATTTCCCATCCAGGTCTCTCCAGTTCCTGCTGAGGTTAATGACAATTCCCACACATTCTATTAGTTAAATACCTTGGTGTACAATGTTCCATAGTGAAGTGGTAGATTGCTAGAATTTGTCCCCAGTGTTTTAATGTTTATTGACATTTGAATTCTCTTTATGTTGTTGGATGTATCAGGCAGGTCTGAGACTACAATGATATAGTATAAAAACATCATGACTGGCTCAAAGCAAATGTCTATCTAGTCCAATAGCCTGTCATTGACAAAACCAAACAGGAGATGCTTAGGAAAACAATATAGGAAAGAGGGCAAGAATGAAATGATCTTTCCACTGGGACACTCTCAGATCTGTTTGTGTTGATTATTGTCCAGATTGTTTCCTGCAAAGCCAGAAGAAAGAATACCATAGGAGCTAACACTCTGAGATTGTTTCTGCACTAGTGTTTTGGTTAAAATAAGTGTTTTTCTAATAAGATTTTCCAGTTTTTACCATATGCCGTATGCTGGTTTGGTTCACAGAATGGTTCTCATCCAAATGAGCAAGATATCTTTGAAAGGAAACTAAACAAGAAGCTCTGCTCCTGGTTTGCATCTGATGCTCTCAAAACATGGAATCATAAGAGAACAAATAACTGACTGGTGCTTTGAATCTAATTTAATGTAAGATCCTGTAACTGCTACAGTGTAAGCATAAAGGCTTTAACACTGACCACTTCAGTCTCCTCAAACACTCCTATTGTGCCAAATTACACACCGTTGTAGGCATAGCCTGAGATGGCAAAGTTGCATCTTTCTTGGGGCTGCAAGTAAGTCTCGTTCCACCATGTTTGCAAAGCTCTTTAGCATAAGCAACCCCATAAAAGCCATGACTGATGGGAATTTAATAGCTTAGGTAATAGCAGTTAATATTAAACAATATCACCTACATACTCATCTTGTTCACTAACAACAAAATCTATTGAAGATTTATAAAGCAACAGATTACAGGGAAGTGAACTCTTTTAACCTCTTAAATTCTCATGTAGTTTACCAATTAGTTTTTTTGCTACTTAGTTTATTGAAATTCTGGATATTTTCAGTGATGCTGATAAGTCACTAGACAAAATTAGATAAAATAGTATTTGTATGGGGGTGGAGGGAGTGTTGCATGTAATGGCTAGTACCCAAAAACCTGCTAGAGAGGAGAGGAAAAACAGTGAAATGGGACCATTCCATTACAGAGTGGCTGCAGAATCCTTTTCCCATGCTGCTTAGACACATCCTGGACTTTCATGTCAGAATTCCCCTGTGTAGCAGCTGGCGTGTGTGGGAGCATGTAGGTACAGCTCCACTGGCATGTAACCCTCTAGAAACTATCTGATAATGCAGGCTGTGTTGTAAGCTACTGTTGCTCTGAGCAGCAATAACTAGCTGCCTGGCTTAGGGAATTGTAGGGCACCAATCACTGTAGAATCTAAGTGCCAATAATGCTTAACATTTATTTTACACTTTACAGAGTTAAAGTGCTGTACAAACATTAGCTAATTAATTATTGCATCTCCCTTGTGAGGCGAATTGGTTGGTAAGTATTACTCCCATGTTACAGATTGGAAAACTGAGATGCAGTGTGCTCCCCTTTAATTTTTCTACTGCATTCTGTAAAGCTCCAGGCACCCTCCAGTGCAGTTTGCTGCAAGTTACTTGTACAAGGCCACTACTCAAGTCGATGGCCCAGGCAGTATCATAAAATTGAGCTTCTGACACCCTTGAGCTTCCATCCCTTGCTTATTCCTCCACACACCACATCGTTTCTGGATGGTGAGGAAGCTGCCGTCTTGCAGCAATCACAAAAAGAGCAGACAACCAGACCTAAAGCAACAGTTCCTGTTTTCTGACAGATCTCTGTCCTTCTTCAGAAGTACTTGCAACTTATTTGGGAGATCTGCTTCCTCTGCTGCAGGTATGTCATACAGCATCAGAAATAGGCTAAATATGTAACATATCAGCTCTTGAACAGGCAAAAGTGCCACAGTGATGAACAGTCACTAATAGAATTATGATTTAATCTTAGAAGGCTGAGTCTTGGAAAAACCACCTCTGCCTTTAGCTTGATTTTGAGAGATACTAACAATATGTCTGGAGAATGTTAGCTATGTCTTAGGAAGGTTAGAGAACCTAATGAGAAAGAAATAAGGGGGTTAAATTTGAATAAGATTTTTTTTTGTTAATTTCTCAGTCTCAAGTGAATTCCCCAGCTGACTTCATTCGAGTAACTCCGTTTAATCACTTTCGTCAGTTCTGTAGTGAAGATCACTTACTGCTGCTCATCTAGAAACTGTTTAAGTGGTGATGATAAAACAAACAGGGCTTGTCAATGTTTAAAGAAAGCTGAAATGAGACACATAGCTTGTTCTGGGATAACACGCTTGGGTCTCATCTTACCTACAGAAGAGTGTCCTCCCAGGGTGGATCACTCACAGGGTAATACCTTTATAGAAAGCTCTCTGTTCAGAGACTCACTTTTGCACTTTTTAATTTTCTATTTTCTTTCTTAAGGGAATGATAAAGAGGTAACCAGTGAAGAGGTGACATTTGTGGCTGTAGCAGTGGTGTTATGACTGTTGATGTGATCCTTGCTGTCTTTCAGATACAGGTACAGTGGTGCCTCTTGACCTTACCCTTACCAATATGCCTAATTTATCTACACAGCTAACTGCTGGGAATTGCCTTGCTGCTAGCATGGATTAGTGTTGTCAGAAGTACTTTCTTGCACCCTGGGGTGAGAGAAGAGCAGCCCTGAGCAGGGCCAGGAGGAGAGCTACAGCAAGTGAGGCAACTGGAGAGCCTTGTCAGAAGCAAGAGCCATACTTCTCCCGTTTGCTCGAACTGGGACACCACTGGGGTGCCTCAGTCCTCAGGACTAATTCTGAAAGCTTTCCATGGTCATTCAGCATGCAGGTCATTTTGAGTAGCTCTAAAGTCCAAACACAGCTTTTGTTGCATGAACCCAGGTTCTGTCAGAAACCCAGTTTGTACTGGGCTTGCGGTTTTTCAGGAATGACCCTTGGGGGCTTGTTATTGTTTGGAGACATAGCCCTTGTTTCCTATGGGTTTCATTACTAGGTCAAGAATATTTGTAGATGTTTTTAAACATATCGTTGACACAAATGAGAAAGCTTTGGGGCTTACAAGTCTACCAGTCCTCTTCAAGAGCAAACCTTATGGCTCTCAGAAACAATTGCCTTCTCTTTCCAGTCTGCTTGTGTGATCATTTTATTTTTCTTTGGTCATAGTTGTGAGTTCTGAACATTGCTGTGAATAAAAAGTATTCAATTTGTACCTGCAAGAGGGACTGACATTGTTTTCTACATGTTATTGCCATTACAGACCAGAACAGTAAGGCAAGACTCATACACTGAGCACACACTAAAATTTTTATATTTTCTAATAATGAAAGGTTTCTGAAATTTGAGTGCTGTAAGATGGCTATAGATAGAGCACCTCCAACACTGCTTTGTCTAATATGAGTGTTCCAAATGTCAGGTGTGTGTGATTGAGCATACCTTAGTATTTTGCTAAAAATGGTCCAAAATAGAGAGTGATGAAAGATGCTCAAGGAGTCAGATATTTGGAATTACTTGGTAGCAAAGGATTTAAATCTGTGAACACTACTTCTGTGAACAACTTCTTACTAGCAGGGCTCTGACCTTCTCTATGCTGAGTGTTTTTGAAAAGAGAATAATCTGAGCAAAGATAGCAGACTGAGAATTTCTGTACTCTGAATTGTATAGGATATATTTGGAATTGGAAAAAGACTAGTCCCAAGCTCTTAACCATTATAAGTCAGTCCCCCAAATCATGTAATAAATGTTAGGTTATTATTCGTTAGTTATCTTTGGATAAACTCAGATAGATAACATTTTCAGCCTTGCCTTTAGAGCTGTTCAGACTACAAGCTTAATTTAGCTTTCTTTCATTTTTAGCTAAGAACCTGATCTAATCACATGCTTCTAGGAGCTGATGCTTTAAGAAACCCCCAAGATTCACAGGGCCCGGCAATTTTAAAATGTGGGCTATAAAGCTAATTGCCATTCTTCATGTAAGTAAAACTAATTACGTGTATGTACTTGACCTTTAAACATCAGTTCTGTTTGCTCTCTGAGACTTTCATAGTTTTAATTTCTTCACCTCTCTGTTTATTGTTCTTAATCAAATTGTGCCATCAAGTGATTAAGAACTCAAATTAAGGTTTCAGACTTTTCTTTAAGTACATGATGGAGGGAAGAGGGTTAACACATCTTTTTTCATGGCAATATTTTAAAAATTTGAATAGTTTGGTTGATTTAAATATTTCTCCAAAGTGCTTACCATTCAAATACTTCTGCATTTTGCTAGCACACAATATCCCACAATGAGTATTTTTCCGTAAAATTATTATAGAAAATGCAATATCAAGGTGTCCTCTTTAATTAAACAAGGTGCAAATCAAAAATATGCAATGAAGAGTGCATTTGATTTAAAAAACTCACTCTAAATAAGACAATATATAATCAGTAACATAAACAAGATGGTAACAAAATCATATTTAATTTTTTGTTCTCACAGAAGCCTATGAAAAACCATTTCTCATAACCCGCCATGGCATTCACTATGTATTGGCAGCCTTGGCAAACTGGCAGGGAAGAGGATGCAAAAATTATCTGGTTCTAACATCTGAATCATTGGCTGTTGTTTTTTTTTCAATCTTTACGTTCTACCCTAGGGTTCTCCTGTGCCGTCCATCACTGTAGTACTGGGGATTGGGCTGGTGCTGCAGCTAATAAACACCGCATTCCCTACTCCCATTTCATCTCACCTATCAAGATGGAAATGTGAAATCCTGTATGTTGAATTTCACCCTGCCTCTTATCATCAATATACCCATGATGCAAAGACAAGGAGGAGGAGAGACGGACGGATGGCTATGGCATGGTCCCCCAACCGGGTGCCTCCACTGGAAAGCTGACAATACTTGCTGTGGGCAAGTTGTAATGTGGTTTGTTTAACAGGGTAAATCATGCTTTCATCACTGGAAGTAAGATGTAGTGGAGAAACGTTGTCATGGTTACTTAGCCATTTCCCTAGAGTCACAACACCAGTGTCCCAGAGGGGACATAATTCTACTTTATGCATATGCATGAGGCTAGCAGGTGCTTTGGTACCTTAATTATACATTTTTAAATGGCTAACTGTAAAATTGTGACAGAAACACAGAGTGAAAAAGGTAAGGAATGGGCTTGGAAAGCATGCAATAAGATTGCCAAGGAAAGGAAAAAAATCTACAGGTTTCTAAAGACCACTGCTAGAAGTTAAAATAAACTAAGTAAATATGTTTCTGTATTGTGCAGGCAAATCAAGGAGACCCTGAAAATGATAAGCTCCAGGTAGGAGGGAATATGAAAGAATCTTTACAGAAATGAATTCTTAAATGAAATTTTTCTCTAGGAAAGTTAATCAGCTCATGGAAATGGAAAGAAGAGTGGGAGTGAGAGAAACAAGAATGAATAAAATATTAATAACTCTTAAACAATTCAAAAAAGTTCCCCAAAACAACAATAAAACATGTAACAATGAAAAATATTGGAGAATGGTCAGTATCACCAGATGAAGATTCCTGTGGCAGTTCAAGAAGTTTTAGAAATTACTGTACTATGTTTAATAGCTGTCTCCCTCACATTGGTCGCAAGCCACCAGCTCCTGCTAGCTCAAGTATTAATTATTCCCCTCATGTAAAAACAGACAATCAATCTAATACATGTTTTCAGCTCAGTACAGCAGAAAGTAAAACATCTTTTAAGTCAGAAAAGCTTTTAAGGACAAAGATTTTTCAAGTTATTTTCAGATAAACCATATGATGCCATGCAATTACTAGGCATCTGAGTACTGTACACATCTGGATGTTATTACAGATAACTGATATTTAGACACTGCCTAATATGCCCACCTTTGTGATGAAATTACAAAATCTGGAAAACCTCTGAATATTTACACTATCATACAAAACAGGTATCATGCTTAAAGAACAGCCTTTTATAACTCATTCACATTATATATGTCTCCCACAACTGACAGATAAAATTCACTTTACTACTGCTGATCATGTTAGGGATTCTTTGGAGTTAATAAAAGATTTCTGGAGGAGGCAGATATAAACCATGGTCACAGAAGGTGAATAAGCCATGAAGGATTTTTCTGAGTAATGTCCCAGATCATTGTATTGTACTTTCTAAAGTGAGTTGGAAAATAATTATTTTGGGGAAAATGTCAAGATTTCAAATATATTTTTTTATTTGATGGGAATGAAAATTAAGCTTTTCTCTTATTTTTTTTGTGAGTGACTTCAACTCAGATCAGGCATTATTTTGTTGTGAAGATATTCACTTGGGATTTGTGATATATAAGAGAGTCTTTACTCTGTTGCATGGATGTATAGACTCATGTATTCTTTCTCACTCTCCATTTTTACTTCCCCTCTTTCCCACATAATTTTTTCCAAAAATGATATATCTCCGCAAACTCCACAAAGTTTTTTTTTTCTTTTTTTTTTTTTTTGGACAGCAAACTACATTCCTTGTCTAAACTGGTCAACTGCTTTATTTTTATGTGCATGAGCATCTTTTTGAGGTGTGTGACATTAGGTTATGCTTTCATGGCCATTTATCTCAGCCTCAATTCCCAATATTATACTGTATTTTTTTAACTCAGATCCATCCACTGAACCTGCACACATATTCAAGAAAGGGATGATACAGAGAATGAAGGATCAAGAGCTACTTAGTAAAGTACTGATATTTCTGTTACCTCAGGTTTTAATAGAACAATGATAATACTTTATTTATGAAGAAAAGTTGAATATATCCAGGCCCCACTTTCCCCAAGAACTGCTATTCTGGAGTGAGCTCAGGAATGCAGAGGTCAATGAAGCTCAAAGGGGCCACATTTCTGTGCAAGGTGAGAAACATCCTTAATCAACTGAAGTGAGGTGTGAACTGAAAATGTTAAGAAACGTTGCTTTCTACCCTTGCAAATTTGGCCAAATGTTTATGTTCTTCTCTGGAAATGTTCCATCACAAGAGAAGTACATCTGGCTCATACAGCTTCTAGTAAAGGTTAAGGCTGTGTGTTCACTGTCAGAGTTCTTCACAAAAAAAAATATATATATATAATACAATATATATAATTATATATTATATAATATATATATAATATAAATACTCTTATGCAATCAAGCAATATTCACTTTATGCATGTTAAAAGCAGCTTTTGTTTTTCTTTTTCCTCCATTGTAAATCTGTAGCCTGATAAGTGCCTTGGCTGTTTTCTGTGATATTTGTGCTAGCTGATAAAACTACACTACTGTTACAGATACATACCATAAAATCTATGCATTCAATGCAGTCAGAAGAACAAAAAATAAAACTTAAGATATATTGCACTGTTTTTCAGACGGAGCAAGAACTTCCTAACCAGCTTCTGCATGGAGTATATGTATGTTTAGGCAATACCTTTGAGAGATACATACTAACAAAATGCGCATGGCAGTCCTAAATTTTAATTAGAGTTGCAGACTGCTGAGTTTTAGTAAAGACTTCTAAAGAGAATTATTCCAAACTATTATCACTTTCACTTGCTAAGACATTAATTCAGCGAAGGACTTAAGGAAACCAGTGCAGCTGTGGGCATATATTTTTCAGGTTCCAGATCTGCTAGGTACTCTCCCATGTGCTTTCCAAGCTACTCATCACTGTTACCTGAGAGTTACTGCCCTTAGTATCTACCGGTGAAGCTGCTCCCTGACTTGTGTCAGTTAAAATGAGCCATGTTGCCTAATGTCATTTTATACAGGTCTTTGCTAGCACAGCTCAGTATTACTGAATTGGGCTAGGGAGAACTCACGCAGCCCTACCAGAAGACCTGAAGGGGAACTGTGCTCTGGCTGGGAGGACTATTGTGCAGCTGGGGTGCTCTACGGACAGTAGCGCACTGAGCTGGCAAAGAGCTGGGGGCAACATTCTTGTCTGTTGATTCTCCAAGTAATTTGTCCAGAAAAAGCATCTAGATTCAGTGCAGCACTAAAGAATACTTTTACATATCCCTGAGATCAGTGGGACAGAAGCTGGGGGAAACCTCAGCCCCTCTGAAGCCCATGGTGAAACTACCACTGATTTCTGTAGAGCAGAATCTCACCCCATGTGCTTGTGTACTTTGCTGGACGGATCCTGAAACGCCACAGATGTTAAGCTAAGTATAAAAATAAGTACTTTTGCCTAATCGAAGACTGATGAATGCATAGTGCCACCTAAGTTATTTAGAACCTCATGCTCCCATGACCCAAGCTAATGCTCCAGTGCTCTAGATTATGTTCCCTTTCACCACAGGTTTCACAATAAGCCTATTGCCTTGTGTACCTGGTAGCTTTCTTATAATAAAAGAGATCAGATTGTCATTTTCCAAGTGGGCCTAAACTTCTACTTTTGCAAAAATTCTTAGCTCCTAGCACAATCTGATTGATTCATGGCCAAGGTATTTAAGTGCTACCTCTCCACAAATCAACTGTCATTGACTTTAAATTCAAGCCAAGAAAATATTTTAAAATCTGAGGTACAGCTGAAGAGTTTTGTAGGAGCTGAATGAAGCTAAATGGAACATTTTGCTCTTGTGTAGCTGAAAATCTAAAATAAATTAAAGCCATAAAATTTGACAAGAAAGGATATCAAGAAGTCAACTCTATTTTCTTCTCTCTAACTTAAGGTAAGATGCCATACTTACGCCATCCAGGGATGGACAAGAACTCAGAGATTATACTGAAAGAAATACTACTGCCTCACCAAGCAGCCACTCCTGTTTCATTACAGTCCATCTTGTTAGAAAGATTTCCTAATGTCAAGCCTGAAACTCAGGTTCTGTTTTTCAAATCCTTCACCATGGCTGTGACAAAGTATTGCTATGCCCTTTGACAGCAACTTTTTACATACTTGAAGACTGATACCAAATCTACCCATAGCCTTTTCTTCTTCAGATTAAACAACCCACGACTTCTACATCTTTCTTCAAAAGTCACCTTCTGCTCATTCCTTTCCTCCTTTATACTGTTTCCTGAAGGTTACCTCCTCTACCTCTAGCTGAACACAAGACTTAACAGAGGCTTCTCAGTAGTAAGGAGAGCTTCAAGCTTACTTCGTGCAGCTTGCAAACTCTGTACCTGTTTATACACCTAACCTTAATGCTTTCTCTTTTATGTTGTTGTTAATTCAATTTTAGCTTATGTTTCTTTTTCAGGGGTGACTTTTCAAAGAACTGCTATCTAAGCAGATAGCTGTTCTATACTCTGAACTGACAGCTCCTGCTCCTGAGTTGGTCAGTTCTTCCTACATGAAGTACTTCACATTTAACTCCTTCCTTTATATCCTGTTTTTCCAATTGGTTAAAGTTTTGCTGAAATGTTACTTTCAGTTCCTGCAAACGCTATTTGTGACTGTGAAAAGCATTGTACTGAACAGAGCTAGACCCAGGTCAGACACTTACAGAATTTCATGATAAATACTTTTGTTTTGATCATGTGCCACAGAAAGTACAATTTAATCTATTCTCTAACTGCCTTATATTCACCTGTGAGAGTAGCAGGTAACAGAGTCAAAGTCTTATAAAGTCAAGATGCATAGTACCTACTAATTCTCACTACCCACAAGGCCCATTACACAGTCAGAAAAGGAAATACGATTCAGTTGACATGATATGATACATCAATATTGATTTCCAGATGCTTTACTTCTTACAGATTTTTTCTGAAGATTGAAGTTAATTTGACTTTTTCAATATCTCCTCAATTCCCCCTTTTCCTCAAATAGATGCACAATATTGCACTTTTCTAGCTATCCAGTTCTTCATTCTCTCTCCACAAGTTCCCAGAAACACTATCAATGGCTCTGAGATAGCTTCAGCCAGTCCTTTACAAAAAGGACCTTTCCTATTAAAAAATTTATCAGACCCAGAGGATCTGAAAAAAGTGAACTTTAATAAATATACATTACCTATTCTCTCACGTTCTAGACAAAAATCTTTTTTTCTTTTTTGCTTAGTTTATGATTTTAATCTTGACAGCTACATACTCACTTCTGACCTTTTAATTGATGAGGATATAGAAGCCCCATTCCACACACATGGGTCTTCTCTGCATCCTTTTTCAGAGTTTTCTGCTTCTTCTGATAATTCAGTCAACATTACCCTGGTTTATCTCTTGCTCTTCAGGTACCTGCAGAATGATTTCTTCTTATCCTTGATTCTCTCTGGCTAATGGTATTTTTTCTGTGTTCCAGCTTTTCTTCTTTTGTCCTTACATGCTCCCGGTAATCCTTCATACTCAGTTCTTAGTATCTGGATATAATACTAAGAACTTCTGCATATTCCAAGAACATGGTGGTCAATCTATCTGCAGAGACTACTCCATTTCCAACATAAAGCTACCTCATTAAAGCCCCCTTCTTACCACTGCTTTTTGAATGATTCTTCTAGTTACTCACTAAAAGCTTCACTTGCTTGATCAGTTTAGCGGTCAGTTGTAGTGGGCCTCCCACCACGTAAGTACCTGTGTTCTTTTCCTCTGCAATTATTGCCTATAAAAATTCAGCAGTTTTCAGTCTTCTCTACATGCCAGGCTTCCAGCAAGTAAATGTGTCTGGGCTGAGGCAACACCCCTCCTGTTTTCCCCCTGCCTGTTCTTCTTTTCATATTATTATTCCAGTCAGGCAAATTATCCCACCAAGACTCTGTTATGCCAATTAAGTCATAATTTTGATCTTGTATTAAGACTTCCACCTCCGCCTGTTTATCCCGAATATTTCTTGCATCAGCACACAGACATCTAAAGTGTTCAGTGGACTGATTCACTATCCTCCATGTCTCTCTTGTGACCCTATTATGAATATCAAATCATCCTAAATTTTAGGTCCCTGTCAGGCTGTTCTTGTTTATGCTCTTTTTTTTCTATAAGTCAACCCCCTCCCCCAATCCTGCTTAAAAGACCTTCTAAGTAGGTTAGCAATTTGTTGGATGTACAGAATGGAGTCAGTGGGTTATAGGAGGCAGTAAGTCTTCCTCCCTCTCTACCTGTGTTCCCTAAATAACAGATGAAACCAGCAAAGTAAGTCCTTTGTTGCCATCAGAAAAGGATCATCCACTTTCTCAGCTAGTCTTTTAGATTTGGGGAGGGATGGTTACAAATCTCATAGCTAGAGTGGGGTGCATTGTTTTTCCTTAGCACTGAGATTTAGATATCATTTGCTCTCCCACTAGCATTCCAGTTCTTGATTGCCTGTGGAGGAAGCCTCCTCCTGCATCTCTATCTGCAGAGAAGCCACTTCCTTCTCTATTACCGGTGCTGCTCCCCGCTCCAGCTAGCTAACCTCTTTGTGCTTGAAGATATCCTCATGCTCCACATGCTCAGGCACTTCTGGCTCTCTTCTCCTTCAGCTCCCTGACTTGCCACTAAAAGGATGCCATGACTATAGGCACCTCTTCCCCTCCTCACTGACAGAGACACAGAGGTCATGTTCCTTGTAAATCCAATGCAATACAAGGGCCAAGGCATCCCAGATGAGGGTGCCCACCTGAAATGCCCCTCCCAGATACAAACCAGTGTAAAAGCTTGTCTTCATGTGCAGTCAGCTTGATCTCACTCCACCCTTAATTTAAGAGGTAGGAAACTACTTTTGTTTGTTCCCATGTCCGGAAACATGATAGATACTTGATTGTGGCATCTTCAATATATTAGTCTGGGCACAAACCCATGACAGAGGAGCTTATGGCTTCCACATCACAGCTAGCTCATGCAGTTGGCCTGCTGGGAGCCCCCACAACACGGGTGTGTGTCCCACTGCCTCTATTCATATGGGCATGTAAAAAATACACTTCATCCATGTTTTTGTAAAAGTTCACGATGACAATGCTGCTACCAAAGTCTTGTGACATTGTTTTCTCTCCCTTTATGTTCTAATGAAAGAACATTTTATTTAGCATGTGAAATGGTAAATATCTTAAATCATAGGAAAACCTACAATAGTTACATTTTATTATAAACAATGAGTGCTCACTAGGAAAATACTAAAAGAATGCCACCCTCTTCCTTTTCCTGTTGATTTTATGTCCTATATTTTCAGGCAAAATGGCATTTCCATCCAAGACCTGATGCTTTATTCTTTCTCAGTACTTGCTATTGACATAGCTTTCTAAGCTATTAATTTTCTTATTGATTAATATTGCCAATACATGGAAGGCTTATACCAGCATCCAGTTCCTTCAAAGCTGATCTGGACCAGCTTACAACAAATCTGACCACACACTGCACAAAGATAGGGGAAAGTTGGAAGGACTAACATTAATAACTGTGGATACTGATTTTACAAGAGCTATTGAAGACTATGCACCTGTTTATCTAAAGCTGTTACTTCGTACAGAATGGGAAAATTCTAACGTTGTAGTTACTGCTGAAACTGAGTTGGGCAGATCATAGTGATAATTACCGTGTTCCAGAAATCCCTATTTTTTCATGATGAGGTTTTTAAAGCCTATAACAACATACAGATCCAATTGCAAAAGCTTTAAATTGCCTCTTCAGTAGAAGCAGGGCTTTGATTTCATCTAATTTGACCCTTCCACTGCACTTATAAGTGCACTCCAGTGTGGCTAGAGATAAAAACTTTGAAATTTAAATGTGCAACTTGCAGCTGAGGTTGGATTTGCGAGCTAGGACACAGAGTACCTTTTGATGAGCAGCAGTTTTCATTACAGCTGTCAGAAAATACCTTCCCATTAGGAAGCAATGAGTACATTTAATTCAAGTCCAACCCTTCCAACACCATCACTTACAGACACTCTTCTGCTCTATGAGCGAGGTTCTAATAATACGTTGAGCCATGTGGGACACACCAGGGTGATTAATGCTTGGATGTGAATATACACTGCACAGAGTATATATTTCCCCCTTAAATGAAAATATCTGGTTTTCACTGATATCGAGGTAGATTTGCTCTGTACTTGCTCACATGAGGAAGCCTAGAACTGTGGGATCTATCATTCAGTAATGCTCCTGATAACACTAACACTTGGAACATGGCAAAGTAAAAAATGTGAATTCATATTCACTTTTAATAAACTGGGGTAATTAGTCAGCTGAAATGCAATAGAAAGTGACAGCCTGTGACACATAAAAGACTGCAGACTGACAAAGACAGAGCTATTCTTCATTGCACTAACATCCGTTTCTTCATCAACATTGAATTTTTTCAGTCTCTTGGCATTTCAATTACATTATAAAATGAAGGGCTAAAATCCTGGCTCTGCATTTTTTCCTCTTCTCTTTGAGATAAAAGAAAAGAGATGAGAAAACCCTCTCCACAATTTGCTTCTGTATCACCTGAAATGATGTCAGTGGGCCATGGCATCTATAGTACCCCTGACGTGTTCGGGAAAGGACCTTCATACAATCACAGCTATGGCTGTGAAATCCCACCAAAGGAAACCAATTGGAATACAGTGAGAACAGGACAAAACAGGTGAAAAAAGTAGCCAAATTTGTTATGAGTAAAACAAATCTAACAATGAAGCTGAACGTGCCTCAAACACTCCTTAGCTTCTTGCTGGTGTCATAGATATTTCTCACTGCTTCCTTGGTGCCCGACACGTAAGTGGTGTCTAATGAGTTTTGGCATTAGGGAATGTCACATTTCCACTTCACCTCTCCCTCCTTTCCTTCACTGCTTGTCAGTGAGCAGGGAAGGAGAGCTGGGAGGCCAGGGTTGCAAGGTAGTGCCCTCACCAGCAAGGGTCACAAGGTCACAGTACTCAAGCAGGAAGAGCAGAGTGAATTGGGAACAACCACCTGGGTCAGCCAACGGCCCAGATCACCAGGCAAGTCCATGGCAGTGAAGCAGGTTTGAGGGTAGTCTGGAAATCAAACCAGGACCAGGACCAATACAAGGAATAGCTGCAATGTAGCTCAAGTCCTGGCCTTGAACATGGCTCTCAGGTTAAGGAGGAGGCTCTCAGCAGAGCTTCTCCCAGCTCAACTCACACAGCTCTTGCACAGCTGTCCAGTCTCAGGTCCCACAGCTGCACTAGCACCGATAGCCAAAGTTTGGGCATGGGGAAGAGGTTGCAGAGTCTCTTGGTACTCCCAGAGCCATGACACAGCTTACCTTGGGTTGGTTCTGGCACTTGCCAAATCTGCTTGCAAGCATAAAACTAATTCCTCCCTTCCCCCAAAAGGACAGTTTTCTACTCATTTAGTAAGCTGAAGCAAATTGCTGAATGGCCCAAACATTTCCAGAGCTAATGCAAGCAAAGGATTAAGATCATGCACTGGGAACAAGAGAAGAGGGAAGACAAGCAGGTGCAGAAGAGGGAAGACTGGAGGAAGAGGAAGGCTGAAGTGAGAGCTCACCTTTTGGCAGCAGCAAACTAATCAGCAGACTCAGCCTAGGGTATTACAGGGCCTTAGTTTCTCCTGTTTCTTGAAGAGTTTTGATAAAGTCCCCATCTGAGGATATAAATGATATTTTTTATAAATGTATATGATAAGCCAGCCACATTTGTGTGATTTCAGCGTTCAGTGAGGTTAAGCCTATATAGAGAGATGCAATACCTTTTCTTAGATCTCCTGAGACAATAGGGAAAAGAATAGATCAGCTTTTAGGGACCCAAGTCCTTCCTCAGAACTGAAATAGTCTCATTTATATCCTTGGATAAGCCTGGTGACCAGAGTACTGCTGCTACTCCCACCATTCTGAAAGTCTTACCATAAACCTCCAGCAGAGAAAAAAAGGGAGTAGAAAGTATTTTTACATGAAAACCAAATGAAATTTTAATCCTCTTTTTAATGACCTCAAGACATTTTGCTTGGCAAAGCCTCACTTTGTTGACCTGTGAAACATTAATGTTTCACCTCCCAGGTGTGTTATTTCATTAAGGTTTGTATATGATTTTAAGAACCTGAGATGGAAGACACCAAGGCTGAGCTGTATCATTTTCTCAGAAGACTCATAGTCTCATTTGATTCAGTCACATATATTAATGTGACATAAATTTTAATTTCTCAGATATAGGACTCCAGGCTTAAAATGTTTTGGCAGCCGGAAGTTGCCCTTTAAGTATCTGAATGAAAGGGTCAGATTTTCAACTGTTTCTAGTTTTCTACAGTTCCTCTTACTGTTTTAATAGAGATGAGCCGTTGCAGAAACTTAGTAGGTATGAGCACTTCTGCTATTCTGACCCTAGTACTTTCCAGCAGAGTCACTACTTCTATCACATTAGTAAAAATGGACCTGGAGGGGATATGTAGTTTAACTGGCATCCACAGAAAATCAGTGATGATCTACACTTTACCCACTGCCCGCTTTAGAGGCTTATTTTTGAGTGAAAAGGAGGTGATTTTTTTCACAAGTGAAATAAGCAACAATATGCTTTGAACAGTTCTTACAAATCTCAAAGCAGGAGGTAAAAATATATTAATAGCACTGTTGGGATTATTCACTGTGAACCATTTTGTTGAAAAATGTAACTCTGAGGTGTTCCTCCCAGTTGCCTTCGTGCATCCTGAAGTGCCTGCCGAAGGTGCCACCTGTGCACTCTGCCTGGTTACTGAAGTCGCCTGTTGCCGTTTCTGCTTTCTAACTGGACTTCTTACATCTTAAATCTTTCTTCCATCAAAAGCAAACTGTTACTTTTAGTAATCAAATAAACTAACTTTCTGAATTTTAAGATGTCAGGGATATGGACTTGAAAATGTGCTTATAAGCTTTAACTCCATTGCTTACAAATGCTTGAGTAAAATCTAGGCAGTATGAATTAATCTTCCAGAAGAGGCATGAATGGACTGAGTCCAAGTTGCCGGCCAGTTCCTCAAGTAGCGTGAGTGTTGACTCAGGTATTGACAGCAGTGGAACTAGACCATTTTACACCAGCTGAGGGCTCCACGTCTGTGTTTTTAAATTCAGGGAACTGTTCACAGGAAGGGTTTTATTCTCGCCCTATTCAGCCAGCTCTATTCACAAACAGAAATAGAGGGTTCCTTTGCCAGGGCACTACAGAAGTGAGATAAATGTGCAGATGATGAAGTCTTAATCATAGTTTACATTTAACCCTTAGATTTTGTTCATGACCTTTCCAGTTACTCACTCCAGTAAATCACCTTGACGCTGACAGAAAACGCACGGAAAGGAAACTGGAGTCTGTTTTCACCTTAAGCAGCCAAGTGGTTAAAGGACTGGCATGTAAACAGCTCTGCTACACCTATGCTGTGTTATGAAGTCCAGTGGGATTCTGTTTTAATCTTGAGAGGGAGTGTGAGGGGTTTGTTTTTCACAGGGGCTTTAGCCTACAGTTAAGTGCAAACACCTGCTGAAGTACTGGTAATTAGTAGGTAATTAGTAGCTAATGTTCTTAGAATTTAAAAAGAAAAGCTTACATAAGTAATTACTTACTATTTCTTATAATGTGCTGCTTTTCCTGAGATTTCATATCCCCAGAACATTTGCCAAGTTCCTAGGTTCCTCAACATACTAAATTGTTTATTAATTACACACGTATATTGCTTGTAGAAAAAATAAAATGCATTAAAACGCTGGAAACAGGAGTGAGTTATCTTTTAAATTACAGCATAAGACTCATTGAAAATGTCAGAATTTGCAGAAGGTAACAGCTTTAGGAGGAACATTAATTCAAGGCTAGGGGAGGAGGATGGTGGTGGCTTGAGCAGTGGAAGCAACAGCTGAGTAGTCCAGAGTGAGTTCCTATTTCTTGGAAAGGGGATGGAGATGTGGAGGGGGCAGCAGCCTTTGTGGTGAGTGTTTTGCCCAGGCCACTAAATGTTTAGTACAGCTGTGGACCTCAGGCTGAATTCACACATTCCCAGCTCTCATCTCACATTTCAGGTGCATTAAAAGCCAGGGGGCTGATCTGGCTTTACTGCAGAGCAGTTTGAATGTTGTTTCACTTCACGTAGAAGGATCTTTTCCAAATCAATGGAAGAGCAGAAACATCTGCCTTATCAACACCCTCAAAATCAGCACTTACCATTGTTATATGTGAGAAGTGTTAAGGCAGAGCTATGCTCCTGTATATTGATTAAACCTTTGCTAGCACATGATGCAGCCATCAAGGACTGTTTTGTCTGCAAATCTTGCTCTTCCAGTGTGGGGGATTGGCTTTATACTGTGGCAGAAGTGGGGAATGCCTGCTGAGGAGCATCCATGAGCTAGTGCTCCTCCCTAGCTGACCTCCTGTGGGACCTTGCTTGCAGTTCAGAGCTGGCCTTTTCAATTACAGCAGCGGAGCACGCTTACCTTGTCCTCTCTGATGGCTCTCTTGTGCAGTACAGTGTGTATGGAGACAGCATTAGTAACAGCAGGGACCAACCAAAGGCAAATTGAAACAGGACCGTGCAGGACAGCATCTTGGAGTAGTCTTTGCAAGTAAGAGGTTCAATTTTGCCCTCCAGGCTCCTGCACCTTTAAGGTGGGACATAAAAACTTGAGAAATATTTTGTTCTCCTTGAGCCTGTGCTGAGCAGCAGTGGCTTCAGGATGGCAGAGCCCTCTAAGGAAGTTTTCATGCAGAGTAGCGAGGTTCTGGGAAAACGGAGAGAGGAAAATCTCCCTGCTTTTCCCAGTAGCTCACTAATTTTAAGAAGCAATGTTACAGGACATGGTGCCAGTGATGGCAGGGAATGGCCCTGGAGATCTCCTTGCCCCTTAGTTTTATCCTCTAACTTATTTGATCCCATTTTAATTAGGACTATAAAAAACAAGAGCTTGCTGGGCAGCCCAGCTGATGCTGGGATTGATGCCCTAACAGAACCATGATCTGAGATGGAATAACTCTTTAAAGATAAACTGTTGAGCTAAAGTGCCTCTTAGTAATACTGCTCAGAGTTAAGTTTTGTTTTTAGCTTGGCTTGGTGCTTGATGAATACGAAAAAACAAACAAACATTCAGAAATTGGACTAAGTGAGATTAAAGCTGCTGGTAGGCACAAACTTAGCATACAGCTTGGGGTTCCTCAGGGTTTTACGTCCTCCAGTGTTCTTATTATTCCTTTCCAATCAATTAAGCTGAACACAAATGGTAAAAAACTAAATTAAAAAAAATAAAAACAAATGGAAAAATCACTTCCAAAAAGAAAACCCAGGAGTGGGAAGAGTTTGGCTGTTTCAGCCATACATAGCTGTTCCAGAAAAACACCCACATTGTTAGGCAGTGTATTAATACTACTTGTATAATCTCTTTGAGGTATATCTCATGGAAGGCTGCGAGTCCAGCTGTATCTTAACAGCAAGTAATATTAAACTCTCTCTCTCACAGAGGTGGCACTTCTCTAAAGGGATATTTAAGTATTATAGGCAGCTTTTGTTTTCTGAACACCAGGTCTTCTTTCTTTTGGAGAAGACAAGCCAGGTAGTCCTTAGTTGTTCTGCTATACTTTAGATCCATACAACATGTACCACAGCTCAGGAGCTCCTGAACTGCAAACATTGTAGCCTCTTAGCTCAAGAAAAATGCCTAGATAGAGGCATCCTAACTGATAAAAAGACATTTGTCCTTGGAAAGACCTTACAGAAAGAGTGGCTTAGTGTCTCTCACAGTTTCTCTCAGTGAAAAAGTAATAAAATTCATTTTTAATTAAAAATTGAATTTATTTCATATTTATATGGTAATGATTTGTAAAAGTATGTTTCCTAAATAAGCAGTAATTAAAAAAATTAGACGGCAAATCTGTGGCCCTTTAGGAGCCATTTCCTGCCACTGTGCTATACACCAGGGAATCTGTGAAACTTCCTAATCATAGCTGGGGACCAAAGTAGACTATTTTTGTTCCAAAAGCACCGATCCGTACATCAATCTATTAAGTATCATTCCTGTGATACTTAGTGGCATTAGACTGAAAACTGAGTATTTGTTGAGTATTTCACCTTAAAGGAAAAAGATATATATACTCATCAGCCTGTCTATTATAATTCCTTATTTTGGTAGCATGTTTCACTCAGAAAGAGAAGTTAAGTTATTGTGGAAGGAGTTATGGTAAGAATATTGACATAGGAGAATAGTCTCACACTCCTTGAGATGCAAAAGAAAACTGCTCAAAAGAGCACAGAAATACCACCCAGCAATTTAAGAAAGGAAGAGTAATTAGTTCAAATGATTTAAAACACAAATTGGCATTAAAGTACAAACACAATTTGGCCAGGACATTGGATTAAAGTGCCTTGCCAAAACATTTATGGCATAAAATCATCTAATCTAGCCATGCTTTCAGACCTGAACAAAAGATCAATTCTAAGACCAATTCAGTCACCTTTACTGGCTTTCTCCGTATGCCCCTGGATTTTTAATGCACATTATTTAGCTCTGCCATAAAGACCAACCCTGAATAGACATTGTATTTTTACTGTTTCTCTTGCACACTTCTTAAGATGCATCTATCTGTGTGGACTCAATTCAGTTGCCTAAACAGAGATGTCAACTGCCTTTTAAGATGTCCCTTGATGTCTGAGAGGCTGACATGATGTAACATGCCACCAAGGGAAGACCCACACCCACCTGGACCAGGAACTGCTTTTTATCCCATATGTCTACTGGAAATGCCAGATTGATGCTGTTCTGAACTGCCAGTACATTTGAATTCCACTATGATAACCATTTTCATTATTATCAAGTAGTCCATTCTGACTATACTCAGAATATTATTTGCTTTGATTCTTTATGAAAATTTGGGACAAGGTGGAAAACAGTTTTTCTGAGGTTATTGCATCTTCCTGGAGAGATGAGCTGGGTAATGACATTTTGCAGCTTGAAACTGGTTTGATTTCAGGCCAGTCATTTCACCTTTGATGCAAACTGATAGCAGACAACAGAGCAAAAATACACATGCTCTTCTGCATCTCAGTCTCAATTGATACATCATTTACCCAGGTAATGTATCAATTTGTACACGGAAAGCAGTGTGCAAGTAACACAGGACAACATTTATGCATTGTAGGCTAATTTTGCCTCTCAGTTATATCCATTCCACTCCACACCTTTCATTGGGGCTGACAGGTGTAAATGAGAACAGCAGATTTTTCTCTGTGACCTTATGAATGAGATCTTACAGGACTTGGTTGCCTGTGTATTCCTAATACTAAAGCAACTACAGTGATAATATAACAGCTTCCATTTTGTTGCTACGTTGAGGGACTAGCTCAGCTCAGATAATTGGTAACTGGTTGAGTTAGTTAGTAAGACTTATCCACGTCGTACTTAGCATGGGTTAGATCTGGGTAAAAACCGTGACCATATGATGGCTCTTTAGTAGTGTTTGAGGTGCTGCATTCTTAGCGAATAGAAACAACTCTTGGGTTTGTGTCAGGCAGGTGTCCACATCTGAAATCACAGAAGGTATGTACTGTTCACTAGCATCCCATGCCAATCTCATTAACAAGGCTCTGAACTCGGGTGGGCTTGAGAGCTGAACCTCTCGTTCCCCCTGCTGTCTAGGCTCAGCAGAAGAAGTGAGTCAGTCTGAGAGGAAGGCACTAGTCCCAGGTTCACTGAGGAATTTTCTTCTACAGCTGTTAAACAGTCCTTTTGAACAAGACTGCACTAAAACCATCTACAACCAATGGGACAATATTAAGCCAGAAATTAGCCCAAGAAGGGGCAAATAATGTATGCATCTTATTAGTTAATTCTTGCCTAATACTTAGTGAAGCTTTCTGCTTTCTTTGAACATGATTTTCAGAGGTGTGTCTTTATAAAGATTTTTTTTATAAGACTTCTTGCTGCAGAGACATGTTCATCACAACCAGGAATTTTAGCCTGTTTACGTAACTAAGAAAGACTGACAGGCTTCAGTTTCTCAAGGTCTAGAAGGATGAGAAATGGATAACTGAGAAAATGGATAGCATAATAAAAAAATCAACTACCAAGTACTATTAACCTATAACTATTAATCAAACAGATATTTAGCCCAGTTCATGATGGGCCCATTTTTCTGGTGAATCAGACTCAACTCCTGTATGCTTTGTCTCTGAGGTTTATCTAACCAGCATCAGCAGTTCTCTGCAAGACATCTACCATTATAAGAATCTGAGAACTGGAGTGGATGCCTGCTGACAGCCATTGCGTACAGCCAAGACAGTGGAAAAGCTATTTCTAAGTCTATTGAATTTGTTGCTTATCTTGAAAATACATCTTGGAAGCAGGAGCAGTCATCATCTGACTAAATCTAAATCTAGCAATCACCTACTGACTAAAGGGGATGAATGCCTCAGCAAGTCAGATAGTAGAAAAAGGCATGGATGTTCCAAAAGTGATGGAAGTCATAAAGCTTGCAGTTACTTAAATGGTTTCCAGGTCCTCCTAATAATCAAGATTTGAACTTCTTACAATCCAGGAGCTCCTTGCTCTTTAGAGATCATTATGCATGATCTTTATGCTCATTGGAATTATATACATAGTTTCCAAACTTTTTAGGTTTTTGTGTACCTCTTTCAGCACAGTGAGCAGATGCCACCGAACAAGCTAGTGATAGCATTTTATAACAGAGGGAGCAAGAAGAAGGGAAGCACAAATTAATAGAGCACTTCTGCAAGGCTTTTTCAAAAACGGGGGTAAAAACTAAGTGCTGTATTGCTTACATTATGCAGCACTTTGCATCTGATGTTTATATCAGTACAAACCATACTGATATAACTATTGCAATCTCTGAAACGAACACCATCAAGACTTCCAACAGGGAATGCATGCATCTGAGAGAGACTGCAGCATGTCTCGTCTTGTTTTATTAGGTATGTTTTGTTAATTAGAGGCATGCCTTAAATCCAGGCTCAGTTTTGTCACTTAGAAAAGCAAAGTGGAAAGTAGTAATAAGGTCATAGCCCTTGCTTGAAACCAGCTCATTTAGCCTTCAGGCCTGAAGACCTAGTGTGATGGGAAAGAGAGGCCCACCACAAGTGAAAATGGTTTAATTAAAGTTACATAGTAGACCAATTCTGGGCTCTCATCTCTTGCATCCACGAAACACTTCCTCACTGGTGTTCCTCCTCTACAGAAATAATCCAGATGGAGGTTTTGACTCCAGCAATGATTGCCACAATGTGTTCACATAATGTAATATTAGTGGTAGGTAGCCGTAAAATCTTAGCCTGGGCTGAGGTTTCCCTTTCAGTACAGCACACTGTTTTCTCTGGTGCTTATCAGATGCTTCTAAACACCTGTCAGAATTTATCTTCTGTTTTTTTTTTTTTTCATCTCACTTACTTTTGTAGATCTTGTCTCTTTAACCACATAATTCAATTATTATGCACAAAAATATTTTCCCCTTTATTCTGATTGTTCTGTGGCTGATGATGGTATGAGATGCCATGATGGAGTGCACTCAAAGACCTCTTAGATAAGCCTATATATTTGCATTGCTAATTTCCTGCCTAGAAAGGGAAGATGATGGTTGACTTTGTTTCTTGTTTGATTCATAGATCTGTCTTGTTTTACTGAGGATTGATTTGTGTGTAGGCAGGGAGGGGGGGCTGAATATATGGTTTGAATTGCTAGTACTTGTGTTGAAGTGAGGTACTCCTTGTTTGCAAGCAGATATTGAAAAATGGGAAAACAATTACATTACAAAAGAATTGTCAAGATGTCTGTGAAGGGAGATCTGCATATGAAGATCTACACAAAAAAGGCACAAACTACTCTGTGGGGACCAGGAAAGGGAGATGATCCAAGGAGAACATAGAACAGATATTTTGAAGAAAATGGAAATCATTGAAAATGCAAAAATAAATGCTTTTCATGGGCTTAGTGTTAGCATCACATTCTTCTTATGCTAGTAGGATACATAAAAGTCATAAATTAATGGAATGCTGAAAAGAATAATGTTTCTATAACAAGTGGTATTAAGACTTGGAGGCTTAGCTCAGACCAAGTACAAGGAAGAAATCCTCACAAAAAATAATTGAGGTCCCTGCAAAATATTTCAATTTTTTATTGATTGAAGGCAATTATCCCTTAATTGCATATTTAAATGAGGTATTAGGAGGTTTAACTAAGCAATGCCTCTTAATTGCTGCTGCACACTAGGTGTCACAGATTGTGTTTATTTCATATGTTAATTAAAGAGAATGGGTATTTTATTTTATTGACTAGCAGGCTCTTCAAGGCTGTATTGCTTAGGACAGAGGATGTCTCAGGTGCCCACAGAACCCTAGGTATTAATGTAATCATTAGAAAGGTTCCAGTTTTAAATGAAGAGGTATATCTCCATTTCATGGATATTTTTCGCCACTTAGACTACATGTTAGAAAAAGAGAGGGAGAATCTGAACCCAGGTAAAGTGAAACATTGACTCAAATGATACAGAAATGCATTAAAAGCAGTAAAAATAGAAATATCGAGAGCATAAGTCTTTTTTTCTGTGCTGAATGCACAGCTCCGAGACTGTGAACAGGGATCTGATGGGGTTGAGATTTGAAATATCTGGCATGAATTTCAAGTTGTGGCATTAATCTATGAGGTTTCCTTGAACAGTCATGTGTGGTACATGTCTTGGAATTAGCAGTCTCATCATTGCAAGGAGGAGAAAGTCTCTTGTTCCCAGATGGAAATTCTGAGATTTTTCAGATACTCTGTATGAATGGTAGGGTTTTCTGAAAAAAGCTTCTTTCTGACTAACTGAGTAGCTGGTGAAAAAACAACCTACAGGTAGAACTGAACATTCAAATGGGGATAGAGTAATTCACTATTGTGTAGTACATACTTACACAGTACAGGGTCTTAGTTTTTGGGATCTAATAATATGCATTTCTACTGTAAGAAGAAAGTAGTTGGTTGGAAAGGTAAGAGACCAGGTATCCTGGCTAATCACAGGAGTGCTATGCTATTTCTATATGGATGGGACAGATGGATGGATACTGCGGACTGGCCAGATATGAGCCCTCTCTGGGGCAGAAACCATACAGCCATGTTAGAGTGGTTTGTGCCTCAGCTAATAAGGCCCACTGGGAGGCAGAGAGTGTTAATTCAGGAATAATATAACACTCACACAGTGAAATAGCTTCTGGATCAGAGCAAGTGTAGCTCAGAGCACAGGCAAAGGGAGCACATCTGTCCATACCTAGCGCAGCTCACCAGCACAGTGTAGTTGGGAAGAGAAACCAAACATGATTTCAGGATGTATCAGGCATGTGCCAGTACCAGGCACTGAGAAGGGCTCAGAAGTATGTGTAAGGAAAAAGTGATCTCAGACTGGAGCTGGTGAAGAGAAGAGCTGCCAGAACGACTGGAGGGGTAACCTATCTTATTACAGGAAACTAAGAAATGTAGCTTATTTTGTCAGGAAAAACAGAGGCAGATGGTGGAAGCCTGAGCAATCTTTGGGTCCAGGCCTTGAGCGACAGACTGTGTCCTTGCCAGAGGAAGCAGTGATTGACTGTCACAGCAGGAGCAACAGCCTCCGATGTGCTCAAGCTCTTGGGGCTGTTGCTGAAGGAAGGGTGTAAATGGATGTGCAACCAAATTTAGTGCCAGACTTGCTGCTTTTTCCTCCAGCCTTTGGAAGTAGGATGGATAGCACATCCTGTGCACCCGGGCTCTTGGAAAACTCCCTGGGCCTCATCTTCCTTTCCTCCTAGTGTATGTTATGAACATGCAGGCCTGTGACTTGGGGCGACTGCGGTTGGCTGGGGCAGCTGAAAGGAAGGTTTCAGTGGAGGGAGTGAAGCTGCCAAGTAGGCAGCTTCAGGGAGGAAGGGAGGAGGGAGAGAGGATGATGGATCTTGGAAACAGGATGAGTAAGGAGTGATACTTCTGCTACAGTAGAGGAGCATGGTATCTTGAAGGAGAAAGAGAGAAACACCCTCCATGCCATAACTCTTAGAAATTTGCAGATTCGTTCCCAGTCTTTCCAAATTTCCCTTACTCAGCAAGCCCAGGAACCTTTCCCAGCCTCAGCCCAGTTCCCACAGTGCTGCTGCCCTCCAATTTCTGTTCCCTCCCCTGTAACCTCTTTGCTGTTTGGTATTAAAGGAAAGGCTATACCACTGGTAGATTCACACCAGTGATATCCATCCATAAGGATTCCAGGGGATCAGCACCAGGAAAACTAAAGGCTCATGAAAGAAGAGAACAAAATTCGCATGAAAGTAAATGGACATAAATTGGCCTTGAATCAATTAAGGCTGAAAATTGGGTGCATCTTACTAAACATTAGAGCAGTGAAGTTCAGAAGTGGAAAAGATATTTTGAAGATGGAGCTCGATAGGTTTATTCAAGGAATGCTCAAATCACCAGTTAGTATTTCAGACTTGGTAGTAAGTAGGTGCCACCCTACATTAACACCTATTAGTCAGCAAATCATTTTCCTGGTATTTTTCTAACTTTTGCTGAACACATATGGGGATTTCAAAGAAGCACCACAATTCCCTGACAGTTCTTTGAGCACAGGGAATTTGGCTCTCTTTTGTGTTTTAGAAAAAATGGTTATGAATGGAGCCAGTAATCATGAGATGATCATGTACATTATTTCTGCCTTCTGTCAGAATGTAAAAATACAGAGCCAGAGTAAGAAACTACAGCTTGAAGTATTAAGTGGACTGTTAGACTTAACAGTGAATTTGCTGTCTTTTAAATGTGTTAAATCTGACCCTAGATTAAATTTAAACTACTTTGCTGCCCCATAATCCACCTGGTATACCCTGACTTTCCTTTGACTTTAATGGAGCCTCCACTGTACAATTAGAGCAAAGCATGAAGTATGTAGTGTAGCCGTAGAGGTGAAGTGGTTAATGTGTGTTTTTGTGGAAGATTTCCAATTTTAGTTCTTAATGTCATTAAAGTTAGCAAAGGCCAAGGTTCAAAAGCAAGCTAACGAAGGGCAATGGGCACCATACTTTGTGTGTTGTCACCACTGCTTATTACATGTGCCATTATCGTCTCACTGTGACCCTGGGCTTCCCCTGCTGGTTTATCATCATCTCGTCTCTCTCTCATATGTCTGCTGTAAGCTGTTTGGGGCAGATCTGATGGTTTAGTGATTCAGGCCTAGAACAATGGGACTTTATGCTGAGGCCTTTAAAAGTAATGACAATACAACTTTTAGAAACTGATGCACAGAATAATGGCGGGTCTTTTGGAAAAACAAATGTTTCCATGCCTAGCATGTCTATCCTCTTGGGAGTCTGCAGCTGACTGTTGAAGAGCCAAAGAAGAGCAGAGCTATTGAGGGAAACACATGGCAGCATGCTACAGTAATGGGCAGTGACCATCAAAATGCAAACTGCTAAACTGTGGACATGGGGACCATGTAGGTTGGTGTAAGAACTCACTGGAAAAAGAGAACATCTGGTTATGTCTCCAGTTCAGTTTTAAGAGAATTCAGCACTGGATTAGATTTGTCAGTAGGAAATTTCCCTTCAGGACAGACTGGCAAATTGGAAGTTTTGGATTTTCTCATTTTCTACTGCAGTCTGGGACCTCCTGTTGAAATCCAGGCATATCTGCCCCAGCAGAAGCCTGGTACATTGGTGGCACTTTCACATTTCTAATTATCTACCTATGTCAGGCAATAGTTTAGTATCCCAAAAGCTGAAATATCTTTTTCCAACATAAGTCTTACGGTTAATACAGGGGTGCATGGAAAGAATATAAAAGCTCCTTAGTGATTATAAGGGAGATCAGACTGGATGATTTATGGTTCCCTTTAGCCTAAAATCTATGGAACAATATGTTGCCCCTTGCTGGGCAAAGAGTTCTGAGAAGCCCATAATTTAGCCCATAACGTAGAAGGGATTTAATATTACAACGCACAGCACAATGACTTGAAGAGAACCAGATGGGTCTTGACATCACTAGCTTTTTCTTCCCTTGAATTCTCCAGTGCTATTGCTGTTGTTTGAGCCTCATCACTAATGGCATTGGAGAGGGAACCAGCACAGGCCAACCACTAGGGTTTCTACCACTGTATCATTATTTCTGCTCCTAGTAGATCTAGACAGGACCATGATCAAAATACCAGGGGTTGTCAGCAAATTTCTGCTGCTATGAGAGGAGCTGAACTGCTGTTTGTGAGGGAGGATGGAAATTTCAAAGTTAATCTGGTTCCCATCTCTGGGACTATTTAACTGTAGCATACAAAGAGTTAGCAGTACACTGAGAATTCAGTCATTTTATGCAGGTCAGCCTTACGATGAAAAATATCAAAATGTTTAACTTCAAAAAGGGTTAGACTCAATTTCCTGGTGAAGGCTTGAGTAAGTTCTCATTTTAATCTCACCTGCGCTCCTGCCCCTAGGTAAAATGTCATTGTATTATCATGTTTGATTGTAATAATATCGTCATTTGGCCAGTAACAAAATCACGAGCCTGAATATTTCTGATGATTTAATCCAAATTCAGATCTGGATATGTAGCCTGCCCCATTTTTGAAATAAGTGTAGCCATTTATTTGCACCTGAATCATCAAATTAGGATGCGATTCTGTCCTCTGAGGTCCTTGCTTCTATTTTATCTTATCTTCTGCTCCCCAGACAGCATTTTTCCTGCTTAGGGCAGCTTCTCCAATGACTGATTCTGAGGCTGTTGAAATAATGCAGACTCTTCCCTTATCCAGAGAAGCCAGTGGTGTCGTATTGTTTGTGTCTTTCCTTTCATAACTAGTCCGTGAATATGCTTCCTTAAGTCACTGAAAGAAAATACTTCCAAGAAAAAACTCCTGTCTTGTCCTTAAGAAAAATATTTGGACTGGTAAAATGCATTGTACTATGAAGGATAGTTCCAATTTACAGACTCATGAGCTTATGAGTGGAATAAGCCTCCATCCTTATCTTTATGTTACAGCAATGGCACCCATATATGATAAGTCTTCGTTGGCAGAATTTTGAAAAAGTAATTCCAGTGCAGTGAATATAAAATAAATGCTATCAAGGAAAAATATTTTTTGCTCCCCTGGAATAGAAAACATTATTGAAACTGTTGGATGCCTCAGGAGTCTATTCATGCAAAATCTATTTCTGCAGTCAAAATATATTCTATTCTGTAGATATTTTTTCAATATGTGACTGAGACTTCAAGACAGAAAGGAATAGCCATTTTGGCCAGGAAAGAACTGGCATGTGGTCTGGTTTTAGGTGAGCATAGATTTTTGCATGAAAATTATAGTAATCATGGGTATTAGTAAACAGCGATTTTTGCACTTTAACGGCCTAATCGCATGGTCAACAGCTGGAAGTTGCTCTATGCAGATTCTTACTTAACACATAATAAAAGTCACCCTTTGCTGCATTTCCACAAAGAAACAAATTATAACACAAAAGAGACCTGCCAAATGCAATCTTTCATCCTCCTCTGCTTCTTAAAGAGGATATATGAATATTCTGATTTTTAAAAAAGGATAAAACAAAAGGAAAAATAATTTATGTATATCTAAAATGCAAGTCTAAATAAAAAAAATTGAAAATGCTGATGTATATGTACTACTTATCCACTTATTGTAATGTATGCATTTTACTGAGCATTTGAAAGTTCATATGTCATGCATGGTACACATCTGTTCCTTTCATTTTTAATTCTTTTTTAAATACATATTTTTAATTTCTCCCTATTGTTTCCTCAAATGAGTCCATTACAGCAATTTAAAAGCATATCCAACAAGCAAAACCACACAAAATGACTCTCGTCGTATGCAAAATCTTGGCAATCTGATAGAGAATTTGCTGTATAGCAGGGGGCGGGAAAGGCAGAACAAACCCAGCCAAACTTGTCTTCCCCTTAGACCACTGGGAAACACCTCAGTTTTGCCTCCTGCTCCCCAGGTGTCCCAGTGTGGGCGTACCTCGATGAATTAGAAGTCGCAATAGCTGCACTGAGAGGAGTTGGTGGTTTACATTAATCTCTCTTTCTTTACATTTAGAAGGGCCTGGGAAATAAAAGGGCAGTTGCTGCATGTCAACTGAGAAATGGTAACTTCAGCTCACTAATTTAATTGCTTGTGATGAACACCCTTTATCTGTAGGCTTTCTAATAAGATGCTTTCAATATGTATCGCTTCCAGTCTTCCACACCTTTACTCCTGATTCTCTGCTGAACACGGGACAGCAATTTTGCTCAGGATTTTCTATAGCTATGTTTTCAAAAATAAGCACATAAAAACTTACGAGACACCCACAGCTTCACTAGGAACTGGGCAGAAATGCACAGCTACAGCTCTCTTTCTTTCTTGCCTTTGTAATGTTCTTGCCTCCTTTCAGTCAACTCCCTGATAGTTATAGAGACTGTGTAAATAGGCACCAAGACATACAAAGCTGCACACCCATGAGTTAATTTGTGTATGAAATCAGAGAGTTTGTATATGCAATTTATAACATCAACATTAGCTACTGGAACGCTAACAAAAATACAAGCTAAAACTTGCAGTGGAGGAGAAATAAATGCTAGGGAACTTCAGAGAACTGAAGGACTCAGAAGCCCCCCCCCCCCCCCCCCCAAGAAGCCACATTTTAAAGATGTGGCCACAGAAAGCAGGGCTGCTTAGCGTGGAGGTCTCGTTCCCGCAGCTGGGGCGAGCGCGGCGGGGCGCCAGCCTTTGCAGGAGGGCTGCCGGGACCAAGCTCAATGAGACCTCAGGGGAGCGGGCTGGCAGTGGCCTGGCAGAGAGCAGGTCACACATAACTAATGCCAGCCTGACATTTTGGGCTGCCTTCCAGGTCTTGGGCAGCCACAGCTGCTGTTAGCTGCACCTCCTGGTACAACCAGGGCACCACTGAAGGTCACCCTTTCTTTCCCAAGCTGTTGCAGGGATTTTCTAGGTGCTAACCAGCTCGGAGAGATACAGCTCCCAGGCTGCACTTTCAAGCCTTACCCTGAGGCTCAGCCTTACCCCTTCCTTACTCCTTGAAGCCATCCTCATTTCCATCAGCAGGCATTTGTCATATATTTTGGTCCTTGCTGCTCTTTCTCCCTTATTACTACTGAGTATGTTCTTGTTTGTTGTTTATGAATTGCTTTGAGTCTTTGGCTTCACTCTTATTAAATATTGTGCATTTTAAAGGTATTTAGTTCTTTCATTGCTAGTATTAATCGTTTCACTATCAATTCCCTATTCCCATCTGTTGTTTTGAAATAACGTTATATATTATTATGCCTCTTCATTGCCTCAACTCTCTGTCACAGCTGACTGCTTGTTTACCTCACCCTCTGTGAAGCTTCCAAAATCTCTTTTCTCCTTTGTTCTCATGGTGATGCTCCAGTTCCCTCATTCCTGGTGTGTTCTTCTGAGGGTCTGCTGGGTCACTTTTAGGGCATCTTGTTCTAAAACTTTAACACCTCTCTCTTCCTCCCCAGATACCTGTCCTGTCCCTCTACTAAAGGCAACAGCCCTGGCAGTAGCACCAGCAGGGGTGGATGTACCTCTGTAACTCAGCCACCAGCCTGGCGTCTTAACTTAAATCACCAGCAGGGTGGACGGGTGCAGCTGAGTGACCAGCAAGCTTCCATTAACTCCTTTCCCCTCTGACAGGTCCTCCTCAGGTCCCCCAAGAGCACCCATAGTAGCTGATCAGATATTTCATATTAGAATTACTGTCGCTGTTGCTCTAAGGTTCTGCTTCTTCTTCTTCTTCTTCTTTTTTTTTTTTTTACCTGCTTATCTTTTCCTTTTCCTATAGTATTTTTGTGCTTTTTTCCTGCCTAAGCGGTTTCCCTATTTTATCACCTCTTCCTAATAGCAGGATTCTTTCCAGGCTGTTTTCTTGCTTCTCCACCACACCTATTTTCTTCAGCCATCTAACCAACAAATCTTACAGATATTTCCAATATTCATGATGTCATTTTTGCCTGCATTTCAGATTGTTTAAATTCTAGCATCTGGAAGTAGAAAATAATCTATGATTTAAAGAGACAATAATGTGGTTAGTAGAGGGTTCGTTTCAATAGACTTTTGTAGGACTATCTGTAACTTGGATTTTACTCCTTTCAGTAATGCACGGTCATGAACAGAGAAGATAATAATGGCAAACACTGTGTCAGCCCCTAATGCTGCTGTCTCTGAAATCTCTCCTCTGCCCTTCACAGTGACCCTGCCCCACACTGTCTATGTGAATTCCTGCCACTCCTTTCTCAGTCATGAGGAAAATTTTCTGCATATTATGGTTTATATGATTGTGTATATGCCAAACTGCAACCCTTTTCTAGAGGAGAAGCAGAGGGAAATACTTCTGTTTTGAAATGTGGTTGGAAGCAGGAACATCAGTCTGGCAGATGGCTATGAATCTCCCTCCTTTGTATTCACCATACCCCATAAATCCTGTCATACCAGTGACCAAGGTCCATCTTTGAAAGAAGTTATCCAATTGATGGGTTGACATTACTTTTCCACTTGGAAGGATGTTACAGGGTTAGAAACATTTTCCCTAAATTCCAGATCAAATTTATTTGAGGATAGCTTGTATCTAGTTGTTCTTGCCCAGTGGTTGGCTTAAGTAGGTCTTTATTTTTTCTTCTACAGAAGGTATTCACTGTGTATCTGTAGAGAGCAGTCCTGTATTTTTTCAGATATCATTTTTGCAATCTTATTAAGCCAAACTCCAGCCTTTTTAGTAAGATTAACTCTATGTTTCCCAAGCATCTTCATAGCCTTCCTTACACCAATTGCAGTTTCAATTTCTGGCTTTTGAATGTGGGTAGCCAGAGCAGTAGACAGTATTTCAGATCTTGTTGCAGCAGTGCTTTTTAGAGTTGTCTTAATACTTTTCTATTTCTGCTTGGTCTATCTTGTCTGTCGTGCACAAGATTTTGCTTTTTCAGGAACCGGTCCCATTGGCAGCTCCAAGTCACTCATGCTGTCGTTAGCTGATAGACCAGCTTAACTGCATCTCAGCCATTTACAGCAGCTATGGTATCAGTTCCTCTGTGCACGACCGTGTGTTGTGTATTATTGAATTACTTTTCTTTTATTCCATTCCTCAAAGGTATCCATTATTTCTGTCTGCTGCTCTGATACTTCTACATATTGACAGAATACCTTAGCTATATGCAATCATTAATACCCCACTCTGGGCCCCAAAACTAAGTACAATCCCCTTTTTATATCCAGGCCATCAGAAAAGTGAGAAAAAAAGAAAGATTTCAAAACTGATCCTGGGGAAACTTCATTCATGCCTTCGTTTCAGACCAATAATTCTCTTTTCAGTACTACCAATGGCCATTTTCCATCCAGCAGGTTCCCATTAACCAGTTTCCCTGTGAATAGCTATCTTCTCCAGTTTAAGAAATGATTTCCCACCTGGTGTCTTATTAAATGATTTGCTGAAGCCCAGATAAGTTAGACCTAACACATTTTCTTTGTCTAGAAAATCATTCATCTTACGAAAGTCCTATCAAGTTAGTCTTCATGACTTAAATTACTTTTTTATTTCAAAATTTATTCCAAAGCCTTCAGACAGTTGAGGTCAGACAAACTTGTAATTGTCAGATCTTTTTCCTTCTCCCTCGTAACTGTAGGTACTGCATTTGCTATTTTTGAATCGCATGAGTTGATAGGTTTGTCATGACTACCTGCTACTGTTACTGCAGTTTCATGTGTCAATTCTGTCTGAATTCTGAATGAGATTATCTAGTTCCTTCCAACTAGAGTGGATTAAGCTCTTAGATTTTTGCTGTTGTTTCCAGCATAGTAAAATCTCATTCCCACTATCTATCTTCCCCTTGCATTTCTGTTCAATGTTATTATCCTTATTAAACTTTGAGCTAATGGCTCTTTAAGTGCCTCTTTATGAAACTGCTCCACAGACCCTTCTTCTTCCCCTTTTGCTAGGTATACAGCTTTAGATCTTTCTGGCATCTTTGATTTGAAGTATCCTCAGGCCTCTTCCTCATTCAAGGCCTGGAGAGCCTGGAGCCTGGAGGCAGTGTGTTGACTTCAGTGGCTAGGGTGCTCAGAGCACTTAGTCCATCAAAGGTTGCCCTTCTGAACTGGAGACAATTAGTTCCATCTTTACTTTTGTTTATCCTCCCCTTTAATGTAAACTGAATGAAAGCACAATCACTTGAGCCAAAGCTGTTGTCGAAGCCCAGGTCTACTAAAATGTCCTCATTGCTTACCCAAACCGATGGAAAATTCCAGTCATTCTTTTAATACCTTTCTGTAATAAACACAACCAAATATATTATTTATAATTGTCTCCACCAGCTACTTCATTTCAGTGATGCCAGAATGGCCAGCAATCCTTTTAGGAGACATTTTGTCTTGACTGTGCTTAGTAGAGAGGGATAGACAGCCTGACAGTCAAGAAGAATCTTAAACAAAAGTAGGAATAACGTAAATTGGACTGTAATAAATTCCAGAATTTTTGGCTTAAATTAGGATAAAACATAGAAGCAGATATTTTAAAAAGGGAATACTTCCAGGTCACATGAACTGCTTGAATTGTTTCATTTTGTCTCAAATCCATTAAAACTGGTTCAATAGTCTTTTTATTTGTTTTTCCTCTCTGTCATTTTGAGATTTGAAAAAAAAAATCTGACATACTATAGACAAGAATGACTTTAATATTAATTTTTCACATTTTGTTTCTTCATACAAAGTGCATTTTAGAATGACTTCCTATGCCATTTTGAATCAGGCACTGGATTAAAATTGTGCTCACCTTGTAAAAGAAACGACACAGAAATGTGAGAGGCGTGTGATCAATATCGGGTAAGCAAACTCTGCAAAGCGCAGAAACGTTAGCTGAATTATTCTCACGATGACCTGGGGTTCTTTCTGTTAGATATCGTTCCACAGTACATACTTCTACTTTGTAATCACTGCGAGCTTGGTGGCATGTTTCTTGGGAGGGGAAAAAAGTCCCTTGATGCAAATGTTACTCTGAAAGTGGTAGATTCTGAGGCTTTGTTGTCTCTGCAGAGAGGATCGTGCCTAATAAAGAGGCACCTGGGCCTTCGTGTCTCTTCTGCTCTATTAAGATATGTCAGGTTACCCTTCGACAGCTGGCTTGTGATGCTTTTGCCCCCAGGGTGGTTTGGGGTAGTGCGGTAGGAGAGCGTCGCTATCTCTGGGAGCCAGTGAATCTGAGAATATGTCTGAAGGATGAAACCTGGAGAAGTGCAAAGAACGATTTCATCTTGATTAATTACACAGTATTGATCCTCTGTGGAAAGAGCAATTATCCCAGACACTCTTCTTGCTGAAGTGAAAGCCACCGGGAAAGCCACTCTGATAAAGAGGATGAACGTTTTCCCTCCAAAGGGCTCAACTGGTTTTATCCTCAGGGTCTGCAGTGTTAAATTTAGACTCAAAGGGAAAAAAAAAATCAAGCCTTAGTGTAGAAGTGCCCGGCTTGTGTCAAGTGCAGTAGAAATTGCACAGACAAGTGGCAGGGTTAAAACTGAATTCCAGTCTCTAAAATGTGAAACCTAGCCTCATGTGCCTTTTCATGAATGACTTTTCCCAGAGTTTCAAAACCTGAAGGTTGTCTGTTGGATATTATCATAATGAGGATGTCATTCTCCCCAACCCATTGCTTTGCTGAGCTGTGGCTATCTCTGCAGGCACTGCTCTGAATGGTGCCAGATTCCACCCGATATGTCAAGGAAATAAAGCTTCCTAATCAAGAACAAGAAACTGTCAGGGGCAAGCTGTCTTATTGAGATACACTGATGTCTTCTCTGCTGATCTTGCAAGCAGGCGTGCCTCTTGAAATATTTTTTGGAAGTTCAGTGGTGTTAGTCTATGTTGATCTACAAGTTACACACATTAACAACATTTGTGGTACTGGTCTGAGCCTGATTTTATGCTCAAATTCAACTCTGTTCCTTTCTCTGCCATTTTCTCTCATTTTTTTCACCAAGCTACATTGTTTAAAAAGAAATGTTTCTGGCCTGTGAAGGGATGAGCTGGCAAGGACCAGCAGAATCAGTTCTAACCCCCACCATCTGTGCTTGCACCTCCGTTCAGTACCTCAAGCTTGCTCCTCTACCACCACATTACTCTAGGGCTATTCTGACTCTTTAGACCTCCATGACCCAAGACCTGAAGATTTTTTAGCTTTTGGCTGATATTATTGTTCACTTACTGCCTCATTGCAGTAGCCAAAGCATTTGAGGTGGAAACTCTCCTTTGTGTAGCTGTCTTTCCCTTTGAAGCATTGCTGCTCACACAAAGTCTGCACAGATCCCCTCAGGGATGTCTCCTGATGAGGGATGAGCTAACTCTCTCAGTTCTCTTCCCATTTCCCATATACTGTGTTGGGCTCCTGTATTAAGAATCACTTGCGTTAACCACTTCTTATATTAACAAACACAAGCAAACTGCTAGTTTGCATCCACTCTTTCTATAATATAGTGTAGCCATCAGTTCTCTCACTGAATCTGTCTTGATCTCTTGTTTGTTGAGATTTCATCCTCATCTACAACTCTTCTTTTCCTCAGTCATTGAGGAAAAGTCATCCCTCAGTCAATATGGGAAGCTTTATAGGAGGGTTTATATTTTTGGGGAACTCTTTCAGTTGTCTTTCATTCAGGGCTATGCCAGACACATGAAGCACACTCTTCTCCAAGAGCTGTCCTTACTTTCTAATGGACAAAATTCTCTATTCTTCTGCTCGGTTTCTGCAAACTACAATTCCCATAGTACCATTCAGAGAAATACACAGTTTTGGTGAGGTTGGCATCTTGTACTTAGCCACAGTTGGGATTTGGAGGAAAATAATTTTCTAAATATGTATAGTATCTGTAGATGACTGGCTTTTGTAGCAGCAAGCTGTAGATCAAAATATTTTCCACTTTGGGGAAGTGGATGAAATGGCCAGTGTGATCATTATGCAAGCTGTAAAAAGAACAAAGTTGCAACACTCTGCAACAGCATCAGCCATTGAAATGTAGCAGGAGCTCACTGGAAAAAAACACGTTCATGCAATATATAGGACATTAAAAATTCTGTTACATTACTCTTGCCACAAAGATTGTAATGAAAATGGGAAACGGCACAAACGTAACCCATTCTCATTACAATCGTTAGATTGTAATCTTGTGTTCTCCTTCTCAAGAGAATGCTAAATGAGATTTTAAAGTATGGAAAATAAAGGAGCAAATAGAAACTGGAAAGCAGAAGAGGTGAGGCATGATAGACTGTTCCTACACTCTTACATTCTTTATTCTTGCAGTAAAATAGGGAAGAACAGTGTATTTCAAAGAATGATCTATGCACACACACATATATTTCTTTTTTCCTTTTCTTTTGGAAATGTGTTCTCTCAATAATCCTATATCCTTCTTTCTCACTTAAAAAAATCAAAAAGAAGAAAAGGCAAAGAAATCCGTCGAATATCTACATCAATAGATTTACTTTAACAGAATAGAATTTGTCCTTCATCATTGTGGTAAGATCTCAAAGTAGCACTTCCCAGTGAGATAGAACTGCATGATTTAGAGGGCTAGCAATTAAAACTCTGTCAGTCACAGATTTGGCTTCAGCCTTGATTAGATAGTGACCATAAGTTGTTAACATTAGGCAACTGCTATGGAAGGAAGAACCTGACCTCATTCTGATTTCCATGCAAGTATTTAGATGACATGCTGTAGCTTTCATTCAGGGACACCACTGGTATTTCTAGCAGAAGGCTAAGCATTAAATGAGTTTAAGAAGTGATTTAACTCCACTACTCTCGCTTTGAAAGTTACTCATGTGCAGTCTATGAAGCAGGTGTGGCAGCTGCTTTCCTTCCAGAATCTGATCTGTGAGAAAATGGAATACTTACCTCTCCTCGGGTTGTGCATGCGGGACCAGGATCTCTTAAAATATTAATTAAGGGGAAAAATAATCTAGTGAAGATTCAGAGTCAGAGTTGCAGCAAAACTTCAAGATCCAATATTTAATTGCTCCATTTCACTTGAAGTGTCAGTAGGGGCGAGTGATGGTAATGCACAGGACCTGAAAAGGTGCCTTGGTCATTGAGGCTATGCCCCTACAGTCTCCACACAGCCCTGCAATGACATATGCTCATAAACCTTACGACACCTCTCTAATAAAAGAAAGTCCTTCTGGGCAAAAGAAAGCTACAACAGCTCTCAATTAACCTATGGAGAGGGTAGAAGAGGTCAAAGGCATCAGAAGCAATTTTGGTCTTTGCAATCATTCTGGAGATGTGTCTTCTTGCCAGACTCAGGATTTTAAGTTCACCCACTCCAAACCAGTTCTTCCTCTCTTCTTCTCCCTTCCCCTTTCTGCACTTTTGGAGAATGGACAACGGAGAATGAGATCTCCATTGCATCCTGTAAATGGAGGCAAAAGATGAAGCCTCTGCCTATTGATAAGTCATCTGTCATGGCTTTGTGTAACCTTCTGTCACTCCTTTCTTTTGATGTCTTAATGACCTTTTCAGTAAAACTTTTTTGTCCTCCTAAAAAGCTGCCCAGGAATTAGGAAGGAAGAAATCTAATATTTTCATGGTTTATATTGGAATAAATCTTGTTTGTCACTGTTGTTTGCAAACGGTTTCCAAAGGTTGGACTTCTGTACATGTATCTATAGATAAGTGCTGGAGGTAACATTTTAATATATTTGGCAACCTTTGAAAACCAAAGCTGCTCTTCAAAGAACGTGCAAAAATCTTGTCTATAATTTCAGAATGACTTGTAGATTTTTCTGTAATACTGATTTAAAATGTTTACATTTGAATTGACTTCTTGTTTGTGAGGTTTCAAATTTTCATAGCTGAAAGTTTGGAATATAATAGAATTGGTCTTGGTAGTTACCAAGAGATTTCAGACTATCGGGAAAGACCTGCATTATGGCTGATGTACTGCATCTGGCCTATGATAAATAGAGGACTTTTTATTTCCTGAACATCTAGTCCCTCTACCTCTACAACCCACAAAAACTAAAAATAAATTTTTCATTCCAAAGCTTAAAATTAATTGAGTTTCTGTTGTAGTAGTGTAATAACTAGATCTAATTTAACCAGTCTGCAATTCCTTCAATTGGACATTAATTTTTTTAAGTCTGCAAGTTAATCAACCTCTTTATGTTAAAATGTGTTTTTGTACCAAAATTCCTCATTATTTCTTTTTTATTTTTCTGTTGAGTGTCTGGGATAAATGAAAATAGTTTCTGAATATAAAAGAATCAATTAATGTTTCAACAGAGGAAAAAAAAACTGTTCCCCAAATGAGTAACTTTTGTTCAGTGCTGCAGTATTTCTCTTGCAGCTGTATTTGAAACATGTCCTGGCTGTGCCACCTGTTAACTAGATGGGTCTTTATATATATAATATATGGTCAGAAAATGAGGAAACTCCTGAATTTTCTCTTTTCAGTCTTAATAGTCCCTCTGAAACATAAAATTAGCTCCAAGGATTTGAGAAGCTCCATCCATACATCTATTAGACAAAAATCAATCAAAGGACACTGATTTTAACTAATGCAGTATGATAGTTATAGGTAAAGGTGAGATTTTATGCCAGAGAGGTAATATCCAAAGCCAGGTCATGATTCTGACTGAGCTTCTTTGATATCATTCTGTAGCTGCATTTGACTTTCTTCAGGATATTCAGATCTGCAGCTCCAGCTTTCTGAGGAGGGGAGTACTGGAGCATCCCTCCCAACAGGAATAGCAGGGGCAAATTTGTTGTAATTTTAAATGGGGACTTGGCATATCTATCAAAGGACTATATGACAGTGTTGCCCCTGAGGATGAGGGACCTCCTGTGCGTCTCTTTCCTTGTGCCAAAATGCAAGATTCCAAATGAAATGAAAAGTATAAGCTTACCCTTTCAGCTCTCTCTTTTGTTTTTGCTTATACTTCAAAATTCTGCAAATGCGATATATTTGTTCCTTGGACTTTCAAGTTATCATTTCTCTCTTTTTTTTTTTTTTTTTTTGCGAATCAGTTTGCACCTTGGCGTATCTCAGCTGCTGTAATAACTATAATCCCAATCATACCCAGCCATTTTAATGGGCTTCTTGTACCCATCAGAAGAAGCTATTGCATATACGATGTCAGACCCCAGCACCTAGAGAAAGCACATTTTCCCTGCCATGTTTTAAGGAAAGCTGCAGTTCTGTGGTGACATTTGAGAGCTTTCATTATCTCAGTGCAAGAATCTCCAGGGCACACTCTGGTCTCTTAACATATCCTTGTTTAACTGCACTCCTTACCTTTGGCTGCCTGCGTTCAACTAACCAAGTGGTGGCAGAGATGTGTATAGTCCCTCTTAAATCATTCTGATTTTCCCAAGTCCCTCTGCAGTTTTTTGATGGAACATATGGCAATGTTATGTCTATTTGAAAAAGCCTTTGCATCATATGTTTATACAACTGCTCACTATCCCAAGACAAAAATTCTTTCCTGTTATTGCCCATTTGCTGACTAAAGAAATTATCCTCTTTATGTATTCTGGTACTTTACCTTGATACCTTACATGTTTAATTATGTAGTCCTCAGTCCATAATCCGTATGATTCATTCACCATATAATATGGCTCGCATCAGTTTTATTTGTTTTAACCCTTGCCCTTCCTTTCCCATCCACTTGCTTTTCTCGACCTCTTTATACTTTTTGGGTTTGGCTCTCAGCCTTACTCCCTTGACATTTTCTATCCTCAGTCACAAAACCTATCCTCACTGAGTCCTGCGGTACAGGACTTGACTCAAGGAGAAGAGCTCTTGCTGGTTAAAGACTAGACTTAAAAAAAAAAAAAAAAAAAAGAAAAAGAAAAAAGAAAAGAAAAAAGAAAAAGAAAAAACAAACAAACGAAAACAAAGGAGGCTGCAGTTATCTACCATATAAAGGAATAGCCCCAGAATGAAAAGGGAATGGATTTTGTAGCTACAGAAACAAACGGAGAAACAGCAGTCTATGTCTGGCTCTTTCTATGTTCTCCTGTGCTGCCTGGCCAGTGACTTCAGTCATCCATGGAGATCAGGGATTTCCAGCAGCTTCAGTGGGAAGTGAGTTGTACACGGGATCTTTCCATTCTCCAATTTCCTGATCAGCAAAGTGGAAATAATGATTTTTCTCTGCCTTGGGTTAGAGAGGGGTGAGGCCAGAAAAACCTTGAAATCTTTTAACAGTGAAAAACAATTTTATCCTGAGTACGGATGTGAAAAAAAAAAAGAACATAAACTTGTGTGTGGACTTTTTTTTTTTCTCTCAGAAGGAGAAATGAATTAGTTTTTAGAATAATGTTTAAAATGGGCTTTTTAGAATTGGACTTCACCCCTTCAGAGTGCTTTCTACAACCACTGCCCACTTCAGATGAACTAACTTCATTTCAAAGTATGCAATATTAGGGAAATATAAGTCTATCGTAATCTAGATTTACACACAGTGGATTCAGTTTTTGTTGGCCCTTTGTATTGTGCTGTATGCAGTGCATTTTAATGGCCACACCTAGGGACTGTGTGTTCATTTTTCAGGTTCTTTCTCCAGAAACTTGGACTTTTCCTGTGTCTGCACTATGACAAAGGGTATCTGTTTACATAAGATTCCTGACCTCTACCAATAGAGTCATCCTTTTTGTTTAAAAATTAATAATATCAAGGCTTTCTTTTTCCACATTTTGTTCCTTATTCTCTTGTTTTAGAAAATAAGTCAACATGCAAAAATCAGGCACAAGTACTTTCATACCTGATGTAGTTCAGCTCTCATACTAGGTATATTTGTCATCAATTTAAATAAAAAATTTATACTCACAATATAAAGCCACTTTGTAAATAAACCTACAAGCATTTCCAGCACATTACCAATTTTTTTGATGGAAACATCCCCTTTTTTTTCCTTTTTTTCCTGAAAATTTTTCAGGAAATGTATGTTTTCAAGTGGTGAGGAGAACTGTGTTGTGAGTGGAATTTATTAAAATCCTTCTGATACTCAATAATAGTGTAGTAATAGCTCTGGTAGATTACAACAGAAATAAAATTAAAGGTTTATAAAACATATGGGCTTCCTACAGGCATTTTGCTTCTCTGAATCCAGGATATGCTGATCACACCAGATCTAGTTTTATGAGAAGATGCTGGAAGGTGATACTAAAACATTTAAAAATCCCAGAGTCATAGCGGTTCAGCTGATCAGAAGAACAGGTTTTGGAACAAGATCCAACCCATTCTGTTTGGGCCTGCAATGGCCCAGATTACTTCAGAAACTGATTAGTGACTGGGAGAGGAATGGCTGCTCCCCTTGCTCCCTGCTCCTATCTTACATCTGCCTCTCTGGTAAATAAACCCAAAAACTCTCTCCCTAGGCTTGAAGGGAAGAAGTTCAGATCACTTTCTCCAAACCCTCTACCCACTACATCCCCACAGCCACTTCCTCCGAGCAGGGAAGAGCAGTCCTCCAATTACTGCCAGAAAACCAGCTCCCCTTCCCTCCGTTCAGAGCTGAGGAAGCAGGGTAAAAGTCTGGTCTATCCCGTTAACTGTATGTAGACCTCTTTGCCTTTCTGCAAAAATGCAGTCACTTCTGAAGGGACATTTTGTGGTTCTTTAACAGTGCCCAGTAGTGTTTGCAAATAGCTTAAAGTCTGTTATGCACAAAGCTTAGAAGTTGCTGCCTTGCAGGAGACCCTGGACGAGCACACAAGAAGTCCTCAATACTGGAAGATGGAAATGAGTAAGATGTTCAAATGTCTCCTGAGGGCTGGGACGGGGAACAAACAGATAGGAGGAGCTTTGGTTAAGGATAACCATCCAGACTGACATCTGGAAATGGCAGAAGGGTTAAACATCAAATACTGGGGGAAAAGAAAGGCCAAGGAATTCTACATGATGATTTAGGCCTCAGTCTTGGAAGCTGCTCATTATAGGTGGACTTCTGCACATGTGCCTAGATCGTCACTGCTGGCTGTGTTAGAGGGATGGTGGAAAACTGTTTGGATGCACAACAAATGAAAATGCCAGAATGTTAATGTAAATTACACTTCTGACTTGATGCTTTACTCTTCCTTATTCCTGGACTACAACACTATCCAGCTTCTCCTAATTGACTTGATGGTCTTACTGGAAAAAGTGAGTTGCAAAAGCTCTTTTCTTCTCTTGAATTATTTACAGGTGGAAAATATCTGTCTTGCTGGATCTTACCCAAAAGTCACTAAAATGTTTCTTGCAGCCTGATACTACATTTTTCTCCATTTTTCATTTGGCTAGCACAAAATTTTTTTCAGCTAGATCTGAACCAAATTTTTTTCTTCCTTTTTTTTTTTTTTTTTTCTTTTGGTTTAGAGAGTGAACCAATTATTTACACACCCTGCTGCTGATAGTAACCATATGTCTGGATTGCACAGCAATGAGCCTTGCAGTCCTACTTCTGGCAACTGTCCCCTGGCCACAGTGGCATCCCTCAGCGCTCCTAATGGGAGTAGGCGCTGTGGAGCCCTTTGCATGCAATAAGCACTTTCCAGCTTCCAGTGCTTTACCTCATTTGCCACCACTGTCTTCCAGCAGAGGTTGCAGCCAGGGGGGTCGGTAAGCTGTGTGGCAAAGGTGAAGTTTGGGATCAGGGAGCTCTTGAAAATGGATCCAAGATAATACTGAGTGAAAAGATTTTATCTGCATGCTTATGCTCCTTGATGTGAAACTGAAATCACTTGGAGAAGAAGGCAACGGTAGATTCCTGATCCCTAATGTAGGTAAGAAGTCTTGATCTTTCCCTCTCCTACACACTCTTCTCACTTCTCCAACCACATGTGCCAGAAAAAGAGGCAGGTATGATGCTCCGGTTGAAAGAATCTGGACTGGAAGCCATAAGACGGGCCTCTAAGCCATGGTATAGCTCACAGCCTATAGATCCTTTCTCTAAGGAAGAGGGTGGTTTAGAGGACTGTAGTTTAGTGAAACATTACTGATGAGAGTATTAGAGGGCTAAAGCCTCAGTTAACTGGGGAACTGAGGCCATCCTCTGTGCCTGCTTGCTGCTGCACAACACAGGAGTCAGCCTCAATGGCCAGTAAAAGGCCCTATGATCACTCAGCCAGCTCAAGCCTCTTCTCTCTTGCCCATGAGGATGCTGGAATTACTTGTCCTTTGCTTCTGAGTGTGGGTATGATTTCTTCCAACAGGACCATGTAAATGGAGCAGTACTCAGCTAGACAACTTCTTCCTTTGGCAAATATGCTGAACTAGGCCCAGTGTGGGTTTTTGTTTGTGGAAAAATGTGATAAAAGGCTGTTCTGTGGAGCTTTTATCAGCTGTGCAGATCAGAAAGGGAAATTTCACTTTGTTTCCTCCCATTTCCAATGCAGCAATATTTCACCAATGTGATTCAACCTGTGGTTCACAGCTAAGTAGTAGTTTTATGATTTTATGAGGCCTCAGACCACAGTGTCTTTAAATGTTCTATAAAATATACAGGTTAATCATCTGACCTCTGCAAACTTCTTCAAATAAGTTGTATTGCATTAGCTAATGCATTGTGAAGTCTTACCAGAGCTGCAGAAAAAACATTTTACATGAAAAGCAAAGCTGTTGAACTTGTAGCTTTGCTAACTTTGCACCAAAAAAAAAAAAAAAAAAAAAAACCTTTAACCACTGCAAAACAAGATAAAACCACAAACCTGATGGCCTTTTGTGCAGCTCCAATTGGACTTTGCAGCTCTATGCTGTAATCTCAGAACAGAGTCTTTATCATCTTGGGTGTACTATCATTGACCCATAACATAGAGTCTTAAATAAAAAGCAAGCCATATTGTCAAAGCAGAAATCAGTATTTCAGCAGGTCTGGCCTCAAGTGTAGGAGTGTGAAGAGAGAAAACAAAATCTCAGAATAAGGAGAAGGCTGGATGGGTCTGGAAAAAAAACTGTAAAAAAATAGTAGGGTGGAGCAGAAATGAAAATACTTTGGACAGGCAAGTCCCCAAAGATTCCAAAGTGCAAGGAAAAAAGACATAATTCTTGTCTTGTCAGTGTCTGAACGGATGTACATTGGTTGTGCTGGCATAAGGTTTTCAGCCTTGATTTTAAAACATCTGAGCAGAGGCGTTCCAGCAAGACTGCTGTGGCGGAGATGGCATTGTGGAAGATTTGGGTCAGTTTGTAATTTGTACGTGGACTTTTCTGGGACTAAATAGCCAGGGAGCACTGCTGTCCCCCGATGAGACCAACCGATGCTTCCCTGTTGCTTGGGGGACACATTGTTCTGCTGCAGTCAGTCCCAAGGAGACAAACCAGTCTGTGCTCCTTCCTGCCCTTTAAAGTAACTTACATGCCTGGGTGACTTAAAAATGAGCAGTTTGCACACTCCCTTGAATTGTGCTTCTGTCCGTTGTAAGACAAAGCAGAGATGGATACACGTCCATCAGGCACAGCTAGGGGTGAAGAGGGCTGGCTGAGGAGGGCCAGGGAGGAGTCACAGTCCTGTATAGAGGCGATGTATGTGTTTCTCTCTGTCCACAGCCCTGCTGCATGGATTTGCTCCTATTGCACATCCTATCTCTCTCCACACTGAAGTCAAGTCTTCCTATGGAAGACTTTTCCTTTCCCTCACTTTATGCATCCCTCCAAGGGCCAGAGGACCCTGCTTCCAGGAGACATCTTAGAAAAATGCTGAAGAGAAATAACAGAATACCTTAGAAAAATCTGGAAAGATCTGGTGGGTGTTCAGAGGTTGGGAAAGCTGAAGGAGTCCTGAAATACAGGCTGTGGAACCTGAGATTTGGTTCCTGCTGTGGGAAGTCCCTTGCTTGAGAAATAGTTAATTGGCACAGCCTTATGCAAGTGAAATGTATTTTGACCCCATTGAAATTATTTCATGCCAGGGTGCCTTGTTTCCCACTTCACTTATTCCTTAGCAGTTTCATAAATGTCATTAAACTTGCTTTGGAAGGGAGTTTATTGATCAGTGGGATGAGTCAACTTGCAACAAAGAAGTAGCTTCATCCTTGGGTCAAAACAATTGCTGTTTCCCTGCCTGGTGTATCCACTGTTATCTTGCATTTCTTTGCCAGGTTCCCATGCCAGCCTGTCAGTTTACCTACTCATCTTCTAGTGCTCAGAGTTAGCCAAGCCTGATGTCACCTCTCTGTTGAATGCTCGTGCACAAGCTACCTTTGTGCTTCCAGCTCCCAGGATTTACTTATTTGTGGCTTTCTTCCATTTTAGGAGCCATCTTGACTTGTGCTCCAGCAGGGTCCTGGAGTGTGTTGTTCTCTAAGGAGAGCAATTTATATAACCCATCTGAAGAGAAGTCCCATTTGCAAGTGATCATCACAGGGAGGAAAGGAAAAAGGATGGAACAGAGAACCATGCCAGAATCTGGTGGGCCCTAGCAGTTTCAAAATGGTGGGTCTGGTGGCACTGTCAAAATAAGGAGAATAGGACCTTAATGGTTAGCAGGTCCTATAGACAACACCGTTAAATTGTGTTTTTGTAAGAGCACCACTCATCACTTGCCATCTTTTGTGCATTCTCTGATTAATCCAGGAATACAAAATCTCATCAGTTAATGAGTCAGGAGTTGGAAGTCCTACTTCAAACCTACCCAGAAGCAGACCCACAGAACAAAGACATGTTTACGCCTTACTGATCATTATATGCTGCATTACAACAGAACTCTACGAAGGACTGAGCAATAAAATACCTAAGGTGACTTGGGTAGTGCAATGGGGCTGCTGTATTGATTATTTTTGGTTATTGGGTGTCTTTTTATCTTTTGAGACCCCTGCTGATATGTTGCTCAAAATGGCATTCATAATAGGGGGTTTCCAAATTTCTGTGTCCCATTTTTCTTCTCTAACCAGTGCAGCACTGCAGATGTGGTGTGTGGTTGTGCACTGTGCTCTGTACCCTTACTTTAACCCTCCTGTGCTGCTTACAGCTGCCTCTCTTCCCAGCTGGCTAAGATCCACTTCTACCCAAGGTGGAAGTACCAAATAGGTTAATAAGCAGATGTTTTGAGACTGGTGACACTTTTACTAGTCAGATAGAAACAGAAAAGCTCCTAGAATCATGTATCCAGCATGTTGTGTCATTACTACTCTCCACTAGGAGCCAGCTATGAGGTAAATCACCTGTCTCACACACTGCAAGGACTCCAAGCTGAAAAAAAATTAAAGCTCGCTCATACCCAGCCCCAGTTCCCATTACAGACCTGTACTTTGCAGAGCACTAGGAATTACAGAAAAGAGTTTCAGACCAAGATGGTGCTCTGCTTTGGCTCAGAGGTTGCCCCAAGAGAGCAGCGTTGCCTGCCCAGTTTCTACTCTCCTACCAGCTCTAGGTGAGCAATGTTTTGGCAAGCAGCAGCAACCACAGTTCATAGGCACTTACTAATCCTTTCACCAGATTGCCCCTGCAATCACTCACTGTGACCACCTTTCAGCACTGCAAGCCTGGAGATCCCACACAAATCAGTTACGAAAATGTCTTACCCATTCCTTATTCTACCAGAAAAAAACACGACTGGCTTTCAGCCAGATCTGCTCCCTGACCTGGCTCAGCATGTGTGAACATGAGTGCTAGTTCTGGCACAAGGGAGGGAGTGGAAATACACTCCTGGGGAGAGCAAATGCACAGAAACTCAGATAAATTTGAGGTGCCCCAAGCTCATACAGATAAGTTTTAACTGCCCCAAGCTCAGCATCAGAGTGAGATAGACCTGTAGGAATGAAATTACAGGAGAGAGGTGAATGCATCATTATATTGCTTAGCAACAATCATTTGGAATATAATGTTTTTATTTTTTTCAATACTTTTTTTAGTCCACTCCCAACACACACACATCAAACTGATGGAAAGAGGAAGCAAATCTGAGAAAATGGACAGTGTGTCAAAGATGTTGATAATAGACAGACAAATAACCATGCTGCAGCTACACCTATACCCTGGGAACAAACACTTTCTGGATGCAACTATTTCTCTCGTTGTAATTTTTTTAATGGTTATTAAATTTGCATAGTGGTATGTGCATCAGCAAAAGGCAATGATTGTCCACAGTGTTCAGTTTAGTGTATTTATTGTTATTTATTAAAAAATCATTGAAGATGTCTTTGCATTCATGGGTCTGAGTCTTGCACAATTCATTGAAATGCTTGGCATCACTGTCATAAAATACACACACTGAAGATAATAAAATCCAGCCATGTAGTACAGTAAAAATCCCCACAAAAAATATAATAAAATGGACATATGAATCATGATAAAATCCATGCACCACTATGCAGCACAGTCACACGAATTAGAGATGCACAGTGATCCTGGATGAAGCCTTATCTAAAAGCACATGCTGTCTTCACAAGCAATGTAAAATGCAAAGTGGGAACAAGACACATCCCTGACTCTCTGATTCTGCATAATTATATTTTCGCAGAGGACTCCTCTCTGGCTCTGTAAAATGTTCTCCAGCTCGGCCTGCCCATTCCCAGCCGGTGTACACCGCATTCCCCTCCTTTGCCTCACCAGGGCCATACAGAACTGGGCATGAAATACAGCAAGGCTGATACTGCTCATCTGCCCTCAGCTTGTAAAGTCCACCTCCCTCCCCTACCTGCCAGCTTCCCAAATGCGTGTTTCACTGCCATCCTGCAACTGTCATCCCCAGTGTGTAGAAAACACTTTTGTTTTCCTGACCCACTAATACATTGCCTAAGCTGGAGTAGCTGGGGTGCGGGAGAGTCTCCCCAAATGACTGGATTAGATATCTCCACAGTAGCTACTGCAGCGAAACAGCCCAGGTACCTTCCTAGGTTATGGATCTTCCTAGACCACCTCAATGATCACATGGTGGGATCCATAGTGTACTAAGCCATTAAAGGAGAGGAACAAATGCTCAGTTCAATTGAGGAGCTTTGAATCCTGACATAAGGCAAAAAAATAGACATATGAGTTCACTGGGGGACTTCAGTGCAATCTAGAAGCCCTGAGTCTCTTCATGTTGGCTGACCTTATGGCCCAGCGCAACAGCACCTTCTGGACAGCAGCATGCAACTCAGTTACAATAACTACAGCATTTCATTCACTGGCTTGTTAGCTCACAGTCAGTGCTCTTGCAGGTAAGAGCTCCCTGGGAGATTTTCTGTCACTGAGCAGTGAAGTGAGCTCTGCACAGCCTTACAGAAAATAATTTTTAATATGCTGAAGTTGGCTTCCGCTTTTGCTCACTTCGGGTCTGCAACAGCTCCTTAATCATTGTTTAGCAATGCACAGCTGAGCTGGACCACGGCAGCCCATTGCCAGAAAAGACCCAAGAAGGAACATCACCATCTACCAGATGCCATCTCACAACAGCAGCAGGAAACATCCCAGAACACACATGGCAGAGCACTACACTAGGATATGCAATATGAACTATTTCAAAGTCTCACCCTGGCTCTGTTGCCTCGTTGATCTGAGACGCATACATATCATCGCAGAATAGTGGTGCAGTTTCTTTGTTTCACTTGTGCTTAGTTGCAGCAAGTTCTTTAGTGCAGATACATAAATCCTTTACCAAAAATTCAGGTACTGATATGCTATATGTAGATGATGAAGTAGGAGGACAACATAACCACTTGTGTTGCTGTGTAAAATAAGATGAGGAACTAGTTGTGAGTATGCATGTATGGGGAGGGATGTAGGTGAGGACAGTTAAAGTTTATCAAGATGAGCAGCAGAACAAAATTTGAAAAACACTTCCAGAAAACTGCAAAAAACGGCAAAAGCACAGAAAAACCGTCCACCAGCGAGGTCTGTTAGGATTTACCATGATCTAAGTAAGTCACAATGTCTAGATGATTTTTCAGGAGTTGCCCTAGCAAAGTGCAGATAACTGCGTGATCTCTGGCCAAGTTTCCCGTTGCGAGTTGAAGGCAAGTGGATCAGTGCATGTCTGAGCTTTATCCCAGCTCGGCTGCTGGGTGCGTCTGCACACAAAATTAATGCACAAGAAACAACATCAATGACTGGTCACCCAGGCAGCGAGTCCTCCGCTAGCATATGTGCTACCATAACGCTCTTGCTGTTGCTACACACGCTGGCCCTAGGAAAGCTAAAATGGCAAAGCTGGCTCTTCCTACTCTCAGGCCTTAACCTGTTGTACCAGCTTGCCTCCATCCCGGGGCTCTCATGCAGACCCTCTGCATGTGGGCTTCCCTGGCCAGACTCTGCCTGCCTGGGTGCTCACGCCATCATTTGTGTGGGCTGCCTAGATACAGAGGGGAAGTTTTATTTCTCTGAAACCATAGCGGCAGAAATCCTGAGGAGAGATGCAGAGAAGCAATACAGATGCTTGCAGATGTCCTGCAGAATCCCTCCATCCGTACATATTTCTCTGGAAAAGGGCAATGCAGGCCACTGGCATGGTTATCTGTCCCAGTTTCTCCCTGTGTAAAATAGGAATAATGATACTGACCTAGTTCACTGGGGAGCCTGGAAAGGCCAGCTAATGTTTCTAAGGCTCTTTGAAAATAAAAAGGTCTATATCAGTGCTAAGTGTTATTATTCATGTATTGTAATTCTAACCTATAAGGGACTCCACTTTAGAAGGATATTTTCAGTTGCTTTAGCAGCTGAAAGAAGGGTTTCATATTTCATCTTATAGCTATATACAGATTAACAGCACACATACACACAATTTAATCACGGGCATAAAGGTAAAGGTGAAATCCATGCCAGTTTCAGACATTTCAGTACTTTGCCTGGGTTCTAAGAAAAATCTGGTTTCCAGCATCTGTGAAGGTTTAGCTAAAGTTATGTATAAAGATTTTGTACCAGCTAACAAAATCAAGCATTTGTGAGCTTGATCCTGCAATCTGAAATTTTCCGTGGACTTTAGCAGAGGCTGGAGCAGTGCCTAAATCAGAGAGGAGAAATGTAAGTTTTTTATTATGCAACAAATATTAAACAAGGGAGTGTATAAATATACAGAAGGTACAGATTGGTTTCATGGAGGTCTTTTCACTTAGAACTTATTCATTTCTCTCCAGCAAGATCAGCGACACAGTGTGGCATGTGTAATTCTGAAAATCATAAAAATATCAAACAGGGCCTTTTATAACATATCATACGTTCCTGACACATATTGCAGTTCTGGCAGTGACTTATGTGTTACACATTTCCAAAATCATTGCTTCTCCCGTTTGGATTATGTTAACCTCCCAAAGGAGGTGACTGCATATTGGAATCTGCACCAGGTAACGAAGAGAAAAAAAGGATTGAGCTTTCATAGAAACAGGATACCACATTCCCAGAAAAAGGCAGGATTTTTAGTTCATTAAATCCCATGGGAGATAATGGTATACCCACAATGAACACACAGGAATGTTTCGACATTATTTACAAGTCACTTTGGTGGGTGACACACTGTGCCCTAGAAGATGCTGAGTAGTTGCCCTGTTTTTACTTCTCCAGTTGCTATGAGGAACATCCCCTTTTAACCTGCATTCTCAAATGCGAATGGTCTAGGAACATGACAATGTTACTTGTGTATTGGAGGGAGGGGGTGGCCGATCAGCCCCCCAGGACAGAGCCCTAAATGTTCCTTTTTCGTAAAGGTCTCCTTTTCACCGCTTTGTTTACGTTTCGGTACACATGCAGAGTCAATAGATACACACTATTTTATGGCGCATGAACCATGCAGGATGGAGCCATGGAAGAGATTTTTGTTTTTCCTGTGTATTTCCATATATTACATTTAATATCATAACAATGAGAAAAACAAAAAGAGGTGCAAATCTTGACTGTGGAGAGCCGTATTTTTCCCTGTTCCCTCCTGTTTCTTTAGGTAATAGAATCCTTTTACATAGGAGGCACATCTGAAGGACTGAAGCTCCCATCTTCCCTTCATACATGAATAAATGAATTTGTTTACTGTGCTGTCTGACTGTGTTTCAAAACAATGACAGATTTCAGTGGATTAGCTCCAACACTTCTTCCTTGCGACAAAACCTTTCTCTGTTTCTCTTCCATATTTCCTAAGAGTATCAACTTACAAAATTTCCTACACAAGCTCCTTACACACCACCTCGTGACTGAAGGGGGGGACTGCAACGTATATATGAAGTGTCAACCAAAACTAAACTTGGTCTTTTCCAGCTGAAATGGTGGAATATTTTTCTTCTCTTCTCATTTCTCCAGTAGAAGTTCTCTTTTCCCAAAATTGGGTACAACTGCTCCAGCTGCTAAGTGTTGCTCAGCTACATGCTCCCAGTATGACTCTCAGCACAACCATCTGCATTTTGAGGTGACATTTCAGAGAGTCTTTTTTTTCACAACGAACTGTTAAAATGAATTGGTATTTTCAACCAAGTTGGGTTGCAAAATTTCCAGCCAGCTATACTTTTTAAGAATTCAGCACACTGTTAACAAATGCACTAACTCTTCACTGTAAATGGTTATGCTCTGAATGGCTTTTTCACATATCCTGAAAGTATTTACATTATGAGTCTTTGATTATTTATGGAGATATTCGTGGTGCTTTTCTTGGACATGCTGTGTGAAGAAATCAAGAGGCTGGAGGGAAAGAACAACGGGGAGCTCTTGGGAGTGGACTTATAGGTTTGTTTTTACATTTTTTAAGTCTTCAGAACCACTGAAATTCACTATTAATACTTGGGTTTTTCCTACCAGCCTCTATTGGAGGCTGTCAAATGGAGACAGGCTTCCAGGAAGTTACCTAAACAACACTACTACATATGGAATTATAATCTCCATTTTGCAGATAGGCAGGATGAAACACGGAAGAATTTCAAGCCTGACCCTAAAGTTAGTGGGAATTTTGACCTTGCTGATGTTACACTTCTGTTAGAGGTTACAATGTGAATGACTTTCCAAAATCATGCAGAAGGCAAGACCACCAGAATTAGACCTCATATTTGCTGGTTTACGATCCCATCTTGGAGCTTACAGGGAACTGACTGCCGTGAGGGACTGTGCATCCCCTCCTGCGCTGCCAATGTATGTTGCTTGCCCCAGGGCAATTGGACACAGCTGGTGCTGTATGTTATGGGCTGGGTCTGGATTTAGCAAACAGGACTTTCAACCTGCTTTTCATTTTTGATTGATTTATACTTTGTTTGTAATGCGGTTGTTTGAGACATTGTGTGCATGAGAGGGAGAAAGAGAATGGCACGCTACCTAGGGACAGAAGTGTCCAACTTAAATACTTAAAATACTGCTGGAGAAACACAAATTGATGCAAGCCACATTATTAGGAGAAAGTTTTCTGTCATTAAGCACTACGTCGTGCACCCTGTGTGTCTGAAATAAGCTTCTAGGAGATATCATACCTGCCACAGGACTGAAAATGCTGAGGATAAGCCCCAGCACCATCTGGGTGTCCACCTCCCACCTGTGTTAACATCATTATATGCACATTGGGCTTTCTTAGCATGCTGAGGAGGAAGATGGTCTCGTCATTCTTTTTTGCCATTTGGGTCATTTATTCCATGAATTTCTCAGAGAGGGAATTCATTAAGGTCGATCTGCAGGATGTAATTATTCAGATGATGCCATGGGAAGAAGCTGTGCAAAATTTGCAGAGTGAATTCCGTTTGTACCCTGGGCAGTACTTTTCTGGGTGGTCCTGCCTGAAAAGTCACACCAAGGAATGCCTTGACGGCTGCTCACCAAGTCCCAAATGGCAGCTCCTCCCGACTGGCTCCAGCAGGAGCTGTTCTCGCTAGGCAAGGGTGATATTAGAAGACTCCCAGTTAGCAACTGTCACAACAGAGAGGAAATCTGTGGGAAATGCTGATCATTTATATCAAAATTAATGAGGTTTTCCCTCGCTTGAACATGAGGGCTGAGTTGTGTGCTGACTATAGGGAAAAAAGATCCATCCATGGATATCTAATTTGCCTTTTTTATTTATATTTTTTCCAGGGCTCTTGTATAATTGATGATGCTGCCTATTTGGCAAAGGAATATTTTGAGCATAAAATTCACTTTAATACTAATTTTAGCCTATTAAACAAACTGTTGTTTTTTCCCTCCTACATCTAAAGCCAAAATCACAGGACCACAAAACAAATCAGCCTAATTTCACTGTGAACTTTTCTTTTGACATCCTTCTATTTTTCAAAGAGAATAAATGTGTTGTTACATGACTGCTCTTTTCCAGACAGAAGAGGCAGAGAGCTATTTTTGAAGCTCCTTAAATCAGAAGCTCTGGCTCTTTACAAAAGCATCCCCACAGGATATCAGGACTGTGTTTGGAAACATATGTGATAAAAAAAATCAAACCATAAAAATGAACTGGGATCACCTTGTAATTGGGCAGAGATGACTTCCTGCTGCCGTCTGTATTTTTGTTAAAAGCCAGTGCTTCTGCATTTCTCACCTTTTGCTGCAAGAGATTGTACACAAAATCTCTGATTGCCAAGCAAATCAAAGCCAAGAGGGAGACCCCCTGTTTGGAAAAGACCATTCCCCTCCTATATTCTCTTTTACTGATGTTATGTGGGGAAAATTAGATGTACAGAATGAATCAAAAGTCGTTGTAAAAAAATAAAATAAAAACACCACCATTGGAACAGAGCTATATGAAGGACCCGGAGGAGATCTTAGAATGCATCAGCTTCCATATAGAGCAGCAAGCTAATAGGCAGTTCATTGAAGCTAAAGTATAACATAAAACATAAAATTACAGGGAAAATGGCTGAAAATATAATAAAAAATAATTAAAAATCATGTAGGAAGGTGGCACATCAACATCTGATGTAAACACAGACATAGGAAGTGCAATTCATCATTTGAATGGATGACATAGTTCGAAATGGTAACAAAAATTGTAGGTTTTTAATTGTTTTTTCCAAAAAAATTGAGAAAACCCCCATGGTTCCACCAACAACTTTCCATTTTCTTCTGTCAGAGGTGATTTCTCTGTTTTCCTAACTACTAGCATCTTTAATGAATAAATACCTTAAAATCAAAATTTGAAATCAAAGAAGGAAGAAAACACACTTATTTTTAATGATCTCCTATGCCTTAAATACTAAACGTACTATGTAGAGACATTAATCTCTGCATCAGTAAAGCCTCATATGAACCTTCCTTTCTAATAGAAACCAGACTTTTATTTTCCCTTGTCTGCTGCATTTCACTGTACATTGAAATGAAATTTCAACATTGTTGAAATCTTAGGGCAAAATGATGTTTTTCAGGAAGGTGTAAGACAAATTAGACAATCTGTGGAGAGAATACAGAAGTTAAAAATAGGCAACATTCTCTTCTTTTTGGAAAATTTTCTCCTAGTATTTTCAACAAGATATATCTGAAACTTAGGTTCTCCCAGAAACGTATTCATCACACTAATACTGTATTTTTTCCTTTTCAAAATTAGCATCCAGAATTAGCTTGTTGGGTGTTTTATACACATAGATACATACACGCATTCATGTTTTAGTGCCCAGAAGACCAGAAATCTACAGTGCAAAATACTGTCCAAGCTCGAACATAAGTGAGATAAAGCTGAGAGCAGTCGATGTCTACGTTATGCAGGACTTGAAATCCAACAGAGCTACTTTATAGTGCAATCTACATATTTTAAAAATAGCTTATTTAATAGCTGATAAAAGCAAGGGTCAACCTCCTTTGAGAGGCAGGAGGTGCATAGCTTTAAATACTTGCAGTTATTTTGAGAACAAGGGTGATTAAATTCTAGCAACTCTGCAATTTCAAATGCAATTGGAAGTAAAGGAGAAATAAAAAAAATTTGTCAGTTGCTCCGAAGTTATTTTGTGCCTCTTTCTTCTTCCTGTGTCTATTTTTGTTTTTCTCCTCTTTCATTTTCTATTCTTTACTCTCTTGCCTCTCAGCTTTGTTTGAGTTTTCACTTTTCAAAATAAAAGATCTCATGAATATATACCTATCTATCTACCTACCAACCTACCTATTTACCTACTTTTCTACTTACCTATATATCCACGCTTGCATGTGATCTTGCACACCCATCCACCCACACACACCCACACATATAATAAAATTGATTCTTTACATAGTATTCAAATATATATATGCAATGTTTTTTTCTCGCTACTAGTATAATCATTTTCCCGGTAATAACTGACAAGGTGTCTTTCCATTAGGAAAATAGGAGAGAAGGTGAGAAACATCAGGAAATTTTGAAATTAAGGACTTTAAGTTCTCTTCTTGTTTAAATGCTTGTATTGTTTCAACTTCCGTGAGTGCTTAAAAGGAAGTCAAAACTCATGGCCAAAAGAGGCAAGGAAAAGAACCAAGAATTCACATAATCAGAAGATATTATATTAGCAATATGGAAAAAAGATTCAGGTTTAATTGATAGCTATTAGAAAGTAATGACTCCTGTCTCTTCACTTAAAAAAGGTTTTTGAAAAAAATCTCAATGGAATTTTCAGTCATTAATGGAAGTTTCCAAAATCTCTGGAGAGGGAAAGTGAATAGAGGTGTTAAATGCAAAAACTGTAATGGGGACCCTAATTCTACCTCAAGCCGATCACATTACGTATTATCTTCATCTGTGATCCTTACTGGCATTCCTTGCTGAGAAGGGGGCTAGAAAAGTGGAAGCATTTTTGTGCACTAGTGGAAATCCAATTGCTGAAAATACTCAGGGAATGTGCAGAACTGGAAAGAAAGCATGCTCTAGCTCATTGTTGTGACTGCCTGTATGTTTCTTGCAAGGACATTTTAGAACATTTAGACATTGCAGACATTTGTAAATGTTAATAGACATTTCATAAATGAAAAGCCAATTCTCCATTTCCAGATTTTGTGGTATTTTATGAATGTCTCCTTAGCAACAGGTAAACAGGGTGTAACAGGTATGTCCACAAAATAGTTGCTTATAATCAGGTAGAATATACATTAAGCACTTCATAAGGGCTATCTGTCACTTATATCCAATTCAAACTACTGTGTTGGTTCATTTTAGAAATGGTGCATCAAAGGACAAGAAGATTTTCTGTGAGGTAAGTAATGAATAGGAGGGAAGGATGCTGGATAGCTGTCTCTTTTTTGCTCCTTCCCCAAATCTGAATTTTCCAGCACTGTGAACTATAATGGTTCTCAGTTGTTTTGAGGATTTGAGGGAAAAGAGAGGGGTAGTGAAGACAGCATGATATTGCACCAAGCCATGAAAACATGTATGTAGGGATGACATATGCCTTTGGAAATGACCGTGATGGTGTGCTCTTTTTTTTAAGCACAAAGGTGGCTTTTCCCTTGAGAAAGAACAGGAATCAATACTGGGCATTTTTTTCTTGGTGGGATATACAAAAAGAGTAAAAAGTAGAGGGAAAAGATAATCAGTTTCATAAAGGAAGGATGTCGTCGGTGGAGTCCCAAGGGATACGCTGCTGAGACCCTGGAGGTTACTGTTCATTATTTCTCGTAATGAAAGAAAAAGGGCTCTTCAAATGAAACTATCAGGCAGCAAGTCTGAAACAAGCAAAAGGAAGGAACGCAGAGTCAAGGGATGTTGAGGAGCCAAAAGTATACCTAGATCCCGAAAAGGACAAGATAAACTCACGGGAGAAACATCTGTGGAAGGCTATCCAACACAAAAATGCAGGCTCCCAGCTTGGGGACTCTCTAAGCTGGAGTCTGTTCCTGCATCCCATTTTTATCAGTGAAGTTAAAGCACAAGGATCCCTGAGCCTAAAGTTCTTGTACTCCTGCTAAAAATAATTCTCCGTACTTTGAGAGGTATATTTGTATGCAGACTTAGTCGAGTGACTTCCGTCAGCCTTTCTGGGAGCTCTAGGCTAGCAGATGAACCATTCATTCCACACACCAGCAAGAAAGAGCCAAATGACTGGCATACCTAGAAGTTGTGTCTAGAGGGCTACCTTCATCCATACACACAGCAGGCAGACTTCCATACGACTGCGAAGAGCAATGGTGTGTTGGTGGACATCTGTTTCCACAAAGGTATTTTATTTGCTCTCTGAACTCTGCTTTAGAGAGAAATTCCTGAGCGAAGGTGAGCGGCGTAAGACACTGCGCACACGAGAGCGACATGCTTCACTTCCCTTGGCGCTGTTCCTGGCAGAACTCGCTCAGATGCTAAATGCCGGATGCAAATGTGCAGCAGAGAATGGGAACAAAGCGAATCTGAAATGTTCGTGTTGTTTACGAGCGCTTCTCGCCGCACGTTGCCACCTACCCAAGTCACAGTCGCTCAGAGTAAAGAACATTTTCTATGGAGAAACCGCAGTGGCTCTGGGAAGGTGAGCAAGGACACTGAGAGAGAGCAGGGAGCTGTGGGTTGTATTTTGGTGAACTTAATGACTACTTTGGAGGCAAAGACTTGAAGGCCAAAGTCTGACAGGCTGTCAGGCACTGATTGCCATTTTCATAAAGGGCGCTATGCAAGTGTTAGTGATTGATAGATTGATTGATTTATTTTGCTGAGGCTCCTTTGTGGTCTCCTGGGTGGATTTCTGGCCACACCTCTCAGCCTGAAAGCACTTGCTCTGCCTGCTGTTGCTTTTTTTTTTTATTTGTGGGTAATGAAAATTTGTTATAAGCCTTCCCTTTCATCTGTACATGGCAGGCTGTCACACAGAAACAAGCCATTCTGGAACCTTGCTTCCTTCCAAATTGCTAAATATTTTTCTTCAAATTGCTTCCCTAATGGGCTAGTATAATAGGAGCAGCATGCTCTCTGCCCACGCCGAAGATGCCAGAGCATTTGTCCAGTGCACATGTGTGCTGGGCACAATAAACTCATTGCCTGGCCTGGAGATAGTGCAGCACTGCTGCTGATCTAATCTATATTGCACATTTCTTGGGCACAATCATGACTCAACGGATATAGGCACATACGCACTAGTAGGTACTTTTGCTTCCCCCAGGAAAATGTACTTCTGCAGGGAGGCAGCCAGCTACCCATCTCGCTTCTGGGGAGAGAGCAGTGATTGCATTTCATAAGGTGAGACACAGTGGCAGGAGGAGGAGGCTGTGCAGCCACTGAGCAATCCATGCGAGCGGTGACAGAGCTGGGCTCGCTAATGGACTGGCCTGGCCAGTTTTTTATTGACTCCAGTTGCTGTGTTTTGGAGGGGCAGACACCAGCCGTCCCCAAGGTCAGCAGTTCCATGTGCTCTATGCTAAACTGTTGCTGACCCACTGCTTTATGAGCCTAAGTGCCTATCCAGGAGCAGAAGTGAATAGGTTGTGTGTGATAAGAAAATAATTTGCCAAAACTGCAACAATAAAGAGGGCCTGATGGGATCTCTTATGGTATGAATAGCCTGGAGCAGCTGCAGATTTCTCTCTGCTTTCACAATTATTTTCATTTTTATAACAACTAAAAAGGGAGCATTGTCCACAGGCTTTTGCAGACCTTATTTTCATTTCCAAATCTAATATTTCCATATACATGTATATCCTTATTACAAATTGTGGATCTTTGGGAAAAAAAGGACATGAAAGAAAAAGAGAGAAAAAGAAAAAGCCTTCTCAGATAAGAGGCCTATTGGTATACCAGCTTAACCATTCCTCTTTTCTGCTTCTCTCACAGTCTTCTTGCTGGATTTCTTCAAGATCAGGTTCACAACAGCCAGCCCTTGAGACACCTAGAGCCTGAAATAGTATTTCCAGGCTGCCATGCACAGATGCCCTACACAGCTGTCACAGGGTGGCTCTGAATGCCTTGACAGGGCTCCGTGTTTGGGGATAGCATCCTTCTTGATCATGTGAGGGACTGGGAAGTTAACTGGTACGCTCCTAACTCCCAGTGTTGCAGTATATGATGGGAAGACTGAGCATATTTTTGTGATTTTCTTCCTATGCTCACACCAGTTATGGTTATTACATAGGTGTTACAGAAAATCTTCAGTCCAGCAACTGACCTTACACGGCCCTCCTGAGTTCAACCTGTTCCCCAGCCCCCTGAATAGTCTCTCACACTTTTATTTCCCCAGGAGCACAACCAGGTCCGACACCCCACCTAGCACTGGTCCCCACAGCCTTCCCATGAGGCTAGCCCTATGCTGCAGGCCTCCCCACTGGCCCCCCCACTGGTTAGTGTGGTCACTTGTCCCACCAGAGCTGCCCATGCCCATTGCTTCTGAAAGCTTTGCCAGAGTCTAGCTCCTTTCAGAAGTAGCACGTGCAAGCGACCCCACATCTCTGAAGGTCTGTGAGAGCATCTAAAACCTTTAAAGAACTAGAGACTCCTAAAAATAAAACCATCTTACAATTCAAATTTTGCATAAGGAGAAGACCAAACTTAGATGTCATGGCAGGGTCAGCTATGCAGAATTCAGAAAATAGTCGTATAAAGAAAGATACAAAGAAACGACTCAGACTGTAGCCTACTGCCTTTCTGATTTCTCACGAGGTCTCCAGTGAATCAGACTGAATGAGCTTTTTGTTGCCTTTTCTGTTTACAGGAGTAGCTGAAGTCAGAGAGCGCTCTCCTGTCTTAGTGCTGACAGCTACAGAACGGCAGGGCTGTGGTGCCTTAGCATATAATGATCAATCTCATTTCAGTTCATTTTGCTGGAATTTAATTTTCACATGGCCCAGTGTGACCACATCCCACTAATTTCCCACTTGGATATTTTCTTAAAACATAGAGACCAGTGAAGATTCTGCAACCTCCTGTTGGTAAAACAATAATAATAATTTACATTTATTAAGTGCTGTTCCTCCCAAAGGACCCCCAAAATGCTTTCCAAAATTTGTGTATGCATGAATCCCTTCACCAAGGAAAAATGCAGCTGCTTCAATGGCACACAATAACACTAGCACAACAGTTTAGGAAAGAGAATGAATCAAAGTTTTAATGTTATTGTATTTTAGTATTTCTGTTACAGTAATGCCTAGAAGTCCCAAGCAGGACCAAGACTCCTTTTGGGCTAGGTGCTATAAGTACTAAGGTTATTAAACAGAGAAACAGGGAAAAGTAAAAGGTAAAAAGCATACTAAGGGGATAGGAGGGAGAAAATGAGAGTGAAAAATAAAGACACATAAGGTTGGACAGATTTGAAAGATATCATAAAATCACAGGGTTTGAAGGGACTTAACATGTTGTCTAGTCCATTTTTCTGTCCTCAGGCAGGTTCATTTACAACTATTTAATCACTAATAGGCTTTTTTGTAACTTGCTCTTAATGATCTCCAGTGCTGAAGACTACAGCCTTTGGAGGCAACTGCATTATCACTTTAATATAAACCTGCATACTCCTTGCTTTAATATAAACCTATTATTTCCTGTTTTTTTCACTACAAAAACATCACAGGTTGTCATTTCTTTATATATAAAAAAAAGGGACATTAGCTAGGAAACTTTCTGCAGAGATGTTACTGTGAGGTTAACAGAAGTGTCATAACAGAGGTACGTTATTAGATGAGATTTAAGGGAGGATCTAGCACATGGCTAACCATATGCATTCAGGGCAATGTGGAAAAGCCGCTCCTGCAACAAAAGTGCAGAGGGACAGAGGCTGCCAGGTTGTGATTTATAACACTGTGGAAAAAAATGAGAAGTGTTAAAGAAATTATCTATAGTGGGCCTAGGTATTAAGACCAGAGATGTGCACCTCTGCATCTGTGGATCATTAAAGAAATGTATTTTAAAAGTCTGTAAGTCCATAAAAAGTCCATAAAACCCTGCCATACCAAAGAAGTGGATAAAATAACTGAAGCAAGGAGCCTAATCGGACAGTTGTAGTAACGGCATTTGGAGACCACTGAGAGGAGAATAGCTACAGCGGTGATAGCCGGGGAGCAAGAGGTTGCAGTGGTCAGCGGTATAGGCGTAGATGAGCATGTCAACCAGGAAATGCTATGAAGGCACAAGCAACAGTTTCTGGAGATAGTCCAGAGGGGAAAATAAAAATGGCAGCTACAGTGTAGGTCTAAATGACTGAAAGATTAATGACATTATCATCAGGCAGAGCAAGAAGCAGAGAGGTCTGGGAAAGGAAAATTAGTAGCTCAGCACTAATGATGTGGTGCCAGCAGGACTTCTGTGAGGAGAGTTTTCTGATGCAGGTTGAGATGAAGGGCTGGAAGGAATAAAGGTATCCTGCAGATACCAATTTGTGAGCATTCAGAAACAATATATGTATTGATCTGGGGCTCCAGTTCACAAACGTGAACAGATATAGAAAGCTAAAAAATCATTTCTTCTCTGTTATTTTCTCCAGTAAGAAAAGCAGTTTTAGGTGTTAATATCCTCTCTGTCGAGCCTCCTGTATCCCCATTTTCTCTGGTCTGATTTGGAGTGCTGCTTGTTGGCCAGACAGGAAGAGTCTTTCCTATTCTTCCTCCACAAAATGTGATAATGTACATCCTAACAGACTGTAACTAGCAGAGAGCAGCAGAATGTGACCTTTGGAGTATTTCTCCTAAATTCAGATTAGTTAGAGGGACTAAGCAGATACCACTGGAAAATAGCACAAGAGTCCAAATTTTGCTGAAAAATAGAGGGAGAAATGGTCAATTTCCTTTCCCTTCCTCTTGCACAGTGCACAGGGGAATGGACATGATGCTTTGCACTTCATAGCCAATGCTCAGGAGAGTTGAACAAATCTCAGGCTCTGCTCCAAGGGCGAAGTGCATCCTAACACCCATGACACCAATGCAGCAGACCTTCTCAGAGGACACTACCCAGGAATCCTTTAAAATTGAGCTTTGAGCTGACCCATATTCCTTCAATATCTTTTTCACTTCTTTAATGACAGAACTTAGCAAGGCAGATTTGAGCATCACCTCTGCAGACCTAGATCCACTTGTTTAAGTAGAATTTTTTTTTTTTTTTTTTGTTTATGCTTCAGGCTAAACAACTAGGTTTACCTAGGGTTTCTTGTTAAAATGAGACATCTGTGGCAGCTGTGGTAATTATACCCAGACTACTGTACCTTTCATGCAGAGCTCTTAGATTTGTGTTGAGACTTTGAAAACAAGAGGAACAATGGCACAAGGGGAAAGAAAATATCTCCTTAGCACAAAAACTATCATGAGGTCTTTCCTTCTTTCATTTTCAAGTATTCCCTGGGTTAACCACAATCCCCAAGTCACTTGACGGTTATTCCCTACAACAAAGGACCATGTAACTCTCTGAGGGCAAAGACCAGATGCTGAGTCGGAGGCAGGTTTTTTCAATTCCTTCTCATCAAGAAATGTTTGCCCATGTTTCGCATTGGTGGACCAACCAAATTAAGTGTTTGTGGTGGTCTTAAAGCTGGACTACGTAAGTGTGATGCCACAAACACATCATAAGAATTAGTCTCTTCTCCAATTTTCATTTCTTCACCTATTTTGAACTACTCTCTGCTAACAGAACTTTTGCACTAGCTGAAGAGGGATTTGCTCCCTCTCTGCCCAAACCCATTATCCCTGCTTTGAATATTAAGAAGCAGAATTCACCCCAGAATAATGCCAGATATTTTCTCTGCTCTGAGGGACTAAGCACACTGCCCCGGGGAGGGTTAGACCTTTGAAATCAGTTGACTCTGTCTAGTGCTGCCAGAGAGATAGTAAGACTTAAGGGCGGACAAACTGCTAAATGAAAGGCAATAATTCTCTCTACTTTCCCCTCTTTAATAGTTCTCCAAATAAACCATTCATCGTTTTCACGCAGCACTTGCTGAATGTTGAAGTATTTGAAAGCCCATGATACTGGATAATGCTTTGAAGGAAATACTGAGACCTTTAATCTTACAAGTTGTTGTAAATGCTACCAAACATGGTGATTTTTAGCTCTGATCTTCTCCTTGCTAAAACATAAATTTGAGCAGATGGAAACAAAAAAAATTTTTTTGTGGGAATAAACACAGATGTTATCAACAGGAATGGACAATGGCAAAAGGCAGCCAGTGATTCTTTGAGCTGTAACATAGTACAGAGTGCATTTTCATGCACCCAATTTTTCACATTTTGTAATTTTCACTGTGGATTTTCTCATACTATATGAACAGTTCAGTCACAAGAATAAGTCAAGTTAACAGGAAAGAACAATAGGTTTGATTCAACTTTGATGTTTGTGGTACTACCGCAGCAGAAAGTCTGCCTGAACCAGGGAAAGGTCAGAGCAGTGTAAGGTTCACAACCCTCTCTGACTCCTTAAATGAGTACTGCTGATCTGGAAAAACGCTGTCACCAGGGCAGAGAAAGTAGTTCTCATTCTCGTCAGCCCCTGAGCAGTTTCCAAATCACTAACAAGGTGTTCGTAATACCAACACATGATTTAAAGCTCCTGTCCACAAGGCCAATTGTCTAATGAGCATCTGCCCCATTTGGTTCAAGAGTGAATCAAGTCCATCATGTGTGTTGTCTAAAAAGTCATGGATAAATAGTCCAGTAACAAACAGTATAAAGTAATTTCCTGTACAAAATTATTGCACCTTGGTCTTTACCACAAGCTCAGATTTCTTATGTGGGCTCAGATTTTAGCAAAGAATTACGGTATATTGCCTTCCATGAGAAGAATTTCCCACTTAACGGATCTCAGGACTCTATTAGACCCTAGGCTAATGGAAAACCATAAACCATCCCAGAGCTTTCTAGATCTCCATGGAGAGCTGAAAGTGCAGATATTTAGCTCTTCAAGGGCCAGGGACTGACAGAGGACTCCTTAAAGGAATGCCAAGCTAATAGAAGTTTCAAACAATTTCCAAAGAGATGATTATACTAACATGAATATGATTTAATGGTAACATTAACTCTTCTTCAGTGGTGTTCCTCTGTATTCCTGTGCTTGGTCATATTTGTCACCAAACTCAGGGTTGGGTTTTTTTGTTAGGCAGGTTTTATTGTGAGCAACCTTTGTGGCCTCGTGGCTAGGTATATTTGGCTGCTAAAATCAACCAACACATTTCCAAGGCTGCCCACCTTGTGGTGCATGGCCCCAAAGGTGTGCAAAGCAGCAGGACCAGGTGTGCTCTCATCCTTGTCTCATCTAGAAGATGAGTCTTCTATACTACAACCAGTCAAAAGCTTGGCTCAGTCCTATCATACTGTTTCGTTACCGCTTGAGAATTGTGCATTTGTTGGCTTCACACATTTCTGCATTGGTGCTGTTTTGGAGCAGGTTCATATCCTTTCTTGACTTATCTGTATCTTGCCTGTAAGTCAAAGTATAGCAGAGAAATGAGTCCTTCTACCTCTACAACGTCTCATCAGGCATATTCCATGTATTTCAATTCACTGTAAGCACTACAGACTTGTGCATCATTTCTCACTTTAGCATATATAAACCACTTAATGTTAGAGAGGCTCTGTCTGTTGGTAACTGTTGCTTTTTTTGAATGGCTGCTCATGAGTCTGTTTTGTATTAATATTTCTTAACTCATCCTTTCCTAAAACAAACTAAGATTCATTCATTAAAATTAAGGCAGTAAGATTCCATAGAGACCAACTCCAGAGAGAACTGATAGATTACACAAATAAGCTGTATTTATAATACCTCCAGTGCCTCCAAATAGGTATTTTATAGAAGTGAAGCCCAGCAAACTGATAAATCTGTTCTCTGACACTGCAGCTAAACTGCATTTCAATACCTGGAATCATCTGTTTGATACAAGCATACAGTTAGCATAATATGAATACCTTAGCACATAGGTTACCTTAGCATAGCACATCCCTTCATTTTCTCATAACCAGTGATTATAGCCCAAGAAGAGTACAGTGTCTGGAGGGCTGAGAAGGAGGGAGGAGGAGAAACATATAAAGAAGACAGATTTTTTTCCCGTAATCTGTGCGAGTCTGACAGAGCATATGAAGATCTGTAAGCCACAGAGTGCCAGTGAGACAGAGACAGAGAGACAGACAAAATTATTTCTGTTGCTCGATCTTATAGTCTGGAGTAGTGGTTGCCTTATTCGTAGGACTTTTTTTCCCTAGACACCCACCCAAGAACCATTCAGCTACATTTATTATTCTGTCAAATACAATGTGCAATAAAGAGCCAGTCTCCCCAATGATGGGTACCTGTGTTCATAGCTCCACAGTGAAACACATAAATCACATGTGAAGGGCAATGCACATGTGTCTTCTGTTTCTTGTATCACCTTTTATTATCTTAGGACTGAAAAGTTAATAACCCAGTGGGTAATCATGCCATTATCAGTTTACATTGTAGTAAAGCCCATTCAAATGATGATTACATATGTTAATGAGTGTCGTTATAATGCACTACACAGTACATTACCTTCAATAAATATAATTGTTTATGCACTTTAATGAGGGGATATAATGCCCCCCAAACTAATGGCATTGGCTGAATTGTGATTTATTGCTGGAAAACTTTGCCATTAGGAAAGGAAATCTTACAAAGCTTTCATGTTTATCTAACTTTTTTCCTTCTTTAAAAGCTGCCACTCATCTCTCCCTCCTTCTGCTTGCAAGGAGAAAATAGCTCTAAGACACTTCAGCAGTGTTGCTTGTCAATGCCTTTCTCCACCTGAAGAAGCAGGAGGTGGGTTCATTTAGGAGGTTTAATGAAGATCATTATGTTTACCCCTTAGTAAGGTTTAATGTGTTATCTGGCAACAAAACTGATAACACGTCAGAATTTTGGCTGCAAATCAAGCAACGGAAAGTAAAAATGTTGGTTGTTAAATTGGAGACTAGAAATAGAAAATAAGGTTAAAGGTGACATTTTGGCCAATGGTCCCTCACCTAGCAAAAGAATAGGCGGTGAACAGTTGACTGTGCTCAGTATTCAAAGCTCTCCAGCTGGGAATGAAAAAAACTAGAGGTGAAATGCCACATGATCTGTTCAATCTCTGGGTGCTTTCTTTTGCTGAGGAATGAGATAAAAACCTTTCTTTGTGGACTCAATAAGAAATGACAAAGAAGTAGAGAATGCTAAACCAGGCGGCACTATGTAATCGGCTGAGGGTGCAGTAGCCTGAGAGAGATGAGCTATCAGCAACTAAACTGTGCAAGACTGGAGTTTCCTCTTTAATTTCCCTCCACTTGGTTTCCTTCCTGAATGGCACTGCTGTGACATTTCCATTACCGGTGAAAAGTAGTGTGCTTTGTAAAGTAGGCTCTTCTCCTGTTGAAGTCAGTGGCAAAAACTCCCATTGATTTCAACAGCAGAAGCAGCTAGCTAACTGCAGGGGTACATTTGCTTCTACCGAGAATTTGCATGCGGTATGTCCTAATTCTGCTCTCTCTTCAGTGTCATAAATTTTAAAAAAAAGTTTCCTCAAGTCCTAAAAGATAAAAAAACTACTGAAATTTAGAACTAATAATAACAAGAATTCCACAAAATGTTATTAAAATTCAGATGTAACTGCAGGGAATATGAGAAAGCAGTATTTAAAGGAATCATACAAACTAAAGTAGTTCCTTACAGTATATCCCCAAATATGCGTACATACAATAATTACTGGAGAAACTTTTCAAGAATCACAGGCATGTTCCAACTAGTTTGAAAGTCAGTAGTGTAAAAAAACTTTGACATTGAGATGCAATTTGTGGTAAGATCTAATTAATTTTTTTGCTCCTAAGAATAATTTATTATTTACACTTCTTATTATATATGTATTTTAGCTTCATTAGTCTGCAATGCTGGAAAAAATTATACCTTCAAGTCCTATTTATCAAATTAATGGTGCAATTTCATAGTGACACATTCCACATTCATTAAACCAAGTACAGTAAAAATGCATTTAAATTAGATTAGTGTGATGTAATAAAGATTCCAGTGTATGGGGTGATATTCTAGCAGTAAAGAAACACCCAGATTGAGTTGAAAGCAACTTTGAGATAATTTTTCAAAATTGATTTTGGCACTGGTTTAAGTGAAAGAATAAGAAATAATGTGTCTCTCCCATAGCTTGCTCTGCGAGAGAGCGTGGGGCCTTGGTGCACTCAAAGGCAACCAGCAGCATTCGCTTCCGTGGCCGTCGCCACGGAGGAACCCCTACACGCTCAACAGAAGGCAGCAGTCAGCTTTGGAAAACGTCGGAGAAGGACGCCTGGTTGAACCCGCCTTTTAGGAGAGCTGGTCTTGCCTGACATCGCAGAAGCTCCATTGCCAGCTCCTTCAAATCCTGACTCTCCGACCGCTTTATTTCCGGCATTGGGCAACAAGTGCTCGCACGTGTTTGTGCGCACATCCGCACACCTGTGCAGGCGAGGCTGCGTGGGTGATGCGTTGGGATTTGGGGCTTTTCAAAAGCATCGTTTATGCTGTTTTGCCTCACAGATCTCTGTTACTTGGAAGCCTGTTTCTGTACCACAGAGGTTGGATGAATATCGCTGCCTTTCTGCCGGCTTCATCTGTCGTGGGGCTCCTGACCACAGAGCGCGGTAGAAACTCTAGATGGATGCCAAATTCATTGTTCACTGGGGGCCTATAAAATCTTAAGCCCTTCTGCCTCCCCGTCCCAAATACACTCCCTGCTAAAATGACTTTGCTGTAGAGCAGCCAGAAATTCCTGTTACCCAGGTGTCGTGCCCTTTAATGTGAAGTTTTAGTTTACCGCATTCCTTAGAGCCTAACTTTCCGGGCCCAGGCTGATGAGTGGGGATGACTGGTAAGCAGAGGCATTTGAGAGGTTGATGGAGCTTGCCAGTTATGGAGTAAATCACCAGAAATTAATTTCCTGAAACTCTGATCAAGTCAGGTTCAGGCTGCACGATCTCTCTCTCAAAATGCTGATACTCACCGTACTCTTTGCGACTCAACTGAGGAGTATTTTCTACTAGCTGATGCTGACCCCTTCACTGTTCCAGTATTGCGTTAAAGAAGCAAATTCAATCAGAATAGCTCCTTAATAAAAAAAAATCTTTCTTCAGAGTATCCGTAGAGAGTTGTGTATTGTATGTATCTGTCTTTCAGATAGTAAGCCTTCAGGGCAGTGACTGTCTATATTTCCGGAACACATACAGTATTGAAACACCACTGGCACTTAATAAATCAGAAAAACTATAATCGTTATGTAGGTATCTTGGTAACACATCAGTTAATACATTAACAGAAGAATGCCTTTTGCATTTTGGCATGTGGCTTGTGATGGCAGAGAGATGCAATACCAGACCGAAAGTGCCAGGTTTTGAATGATGCCGCTTGCCCACCAAAGAAGCAAAGGAAAATTGCAGATATCACTGTGGAGCCCTCCTGCAATGCTTCTGTTCTGACCCAGAGGTACGGTCCCACTGCGAGATGCAAGTCCATCCTCCACATCAATCACCTGACATCTCTTGTGCTAACGTGCAAAGGAAGGTGGGAAATAGTTTACGTCTTAGTGATGTAAGACTGCTAGTTTAGAGGATTTCTTGTTAGCAGGAGTTATAAGCAGATATTTACACTTTGGTGGCCTGTGGTTGAACCAACCAGGACTGGGCTCCATCCTGGCAGAAAAGGCAGTGATCTGCAGTTACTTTTGAGACAAGTGAACTTGTAGTGTCTGCTGAAAAGAGCAAGACCTGAGCTGCACAGGTTTTAGATAAAATAATGTAGGAAGGGCAGCAGGGTAGGAAATTAAGAATCTTCTGGGATGAGTTGCATGCGCATTAATAGCAAGATAAGTGCTGTATTTTCTAAGGACTGCATCAGCCTTTTATAAACCCAAACATCATCTACAGACTTAGGTCTTGAAGTACACTTGCCAAAAAAAATAGTTTTATTTTTTTCCTTTAAATAGCTACTTAAAAGGTGCATCAAATCATGATGCACAGATTCCTGTATTAATATAAACAATTAAGCTTGATCAAAAAAAAAAAAAAAAAAACAGTTTCTGCCTCGGGCCCAAATGACCTTAAATATCTGAGGGCTGCTTTTCCAGTCCTAAGGGCCTGAGCTATGTGTCCTTTTGACTTCAGCTTCTCAGCCTGTCATCCCCCGGCATATCTTTTCTTCCACACTTCCCTCCCCTCCTTCCTCCAGTGGATATAGGCTTATTTAAACAATTAAAGCTGTACGCCCCTACAACCTTCTCCAGAAAACAAGAGCCAAGACACAGCTAAGTCAACCCAAGCAGCCAGAAACAAGGAGAGCAAATCAAATAAAATGATTGCTAAAAACAATTAAAAAAATCAAACCTAAGCTGAAATTTGCATTCCCTCATCTATCTCAATTGAAGATTTCTGCTACCATGCACCATATGGTGCTGTGTGAGGCTATAAATATGCTGCACTCCCAGACCCATTTCTAATGGCATTTCCCATCAGTAAACAGGTGCTCTCGGCTTCTTCTGTGCCTTTGATTTCAGAAAACTTGAGCAGATATCTTTGTACATCTACAGTGAGCAATTGCTGGACTTGTCAATGGGTGTCCTTTGGACAGAACATGCATTTTCATGGAGTATGTAGGTCAGTGGAGGAAACCAGCTTTACAAGCAGCACCTGTGACAGCTTCCTTCCCCACCAGTCTCTCCTGACGTCTTTGTGGCTGCCTTCAGAGCCGGGTTCTGATACCCTGAGGATCTTCCCATGTGAACCCCTTTCCGTGGCCTTGCTGCAGCAAGCACCACATGCCCTTCACAGCAGGACTGAGGAGACGGTCGCTCCTGCCAAGATTTCTGCTGTTCTCTGTAGTGCTAAGCAAAAGGGAGAATCTAATGTACTCCTACAGCAGTGGGGTTTTGCCTTGGGAGACAGCTGAGAAATCAACCAAGAAGTATGAATGCCATCTGGAAAACCTGGAAAGGCCATGCAATGGTCTGAACCAGGTCTTTGGGCTTTAGCCATCTCAGTGGCAAATTTCTGTGTCATTCTCCTGTAGGAAAATAAACACAGTGAGGGAGAGCTTCATCATACTGCAGCCGGTACTGACTTGGGGCCTTTGCACCCTCTCTATGCTTATTTAATGGGCTGGAGTTTGGATAGTGCTCTCTGTACCCTAAGAAGAAGAAAAGGGAAGGACTGTCAGTAATATTGGAGTGTACCTTATGAGGCTAATCATAAGCCCTACAGAGGCGTTATCAGCCCGTTCCTTAAGACTGGGGACAAGGGCTCAGGTTATTCAAGTCAGGAGACCACACTTTTAAATCCATTGCAATGGTTCAATAATATCCAAAAGGTCAATATATTGTTTATACCACATCAGTGATGCTAGAGGGAATAACAACCTTCAGTAAATCCTATTATTTTCACAACTCTACTAATAACATGAGAAACTATAGATATAATAAAAGTTTATATCTATAGTTGCTCTGCAGACACCTCCTCTGGTATGGTATAAATATAATATATGAGACTTGGCGGTGTAATACAGTTTTTATTTCAATTTTTTAGGGATGGCCATGCACATCCATAACTCATGAAAATAAAAAGTGTATTACACTGCCAACTGTTACATATTCCCTAGTAAAGCAAAAATGGCAAGATAAATTTTATTTTTCTCTTCTCCCCACCAACAAAGTGTCTGGTTGATATGGTGATGATAAAGTGCTGGAGTAAATATTATTTATCCAAATGCTTTCTATACCATAACCATGTCTGTCCTGTCTATATGTCAGTTCTGTCTATCTGTCGAATGCTAGATACTTTCTTTTTTCCCTGCATGTTGGCTTTGGTTTTAATTTTATGCTGCTGTACTTGCTGCTATTCTCCTTAGGAGTGAAAGGAAGAGAGATTGCCTCTTCCCTTGCCCTGCTTTTGTATTTCTTCAGATACACTCTCTCTGGGTCTTAAGAGCTCTAACATCTGTGTGGGACATGAGTGTTGGCTTGGTAGCACAGGCAGCGCTTCTTAAAGATCTGCATAACAGCATAAATGAAGAAGTATCCCAGCTGTGGGTCGTGCGTAAGTGGAACAAGAAGTGAAAAATCCTATGATTCATAGCTAGGGATGGGGAAAGTATTAGAAACTTGAGTGCAGCAGGCTAAGACTCCTGTACTTAAGAGAAACGGAACAAATACGTCAGTCCCATGCTACAAATGGGGAAAAAAGCAGGAAAATCCTGTTTTATAAAGATGGTATTGTATTCCTATCAGCTCATGAGTGTCCACAGGGCAATGAACCAGACGGCAGATTAGCTGCGCCGGGCCTGCAGGGACACCCGCCGTGGTGCTGTGTGGAGCCAGAGCAGAACCAGGACCACGGCGAGGGTGGTTCGGGGCCCTCCCTGTCACCTCCGCACGAGCTGGCCCCGGCCGGGCGGCAGCGACGGCGCCGCGCTGCTCCGGGCAGCGGGGAGGCTGGCAGAGCGGAGCCGGCCGCTGCGTGGCCTGCCCCGGGGTCCCTGCCCGCTTCCCTACGGAAACCGCAGGTCGGGGTGAGGGCGGCTTGTTCGGTTTTTCACCCGTCAGCTCTGCGTTAGAGAGCACGTAATTTGTGACTGGTTGCTCCTCTGGCCAAAGGGTCATCACCAACCTAGGAGACTCCTCTTCCACCAAGGCTGGAACAGAAGCGAGAAACCTTAACCACTGGGAACGCCCCCTCGGTGCCACACGTGCCGACCGCCGCTTCCTCTCAGCGTGTCTAATTGATTAACTTAATTAAATTAAATGCGGACAAATGTTCTCCAAGTGTATTTGGTTTGAAGTTTTCTGCTTCTGTGTTGGATCTGAAGTAACCAGACACTTGTCGCCTTTTCCCAAGGATATCAGCTGCTATCATAAAATCATTACTTCCTCCTACAAATCTCACCTCCATGGATTCATGTTTTCTCTCTTTTTCTTCCCCTTTCTTTTTTTATTTCTCTTTCCTTCATTCTTTATTTCTTTTTCTGTTTTTTGTTTCTTTCTTTCTCTTTTTCTTTCTTTTCCTTCCTTCCTTCCATCCTTCCTTCTTCCTATCTTCCGATTTCTTTCTTCTTCCTTTCTCTTTCACTTTTGTTTTCTCCTTTTTTTTGCTTTCCTCCCTCCTTTCCTTCTTTCTTTCCTCCTTCCTTTCTTTCCTCCCTTCCTTTGTTTTTCTCTTCTTCTTTTCTTTCTGTTTCTCTGTTTCTTTCCTCTTTCTTTTTTCTTTCTTTCCTTCCTTCGTTGTTTCCTTCCTTCTTCTTTCTTTCTTTGTTTCTTTCTCTCTCTCCCTTTCTCTCTCTTTCCTTCCTTCCTTCCTTCTTCCGCTTACTGTCTTCCTTTATGTCTGGGTACTACCAGGGATTACTACCTTGACTCAAAAAGTGAGTGGTGCTGTGGCAGCCGTCACACAAAAGAAACAGAAATTTGAGCCTCTGTTCTCCACAGACAGACTGGGTGTTGAGTGTGTGTGAAAACCTGGATGCAGTGTCAGTGCCTTCTGTATCTCCTCCTGCACAAAACTCATCCGCTACCCATTCACCTGGAATCCAGCATGGAGAGCAGATGTGAAAAAAGTGGGTTCACACTAGAAGGTAAAGGAAAAGAAATGCACTAGCTCTGTAGAAATACTAGACCCGCACAAAAATATCAGTAATGACTATCAGATCCCCTTCAAAATACATGTGTATGCTACAAATGCATAAATGTCGAGACAAAGAGAAAAGCATACAGAAGACAAGAATACATAGGGCTTGACACAGCCCAGCTGATGATATGAGGACAGGATATTTTATTACAGCGACGGCATATTGATACTAGACCACTGCACAGGTGGGAAGGAGATGCTTGAGGGCCACAGAATTTTGAACACAGAATTTTATCAATGTGTCACAATTACAGAAACACCTGTGCTAAATAGCTTTGAGTGTTGATACACTGCGAAGAGTCAGTGCTCAGTAGCCCTCAAAATTTCTCATTTCCTACCTGGGGTAGGGTGGTTTTGTAGTCAAGCAGTGGTTGCACAGAACTTCCTAAATGTTTTTATTTCTTCTCCCTTAGGATATCTGTCACATAAATGCGCGGTGCCTAAATTGCCATCTTCCCTGTCTCCATGTTTTTCTTTTGTTTTCTTTTCTGTTCCTCTTACATAGTGAGAGATGTTAGGGATCTAGTAATAAAAACACATGATAAAAAAGCTTCACTAGGGAGATCTGCATCTGAAAAATACAGGGACAAAATCCATACTCAAGAAAACTCTCCATTGATTATGGTGTATATGCCTCATGGCAAAAGACAAAGGACTTCTTAAAACTATACTTGCCTAATTAAGGCAACTTCTGTTTCGGCTAGAGTGCCTAATTTAAAACAGATGACTCAATGGTGTTGGTCATGCATTTTAAGCTGGGTATCTGCCTTAGTACTTGGCTGAACGGAGGCCCAAGCAATATACCTTTAAATGAAATAGCAGCAGAATACAACAGTCATTCTAACCACTTTATATAATTGACCAAAAAAGCAAATCATTGTAAAAGGTGCTGCACTTAAAGTGAAAAATAATAAATAAATTACTTACAGATTGCCAACATGACAGTCTGCAGCAGAGCAGAACTCAGAGAATTCAGCTCCCATTTGAATTCATGGGAAAGCAGGGACTTTTGAAACTGCTAAGTTAACCAAAAATATATATTGTTAAAGCCAAGGAGTTTATTTTTCTGTCTGAAAGTCCCTGTTTTGCTATATGGGGGAATGGGATCTGAATTCTCTGACTCTTCAGCATCATAAAATCTGGAGTGCCTGCTTGGGGAGGTGTCAGGAAAATATTGGTTCCCATTCTAGGCTTACATTATATTTACACTGTGGCTCACTGAAATACTAAAGCAGTAACAGATATTATAATTAACCTCCTCAATTTTTCCCTTAAGAAGTATCTGGTTCAATGAACTGTCAATCAACTGTCTAACTTCCTGCTAGAATGGGAGCTAATATGCTGGATGGATAAATGAGCTTCAGTGAAAGAGGAGAGACAATACAGGGCTGTGAATGGTATACAATGGCAAATATTAAGTATGCCTCATGCAACAGCAAAGTTTCAAATGTAGTTTTCAGCTACATCAGTCTTCTCTTTCTGACTCTGGCATATAATTATTGGTGCAATTTTATGTCCACTCTTGTTTCATGGGAGCAGTTTTGGTCATTGGAATTAATTTCCAGATGTGTAAAACTCAAGCTCGAAGGTATTTAGGCGTGTAGCATCACTGATGTCACTGGGTGTTAGGCACCTAGAAATGAATTAGGGGACCAAACACCTTTACTAAATGCTAAAATAGTCTAAATTCTTCATGAATACAAAAAGCCACAGCTCAGTGTTTGAGTCATTAGCCTTTTATCTTTCAACTTTTCAACTTTTTATAAATGTAGGTCTATCCACAGTCCCCAGTGCTGCAGCTGACTGCATTATTTATTATTTATCATTATTAATTATCACAATGCATTATTTATGCCATGCAATAGGTATTTTGCCAAGAAACATCCCTCAATCTCACATTTATTCACAGATTATTGTTACACTGTTTGATTTGGAAATTAATCAAAATATAGCTAAATATTAAAATGAGACCTATTAAAAAGCTTCTGAAGGTCTCATATTTTTGGCTGTGAGGGTCAGGTGGAAGTTTGGGGTCCCAATCGAGGCTGTTGCTTTCTGATCCAAACCTCTGCGTTCATCCGGCAGAAAAAATGTACATCCTGTGGGCTCAGCCTAGTGCCCTAAAAGCACTCCCTGACCCCTCTGAAGCCACAGCTTTAAAAATAGTGTCTTGGCTTCAGCTAAGGATTACTAATTGAACTGCTCTAAATTAGCTGACAGTAGGCATCCACTTAATGGTATTATGATTTCTCTCATGTTTATTATTTGCTAAGCTATGCCAGCATTTCTCGACAAGAACGGAGTCCACTGTACATACATACAGTTACAGTAAAGTACCTAGAAAGTTGTACAATATTTTTAAAGGTTGGTATTAAAAGATGCATGAATATAGAAAGCAAACAAAAGCCTCCAATAACTCAGAATTTTCCAGACTGCCTTGGTTCTGAGATATGACTGCATTTCTTAAGCGGTTTTGATATTCTCATATTACAACTCAAATAGCTGTTATCTATAAATCAGCTTATGAGTAACAAGCCTAAGTGTCAGAGTTACGGAGACGTGTGAGGCCTCAGAAAATTTAAGGTCAGTTGAACATGAGTTGAATGGAGAGCCCTAGAGGTCTAAGGCCTCCAAAGCTTGCCCTTATTACTTGTTATTATATCACAGCTGTGCTAGTTAGTGACTCCTTTTTTAACAAGGCATAATGCAGTTGAAAATACAGAGAATTCCTATTCCAGGGAGCTTACAACGCACAGAGAGGTGGTAGGCTAGTTAACAAGTAAGCAGAGCAGATTAAAAACACCTACAGAATTATATTGTACTTTTTACAGACACAACAAAGCAATAATCAACTGTATTCCATCACCATCAGAAATCAGTATCACTATTAGAAATCCATAGAGTAAAGAGGAGGTGAAGATTTACTTTTTATTTGATTACCTGAATATTCAGTAAACAGAATATTCCAAACTCGCAGCTGCTTCAAACTGGCAGCATTTTTCCTCCTAATAATGTTTATTAGAAGTTTATGGGTATAAACTTCCAGATAATCCACCTTTTTATTGTAACAATAATCATTTGTGACCCTTCAGGCTTTTCTGAGCTGGTTCATCCAATCCGTACTCCAAGAAACACAGCTAAGAATGAATTATGAAATGAAAAGAAGGCGAAAAACCTCAGAACTATGGCTCTTGCAATTCAGCAGTAGTGCCATATGCGGAACAAGAAGGCTTCACTTCTCACTGGGGTTGTAAAGGTCAGGAGACGGCAGTGTGAACTGCTGTCTTAATGCTGAGCAGCACATTTCATGCTTTTTGTTAGGTGGCCTGTACTGTACAGCATAGCACCTAGTCAGGACCAAGGCAATTCCTTCAGGAATGAGTGGAGAGAGTATAAACTAGCAAGGCCAGACGGAAGCATTTGATACTGATGGCTGATGCCAGATGAAGGTTGTCACCTACTGTGCTACAATTGCTTTGTGCCACTGCCTTCTGAAAAAATAGAATCTGAAAAAGGTGCAAGGTATTACTGGGTTTTTAACTTCTGTAAAAGATGAAGTCACCCTTCCTTTAAGCTGGCATAAATCAGGGATAGTTCTGCTGAAATCGGTAGTGCTGCAAAGATGTAAAACTACTCAGAGACCAGATCAGTGATAACATGATCACTCTGTGAGCTCAGTATTCATTCTCTAGCTCCAGTAATGAAAACACATAGATGTGCTAAAGCAGCAGGGGTCCTTAAACTTCTTTATCATCTGGGATCACATCTTAATAGAAGGACTGACTCATGAACACCTCCCTTCCTATTCTCCCACTTAAAGAAATCACCTCCTCTTCCACTTCCTATCACGTATCCTCCCTGTGGCAAAGCAATTGCAATTACAGGAATATTAGGGAAGTAATTAATGTATTTTAGCTGTCTTTTAATGAAATTCAGCAGCTGAAAAAAGGGAGAAGAGCCAATAAAATGTAACCTGTTAGTTCTACCGCATGCCACAGTTTGGAAACCTTTGTACTGGAAGTGAAAAATAGTCTGCACCCATTTAACACTATTACATTAGCATGTCTCATATATTGCCAGCTGGGCAATACTGTGTAAAGAGTTCACAGTTCTAAAATGAAACCAGTTCTTCATTAAGAGACCTGTTAAGAAAGATGGAGCAATTTCTGTTAACATTGTGGCCATGTGAACACATATTGATTTCTTTGAGCCTCCTTCAATCTCCTCCATTTTGCAAGAATCTTGCATATCCCATTGGGCTTGCTCTAGGCCCATTTACCTGCTCCTAGAGGCCTTGCACAGTAGCACTATGCCGAAAGGTGGACAGTAGCTGATCAGATAGGTGAATGGCTCACCTCACTGCTCTCAGGAGTGTACCAAAGGACTTCTGACTGCACCACTGGTTATAATTTTTACCCTTGATAACTCACACTATTATCCTGAGCAACTGATGATTTCTTTCAGTTTACCTCTAAGTGCTTGCATTGTCCCTGGGCTGCTGATCTTTTCTCTGCTTATCTTAATGGTTGTAAAGAAGCGTCTTTGCAGGCTTGCTTCAAAAGCTCTGCCAGATCCAAAAGAATCAGTATTTTCATGTTTCCAAGGACTGCACTGGGGGATCTATTTCTACCTTCCTGTTGCCCTCAAGCTTCTTATATCTGAGAAATACGTCTCTAGCAGTTGCTAGACTGCTGACTTGGACTATGACACCTCTCTCAAGTGCATTTTGGTGTTGTACTGTGATTAAACCTATGCTTTGCTCTACCAACTAACTACCTGGCAACGGGTGACCTCCTTCCCTTTTCCACCAGCCTATCATACTCTAGGAACACAAGCAGAAATGACTCATTTTTATCAGCTTCTCATCAGCAATGTTCATTTCCCATTGGAGCCCAAATACTTTAAACTGTGTGTTGCCAGCACTTGGTCGTACCTCTTCAGATTGATATCATGGCTCACCAGCAATGCTGGAAATACCTTACAGTTGTTACACAGTCCCTCTGGGATCTAATCGGTCATGAGTCTAATAGTATAGCTGTAGATGGATAGCTTCTTTCTTCTGCCATGCATGGTAATTGAGTCTCTGAATCTGTAAAAAGCCTGTTGGTACATAGTTTTCTCACCACTGGACAGCTCCATGCCCTTAATCTCTACAAGCATTGCTACTTTTTCCCTTCTGAGAGTTGTGACATTCAGATGCTACATGGTTATTTCTCTGTTTCCTGCTGTTTGAGGCTGAACATTTTCCTTGTGTTAGTACTGCCTATCAAAATATTTATGCTGGACCATGTGGACAATGTTTGCTTGGTCTCTGTCTTCTGCTTCTTGAGCTAGGAACGTGAGATTCAAAGAAATTGCTGGTGTCATTCTGTCCAGCTTTTTTCAAGCAAAGACAATGACCCATGTAATCAACAGCTCACCCAGAAGGATCAACAGAACATCTGCCTCACCCATCCTCATCTACTGCAGGCCAAAAAAGATTTTTGTCACCTTAAGACAAATTATAGGTGTAATAAGAAAACACCATCACAAACAACTATAACCTGCCATAAATAAAAGGAGAGTCCATGAGATCATGGACATCATTGAGGTTATGAAATAGCAAGAGGTTTATTAGAATAAATCAAAAATAATTATGGAAAGTGGATTGTGCCGTTTTTCTGCTCCTCTTCTATGTTATTGTGTTTACTGGCGTCATATGTAACATATAGACTACATGCCTGTATAAATAAACTATATCTTTATTAATAGAACCACTTACTGAGCAACCACAACTATAATATCCTCACTGTGGACATAAACGTTGATACCACGGTTTCTCTTCCAAATTCTTCTCTCCTGCAACCGATACGTACTTCTCCAATGCATGCTTCTCCCATGGAGGCTGCCACATATGTTGCTTGGGTGACACTTGTCTGTCCAGCTTTAGGTGTCACCACTGTCAACATCTAGATCTGAGCTAGTACAGACTGGGTAAGGTGGACTGAAAATTGGCTGTACTGCAAGGGTTCAAGGTTATTTTGATCAGTGGCACAAAGTCCCTTTTCCATAAGGAAGGGACTGTGAAGGTGGTTGAACTCTGGAACAGGTTGCCCAGAGTGGCTGTGGAGTCTCTGTCCTTGGGGATATTCAAAACCTGATGGGATATGGACCAGAGGAACCTGCTGTAGCTGAACCTGCTCTCAGTAGGAGGGTTGGAGTAGATGATCTTCAGAGGTCCCTTCCAGCTTCAGCAATTCTGTGATTCTCTGATTCTATCTAGACCCACTTTGTAAGAAGAAAAAACACCCAGACTGCTGTTCCTTAGGTCAATCTCTGAAACAGAGGCAATGAGTTGTACTATAGAAAGCCCTGTTTCTTTGCCTTAACTCCAAAGAGTGCCTACATAGCTTAGTGCATGCCTACAATGTAAGTGCTGAAATTCAGGAGGGATGAATCCCACTCTTCCCTTCATATCTGAGTGAGTAAAGACTCCCTCAGACCCTCTTTGTAAAGATAGAATTTATCTTTACAGCTCTCATCTTTAAGTTTTAACTATTTCACACTGATACGTGTTCACATTGCAAGGTTCATACTGAAACAGACTAAAAAATAGAAGGAAGAATACTGAATTCACTTTGATCTTACAAATACCTGTATAAGGCCCACTGGACCAGAAGCTATGTGAGCACTGCTTTGTCTTTTTCATTCCTAGCTGTATGTAGTAAAGGTGGTGTCTAAGATCCAGCAAAAATATATATATATTATTTTTTTTACAAGGAACTGTCAGCACAGTTAGCAGATACGACTTGCTCCAAAGATTCCTATAGTCTAAATAGACAAAACAAATATGGTCTGGCAATAACATTTTCTTCTACAGTTCAGCAAAAATAAGTTTTAAGTACTTCATGCATTTTCTTCCACTTTCTCAACAGCACAAAGTAAAAATGGTCCAGAGCACAAGCTAAAATGGGAGCATTTGAAGAGATGGTGTCTCAAGTACCATTGCTGGCATTAATCCATAAGACTGTTGCCAGACAAGAGTGACTCAACTGCTTACTGCACTAGCATCCTCGTTAGCAGGGGATAGATTCATTTCCCTTGGCCTGCTGCCCTGCACCAAACTTCCTCCAACTGCATTGCTGTGCAGTTCTCAGTATCTTTCTCCTGAGAGACCAGGTGTCTTTCTAAAGTAAAGATCCCTTCTTCTGACCTTTCCAGCTGCATGGCACTCTGAAAGTGTTAAACAGCTCTCATAAATTTCTAGGTGAGTGTTCTGCTCTTTATATCAGTCTTCTCCATTTTGCCTGCCTAACCCTCTCTTATGCCCCCCTCCAAGACCAGCATTGCTGTGTGAGCGCTTTTAACACAGCACTCCTAATACAGAGCTCACATCCAGCTGCTACAAGTAAGTACAAATTTTCACCTGTGCTTCAGTGTGTGAGCAAATTGCCTTATCTGCATGGGAGCTCTGAAAGGAGTTCCAAAAAGAAATGAGACATCTCACTTCCATTCTAGCAGCTGAAATAAGCTTTTTAATGAGTCAAGGATTTTTTTTTTCCCAGTCTTAAATCTCATAGTCTGTGCATGATTTAGTCTTCTTATTTTGACATCCAAACACAAACTAAGACAACAGTTAAGCTACATAGTTTCTCCTAAGGGTCTCCACCAACACAGACATTTTCAGAAAGCAGCTCTCCAAAAAGCAGCATAAATACTTTTAAGCAGTTGAAAGGCTGTTATTAGAGACTCTCAGTGGACTATAGACAAACCAGCATAGAGCTGAAACAGGAATGAAAGTGTTATAATTTATTGTTATTCCAAGTCATCCTTTCTCTCTTCTAGCGTAGCATCCACCAGTGGTCAAAAACACCATATGTAAGGGCACACTTCTCAGGATGCCAGCAAACAAACCTGTAAACATCAATAATACTTCCTGAAAGAGCACTTACTGTAGCAACAACACATAAGATATCTATGATAACAATTGCATTAATACCCAGCACACGCAGTTACCTTTTCAACCATACCAGTCCCAACATCTCCCTTCTAAAGCTTCAAGCAACTGTCAGGGACTGGGGAGAGAATGTGAAAGACTTTGTGGTCTCCAGTCCAAGCCCATGACACTTACAGTAATCCTGTGCTGCTCCCCTCCTGCTATCCTTGCTGCATGGGTTAGGACTGCAGTCTGCATGCTAGCACCGCAGAGAATTTGGACACAGCACTCGTATTTTACCGCTACAAGTTGCTGACTACAAGGACAGCCTGCTTTAAATGTATAACAATACTGTTCTCATTGTAAATCATACTTTCCTGGTGAACTACATGGAAGACAAAATCCTCATGTCTCTGAATGTATGCCTTTTTCATACTGTATCACTGAGATATTTACAGGGACAAGCTGTGCACTTGGTCATAAAACAATAGACTCAGTTCATGAAATGGACATCAAATGTGAAGTCAGTATCGTTTCCCTTTGTCTTATTTATTTTGTAGATTTAAAGAGCAGTCATGATACCTTACCACGGTTGGGCGGCAGAGTCAGATGAGCAGGGTTGCTGTACTCATCCCACTCTACCTGAAGAATCCTATATTCTTTGGGAAACTGGTCAGTGATTCAGAATATAAGAGCAGCAGTTTTGTGCAAAAACTGTTAACTCTTTAGAAAAAGGTCCCATGGAAGGCCTGTCTTTTTAGACAAGTCAAATATCCAGCAGAACCAACTCTTCTGCCTAGAAATAACTTGAGGTCAGAGACATGCCCTAGAAAAGCCATCTCTGGGGGAGGAAATAACAACAGGGGCACTTCATAACCAGCAGCCACCTAAAGAAAGAGAAAAAATACAGAGCTGACAGAAGAAGAGTCTGTGACAGACAGCAGAGCACAGAGGCAGGAGCTGTATGAGAGATAGCTGTGAAGACAGGCAGAGGAGTGGAAAGGAGAAGCCAGTGAAGTGAAGTAATTAATCATCTCTGAGGAAGCACCCAGTAGAGACTCTGGGGCTCAAGAAGTGACGGAACTAAAAATAGAGGGACCCATCCTTTCCTCCAGGCATAAATATTGGACAGATGCTGAGCAAGCAGGGAGATCTCAGCAGATTTAGCTCGTTATGAGAAGTGCATGGCAGCAGTGGTGGTAAAGCCCTTTCCATGCCAAACCTACAACACTACAAGTAGAAGCAAGTCCTGTCCCTCCAAATCAGTTCTTAATGCCACCCCTCAAAAATACCATGGCAAAACATCCTTTTTCACCATCTGCGTAGGGAATCCACTCTCCTAGCCAGGGATACTGAGCAGACCAGAGCCCAGCCCCATCTTGACCCATTTGTCAAAAGTTAGTACTGCTATGAAGTACTTTTCTTCGAATATAATCTTCACATCCAGCTGCTACAAATCGGTACACTACTCTTAGTCACTGAGCTGGTTGCTAACATTTAGAAGTAAGAAAACCTAAGGAGAGGAGTAATGCATGGAAGTCTGGAAGAAAAGAATGGAACATTATTTCTCAGAAGGATGTTGAGGGGTAGGTCCAGTTAATATATTGAATGTCACAGAATCATAGAATCACAGAATCAGTAAGGTTGGAAGGGACCTCTGGATAGCCCAACCTCCCTGCTCAGCAGGATCACCTACAGCACAATAGACAGGGTTGCATCCAGGCAGGCCTTGAAGATCTCCAGGGAAGGAGACTCCACAATCTCTCTGGGCAACCTGGTCCAGTGCTCTGTCACTCTCCCAGGAAAGAAATTCCTGCTCACGTTCAGGCGGCACTTTCTGTGGTTCAGAGTGAAACTTCCCTGTTCCTGCCTGTCTCTCTGACTTGCTATTGGTTAACTCTTGGAGATGCAAAGTAGAGATTTGCTTTAAGCAGAGGCTTCAAAGAGAGCGTTGAAGCTTTACCAGTCCATCAGAAAGATGTCATGTGTTTAAGAGGCAGCATTAAAGAGAGGGGTTAACAAGCACTGGTGCCATGCAGCACTGCAAATTTCTCATGAAACACAGCAAAGCTTGTCTATTTAAAAATTCTTGATCTATAGTCATTCAGACCTACAACTGATTGAACCAAAAGTGCAGATCCAAACTTCCAGCCTATAGTCTGATTCAGATACAATTCCACCCAAAACGCCCCTTAAATGGCAACTGCCATGTCACCCCAGCTCTAAATGGCTCGTCAATGCTCATCCCTCGGTAAGACTACAAATCTGCTAGCAATAAGAAAGAAATGTCAATGATTGGCTCCTAGCTTATTGATATTCAAGTAATATCAAAAATGATCCTTTGCGTCCCGTGATTCTCTTTCTGAAGTTTCTGCTGCTCTGCTTATTGCTTTCTCAAGAAAAAAAAAACTCACGTGAAAACAGTAAAGTTCTTTTTCTTTAGAGATCCAGCCATTTTCCTAGATACACTCACTTCCTCTCAGGTACCACGTGAGAGTTTTGACAGAGTTGGCCAGAAAGATAAGCAGATGCTGTTCAGACACGGAGTCTGGCTCTGCACTGATCTTGCAGTGTGGAGAGGAAGAAGGATTCCTTCCTTATCCGATGTTTTTCTCTTTCTCCAGTCAGCATAATTACACAGCAGTAAAGTCATTTGTTTCTTGTTGGTAAGTGCTGCCATTCTCCAAAGACAGAAGATGACTCCTGCTCATGGAGATGGAGACTGTTTTGTACTAACCTGATAGTCAAAAAACCACATCTGTAAGTCTCCTTGTATAGTTTCTGAGGAATGGATGAAAAGTGCTTATTACAGAAAGGGTGCTGGAAATAGATTACAAATCTTGTTTGTGTCTACATAAAAGTCCCTCTGATTGTTCAGGGCAAAGCTATTATCTAGTATTTCTCTGCTGTGATGAATGATTTTCTTCTGTCTCATAGTACTTCAGTAACGATTGCAATAGTTCCTTTATATAACTATCAAAAATGGAACGGGTATTAAGATTTTTCTGGCTAGTACAGAAAATATGCTTACTATTGCCATTTAGAGCTAGACTGCAGTCTGCCTGTTAGAGCAGACACTTGCCCTAGCAGCAACACGCGCAGGAGGGGGTAACTTTCAGGAGTGTGTGTTCATCTCTGTAAGAGAAGACTGTCCAGGCTAGTCTGGGAATCCCTTCCTTTGTACACTGCTCACTTTTGCAAAATATGTTTTCCCATAAAGGACCTAGCCCTGAGAACTGATCGTCACTTCATTTTTAATACCGTGGCTGAAGGGTCAGTTCTGTTAACGGGACACTGCGAGAGGGAGCACAGTGCTGGGGAGCAGATCGGCTCCGCGCACGCATCGGTCCCTGCTCAGCACAGCTACTCTCCTGCAGTGACACCGCTTCTGAGTCTGAGGGAAAAAGAGACAGCACAGCACTTTTAAGCTGTCATGAGGGAAGAAAGGCTCCTTTCACTTTATGTTTTGTTACATAGTAGAAAAAATCTGTCACTTTGCAGGATGCTTGCAACAAACAGCTTTAAAAACTGATTAAGTGGTTCAGCTTTACTTAGCTTTTAATCACTCAGCAGCTGTTTACTCCACAATTCATAGGTATACTTACGTCCCCCGTTAGTTGAGGTTGTCAGTTATCTTCCTTTCTAGCCCTTTAATCCACTTCTGAGTGAGACCTTACATGGTGGCCACAGGGATCCCTTTGCAAGTCGGTATTTGGGCATGGAAACTGGCTGCAAGCGCAGCACCCCTCTTCCCAACCCAGCACACACTGACAATCCGTGGTGCTGGCATGTGGCAGTCATGGCAAGGACCACGACTGGGACTCGTGCTAATACCTCAGCACGAGCCACAAGTTTACCGAGTCTTTTGTTCAACAGCTAGCAGCTTCTAAGTTGAAAAATTTGTGTGGTAATATAAGTAATATAACTTCAAAAATGGTCTACGTCCTATTTTGTCATATGGAATAACAAGCCAGTGAACCAACACAGTTATGGATGTTTCTATGGTGTTACCACATTCTGAGTAATGACATGGCCTTAAAAATACACTAGATCCCCCAAATGGGAAGGAAATCCCAAGACCTGACCATTTTGGAAAATGAAATCCAAATAGGCACTAATATTTGATAAGGGAAGTCTTGATGTGCCACATGCTTGTTTTCAAAGAAATTAAGTGTATCTTGGATATTAATATTGGAACCTATGATTATTACTATGAAGATCTGTTTTGCCAATATTTTAAATGGAGAATGAAAGAATATGCAGATTTTTGAGATTTTCCCCCGTTTTATTGGAAAAATGCACATGCAAACTAAAACTATATTCACCATGCAAGACATTTTTGGCACATGTACTCAGCATGCATAAATGCTGGCTGTATTTAAGTTCTCCTAGACATATATAATTAATGAAATACATTTGTGTATAGCCTCATTTTGTAAGCAGCCTGAATTTAGACTGCTTATCCGTTTGCAATGTAAATCTTCATTTTGGTTGGCATATTAAATGTTAATGCATGTGCTAATTTTTAGTCTCTAACCTTAAGGCAGGTCACACGTTGTTTTATTAAAATAAAAGAAACAAAGAAGATTAATTTAGTCACTGGAGTCAACAATTAAAAGTACATGGGAATTTAGACAAAAAAAGTAAGGAAATGATAACTTAATGGCAAAAGGCATGTCCTCCAACAGCTAGGCACCATGGTGTGATCCTTATTTACTTTTATAGCGCACCCCATTGTGCCTATGTGTTGGAAGACATATGTCATGTTTCATCCTCAAGGGCCTAAGTGTGAATTTCCTGTTATTTTTTTCACAACTTTAAAAGTTGTTTCAATGAAGTTTTTGTTGGAAGAACTTTAGTAAAATGTGTTTTATATACTGTCTGTGGCTAACAGGGAAAAATTGCAGCCCCAAAGGAAAATAGCGAGGAAAGACTGCAGGCCGAAGGAAAGGAAGGAGAGGGCTGAGCGTGGAACGGATCGTTTAGGCTGGGCTGTAGCAGCGACAGGGCTCCTTGCTCTGAGACGGGTCTGCTCACAGCCCAAGCGACTGGAGGAAATCTGCAGCCCCCACTAACCCTGCAGAGCTATGCATCCTTTTCCATCAATCCAGCAGAAAAAATATCTTCTGGCTGGTTTTGTTGCCCTTTACATGTCCAAACTATTGGGAATGGATGTGAGCGCAGCAACTGTGGGCACGTTGGCTTCACAGAAGCAGACTGTGGAAAATACCTCCCAGGTGAACTTCTCAGATCGCTGTCGCTCTTGTCTCCTGTACAGAAGCAGCCAGCCCACATGGAAACTCTATTTCAGGTAAGAAACTGGGAGATTCCGCAAAATGCAGAAATGCAGAGTTTTTTTTTTTTTTTTTTTTTTTTTTTTTTTTTTTTTTGAGCACTGTGTTATTTAGTGCCCTGATTTAGTGTAAAGCAAATGTTAGTAACCATTTTAAACTCCTAAATATTTCGTCTTCCTAGAGTTTTCACTGGAAATTTCTTGATTATTAGCACACTTTTCATGCCATTTCTAAGGTCTTTGAAATCCCCTTCTGATTCCTTAGAACAGTTTCTCTGATACACAAATTTTCCTCCAGAGATGCCAGATACAGCAAGGGAATGCATGGAAGCAGTGCTTATTGGAATTTAAGGCTTCTGCTGCACAAAAATTACATAGCTAATTTAGTGAACAAAACGTCACCAATAAAGCTTTTCAACACCAAAATTCTGTACAAATGTCTTTTAAATGTTTCAAATTTGCTAGAATTAGGCTGTCACTTCGCAAATGTTCTGTGAAATTTTAGCAGCAATTACTACCAAGCAAAATGCTTCAAAGAAAGGAATTCTAAAAAAAGGAACAAAGATAGAAAGAAACAATCTTGCAACACTTGCTTAGGTGTCAAAGCTCTCTTGAGTTTTGATCACAATACTCTGCATGAGAAGCCACGGTGAGTACTGGAGCGGACACGGGAGCGCTACGTCTCCTCAGGAAGTCTGACCAGCGTGACTCTGCAAAGGTCACGCCAGCTCTTGCCGATTCCTTTCCCGTCCTTCACGCAGATGACCACCCACACGTAGATGGTCTGCTTGTCGGTTCAAGCCTATTACTGACTCCATTTTTATAGTGTCTGTCACAGCGAGGTATCAGCCTTGCAGGACTTCCAGGCATTATTGCGTTAATAGGAATAAATGAGCAAGAGATCATTCTCTGGTGAAAGGGAAAACAAGGTATCTAATAATTTTGATGTGAAGCTTGCATGTGTCTTGCAACACAGAAACCACTGGTGTGCACTGATTTTATCACCTCCATTTTAGGGTTTGATCGTCTGAAAAGTGCTCATGCCCCAGACCCCCAATAGCTCATAAGCAATTCACACAGGCAAAGCACTGAGTCTAAATACAAATACGAGTAAAGAATACCTGAAGCTACATCAAAATTTCTCATCCTATGGCTAATTAAAAGTTTTCTAAATAAATGTTTCATTATGTTGGCTCTAAAATAAGATTTTGACTAGGTGGCATAAACTACAAGCAGTAGCAGCTGACACTGGGAAAATAAGAGTTACATGCAAAAGAAAAGAAAAAGAAAAAAAGAAAGAAAAAGGAATTCAGTGTCTTCTTTGTGAAATGCCAGATCCAATCCGTGTAGAGCCAGTGGTAAATTACCCACCTGTTTTCACTTACTTAGCATTAAAAACCACTTATACATCATTACACTTTTGTATCATATTAGTGAAAATGAATGCTAGAGCAATATGAGGTAAACATTACTAATGTGGGAGAAGGTTGTTTATATCTTCTAATGATAGGATTAACTATGGCAGTGATAGATCCACTGTGATTCTTTGAACCTCAGCTTACCAAAAAAGCCAAATGGCAAGGCAAAGAGACCTGCTAGGCCAGAACGTGCTTTTCGCTTGTTTTTTCAAGACCCTTGCAACAAAGCAGGTACACTGACTTAAAATGGCCTGTCACCACCCTGAAGAGCAAAAGCTGGATCCTGAGGGTTTTGTGGATTTGTTAACTTTAGTAATGTTGTCTGCCACCTATAAATCTTCTTTCTTTAATACAGTTTGAAAGTAAGATAAGGAGGTGGCTCATTTAATAGATATTTTGCTAATCTCTACCGCTCTACCACAACAGTTCGTACTCACTCTGTTAAGCTGGTCAGCACTTCTGCCTCTGAAGTTTGAAAAAGTTGGCACCTGACTTAGAGCAGACCATAAGTGGCTTGATCCAAAGCCCACCAACATGAGCAGAAAGAGTCCCACTGAATTTGTGAGGTGTTTTATTGGCCCCACCCACCCATAAATCCCAGAGCAGCACGGGAAGTAGTGAAGACAGGGGCTACATCTGGGACACTGTGCCTCTGGAAACTGTTGTGTCTCCTCAGACTTCTGGATAACAACACACAAGCCTTTCTGATGATGCAGCCTGCATTATCCTTAAAGGCCAGGCGCACTCGCTTGCTACCCTTGTCCTTTGGATGGATCTTTTGACATGTTGTGTGATGCATTGAAGGGCTGAAGCTTCTTAGTGCCTATGGAAGTCCATGGCCCTCCCAGTTCCAGAGAGTAAGAAAGCTCCATGCTTTACATTTCAATTGTTTCCATACAAGGAGGGCAATTCTTTAAATTTATTCCCACCCAAGGCATGTAAATTAAGTGAAAACAAGATTTGCCCAAGTCTGTGCATTTAATAATCCACTAAACTGTGTGTTTGGATACTAGGTTCCCACAGATGAGTGTTGCAGAGCCACTTTGCTCAGATACATGCTTTCTTGCCATGTATCTTAAAGGGGAAAAGATGGCAATAGAATGGAATGGAATTAAATTAAGTCATATCATCCATGCAAGTTTCTCTTCTGCAGATTATTCACAAAGTTCCTCTGCCTCCACATCCTCATAGCAATTACTAACATCACCACTGCCGGTAAGGCCTTGGAAACACTAGAAGGGCCAGAAGTGACATGCACGCCGACTAAATTGTCACATCCCATGTAGGAAAAGCAGCACACCATTGCGGGGCACCGCGGGGTACCCTGCTGCACCTCCTGCTACTACCGCACACCTTCCTTGCAGCAGTGCCCAGCACAACTGCCCCAGGACCCTTTCGGAAAGGCAACCATGTAGAAGTCATCTCAGTACAGAGGGCCACCGGGCAGGTCTGACACCACCACCTTTCACTGCAGCACTCCCAAATAAAATGGAGGGAACATTTTCGATTTACAAGCTCTGTCTTTAAAGTGCAAGGACTCTGGAAGGTTCAGACTAATCTTCAAGGGGAAAAAAAAACCTATCTGAAAAATGGAGAAGAGATAATAACACTTGTGGCTGTACAAGCGAAGATAACGACAAAAATAATCAAATCTCATGCTCCTGGGAGGAAACTAATTGCACACAGGGGTCAGGAAGACATTTTCATCCACTGTAGAGCATTGCACAGTTGGCTGCTGCATTGTTATTATGAGAGAGGAAAGTGGAAGGAGAAAGGGGGAGTTTGCTTTATTTTATTTTTTTTTTCTTGAAGAGATGGAAGGAAAAGCAAGCGTTGTTCTTGTTTGCCCTTAAGCATCAAGTACTGGCTGGTGTCAGAGGCATAATACCAGCCTGGATGAATACAGTACGGCAACGTCGATGTGTCCAATGGATTGAGAAAGTGGGATGCATCTCTCCATGTGCACACATCTGCTATCCCTCACTTGTGAATGTTACTCCAGATGGTAATCAAGAAGGTGGTTTTATAACCCACATTAAGAGGACTGTCTGCTGACAAGTTATGTGTTTTCTTCCCTTGAGTACATGCTGTTAAGATGGATAAGTGCAAATGGTTGAAATTTGGTTGTTAACTCTGAATAATAATAATACTTTGCATTTCTATTGCATCTTCCATCCAAGGATCTCAAAGCACTTCGAAAACACTAATTAACCCAATCTCATAGCACTTCTGTGAAGCAGGTAATTATTATTATCATTTTTTACAGAAAAAGAAGCTTTGTCATAGTGAAAGAGAGTTTCCCAAAGAAGCAAAACTACTCAGAAAATGTTTATTTCTCAAAGCGAATTAGAAACATTGTGTAAATTTCCTGGAAATTAAATTGTTTTTACTCTTTTCCTAGTGAAAAAATTAAACCAAACATCATACATTTTCAACTTTTGAAACTCTTTCACCAAAAACAACTACAGACCTTGCACTTTACAGTTTCTTGCTGAACAACCATAAAATTTCAATCGAGAATGAAAATGCACTATGAAAAGCTGAGTCAGTCAAAGAAATAGTTTGATGATTGTGATTAATTCATAATAAGAATAAGGTGCAAACCTCTGTCAGCTTCAATGCCCATTCCCATTCCTTTGGCCTCATCAGAGAATTTATTACTCGCTCTTTCCTCCCTCCCTGAAAAAAAATGTAAATTGTTTGTGAGGACTGCAAGGCTTTTTTTCACACTGCTTCTCTATTCTTCTTTTTCCTTCCTGTCTTCTGTTTAAAAAGACACTCTGAATGTGCAGCTGAAGACTGCAACTCTGTAGACAATAGGCTCACGAGCTTGGGTAAATGAGAAAAGGAGAGCAAGACTAAGTTTTAGTGTCGCTTTTTGCCCGTGGAACAATATGAGTTATTTGATTTTCAGACCCAGAATCCAGCCTTAAATTAGAGGAAGACGCTGTGGTCCCGTCAAAGAATCGAAGACAAATTCTGCTAATCCTTCTGAGAGGTGAGGCGACGGTAATGGGGGGTAAGGAATGAAGTGTGGGTGGGCAATATTGCCTGCTCATTTCCTCGGCTTAGCTACTGATTGTCACTCCAGTGCTTTTGAGATGCCCATAAGCTTCCAGGGAGACTTCACTGAGGTACCGTAGCTTAATTATGTAGGCTGCTATTTACTAGGTTTCAGCTGAATCCATCAAAGTAACTTTGCTTTAACCTGAGCCAGATTTGATTATGAAGCCAATTTATTGACTGGTTTCCCCTTTGGCAATACATCCTTTGATTTAGATACACTTAGTTACCTACTTGAAAAGTAGCAGTGTTATGACACAATTTATATTTTAAAAAGCAATATTACATGGAACGTAATTTTAAAAAACAAACAAACAAAAAAACAACAGCAAAAAGCCCCTTGAATCTAGAATAATGGCTACCTGTAAGGCAGTAGCTCACTTGAGAGATTTTGCTCAAGTAACTTATAACTATCAGCAGAACCCCCTAGGGAATTACCGCTGTTTTTGCAGAAGCTGTTTGCAGTGGAATAAACAGACAAGTGCTCTATATATCATTTTAAGTAAGACAAATAAAGTTCTGCTTCCTCCTTACAACGATGTCATTGTCACTTATATAAGAATAATTCTGTGTGACTTTTTATGAATCTTTCCCCTGTGCAGAAGTACAATGGCCTAATTTCCTATGCTGCGTATTATAAATAAGCGTCCTTCTTCAGCAATCTATAGCCAAGCCGAAATGATCTCACACCAAGCAGAGCGGCCGGGAAATGCTAAGGCGCGTTTGAACATCACCGGTGGGTGGAAAGAAGTCCCACCATCCTAGAAAGGGCACATCCATGCCAGCTCCTTCCCGGTGATGCCAGGCAGGGGAGTTCTTCCAGCTGTCGGTCCCTGCTCTCTCCTCGCATCAGCCAACAGGAAGCCAATACATCCTGCGGATGGCTTCTTGCAGCCAAAGAAGCCACCCTGGTTGTCATAGATTTCCCTTACGATTCATGGCATGGCAAGGAGAGAGTTTCTTTTTTTGGGGGGGAGTCTCAAAAGGGCAGCATCGAGCATGTGGCCCTCATGACAATAGAGGAGAGGAGAGCACAACCCCGTCTCCCATACAGCCACCCACTACTACTGTGAAGTGGGAACTCTCAGATGGCAAAATCACGTTAAAAAATTAATAAAAAAAAGCTAGAAAGTGTTATTCAAAATGTAATTTTAACACATTGTGAAGGGCTTTTAAGGGGAAATCTGTGTGGGGAGGGCTCTTCTCTCTCTAAAGCTCTAGCTAATGTAGCTCGCTGCCCAGGGGAATGCCAGAGGGAAAGAAAATGGGAGAAATGATATTAAAATGGTGGGAACGTTATTTTATTACTTAAAAAAAAATATTTGTTTTCCCCAGAGGCTTTCAGGTTGGTTTGCTCTTCTGGCTGCATTTGATCCACCAATAGCAAAGCCCATCTCTGCAGTGATTGCAGAGTTCTGTCTGATATTCCCTGTGTGCCACGAGCACGGGGATTTCATTTCATACATCATTTCCAGTGAATACCCTCAATACAAAGCACAGAAGAAACTTCTCTCATGCACATACACACACGTTCACTTCTGCGTGCGCACACATACATGTATATGTGTCCACATGAATCCAGTCATGCTTCGCAGAGAGATAGCCTATAGCTCTAGTTAAATTCGTACGAAAGATTGTATTTATCATGTGTCTTCCTGTGCCTTGCCTGTACTATCCTGTCTGCTAATCTCTCTAGGTTTGTTCTAATGTTCTGAACTTCTGGGAGTAGTTTCAAAAAGTTTGCCATTAAAACAAAAGAAAAGGCAACTAGCAGAGTAACATCTCCTTTTCTCCTTCATGAGTAGAAGCTGCCTCATTCCTTCTTACCACGTCTAAAAAAATACAACCAAGCAAGTCCCAGGATAAACAACATACACTCAGTGACTAATTTAAGGTCCAGTATTTTACAGCCCATCAGGGTTCAAAAGGCGCTCTGAACAATGTATTGGAAATGGAAGATTTCTAACGGGGCGCAGTCGGACTTTTAGTTCCGCGGTATCAGATCTTAGTATGATACTGTTTTGCAGAGGTTTCTACAATGGCAGAAGTTATGCTTCTTCAGTCTTTTGAGTTCTACGCAACCAGACTCATGAAAAACAAAGAAAGGGAAACTCTCTTGGTAAGTGAATGGACATTAATATGAAGAAACAAAAAAACTACATAGCTCTTCAAAAGGTGTGTATAGGGAACAGACTATGGCACACTGTAACAGGAAAAATCTGCTTGCTTCTCCTGAGACTATTGGCATGACTTCCTTGTTATTTCACTACGTGAAATAATCCAACTATCCTAAACCTACAGTGAAGATGATACCCTCATACGTAGTTACCGAGTCTTCCCTATGCTATTTTTAATGTGTTTTCAAATCTCTACAAGAGAAAGCTCAATATAAGTGTCACATGCAACTCTTTTTCTTGTCCTTAATTTCTAGTTTTTTGTTGCTGTATTGCACCACAGATTGAACTGGTAAGTAAGTAATCATTGCCTTTACGTATTAAGTAGGACACCTAATTTACTGAGAACTGGAAAGAACTGGAGGAAAACTGTAGAGTCATCTAAGTTTTCATAAACGTGTGACTTCGGGTGATCAACATGGAGGCAGTAGAAGCTACCAGGTAGCCTGATGTTCTGGTTATGAGATAAAACAAGCCAAGAAGGGTAGATGCAGTTTGCCACTGCCAGGTTGTCCCCAGAGCCTTACCTCATGGAGAGGGTGGAGAGATACTTGGTGGGTGAATGTCACCCCTCTCCTGCAAGCTATTAGCAGAGTTTCCTCATGCTGCAGATCACCGTGGTACATATGCCATGCCCCACAGCTATCCACTGCTTTCATAAGTGGTTTATCGTTTAGGAGAGCTAGCCAGGCTCAACCTGATATCTCCCCTTTGTATGCATGTGAAGTTTTATCTGTTATTGCTCGTGTCTTCAAAGCAGATATCCTCACTCTAGGCAGCCTATTTTAATACCCAGGTGGTCTGTTTTAAGGAAAGAAGATCACGGTATCTAACCTAACTTTTTCTTCCTTTGTTTGAGGCTGCTGCTTCTTGTTCTACCTTCTTGTACTAATGTGAAGAATTCCCTTACTTCATTAAATGTACTTCTACATAATGGTAATGTCCCCAGTGAGTGATCTCAGTATAAATTGAGCTCCTCTGATATTTTCCTGTATGTTTTAACTCTGATCTCTGTATCACTTTGGTGGTTAATCTCTGTGTGTTCTCCAACGCCTTATTTACACATTAGGAGGACCATAAAGCATTCTGGATGGCATCATCCCACATTTACATAGTTACCATATCACTCTTCTACCTGTATATAAGACTTCTTTTTAACTGCATAAAGAACAGTGCTATTGTAATTTACCTGTGTTACTACACAAGCACAGGTTTCACAGAGTAGCTAAAATAAGAGTCTCAAGCTCTGTCACCCACTGCTTTCTAGATAACTCGTCTTCGGCTGTATCTTCATCTTTTATTTACGTTATATTTGTTGAAATCCCAGTTCAAAGTGCCTATCGATTGATCTTGCTGTATTTTTTGCTACCTCTTTGTTGGTCACTAGGCTGGTACATACAGCATTCCTGAGATACTGTGAAATACAAACCTGCAAACCAAGTGCAGAGCTACAAGACAAGTGACCCTGATTGAAAGGGTGGCTGTGAAAACTGATTACACAGCAAATTGCCCATCTGCACAGATTTAGAATAAGAACATTTCAAAGCTCATTTGTGGGCTGATGTTGCTGTTTAATGCAGTTTCCAACAAATCATTCATAAAATTAATGGCCAAAACTGATTCTTGTTTCTCTCAAGCTCTTCTGTGAAAAATAGTTCTTCCATTGATTCAGGAGGCTATGTAAAGGAAAGGATGTCATCTGAAGCAAACTGAATGAAATAATCTCACAACCAGAGATACTTGAGCAAGTAGTAACATACTGGGTTTCTGTATAAATTCACTCTTCATAATGCATCTGTCATTTTTTTGTTATAAATGCAGCGTTGTTCTGTAGCTTTCAAAGATGTTCCTAAAGGAGCTTGTCACTTGTCTCCCTGCTAAGCATTCCTGACACTGACTTGTTGGCCCAGTGGGTCTTGGTTTGAGTAGGCATAGCCTTGGCTCTTTCTTCAACTTCTCTGCTACACATTGAGGGCCCAAAATATCTTTTTATATCCTCTCAAAAAATAGGACTTCACAGTTCATGTAGCCTATGTCCCAGGAGTAGAAGTGCCACATCTAATTTCCCATACCTAAAATGACTCCTTTTCCAGAACTCCAGTTTTGTGGGGACTCTAGATTTGAAATTAACCTCTTACATTGATAGCAGAATCACCCAGAGACTTTGCAAAAGGGTTTACAAGCTAATTACTATTTACTCTGCCTAACACAAGAAGTGTTCAACTCTAATGAAACAAATAAAGTCTACTGTTGGTTTCCTAGCCCCTCTCGGGTATCTTTTCAGCTTAGACTAGATGTCATTTAAGACCAATTTCTTCACTTTTCTTTTGGATGGGTACCCTTCTAAGTCATGGAAATCTGTCTCTCTCCTTAGCAGTCAGTTTACTTCTCCTTGAGACAGTTTTGAAATTAGAAACCTGTCCTATGAAAGAACATCCCTCTGACCCTTTTTTTGCTCAGAGTCCCTGTGTGTCTGCAGTATCTCCCTGAGACTCTCGGGCTGGGTTTTACAGTGTAAAAGTGTTTAGCACTGGTATTAGCTTAACCCACATCCTTCACCTCCAACCATCATTTCTTACCCTCACTCCAGATGGTGCCATTTTTCCAGTGTCCTGGTACAATTGCTTGGGGGACAATACTGTGAATGGCATCAGAAAACTCAACCATGTTTTAAATTGTGCTCTTCATCCCCCTCCCCCTCAAAAATAATAATACTAAATGATATCTGCAGGATTTGTACTTTTAAAAATCAAGTGTTAACAGTTCAGTCAGTTTCTCTGTTGCTTGAAAATTTTCCACTCAAAACACCAATCTTCTGTAGAAAGGTTCAAGAAAATTAATGTTCATCTAAGGTTGGAGGTAACATCCATTCATTTGCCAAGAGCCTGTAAGTAACAAACTGCTCAGAGACAGACAAGCAGGCCCTAACCCCTGTCTCCTTAGCCCAAGAATACGAGACTATATACTTACTGCACAGGACAGCTGTAGTACACAAGGATTCACACAGTATATAAATCAAAACTGAAGTTCCTAAGAAATTTATAGAAAGAGAGGTATGTGGCGATATGAAGAAATGGCTTTGCAGAAAACTACATTCTTATTATAGATTTCTGTACTGATTTGGAATGTAACTTAATTAAAGTCTCCCTACTCACTGATGATCTCAGATGAATTTTACACTGGCATAATTCCATGAACTTTCATGGAATCGATATGAGTGTAATTCAAAGAGGACTCAGGCCCTGAGCATTTTGGATCACTGGATCATTGCATGACTCTCTATGCATACTGTGGTGTACACCATGCTTGTATCAGACCATTAGTGATTTCCTGTAGAAAATGGATTACACAGGGACCCTCATTCTAGAATATACTCAACTGTATAATAAACTTCTAAGCATCACATTCAATGAATTTGTTTCTTTCTTCTTTTCTTTCTTTCTTCTTTTTTATGACGCAGTCTTTTGTTCTAAAATCTATGCCCTGGGTGAAAGGAAGAAGTCTTTGGGAGCTCCAGATAACCCTGAAATGTGAACGGTCTTCCTGAGCCAGCAGGCAGTCTGACACAGCGGTCCTGAGGATGTAGACTCCCTCAAATCATTTTCAAAGGCTGTCATTGGAGCTGCATGGTAAGTCTCCTGTCAGCATTGTAGCCTATTTTACTAGTGGCCCCATGAAAATGAAGAGTGTGAATACAGGCAGGGAGAGCTACCCAGGCAATCACTGCTGGGATCCCGTTTGGTTTAATGACTGAATGCACTTAGCATACCAGCAAATCTGATGGGGATATCCTGATTTGCTTTCATTGCAATTTAACCTGTGGAAGTAGAAAGCAAAGCACAGAGTCCAGCTGGGCATCCAATTCACATCATAGGGAGCCCCATTCTTAGAGATAAGTGCCAAGGTAGCGCCAACAAATCAAGTCCACTTGGCACACACATTTTGGCAAAGCCATATTTATTGTTCAGGAAGCATGGCAAAATGCTGAGATTATTCTATGTCCTTTCAGGGAAAATCCTAGACAAGAATATCCATGATTCTGCAGGGGAGTTCCTCCGAGAAGCATGGGAGGGATTCCAAAGAGTACTTTCAAGCAGAGAGAAAAAACAAATCCAGATATTTTTAAGAGACGGCATATGCAAAATATGCAAGTTTGCAACAGGGAGCTTGTTACCCTGACATTATGTGTTTATGTCCCAAAATGATTTGAAGGCACACTGTTTTTCTTCAGTTCTCCCCTTACCGCTTTAGTTCCTCCTCAACCAAGACTGACTTCAAGGATCACCCAACCAGGAAAATGAAGTGAACGAAGAAGCTTTCCAACTTATTCTCTCACCTGGCCAAAGTTTAATGTAAGACAAACTTTCAAAAGGCTTTATTCCACAAGGAAACATCTTTACATTAGCTACCAGGAAAGAATCATTTGTGGTGGATGTTAGCAAGTAGATGATGGTTTCAAATATCACTGTGAGAAAAACAATTAAAAGTTGAGTCAGGCTGTCTGGGAAGAGCAAGACTCCCAGAGCAAAGAAATCTTTGTTCTTTTCCTATATATTAGCCCTGTGTCTGCAAAATGCATGACTCTTTTTATGGTGAATATTCCTCGCTCTCTAAGACGTTCCTCCCCTTCTTTCTCTCTCCCCCAGCGCTTTTCTGTCAGCTCTGATAAATTATCATTGAGATGGGAGGTTGCTACTTTGGGGGCAGGAAAGCCCATAATACCATGACAGTGTTCATCCCTAAGTGTCAGCAAATCTTTGGTTTAGCACATCACCCTTCAAGCAGTGAGAATGTCTAACAATGCACATTACACATTTTGCAATTTACTTTCCTATTAGTTCAGCTTTTTCCCTTTTCATTCATGTTTGGAGAAGGCACCCTTCACATAATCTGCACCTCCATCTGACAGGGAACTGAGCCAGCTTTGAAGTTCCCTGCAAATCTTTTTCATTGAAGAGAATGGGAGGCCACAGAATTATCATTGCACATCATTCCTATTTTTGTAATTACGTATTTATGTTGGTGGATAGTGACGTCCCTTATATTATGAAAAATTCTCCTCTGATCCCAGGAGGCAAACAGTTTCCTTCATGTCAGCTCACACTGGGATCTCGGTACAAATTCATGTTTTTACACAGAGGCTTCTTGATTCAGGGAAGAACAGCTCTGGGCAACAGGAGGGCCAAGTTTCCTGATTATCCATACACTTATTGACCATACGGTATGAAACGACATACTCTGTGTGGAAGTGCAGGTTGGATATTTTTCAGCACAGTGCAGCAGTTATTTTGTGCAAACACAGCAAGCTTCTGGTTTTTCACTCTCTGATGGAAGTGTTCAGAGTGTCAGTACACTAGAGAGAGAGGAAATTAATTTATAGTTTGAATAGAAGTGGATATCAATTATGAGTACTTTTAAAAAAGATTGTTAGGACCTCATGCTTGGAAGGGAAAGTGTAACTACTCCTGTTTGGGGGGGGGGGGGGGGGGGCGGTCCACTGTTTTTGGCAAGCTAGTGCAATACATGACACTTCAGGTTTTAAAGATTTAAATTCACCTGACCTATCTCTGCATAAACAAAGGGGCTATAAAACGGGGAAATAACTCCTTAGACTGAGTTCTGTTAGGTTTTCTTAGGTAGATTTAAGAATTTGTATTTGATTTTATTGGACTCGTTCTACTTTCTAAAGGAGGCTGTTGCGTTCACTGGGATTCCATGGGTACTCTGACAGCACAACTTAATTCCCAGGGCAAATTCCTCCCTAGGGTTCACTTAGGAATGAGTATTGTTCATGGTGTCTATATCTGCCATGTCCCTGCTGTTAGAGTATACAAGAGAGCCTTCTAAATTTGTACTATAGGGTGGAAAAAGAAATGTGCCAATGACACGATCACCCCGGTTACTGAAGACCCACAGTGATCTATTCCGTGGGTAGATAATCACTTCGATGTCAGCCACTGACATGGACATAGACATGGCACAAGGTTTTAAATATGATTTTTAGAGTCATATGCGATATCATAATACTAGAAGCTTCAGTGAAGGGAAAAGAAAGATCTTGGGAGCAAGAGCTCTCTGCACATCCCCACCGTTACAATTGCTTATAAAGACATCAGGTGTGGCACTGCACTGAACTGTGCATGCGATGGTATTTTTTTAGCCATGGGTAGAGGGGTCGTTGAGAAGTATAATTATTGTATTAAAACTTCCTTCTATAAAATCCTCCTAATGCATGTATCACTTAATTCAGTAAGGTTTACTGTGTTATATAAAAGCTTTGCCAGCATTTATTATTTGTACTGTGATCAAAACGTACTGTGACAGAACTTGGCACAGTGACAGGCTCATTAAAAAACATATAAAAACCTATAAAAGTACAGGGACATGTATGCAAATGACATATTGTGATGCCTAATACAGTCTCAGGTGCTTACAACATTACCTAAGTTCAAAGGAGCGATGACCACTTCAGGTCTCAGACCCAGAAACACTTTTACTGAAAGAGCTTGTTTGTGCAGGATTCAAGGAGGAGGAGTTCAGCGAGGGTTACAAGCTAGGAGTCATCTCGAATCCTAGGGATCGTTGAGGTGATTAGAAAGGCTGCACTGGAATGATACCTGGAAAATCTGTTTCAGTCAAAATACCATGTGAGATCATGAAGATTTTGCCAACATTTGGATTTATGTTGGGGCAAGAGAGAATAGAGAGTTCTGGCAACAGCATGAATGTTTGGTTCAATCTTTTTATTGATAGTTTTTTTTGTGAAAAGGTTTATTGTATCATCCACCTGCAATTATTATTACAAACACTTATATTTTGAATTGTCTTTCTGAAAGTAGAGCATCTGCATTTGAAAGCAATTCTGAAACTGGAAGGTTGTTCTCAATTGCAACAAAGTCAAATATCAGTGTTTTTAAATCTTCACCAAAAAGGAATTTCAACTCTTAACACTTGTTGACCAAATATAGGACACACTCTTACCTTTTCTAACAAAAACTCTAAACAATGTGAATCTTTTCTAGAATGCAAAACAAAATATCTATTAAAACAAAATTTCTCATTATAGTTCTCTTCTTGGGGAGAAGTTGAGAGAGACTGAACCATGTTTGACAGATGTTGCTCACTTTGTTTAATGCACTGCTGGGAGGTGCTACTATTGACATAGACAGGTGACGAGGGTGGAACAAGAACGTGCAGTAAAGAAAGTAGCAGGGAAAAGAGGAAAAGATGAGATCAAGCAGCAAGAGCTAGCTTTAAGACCAAAGGGAGGCCAGTGGAAGGATAATATACCTTGAATTATGGCCGAAGAGAATCATTTTAGTAGTAGTACCAGGGTAATATTAGAGAGAAACTTTGCAGATATTATGACCAGACCTAAGGAGGTGTGAATAATCATAGTATGAGATGCTTAAACCTTAGGCAAGCACACAACCTCCCCGCTGCAATGCCAGGGACAGTCTTCGGCAGAATTTATACATCTAGGTTTAAGAGCTCTCCAAACCACTTCTGTCTCTGGCTACTATGATAGTAGCGGCAGCAGAAGCTGAGCAGTGCCCGCAGCTCCTCAGTCCCCGACATGTGGGCACTGACCCCAGCTCCACCACCATTCTGAAACGGGTCAGAACTGCTGCAGGAAGCCCAAGGTCTTGCCATTCGTCAGGCCAGGTCAAAGCACAGTGCACTCAAGTACATTGACATTTGGTGCGAGTACACTGACATTTTGTGTAACTGCAGTGTAGACGTACTTCTGGTGTATTTAGGCAAACTTCAGAAGGGCAACTTTTTGCTCCATGCTCAGAAATGTTCGGATGACCAGCGTTGAGTACTGTACCTTCACCTTGCTTTCACTTTCCTACCCATCTAAACTCTCAGTCCTACCTGCACAGTAACTTTCCTGAAATTACCAGGACAAAGTACTTCACAAATAAAGTGAGTCCCCAGTCAGCTGTTCTGGTTCAGTACTGAAAAACAAAAGTACTCACACTCCCAGCTCTAAACGTACAAGATCAGAGGAATATTGGAATGAAGGTATACAGTATAGACCATGCACATATTTTCTCATACCTTTTTTTTATGTTGTCCACAGGGCAAGTCCATTTGTTCCTTATTATAGCAGCAGTAACTCAGCTTCTGAAACAACATATTATCCCATATCCCATATTCAATTAAAAAAATGTGCTGTAGATGACTATTTGCTACTGACTGTTCTTCTAACTACTAGATGAGATCAGGTTAATGTCATGATTATGAAGAGCTGAAGAGCAAGGATAAAATTTTCTACCATGTGATTTGAGAGCATCTGAAAGTGGAAGGATAGAAGCCTTTAATAAACTTGCTGTACATGTGAAGACGATGTGATTAGTGTCTGACCACCACAATGTTTAGGTATTATCTGCTGAGTCTTGCTAGATAGCTAGGTACAGTATGTAAGACACAGTAAAAGTGGTGAGGAAAGGCTGAAAGAAAAGGAGGAGAGGAGGAAGCAAGAAGAGGGATTTTCTTTCTAACAAATTGGAGAACTACAAGGATAAAAGACTGACCTGGCAACGGCTGTAAAGTTTAGGAGCTCCCCTTTCAAGGATGTGATGTTGTCGTGCTATGCCTTTTACTCCACACGTTTGCTGTAGCTTAGGGGCATGTCACACACTTGTGAGAACTTCTCTCGAGTTTTGATGCAGTATTGTGTCAGTAACTGAGTGATTTGTTTTTCCTCTGGACATTGATTGAAGAAATTCTTATTACATTTTATAGCTTGCTTGGCCTAGGTGTGAGAGTTAAGACATAAATTGGACCATAAATTGGCCTATGTCAGAATCTACATTGAAATGACATCAAATACGTGTCGTCATGTTGATATTTCAGGTAACAACAGGAACTTGACATTCCTTGTCAACTTGATCAAATGCTAGACCCCCTAACATCTTTGCTATGTGGCCTACTTTAACAGATACAAAGAAGGCTGTGGAGGTGTCTATCTCCTATGATGATACTACAGTATGCTGCAGTAGGAAAATAAATTATATTTGCAGACTAAATTGGTTTGCTTCAACTTATTGCAAAGTAACAATCTCCACTGTGAGTATAGCAGGTATATGCATATAAATATAAATTGACATCAAAAAATATATGGATACACTGAGAGGAAAGGAGAGCATACATAACTGAGATATATTTATCCCACAAGCAAAGCAAGACTTGATAATTCATGAGTGGCAAAGATGCAGTTGAGTTATGGAGAGCTTTCCTCTGGAGTGAAATAAATACAGCATCTCAATTCAGCCCATTATATAACATGATTAATAGAAGTGAGTGCTTTCAATATGTTGTTTTTATTTCAAAACATTTATTTTCTATATTCTGTTCTTAATTTACAAACTATCAAAAATTCTCCTCATACTGATTTGAATTAAAATATCTACATTTTGGTAATAGTGATTTCTTCTGGATATTTCTATTTATAATTCTTCAAAGAGAAATCAAACTTATTCTAGTTAGAAACCTGAGTTTACATAACTGTAGTTAGTGGCTCAGTCTTTAATTAGAAAGGTATAGCATAGTGTAAGATAAAATCTATAGCATTGTATGAGATACCCTTTCAGCTGGTTGCTTATTAGACAAGCAGCTGCATAGCATTAGGGGTAAAAAAAAAAAAAAAAAATCTGTAGGTCAATATTTATCCACCACTTTTGCAGCCCTGAAGATCAGACAACTCCCACCCATTTTTTCTGTGCACCTATCAGTCTCTTAAGACCTAAATTCATGACCTGCCCTGTTACTAAATGCTGTGACCGCTGCAAGCATCACCACAGCTGGAGCATTTGAAACATGGTGTTAACACAACAGGCTTCTCCAGCAATGGCTCACACTGACCTCATGTACTGTCATCTGTAGAGAAAGATGGCAGCAATATGTAGAGTAAAAAGCCATGGAAGTGGGTCTGGCACTTTTTTATGAGTCTCTCTCCAAGTTAGTATCTCTTTGTAGCTGTTAAAAAGTAGAGTTCAGCTATTACAGATGTATAAATGTCAGCACTATTAACTACTTGCTTATAACTGTAGTAGAAATGTCTACATAATGTGTCTGTTCAACAGTCCTAAATCATCAGACCTGCCTATGGGCCAAAACTCAACTACCTCGTGAAATTGCCAAAACCTTTGTTTTCCCATTGCCAACTTCAACAAATGCCCTGAGGTTCTTTTAGTGTAAAACTGATAACATACAGAACACTGAAAATGTTAAGACAGTATTGAGGAGTAACCCTATTACCTCAAGAAAGTTGTACTACTGTCAAAAAGAGAAGAGAACTAGACCTACAGAAATCCATCTGGAAATAAAGAAAAGAGGGATAACTGCAGAGTTTGCAGAACTATTTTCCACTCATTTAATTGATTAGAAAAGCTCATTTTTAATTGAAGTCCGTTAGTACGTGGGAGAACTTCCCGAACTTCCCTTGCCAGAGAACTGGACCGTTTCTGCAGGTCTGAGAAAGGTGCAGTGAATGGTATGCTTCAAACGTGGCTAAAGTAAGCAGAAATATGTCACACTGTAAAGTGCTGAAAGGGGGAATGCAAGGGAGATATTTATGCTCAACCAAGTTGTGCATGACACCTCAGGAGTGAGGGACTTGTTTGTTATCTCTTTGACAAGTCAGAAGGAATTCCAGAGCGGAGAAGCACCTTGGATCAACTGTAAATCGTCTGCCTTGTTATCATTCAGCAATCGCCAGGGTTGCAGAATAAGAGATACTATCTTTGTTTTACTGTTTGCACAGCTGTGGAAATTACTTCCATGGCCACAAACCTAGTTCTATTTAAGGGTCTTCAGGGCTGCTATTCAGAAACGAAGCTTGGGCCTGGAGTGCTGAAACACAAAACGATTCCAAGAGAAAGGCTGAAGCAACTCCTGCTAATCGTTAACGAGAGCTTGTTGAAATCTGTTCCTTGTACCTCTGTGATAACAGATCTAAAATCTTTGCTCTAAAATGGACATTTTGAAAAACAAATCCAGATTTTTGTGCCTCGTCTCTCCTGCTGTGTTCCTCTCCTCTCCCTTCCTCAGCACAGTTTTAATTATTTTTGATATGTACGTTGCTCTACAGGACTGAGCTTTTACTGTTTGAACAGAAATAGGATCATGCAAAGAGATTTATCCAGCTGTTTCACATCCTCTCCTATTATCTTATTTTGCTTCTATAGCAGAGCAATACATTGAAAATTCAGTTCTGACAAATTTTCATTGAATGTCAAATGGAGAAAAAAACAGACAAATGTTTGCATAAATTTTTGCAAATTTTACAGGTCACTTTCCAACTAACCAAGCAAAATAAACACTAGGGTATGTTCCTCTCTAATGAAAACTTGGCATAAGCCAGGAAGTCCAGTCACTTGGTCTTCCGCATTCAAACAAATGAGTGAACAAATTTGCTAGATCTGTGTACACATGGCAAAGAGAAGTGTTGTCAGCAGGTTTGCTGAGGCTCCTTGGTTCTGATCCACTCGATCTCAATCCAAGTTAGAGCTGCCAGAAACCTTCTGCTGAATGGACATCACCATCTGCCCTTTTACCCATCCCACGGAACAATTTTTCATGCCTCTTGTCTCCCACTGCTCCAGCTGATATGCAGTATGGCAGGCAGTAGGTTTCACGGTCCGGGGCAATCCTCCAAGGGCCATGGCTACATTCTCTAATCTAGGTGTCATTGCTCAGTTAATATCTGAATAAACAGGCTTTGTTGTATGATCTGAATCTCACCATCATAGCAACATGTTCCGATCCAAAGATTGGCATGAAGATCTGTAAGACATTGTAATGATTCTGATGATTTCTCTGCACGCAATGAATTTCTATTCAGAACTATTAAAATTATAAGGCTAGTTAATGGCTAACACTTCACTTTATAAAACTCCATGTTGAGTTGTTTATGAATCTGTCAATTTTTAACATTTTAGACCAAAATTTTCCATGGTAACTGCTTGCTTCAAGTGAAATATTGCGAGTAAATTTAATCTAGAATAAATTAGCCATTTTCTGCAATATGTTAAAGCAAAATATATATTTCAATTAACAGGAGTTTCTGATATCTTTCATTTTGAATATAGCATCCCTATACTGCAGGGATAAGGCCTAATATTTGGCAGGGGGGTAGTATTAAGATAAAGAGAGAGTCACTAGAAAGCATTTTGCCTGCCCACGTAATTGAAGACTATATCACGTTCATGCACTCACCCGCGGTGGCAGAAATAAGGTTGCACAGGCTCTCTTATCCTAATTTTTTACTGCAGAGTATTACAAGTTTAAGGAAATATATTTAGAAGAGTTTTGGCATAAAATACATCTTTTCCCTGATCTTTGTGGTTGTTCAAAGGGAGAGTCAGAACTCAGAGAAATCCCCATCTCCATTCCTTTACCAAAATCCTATATCATGAGCGTACTTGGCTGGTCAGCCAGAGCTCGCACTGTGGGGTGTCCATACACAATAAGCCCAAATCATGACCATGACCTCACGCAGTGATGCCTCCATTTGAGAACAACTTTTCGTGCTCTGGACAGAGCAGGATCCTTCAGAAACAGAAATGCACAAATAATTATTCCCCAGCTCTGCAGAACATAATAAATTCATTGGGATGTGCACTCCAGCAAACTTTACAATCATCCCACAGAACGTAGTGAGGAACTCTACACATTAGACTTAAAATGCAGCAATGAGATTAGCATTTGCTATTAAATTCCACCTGACTTTTTCAAGGACTTCTCCATCAGCTGGCAGACCAGAACTGCTGTGCTGGTGGACGAGGGCCAGTGTCGCAGCTGTTCCTTCTCTGTGTGTGTTCCCAGTGGCATTCCGCCTACCTGAGCCCTGTAGAGGGAGAAGGCCTCTAGCAAATGCCACTGGGAGCATTGATTTCCACGGCTCTTTTTTTTTTTTTTCTTTTTTTTTTAGACCATTTGCTATTGAAGCCATAAAATAGTTTTCAAAGCCTGAGGTACATAGTTCTCAAGGTATCAGAATTCCTTTCATTCAGTGTCATACAGATGCTTTAACGGTTCATATGAATGAGAGATGTTATCCTTTTCCTTTTTTCTTCAATCTGTATATTAAACCTAGCCCTCAGGTCTTGCAACTGAAAAATCCTTGGTGATCCACACTGGTGAACCAAATAAGGGTTTGAGTGAAACTCACACAAGCAAGGATGGGAAGAATAAAGAGTGAAATGAAATACCTAACACCTAGTTGTGCCCACAGGGACCTCAGACCAGTGGGTGCTCACATTTGCCATATATGCTGTAATTCTGAGACACAAAGAAGGGACTTAAGGATGGTATCTGGGCCTTTACTGTGACTCTTCTCACTCTGGTATATTTAAAGCTGGACCCAGTGCATTAGCTGAACAGCTTTTTTTTTTTTTTTTTTTTTTTGTGTGTGTGTGTGTGTGTGTGTGTGGTTTAATACACATTTAATGTAGCTCCTGGGAAAGCTAATGGAGTTGCCTTGGGGAGTTGAACAACCTCCCAGTGTGCTCTGCATAAATCTTCTTTAGCTGCAGGTGAACAAAAGTTATGTTAAGTGCAAAAGTGAAGGTAACAGCTGCTGAATCCCTTTTGCTAGCCTAGGGAGAATTGGTACTGCATGTTATCAGCTGATTGGTGAATTCTTAACCTCTTCTAACCTGTAAAAATAAGAGGAAAAATTGAAGCTTTGGGGGAAGAATTTCTCTCCTAGGAGAATTTTCTCTTATTCATCAAGGACAGTAAGTTAAAAAAATAATTTGGAAAGAAATTCAGCTACAAAAAGGCCAGGATGCTACAAATGCAGTTTTACAAGACTCTTTCTTCTTACTTTCCATTTTTTTCCTCCTTGAAGAAGATAACTCGGTTTTATACTTTACTGTCTTATTAACAGAATGCATTTTGGAAGTCTGCCACTGTTAACAGTATCAGAAGGATTTAGAGCTGCTGAAATACACTTGAAGATTTAATTCTGCTGACTTCAGCTCTGATCTGAAGTAAAAACTGTAACCGTAGATTAAATGTTTAGCACTAGATATTGCAATTGCTGCTTCTTGCCATAAATCCTAGTGTCTATTGCTGTTTCAGACAGCTCTCTGCGGGCCTTTGGCAGTGCATGTAGCACAATGCTCTTGTTGTGTAAGGTTCTTCACCAGAGGCCAATTCTTGAAGTCTTCTCTCAATCCTTCCTCATAAAACTCCCAGTTGCCTAAGTAAGAACCTTGAGATTTAGCTGTGTAAGGCTACCCCTCAGATATAATTCCCCCTATGCTCTCCAGGCTAGTCAGCGCAATGTTGTGAAAACCAGTATGACCTCCTGCTTTTTTAGTAGCAAATCTTTGGTTCTCAAAAAGAGTATCCAAAGGAGGGAAGTGCCTTTTTAGACTTTATTAATCTCTCAGGAGAGCCAACTAATAAAAGCAAATAATCAATGCAAAATTAGATTGTCATGATGAAAATTAACTAATGTGGTCATTCATACACTAGAGTATCTGGTTAAAAGTTTAAGGGCTACCTTCCTCTCTTAGTTATAATTTTATAGGTCTCTGTAGACGACTCTTTCGGACTTCAGCAGCCATTGACATTTTAATCTTTTTAATGCGGTCATCTGATTTACACATGGGGTTCACTTTTTCATAGTGAGCAGTTCTCCACTCATTGCTTACTGCACTCAAACAAAGCTATAATAAGAATACATCTCAATAGTCTCTGGTCCAAAACTGGTGCTTGTCTTCCTTGACCTTGAATAGATTTATTGTGTTGTAAATCTCAGCACACCAGTTTTAAAGTTTTTGCTATTAAAATTTAAATGTCAAGGGTATAACCCAAAATATTTGCAAGGCATCTCAAAGCCCCAATCATACTAACACATTAGAAAATACTGGCACCCGTATTATTTTAACAGAAAAAAGAAAAAAAAAACATGGATAAAAAGATGGTGTGTCGGAAGAAAAGCTCTGGTGTTCTTACACCAGCATCAAAGCCACATGCAGAGATCAGGATGAAAAGTACTGATGACTAAGCCTTTGCCTACACTCCCAAGTCTTTGCTTGATGTTCAGATTTTTATGTCTTTGGGAAAAGGGAAAATAAAAATAGAAAGAAAAAAATAAGTGAGAATGCTGAGAGGAAGGCTGGTAGTACCACCTCATCCCAGGTAACCCGTAGATAGAGCAAAAGTGATTCAGTCTGCCAGCTGGATATTTATATTTCACTTTTAGTCTCTGAGATTGAAACACTTGGTAGATGTGTTGTCTTGGTAGATGGGAAGATGGAAACCCAGAATATGGTATATTTGGTTTAAACAAGCAAAGCCTGAGCTCTCAGAGCTTTGGCATGACTGTGTATTGGTAACCTGCTGCTGGATTGCCTGTCCTGCTTCCATGCACTTAGGTTCAATTAGGTCTTTCAAGCAGTCACTAGTAGCCTTCTCATACTTCATCTGCTGTGCTTTTACTGTTACATAAGGTTTGGAGAGAATAAAAATATCAAACTAGTTTCATATGACCATGCCAATCCCAAAACATACAGATAAAATAAGCTGTACAGTGATGCAGTCAGCACAGCTCCAGTGCAGGAAGCAATAGTTTCCTTTGTTCCCTTCCCATGTGGGCAAACTAGTCTTTTATTAATTCTCTACCCTATCCTCATTTAGTCTTCTAGAGAGTGCCAGGGAGAAGCTGGGAATATAATGCTTTCCTCCTTTTTTGCTACAGGTCATATAAAATGGATATTGCATTCAGTGCAGATGGGGCGACATTGTCATTCATCAGTTCCCCAAATTGGCTGCTTGGCACACAGAATGATTTAAGTAAAACTGAAGTAATTTTCAAAATTGAAACTTAAGCTGTTTAGTGACATAAGCCAAGAGCAGTTTTTCTTGGACCCCCAACACTTCCTTGGCTCACATTCGCAGTTCAGCTATTTTCATTCCCGTCAATTAGTTCAATCTCCGTGGATGTGAGGAAGGACTAGAGCAGCACAGTTCCTTTGATGCAATTTTATGTATACATATGGAGCATCTGTTACTCTAGGAGTCTTGCCGTCACTTCCATTATATACAGAGTATTGATAGTGATAGGAACTTAGGACCTGATGGGCCATTTTCTTCTGAGCTTCACACCGAAGTGCCTTGGCAGAATGCCGTGAGCAAGGAAATACCCCTCCAAACAAAGGAAACACACAGTGGCAAAGCCCTACACAGGGGCCCAGGGAAAATAAAATGTATATGAGTGTACTCACTTCCTTCTTGGCTCTGCTGCTCCTGAGTGCCTGAGTATTTGACATCTTTAATGTGAATGTAAATAATATGGGCACAAAGTTTCATGGCTCCAAGCTTGGGGTACTAAGGCTGATCTGCTCGAATGTAAATGTCTCAAGGAAGGCGCTTCTCCTTTAACAGCCTCTTGCTATCAGGCCTCTCTCGCTCTTTTTTTTTTTTTTTTGGGGGGGGGGGGAGGGAACTATAAAAGGTTCTTCTTCAGTATTTCTTTCAAGACAGCATGTATTCCACTTGTATTGATGTGCCAGAGGCTATTGTTACGAATGACTCAGGTAAACATCTTCAGCCAATTATTAACCTGTGATAGAAAGATAACATTCTCCCCTTTTTGGTACCTTTTATTTATCCTTAATACTTTCCAGGGAAATATCTGAGAGCTCTTGTTTTTCATCTTACAATTTGGTCAGGAGGATAGGTTAAGAGTCTAGGGTTACTGCCTCAAATCCCAGCACTTGGTTAAGTGTGATTTAAATGGCAATTAAAATGTTATGCTGGGCTTCAGTATACGATGGACTTTTGTTTCTCATTTAGTGCACCCACCCATTGCCTAATTTTGGAAAGGACCTGATGAATGTTTCAAGGATGGTTTGAGAAATATTTGACAGGTATCCACTCTCTATTGTAGATCTCTGCTGGTTTAATAACCGCTACATTTCCAGCTTGTTTGTATACTTTAGTCTCCAAGCAACCTTCTTTGCAGAGGAAAGCAGGCTGTGTTCATGTGCAGGGAACCTACGCTCAATCTTCAGGAGCTCAGGGATGGTCAGAAAATGCAGCTGATGAGACCTGAAATCCTGCACTCACTGGTAGGCGTATCTGGGAACCAAAACTTCTTGTCCAATGGAAGAAATTGGCAATTATACACTGTTTGTGTTCTGATATACAATGAAAATGAAAAGATCTGAAATTTCTTATAAAATAACATTCCATAAATTGACTTAAGTGAGATATGCAATTTTGATTTGAGCAATTTTGTTAGAGAAAATTTTCAAATGGAGGAAAATTGAAATACAACATTCTGAAAGAGTTGAATGGAATACTTCAGTTATTTTGTCTAATTAAAATTTCATTGAAATTAACATGCATCTGCAAAAATGTTTATCAACTGACATTTTTACTGTAAATATTTCCAGCCCAAAGTTTGCTATTCATGTATTCTTAACTATAGTGGGAATATTTATATCTGTGGTTTCAATTTTTGTGAGATACTTTTAGTCTGGCTCTCCAACCCATATACATTAAGAAAGACCCTCGTATAGTTTGAAAGCATTGTGTATACACAATGCTTATCCCTGGGTAGGTGAAGTGCATTAGAAGGACTGTTTTAAATTATTGCTTCCTGAGTTATGTTGCTCCTATAAATTTCTGTGTTTTCTCAAAGTAGGTTAGTTGTTTCTTATCACCTCCCCCATAATACTAAATTGACTGAGGCTAATTATGTTAAAAAAAATGTGTGGTTTGCTTTTTCCTTGGGGTTTTAAAGAAGTTCATGCAGTGAAACGCAGAAAATACACAAGAGATGTAGCCTTTACCAATAAAGCAGCAATCAGTTTTCTTAGCAGACTCTCCAGTTGTGGACTTTGCATATGAGGTCACTATAACAAACCTTGCAGTATGAGTGCTAACTGAATTTGGAGGAGGATCTAGAAGGGAAACAGTGCTTGACATTGATGGTATATTATATGAGTACTTTGAGACCTGTTTTTTTTTTTTTTTTTTCTTTTTTTTTTTTTTCATAAAAGAATAATGTTTTCTATTCCTGGACGCTAGCTCTGATTTATTGGGTAAGTGACACAGGACCTGCTGTGCTCTCTGGACACTATTTCTCCAAAGAGAGGTCTAATCTATCATTACAGCATCTTTGAACCACCAGAATAGAACTAAGGAGTCATAGTATAAGCTAGTATCTGTCCCAGTATCTTTTTAGGCAGGCTCTGTACGTAAAGTTGCTCAGTGTAGTCATTCATCCAACTTCATTCAATGGATTGGCACAGGGAGATAGTTGCCCCCAATTTTTAGTTATGAGTGTCTTTTCCTGAGCAGCTTTGAGAAATACTTACAATTTTTAATCTTTCCTGGAGATTGATAATAACAAAAGATTTGTTGGCAATTGCATTCTGTTCTTAGTTTTTGTGGTTTCTTCCCCTCCCGCCCTGAGATTATCCGCAAGTAAAATTATCTGGAAAACAACCACATTGTTTGGTTATGAAGCACCAATAAACTTGAACAGCTTTTTTTATTTTATTTTTTTTTTTTTTTTTTTTTTTGCCTATGTTGAATAACCTTTGCTATGTATTAGCCTACTGCCATTACAAATTCAAACCCTACATATATATTGTTCATGGCCCTTTGTGTCATCAGGAAATTAAAGTTTGCAGCTGGCCTCTTCATCTTAGTTAATCATGCGAACATGAGATCCTTAAAGGTCCACGCAATGGTCCCTGCAGGGGCCCCACTCAGCACTTCTCTGCAGCGTGACATTGTTTCTCAGCTGTGATTTTTATCTACTCCCCTCTTCTGTTCTGAGCTCCTGCTGCTTTTAGCTTCAGGAGCAGACTGTCATGTGGCGTTTTATCATGGGCTGTCCAAAGTGCCGCAGTAACCATGCCCCTTCGCCACACACCGCAACCTGTTGGGAAGCTCAGGCGGTCAGCGAGGAAGCCTTTCCTGCTCCTACAACTGTGTTTTTTCTGCCTTCAGCTTCACCTTAGTGGAGAATGGGGAAAAAGCTCTGAGTATATCTTATACTGGATCCTAATGACACCAGGTTGCAGGGTGATGGTTTAAGGGTTCAGTTTCTCCCTCTTGTGTTTCATATTGTGGTTGCTTGTTTTCTAAGAACTCACTTAAATTATGACAATAAATCAAAGATTTCCTTCCAGATGTCTTTTAACATCTAGCATCATTTCCTCCTGGTCCTGGATATGTCCTAGTTTTAGTTTCCTTAGGTAATTTCCTCCGCTGGCCTTAGTGACCCTGACACAGGTTGACCTGTAGTTAACTTTGTCTCCCTTTTCAAGATTCAGTTTGAAGAAGTCAGTCAATACCTCATTTTAAAAGGGTGGGGGGAGGTGGGAGTGAAGGAAAGCCTTCACTAGCTTCTTCGTTTTCATTTCCTGTGCCATTGTATTCTAACTTTCTCCCTGACTGATTTCCACTCTCTTGCAGGTGATGAGAAAAATCTCTTAGTATTTGTTTTCATTTCTCTCTTTTTACTATAGCTCCTTTAAAATTTTTATTAGTTTTTCCTTACCTCATGATATATAACATACATGTGAAAGACTTAAAGAGCTTTTTTTTTAAAAAAGAAAAATCAGATTTCTCTAGAGTTGTTAATATTTTTTGCTTTACCATTGAGAGAGCCATTTTGTCATTTTAAAGATCACGGCTACTTTTATAGAGCTCTAATCTTTTGGGCCCTAATCCAACAAATCTCTTAAGCATGTGCTTAACTTCAGACACGTGAGTGGTTGTATTGAACTCAATGGAACTAGTCAGGTGCTTAAAGTTAAGCACATGATTAAGTGCTTTGTTTGGCTGGCCTTGCTGAGCGCAGTCCCCCAGGAGCTCCTTCACCAACAGGCTGCGCAGTTACCAGCGGGCTGGTATTGCTACTGTGCTCGATGTGACAGAAGGCACATCTTTTAGCAGAGGGAGGAAAGTTCTACAGCACCCAATTTTCCAAAAGGTTTTACGAGAATATTTGTGTTTTCAGTTACTGGTTTTAATATAATGCGTGCATGACACCTTACAATCTTGCAGTGTCTGCAATTTAAATTATACAAACAGAGACCAAACAAATGAAACAAGGAAGATGATACAAAGAAATCCATGCAGGTCCAATTTTGCAAGGACATACAGCTTCTTGGCACCATCTTCCCCCACTGATTTCCCAGCCTGGCAGTATCCAGCACCTTACAGGACCAAACCTTTATTTTAGCTGCCTGTACTCTTCATGGTGGGAAGGTGACCCAGCCTTCAGCTGTCAGGCTGCTCAGGCATGTCATTGCCTGCCCCAATTTATGCTTACTACAAAGAAGGGCTTCCACCTTCAAAGAAGGGATGTTTCAACCGCTTGAAGCCATGGAGACAAAATGGGAACTATGGCCAAGTCCCCTTTCCTATGACATGTGTGCCTGGACAGAGGGAGGACGTTTTAGGTGCTCAGAAGGTAGTCTAAACAAAGAACTGCATTGCAGCACCTGGCAGAGGCTCCTCCAGTAGATTCAATCTTAAAATATTAAACTGCACTGTAAAATTGTGCATTGTAGATTCCTGTATCAGCTAAACTGTCTGGCTCTAATCATGCTGGTTTAGCAGTAGCGGAGCTAGCTGGCAGCTCCGTGTGGTCTCGCAAGCCCGTTAATCTTCAGAGCACGGCTTTCTCTGAGCCCTGCCCAAACTACTATCACTAAGTAAATGTAATACCTCTGAAAGAAAATAACCTAAGTTCCTCTGGACAAGTTATTTTTGTGCTCCTCAAAAATATGTGACTTGGAAATTCTTTACGTAGAAGCTAGTTTACATCTGTCATGCTTGTACCTGTTTAGAGGCTTCTCTATTTGTCAGAAATTGCACACAAAACTTGTTACTTTAAGCTAAAAGAGCAATTTCTTCAGCTGGCAACAGTCACAAGGTTCCTTATTTGTACTGGAATAGCAGCCAGGAGCCTCCATCCGAGACCAAGGCCCAGTTGTACTGGCACTGTACTAACCATGATTGAAGGAAAAGCTCTGTTGACAGCTTTTATCCTCTTCTGGAGGTTGGCTGCTGGGAATGGGTAAAGGTTTGCACAGACTTTGGTAACATCCCCTTAAAATTGTTCCTTCTGACTCAGACTTGAGAAGCCACTAAAGCAGGAAAGGGAACAGAATGGGGCCCACAGTGACAACAGCAATTTCAATATTATTTTGAGAAGGATGGCATGTCACTCTTCTGCTCTGGTTGGACAGCATCTCTTCTTGTCACGTGACCCTAATTAATTTATATTGTATCCGCCATGGGGGAAGACAAGATCCAGACCGAAGCCTTGTAATGGGATTTTGCCCTGTGCCACACAGAAGTAATTAACTATATCTATCTTTTTCAGTTTCAATTGCACTTCCCTAAAAGATTTATATTAGGAAGGTGAAATCATACACAGCCCACCTTGTCCATACATGTTTTTCTTATCTCCACTGACAGAATTAAATGCTACACTTTGTTTCTAGCAAATAGTAATATCTCTATGACTAACACCAAACTGAAAGTCACTCTGAGCATACTTGTTCTTTATGACGTTATCACCACTCTATTGCTGAAAAACCTATGCCGTTACATAGGATCTTTCATTTCCTCCTTCCCTGCTTATTTTGATTTCTACAGGTATAACCTTTTGTGTGTATTGCAGTGTAGGGGGGATGTTTATGTGTGGGATGTGTGCACAGACAAAGCCACGCTCCCAGGAAAGTGCAGAGGATGAGAGGGAGAACACAGGTGTCCTTTAGCTCAGATGAAAGGAGAAGACATCTTCACACAAAGCATAGCAGAGCTGTGAAACTTCATGTTTACAAGGATTAAAAAGAAAAAGATGGAGGAGACTGGATTTTTAGCTTACAGATTTGTCCTGTGAGGATTAGCAAATACACAGGCTTTCTCTGCCTCAAGAAGATGCTGGGCTGCAGATGGCAGGTGTGAAGAAAGAGGTTGGGAGCTATGACTACAAATTTGCCAGTGCCTGTGTCCCCCAGCCTTGGTGGTAGGTCTTGGGCATTGCCTGCACTGTGACACCCGGGATGAGCCTTTTCTTCTGGTCTGGTTCCAGGTGCACTGGCCAAAGGGGTTATCATCCTGGAGACTTGGCACCACCACGCTGCAAACAGTTCCTGCCCCGCTCTGCTTTCTAGACCTCTTGAAACATCTGCCAAGGCCACCTCCGTGGTGGGCATCCAGATCACAACAAGTGACCCTTGAAGCTCAGGTGCTGAAAGGCTGGATGGAGAGCAGCCACATGCAGGTCTAGCTGGTCAGGCTGGGGCAAGAGAAGCTGCGGGCAGGCATTAGCAGGCAGCTGGTTTTGCAGAGCCTGTGCTCACCCCTGTGCCTGGCAGCGGCGGTGGGCCCAGTAGCAGGGCATGAATCACACCAAGGGGCAGCTTCGCATCCCCCTGTGAGCTGGGCCAGCCCTGCTCACAGAGGCTGCTCCTCTCAGCAGGGCTGAGAGCTCTCCATGTTGTTCCCTACGTGCAAAACGCTCAGGAAACTTAGCCTGTTATACGAAAACCGAGGTCATTCTCCACACTCCTGGTGCCTATATTTTGTTTTTAATGACTAGTTTTCCTCTCTCTAGCTACGATAAACTACCCAAAAACTCTCTCATAGGCACCACTTCTCTTTATTCTGCCTGACTTCTTGCTGTCTCAACTGGTCCTGCACCAGAAATAAAGCCTGTTCTGCTAGTTTTACACCACTCCGCAATCCCTAATCCACTGTACCTCTTAAAAAACTGCAGCCTGTCATTTCTCTCACGCACCCATGAAGGGATCTTATTGTAGCATTTCAAGCTAAGCTTATCGCAGCTAAGCCTTATATGTCTTAACTTTTGTCCTTGGCATCCAGACAATTCTTCTATTCTCAGGATGCTTTCTGCTGAACTTCCTGTCTATAAAAGTACGCTCAGGGAGTCTATCACTCTTCCAGCCCATTCCTTCCCCTTCCCAGAGCTTCCCCTTCTCTTACCATACCAAGCAATTATTCTTATTAATTATTCCAGCTAACAGTAATTATCAGCAGTATGCACCCCCAGCCACATTAATAACAGTGATCTCTAGGACACTGAGGAATTGGCTGAAAAGATTCACTCTGCCACTTGGATTGCAAAGGAAGACAAGTTCCTTTTCTTCCCTGGTTCTCTTTAGTAGGGGGAGGGAAGGAGATCTTACCACTTTCTTGTCTTAAAATGGGCAAAAAGAAGGTAGATTAAGGGCTTACTGTATAGGCATTGTTTAAGAAGAGCTAAAGAATAGAGATCCTAAACTAAGGTTTAGTCTGTGGATTTTGAAAACAGTTTCTAACCGGTGGCATTAATTGATTTTTTAGCTTCTGATATTTATGGGCCAAATACTGAAATTTCTGCTTGGGTTCCAATAATCTGGGGGTTTGCCTGGGGGTTAGAATTTCAAATTCTCTTTATTTACTCCACAGGCACAACTACCATTCAGTAACAAATGGAATAGAATTTGGCCATGTTTCATCATCTGTAATTTGTCAATATTTTTCATCTCGCTGCTGAAAAGCACTGAAGTTTTAAAAAGTGATGTTTCTTTAGTGCAAAAAAAAGAACAAAGAAAGAGACAAAAAACATTGAAAATGAAGGAAATTAAACAAGAAAAGCCTTCTGCCAAATAAGAGAGTTAAAAAAATATATATTTTCACTCAAAAATGCTTACCATTTGTGTAAGCTGCAAAGTTTTTAACGACATTCTAGTGAAAATAGAGCGCTCTGGCTAAATTCCTTCAAACCCAATAAAGCAGATGACTGGGAACCATAATGGAATGGATGCTGTCAAGTGCATTTGCTTTTTTAATGCTAACATGTTTTTGGTTATTAAGAAAAAAACAAGTGGTATATGACCAACATAGCTTCTGACAGGGGCATTGGAACCCATCTGGCTTATGGATCCCCCACTTTTTTTATTAGCCTGAGATTATAAAGTTGTAACACTGTAGTTCAGCTTCTGGCTTCTGCAATTGTAAATTGGCAATGGGCTAACTATAAGGTGTGAGTTTTTGAAAAATAAAATGTGATACTGACCCAATGCATACCACACTTGCCTGCAGCAGATGTACTGGATGAAGGAAATACAGTAGCGTTGTTAAAATGTTACTAGCACTGATTGGTTCCAACTGAGTAGCTCTAGATATAAACCAGCTTTCAAAAGCAATAGATGAGGTAAAAATGTCAGGAACCATCACTGAAGGGTGATACCTTATATTATTTAATGAAGCCACACAAGGCAAAAACAATACCAAGTGTCCTTCAGTAGTAATGGATGTACTCCATGAATGTTAGTTCCACGACTGTCGATATCTATGATAAAAGAAAAAAAGCCTCTCAATCCTCACAGATTTCTTTAATTTAAATAAGCTTTTTAACATAGAGAGGATTTGTTCTCTCAGTGTGCTTCATTAGTGTAGCTTACCACCACAAAACCTGGTTGTATTGAGAAAGATTGCCCCATTATCAAATAATTAGGACTGCCTTAGCAGGTGCATACACTTACCTTTGTAATTAAATCCTTGTTAAAACACCAAAATCCAGAGAAGTTAAATGGTTACCTGATCCCAAAGGAAGTAGCCCAGAAAGTTGTTCTATAAGGCAGATATCCTTTGGGACCAACGATACTGAGCGGAGAATCTTTTCCTCATGGGATGTTTATGAAGCACATCTGCACACATCACAAGATGCAATAAAAATTGCAATGACAATACTAGACAAACACCTACTGTATGAGAAACCAGGCAAACCAAGCATGAGCTTGCATGGAATCATGTGCTGTGTAATGGAGCTTTCACAGCTTCACTGCTTTTAGACTTGCAAGCAAAATCAAACCTCATTTTTAATAATTCTTCAAAATATTTGCCTGGTTTACTGTATGCTGTGATGGGTCCAGGAGACTTATTTCTGAACTTAGCTTCTGAAATCTTACCACAGTGGAACAACAGTGGTTACATTTAGAGTTAATTTAGAAGATCTCATAGTTCTAATAAAAATTAAAAGGTAATAGTTAAAGTTGCAATAATCTCACACTGTCACAGTGATCATATTTCTAGTATATTGTAGATACATCTGTATATTCCTATGTTGTATGTTCTACGTATTTACAGATCTGAGAATGTCTGTATTAATAAAATGTGCCAGCAAGTGGAATTTTCTGTTCAGCTGGCACTCTTACTGTCCTCACCAGAACTGATCAACTAGATGCGACATAAATAGTTGCTTGCCTAGAAATGTAGTAGTGTTTTTACCATAACGGATACTAAGTGAGCTCTCATTCTGCCAGCAACTTGTATTCAGCCTCCAAGTTTGAATCAGAAACCCCAACTCTAGTTTCCAAAATCCAGAGAGAAAATAGTAAGATTGGAATAATTTGTTTTCCACCTCTCAGAAGAACTCTGTTGACCAATACGGTAGGGCCTAACATGAAAAACAATTTATAAGATCTGCCGATACCCATGTACTTTAAACTGTGCTTAAAGTTGCAAATTCAGTGCTGACAAAAGTACTCTTATTTTTTTGATGTGGAACTTGTATAGAACAGCCAGTTTCTGGAATGATGTTCTTAGATAAATGGAGTTAGTCCTGGAAATCAATTTAGACAAAGCTGCAGCAGTGCTGGTATTGGAATTCACCAACTCGCTACATAATTTGAATAAATGGGAAAAGAGATGACTCCTGAGAGTAGCACTGGCAGCCAAAAGAATTATACTGATGGACTGGAAAAGCAAAGCCATGCCATGTATTGATTTATGGACTATTGCCCTTCTGGATATAGCTAAATGTGAAAGAACTCCCTTTATTCATACTAATAAAATGGACATCAATGCTCTCAGACAAAAACTGCTTTTGGAGTAGTATTGTGAATAGCTGGCATACGGGACGATCTTTCCACTTGCGCATCACACATGCTCTGTGGACTAGTGAAGTCTGAGATGCACAGAAAACAACTGGGACTTCTTCTTGAGTTCTTTTGTTTGTTTGTTTGTCTCCCTTTTTACTCAGACTGATTTCCTTTCTCTCTCTTTTTTTCTTTACTTCTTTTTTTTAGTATATCTTTGTGCAAATCAGCTTAATACAGTATCTTTTGTTTAATAGATGTAATCCTATAACAATCAATTTTCAACATTTTATATATGAGTGCCTTTTTTTCTGATTTAAAAATCCATTGCAATGCTAGAGGAGTCTAAGGGAATGAAGGCACAACATTCGAATTCCAGCCCTCCTGTGATATTGTTATCTGTGATCTTGCTGTCCTACTTGCCAAAGCTTGGTTAATGCACTCCATGTCCAACGCAAGACGACCCTGATAAAACAATTCTAGCTCCTTCAAACAAACTACTGTTGTCTCTTAGGCCCTGTTTATGTTCAGAGGATCCTCTAAGTATTTCTTACTTACCATAGGTTTGTCTCCATCCATATAAGTAATATGGGGACCTTACTGTAGTCTGGCTGCTGCCAGAATTTTTAGTGCTATATTGATTAAAGTGCTATGAGTAGGATGAAATTATGTGGTATTAGTTGTGCTGGCAACTGGTTTACCTCAGGGATCCTCATGTTGCTAATGCTGGTGGAGCAAAGCCAAAATTAGGAACACTGGGAAATTAGAAAAAAAAATCCCTTATATAGGCATGACCTTGGTTGTTGAAACTTAATGGCATAAAATGAATAGACCTTTTAGGGTCTGGGAAGCAGTAGCACTCAGTGGCAGGCCCTGTCCATCTTCCCAGAAGAAAGGAGGGAGTCTTTTGTAGGAAGCCGTGAGTCAGGGCCTCCCCTGAAGGGCACCAAGAACAGCAGTGAGTCAAGAAGAAAACCAAGCTGTTTGCTTTAGTTTCTGAGAGCTGATGAGATAGAGAGGTCAGTTCTGGGATATGAGGTCAAGCATCAGTGCATCCTTGTCCCGTTGTTATGCCCCTTCCCAGAAGGTTCCCCCCCGGCCCCTGCCAGGGACGATGGCCCTGGTCTGACTCAGCACGGCCATTCTTGTGCTGGGATGGCGCGGGAAGTCAGCTGGAGCTCCCGGGTGCCGCAAGACTCTCTTCCCAGCACCCACGGGGACTGCCAAGGGAAGTGAGTCACTGAGTCCAGGAGCTCTTGAAGGCTACCTCTGGGCATGGCAGAAGGGCTGATTTAATTGTTAAATTACTCTACTGTGAAAAAGAAAACTCGGTCTCTGGGAAAAAGAAGCTAACACACTGATCTTGTTGGGACTGGCTTTCCACAGAGCAGGTAGCAGTTAGGCCACCTGTGTGATATATAGTGAAGTTAATGACTCAGAACAGAGGTGCTTGCAAAGCTCAGGATAATGCCCCTAAAAAGATTGCCCACTGCTTTACTCCTGAACTGTTTTTACTGTCCTGTTTACAAACAGAAGTTCCTGAGTTTATCATGGCTGTCCAGATGAACCTGTAAGAGAATTGCTTCTACCATGTTGAACTTAGTGGTAATACATGAACACATGACCATCAGGGGTTGCTCTAGAAGATGGCCTTTCACCCTTCTTGAGATATAGCAGGTGCACATTATATTTCAGACACTGATTCCAGGGCTTAAAAGAGAAGAAAACTGTGTGTTAGGTGTCTCCATGGCTCTTGGCAGAATGCAGGTGACAATAATTATTGTATTCCAGACCAACAAATGTCACCAATAATACGACAGGACTACTTCTGAGGCTACGGTACTTGATCTGTGTGAAGACAGGAAGGGCATAAGAACTTTGTTAAAAATTAAATTGACTTAATTCATTATTCTATTATACATAATATATATAATTAAAATTAATAAGCAACCTGAGTTTTAGATATTGAACAAAGTTTAAGCTTCAGTTAAGCTGAAGGGGAAAAGGTTTTGCACTGGAGCTTTTATAAGTGGAAAAGAGAATAGGGAGAATATGAAGACATGAAAAGCTTCCTATGTTGCAAAGTAATTCCAAATTTTCAAGAAAAATGCAACAATGCCTTATAGATCAAACATACAGAAGAAGAATCCAACATTTTAAATTTCTGTGGTGATAAATGCACTTCCAAAATATCTGGGGCTAGATGGTTCCAGAGCTTAGTGTAGTATTACAAAACCTGTCACATCCAAGGCATTGGCTGAAGTTGAGCCTAAACAGCTAATGAAATGACTGAAAATTATTGTCGGATGACAGATCTTCAGTGGCCTGTGACAATCCCAGTCTCTGATGTGGAACAGTGATTGCCATTTTAAGCATACGGACATGCTATGTGCAGGGCAGGACATGATAACAAAGCATCAAAACTTCACTTACTTGCAAGAGATGGATTGCAGCAGACAAAAGATGAACATGAGGTAAGAGCACTGGAGTTACCGTTCTTAAAATGCACCACAGATTTCAGAAAATATCTCCAGAAGTCATAAGAAAAATGTTTTTAGCAGAATGCTTCACTAGTAAACACTGAGAAATGTTTACCTACTGAATCTTGCAGTGTTTGAGGTCTTTCTAAGTAGTTTTCCACATAAAGTCTGGCCCAGCCCAGTCCTGCTAGTTTGTAGTCTAAATTGATGAGACTATCGGGGGGGATATTTTCAGTGACTGCAATTGCAGAATATTTCCTTGTATCAGTCCTGAATAAGTAAGCAAAAGATACACTGTCATTTTGCTTCCTGTTCATGTAGGAACTTATCCTCAACATGTCTGAATATGTTTTCGTTTCATGAAACTGTGCCTACACTGGACAAAACGAAGGCGCATAATTGTTATAGTGTCAATTCATTACTCTGTGAGAGATTTGGGAAGTCAGATTATCTTCAGATCTTTAAACTCAGGGTGGTCATCTCTGCCACTTCCTCTATCAGAGCAGTATTGCAGAATGATGAATTAAAAATTGCTTTGCCTTTTCTCCTTCAAACCTTGTTTAAACAAAACTACATTTTCCCTTTGCGTTCCCTAAGCTCTTGTTTGGAGATGGTGGACAGGCTGACCCCACTACTACCTTGTGCCAGTCTCACAGAAAAAATACTGCTGAAGTGTGAGGCTGCAAACCCAGAGGGAATCCTCTTCCCTAGGCTACTCATCTCCTTCAGCAAAAGCTTTGCTGTGCTCTTATTCAGCAGATGGTGTAGGAGAGATAGCCTTCAAAACCACAGAGACAAATATTTGATTTGGATGAGTACATTAAAGATTACTCACTTCTCCCCTCAAATTATCTGTGTTTTGCAGTGAGTACAAAGGGCATGGTTTGGATCATCCCCTTTCTAATAAAAAAGATTTCCAGCAGTTGGCATCGAGTGCCTTCTGCAGACCAAGCTCGCTGGTAGATGATACTCTTTGTGTGGTTAGGAGAGGAAAGGACATTGGCCTCACTGTGGTTTCGGGGAGTTTCTGAAGGAAAATGAACTGCTAAACTTTAATGAAAATCTCCTGCCTCCAAAAGATATCCCCAAAACAGGACTGTCAACCTGGCACATGCTGAAACAATAGACTGTGGCTTGATTTGTGGATTACTGATTCAGGCAAAGCAATCAACCTCTTCTTCCATCCTTAAAATGCTAGTAAAGACAGTGAAAGGAGAGATGAAATGCTAACAATAAATTATCTGAAAATTCACCAGTGTGCATTTTCTCTTCATCTCCTCTCCCATTTTGACTGACTCTTTTAGGATTCCTTTTTCCCTTCTCCACTTTGTGTGTGTTAAGTGGTTGATTTAAGGGTATGGTTTCAAGCTAGTGAGAGCCAAAATCCAGTGCCTCACACAGAGGTAAGACATTATCAGTCAATCTACTGTTCCTTGCAGAGGAGAGTAGAAATGAGACTGGGTGCTTGGTGTGGAGCCGTTAGTCAGCTCTACCTTTGGCCTCTGGGAAGCATCAGCTCATGCTGAATTCCTACAATTAGGCAGAACATATCCTAAGAGAAGGATGGAGATATGGGGTTGCTCAGTAGGGAAAAAGGGGCAGCAAGGCCTATCACCTACTCCAAGCACTCTGTGCCTGTGTACATACATCTGGATGACTTCAGAGTGGCCTGTCTTTAAGATTTATGTGACCTGATAGCTCACAAGTTCAGTTCTCCATTTTTCCCAAGGGCCCCTGTATATATCTTTCTGGTAGATAATTGTCATTAGATTAAACACGTTACTAAAACCAAGATGCTAAGTTTTCTTCCTGCTTCAGTCTTCCACTTATTACAGTTTCTGTCTTCCACTCATTACATTGACCCCTACTATTGCTCATGGCTAGCAAGACCATTTCCAAAACTTCTCTTTTCTTTCTCCAGACATCCAGCCACACTTTCTGCAACTGTCTCCCCAGATTATAAAGTTACTTTGTGTGTGTCCATTCCTTTCTGCCCTCTCTCCAGCCTATATCTCTTCAGTTCATCTCATTTAAAAATCTAGTTGCCAATTCTGCTTTGTTAACCCTTCTCTTAAACCATGCTACTTTCTTCCATAGCGTCTCTGCTACAGAAGAAGCATGCTTGTGAAGGCAGTTTCTCATGTGTGCCTTCATGAGCTCTCTTACGTCTGTGCAGGTCTACACTTTGTATTTCCTTTCCTAATGATGCCCTCATACAGTCTGATAATCCCTTGTGTTATTTCTGCATTTGTACTTGTCTTCTCAAGTTTGGGTCTATGCATGAGAAGTACGTTCAACATGCAAACTATGAAAACAACTCCTTTTACTAGCTCTTCTTTTTTAAGGTCTACAAACTCATCCCAATCCACACTCAATTTCAAGAGCATAAAGGAAGGAATGAAAGAAAATAAATTGTAATAGGCTTTCCTGTAACTATTGCAAAGTCATGTGTCATGGGTCTTTCAAAATTCTTTGGGACAGAAACTACTTTTATTTTGCCATCTAGAGTTCCAACAAACCTGCCAGCACTTAAAATAGGAGAAGAACTTGTAGGTAGAAAAAAAAATCATGTTTATTTTTCCCTTTTACTAACGATGTTCACTCCACTTCTACACACAGCACCAAATTCAATAGGCACATGCTACTACTCTGATAACATTTAACATCAGTAATGCTCCACTTCCAACTATAGGACTTGTGAACATTAAGGTGCAAGTGCAATGCTAGTAAGATGCCTTTGAATATTAATCCAGTATACCTTCTATAATAAGAAGGCTTAATCACTGCCCGATTTCCTTTGCAATCATGAAAAACAGTGAATATATTCAAGGCAAAAAACAACGAAACAGCTTTTTTTACAGTCCATGCTTTATCACTTCTTCATTGATTTTTCAGTATTTTAGCAGATACAGCACAACTAGATTAACTAGATAAGGAACCTTTCCTTCTTAGGTCATCAGTTCACACCTGAGACAGGATGGTACAGACCAAAGATTACTTTAGCATTATAATTTTAATAAAGCCCAAGACAAAGATATGCTTTCAATAGGCATAAAACAACACTTTAACTTTCTTAAGCTGTCTGCAGCATACACAACTAGACCAACTTTGTTGCCTGCCAAAGTCAAACTGATAGAGAGTTAGACGGTCATCTAGTTGCCAGATGTCTGGCTGTGTAACTTTCTGGCACTAAACATAATATAGAGACAGATCTATGGATTGGATCAATTAGCATTACACTTACCATCTGACAACTGTTTGGTCGCCTTAGCCCAGTTCCTAGAGGACAGGTGTTCACATCACAGAAATCACCATCACAATTGGTACCACTAATTGATACGGTTGTTGGCAGTCACAGCAGAGAGGACAAGGACTGAATTAGCACAGAGACCAAACTACTCTTGCACCCCTAGAGATGAGCTCTTCAGCTCAGGATGTCCAGGGCGTTTCGAGGACGCCTGCTCTGCCACTGCACGTGCTCTGCCGAGCAGAATCCACCCTGCTCTCTCCGCCATCGAATCTGGTAAATTTGCTCACCACAAAATTCAGTGAGGTTGTCTGGGGCACAAAGGGGCAAAGGGGGAAGTGAGTTCATTTTGGTTAGCTATCTGAAGAAAGATTTTCTGTATAATTTTCACCATCTCCCCAGTATCATCTGAGGATTTTTATGTAAATGAAAACATAAACTGAGTGCAGAGATCTTAACAATATGAGGGTGTTGTGCACCACTTCAAACCAAAAAAGAAAAAGTACACTCATAGAAATACCCTTACACTTACAGTAACTCCAGTGTTCCTTCTGTTTTGTGTGTGCGTGTGCGTGTGTGTGTTTTATACTCCAAACAGTCATGTGAAGAGCTTCAGGGGTATATTCTCTTGTGGAGCTTGTGGGTATACTTGGTGATTAAACAAATGGGGTTCTGCTTTGGCAAATGTCCATTGCTTTCCCCAGCTGACTTACAGAATATGCTATGAAATGCAAAGGAAGGCAATAAACCTCCCATCTGCAGCTGAGTTTTCCACTTTGCCAAAGACCCTCTTGCTATCAGCACCTTTAACTATGACTTTCAAAGAAGATAGAGGTGTCATTTTTCTGCTGCAAATGTTTTATTACATTCTGTAGCAGTATCATCCCAACTGTATGAAAATTGATTCTGAATATTAATCTAAGAATGGAAAAGCCAATAATCATGTAAAATATGAATAGGTCTTCTGGCCATTATTCTAGCCAGAATACAAAGCAAGAATTTCAGCTGCTTTCCCACTCTTTTTGCAGTCCAGAGCAATACTATGTTCAAGACTAAACAGCAAAAGAGCTTTTTTTTATGGTCTATACTTCAATTGCACTTTATTGATTTTTAATACTTTTAGCAGATACAGCATAATTATAGCCAACAATGCAAATTCTGCATGTGAGAAATGCAATTAGAAGACACTGAACACTTTGTAAGCTGGGTCAGGAAAAAATAAAAGATGAAATATTTTGTTTTAGCACTGGGATTTCTTGGTCTTGGCTTTCCATTCTTTAGAGGTTAGCAAAAACAAGAGGAATTCTGCTCCCTACTAAATTCCCATTTCCAAACAAAAGGATTAAAGAGGCGCAGACGGGAGTCAAAGGCATTTGTCTGATGAAGCCCTTACATAGCAAATAGTTGCTACAAAAGAGGATGTTCATTGACTATCACCTTAATTTGAAAGGTATCGTTATCATTAATTTTGACAAGTAGCCACTCCTTGGGGAAACCCAGCCTGAGCCAGCCAAGCTTTTCCTTTTACTCAGGTAAGCAATCCCTACCTAGGAGAAGAGCCTAAATGTGTTTTGTTTCACCCAACAACAAGATCAAAACAAGTATTTTCAGGCTGATGACTGATAATAGAAAACAAACAAGAAAGAACAAATAAAATATAAACCCCTGCAAGAGAGAGGAAACAGAGAGAGCCTGACGAGTCTAAACGACTCGCACCAGTGCTCCCAGTCAGGTGTGCTGGAGCGCTCCCAGCTCCCACCATGCAGCACCCGCAGAGCGGAACGGAGGCGGTTGCATGCACGCATTGCTCGTAGGACTGCTTGGTCCCAGGAGCCTTTCTCAGGTACAAGAGGCAAATTTTCTCTGATTTTGCATGTCAGGTGTCTTACCTTTTCACATCAAGGGACAACTTAATTCAGAATAAACAGTGTCTATTGGAAAAAAAAAGGGGGGGGTTCTCTTGAATAGTTCTCTGTTGTGGATGCTTATTTTTGGCAGCAGACTATCCTCTTCCCTTTCAGTTTAATGCACTGCAGTAATTATTCCCCCCCAAAAGGAGGGGTCTCAACATTCTGGTTTATCATAATAGAGTAGGTGAAACTAAATGAGATGTTCTTGCCCTGCAGCAGGGAGGTAGTGACAAGATGGTTCCCTGTATAGAAAAGCCCCGCAAAATTTACTTCTGGTCATTTTTTTTCTCAAGAAATTCAGTTAAACTTCAAGTGAGTTGCGAATCTGCCTGTTTTCAAAATAAAGTATTTGTATGATAGTGCACATTGTAGTTGAGATTATAGCTTTTTTCCACAGATAAATTATTTAGATTAGGAGAGAGAGAGGGCAGCAATCCGCGATTGCCTTGTCCTCACAGTTGTGCAAGTTTGCCCCCAAAGCTTTCCTTTACAAAAGATAAAATTAACTAGTTCAATTACTGACTGCTGGTACCGGACCAGACTCAGGAGCTGCCTGTCCCTGGATGCTGCTCTAAAACTTGGACTTCAGCCTCAGTGGTCCCAGGCATGTCCTGGGCAGCCCTGCCTCCCTCGGGAGGGCTGGTTGGGAGGGTCTGCGCCCTTTCCTGGGGCAGATTTCTGTCACTCTGCCTGCCGCGGCTGCGGTGATGCAGGGGGAGTGTCTGGCTGTGCATCGCGACCTCCAAACCGCAGGAGAGAGGGTGTCCTCCAGCTGCTGCCTGCCGGGAGCTGCTGCCCCCGCGGTGACTTCCTGGCTGATGGTCCTAGAATTGCCAGACAAGACCATGACTGGGGGGTCACAGAGCAAATAAAAATATTCTTTTCCTATAGACACCTATGGGGAGAAACTTATTGTCCCTCAGGCAATATATTAAGTGCTCTCCCCAGCCCTCTGGTGGGAACTCTCTCTTGTCCTTGCCCTTCCACAGCAATGTCTTCTTCCTTTCTAATATATAATGTATTTACAGAGAAAATACTTGTTCCTTGTCAGTACTTCCTCAAGCAATCAATTATTCATCCCTAAACTTTTTATTTTTACTGTTCTCTGCTGCATTTTATATGATGATAAGATACCTGTTGTCTGTGACAGCCTTTTGCTGTGAGAAAAGAAAATGAAGTTGAAGGAAGGAAAGACTGGCCTGAAGAAAACAGAACACTGTGTTTGGAGAGGAAGAAAATTCCTCAGCTTTTTGCCATATCCCTTCTCCTCTGATGATATGACCTTTCTTACACTCATTCTTGGGTTTTGAGCAGTCTCTAGCTTTACCATGACTGAGGAACAAATGTTGTTCTCCTTACTTATGTGGCCCTCGGCAAAGCACACAGAAGAAGAAAGACAAGATATCTGTCCTCCTTGGCATTCCAAGCCGCTGCGCTGCCTCGCTGTTGTATTATTTTGTTTTGACTGACTTCTCCATGTGTCCACAGTTTACAGTCATCTTAGAACATTTGTTCATCTCGAGAGCTTCCGTCTTGCAAAAAGCTCCTTCCCACTGATGTGAGGCACAGAAAACCAAAGTCTAACTGGATCAACCCCTCGCAGATACGTGCAGTAGTACTAAAAAGGAATCAATGATAAATGGTATGAGTATGTTCTGAATAATTTTCAATCAAATCAATATTATTGAATATATCAGAAGAACACAGTATCATTTACATTACTCTTTCTTTTCTTAAAAATGTTAGAGAACTTTTGTTAAACATATCACATGTTTAGGTCATGTCACAGAAAATCTGTGATTTCCTCTGTGAATCAGACTGTGACAGGAAGCTAGAGGTTCTCTATCCCGTCTGGTCTGCAATCCATGCCGAAGCCCACTCTAAGGAAAAAGGGTGGGAAGTATACTCAAGCCAGGAGGTTTGGTAAGTCTTGTACAATTCTTTTCCAGAAATAATCAGTGAATCTACCCCAAAGTAAATACACATTGCGTGGAGTCCTCTCCATGGCTTGGCCGTATTCTGGAACTGCACTGCCAGGACTAAGAGAGAGCCGCAGGGAGTATGAGTAGCACAGAGGCTTTGGGTTTCTAGGCAGAAATGACTGACCTCCGACAGATCCCTGGAGATATCCTGGTTCCCAGATCTGAACTGCCTTGCCTGTTCCAGGAGGAACAGGGGGAGGCAAGAGATAAATATACACTTAATGCCTTCCTGATGGAACAGTCCGTAGAAAATTCCTCGAGGGAGTTTCCTGTCCTTTTTTGCTAGTTGTTGTGAGTAGGGAATGTACTGACCCATTGGAAGACCTATTAGAAACCTAAATCCAGAAAGTTGTAAATAAAAGTGTTATTAAAATAACAATGAACCATAAAGAAAATAAAATTGAACGAGCAGCATTGTTTATGAACAGTGATGTGTCTCTGACAAGGCTGAAACTTTTCTCTCAAGGTACAGCAGATACAGAGAATCAGTCTGATTCCACTTACTGCTTTTTCCAACACCAAGAGAGAAAAACCCCAAGTCTTTTCCTGACACATCTGAGTCTGTTATGTACCACAACGTAGTTACTGACCTGAATGATATTAGCCTGTAAGAGAGCTATAACTATTGTATTCTTGAAACAGGAATTCAGACTTGCTCCCCCATCACAGATGCAAACACATCAGATATTAAACCTGAGAGGATAACGCCGATGCCCTGCCTTGCAGGCTTCCTTTGATGGCTCCAGGGGATTTAAAGGTATTTTGCTGTTTCCTCTCCAGAGGCATCTGGTTTAGTCAGGTGGTTCACAGTGCACATGGTCACATTTATTGTTTGGTTCATTCTCCATTGTGCTTCTTCCCTCCTCCTCAATATTTTATCTGTTTTGGCCTTTCACAAGGACTTTTAAACAGAACTGAAATATTTGTTTACTTCTGGCATTTCCATCTGGTGTTAGGAGGATGAGAAACAGGCTCATGTCACTGTCTCTCCCCGACCATCAGGAAAACTGTTACAACATTCCACAGAGCTGGCGTTTTATGTCCCTCCCCACCTCTAATGTCGTATCAGGCGTATGTGCTACGAGACCCTGTTCGAGTCCTGGTGCATATTCTCTTGCGAAGGAAGGAAGGAAGGACTACTTTCATGAAGGAAAGACTTCTGCCCACCATTTTATAACTCACGTAGAACCGTTGTCACAACTGCTGGGTTCTGCACACCTGCGGATGTTATGAACAAAACCAAAACCTAGGTAAAATGTAGAAGATATTTAATGTCCTCAGCAACACCTCATTTCTCAAGAGACTGAGCAGAACAAAGACATAGATAATTTAAATTTTTATGTGGCCTGAAGATTATCTTATTTTCTCCTAACTAATGATCTTCCTGTCACCCACTTTACATGGATCTATATTTTATATTCTGTTCAAAATAATGTTGACTATTTCTACCATTGTGTTTTTCACCCTCAGTAATGCCAGGTAATAGCTAAGAGAACTTAATTTCCCCCCAATTTTAGATTATATTCTCCTATAAATAAGACCTATTTTTCATTCAGACTTATGATTCAAATTAAATGTCATCTGTTCTGGTCTCAGGAAACTATATTCCCCAGAGACTATACTTAAAGAGTCTCTAGACAAGATGGTGGTTTTAGACGTATTGGCCAATAACTTTACTTCCAACACAAATTCTTTCTTGCCCCATGTATGGGATAACATTTTATCAGTGGATGATTTGGGGATGCACTGGAAATATGCTGGCGATCACTTCTGAATTACTGAGTACTGGCCTCTTCAATCTGCACAGAAAGCATCAACCTCTAACCCCAGTCCACAGTCAGAGGTAAATGGCAAACAGAGCCTAAGGGCCAGCACATCCATGGAGCTCCTCCCCAGACCACACCAGGAGTCTCAGCTAGGAGGTCTTCTAGGACTCCTCTAAATGTGAGTGCTTCTCTTCTGTTTAGAGCTTCATCTCACATCTCAATGTGTCAAGCCACCTTTGCCAGTCACTCATGATCTACTAGAACCTCTCTAGTATCTGTTGCATGACGTCTGAAACGACACTGTAAAAAGGCCTTCCTAAATTTTCTAGCTAACGTATAACAAATATAACTGTTTTATTTCACAATGATTGCAACAGATAGATTATGAGGACTTAGCATTTTTTTTTGCCATCTTGACAAAGACAGTCCCCAATAAGGACTAGTAAAAAATAAAGGAAATATGTTGCCTATCATTTCTATAAATGAAAACCGAAGTCTGGGAGGAGGAAGGCAAACACAAAACAAAACTAAGTATGGTTGTGAGAATCAAGAAAACACTGATTGCCTTCACTATGCTACTTAAAAGAGTCTTTTGTCAAATACTTAGCGCCTAGGAAGATTATGTCTAGATGAGTAATCTCTAAATAGATCTATGTCCTGCCTGAATTGCAGCACGTGTCATCTGATCCTGAAGATGGCTCAGAAGATTCAGCACATCCAGGAGCACTGAGATTGCTTAGAGTTAGTATAAAAATGTTAAATGATCCTTTGTCTGAAGGCAGGCTTAGGAAGAGCATGTTAGCTGTTGGTAAGCGTGCAAGAATATTAGTCCTCATGGCAAGTCAACTGCACTTCTGCATCATTGTGGTTGGGGCTTTTTCCTTCCTGGTGGCACATCCTTTTTACTCTATCTTGGCCAAATCTGAAGTGGGCTTAAAATCCATTCCTCACAAATACTTTCTTCCATTTGCTCAAAAGGCAGTCTTTCTGCAAACTTTCCTGGCATCAAAAGAATTTCTTAGAACAGCAGAGGGAAATGTAATATAAAAATGGGCAGGCATACAGGTAAAGTTAAATCAGCTCTTAAATTCTTCCAAAATTAGATTCACACAAACAATAGTGAACTAGTTGCCAAGCTGAGGTTCAGAATGATTATCAAGGGATTCCCTGTTGAAAAGTGTTATTTTGGGGATACACGGCACTTTTTTGTTGCAGAAGTGGACTACTGCCCAGTAGTAGGGTCCAGGAATTGCATTTACACTTTATCTTTACATTTCTTTCTACTAACGAGTATACCATATACATTTTTTTGCTGGAGACAGCTATAAACTGACATCTTCCTTTTGCTAAGAACAGTCTCAGTTAAGTTAAACAGATCACAGCTTGATCACCGATTTAATCATTTAACAACCGATCTTTGTACATGAAGATGATTGTATAGAAGGTAAAGAAAGGTGTCATTGGCTTGAGGCTACTGAATAAGTAGAACCACTGGTTGCATTATTAAAAGAAGTCATGTCTCTAATTTTTTCCTGCGGCAGGTAAAACTGAAAGGTAGCTCTCACATGTCAAAACTCCAGTGAATGTAGTGCAAGAGACAAAATTCCCAGGGCTGCTATAGGTAAAACAAACTTTAAGGAGGGTTTTAGCACTTTCGTAATGACAGAATACAACCTTAGGCGATATAAATTCATAATCTCTCAGGATGAACGGCCTTTAAAAATGCAACAGATTACCCAATTCACCACTGAAACGGGATTCGCTCTGGCAGCCTTACGGTGCATATAATACACGCTGCAGAACTGCATGTTAACACGATACTTGCATTACCTTTGCATTTTTCATTCAGACTTACGGCGTTGTCAATAAAATCATGATGATAATAACTACTGCATTATCCTGGGCATCTGGGTCTGAGTCTTTTCTTCTGCCTCCTCCTTTCCTCGTTCTCTCTCCAACTGGTTGGTTTATGCCAGCCAGGTAGAGACCGAAGCAGCTGGAAAGCTGTTTTACCCAGGTGAGCAGGAGTTTTTCTGAATTTCGCAGTGCACAAAGCAGTGTTGTTTGTTGGCTCTGCACCCACACACCTCTGGTGACTGCTCCACCGCCAGAGGGCGTTAGTGGCGGTAGCCTGGAAGTGGGCAGGTGGACAACTGGGACAACTCGTATAGCAGAGCGGTGGGAAGATGCTTTGGAGGATGTAGCTGTGGGAGGAGGAGGGAGGAAGAGGAGAAAAGGATGAAAGGTTTTTGTATTGCCCCCCAACTGAGTTGATCTTACCTCTCTATATTTTTTGCACTCTGACCACAACTATAACTGGCTGATGTATTACCCAAAAAGAAAAAGAAACGTTTCACCTAAATAAATTCATGTCAGCAAGCAAATTTTGATTATTCATTTAGGTAAAACCAGTGACAGAGCTTAAAGTAGCCTGGTTAATTGTGACTAAAAGGCTTTGCCTTTACTGGATGGATGGTTGACAGCCTGTGTGAAATAGGTTTAATGGTTCTGCTTCAGTTATAAAAGGCAACTGTCCACCTCATATCGCCACTTGAGCACACAGAGCAAATTAGCACTATCTTTGTAGATATCATCATTGCTTTTTATTATTAAAATATCTCTTTTTCTGTCTCTCCTTTAAAAGTGAGAAAGATTGGATGAAACCCATGCATGCTGTATTCTTCAAGGGTGTCTTCTACTAAAAGCACAATTTACCCAAATGAAAGCTTGTTGCATCTGGTCAAAGAATGCTTATGCCAAATAGCTTGATGAGACTTATGTAACAACCATGATGGTAAGTAAGTCTTCAAAAAAAAATCATAAAGGAACAGATACTTAATTGAAAGCAGGCTGCTAATAACAGTGTTCTTTCAAATAAATGTTTGCTATTAAAATAAGTGGCAAAATAATGCATTTTCTATGCATATAGATTATAAACTCGATAGGTTTTACTCATTTAATGGTGATACTGTAGATTTAGTAGTGATGAATTCCTATTTCTGCTTGTATCATTCCATATAAGATATGGTCATTGCACACTGAGGTTTGGCCCTCTACTGAAAGAGTTAAAACACACAAAAGATAAAGCAGTTTAAGTTGTGTTCAGTATACTCAGAGCAATATGAAACACAATCCTAGTACACCCCTCACTATTTTATCTTCAGTATTCTGCCTGGAACAATTTAACCAGATGCTCTACTGATTACCTTTACCACTGTATAATGCATTTTATTCTACTACAGATTTTGGACATTCAAGACTTACTAAATCTTCAGAGGACAGTCCAGGTCAAAGCCTGTGCAGTGCAGATTTAAAGTTCTTTACCTGGAGTTCTGATTAGCTTTCCTCAGATGCTCATTCACTTATGTGAGGCTTGGACTTTAATGCCATAACTGTAAAGCATAGCTTAGCTTGCTTGTGCAGAGCCAGCCATCTCCTGAGGTTTGTCTTGCAACTGCTAGAAACCAATTTGCCTCACTCACTCCAGCTCCTTAGCTCAAACTGGCAAACTGAATGGTTCACATCACAGGATGTCTTTTTTTCTAATGGCTTGTTCATGAGACTAAAATATTAAGTGCCCTAGGCCCACTTTGTGTGTGTGTGTGTGTGTGTGTGAGAGAGAGAGAGAGAGTGGGTGGGCTTTTTATTTTTTTTCCTGTATGTGCTCTGACAATGTATAGAAAACAAAGAATTTGACTTTGACCACCAAAGACATGCAAATTCAGAGAACTTCAAAATCTTCCCCTACAATACACCTCAGGGATGAGCAAACCAAAGTCATTTAGGAAAAGTGACACATGGGAAGGGGCCTTGAATTTTTTTAAGAGCTTCCTCCAGTTATCTTTTGCTAGTCATGCTTGCCTTACTCCCTAACCACTGATCAGCACACATCGCTGTGTAAAAGCCAGTCCGTCGTGGTGACAGGGCAATGGTGAAAACTTTCAGGTGAAAGCTACCACCCTCGTATTGGAATGTACCAATCAACCTGTACTAAAATTAACCTTAGATTATTGAAATATTTGACCCTTTTCACTGCTTTTTGTCTCAAGTTATAACCTGCACATAAAGCTTAAAATATTAGCATGTATCTACCCACTTTGTTACGCTGTGCAAGAAGTTCAGGTTTGACTTGACACTGGCTCATTTCAGCTATGTGTGGAGGCAGGAACTGAATCAGCCTCAACTGTGGTAGAGAATTTGGGGAGGAAAAGATTAGTACAGATGCAGTAAAAGATGGCATATGATAATTCAAAATGACAAAAATGGGCATAAAGTTGCACTGATCCAAGTTTGAAACATTTGACACAAATGTTAAAAGGAGATATTTCCATGGCATCTGCATTTAGGAGAGCTATCTCCATGAATATTTCCACCTTTATTTAGTGTGTTTTTCATAGTAGAATGACATTATCCCCCTTGGGCCCTCAGTTTTTAATGCTGTATTGAAGGTAGAAGTGAGATATGATGAATCCCTTTAATACAAGTAACTTTGCATAGGGATGGCAAGAAACAGATCGTCACCAAAGAAGCATTAAGGTAAAACAGGATAAATTTTTAACATTATTTTTACTAATGTGATGTTGTATTTTTTAACAGAATTTCTGGACCAAATCTTTCAAGCAGTTCTAGCTAGAAAAACAAAATCTTAAACCCAGGAAAATCAAATCATTCACAAGAAGAGAGAACTAGAAGAGACCTCTTGGGTCACTGAATCCTGTCCCCTGCCATAAAATACACTGTTATCATCATGTAATCCCATTTCATAAACTGATCAGATTCCATATTAAAAGCAATTAGATCATTGCTTGCAACTTCCAGTGAAAGGCTCTTTTAGAAGCTCAAGTCTTTAATGGTTAGAGAAAGCTACTTCTAATTTTCAACTTAAATTTAATCAGCTTATATATCTATATATTTATACTTGTGACATCATTATCCTTTACCTTAAATAGTTTTTTTCCTTCCCTAGTGTTTACCTCCCTGATGTCTTTGCAGGGAACAGTTATAGTCCCTTTCACTCTATGCTTTACTCTACTGCATGGCAATTGCAGGCCTTGATCTGCACCGCTCCCAGGTGGCTGGTAACCCACCTGGACACAGGCAACCAGAGCTGCTCACCGACCCTGGAGGAGAGCACCTCGTAGCACTGTTGACACTTCTGTTCTTCCGTGCTTTAAAATCCATACCATACATTTAGGGATCACATCTGCCATTTTCATCAGTCCATCAGTTTAGAGTCAGCGTGTGATCAACAGGAACTTCTGGGTTTTCTCTCTTCCTATACCATACCTAACTAAAGGGCAAAAGTTGGTGTAACAATATGTCCTCCAAGTACCCAGTTTTTCATTTCCTGTGTGGTTCTGTTCTTCTAGTTCTTTCTGCATTCATGATATCTCCTAGATTTTTGTGACCAGTGATTTTTTTTTTTTTTTTTTTTTTTTTAAGCATAGCCCTACTTTTTGCATCACAGGTTCAAAACGAAGCTCATAAATAAAGGCTGGGTCCTAGTAACCTTGTAAGCCTAGATCCTTGCAACAAGTAACCTCATTCCAGGACTGAATCTCCCTCTTCAACACAAGCAGTTGACATCTCCTGTCAGTTAGTTTCTTATCTATGTTATACTTGAACTAATTCCCATCTTCTTCAGCTTAACTAATAATTTCCCATGTGGCACCTTATTACCTACTTTTCAGAAGTCCATAGAGATGAGACCTACTGCATTTCTTTAGTCAAGAAAGTCTGTTATTTCAGGGAACAAAACTATCCAGTTAGTCTGCCATAATCATCCTTTGACAAACATACATTACAGTCTGTTCCATCTCTCATTTACCTCAGTGTCTTTGTCCTAGAGGCTTGTTGAGCTAATATTGAAGTAGGGCATGTAGTTGCCAGAAGCACTTTTCCCCTTTCTTAAATGGGATGATATGGTACTGCATCTGTCTTTCTTCTATTAGAAGGCATATGAGGGTTTAAGCTAGCACTTATCCTTGATGGATGTTGTGGGCAAAGAATACAGCCATGGTTACCCCACCTCAGCTGATGGATAGTATCTTCTTAGTTGGAACTAATTTGCCTATTGCAATTTTCTTAGAGTAGTCCTGCGAAGTCCTTTAAATTGTAAGAAAAGTGCAATTATTCCTTTGGATAGAGAAGCTAAGAGCAAATCCAGGGAATTCTTTGTGGAAACCCTAGAAAGAGAGCTTCAGCTGAAGTTTGTGTTTTGATATTTATTATTTGGGTTACTAATAAAGCCTAGTCCTCAGAAGGGGTAAGTTTGACCTTATAGTGTCATGCTGAATATATTTGAGGCAGTGTAGAAACACCACCTGCTCACACAAAGAAATTCAAAGCCAGTCTGTCCTAAATCATGCCACTGTGCTCAGTTATTGCATATATATCCCCCAGCACAGCATGATCTTATGTATTATATATATTGCAATTAGACAAAATGGTGTGAGTTAGGAATGAAGTGGCAGCCTTAATTGCTGTTTTCATTTGTTACAAAGTTGTAACTTTAACACTGAGAGTAACTTTAACTTGTTCACACAGAAAGGAGAAAAAGTGGATGGGAGCAAGGTGCCTCCTTGCTCTCCTGTGTTGGTTGCCTTCAATATTTTTTGTACAGGGGGCTTGACTGGCAGAAGGGCTTCTGTGAGGAGAGCCTACTCTCTCCACAGGCTGCCAGTGGACTGTACATCTCCATGCTCCTTCCCATCCCAGCCAGCTGTGAGGAGAGTAGCTTGCAACAAAAACCAAATCAGATCCAGGGCTTGAAAGATTCCCATCCCAGATCCTCACCTGTGGGGGACACCAAGTGACAATAAACATGCCTGAAGCCCAAAGCTTTTTGCTATAGCTGCTCCCCGCTAGGAAAAAATAAATGCAAAGTTCAGGCAGTGACAGTGGCAAGAAGAAGCCCAGGAGAAGGGATCTACTTGGAGGAAAAGTAGAGGTTTTGCTAAGTATAGAGAGCATAGAGAGCATCTTCCCTATAAATCAAGGACAGACCCATAAACAAGCATGTGGATGTTTTATCCAGCTGCTGGTCTTGATTCTGGAGCAACATGGCTATTTGCTGTTTTCCTTCTTAAGGGTTTGTGGCTAAGTCACTACCTGAACCTTTGGGCTCATCTCAGTCCTTAAACTGATTGAAGTTTGCTTGTCTAAAGACAGAGCAGAGGCTCCAGGATTTGCCATCCTGTTAAGACGGTGACTGATACTGGAACAATGTTTTCCCACAGAGTACCTCACAGTGAGTGTGTTTCTAAAGGCTCTGCATAAAATGTAAACAAGGTAGAAAAGTCAGGTCTGTAATGAGCATTCTCTCTGCAGAAATGATGCTCATGCAGTGATGAGACTCTTAATTCATCTGAGCTTGTCTCACTTCATGACATGTATTTCTTCTTATAGCATACCTTCTATAAATCCATAGCAGCATCACAGCACATGCACATTAGACATTAGCTGCAATTGAATCTGAATGTTGTCATTTAACAAAGAAGACAATAAGCTTTGGATAGAAAAAATGATTTAATGGGATTAGAGAGAACTACAGATACTCTGTGATTTTTATGGTTGCACACTGTGTCAAGAGTTTGGTAATTTATGAAACTTCTTGATAGAAATATATGAATATACCAGTCAAAGTAATAATTAATTCCCTTGAGAAAATGCTCATTAAAAAAAATCTGTGACAAAAAGGAAAATTCTAAGAAGCTAGGAGATCACAATGTAAGCTAGCTGCCAATTAAGCCTTCGTGGGGCTGAGAAAGGAAAATGAAGGCAACAATATAGCTTTCTGACTGGGGATTTGATCTTCAGGATAACCTCCGAATTGCAATGTTTCATTTATTCAAAGCTCTGCTGAAATACATTCTAGCTGATTATGCCATAATACTGTACATTTATCCTCACATATAAGGAAGTATTCTATTACTCATAAATGCAGTAAGTTATGAACGGTAGACAATAGCACCCTTCGCAGAAGTGGGTCTGCAAGGAATGATAGCTTTTTTTTTTTCCTATTGTATATTTGAAGAATATCACTTTGCTATAAATATAGATCTGTCTACTGCATGGTGGAGTGCATTTGGCTATGTATCACCAAACATCTATAAGACAGATGAGGATGGCACTCTGTGTGTACTCTGTGGAGCCTGTGCTGGGCAGAGCAGGACTATCGTCTAAGAATACACTATTTAATAAGAATATTTAGATTGACAGGTTGTTTAATAGCCATTGTGTGTGGCCCCACAACAGCCACTTTGCCTGTAGAAAGCAGAGGTTTCCATCGCACAGCCCGGAAGATGTCTGTACCACCTAGGGTGTGGGGACCACCTCAGTCAGCCAGGTCAGTAGCTTCAGTTTGTACTACCATAAAGTACAGGAAAACTTTCATGAAGTTAGAGAACTTATGTTAAAAAATGGTGTGTTCAGAGAACTGCTATAGCATCCTGGTGGTCTGAATTTTCTTTATGTTTGTAAAAAATAAATTAAATCAAATAGTGATTTTTTAAGTTTTCATAAATGTTTCACAGACATTGGCTAATACAACTTAAAAGCCCTCCTACAATAGAACCCAGTTTTGCATCCTTCACTCACACTGAATAATACTTGTTCGTAAAAGATTTTCCCCAGTGTCTAATGGCTGTGACTCACAAGCCCAGTGAATAAGATGAATGCAAATTCAGGAGGTTACCCCCAAAACTCTCCACCCTCTCCCCTGCTGGGGTTACCTCAGACGTAGCCAAAAGGCTGTGTTCTTCCTTCCTCTGCTGTTGCAATTCATTGCCCAATTTACTCATTTAAGCTGCTGTTGATTGAAATTTACTTTAATCTATAGGGATGTGACTTGCAATTTAGCCAAGGTGGGTGAGGGGCGGACTAGGAAGCAGAGTCTTGTCTCTACTTTCAGATACTCTAGTACAAATTGCAGTCAGGAGAATCAAAACAAAGTAGGAATGGTCTAGGCACAATGAGAAATATGGGCTTTTGCTATTAAATATATGCTTGAAATTACACAAAATAGAACATTGCAAATATCTTGCCAGCAGGACAGGTACTTTCACATCACAAGGCAGAAACCCACAGGCCAGGTTGGCTAACTGCAGTTGAAACTCTTTTTCCATTCATTTGTTTTTAACTTTGTTACTTATCTTTGGAAACAAAATACGTACAACTGGTAGAATTAGCTGGATATTGCTGTAGCTGCAACCTTATTTTGCTTGTGTCACTGCACTTTAGGCCCCTACATCACTTTCCCCAGAAGTCCTTGAGCTGCAATGGGGCATGCCGTGTCCTACTACCTAGTGCATATGTGTGTATGAGGCACAAGGATACTCCCAGCTGAGCTGACTTTTGACACATTGAAGTCAGTAGAAAGGTTCTAGTTACTAAGTACCAGGATCTGATGTTTTTCTTATGTATGGGATGACTTTGCCATTTTTTGGTAACCACATAGGAACTGGTAAGATTTTATTCTTCATACTTATTTGTCTTTTATATGGAATTATTTTCTCCCTTCAAAAGTAGAGCACAATTTATGACAATGAGAGCTGAGTATGTTACATAGTAATAAAGGTAAGCACTAACAGAATAAAGCTGTCTAAGGGGTGCTATAAATGTATCTCATTAATTTGTATGCAAAATATACTTTGGACTCTGCTCAATGTATCGCAGGTGAAGGCTGTGAGGGAGCCAGAAATGATGTTGTGCTTCCTGGGTCCCTGAAGCAATGTTGGCCTGATCCTGGACTCAATCTAAGGCTAAGCATCATTATAACCATTGGAGATCCCAGTAGCTTCACTTTATACCATAGGCAGCAGCTGGTGCAGAAGGAACATCACTGGCTTGAATGAAAACATGAGGGAACTACAGATCCAGCTACTTTTCCCATCTCAGCAGCACAAAGAGATTGATATCTTGGTCACTTGCTGTAGACCCAACCCTTTGTTGTTCCAGGTACCCCACCAGGTGCATCAAACCATCAAACCTTTAATTCCACTATATTGCGTATGTGTGATAAGGGTCATCATCATCATCAAAGGGAAGGAAACCTTTTGTTAATTATTAGAGTTAAGGTCACTGATACAATACTACAGCTTATTTTATATCAGATGCTACTTAGATCTCCACTGGTATTAAAAGTATCACATTATCTTAAATTCCTTACCTTCGTGAGGTGACTAAAATATTCAGGACTCTAATTTCTCCTCTGTGAGGCTCTGAGGCTGACCTAGAGCCAAGAACATTCATCAATACTTCGGAATATCTCAGTCAGATCCCTGAGAGATGTACCCACAACAATAACAATACTTACATTGTACTTCAGATAATGTGCATGAGTGCAGCACAGAGGTGAAGATGACAGAGACTGGACCCTTCTGCTACTATTCCTTTTTCCTCTGAAAAGTCAAGCTTCCTTTTTTTCCAAAAGAACAAAAAGGCAAAATATTAATCCCTGTTTATGTTACAGAACTGTTAATTTTGCTTAGACATAAACTACCCACGCACGGGTGCACATACACATACACATTTTGGACTAAACGCCACATGGGAGATAAGGCTGAGCAGCTACACAGTCACATGGAAGCCAGCTGGAAGTGCCCATTGAGTTTGTGGAGGATTCCCCGAAGGACGCCCGGGCAGTTCTGCTGTTACAGCTCAAGGAGAATTGTCCGATCCACAGCTACGGTGTCATTCTCGATTCTCCCAAATGAGGGTGCCTAAGGGTGACTTACTGCTACTGCTTCCTAAATGAAATAGCAATAGTGTTTTTTTCAACTGTAGCTCATGCGCCATCTGACTCACAAATATCAGCATGATATTCTGGCTCATGTTTTCTGACACACGTGCACGCACTCCAACACGCTTACATAAAGAAAGGCATTTTGCAAGAAATTCTGTATTCACACTGGCAGGAAAGGTCACTGTGCATGTGAGTGCACACGGCATATAGAAATACAGGACTTGCCACACGAAAGGAAATTATGTCATTCCTTTGCTGAATTCTCTGTGTTATTAAATCAAATTTATCACCAGTAAAAAAATAGCTTAAAAACAAGAGTAGCATGGGTTGCAACGTTCAATAGTCTGTATGTAGCACGTCGAAGGAATGTAAATACGTCCCTTACCGGGAAATGATATGTCACAGCCAAACATCTCTCTTGGGAGAAGCTTTTTGGTCTGTCAATGGATATGACACAAGCCAGAAAGCACCATAGTCCAATTTTCACTGTGCTTAAATAATTTTCATGTGGTTCTTTTCTCCTCCATCGTGAACTTTTGAAAATATTACAAGAAATGTAATGAAAACCACATCAAGTTTTTGTGAAAAATGTGTTAGTGTATTATGCACAGGTTATTTTAGGGTTCTAGAATATTTGAGAATTAAATCTCTAGATCTTAAATATTGACAAAAAACAATCAAACAATCAAACAAAAGCGTTATTCAGATTTGCCATCAAAGTATTTGATTATGAAGCAAACAGCCTCAGAAAAAAACACAGATCCAATGACTTTTGCTGCTGAGTGCAGGGCTTTGCCTTTCCCCTCTGATCAAGCACAGCGTCTTGTGTAATTCTGTTGGAAGAGGTTCACACATTTTTGTTGTTCGCAGAGAGTAAGTCAGACCCGTGCATGGACCAGCCAGCAGGCTGAATTTCACTTGTGAATTATAGGCATATAAGGGCATTAGAGAGTTCTACGGTAAGTAGTGCACTGTTTTTATGTTGTAAATGCATTCTTACCCATGTAAATACCTCAGCTGAGAAGAAAAGACAGAGATGAAAAGTTAAAAATAATAGGCAATGGATGAGCAGCAGCCTGACAAATCCAAGCAACTAGGAGAGGAAAAGAGCAGAAATGGCATTCATCTGTAGGTGCTTCTTCCAGGGAATTATCTCTAGTCATCGCCTAGACATGAGACGAGTTTTTGCCATAATTACAAACCCAGCCTACTCTGGCTGGGCATAATCCATGGAGCAGGGCACTAGAAACAGTGGTTGAAAAAGATGAAAAAAAGTGGGCTAAAAGACAAAAAGAAGATTTGTTCATGAAAAATATTGGAGATGCAGCTCCTTCAGCACCAGGAAAAGTAGTCTGGGAAATTATGATTGGATTATGTGCCAGTTCCCATGCTATCAGAATCAGAGTGCCTAAAATACAGTTTCATTACAGGAAAGTCTGACTAAATACACAGACACTGTCAAAATCCCCCAGTGTAAAATCCATAATGTCTGGTTTCTGGCAAAGAACTGGTTTGGAGCCTTGGCTGAGAACCTGGCTGGTTCTACACAGAGTTTTTCCACTCTTTGCCGGCCTGGGGAGGAAGCTCTGTGTTTCAGTATCTCCACTGTGTCTTGCAAAGATAGCACCTTCTGGTTCTCCAGGCTTCTCTTTTCTTACGCACATATGAAAGATAAGTATCAAATTCCCAGGCCACCAGGACTTGGGTGTATCATGTTACTAAGTGTTACTCATCTCACTTGGTACCCAGGCCCAACCTCTGCCTATTGCCTCCACCCATGGCTCAGAGGGGACTTTGGACACCCTGCTGCATGGCAAGGAGGCAACATGGTATTCCCCCTGGTGACCTCGCTGGCTCCTAGGGGATGATGTTGTGACTGCCCTGCAACATCTTGCTGGCTCCCAGGCATTGCAGAGCTACAGGAAGGTGGGAGAGCATCTCTTCTGCAGCCTCTTCTCCTTCACTCTGCCATTGCTCAACATCTCCAGCATCGATTTCACTTAACTAGCCCGGCATCTACTCCTCTCGCATTACTCCCAACCTCTCAGGCTCCCACATCTTTAATATATACACGTGAATTCCTTGTCTTCTCCTTTTCCCATCTCTCCCTATCCACCAAGGACCTAATATCATTCTCAGCAGAGCTGCCTTGTTCGTCTTTACCCCAGCTGTCCCCATCACCTCTCTTAGGCTTTATTGTGACAGCAGGTTTCCTTTCAACATACCACTTCACCCTGGTGCTCAGCAGAGGATTGCTGCCCCCAAGATCTGTTTGCTCCTTCTAACTAACCTGTGGGGACTATAGGAAACTTTCAATGCCCCTGGAATCTGGCAGCTTTGAATAAAGGGAATGACAGTCCCCACTTCTGAAATCTCTTAACAATGAAAGAGAGTGGAAAAAAAACCACAGAAACAAGCAAAGCTCCAGTGATGCAGCTGGGCCCCATTCTTCAGTCATAAGGACTAGCAGCCAATTCCCACAGCTGCCAGGGCACATTTTCTGGCTCTTTTAGGCTGCTTCCCATTTCCAGGAAGCCTAACCCACTGCCATGGCCTTCAGCACAGAATGGTAAGCAGAATGGAAATACAGCTGGAGAGAAACAGGGACAGGCAACAGCTGCATCAAGCAACATACTGCTGCACAGGAGTGAATAGCTAATGTATGTGTAGACTGATAGATTAGTGAATTGTCTGGGTTATACAGGGCTGAGATTATACACTCTGGCTGCAAAGGAGTCCTGGGTTTTCACCCTGTCAAGATTCCTTGGTAGTAGACTGTTTTGCTTCTGTGCCCTTGCCCACGCTTCTCAGATCCTGGGTGAGTTAAGTGGTTTGTCATAAAGTGGTCTTTATCCTGTGCTGGATTATGACAATCCTGGAGAACATCCACAAACTCTGCATGGAGAGTCTCTCCCAGTAATAACATTTCTTGGGCAGAGACATCCAAGAGAGGCTGCAACAATACATCAAATTAATTTCTTAGAAAGGACTTGCCCCATCAATAGCAATAATCTCGTGAACCCTCAGGTACCTACCTTCTCTTCTGCCTCCTATGCTCGGGACTATGCGGATCTTTGCTGCAGAATGGCAAAGCACTAGCCAGCGAGGCAGCAAGCACCACAGATTCAGGACAAACACAAGGGCACACTGCCTCCGAGCACTGCAAGGGGACCGATTCTGACAGCACTACAAGAATGAGGAGAAGGAAATGGAGATGGATCTGGCAGACCATTGCCATCATTTCTTCACAAAGGTAGAAGATTTAAAATGCCTCTTGGGGTGGGCCATACTACTTGAGGCACACTAGCTCTTAGCTAGCACACTGAGCTGTGGAGGTGGTACCTGTATGGGGCATCTGTGGAAGAGCTGATCATCAGATTTCATGGATTTCCATTTAAACCAATAATACTAGCATCTCAATTATGTGCCGAAGGAGTGAGTGCTGCTTCTGTGGTACTAGTTACACAGACCTTAATGTGTGCCACCTAATATTATTGTTCTTGCAGTGCACAACCAGAAAGCAGAAAGTCACAGCATTAATAAGCGTTTGATCTTTCCTCTTGATTATATTTCTACTCCTTATTGCTCTATATGAGCTGCAGCAGTTACTGTTTGATAATTTACTCTCCCTCGCTCCATCCTTGTCAAGGCAGAAGAATAAAAGAACTTCATCTTGGTTTGTGCTGTTTTCTTTCTTTCATTTTATTTCTTTGCAACAGCAAGGATAATAATCTGGAGAAAGGAAGCCAGATCTCTCTTCCTTTTCTTTTTCTGTGGCTGCACTCATGTCCCACCCTCAAGTACCTTCTGTAATTTGTTGCATTGGCATAAACTCTTCATATTCCTCTGAAAAAATCATAGGGAAATGCAGCTGCTGGTCACTCTCCTACGCAATCAGCTTTAGATAAAATCTTGGAGTTTTGCATTCTCTTTTGCATAATGGATTTCACAGCATGAAGAGACATTCTTTCCTAATTTTTTCTCTTTTCTTTTAAGTTTCTGTCTCTCACTAAGCACCAGAACACTGTTAATGTCAGTGGTACAAAACAGTCATTGATCCTTTGGAGACAACTCCATAGCTCACAAACTTAGCCTTTACAAAATCTCTAATTGAGGGTGGTCATCATCCAGATTAGAGAATCCCGGGCAAGCATGAGCTACAAACTCAAGCTACAAACCCTTCTGTGAGATGTCTTGGTTTATCCCCGGTATACAATGTGCCGAGCCTGAGATTATCTTAAGAGTCATGGCTCTAAAGGCAATGAAACAAACGTTCAGCTAATCAGAAAATATGTATTTTCAAATCTGAACTCACAAGCTAATAGGTAATCATAGACTTGTTCTCTGACTTTCTTAAAAACTGGCATATCTTGAATTAAGATGAGCTACGTTTTAATTTGTTTTAACTTGTTCTTTGTTCTGAGGTAACTTTATAAAAAAATACCATATAGATATATTTGTCCTTCAGCTATGGAGCCCAGCAAACTAGCTTTTGAATTCTTTTTCTTGCACGTCAGTATTAACAATATTATACAAGAAGGATAGGGACTGCCAGCTCTTGCAATTACAGTTGCTGATAGATTTCATAGAAAAATTCTATTTTCAGTTGTTGTTTTGAAACCATACCATTCCAGATAAATACTGGGATGAAATCACATTCAATTCATTTTAGAAAAGTTCTGATTACATTGTTAAGCTATAGCTGATGATGAGGCTAGAAAACGTATGTATATTTGCATATATATGCATATTTGGACATATTTTCTGATTCTCTCGCTCTCTCTCTCTCTCTCTTTTTTTTTTTTTTTTTTTTTTTGGTTTTTTTTTGGAAGTTCTACTAATCCCTGTGCTTCTGAGCTGCACTAGGATTTTGGTAGAGGAAGGTGGCTTGGTGTTAGGAATGTGCTTTTTCCTGTTTTTATAGGAACTAGGGTTAATGGCTGTGGATGAAGGGAGGGAAGCTGAATGGGGTTTTGAGTCAAGGCCTGGCTGAGCAAGGAAACTAGAGCTATGAGTCAGATGGGAGGAGACTGGGACTGGCTGGACTCAGAAACTGGGTTAGGAACCGTCAGAGAGGGAAGGCAAGCTCACAGGGGATTTTAGCCTGTATATCACGTTTGTGCACACATTGTGTGGTCAGACTTGGGAAGGTTTTGGGGCGTCCGTGACAGGATCCAAGCTTTCTGGAGCTAGTATGTGGCAGAATTACTTCCCCCTATCATACAACCTGATATGGTCTTTAACCACATGATTTCCTACTGTTCTTTTCATCAAGCCCCTGCCTCATTCAGTGCACAGAGTGGATGTTATTCATCTGCTTCATTCTCATCATTCAGTGTAATGGCCCTACATCCTATTTACTGCTCACTAGTCAAACTCTGTTCCAAAGATAGAATAATTAATTTCCTCATGGGCTGTTCCTCATGGGCACTCATCATTACAGCACTTCATAAATAGTAATTCATTCATTTTCACAACACTCATATGTTGTGAAACCTCTCGGCAGGTTGGTGTTATTCCCATTTTTCAAAAGGGGAACTGAGGCAACCAGACTTTAACTAAGGCCCACGTTTACACTAATTACGGATGGCCGAGCTACGTCACCTACATCCACGTTTGTCACAGTGCTTGGCATTGCACAGCCATGCACATATCATCAACGCACAGCTCTGCTGTAGTTTTGAGCAATTAGCACTTGGGGTGACAGGCTGCCGTAGCATCAGGTCAAATGCTCTCAAAATGCAGGAAGAGACAAGACACAGAAAGCCTGCCCTCAGATTTCCCACAGCACTGCAGACGAGCAAGAAGCAGGGACAGACCCCTCTGTTTAGGACCTTGTTCAAATCCCTTAACTAGGAGGCACTTCTCTTTTTTACATACTTTTCCCTAATCCTCTAACCTCGCACCAAAGTACATGTTAGACCTTCTCTGCTACATTTCCTGACTGATCCTCAAACAGGTCCATCCATATCATACTGAAGATAAGGAATAAGCAGAATCAAATTAGTTATTTTATTTATTCCTACATCCTGAATACCTTACTGTGCGATATTCTCTGTGTGTGCTGTCCTGTATCTTCAAAAAGGCAATCTGAGAAACCCCACAGAAGTCCCACCGTGATGGGTGAACAGCAGGGCTGAAATCTTTAGATTCATAGCTCTGACCTCTGCCACTGGAACTAGGAGAATAAATGCTAGCACTATCCTATACGTGCACCGGTGCAAAGGGAACAAGACACCTGCTTTGCAGAAGGTTTCCTGGGTGTGTAAGGGACCTCCACAGCTTGGAGGTCCAGACGGGTTTGGAGATAAGCAAAGGCCTGTGCTCCACCCCCTCCAAACCATGCTGCTCCAATCCTCACCCCATGGTCCTCTTGGCCCAGAGTTCCCCTATCCCATGGCTGTGATACTAGTCCTGGCCTTCCTGCTCCACCAGGCAGTTTAAGCTCTATTTTCTGGATTTCTCATTCATCTCCTGCTTTCTGCCTGTCTCAGACCCAGCACCAGTTTCTCATCCCCTTGCTCCTCATCATGGTCTATGTCCTCCCCCCACCCCATGACACACTAAGATAAAAGATAAAACATTCTTCCAGGCCTGACTTCCTTGGCCTATCATGCACATGCTTCTTGCCAAGGCAATATGATAGTCTTTTTTCCACGCTTTAAATCACTAACATCTAATCTCAGGTTTCTGTCTCCAGACTTCTGCAGTCCTGCATCCCATGCCTAGATGCGTGCAACCACAACATTTGGGAGCAGCAGTTGCTCCAAGCCTGCAGCCCAGGGCTGGCGCACACTTGGTGCAGACAGAGCCTTTGGAGAATGCAGCTGCCAAATTCCTGAGAAATATCTACTGAACTTCAGCAAATGCAACTATTTCAAAGGCTTAGGACTTGGCCAGATTTGGACTGCTTTTCACAGTCACATTCTTGACATCAGGGTGGGTCCTCTCCTATGCCAAATATAATGTCCGCGCTTCATAGAGTTAATCAAATAAATGATTTCAAAGATTTATTTTGATCTAAGCAAAGTAATATATTTTCTATAATATGCTTCTTGGAAATCACTGAACTATTTTTTCTAAAATTTCAAAACAACAAATAAATCAAAGTGAGGCAGTCATCCAGCATAGGGAATTTTAGATGAACATTTAAAGTCTGGCACAGTTATATATAACTGAAAAAGGATTTTATAATGGAAAGTGTCAAGCATTAAGTATAGGTGGCACTTCCAACTCCGCCTGTAATACAGATTGGATTAGATGCCTGGTTCTGTTCCCAGGGCATTCTGGATTAAACTAACTGACTCACAGTGGACTAGGAAGAAGTCTGTATTTTTCTTAGGTTAATACATTTGTATAGCATTTTTGTTCTCAGAAGAGAAAAAAAATCACATCATTTATCTAGAAGATTTATGCATTTATTGGTATTGGTGAGAAATGCATAATTTTCTGACAATATGGAAAGGACGATTATGGCAACTAATTTTATGAGACTTATAAAAGAGAAGCTTAATAATAAAGTGTTAACAATTATAATTTAAAAATGAGTCAGCTACAGAAAAAATAAGACAAAGGCAAAAAGAAAAATGAAAAACCTTTCAGAGCAAAATGTTTTATTTCCATTTATTTCAAATGCTTTGCAGATGTGTGTGGGGCAAGTAGGAGGCTAATATATCTCACTTTAGCAGTACTAATTGTTTGCATTATCACAATAATCAAATGCAACCATATTAATCTCTGTGGTTATTAACTTGATTTTTACACATTAAGATTTAGATTTAATCCCCTGGGACCATCTATTAATGCTTTTAAAGTTGAAGGGTTTCAACAGTTTTAAGGGTTTTTTTCCCCTCTTTTAGCTGCAGGCAGTAAAATTTGAACGTGTGTGGAGTTTTGTATTTTGCATTCCTGTGGGATTTTCAGAGACACTGCTGTCAAGGACCATGAATCATGTTAATACATAGCAACCTCTACAGCTATTAAAATGTCTGCAATAATGTGATTATTTTAAAACGGAAAAACTAATATCATATGTATTACTTAAAGATCAACGTTTTTTTTTTTTTTAGAGTCTTTGGAAAGGACTGCTTTCAGGAGGGGGGAATGGAAACGTTAGTGGGAGTTGCTAGAATGTGAAATGTCTAATCTACTGAGAAGACAAACTTCAGTTCCTTTTACAGAACACATCCTTACTGGGTTTATAGTCAATGAAGCAAAAAAATGGCAAAAAAAAAAAAAAAAAAAAAAAAGGCAAGATCAATAAGCATGAAAAGCTATTTTATTTTTGTTTAGCCAAGTTGTAGTTACACTGACCTGCTGGAAGAGTATCCAGTTTTATGCTTTCATAGCCTCAGAGTTATGACACCGAAGCATAAAACTGGGCATTGCATGTTTCTATGAGATGTCAAAGTGAAATTTAGTGGTAGTATTGAAAAATGACACAAATAGGTTAAAAAATCAAATTTTGAGGTAGATTTACCAAATAACATAATTTACAAGTTATATAAGCAAGAAAATACAGTAAAGTGACCCCAGGAAAGGAAATAAGAAAGTGTCTTGGAATGTGTTACAGTTCTAGTCTTTAAATATTAACCCCAAAGACAGTAACAGTAAGACACTATTTTGAAGAGAAAAAATGTAGTTCCTCAGATCATGCATTTTTATTGTCGCTGAGCAGGCATATCTATGTTGGCTTTTCCTGAATAAATTCTCCTTTGGTCATCTGTGTTGTTGGGCAGCCTTCAGGCAGCCATCTCTTGAATTAACATGTCCAAGAGGGTCCCAAAGTATGAGAACTTATGTAGTCCTTCTGTCTTTATTATAGCTGTGATTCTGAATGTGCATGTTTCCTTTTCCTCTGCTAAGTATTCTAATAACTCAAATTATTCAAGAATATAGAGGTCATCATTCACCACAGAAGGCAAAGAGTTGCCTATCCCAAACAACAACTAAAAGACACTGTGGGTAGGATCTGCTTGGGGAATTGCCTTTCCTCTTGTTCATAATTTATAATACAACTCAGAAATTTCCTTTGCAGCTTTGTTATATAATTTATTCTATTTCACTGAGGATTCACTGAATCTGGATTATCTCCCTAGAACCTGAGCCCTAGTGAGAATGAATGGAGAAGACCGCTGCTTAGCCAATACAACGTTCACGTGTAATCATTTTAATGAGTAGGAATTCAGCTAGTGCCAAGTGGTTGAGTGGTATTTTATAAGGTGTTAAACAGGTCTGAAATATGAAGCTCTGGTCTTTCAATACACAAGTGGCCAAATATGATGTAGTGTATTTTATCAGATACTCGGAAGAGCTCCCTCAGGAAGGAAAGGGTTCAAGTGCCCTTACTTAAGGTCGGGTGGGTTCCAGTGGCCTCAGACAAGCGTTTTAGCAAGCTGATTATTGGCACCTCAGCAAATAATTTTAGATTCTGGAATATAGGGGCACCATTAGCATTGTTTTAAATTGCACTTTCTATTTTGTAAAATCAAAAAAGAAAATTTCATGGGGAAAAGAAGTCTCGCATTCATGCAACATTAATGTTTAGGGAATAATGTGGTGTTTTGCCATGTTAAAAGAATTATTACAAACCCTTCATTGAGAAGCTCTAGAGATCTCATACTTTGTAAAAGAGACTTGATAATTGGATGTGCAGGAGGGGGAGGGAGATGTATGTGGAGGGTATCACTTTTGGTGACAGCAATGAGCCTATTTTTGTTCTTGTGAAAAAAATACCCTGATCTGGCCAAATTCAAAGCCTCTGACAAAGCAGGGAGGCTGGTCGCTGCAGGTCTGCGTGGTGCAAGTAACTGGAGCTCAAGGCAGAGTGGCTCATTCCTGGGCTCTCCCTGTTCCCCCAGCCGAAGAAAGAATACCACAAACTCAAGTACGCACGGACATAAATGCTTGGGGAAGGCAGATTAAGTCTGCACGTATGCCACTTTTAATGAGTTTATTCTTTTACTTACATGGTTCTTCCGTTATTTTATCTGAGCACCCCAGGAATCTTTAATATGCATCCAACAAATGTCCATAAATAGGGGCTAATTCCCATCTCCTAGTTCTTTGTAGAGAGGTGATCTTGCCTGTGAGCCCAAGCTCGACTTACCAAAGCACAGCTGAAGAGGCTGTGCAGAAGCGGCTGCCTCGGGGAGTGCCGGAGAGGGCATCCTACGGGTCCACAGTCCCCAGGGTGAGAGCTGAGGCTGGGACTTGCGTGGGAAGAAGGCAAGCGGGCGGCAGGAGGGGCGAGCGTGCCCGTCCCTGGCTCTGGCAGCCCCTGTGAGGGGCCACGCTGCTGCCACCCGCCACGGCTTTCCCGCGAGCCTCCTCCTGGGAGCTGCCGGAGCTGGGCTGCGGGGCCGTGGCCACCAGGTCCCCCCCAGGGCCAGACCCCACGGCCTCTGCTGTGCGGGGCCAACAGCAAGTCTTCTCTTGCCCCCTGCAAGCCTGGCAGGGACCCTCAGCAAAAGGAGCCTCTGAAGGATTTCTTCCCCAAAGCCCACCTTCCACAGCCTTCTTTTTCTTCTGGTTTGGGTTTTTGTTGTTGTTGTTGTTGTTGTTGTTGTTGTTGTTGTTGTTTTGCTCTGAAAGGGACAAAGCTGTATGGAAAATTAGCTATAGACCAGCTAGACTGGTCTATAGGTCACGTGCATGAGAGGCTGCGAGCATTTGTGCATGGACCATTGCTGGATATTACAGCAGATGCCTTTACCCTTGAAGCTGAAGCTGCCACATATTTCGATATACCTGCTTATTTTATAAAGCTAGAGGTCTGGGCAGAGGAACTGAGAGAGCCTCTTAATTCCACTGGTGCACCTTGGAGAGCTTATCTGAGGGACAGAGAGCGAAAGGAAGCAGAAAACATAAACATGTGAATGTGACATCTGTGATTCCACTTTACAGAGCATTTTACGTGTGTGAAAATATCTAATTGTCTTGCAAAAGCAAGAACTTCGGGGCTGAAACAGATGACAGAAATTAAGACATCTTAAAAGGAAAAGCCCAGCTAGAGACATGAATCTGAAAGAAAAAAAAAGAAAAAAAAAGAAAAGAAAGAAAGAAAGAAAAAGAGGTTATGCCAACATTTTCCTGAATGATAGCAGAGATGTATGCTAAAGAATAGGTGTTGACAGAAAAGAAACACAACCCTCTAATAAAAGAGGTGAGCAGGCAGACATATGAACTGCTGAAATTTCAGCATTTTGGAGTGCTGTGGGTAGAGAGCACTGGAATACAGGAAAAAAACCAAATGGGAAAGATCTTAGGAAATAGTCCCCTTTTAAAATTTTTAATCATTTTAGATGCAGTTTCATTTGAGAAAAGAAAATATATATATATATATATATAAAATACATATATATGTATGCATATATGAAGGTATAGGAATTGAAAAGGAAAGAGAAGACAGAAAAAAAGAACAAAAAGGCACATTAGTGCTTTGGTTAGGCTTCCCTTCCAGATATCCTCTGCACTGTGTCACAATAAATCTTGCATCTCGCTTCTCAGCTGAGGTCTCGGCTGCAACATTCTTTGGTCGCTTTGTTTCAGAGCGGTGTTTGTGTTGAATTTGGGGAGTTCTCTAAGCAGCTGCAACAACAGAGTAATATTTCCTCACTCTTTCCTCACAAAGCATGATCAAACAAGACGCTTTTGGGGCGGAGGTATCGGAGAAGCATTGCTTTAGGTAGCCGTGGCTCCCTGGGTCTGACAACCTCCTGACAGTTACTAATATCTGCAGAGTTAATGTATTGGAGGGTTGGAAGGTTTGTGATGTGTTTTTGATTTCCTGCCTCAGAAATGCACTTTGTCTGGAGGAAAAAAATAAATAAAAATAAAAAAAATAAAGTGAGCCCTATGACTCTCCTTCTTGCCACACAAGTGTCAGGAAATTGTTACCTATGTAGCCAATTTATGCTATGTAATGGGCTACTAACATTCAAGAGGAGATACTTGCTTACTGGCTATTCAACTGCTGTGTGAACGTGAGTTAAAATTGTAATTATTTTTGAGGAATGCAAATTCAATGTGAATTCATCCATCCTCATCAAGGCTTTGCAAAGGGTGCAAATTTCCTCAAACTACTTTATTTGTCTTTCTCTTAGCTACTGCTTTCAATGCGTTTATTCTCTAGGGGTCATGTCATTGTCTTCTGAAATCTTGAAAGATCTTGCTTACATGTGAAAATAGTTTTATAAAATGCACAATTGAAGAAATTTCAGTTAATCAAGTCACCTTCTTCTTCCAAGGCAGTAAATTAGTTCCGATCATTTCTATTTATTTTTCTCTTTCAATCTCACATACATACATATACATGTATGTATATATATATGTATGTATGTATAACAGAAAGAGACAACATTAAATTAAGAAAAAATATCATTCAACTTTCATTCAGAGACTTTGAGATTTGAGTTATCTTAATAAATGACCCTGCATTCTCATGTTTTATACCATGTAATATCCTTTTCAGTGATCAAAATCTAATTTCTGTGTTGGAATTATCTTCAGACTATGCTTGTTTTGAAATTTTACTGACCAAAGAGACAAAAGATTTTAAAACACTTGTCAGAATAATTTCCAGTCATATTAATTCTTCATCTTAAGTCCTTGGTTCTGCAGCAGGATACAGGCAGGTGGATAACGTTGCTTAGAGTCTCCAAGTAGGCAAGTTGCTTTGCACAGATACAGACGTCCAGCTGCCTGCCCATCCCTGTCTGACTGGGCCTTCCTTTAAAAGTAAATGTGAACTTAAATTTATGTAGATGTAGAGTTTTGTTTCTGCTGCAAGTGGGAAAGAAAAAAGAGATTACATTTCCACAAAAATATAAGTGTGTCTCTATGGTATTGTGCAGTACAAATTGATAGAGGTAGTTTCCCTCGTTTATTTTGGGGCATGATCATGCCAAAATACTTGTTTCCATTGATAACAGTAAGAGTGTTCATATACATATGATCTTATAAAGGCTGCAGGATGTCTTCCACATGCTTTATACATTATTATTCCAAAAGCTTTATTTCTTATGAGGGCCAAATTCTCCTACCTGGTGTAATGTCTACTCTCCGGCTACTCTCGGAGGGAGCAGAATTAGCTTACAATAACAAAGTAAAGACTTTCATGCAGGATATGTGAGAAAAAAAAAGATATTTTGAAACTTAGTGTTGATTCTGGCATCCTGACAATGTGTTCCAGCTTGTAAAAAGCCACTAAAATCCATTGAAATAATGATGATGATGAATTTCAGCCCTAGAGAGAAATGGATAATGGAGAATACCTATCGCTGACCAGCTTTCAAACTCACCAACTCCACTTCTATCTTTCTCCCCGTTAAAATATATATATATATATATATTTAAGCAAGTGAGTCTTCTTTTTAACACTCTAAGACCCCAGAATGTTGTCTTTATGGATACACTTCAGAGTTCAGCTAAAAGATCATAGTGCTTTAAAACGGGCATGCTAAAACCAAGCATGCCTGGAGGAGAATTTGTAAGCACAATTATGTTTGCCATAGAGTTGCTAGGTCAGTGGGCGGTATACGATGCACCCATCTTTCTAGGAGCAGTAGGATTTCCTGCTGTTTTTTTCAGTAGTGACCTAGAAGGAGGTTAATGATTCCAAAGAATGACTTTTCCCTTAGGGAAAATTTAATCTTCTGACCTTTTTCTCTATCTGTCCATTCCTTTTAAGTCACAGACCCCCTTCATTTAGCTTACATCAAGCTGTTTTATTTTCTTCAAAAACATAGTTGAAGTGATTGCTTTTGCTTTCGTTTAACCCTTGAACTGGATGCATTTCCAAACTAAATCATTGCCCAGCATACAGGATTGCTTGTAAGCATTTCTTTCAGATTTCTATATTTGTCTTAAATGTGATTGTCAACCCTCAGAATCACTTTGACAACTGACTAACTTCGAAAATGCATGCCTTTAATGTACTCTTGCAATCATCTCCGAGAGTTGCTTTAGAAAAAGAACATGACAGGAATAAAGCAGCTACTGGATTTTTTTGAATTCTATCAAAATGCTGATGGAACTAGAGTACTACAGAAGGAAATTTTATTTAAAATACGTTCACCAAGACCATCATGCCATTTTTGGATTAAATTTGAGCTCATAAATATATCAGCATTTGCACAGCCAAATTGTTAGAGTGTTTTGTTTTGTTTGAACTGTGCAGACACTACTGAATCAGATTTGTTGTCAGAATATTCTGAAATAAAATAGTAATTACTTTATTATTCTCAAAGGTGTTGACTCCCGGGTGCAAGGGGTTCTTAAGGGTAACTGGAAACAGAAACTGCCTTGTGCTCAAAGCTGTCAACTTCCTTTTGCTCTGCAGCAGCCGTTGTTTTTGTCTGTATTGCATTACACACGGTTATTGCCAACATAATAATTCATGAATATTCCTTCATTTTCAGAATTATAATTAATGCTTGATTTTGACATTATGACAAACTGGTGCAGCTCGGCAGCAGAAACGTTCAGACCCCAGAACAAAGGAATTGCCGTATTGGAGCAGACCAGTGGTCCGTCCAGCCCGGGATCTTTCTGCCTCTCGCGCTGGCCAATGCCTCAGGCTGCAGAGCAAGGCATAACCCCCCCCAACGCACCTAATTGCAATACTATACCACAGAGGGAAATTTCTTTTCGACCTCAGCTGGTGATCAGCTTATGCCCTGAAGTATGAGGATTGATAGCCCTTATAATTTTTATTCTAGCCAGCGTGGCTGCAGATGATATACTTAATCAAATAAATGTCTAATACTTTGGTAAAGCTAAGTAAGGGCTAAATACTCCCCTCTCTCGGGAGAAATCCTGAGGAAGGAAAAAGTGCTGAGAAATTCCACAAGGAGAATCGCATCGAGTTCCCACTGCTTTCTGCCCTCTCTGGGGATTACAGTTTGCACGCTTGCGGAGAGGCTGGCAGGGCTGGGAAGGACTTGAAGCAGCACAGTCCCGGGCTTCACAGGGGAATTGGGCTCCAAGCCTGCCTGCGAACGCCCCGTGGGGCCCTTGGACTCGCAGGGAGCGCAGTTCAGGCTGGGAAGTGCGAGACAGGACGACCTGTGGCAGCAGTTATCTCCTACCCACGTTTCTTTCTGAAAAAGCAATGTTTTTAGAAGGGAAAGCGTGCTGCCTCGGATGCCTAGTGCTTAGGTCTCCCCTTGCAAGCTGAGATGCCCTTTTCCAAACCTGCATATCAGCGGCTACATGGTGGTTGTGCGAAGGACCAGCTGAAGCATCTAAAGGAGCAGGGGGACAGGACAAAGTGTTAGGCTTTCTCCTTCCATTTGCTTTTGCTTTTCTTTTCTAATCTTTTACACCTTCCTTTTTTTTTTTTTTTTTTTTTTGCACTGAAGAATAGTGATTGCCCCAAAGCTGTTTTTCTCAATACTATGCAGCAGCCACAAATTCCACAATTTAACAATATATTCTAATGAAAAGAAAGCATCTCTATATATTCATTTAAAGGTGCTTCCCACTTATTTTCATGAAGTGAAACAGAATAGACAGGAACACCTGAGCTATTTTGTAAAAACTGGCATTTTATGTGGTCCTAAAACTCCTCATCCTCTTCATGCTTCTAAATTATAAGATCTCCTCTTTTAACTCTGTGTTCTAAAAGAGCTCATCCCCTGTTTCATTAATCATGCTTACTGCATTTCTCTGTATGTTTTCTTAGTTTGCCGTATCTTCTCTAATATTCAGTGACTAAAATACAACAGCATATCCAGGAATGCAGCTTTTACTCACGAAATCACATAGTAATATTTTATGCTTAACCAGCTTTTCTTTTTTTAATGTAGGTGAGCACCTCGTTTGCCTTTGTGTGTTTTACAAGCTACCGCAATATGCCGGACAGCATTTTTCAGTGAATGATGCCTAGATTTTCCTGTGCTAATTAATAGTCATCAGTTCCTGAAAATATTTTCCAGCGTGCACTCCTTGACATTACCCTGTTTAATTTAACATGCCATCATGTCACCATTTCATGTTAGTTCACTGGTTTGTTCTGGAATTTCTTCCAGTTTTGCCCAAATTTGGTTAACGTTACAAGGGGCCAAATACCCTCAAGAATTTTCCTGTTTAAGATGATGCGCATTGGGACTAAACACCAGAAAACAGGGTGTGACTATTGTACTGAAAACAAATTTAATCATCTTTATTTTAGAACCTTTTTTTTTCAAGATTGTTAATGAATATGTTGAATAAAACCCTCTTTATTGCCGCTATTGATCCCGGGGGCGATTCAGAGTTAACCTCTTTCTGTGCTCCAACTGATCACTGATCCTTCTGTATTACTTACAGAAAAGGATGTTGTCTGGTGATCCAACCATAGCTCTGGAACCTAGATGCTCATGAACTGAAATCCTAGTTTTGACTCAGCTTTCTTTTATATTTATAGGTAAGTTATTTAACCTCATATATAACCAACTTGTCAGGAAGTTGTGATAATTTGTTAGTGTGTGTAAAATGTTTTCAAGGGAAAAAGTCAAATTATTCTGATGTTTCAGTTTTTATTTCCCATCTTTTATGCAGTTTTTACATCATTATAAGAATATAGGAATTTAATTCTGGAGTTACTCTCTTTGCTTTTTTTCCTTAGGAATTTCTTGTGAGAGACCTTATCATCATAAGACTTTGGAAACACTGAAAAAAATTTATCTGCTGGTTCTTCTTTATCTACTACTTAATTAATGTTTTCCTGTAGTTCTAATAGGGCAGAGAGAATTTAGGTAGAAGAATTGCAGCTTTTCCTTGCTATCTGTGTGCTTAAATATATTATTTTTAGTGATTCTCTGAATAGTTTCCTAGTCCTAAAGTAATACTTACCGGTTTATAATTCCCAAGATCATCATTAGCACCTTTTTAAGAGATGGGTACAACCTTGGCCACTCTCCAGTCCTCTGGTATGGTAGCTGTTTTTAATGATAAATTACATATTTTTGTTAGCAGCTCACTTGTGTTGGTCTTCGGTTCCTTTAGAAGTCTCAGATGAATACCATCTGGTCCTACTGATTGATTGCAATTTAATTCCTTGAGTTGTTCCATCACCTTTTTTGATATTCCTATTTCTGATAGCATCTCACTTTCAACACCTAAAAAGAATAAATCCGGTGTAGTATGCTCTCCTCTTTGTTAAATAACTGTGCAAAGAAGCTATTCAGATTTTTTTTTTTTTTTTTGTATTTCCAATTGTCTAACGCAGCTAAGCAAAAGGAAAAAGAAATGGACAACAAATACTTTTTTCTTTCACAAACATTTTAGTAGCAGAGAAAAAAAAAACCCTAAGGATGTGTCTGAGGTTTGTTAGGAGATGATAGTGTCAGAAGATTTCAAGTTAATTTGTATTTTCTATTAATTGTAAGTTATATTTTTCAGCAGTGAATCAGAGTGGATTGCTGTGGAAAAACTGCCAAGGGAAGTATATATAATATTTTGGGGATTTCAGTGTTATTTGCTATGACAAAGTAGAAGAATAAAGACATATCTATATTACCTATAGTACTAGAACATAGAAGAGAAAAAGAAAACTGAAGAAAAGCTTCTGCAATAGAGTATCTCACTGACAAACAAATGAAGAAAAACAAAACTATTACCATACTTAGATGAAAATAAAGCAAGAAAGAAAAGTATCATAATTAGCATCAATTGGTAGAATATTTCACAGCTATGCATATTTCTCTGTGCACCTCTCCATTCTTCCCACACACATACACAAATCTCTCGGCTGTCTGGTTTTGCTGTTTGCAGTGCTTTCTGTCTGTTTCACACTAAGCTCCTCAGGTAGGGACTTTGTCTTTTCCTATGCCCCCAATGTTATATACATGCCAGTCAAACTGTTTAAATTATAATAACTGAGTCTTTTCTTTACACATGTTAAGTTCAAATCAAAGGTAATAATTAGTTTAAAACAGCCCTCAGAAGCAATCCTAGAAAAATTGACCTTTTGAGCTACAACCGAACTAGCCAACTTTATTGTGTCTTGAGGTCAAGGCTCCTATTTCACATGACTTCAGGGTCTTTAAGTCCATGCTACCCTGCAGTAAACCACACAGAAAGCTATGAGCGAGTAGACTTTGCACGTCAGCCATCTACTGAGGAGTAGAAACAAGATTCAGTTCAATCTGTGACAAAAGTTAATCCAGAAGCAGACTCAGTAATGTAATGCAGAATTCCTAAAAGATAGATGAGATGAGATTAAAATATGGCAAAAAAATAACTAGAAGACTGGCTAATACAGTGCGAGAGCATTGGGCTGCTTTTAAGTGGGCTGGACCCTACAATTACAACTTTGTCACCACAGTTTGAAATCTATTAAAGGGATTTATGCTTTGCAGCTGACATTTAAAATTAAGGATTTACTGGGCTGAGAATGAATATTTCTTCTGCAATTAGTTTTTTGGAGGTCATATTTCACAAACTGCTATTTTCCTGTTTAATCTACTGTAGTAAGATTTTGTATTGTTAGAACATTTGAAAAATATAAACACAGAAATGATTTTATTCATAGTAAAGAGACTCCCATCATGAAATTGCTGTTGAGTTGCATCACATAATATTTTCACTAAGTACCTAATATTTCCCTCTTGTATATTCTATTAGACTAAAGCAAAAGAAAGTGGGTGACATCTGATACTATATAAATCATGCATCAATAGCAAATGGAGAGTTTTAATTCAATACTTTTTGCTCATTTTATATGTGGGCCTTTTTTTTTTTTTTTTTATTTGCTCTCTGGAATTTTATTCACATATTTCTGAGTATTGGTATAAGCCTGTGAAAAGCTGCGTGCTTTTTCATTCTTGTGCATTTATAGAGATGGATTAAACTTCACTGCAGTTGAATTTTTGAATTTTTGAACTGAAATTAATTACTGGAAAAAGGAAGCATATTTTTTTCAAATTAGGAAAATAATTAATTTAAGCCAGGAGATTTCTTTTACCACCACTCTAACCCAGTCCCTCTCAAAGACAAAGAAACAAAAAAGATCACATAATCATATTTACACAGTACCTGTTTAACTATCTTGTATGTTGAAGTATTTACATGTAGCTGCAGGATGAAAAAGAATCAGGATACACATTAGAAGTTGGGGTATGATTTCTTAACGGGTGGCTGTATCATTATAAAGTTAACCTGCAAAAATCAGATGCCAGTAGCCTCTGGAAACCTCAGGTCGTTATTTGTGCTGGTCTAACTGTGAAATCCAGTAGACCTCATGTTGCAGACCATCTTTGTGAGGGCGTTACACGTCCTGTTAGACTCTACCTTCATTTTTGCCATGTTCTAACCTTTATTTGCACAGCTCTTGCAGGCAGGGAGTGGGGAAGGATCGCATACGTAGCCCAAAAGTATTTTAAGAACTCAGCGTGTGTTGTCTGCCCCGGCTTTATTGTCCCATCTGACACAGCGAGGCAGATAAAAAGGAGCCTTCCGCAGGTTTGGCGGGATACAGTGCTGTTCTCGTGTGCTTCCTGCCACAAGGTAACTTCGGGGAGAGAGCGTTTCCCATTCCCGCCAGACAACCAACGCTCTGGATGCTGAACTAGTGAAAAGTGTGTAAGCCTTTAGCTGTTGGTGCCGCTGCATAAAAGGCTGGGGAGGGGGGCGGTGGGCGAGACAGAAAGGGGGAAATAAGACAATATAAATGCATTTCTATTGGCCAAGACGGGGGGGAAACAAGGCAGTTTTTGAGCGAAAAGTGTAGCAGAAGCGAACGTGTCAGAGTCACTTGAGATGTGAGCAGAACGTGCATCGGAGTGCAGAAAACTCCCAACAAGAACGACTGTGAGCACCGAGCGCTACAAGCTTTCGAAATTTAGGCTGCTTTTTTGGTCTCGTCAAAAAGTCTGTTTTCATTCATGCAGAAGCATAGGTGTAGATTTTATCGGGACTCTGGGCTGGAGCACCCGCAGCTGTGGATTACAGATGCTTCCTGTCATGTATAAACACAATCATTATGTGCAAGCATGGCACCCACACGGCTACCTAAACAGCCGCTCC